>NC_137695.1:79673186-80893268 GCF_964034855.1 Anser brachyrhynchus | reverse complement strand
GTACCGCTTGAAGAATAGGTTAGCAGGGACTTTCTGTATACCTATGTTAAATTTAGTCCGTATTCTACTCCCCAGGCAAGCAGGAAAGCCTATTTCCTAACCGGTCCTGATTTCCTTGTGCGTCATTTTAATGTAAGCTGGCTAGCCCCACCCAGGCAGCACCAGAAGAAGAACTGCAACTGCACACAGGACACAGACCAGGTGGTGGACAGAGTTTAATATTCAGCATTTGCTTACGCTGCATTTATGGCATTGCAACTGTCCTGTCTGTAGCTGACAGAGGCTTGAGTTATCTCCAGTTGAGACTGAAGGTGGGCGTATCAAAACTCACCGAACTAGGAGAAAAACTATCAAACACTGAGAACTTCAGCCTTAAGATGCTATTGCTACCAGATCTTCTTGGTTCACTTTGTACCCGTAATGATCTTTTAATACACAAGAATGTACACAAAACAGCCTTTTCAAAATTTATTTTTAGGGAAAAATTTTAAAAATGTATCACACAAGTTATCTCAGGGATATCCGCTGGGCTTTTTAACGCACAGAACACCACAAAACTTCTGTAGCCTTAACTGTAGCGTGTAAAATCAGCTCAGAAACAACTGTATCACTAAAATGACCTTGTGCTTAGAAATCCTGAAGTTACTCTAAGTACAAAAGCATCATATCTCTTATATTAGCCTTCCTTCTGAAATTATTTCAGACATCGTAACTGCCACTACTAACTGTTCCAGTATCACTGACTCAAAAAATGTACTATGTCACCCTCTCAGGCTAATTAAATACAAAGCAGAGCAGCTATTACCTCAGGTAACAGTTTACCAAGAAGTTTAGAATATATGAATGCCACCTCAATTAAGATTAATGATCAAGTATGACAATCACTGGCATGAGACTGCAACTCTGTGCTTTGCTACAAGCAAGCTTATTTCACCGAACTACCAACCCCTACCTCAAATTCCAGTTTCTTACCTTGCTTTGGCACATTTTGAATGCTTTCAGACATCCAAGGAGGACCTCCAGTCACGCTTAGTAATGGATAAAGCCAGGCTGTACAAGCTCCAAGCCCTGACCCAGAGAAATCTCCAAGAGGCCAGAAGACGCCCTGTGCCCACCAAGGCTACGGCACAGGTATCTGGCAACGGTATGAACTCCTAAGTTTCACCTAAGTCAAAACCAGACGTGGGTACTGACGAGACATTTTCTTTCCACAAAGGTGAAGCCCTAGAGCACTGCAACCTCTCTGATTAAGACATGCACACTATTCCTCCAGTTGCAAAACAGTTAATGACACCCATGCCTTTTTTCTTTTGCTAGAAAGAACTAAATAACTGTACGGAGCCATTAGGAAGAAAAACCACCAGGTCTTCCATGAACATTTTTCTGCTAAGCTTTGTAGCAGAGAGGCATTCTAAATACTGCTACTTCTAAAAAACACATTCAGCTATCCCCAAGATGTCAGAACAAAAAGGAGAAAGTTGCTTATTCGTTATCCACGTTTACATTATCCTCCTTTTTTGGTTAAAAATGCCCTCATATTTTAAAGAAATGTTTACTGTGCAGAGCCTCAGTCCCCCACCCCAATTCTTCCTCTAAGAAGAAAAGCTTTACTTCTAATCGATTCTAAATGGCCCTCAGTTTCCTCTGGCCATTGTTCCGAAGAGGGAGGAGTATTCAAAAAGCCACAAGTTTGTTTGAGATTTCCTGGCTAAAACCACAAAGCTCATCTTTACGTGTACTCACTGTCCAAAAAAAGTATTCCTCCTGCTGCTCTGCATGACCCCAGACACTGTAGCACAGAGACCAGGCTGGGAACTTAGCCTTTTGACTCTGCAGAGTGTGCAAAGGACACAAGTTGTTTTGATCCCATGAATAGGTAATCAGTTCTCAAACACAGGGAATGAAAGATAGTTTTTTTGATCGTACCACAAGATTCGTACGCTGTGAGTTAACCATCTCCCAGCAGTGGAAATAGCATGCAATCAGAAATATTCTGCATTGTGGCCAGGAGGGACACAAACTTAATTTACAAAAGGTAAGCGGTATTGCTCTCGGCATGGTCAAGCAAAGAACGTGTCTCACAAAAAAGAACTGTCAGGAAAAGCTCAGAATTATTTCTGGTAACACACACAAGAGACGGATTAAGCGTTCCTCCAGTTGTGCAAAATATGACTGCAATTAGGAAAACTGAAGTAGCTTGCCTAACTACTCAAATCCTGCGCTCCTGGAATTTATCTCTGTCCCCAAGGCCTATCCTATTTTGCAGCTTCAGCAGTTTTTAAACACATGCTGAAAACAAAGTCCATTCCTACAGAATTAACCAACTGCCAAGGCAGCAAGAGTTAATTGTGTATAGCTCTTGGCAAATGTTTAAGTCGTATCATAACAGACTGCCACAGGAAGACGATTAGCACTTATTTGGCAAAGAAAATGGGATGTGGTGAAGGTGAGTGTAAAAATCAGATTTTGAGGACCTTCCTCCCTTCCACTATGAGGCAGCACAGGGGTGAATGCTTTACATATGACCTCAGGCAAAAAAGCAGCTGTCAGATCTCCACGATTTTTGAGAATATACTATCCTGCAGCAATGACAGACCTGAGGGGAGAACAGAATTGGTAAAGCATGCATTACTTTGCATCTTTCACAGCACATTCATGTCTTACCTTTATTTCAGACAGCTGCATGACTTCTGGGAAGACTTCGATGCAGTTGGAATGAGCAATTACAGTATGCATGCGTCTACAGTTCATGATGGTTGTTGGAATGGCTTTCAGTTTGTTCCCACTAATATCAATTTCCTCCAACTCTTCCAGCTTGGCCATTTTACTACAAGAGTTTGAGAAATTTGCTGTTAATATGCATACGTGTTTTATTTTGAAATGGTGATAAGAGCAGTGGTTTTCATGATTTTAAGAAAATACAACGGCAGACTTTGGCCCTTGCTCACAGCAGTGCTTGTCACCTCTCCTCCCGTCAGATGCTAACAGCTGTGGAACCAAGATCTGTGTTGCTTCTGCCAATTTTTGTTAATTCTACTTTTGAAGTGACTTATTTTGCCTACATTCTTTCTGCTTACCAGCTCGCTTTCACTTTTTCCTCCTTTCTTCCAACCCTAGCTTTCCACTTCATCCCAGAATTTTCCCTCCACCTTCTGGCATCCTGCTCAGCCCCAGCCCCGTTATTCATCTCCCTCCCTCTCCATCTCTCCTTGCCACTGAAGCCCAGTTGCTCAGAACATCCCACAAGGACAGAGATGTCTCTTCCTTTATTTATTGGCATCTCCTTTCCAAGGTTGTACCCCATCAGCTTTACAGCACATCTTACACTTGAAAGATTTCTGATTAAACCAGAGTGAATTGAAAGTACAGTAGTTCATCTAAATTGCTGCCAAGGGAGAATCTCCTTTGGGAGAGAGAGGATTTTTTCCCAGTGTAGCTTAGTCCACTGCCGAAGGACATTTTCAGACTGTTATGCTTACAAATCTCCTGTAAGGAGAAGTCCATCAGGTGTGAGCAAAGTGACCAAACTGGGAAAAACAGATCTCCTTGATTGACTTCAGAAGCATACTGCAGCCATGCTACATTAGTCTAGCTGAAAAGAATTCCAAGTGCAATCAGAAGGCACCAACAAACGCTGTGCAATGCAAGAGAGGGTAGCAATGTGCAACAGGGCAGAGCAGATGCATCCACCCACTGCAATATCACGACATTCAAAATACAACCTGCGCCGCCAGATTTCTGTGCAACTTAGTTCTCACTGTGAAAATATTTCACACGGCCCACTGGTGGGCCAGCGGCAGTAAAACCAGTTACTTACCTTGCAGGGAAGCTCTGTAGGCGATTGTAGGCCATGTGCAAGATTTTTAGGTGGGGATGGCCTGTTAGCAAGGGTACGCATTTATCTGTGAGGTTGTTATTGGTCAGATACAACTCCTGTAAGATGCTATGGGTCTCTTCGGAAAGAGTGGCTGGAGGGAGCATTTCCAGTTTGTTGGCAGAGGCATTAAGAAATCTCAGGCTGCAAAGAAATGTTGCATAAGGGAGTTCAGTGAAACATCCTGCAGGTTTTGTCTAAAAGTATAAATAAAATTTCTGTTTATAAGATAGTTATAAAGATCAAAAGCACAATGATGGACAGAAAGACCAGAAGTCTAGTATCATACAAACAAAACTTCTGATCCCATTTTTAAATTAACCGATTTCTATGAACATAAAATCAGCAAAATAAGTATGTCAAAATGCCTCTGTCCTTTTATGAAAACCTCATACTGCTGACATTACTACAGAAGTACCTACAGCTAACAGCAATAACAAACCACATCATTTCCGTATTTGTTCCACATAAAAATGAATTCTGAACTCATTATCAATGAACCATGAGAGCATAGCTGCCCTTCAAATAACTAAAAAAAGTCACTGGTAAAAAAGCCAGCCAATTTTTCAGTACTTTAAATACTGGCTAGGATACAGAGAGTTTTTGTTTGTTTGTTTTAACCTGCAGGCCTGAAAACATCTACAAAATATGAAAAAGTTCTCTGTGAATATTTGGACAGCTAAAGACATACCGATCACACACAACAAACCACACCCGGAGACCCAAGCAGTAATTTACCTCTTATGTTTTAAAGAGAAACAGAGCCAATGCTCAATTAAATTGAAGAAGTTAGATGCTTGCTGACCTATGCAGCAAGCTAGCCAGATCTCTCTATAGATCCGGAGTGTCCTTCCCCTAGCAGAAGCCCTTGTCAATATTTTCTGCTACTCCACTACAAGCAGCAAGGACTGAAGATGCATAGAAATGAAGTTACTCTTTCTCCCTCAGAGGATCCTTGCCAGGGTGGGAACAAGACCTGCTGAAGAATAGGCACTGCCCACTCTAGCCGGTGACATTCTGCACAGACGATTCACGTTCCTTTAAGGGAGTTTTGTGACTGCAGAACTTCTGGAAGGATGCACGCTGTTAGCATCTCAAGGGCTAGAACAGGCAATTCCAAAGAAATGGAAAAATAAGGCCATTTAGCCTTTAGTAACCAACTGGCCATGTCTTTTCAAGAGAATTAAGATCTCTCTTCCTTCCTCCCCGTTTCAGAGAAGGCTGCCTTAGAGAACTTGTGGTACAGCAGTAAATGTGTGGCTGCCAGCCTGCAGCGAGCGTGTTGAAATCAGGCTGTACTGCTCCTACCAACCAACAGCAAAAGGCAGCTGCAACAGTCACAGTTGCATTCAAGACACAGGACTCAGAAATGAGCTGGCTGAAACCTGTAACGCCAGCGATCAGGACACAAAAGGTATGTGCGTTCTTGTCATCGATCTTAAGAGAAAGTGATAAAATATTGATGGCTCTTCCCCCGCTTCGCCTAAGTGCACGGGAATTCATGCTGACCTTTAAGGTCTGCTAATGAATGAGATGGATTTGCATGAGTTGCAGCTGGTTGCAACTTGCTCAGCAGCAAATAAGGGTCAGGCATGCTACAGAGAAGTCACATGGGATGTCAAAGGATTTAAAAATATTTCCATTAGAAGCAAAAATCTCTCAGCACTGCACAGAACTGAAACTAGGTTAGCTGTTCTACACAGACCGAGGAGTCCACTACGGAGAAACAGTTTAATCCTGAGGCTCATTCATTATTCACAAGGGTGGTAAAACTCCAGAGGAGGAGGGGAGGAGAGGGAGGATTAATAGAGAAGGGAATAAGCATTTGAAAGGGTTTTTAACATTATTTACTTATTCTAAAAAAGAGGCTGCTCAGTTTTGCCCTTCAGGTATAAACTAAAAATATATTAAGCGCTTTCAAAGTTGGATTATTAAACTGAAGCATACCACATCAACAGTTCCTGTACTTAATTACACACCAGCAAGCACACCTATTGCTAAAGTATAGACAATTATTACTTGGGCAACTTCATTCTAATATCCACGACAATCTCTCTCTCTCCACAAAAAGGCACTTTCATTAACATTAAAGCCACGGTGCCTTTTGTACTGCTCATAGTATAAAATGGTCATCTTCAGCTCAGTCTGGAAAGGTTTAAGTAATAAAAAGGCTTAAGGCTGCAGGGAAGCCTTTCCCAGGAATATGACAGGGATGAGAACGTAACAGCAAAACACCAAAGACATCTTCCACTTGAAGAGGAAATGTGTATTTTCCTTATGTTCCTGTAGGATGCAGCAGAATAAATTGCAGTGGTTCACAGATACCTTCCTTTAATTACCAAATGGAGCCTAACGGATAACCTATAGAGGATCCTATGGCTATGAGGTTCTTAATGCACAAAAGAATTTAGGTTTGCTCAAATACAGCTAGTCCAAAACACAGATGAAGTCTTCAAGAAAATGTATATTGTTCTGATAATGCTGACATTGATACAATCCACTATATGATACAATCTACTATACAGAAGTCATCCTAAATCCAAAAGAAAAATTAATCAAGAAGTGTTCCGTTTCTAATAGATTTTCAACATTGGTAGAATACAACAAGAATTCTTAAGCTGTCCCCTTCACTGGCATTAAAAGTGGTTGAAATTTGCATATTCCTGCCAAAAACAGGTTTTGAACACACATTTTCCAATGGGGAAAGCAGAGAGGTTAGTTGTTGCCCTGTATCCTTCCACCTCCCCACCTTTTGCCAAATCTTCCAGAGAGTGATATGAAAATACAGGAAATAAATCCCCAGCATCCTGACCTACCGTTTAGTGCCGTGATGTTAACAATGCTTAGGTGGCTAGCAACATCTTGCCAGCAGTCTAGGATGGGAACCCTGTGGTAGCAGGGTACCTCACCCTCACCACGCCTAGCAAACACCTCCATGTGCACACTCACAGCCACACAGCACCCAGATTCAGGATAGTCACATAGTAATCTCCATCTGTAGCTTAATTCTAATGATATCAGCTATTTTTTGAGAAAAGAGTATGCTGCTTATTTACATGTTCCTTTTGACCAGCTGTTACATTAAAAATGGTAAAAAAAAAAAACCAACCTTCTCCAAAGATCCTTTTTTCAATATATTCTTTGGATTAAAAAAGAGACACCATTCTTTGGGCACAGAACAGAATGAACTAGCAGATTGCTGCTGCATAAAGCTTTGTTGATTCTGTGCTAGATTCTTCTGTCCAAAAAATCTATACTTGCCCATCAGTTTTTCCCTCTGATTTAACACAAAAGTCCTCCACTGGGTTATTTCCACTCCCCTGTTTCTTCACCCTCATGCACTGTGCCAGCCGCCAGCTCAGAAGGCGCATCTTACAAATGCCCTCTGGAGGAGAGGAAATTTACTTGGGCACAATTGTTCCCATCTCTCTTGTGCATGGACCTTAACTGATTCATGTTCCTTGAAGATATCCCACTCGTATTGCTTATCAGATGGAAGCAGAATGTCAAGTATTAAAGCTCAGTCCAAAATTAATTGTTTCCCCTTCCAATTCCGCCCACACACTATACCACAAGCTCATGAAAAAAGTACAGCATCACTACAAAAACCTGAATTCAGCAGCCCATGCACATACCAGAGTATAATATAGCAAGGGGAGCATGAATTAACAAGTACTAGAAGAGTGTCAGGGATTAAGAAAGAAAGAAAAGCATTGGCAGGAAGATGCCAGAATTCGTCAGCTTTGACAAGGTGCAAATTCTCCTCTGGAGTAATAACATAAACATTGAACTCTGGCTGGAATAAGTCACCTTCAGTTTTACGGGGTATTAAAATAAAATCCCTTGCTAGACTTAACTTCTCCAAGAAGAAAATAAAGACTGTCCCAAAGAATACACTAAAATCAAGGGCATGGATCTAATTCAACAAAACAGACCTAATATGCATGCAGCATTCACATGCCTTCCCTATTTAAATCCAGAGGACTCTGAACTGAATTTGAACTTCCAAAAGCAGAGGAAGAAAATCTATGGTAAATTGCAAAAGGTTCAAAATCTTCTTTTTTCCCTTTAACACCGATGTCTACCTCCAGCACACACAAAGGCTACATATAGCCAATTGTTAGGTCTCACTTATATAGCATCTCCCAATTCCTCAACATCTTCTGAGGTAGCTTGGCAAACTTGGCTTGCCATTAAGGCACAGCCACCACAGGAATAATTTAAGTACTCCAAAATGCTTACAAATGTTCAACTTTAGTAAGAGCAACACAGAAAACTGTATCCAATGACCAAGCAACAGCAAGTCAAAACCACTGAGCTTAGCTTAAAAACATTGATAAATGTTGGAAAGAACGTTGCAGCTGTAAAATAAAATACGTGCAGAAATCAAAATCTTCAGCTTGGCCTGTGCCCCAAGATCTCCATCAGCACAGAGCAATCAAAACAGAAAATTTCTTCTTCAGTCCCTTCTGCAGAGACATGCCCTCAATTTCTCATCGCCTAATCCTGAAATAATTTACGATTGCAGTAGTGTGTGAGAAGAAACCTTGATTGGTGTGTCTGGGGGGAAAAAATGACCAAGGAAGTTTTGCAAACCAATGCAAAGAACTTCTGCTCCTTAAAAAAAAAAAAAGGACAAAAACACTCAAGTGAATCCCCTTCCTGTTGATGAACTGCCAAAAAAGCAAGCCAACTACATTTGACTGCTTTTGCCACCTCAGCTCTTACTTTCTAACCTATCTTCAGCTGTTTCATTAACTGAGACATCCCCAGTTTCTAATATATCTGCTTGCAAACCCTGACCTATCAACAATGAAACAACTGCAGGTAAGCATTTCTGCAACCAAAGTACGTGCGTCAAACACTCTTTGCATTCATTTGAATTTGTTTCCTCTCTCACTTTTGTTGTATCCACGATATGTACGAGTACTTGCATAAAAAGGCAGCAGCCACAGTGGGTGGAAATGGCAAATATCAAACAAGTTTAACTGGGTCACTTTCCAGAACTCCGGCAAAAAAAAAAAACAATAACAAACAAAAACTACAGATCAAAACCACCACCAACAACAAAATCAAAACAGGTAAGAACAGCTGAACAAAGCTGAAAACAAGAATCATGCAGAAAAGAGCCTAGAGGATGGGCTCTGAATACCTGACACTGGCTTAGCCTCCACAGCTAGCCACTGCCAGACACCACAAACCAACAGAAAGCTCAAGATTTAATCCAGGCAGATCACAGTTACAGATCTTCACCATATAACTGCTTTAAATAAGCCAGGGGCTCTTTTAAAGGTCTGCCTATAGCTACAACATTCACAGCAACTGGAAAGGAAGTTTAGGCAAGAAGCAAAACCCTTGACCTTCATCACTGTCTCTCCACTTTTAAACCCACCTGACCCACTGCCACTGTTTTTCTACTGAACTCAGCGAAGCTCTTAAATGCCTGCCCATCTTATCTGAAGGACATTTTGTAGAACTGCTTTCATGGCCTTACACTGTTAGTTTTGCTGCAAGCTGGTCGAGGAAGGCACCAAAAAGGCTGTATGAGAACTGGAGAGGGTGGGAAAGGCATCTGCCAACACAACAAATGAAGCAGCGAGTAGAAACAAAAGGCTGTGGGGTTGCAGGTGTGCAAAAAAAAAAAAAAGAAAGGTTAAGGACTCTGCTTGGGAGTTTTTCCCATCAGCTATAGCACTTGCATGAGTTCTCTATTTTCGCAGCATCTGGTAATGAAAAATGAACAGATTATCTGGCTGTCTCTGTGGCGCTCGTCTTGCCAAGAAAATCCCCACCCAACAGGAGAAATCCTTGCTAACATGATCAAGATGTGCATACTTTCAGCAGAATAAACAGAACCAAGTTCAGTCTTGGTCAGAGCAATGTTTCACAGAACGTCCTCCATTTCTTCTCAAATAACAGTTTAAAACAGAAGAAAAATAAAAAAGCAGACAAAGTAACTGTAAATTATACTCTTCATCAGAGAATCAAACTTTTTAATTGTCTTTGAAGGATTAATAGAGAAAAACTGATGTCCATACATTTTATGAAGAGAACAAAGAGGTTTTTCAGGTTTTTTTTTTGTTGTTGTTTTGGTGAAAGTGATATTCCCTCTATGCGCACCGATGCCCTGGTTTCCCTGCCTTTCTCGGGTCTTCTAGATGTCAAAGCTCACCAGTGTTTGCACTGACATTTGCCCAATGCACTTCAGAGACACATAGTTAAATATTCGGGACTGAGAAGGAGAAAGCGTTTATAATTCACAATGTGAGACTTCATATTGAGACACGATTATCATCTGCCAACTGCATAGACTTGAGTACATTTCCCCCAAAATAAACTAATTTTTTCATGTTGCAGAAGATAAGTCATTTTATGGAGAGATAAGGGTTTTGTAAAGTGATTTGTCCAACATTACACACTGGAAAAAGACCATGGCAGACTGCTCAGGGAACCCAGTTCTCTTCACATGTCTGGCAGCACAGATTATGCTTCCCAGGGAATGCTTTGAGAAGAGAAACATTTTACCTTTCCTAAAAAACAAACAAACAAAAGCCCTAAACACCTTTCCCCAGCCCAGACCCATAGCTCCTGACAGAAGCAAACATTTGAAAGCAAAGTGAAGGAAAAAATGTTTGCTGTAGAAAATTCCAAACTTAAAAACTCTTTCATTGTGGACTGCTATTTTCCTTCACGGGTATCACTTTTGCAGCAGGAATAGGAGCACCAGCATGGACAAACTGTTTTTAAGCCAAGTCTTCCAAAGCAGTAACAGGGTAGGCGACATGGGAAAGCTCCACAAGCTAACTGCTTCTGTTATCATCACAAACGAGGGAGGCTGCAGCCGTGATGAAATCCCAGAATGGGAAGCTGTGTTCACCTCTTGTTTTGTTAACACCTGTAGAAAAGTTTAAACACATTCCCTGCGCTGCTTGGAAGCTGCATCATGTCAAAGGTGGAGATTTTTCCCATCTGCAAGTCGGAAGCAGCCATTTAATACGCTATTCAAAGCAGGTTTTAGATTCTACCTCTTTTCAGCCAACATTTTGCCAACTTCTGAAAGTCTAGCCCCAATTCTAGTTTTAGCCTGTGCTTGTTCCTTTTGGCATCATGAAAAAAGGGGGGAGGGGAGGGGGGAAGAAAAGCTGTCTACAGTTTTGTAGCTCATTTTAAAAAGGTGAGTTGCAGCCCAAGAATTTTTATCCAGGTTCTCTCTGCCAGAATTGCACTAATCTGCATTCAAGACGTACAACTTGTAAATAAATTTACAGAAGTATTGCTCTCTTTGCTTTCTCAGATGCCAGTAGCTTTCTGAATCTTACTTAAGAGTTTCTTTCCTTTCCAAGTTGACAGGAATTTCAACTTAGGACCTGTAAATAGGATTGTTTTATTTTAAATTGACCTAATTTCGCAGCCTTCATGAAAAAACTTCTACAAGGTTTGACTTCTGAAGTTCTTACAATATCTAATGTACAA
This sequence comes from Anser brachyrhynchus, assembly GCF_964034855.1. Lineage (NCBI taxonomy): Eukaryota > Metazoa > Chordata > Aves > Anseriformes > Anatidae > Anser > Anser brachyrhynchus. Next base: position 80,881,921 of record NC_137695.1, on the reverse strand, counting down.
GAGTTTGAGAAAGTCATCCACAAGACGATTACGGCCGCTGCTGTTAAACATCTTTCCCATACGACTTTCATCACATTTAAACAGAAACATAAGCAGTAACTGCAATTATTACAACAGCAGCATTGCTAAATTTGATCATTTTGACTGCATTTTTATGTAAAGTCCCAACTGTAACGGTAATTAATATCAGAACAACTTTGCTGATGATTTTTTTTTCAAAGGTGGTACCCTACCCACAGCTGAATGCAGACAGGTATGCAATAGTTTAAAACAAAATAAAAATTAAAGTACAAAAACTACTTTAAAGTTTTTTTTAAAGCAAATCAAGACTGAAATGCCATACTGGGAGAATCAAAACCTTGTCCTAATAAAGTCCATGCTTTGGAAGACAATTTTTCAACTAAAAGATAATTTCCTTCTTATTCTTTGACCAAGACACTGTTCAAAAGCCAAGTTTACACAGAAACCATCTCAACCAACCCAATTCTGCAGCTCTGATGCCCTGAATCTCAGGAAGTTTAAACAAAGGTTCACAACAGAATGAACAGTATAAAAGCAGGAGATTTGCACTATTCTTGACTAGGTGATGATCTGTGACAGAGATCACCAGTCCTCTTGCTTCTTCACCTCTCAAGAAACCCAGGGGCTGTGTGTTCCTTTTGTCACCATTAATATTAGAAATAAAACCCCACAGCAGAAAATCTCACTGTTAAGTTATACATGGGTTAGAATATTCAGAAATCCCACAACAATTTGTTGAAGTGCAGAGGTGCAAGGAACACTGACATCAAGCGTGGCAAGCCCATCCACCACCCCAGCGATGCCATGAATCCCTGGTATTTTAATCACAGTCACTTTACAGGATATGTTTAGATCAGGGAAGAAAGATTATGAAGACTTTGAGACTAAAGGAACAGCAGTATAAAAATAAGAAGCCAAAAAATCAGATCAAGCAGTGACACCAGCTAAATTAGCGACAAACCTTTGAAAGGCATAAGAAATTCACAAAGCAAGGACACAGGAATAACTGAGTTATTCTGTCAGCCTTATGCACAGATTTTGTTTTGTTTGACAGGTATAAATAAGTTCTAGCCTATGACTGAAGTGGGGGGGGAGAATTTTTCACACTTCATCAAGCAAACCTAAGAAATATATATTTAAAGAAACTGCCACTAACTCATCTCAGTGTATGTAGTAGAAAATAGCATGTGCTTCACTTTACAGCTAGATTTCAAGAAGTAGGTGTACAGCAGGAGCTTAGTAGGGGAAAAAAAAGTAACCATATAAGGCAACAAAACCAGAATAAAAAGAATTTGTGTTTTGCTGATTTGGGCAGACATCTGTTCTTATCACCCAAGGTTTGACAACTTTCAAATTAGGGGAACCTCAAATTACCCTTTCATCTAGGAAATAAAACACAAAGCAAGGTTCCTCACACACAAGTTGAAGTCAAATTCCTTTACATTTACCTGTCTGCTTTCAAAAGCAGGTTAGATGGCAGTTCAACGAGCTGGTTATGTTGCACATCCAGGACCTCCACTTGTGTTCGTTCAAGCCGATCTGGTAGCCTTCCTAACAAGTTATGTCCCGCCAGCAGCTTACGCAAGCTACTATTGTAAAACAACCTGAGAAAAAGAAAGAGCACCAAAAATAAGAAAAATCTCAGCTGAAGATTTGCTTTGTGAATTTAAGTGTGATATCACAGTTCATTACCAGAAAGTGATTCAGCCAACTGATTAGCAGACATGGTATTAGTTACGCACGGATCTGAGAACATCTTCCCACTCTCCACCAACTTCTTAAAAAGGTTGTTCAGAGACAGGGGAGGAGACTTAAGGATGATTAAGGAGGGAAAGTAGCAAGGAAGGGTTATCTTATTGCAGTGCATAGGACATGAATATTGAAACACGACTATGAAGTAGGTAATTACTAACAATGGCTGCAGAAATGGCACTTGTGGGATCCCTCAAGATAGCTGAAGAACTTAAGAAGTGTGGGTGAAATCACCAGTCACCCCACAAACTTCACTGTACTCTATTCATCACGTGCTGATTCAATCTCCAATGCAATTCCCCACCCCCCATTTTCCTTTTCCCTTAATACCAGACTAACATAAAGCCTCCTTTCCAGTTCTACAGTGAATGAAATTTATCTAATCGGCTTTCCTTTCTTGAGCTTTTACAAATGATAGATGACCCACAGTCCCATCCCCCTGCTCCATTTCTGTATGAGGTAAGGATATAGTGGGAGAGATGGAAGAAGAAAGCAATATAAGGAAAAAGGAAAGAATGGCTATTTTAATCAAATAGTAAAGCTAAAATTTGCAGTACGAAGAACTTAGTAAGGAGTTTAAAAATCTGCACTCAATGACCTCAAAAAAGGAACAAGTCTATTTTGAAGAGAAACCCCTTTCAATAAATTAGGAAAAAAGCTTCATCTGCCACCTGTCTTACATTCTTGCTACTGTACTGTTTAATCCGGCGAGCCTGTGCATATTACTGACCAGTTTCAAAGATTTTTGAATTACTCAGCAGTAATGCAAAAAACCTCCTTCCCTTTGTTACAATGAACTATATACACAAAGAACCCCCCCCCCCCACAATACATCAGAGGTCATTAGATTATTGTGCCAAAATAATCAATGAAGTATGCCGACTATTTTCCCCTTGACAGATACAGTCATACTCTGTATCTGTGTGCCAGCGTTAACAGTTATCTCAGTTGGCTCGATCATCTGCACTATGACCATGGATACAGGTCAACAGCCAGCCATATCATTCCAGAAGACTCAACACAGGGTAAAAAGATTTATCATCCAGTGATAAGCATATCTATTGCATGTTTGGTATTTGACCATTTTTTATTTCTTTCTGCATTTACTTGAAAATCTCTCTCATCTATGGATTTGCTTTTCTCTTCTACTTTCTTTCCGAAAAATCAAGACTGGCCAGTATCATCAAGCCAAACATTAAAGGAAAAAGCAGAGTTAGATGCGAACACCTCCAAAAAAAATAATAATCATATTTAGGGCTTTTTGGATGAGTTGGGGCGGTGACATTTTGAAATCAGAGAAGTACAAATCACGGTGAAGACCTTAACAGGCCACTTTTCTATGGAAATGCATTGTATAAATAATTCAGAAAAACTGAATGAGTCCTTAGGAGGTTGTGTGTTTTTTTTTTCTTCTTGTTTTCCAAGTTACACAAGCACCAGAGGAACTGGGCTCCCTGAAGAAATCTTGAACCACCAGTGTTCAACCAAGCAAGCTCCTGATGAGCCTGGGACACTTGGTTCTCAGGCTGGGTAGGGAACCAGGACACCAGGACTTCTCTTCCCTATGGGCAGCTTTCCCACTTGCCTGACTCCCACTGGAAGCTCTGATGGGATCAAAATTTCTAAGGGCAGGCATGCCACTTAGCATCAGCATCTTGGGAGAAAACATGGGTTAGTGAAAACACCCAACCAATTCCTTCAGTAAGCAACTGTTAAAAAAAGCACCACGTTGCATACAAATAGATCTGTTCAAAAATGGACAAAAAAACAAGAACACATACAAACATCTGCTCATTGGTGGCAGCAAGGTCATTTTGGCAACCTTTAATTGAAGCATTTACGTTTTCTTTGGGGAATTCCCTGGCAATGTCAGTTTTATGATAATGAGTTTACTCTGCATAGCTGAGACTTAAGTACCCTTTTTGTTGTTTTTCAGTACTTTTAAAGCAGAAATGGCTGCATTACAGTCCAACAGTATACACTGTTCCCATTTTCTTTGAGGAAAATATTAGTACACAGTCCTTTATCTAAAAGTGCTTCAGCTTTCGGGCTTCAAGGCTGCTTTTCTGTGTAAGAAGCAAATACAAACAGCTTCAACTGTAGTCTGTTTAGATTAGGTGCAACCTTCAGCCTTCCAGGATACTGCTGGTCAAGGCTTGAACATTTAGTGGTTCAGGTTGCAAGCATTCCCCTAGGAAAGTGCTGTTCATTTACTTGACAGATTTTCAGAGTGCTATTCTATATACAAGTAGAAGCAAGAAACAGTGCATGTGAATCCACTTACTGGGCACTTTTTTTTTTTTGATACTTACAGTAAGTCTGTACGCCTGAGCCATTTGCATTTGAACCCAGACCCAAGTTTCTCTAAAGATTAATGGATGTTCAAAGCCTGTGTTTTGAACTGGGCCCTAAAACTGAGCTGACTTATTAGGAGCTAAGCTATCTAGACACATACTACAAAGAAGGGCTTTCAAAGATAAGCTGTTTCCTGAGGTTAATGATAAGATGGCAGGAGAGACAAGTGGGATGTTGACTGTACCTAATTTCAAGCTAATCATTAATCTCCCAAAGATATCCGGTATGCCTTGATATTCCTTGCTGTTATGAAGTGCAAATGAAAGGCAAATGAACTTTGGCTCCCCCCACTTCTGAGTAGGTGCAAGTTTCATTTTGTGTGGAAAAAACAGAGGGATTAATAGTCTGCATGTTATGCTGTTAACTTGCTTAGTAAGTCTCCTCACATCCTGTTCTGCCCGTATTTCTGAAATCTATTCTCTTCCCATCTCCAACACTAAATCCCCAGACCCAGACAAAACTATTCTTTTTGGTTTCTGATGCTCTTCTGTTCTGTACAGCTTTGGAAGGAAAATATTTAATAGCTCATCATATAGTAGCTGTCCACAATTTTCAATAGCTCTGTACTTCCCCATGTAATTTACCTATTTGTGGCCAGCATGTTCTCCCTCTTTCACAACATGCCTTTTGAAGTGTACGGAGCAGCCAGAAATGACAGCTCTCTTCCACTAAGTCAGGCACTTAAAAATTCTCAATACCACCACCTGACTGGTATTTGGACTGGGTCTCTCTAGACAAAAGTTGCTAACAGCCCTTCATTATTTAAACCCAACTCCTATTTTCCTTCCTACTCACTTGCTTTCCTACCACTTTATCAATTTAAAGTTCAGATTCCTGGAAGGGAGATCATCCTTGTAGTACAGACAATTGCTCTACTTGCAAAAGCTTACTTGTTTCATGCAGCTTTACTTTCTACTCTCAATCCTTTTTCTTATCTGCAACTCAAATGAAGCTCATGAGGCAGAGTACCTAGGCACTGCTGAAACAGAAATAAGTCACAGCTCCTGGATCTCTAAACTGTCGTGCAAAGTTATGGCTGTAAATATTTAATATTCAGTGTTAAAAATGAAGGGCTTTCCTCCTTGAACAGCTTCAAAATTTCCAACCTGAGTTCAAAGGCACTGATTTCTTTGCATAAAAGTAAAAGAAGAAAGGCTGGGTGGAAGCTTGTGGTATAATGACACCCCACAACGTAAAAATAAAATCAAAACAGAAGATAAAAGGGGTCTGATCACTGGAACAAGCTAAACACTGAATCAGCAATTATTTCTGAATTGCTTATCCTGTTCCAAATCTTGCAACTGGTCTGCAAAACTCACCGGGCAGGCAGCTCACGTATCCGATTGTGGCCAACATCCAACACTTCCAGTTTTCTGCTGTCACATACCCACTCAGGTAGGTTTTCCAGGCAATTTCTATGAATAAAGAACACACAAGGTATATACTAAACCATAATCCAGATGTAAAGTTAGCATACACAGATACAAAACTGGGCATCAAATCATGATCAGGCACTTGCAGATTTGAAGTTCATGAATAGGACCCTTGCACAGCATGAACATAAATCAATGTTCTTGCTCATTCGTGTAACTTGTATCCTCTGGATTATTCATACAGTAGGCATCCACCAAAACGTGACAGTAACCAAACCTCTCTCATCCTCAAATAGCTTCCTTTTTAATCTCAAAAACATTTCCCAAATTCCAAGCGAGCCAAGAAGCTAAAGATACCCCATCCATTTAGTTACAATGCCATCAAAGCACAGAAACGGTTTTGTGATCAACATCACACATTCATCACACATTATAACTAAATGGAGAACACAGCTTTACAAAGAACACTTAAACAGCACTTATTTAGTCACACCTGTATGTTACAGTTAGGTGCACAATAAGAGTAACTCATGGTTAATGAAACTTTGAAGCTGTTGGCCACTAACCCAGGTTAACTCAGTAACTGCTACAATCACCTTGGACAGTTAGAGTGCTTTAAGCAGGCTTTTTAATGAATGAAATTACACCACAATATGCAGATGAGTAATTCCTTAAATAAGAGAGACATTAAGCACATGTATAAAACGCTTTCCTAAAAAAAAAAAAGCCACAAATTAAAATAGCTCCTTTTGCATTTTTTCCTTACCCCACCTCCCTTTTGAAGCTGAGAATATGCATACATTCAAATAGCAACTGCAGACAGCCCTGCGACAGCCAGGGCTGTGGACAACGATGCGCTGCAGCAGCCACACAACTAGTAAGCAGACTAACAAACTGTCACCTATGCTGGGACTGATACAGACATGTCCAGAAAGGAACTTCTCTACATGTCTCACATCGGTGCACGGTTGAATAATCCTGTGTAGTCTGTATAAGACAGGGAATCTTTAAAACAGGACAATTATTTTCCGGTAACTACAAAGGCACGTAATGCTTTTAATGCTAAAAATAAAAATAAATAAAAATAAATGAAAAGGAAACAGGGAAGAGCTGGCCAGTAGGAAAAAGCCCAAGGACTGACTTTGAGAATCAGCACTCTCATACATCAAGGTCCATTTCCTGCTTCCACTTCCACTCAGTAAAACACCAGTGAACCTTCTTATTCCATAAACTTCGTATGTTTAAAAAATAAAAATAATAGTAAACAACTCTTACCTAGAAATATCCATATAAGCCAAGTAATTAGGAACTGGATACACATCAAGGTGAGCAAGTTCTAGGGGGCGAAAAATAAACAAACGTGATGATAAAGCTTTTCACTTTTGCTATTCTGTACAAAGTATTTCAAGCAGCTAACACCCATAGATTTCTGAGTCAGTCAGTAAACTAAAAGAGCTTCTCAAGATTTGGGCCTTTTTTTCCTCTTTATTATATATGAGTATGCCAGCTACATCAGGTTGTACTTGCTATGACAGACACTACATAACTGAACAGAAAAGAGAAAATGGAGAATTAAAAAAATTCACAGCAAATTTTTATTTCTCCATTTTTGTCCCAGAGGTGTAACTTCACTTCTGTCACCCTACTTCGTCTTCTTTAGCCAGAACAGTCAGTACTCTGTTTTTTTTGACCAGGTCACCAATAGTACAGACAAAGAAGGAAGATCCCCCACTCTGGAACTACAAGCTACAGAATACCCCAGAGTCCTCCAGGTCATGGCAAGACATGGAGGGTTTTTCAACACACTGTACGAGCCTTTGCATTGCTGTGGAGCTTCTGCACTCAAGTAGCCCTACAGACCTCCCAGAGCTTCTCATCTACAGGTAGTAATAATATGTTTTGATTGCTTCAATAATGTTTCATATCCTAAGCTTTTAGGTAGCTAATGCTTAGCGTTGAGCTTGAAATAAAACCAGCAGACGTGTATTTAAGCCTACAGAAAATTCACCACAGTGAAAATGTAACGAACATCACAGTCCCTATGGATGTTGAGATTAAAACATGGTGGCTGAGGGTGCAAAGAAGAGAGTGCCTTGCTCTTCCTGCCGGCTATCCGACCAAACAGGCTGTTGCTTGCAAGATCCAGGCCGACTTGGGTTCTCAGCTCACATTGCACAGCACATGCTCAGATTATGTTAACTTTTCTTAGCTACAAAGATCCTGGCATGAATACTTAATGAAGGCACAGGCCTGGATATCGTTAGGATGACAGCCTTTTAAAGACAGTGCAGACTGTTCAGCAAATTCACAGCTCTCTGAGCTTGTGTTTTGTTTATTCCACACCAAACTACTCCAAACAATAAAAATGGTGGTGAAAACTGAGTATTTTAAGTAACAGCAGCTTCTACAGACAGATTAAACAAATCCTATTAATGGAACACAGGACTTATTCAACTGGAAAAGGCCACGTAATTTTTATTATACAATACAAATGAAGTTACTCATAGATTTTGTAGCTTTCTGGCCAGAGTAAGTACCTAGAAGTAGTAGCAAAAATATATAGTTTTCATTTGTCTCAAAAACAGCCACTTGTTCAAACTTTATGTCCAGAGAGAAGCAATAAATTCCTTATTATCCTTGGTAAAGCAACATATTAATATAGCCCAAAGAAACAAAAACTTCAAGACCCCTCCCTGCTGACAAAGAGGGGAATTTAGGTCTAAATTTTAAGATTTCACAGTTTTGAGAGCTCCAAATCAGTAGCACAGTGTTATTCAAAAGTCATGACACACCATATGTAAAACTTTTATCCTGGAATCATGTCAAGAGCCTCCTGACTCCTCTCAATTACTTGCATTGTACTCCACAAGCATCCCACTGAGAACCAGTTACAGAAACCCAGAAATTGTCTGAGAAGACAGCTGCCCTGGAAACACACTTACCATTCGAGGAAGCATACAGGGCTTTAAGAAAATATCCGCTGATTTTGAGAGTTACCAGTTGATTTCGTTCACAGTGTAACACTTCAACATTGTTAAAAACTGTCGCATCCAGCTCTCCAAGTTTGTTGTCTCTGAGATCCAATTGGGTCACATGGTGCAGAAAGTCTGTTTCATCAGCCTCCAATCTCCTAATTGAATTTAGTCTTGCAGACAAAAAGGGAGATTAAATGTAGCTACATGACAGGACCCTGCTGACAAACTAATGCTCACTCTACAATTGGTTGCATTGGATTAAACTAGCATGCTTCAAGGTTCTGATCAAGTTTGACCGTACATATTTTTCTCTACATCATGTGATTTTAAAAGCAAGATGGATCAGTTCCGTTGTTTTATCCATCATGACAAACGAACGATGACACTGAGCTCCTTTCTAAACTACTTTGAAAAACATTGATAAAAAGCTCTGCAAGAAGGTAAGTATTATTTTTATTGTGTCTGGAAAAATAAAAGATGATCTGGCTGTTACTTGTGCCTGATACTATGGAAAAGAAAATAAAACTGCAGGTGTATCATGAGCGTCAGCTGGAAAGGTCTGGTAGATATGAGAAATCTGCAAATATTGGTGTCTCCTGCCTTATTAAAAGGCCAAACTGAGATTTATGAATTCCCATACTTGCCTCTTGCTTCACCATGTTCCACAGTGAGCAAATTCAGAGACCTGAAAAAGGGGGTTGAAAGAAAAAGCAAAAACCCAAGACAAGGCCGTCAGAGAGAACAGGTTTTATCATAGCTTCACTGCAGTGCATTAAAGCTGCCAAATAGTCAGCAATTTCTGGGGAAGTTACAAGCGAAATAGTACTATTTGTAACAGCAACATTTGAGATGGCAGAGCACTTCAAAGAGTGCCGTTTCAAATTCTCAGATCTGACCAGAACACTAAAATCAGTCTATCAGCTTCTGTTGGCCCATTATGCCTCCCTAGTGAGGATGAGGGCACCTACCTAGGGTTTTGCTGTTGCTCTTTCTTTCAGAAGTTGTCCTCTGCATAACAGCTTTATAATTTCAAAGTAACTACATTTTTCCATTAAAATAAATCAGGGAATTTGCCCCCTCCACCATCACAGGCTTCTTTTTCTGCTTGCAATTTACAAGGCAGTGCTTACTTCTGATTTCACTAAAGCAAAACACTTCACAGTACAGCAAGTACAGTTTACAAACATATTTGACATGAAATAGCCAGGGCAGCTTTACAAAGAACTAATGTTCTCTGCTTGGTGCAGAAAGGATGCGGCAGACAATGAAAGGGCTCTATAAACTGCACAGCTGGAACTCAAGGCAATCTCAACCACAGCATCTCTACTCCAAGGCCAAAAGCTAACACTATTGAAACCCTGATCAGTACTGCTACATTAACTAAAAGCTGAACCACTGAAATAGCTGGTGTAGATTTCAAGATTCTCTTTGCTTTTTACAACCTTCAGACCTCACACAAATGGGAAGCAGATGATCTTTGAAAAAAGCACCAACACCACAATGCCACAATGGGCCTAGGATGTGAAAGCTTCTGTTTTCCCTTGTGTGATCAGAGGCTTCTTTTCCTGTCCCCTGTTCCTCAAACAACAGCTTGTAAAAAAAAAGTGATTAAAAACACAAGGCGCTTCACAGATGTCTCTGAACGCGTTCAAAATGAACTAAAACATACATGGTTTAATTTTGACTAGAAAGACAACAAAGATAATTTAGGGATAAAAATCAAAGTTTCTTATATTTTTCTTCTATGCTTCTCCTGACCGTTGATATCAGGCTCTAGAATCAGGTGGTTGACACCTTGAAGAAGTCATACACCTGCTTTTATACTTTCACAATATATGGCCTTTGACTGCACAAAGGTGAACTGCATCAATTAAACACTGGACTTTAATGAAGGACACAAGAAAGTGAATCAAAAAAAAGCTAAAACTGTAAGGGAGCTGACTCTGTCTTTTCTTTTAACATACAAGCTCACAGACATGTTTTAACCCTACCAAATACACTTAAGAATTCATTAGTCTATCTCAGCTATTTTCTTAGCTAACACATACTTATGCTGGCCTTTCCTTGAATCCAAAGTCTAACAGCTACGCAACAGTACAGTACACTAAGTTTTAGGTTCAACAGCTTAATTTAACAAAACAGTTCCAAAATACATTATTATTTGGACCTCAGGGTCCAGGCTGAGCCTCACTCAGCTGATTGCAGAATCTGGTTTGTCCAAGGACAGTAAGAAGAAAGAACCAACACAGACCAGAGCCTTTTGCAATAAGGATCTCTTCACAATCTGCTGAAAGCATCGATAAAATACTAATTGTGGACTAGGCTTTGTAACATACCAAGGAGCATTAAGCCATCTATTTTTGTCTTCTCAATTTACCTTTTCATCATCTTACACATCTGTAATATTTCAAATTGAAGCTTTTGGGATCAAGGGCTATCATTTATATTATCCTAATAGTGCACCAACTAGAACTGCAGAAGTCAACAGTGTCCCAGGCTCTGTTTCATTTGAACTTTCAGTGTAAATATTATTTTCCTCCAAAATTCATTTGCCTAACCATCAATTGCCCTAAATATTACCTCTTCCTCAAAGAAGAGGGCTAAGTCTCTGCAAGTACTGTGAGTTAACAGCACAGTCCACGGTTCAATGGATTCACACAACGGATTCATACCCAGGGGATATTATGACATAGGAGAAACTGTTTCAACACCAGTGATTTAGATTCACTTATTCTGCCTCATTTTCAAATACCTACCTTAGGTCCACGTGTTTAATATGAGGCATCCTTTTTAATGCTTGTAAGTTGAGGGTATCCACACAGTTTCCTGACATGCAGAGTTTATCCATGGCAGTCAGCTTTTCTAATACTCCTGGAATGTCAGTGAATTCATTGAAGGACAGACTCACATAGCTGAGCTGATGCATATGCTCCAATTCATCAGGAAGGGACTGGAGAAAGTTACCATCCAGCAAAAATGTCTGCAAGCTATTACAGGCAGGGGAGGGAAAGGGAGAATGAAGGAAGTGAGTGACCTGTTAAATCCCATTTCCTTCCTATAAACACACAAATCTGCTGTGGTTACAGTGAAATAAAATATACAAAAAGGCAGAAGAAATAAAAACAAAGGAATACTGCTTTAACATCTGCTACAGAAAATACTGAGCAATTAAAAGCCTTGGTAACTACAAAATGCAGGCCACGCTAGTAGGAACATCACATCTTCAAACATCTCCACCCACAACTGTGGCCTGTGTGGTGACTGAAGCACATAATCAAGGACATTTAAAGATCCTCTTCACCATGAAAGGTGACACTTGTGTCAAATACTGGGGACTGGAAGAGCTTCAAGACACAAAAGGTGCTTCCTCTCTACCTGCAGCTCACAACTGCTTCAATACAGATCTACAAGACAGTTCGCTGTGACACAACCCAGTTAAGTTTAAATCACTTTTCATAGCAAGATTACATACAGAGTCATGAAAGTGTTGGTTGCCTTTACTATCAGGCAGTGTATGTTAAGTTTTAAGAAAGTACTTGCTTGTGCATCTCGCCTACAGCTGCTGGAACATTTCTAAGGGCATTGCAGGACACGTTGAGTTCAGTCAGGGTTGGGATGCTGCAGACCGCCAGTGGGAAGTCTCCTAAATTATTATTGGAGAGGTTAAGGCTCTTCAACTTAGTGAATCTACAGAGAGATAAGAAAAAAAGAGAAAGAAGTGAAGCATAAAACATACCAAGTTGCCTTACAATAATTAATACAAGGTAAGTTTGGTTATTTAAATAAAAATGACATGCATTTTTAGTTTATGTACTCAGAACAAGCATGGAAACTTCTAGACACTCAAGTTCAATGCCACTTGCAAGAGTTCACTCATGTGAAGCTGGCATGGGAGAAACAGGCCCTCCTGAACTAAATGTCTACAAGTAACACAGAACAGACCCTTGCCATCCTTACTATGTATGTCATTTCCGAAGAGGTCTTCCATTGCATCTGATCCCATACTGAAACACTGCTGTATCTCTGAACACATTCCTTGCTACTAAGACTGTTAACAGTAATTTGCTAGTAAGACAGTAACACTGGTTACAAGGTGCAGGAACTTTTCCACCTATTTCAACAGTACATTTTTGTGGTTCAGTTCAGCTCCATTTGTGCAAATAGATACTGCCTTTCAGCCAAAAATGTCATCAAAATAGGTTGGTCCGAACAGAAATTGAAAGTGTACTGAATTAAAGCAATAGTTAGCAAGACTTCTACAGCAATCGAGTTAAATCCTTAGGGTTTTGATTATGTACTATTCGTTGGGATGGCACACTAATTCCAAAATTTTGTCCTCAATGTGTCTCAGAACTCTTAAAATCCCCTTGATTTATCTAGTAGCAAAGAAGTAACTTGCATGTGCTTGCCTTATTAGAAATGACCAAAAAGACTGTTTGAACCAAAAAAACACACATACAAGAAGAGGACAATCCAATTAGCCAGCCTGAATGTTCAGCAACGTTATTATGGTTGCCTAACAACCACTGGAGGTATGCCTAAAGGCAAGTAAATGGATGAATGAAAAGATCTGTGTCGGGTTCCGATAGATGAGAGGAAGTTTCTTCTCTGGCACGGTTTATGCCAGGACATTTTATTTAGACTTAATTTTCCCTTCATTAACTCTCAAGTCCTTTATTTGTGCGAGCAGGCTTTTATATAACACAGTAATGGAAGCAAAACTGTACCTATGAAGTCTTTTATTTCACGAAAGTGACCTCTGATAGTAGGTGCCAATGCATTCACAGCCTCTGCATTGCCCAACGTATTCTCATCTCAAAACACTTTGCTCTCCCCCAGCCAGAAAACAAGGACAGAAAACGCATCAAGTGTTGAACAGGTTACAAAGTTTTAACACAAGAAGACTCTTAAAAACCCTCACCAGCTATTTCAATTAACTGGTACACAACCTTCGGTATCGGCCAGATCAAACTCATGCCACTAAATAAAACTCAACATGAAAATGTTAATTATTGCCTTTGGATCTCTTATCAATGGGGGCGTGGATTTAACCCCAAAGTACAGACTGTAAATACACTTAATATTTACAAAGCCTTCCAACAAACATGGGAATGCTGTGCTCTCTATTGCTATTTCGGTGCAAAGATGGGAGAAGAAAATAAGGAAAAATCACGGCCAGTTATCACAGATTTTGAACAAGCTGTGCTATGCTGGAGGCAGAAGTTTGGAACAGAGTTAGACGGAAACTAAATGAAATCCTGCAATCAGATTACCGCTGCAGGGAAAAAAATGCTACTGTGCAGAAACAATGACTAATGCATCTCTAGAGGGAGAACTATAAAATAAAAAAAGGAGGCTAGGGTAAGCCAGCTAACGTTAATGAGGGGTACTAGCCAGAAAAAAAAAGAAAGAAAAAGAAACATTTTGAATAAAATACCTTCCTATTCCTCTATTTTAGAGAAGGGGCTTAAAAATCCTGAACCTAGAACTAAAGCTCACAATACTGCATTTATCTTGAAGACAACTGTAGAGTTCAGCCAAAGATGCATCATTGCTCTGAAACCTGGGGTGATTCTGTGACAGAACAGCTGTCCCACAGCTTCCTCAAAGTCAGGCTCAAATACAGTATGAGTGCTCCAAGCAGGAGAAGTGAGGGCCTATAGAAACGACGTTTCAAATGAGAATTTTTCAGTATTCAAGTAAGTGCAAAAGTAGTGGTGAACACGAGGTCAAAAATAAGTAAAAGCTGCTGGAGAAGCCACAAAATGCAAACATTCCAGCTTTCAAGTCAACCATGAAAAAAAGAATTAACTGATTTAATAACCAGCATTGAGACTACAGACTTTACTCGTGCCACTCTGGAGTCTCAAGAACAGTTCAGGGCTTTTGCTCACTAAACAAGTGAAAACCACAAGCTACTAGAAGACTCCAAATACAATCTCGAGATAAAATTACCAAAGATCAAGCTGTGACATAGAGGAAAGAGGATTTGGGGTGGAGAGATAGGAAGGGAGGAGGCTAAAGAAAAAATTTGTTTACATCAAGAAATTCCAATGCAGTGTTCAGCTTCAAGATTTTCTGCATTCTTGTGGAAAATTATCTTATGTCAAAGGAAAAAAATTATTTGTCTGTGTATTACATCTTTACTATCCTAGTGTATGTTTTAACGTGTTTATTAAGGGTCTTTTGTGAGTTAATTTGTTACGTTAAACTTTTAGTTAACCTGATTACTAAGGACATGAACCAGACTGGTCAACTGATCTATATAACATGTAAGGGAGGATGCGCAGTACTGCCAGTACTGGGTATTCACTGAAAATGCACATATAATGCTTCTGTCAAATAATCCACAGAGGTGACTTTAAATGAGGTGATGTTAAATAATATTTAAAGGAAATCTGAAAGACAGACACAAACTTGGTTAGTATTAAATGGCTAATTTAAGACAACTGACAGGACATTTTCTTCTTACTCTGCAAACATGTTCACTTGCAAGATGTTAAAGACACATTTCTTCTCACGGAGCAGTGTCAATTACAAAACTATTCTAAGCAGAACAGGCAGGTACGTGCCCGAAGTTAAAATCTTTAGTCTGCCTCTCATCTCTGGTCACTCACTTCATGCTATCCACACCACAAACAGAACAGTGTAGTCCCATTATGGAGCACTGCCATGCCGCATATTAAAATTCTGAATTGTTTATAGTGCTTATTCTATTTGGATAGATTTATAGTCAGTAGCACCAGTAGCACTTGTAGCTTGGATATAAATAAGGTACGAGAAAAGTATTTTACAGACTCCAGTTTTCTCTTGCTGCTGAGTTTGCAGCGGTGGGCTTCAATCATTTTACAGAACAACATCCCTGCTGTTTTCTCACCCCCAAATCTTGATTCCTCCCAGAAGCAGGGGAACACATCAATGTTGTCCCCACATGTGTTGTTTGTGGGAAAGAATTGCTCATTTGAGGCATGACAGTGTAATCTTCTTCCACCTTCCCTAGTTCTACATTTTGTTAACCTTTAAAAAAAAAAAGCACTGCTTGACATGTTACGTTCAGTTAGCTTGCTAGACCTTCTATTGTAATGACCAGTACAGAAATACTCGCTCCTCTGGCATAAAAGAGTCCTATTTTAAGGCAGAGCAAATTGTTACACGTCAACCTTTTCCTTTAAACATGCAACATGACTGAACACTAATTGCCGTAACTGAGCCCAAAAATGCCCAATAACTTAATCCTGAAGCTGCCACTTCAGGAGTGGCTTTAGTTTGACATATGCAAAATGAGGAAAGGGGCTAACAAGAGCAGTTCCTATCATGGCAAAGCAACACGCTGATACGTCAACTTCAAATTCAGGTCTACTTGGTGTACACAGGAGAGGAAACACACAGTACAGCGCTTGTGTTCCAGTATGCTTGGAGGGGGGAAAAAGTGTATTTGAGATGACCATACACAGTTACTGGAAGACAGCCATAAAAGCCTAGCCTGACAAAACCAGTCTTACCTCACTCTTACCAAAAGCATTTAAACATTGGTGATTACTGCACCCAAAACAGAACACATGGCTCAATAAGGAGCTCAGCCGAAGGAAAGCAATTGCTTTCCCAGTCCTAACTCCAGTATTTAGGGTGTGGTGGCAGTTGAACACCATTTCAAGCAGCAGCACTGTCCCCCAGCTCCAGCATCGCTTACTAGCACAACTATCGCGCTCACTTGCCCAGCAACACCCTGGCAAGCATTGGCACTGAACTACGAGTTTCCACCTTCATAAACACCACATCATTAAACCATTTGACTATTCTGTAACCTCAGTTTCATGCACTAAATGTGATAATCTCAAGCAGCATGTCACTGCACTTTAAGACCAAGCAATTGGCAGGCTGGAAAATTTCTTCCCTACTCCTCAACCTCCAGGGTCGAGCTAGGATTTAACTACATCCCACCCTGACTTACGATAAGCCTAGCTGCTGGGTTCACACCAGTCAGGTCGCTAACACTGCTCCTGCCTCACTGTCTAGGAACATGAATGTTCTCCGAGCGATGACTGCATTTCAAAGCACCTATTTACTGCACTCTGAGTTTGTAAGGAGAGCATGGGGATGCCTAAGTTATGGGTTTTCAGATTAAAAGCAGCTATCTTATGGTTGGAAGTAAGCAGGAATTTCAGAAACACTTGCATTGGTATCTTTAAGTTCTCTAGCCTTCTCATACCCTACGGAAGCAACTTCAAATTATTGCCACTAGCCCAGAAGAATTCCAACTGAGATGCCAGAGAGGACAGATGATTTCTAAAGGGGCTCTAGGAAAGAAAAGGTACCCATTGATCTTGAGATAAAAACCCACATAATCACTGTTAATAATTAACAGCCACAATCAGAAGAATAATTTGTTATTCTGACAAAATTGGCAAGCATCATTTTGTTATTGTTAAAGCAAACTTCTTGGTTTATTACATCCCCCTCTTTTTCTTTATTTTTTATTTTTTAAATCAGTGCTGAAGTCTGTGATAGGCTTATACTGGAAATCCACACACTGGCAACTTCCTTTTCAATATTAGCAAGGAAACAGTACTCTTGATGTAAACGGTCTTTTCCAACAGTGACTGAAACAATTATGTATAAAATGGGCCTAGCCCACTGAAACAGAGCAACAGTAAATAATGACTGCAGTTTATTAACTTGCTTGAAACCTAGAGTGATAGTACTATAGTATATAGTATAGTACTATAGATAGTGCAAAACTACTAATCCTCAATTCTTGTTCACGTTTCAGAAAAGGAAATGTGAAGTTTCGCTGTAGATTAGGGAAAAAAGTTTGGAAACAGTGTACACAACTCTTAACTTCATGGTTAAAATGTATCAACCAGTATAAAAAAGTGTAACCAATAAAGTTTTTGACAACTTAAGACAACAGAATGTCTTCAGTTGTTCCACCTGTAGGATACAGTGGCTAAAACCCCAAGGGCTTTAAGACAAACTCTGACTCTGTTGGGATATTATCACAGAATATGTCATTAACTTCTAGTAAGTCACCAACTGGGGAATCTTTCAACTAAGACCCCTCTTCTACCCCCAAAATCACCATTACTTTATTTAGAAAAAAACTACAGTGAGGGAGAACAAGGATCAAAACTTGCTGTGTTGTTCTTCAAACACACAAATTTTCAGACTACTTTCACATGTAGTATGAAATATGTATTTTCCCTGGTAAGAAAAAAATACAGATGCTGTATATACTTTTCAACATTCAGACAGTTCAGCACAGAAATTCACAGCACCTCACTACTACAACCAAGCTGCTTCTGAGAGTTTACTCAGTGGGTCACTGAAAAGCTGCTATTTTTTTCTTTGACATGCCTTTTGTTTTGACATTTAGCATCCCTGCACATCTACTAAATTACCACCGAAGGTATTTTATTACGAGGAACAGCTAGCACCGAGCGCTGGTTATAGCGAGACAAGTTTTCCTAGACTGCCTTGCCAACCAGATTCTATTAAAAATTGTACCAGGAAGACTAGGTATATGAAATGCCAATACATTTTGTTCACAACATCTAAGCACATGGATATTTCTAGAGCCTTAAATACTTCTGGGCTTGATTCATTGGTGCTGTGCCCTGTGTGTGGCTGCAATTAAAATTGACAATTTTGTATAAAAGCCAACAGTACCAGACCAGAACAACAGAGATTTTACAGTTGCTTTGCAATGGTTTGAGAGAACAAGAGTGAGGAAAAATGATTTTTGGTTTATCCAGTCTACTTTTACCTCATAAAACCCCCAACAGTTTGAATATTATATTATTAAATTAGAGGAAAAAGGGGAAAACGTCAGACAACTAGCAACCTGTGTTTCCATGAATGATTGACTTTCCCTTGTTTTGCACATGCTTTCACTATTAGGACTCACTAATAATTTCAAAGGCAGTGCTCCCTTCTTGCTAGGTATTTGTGGTTTTACTCACTGTTTTAAGGTAGACTTACAGCAGTAGACAAGCTGGCTCAAAACTTTCTTGCAGCACAAGGAAAACTCAAGTTTTTCCACCTCAAAGAGGAAGATAACTGATAGAGCACTGAAAGAACTGGAAAAATCTAACATTCAGCAGGAGCTATCATCTTACAAAATCCTTTCCTCTTGCACAGCAATGGGAACAGCAGCAGCAGCTTCCAGCTACTTACTTCCTGGCTAAGTAGCTTCCAAACTTACTTCCTGCCACCTGTGCTGGATGAAAATAAGGCTGGAGAACATCAGCAGTGGTAAAAGGAAGGTCAGAGCCAAAGGGTAAGAGCTTGTGAGGCATTGCTCTGATCCACTGAAATACTCCCAGCTACCCTTCCTAATCACTCAGACCTTTGCTCCAGAAGTTCATGGATCTTCCAGTGCCTTCTTGGCAAGGTCAAAGCAGTGGAGGTAGAGCAGACTATCAGACACTGACAGAATGGGACCAGTTCTTCTTCAAAAAAAAAAAAGAGGCTTATCTGTTTCATGCTACCTGTTTTGCTATTTCTCCAGAATTTCCTTATGCAGAATCACAGAAAACAGGAGAGGTTTTTTTTTTTTGGTAAACTGAACCCCTTCACACTTTCACATTTAGGCCCACATTACTGATGAAAATTTTAATAATTTATTAATGCTTTCAGCAAGACTTATTTGCTGTTCCTACAATTGCAGCACTAAGAAAATATTAAACAAAGAACATCATCCACCATGTTATTTATAAATGCTTTCAAATCCCAGACAGAATTAGCTGTATATACATGGACAGAAATATTTAAGTATTTACTGTACAATTTCTAATACTTAAAAAAGGAAAATGATAAAAATTAAAATAAAAATATTCATTGTCTTTGTTCACCATCTGACTTCTGCTAAAATTCCACTTCTTATTTGGAGATCTATACCAATATTCACAGAACATTTAATCCAGTATTCCTCTCCAGACTGTTCATAAACTTGGAAGCACTGCCTGCTTTGTTTGTAAAGCAGACCTGCTGGGTTCATTCATCTTCCGTTATGCCAAATTTTTGTTTTTCTAGAAGAAAACTAGAATTATATAAAATACAACAGCCCACATAATTCATCTTGCATTTTTTGGTTCTTTTTCTAAGATGAAGGGATGTAGAAACGTGGTTGAAAACATTTCATTTGAACAGGACTATGCACAAATACAATCCGGAGGTACTCTGCAATTCAGTTACTACTGAAATTAAAATCACAGGCTTATATTTACTATGGAAACATTAATCTTCCAGCATACAGAAAGACTGCTGATTTCACAGTTCTGGGACACACACATTAAATCATTCAGATCACTAGTAGGGCTGCTGTCCATCCATTTCTTACATTCTTGATGAGCTGCAATGGACAGAACACCTGGAAGGTCACAGTTACTAGGAAAAGATGAGGTTTGAACAGAGAAGACAGATGACAGGAATCTGGCTTAATTTATTAAATCAGGGCTTTCTTTGCTTGAGAGAAAAAAACTCTGAAGCGAACTCGCACACAGCATTGTCCCTACCTAGAATGCTGCTGATGGACAACTCAGCAACTCATTCTCTCACATGAGTAACAGATTGAAGGATTACAGCCTAGCCTCAGTAGGTAGGTGTACAGCAACACATTCTGAAAACTGCATTTCTGCATTTTATATCGAAAATAGTTTTCATAAAAAAGAAAAACATTGAGTTTCTTACGAAAGCTGGTCTGTTCCTAGCCAGCACACAGTTAACCGATTTCTGAAGCATTACAGTCTGTCCATTCCTCCACAAGAGGAGGTACTCTTTTTATAAACCAGCATCACTTTGGGAAAGTTCTTGCAGACCAGTGGTTACTTGGCTCCAAGGGCAGAGGAAGACCAGTAGAACCAGTAGACCTTACCTTTGCAATTCATTAAGCACTCTACTTGTAGATGGGCTAGGGTTTAGCCTCAGGAAGTTCTGCTTTAAATTGAGATGAGTGAGGTCTTGGCTATAAAACAGGTTGGCAGGCAGTTGCTCCAGGCTGCAGCATGAAAGATCCACTGAGCTTATGCGCTGTGATGCAACCTGGAAGTCAAGAGGTACACCAATACATTAATACTGTAACAAATCAAGAGCATTTCCTTCAGCCCTACTAGCATGAGATAAACTGGTTTTAACCACAACACAACTCAGTGTCAGCATATGCAGCTAATTCAACCGTTTACATCACTTGTAGAAGTTAACCCACAATCTTGTTCCAACTCGGTGCTAAAACCAGGTCCACAGATGGCCAGCAGGGGGAAAGGACAAAGGTTTGTCAAACTAATATGCAAAAGGAATTTATTTTCATCTATGAAAGTTATGCGATACTCTGTGACCAGAAAAACAGGTAAGAGATTTGACATAAACTTTAGTCCTTTGGTTAGCAAGTAACAGCAGCAAAAATGTACGTGCACTAGTCCTCTATATCGTGCTATGGTTGGTCAGTATATCGAGGCAAAAGGTGAGCAGAGGTAAGGGGATAACAGTCATCAACCTATCTCAGTATTACACGTCAGAAAACAAAACAATTCGTCACATTTACATCTTACTGGGAAAACAGTATCTGACCAGCAGCAAAGCACTGAGCACTCTGTTCTTCTCGCTAAATTAGAAAACTGGCCAAGGGTAACTGATAAAAATGTGATGAGAACAAAACAGATTTGGGAGCTTACCACTCCTCCAGAAAGAAGACAGAAGTCTGCAGATGCCAAAGAAATCATACTACCTAGCACTACGAAAGGGCTAGCGTCATTCCACAGAGATCTATAGGCAGCAAATTCAAACAGGAACTCCGTACCTTACCAAATCTCCAAGATACGACTGAGTGAACTACAACCTGCCACTTTATTTACTTAATTAAAAAAAAACAAACAACAGAACACTGCCATTGAGAATTGTTACTTGTATTTTCTGTCCAATACTATTAAGCAAATCCTTTCAAAGTCTTGGGAGTCATGGAGTTACCTCCATCAGAAAGTATGAAATACAGTACAGTGAGGATGGTGGGCTAGGAGGAGCAATCACGTGCTAGAAGAGTAAGAGATGCTTTTGGAGCAGACATGGCTTAGATCAAAGGAGAGAAAGCAAAGAAGTTCGCTACTATCTTAGACTTGTGGGGCTGCACAACCAGGGCTCAAACAGTGACGCGTTCTGTCGGCTGCTCACTGCAAGAGAAGCAATCATTTTTGCCACTGGCACTTTGATTGGCCTCGCATGCTATGATTCTGGAAGTACAAACACCACATCTAAGGGACAAGAAAGAAAAACAAACAAGAAATCCTCAAACAAAGCCCAGTGGCAGTTTATAAGAGCCTCGGAACTCCAGTAAAGGAGATATCATCTAATCTTGTGGGCAGAGATACAGCCTTTTCCATGAAGGACCCTGAACACAGAAACAAATCATTTTTTTTCTGGCATAAGTGAAGTAGTTTGCCACTGAAAGGAAGGCCAAGGACTTTTTTTCCCCTCTCTAATGCAAGCTACACAGGCCTCAGGATAAGTGGGCTCTATTACAAACACACGGCCATAAGCTTCAAGAGGAACAGACGGTGCAGTGTTTTTCTCTAATGTGACCGTTAATAATTCAGTCCTCCCACATCCATTAAAATGCTTGAATTTCTGTTACTCAATTAGTTCAGTCCTTTTGTCACCGTAGCTACTATTTTTCTTCCTCTTGTAGTATTAGACAAAAATTATTCATAGGCTATTCTCAGCCGTCATTTCTGAAAGGTAGGTATTCGGTCTATTTGCGGTGCCAGAACCTGCCCAGCAGGGCACGCTTCTCCTCACACAGAAAACAACTGATGAAAAAGCACTGACACCCATTAAATTAAAAAGGACAACGTGTAATTTCAGGTGCAATGTTTACACATACTGTTGCTTCAACTGCTTGTTTGGAATGCAGTGTGAACAGTAATAAGCAACCCAGCAGAGCTCAGCAAGGCCTGTCACTCTAAAATGTTTAAAATACCAGAACTGATATCTCCAAGTGAGCCAACAAACCCAAATTCTGCTGTGGTCTCAAAAAAAATTCAAGTACTTTGTTAAAGCCTTCCACCTCTGTGGAAAAAAAAAAAACTGTTAAAAGTAATTTTGTTTTTACAAGTTATAGCTCCTGTTTGTGTGTGGTTTTATTTTTGTTGGTTTTGTTTTTTAAAAGCAGTCACCTTGTTATAAAAAAAATTTCATTAATCATAAAACTGATACATATTCCACGATGGCTCTACCACAGATAATTGTGAAAGTTAAATATATTTTAAAAGGAGTTAGTTCTGAAATCAACTGTAATTTTATTGCAGTCTTTTTTGTTACCAAGGCAGTATGCTAAGAATTAACTTCTGAATCATTACAAGGAACAGTCATATAAACAAATACAGTTATTCTCATAGGCACAGATAAATCTTTACTCTTCTCATTGCTCAGTACTTCTCTGTAACAAATTCCTAGAGAACAGAGGAAAAAGATGAAAAACAAGGAGTGGCAAAGAAAAACAATAAAGGGATATTTCAATCTTGCTTTTCAACTGACTTAAATGCAGTAAGACTGTGCATGCGTTTGCTATCGTTTATTAAGAGCACATGTGTTTGTTTGCTATTGTTTATTGCAAAGCATTCTTCTAAAACACAGTAGAGTGTATAATAAAGCATTGGGTTTCTCCAGCTCACTGTGGGGAATCACTGCAGAGAAATGCTGAAAATAGGTAAGAAATCTCTGGCTAGAATACCCCTCACAGTCAAAGAATAAAGAGCATCCTTAGGAACATTAGGAACATCCTTAGGACATTATCTGCAGCAAGTAGGGTTTCTACCAGAAGAAAGAAAAATGAGACGTTCCACTGTAAACAAATACCCCAACAATTTATCTGGGCTGAGTTCAACAGGCCTGTGCTCTAACAAAAATAGTGGAGTCAGTGTGACAGCACGATGTGAGAGAAGTACTTTCTGGATAGATGGGGAACAAACACAAAGCTCTCATTATGGCTTGTTAGGTGTTTTCTTTGGGAAAAATTTATGAATAGAAGTATAACTGTTTTATACACTTGATGGATGCGTACACATACAGGCACAAAAATAAGTAACACCGACACCAGAAGCACAGTTCATGGCTTCCCCAAGCAGGGTGAAGCCGCTGTCCAGACCAATCCCTCTGGAATGTCTTCTAAACACATCCAAATCTGAATACATCCTTGACACTTGTTTTCACATGAAATCCCTGTTGCATTTCCTATACTAATAAAATGGGGAAGGTGGCTGGGGGAATGACCTTCTTGATGATGGTGTGTGACAGCGTCTCAGCCACTGTGCCAGAGAAGCTGTAGAATCCTTGCCTGTCTTCGCCAGAAAGGGAAGACTTGCAACAGCTTCACAACAGTGTAGCCTAAACACATCACAAGCTCTGTGCTTCTGAAGTACTAGTTTTCTGTTGGTTTTTCATCATTGAAAATACAAAGAAACAGGAGCAAACACGTGGCTCTTCTCCATTTCCTGATTTCCTGATTTTTAAACACTCTACAGTCAATCACTTCATCGTGAAGTCTCCCATTTTAATACTAGAGTAGTAGTAATACGGTATGGCCAAGTGCAACCTCAGTTGTGCAGCCCTGGCCTACAGTATTTGAAGTTCTTTTTTGGGTCTCCATGTGAGTCCAGCATACTGAAATAGAGTTTCAAATTAGTGGTATCAACCTATAGTACCTGTATGACAGAGCCTTGTATCTACACACTGCAACTATCAAGAAAACCTGTTGTCACGATTTTAAATTTTCTCCAGCAGCACTGAAGTACAGCTTTATTCTGCAAACACCACTACAAGTGATGCTGCTGGAGAACTCTGCCCCCTGCATGTGTCCCGCTGCTGCCCATCTGAGATCTGCACAAGTGGATAAGAACTAGGAGTCTCCCAGGTACAAAACCTCATTTTTGAACACATTATTTGTGTCACAATGGTGCTTCCAAGTATGAACAACAACTCATGTTTGCCAACACTACCTTAAAGGAAAAAGGTAGTATCGAGGTATTTATTTTTAAAAATATAAACTATTTTAGAATTAACGAAAACGTAGCGTAGGTTCACTGTGACTCTTTAGCAGCTGGCAATAAAAATACAGACAAATATTTGTATCAACCAATATTCTTGCCTCTTCTGGCTACACAGGGCTAAAAAACTGCTTTGCTTTGTCCAACAGTATAATACTACCTCTGTCACCGAGCTACGCAACACATCTTATTACAGCCTTTGTTTTAAAGCTTTGGCTTTATTACAAAAATGATCTGTCGCTGACAATGGATGTCAGCAATGGATGCAGCTGAACCCAGCTGTATGGACAAACACAAGCCTTGTTTACACAAGCCCATCTTTTGGTGTGACCTGTGGTGCGAATTTAAACCAATGTAATTATGTCTTTTTCCTGTTTACCCTCAGCCCATTCCCTACAGTTCTATTCAGATAAGAAATTACTATTTAGGACTTCAACAGAAGACAATTAAAATAACTAAACAGCCCACACTGTAAAGGCAGCCAAATTCTCAGTCTGTTTGAACTGAGTTGATGATGTTAAATTACACCTGCTATAGACATGCTAATACAGAAGTAGCATAATTTTTATCCTCTAAGATTTGTTTTTAAACAGCTTGATAACCGTCACATCCCACCAACACATGCGTAAGGCTTAACTAAACAGTGGTACATACACTTGAAGTATCTAAGCTAACCACTTAGAGCACACAAGTTCTCCTCAAAACTGACCTTGTTTCAAATCTTAATCCTACTCCCTGCTCAAGTGCCACAGCCCCACTCAGCAGCGGGGCCCCACGGGTCCGACTGCACAGCAAGGGAGCAGATCCATGCCCCGCTGCACCCTCAAGAGCCAAGGGAGCACGCAGACTGGCGAACAAACTAATGCCAAAAAACCTTAACGAGGGGGGGAATAAAAAGGTTTCCTGTTGCTTCAAAGCCTTATACTTCCATTTTTAAAAGACTACTTTGAAAATCGAGGCAGTCCAAAGGGTGAGAAGATTACAGCTTTTCTTGCCTCTCCTTTTTGTTTTCTTTCAGACACCAAACTAGATGCATAACAACTCAAGCTAAGGGCCTTGAAAGGAGAAAATGGAGCTCAGCAGAAGCTTGAGAACCCCTCAGTCATTCACATAACCAACCAACAGGCAATGGCATGGGTAAGAGCAGTAGCTGCCTACCGAGATGGGAGTAGCAGCACAACTCACAGCCCAAAGCCTCTAGCGAACTCCTCGTGCTGACGAGACTCAGGGATACAAAACTCATTCTGCTCGCCCCCGCTCTCCTCTCCCTACCTCTAAACGAAGACATATACAGCATGCGGAAACAGCTTGCTTTGACTTCTGGACATTACACACAGCCGTAGGAACTTAAATGAAAACAGTAGTAACAAGCGTGAGTGTACGTGGAGGGAGGATATATGGAGATAACGAAGCAGAAGCTGCATTCCTTTATCCTGCATGATACAAGCCCAGAAAAAAGGGTTCTTAGATGTGGAAGTCAATGACCCAGGTTAAGCGTCATAACCTTGAAAGTGAGAATTTGTCAGTAAGATGACATTAGCCACCTGTCATTTCAGTATGTTGGAACTATCTGAAGTCATTTATTCCAGAGCACGAGTGGTTTTTTGCTCCCTCACAAGGAAAACTGCTCTTCTTTGAGAGACCCTAATACTGCACAGTGATATCAACACCACCACCTTGGTGGTAAGTCACCCCAGGATGTTCACATTGATAAGACCCCTGCAAGGACAAGGCTTAAGATGCAACTCAGAGTTAAGGGACAGTAATTAGCTGTAGCATTAAGCTTCTTATAACTCAGGCATGTGAATCTCCATTTGGTGGAGCAAGGAATATTAACATCCTTAAAACAGCTTGACTGAAAGCAATCTGTTACTCAACGGAAACATTGAAAAACAGGTCATTCTCACAAAAACTGAGAAATACCTCCTTTTCTTTTGTGTTAGACTAAAGTTTTTAACTGTACAAACAGCCGTACAGAGAGTAAGCAGGCTTTGCAATGAGCAGCTCTCCAGCAAAGGTTTTCTTTCAGTGTTTGCTACAGATTTCAGACTCACCAGTGGGACTGTCAGCATTTCCCATAGGTCTTCACTTGCCCACATCCCCCCCGTCCCGCAAGTAGAGGGCTTTTTCGTTTGCCTTTGGTGGGTTTGTTGTTGGGTTTTGTCTGTCAAGTAAGCCATTATGCTAGGCCGCCATTTTCTGACATAGGTTCTGCTACATAGCTGCAAACACTATCATATGGATTAATTCTACAATAAGATAAACTGTTCTCATGCCATTATTCCATGGCAACTTTTAAAGGCCTTCTGACCCAAGTATTTTGTAATACAAACAAAGAATATAGCTCTATTGGCCCGGGGCCTAAAACTAGTCTGCAGCACTCATTCCCTCTTCTCCGTGGAGACCTTCCTCCTTCTCCCTGAACAACATAAGCCACCTAAAGAGACCAAACATCCTTAAGATTAGTTTTTGCTGGTAATGCCTCTCCTTTCTTTGCCCTCCCTGCTAGACTTTGGTTGGAAAGGCTCTCAGTGCTACAGTCATTCACTTTCAAGACCAACTTAGTTATCACCTTAGAATCATAGAATATCCTGAGTTGGAAGGGACCCTTAAGGATCATCAAGTCCAACTCTTGACACCGCACAGGTCTACCCAAAAGTTCAGACCATGTGACTAAGTGCACAGTCCAATCTCTTCTTAAATTCAGACAGGCTCGGTGCAGTGACCACTTCCCTGGGGAGCCTGTTCCAGTGTGCAACCACCCTCTCTGTGAAGAACCCCCTCCTGATGTCAAGCCTAAATTTCCCCTGCCTCAGCTTAACCCCGTTCCCGCGGGTCCTGTCACTGGTGTTAAAGGAGAAAAGGTCTCCTGCCTCTCGACACCCCCTTACGAGGAAGTTGTAGACTGTAATGAGGTCTCCCCTCAGCCTCCTCTTCTCCAGGCTGAACAGGCCCAGTGACCTCAGCCGTTCCTTGTATGTAAGGAAGTACTGCGCAGTATGCCAGTCCCTGCAGCCTCCCCCAGTCTCATGGGATCTGTCCACCACAGACATTTTGCTCTTAATGAAGCTCCGGGGAACTAAGTTACACTCCCCTGCTCACTCCCACCTCCTACCACAAGAGGCTACTGAAAATAATTTGGGAACCTCCTGAAATGAACATACCTTAAAAGGTAACAACTGCAACACCTCATGGAGCTGCTAGCTGTAAGCCATGGTTAAACTTCCCTGCATTTATGCAGGAACCTCACAAACTCAGCTTCAATATCAGAACCTGATTTAGAGGCTTCAAAGGACATTACTTGAATGATATTTCCATATGTGTGGGCGAAACCTAGTTTTCCGTTCTCACTTGTGGCTGCAAAACTCCAATAGCTACCCTTAACTGAAGGCAACAAGTCCAAAACAAGGACCACAGACTCTAAATTTCAGCACAAAAAAGTGAAGCTACAGCTTGGCTAGAACCAAAATTAAGGGAAAACCTTGGTCACTAGTTATACCTCTTTGGAGTCAGCTGAACAACTCTAATGCGGAAAACTAACCAGCAGAGCCAAAGTACAAAGCTTCCCCCTGAACTATTAAAAGAGATGCTACAATGAACAGAAGTTAACTTCCAAAACACAACTGACCTCTAACAACAAAAGGCACAAAAGGATAGGTTTTGCAGGGAAAGAGGAGGAGGAATACTTTCAAGTGTTATAATCAAAAGAGAAACCAAATTGGCCTCAGGCTTGCATTGCCTCATCTGCTTTCAGGCTTGAGTTGACAAGAAGCCACCTACAGCAAGAATGCCCAGATATCACTGCAGAGCAAAGGTCCCAGATATTGAAGATTTCACACATACACAAAAAAGGAAGTCAAATTCCACACAGAAATGAGAGGTTTGTTTATGACAGTAGTTGTAATCACTGCTAAAAGGAAGCTGTGGTTTTATTTTTAGGGATCTATTTTTAGAGAAGGCATTATCTCAATATTGTCATTTTATGGTATTAGAGGGAAAAATGGTTTCCTTTTTGCAGAGTCACTACATTTCCTATAAGTAAGGGAAAACAAAAGAAAACAACAAAACCCACCAGCCACAGCAAAAAATGAGAAAAAACTCTCAAAGTGAATAAAAAAGATCCCTAAGTTGAACGAACAGTTACAAACATGTTACTAATGCTACTTAGCCTCACAAATTTAAAGAAACCTAGATAGTTGTTCTTAAAACAAGCCTTTTGCAGAGCCTTGGATTTGATGAAAGGCTATTTCCAGACTGGGTCACTGATGTTGGCATTATACTACACTCACTCTTAGGTCATGTGGGTAGAAAGACTCATTTTCAAGCCTCCAAGCACTTCTGGCATAAGAAGCCAGCTACAGCAGTCGCCCTTTCAGTGATTAGCACATCCCTCACCTCCAACCCATCCCCAGCATGCACACGAACATAGTAACCCCAGATCATTATGGCATACTCAAACACATGGAGCAAGACAAAATTATAAAAAAAGTCAGAAAGGAATAACAAGAATAGTGTTTGTTGTGTACAACAGTTCTCTGTAGAGTTTCCCATATATATACACACATCTATATTTAGATGCATATATTCAGAGCTGTTTCTGAACAGTGTTAGAAATGCCTGTCCTTAATACCTCCAGAGAAAATTGAGGTTTGGTAATAAAAATCCCTCCAATGATAGATTCTGTAAGGATGGTACAGCTCCTTAGAGTATCCAGGAACACATATGAAACAGGTCACTCAGAGTAGGCAAGCCAAGGAAGGTACAATGTAGGACTAATTTAACCATGAGACTATTGGCTTCAAGTCTTTAGAGGCTGAAGGCCATATTTCATATGAAAAAGCTCCACAAAGTTTATTTTCCACCCTAAACTTGGAATCCACACTTTAGTCTTTCTGCTGGTTGACCATGCCTATATGAACAAATAATCTGTTAATATCTGGCAGTATCTGAAATAAAGACGGAGCTATATGCACAAGCAGATGTTGCTTATTACACATCACTAATTAATGAGCGGAATCTTCTGCACTGGAGGAAAAGGCAGTCCCACAACTGACTATCTTCCAGTACCTCAAAGGTGGATGAGGGTACATCTCTCAGTAACACTGAATTGCTGCTCATTGCATTCCCTCAGCACCATTCCTGTAAAACACTCGCACAAGCCAATCATTTTGTTCTCCTATTTTGGAAATACATTTGCAGAATTGCAACCAGGCTCAGAGTTATTCTTTATGTTCTATAGAATTTCTTGTTTATATAAATATTGTCTACAGCACCAAGATTGTATGTAGTCAGAACTCAAACCATTTTTCCTCAGCAGAAATAAGATCGTATTACTGGAGTAACAGATCAATTTTGCCTGCATCGCATAGCTCAGACTCACACTGAAAAATGTACTCTCCTATCATGAAACTGTTGTACCAAAAAAATACCTAGAATAATGAGCAAGACAGCTGGTCAGAGCAGGACAACTTTAGAGATAAAAATGCTAAAAAGTTCATTCTGTGCTGCTATTTCAGATAAGTTTCTACAACAAGTTCAAGAAAGATGGATACAACTGCTGCAGGGGCTCCTTCACTACTTATTTGTATAGGATAAATTAAATTGAAATTTGTTTTCTGCCAGTTTCACAGCGCAAATGAATTTATGAACAGCGTGTTCTGCACTGACATGAAAAAAGTAAGACCAATATGGCAGCGTGCCCTTCTCCCTTGAATTTGCTATTCTTAGAACTTTTTAAACATCGTGTACACTGACATCATCATTTACTCTATCCTTTTTAACAGCAGGCTTTGATCATCTGGAACAGCACAGACATTTCCACTGCAGACTTGTAGACAGAGGTGACTGAAACAGAGAAGGGAAAACACAAAGGCTCAGAGGAGAAAACTCATAAATTTGAATCTTTATTAATCAAGGATCGCTTTGGACATTCATAATTTTTTAAGCAGCCTTTTTTTTTGTGTGTGTGTAGGTACAAATCTACCCTGGCATCTAAGCCGTGCACAACAGCTTATTCTCCACTAAATAAGCTGTCACTACAGCAGCTGTTGTACAATTCAGCTTGAGAAGAGCTCAGTAAAGGACCAGTAAAGTGACATGTGCCTACACATCTTGATCTACCTGTATTTCATCTGGCCTTGCACAAGCAGCTTACGTGAAGCAGTCGTGCATTATTTAGTCCTCGTCTCTCATCACCTCTCCTCCCCTACTTGCCCCACTGAGCAGACCACTACATCAGGAAATAATTGTTGCAAGAAGCTGTCAACACACTTCCTGGTCTACCAGAGAAGAGGTGGGGTTAGTTCTGCACAGTCAGATAACCAATCTCAGTGTGCACAGTGGTGCTCACTGTTTCCAAGAAAAGAAAATCCTGTACTATGTCTCTACTTAAGCTATGCAATACTACATTTCCAAGATAGATGTTGATGTCCCCTTTTAATTGTATGCCTTGGAACGTGGAGGACTGATAATCCTTTTTCCACTAGCTAAATAATCCATGTCATTAGTCACGTAGTAGTCAACTCTTACAGAGCAATTTCACATATTGAAAAACGTTAAACTTAGTTTAGCTGTTTTAGTGTCAAACAGCAGGAGCACGTCACCACACCACAAATACAAGCCTTGTGACAGCAAGTTCCACCACTCAATAACACTTTATACAGAAAAAACTTTCTTCTACTACATTAAGGGCATAGATTCTTTCTTTTGTTCAAGCACCCACCTTCAACAATTTTGGAAGTAGCAAATGAGGAAAGCCCTCATCATGTATTCTTCACTGTTAACTGCACATTCTTCTTTTGTCCTTCTGCAGTTTACATTCAAGTAGTAAACAGTGGCAGATCAGAATTACTCTGCAAGTAATTGCGCGAGTTCCAGCACCATCATGCCAACTTTATGCGGAAAAAGGAGTTCTTTAAAGCCATGAAGACGTCCCTTTCTTCCCCTCCACTCCCCCCTGCGGTTGCATAAGCTTATTTTTCAACATTTGGCAACAGAATGAACACATTAGATCACAAAGGACCAAATTTGTTGTTGTTGTTTTCCTTTTGAGCTTCCTTAATTAGGACTCCAGTATTTGGAAGTTAAAAGGAAAGAAAATGCGCTGTGGTACAGAAAACTATCAATATTAACGAACAAGCCACATTTCCAGCTTTTAAAAATATTCTGTTTGAGGATAAATCAGCATATCTAAAAGTGACCTATTTGGAGTAAGTATGTCACCAAGTTCGATATTTAGGTCACTATTTGTGCAATGATTTTAGTCAGTCCTGAAAACAAGAGTTCTGTTCACCTCAAGACACGTACGCATACAAGAGAGCCTATCGAAAAACCTATTCATAAGCCCCATCCTAAAATATACTGGGGCAAACCATCAGATTTCTCTTGGCTAAGATATATTTGACTGTTAGAATGAATCAGACTATACACGAGTGATGTTCATTTTTAATTAAACTAAGCCCAAGTCTCTGCAAACATGAATTCAAATCTTTTCTAGCATACATTTATTTATTGTAGAAGTGATGTGTTAAGAATTGTCTCATTCTGGAACACTCCTAAAAAATCAACACTGCCAATATTCTGTGGGGAGAAAGACTGCAGAGCAAGCATTCTTTGTAAAATCTTTTAAGATTACGCTTGTTATTTAAAAGTTGAAATAACGTCATCTGGCTCTTTTGAGGTATATAAAATACACTTTTTTCATAGTTAAAAACTGAATTGAGAAGTTTTAATGAAACATTTTACCCATGATTGCCTTCTGTATTAAAATTCATATCAAAGCTTTAATTACACTTGTAAGCATCAGCAACCTCAGTTTTCAGCAGCATGTGTCAATCAGGAGCATGAAGGACTGCAGAAAAAGCTATCAACGAACATAACTAAGTTAACGTTAAGTGCCAGTTTCGAGAGAAATGCCATTAAATATGAACTATGTTTAAAATATGCTCGTAGATATGATTCATAGAAGTGCAAGTGTTGCATACAGAACCACAACTAAACAAGAACCTGTATCATGTAACCCAGCCCACAGAAAGCAACTAGAAACTGAAAGTTGGGGAAAAACATTTCCATTCCTAAGTTTACTTCCCTTTAGACATACAACACTTCATGCAGTGTTTTCTTGGTTAGAAAGAAGATTTCCATTTCGCTGAACTCAAGTAGCTTCCACATTCACAACACTCAAAGCAGACTACCTTATATAAATGTCTTTCCCCCCCAACCCCCCGCGTGAGAACTCTACCTTGCCTGAACTACAGAACTGAAAATGAACCTTCCTTATTTGTACGTGAAAATCAGGAATGATTTACCCTACAATTAAAAATTCGGACAGGGATAGATAGCATCAGCTGCAAGAAGTCTGAGTTACTTTGCAGCATTACTAGTTTCTCTGTTTCTATTCTTTAGAAACTGTTACAGCACAGTGCTTCCCACACAACTGCCTTGCATACAATCATGCTCATGTCTGTCTTTCAGTCTAAGGATAGAAAACCCAAACATTAAAAAAGCAACTTGAAGTGGCAACATACAGTCTCAAAATCCACAAATCACAGTTTTGGGGGCTGGAGGAGGGGTGAGTTGGGGAAAATTAGGCTTCATTTTTTCCTTGAAGCATGTCTTACCAGCAAGTAGAGCAAGTTTCCTCAGTTCTGAGGGTCTGAAAAGACACTTTAAACTATGTATTTCCTTTCTACTCTTACATAAGAAAAATAGGAGGATCTCATGAGTGCATGGGGATATGTTCTCATGCTGGCTACCTTCCCAATGCTGTTAGTCATTTGGGTGAACCAGAGAGAAAGAGAGAAGCACAGCATGGCACAGAATAAGCTTATGCTGCCAGTAATTCAGAGGGACTTTCTGGCCATTTATCTCTACTTCTGAAGTTCATTGTTTTACACTGTTTTTCTCACTCGTTAGATTTGCCTTTCATTTATCTAATGTCAAAGCCTCTGGAGATGAAAGGACACTACTCTCCCAGGCAGAACCACAAAGCTGCAAGAACTCAAGAATCTGGCAGACCATACCTTAGTGTCTCATAAAACACGCACTGGCGATTTTTACCTTGAGCCTTAACAGACCCGAGTAGGGATGCCAAAACTGAGTCTTTAAGAAGAATTTAAAACTTAGTAGAGAAAACACAAAGGACATTTTAAATGATGCATGTGTTGGGAGGTGCAGTAGTTATTGCTCAAAGAAAGTTTGACATAATAACCAAACCTCTTAAAAATAAAATAAAAAACATGCAAGCCAGCTGTACCAGCGGCAGTAGGCTGAATAATGCATTATTGCAATCTAAAGAGACAGAACAGCTCTAGTGTGCCATAAATATCTTTGAGTAGTACTATATAAAAACAAGTTGCTTTAACACAGCAAAGAACATGAACAGCCCTGTCAAGTAAAAACTAATGGATAGTTTAGGCACCACTAGAAAATCAGAGTGCTGAAAACACAACAAAAGAACTTGTGCGGTAAAAATCAAAAATCAATGGGTCAAGATATACAAATTACTTAAGAGAGGATTTATCCAGAAGTGGCAGGGATTAAGAGATAAACCAGGTAACTGCAAAAACAGGCTTTCAACAACATATAGGAGAACTGAAAAGTCAAATGAAATAATGCAGGACCTAAATTCCAGTTAAAAAGTGCTCTAAACATGGTATGAAGTTTACTAATTAATCCCTTCCTAAACTAAAATTTTTAATAGCTGACATGTTTGCATATAAAAAAAATAATAAAACTAAAGAGTGATTCTGCAACATTTACCAAGCACGGAAACAACCCCTTAATTCTAGCAACGTAGGCTTTGGGTTCTGTGTAGGGAGCTAATTAAAAAAGATCCGACACGATTTTAGGTTTTATTAACACAGCCTTTTAAATTCTAATTTTGACAGTTATATTTGTCACCATTTCTGTTCTAATGATCTCACTCCATCCGTCCAGCTGGATCAAGATGACAAAAGGGAGAAAGTTTAACACAGAACTTTGCTTACACAACCTCAGTACACAGAAGTTTCAGTATAAACGCAAAAAAAAAATCACCTTGCTATTGTCTGTTATCAAGAACTCCCAAATTGAGCCTTTTTGTGCACTACTAACAGCAGCAGCAGAAGTTCCTAATAATGTGAACCTGGAAGAGGGACTACGTTGCAGCAGAGGACAGAACTGGGGGTAACACTGCCAACATCCCATTCAGGAATTAATATTCTTCTTACCTTTGATGCTTGTCGAAGCCATCGCAAGTATTCAGTGAAGTTATCAAAACAAATGTAGTAGGTCTGGCTTTGAGGTCCAGAGGAGCTAAATGCTAAACAGTGCTGGTGCTTTTTCACTTCTTCCACCTACAATAAAGGCACAAAAACCGTTAGCAAAAAAGAATCTAGAACCTCTCTACAGAACTCCTCAGGGAAAAGATAAAACGTGTCCAAGAGGAGCTCTTCAAGTAGAATTGTACTAACTCCCTCAAGTACTCAGCTAGGTCTTGACTGTCAAACATCCATGAAATCTACACAAGCAAGACATTAGAACAGAACAAGAACCTTTAAGCTTGCTCATCTCCATTTTCCAGAAAAAACTTCTAAAACAAAGAACACATCTGACAAAAATTCCTAGCCACATGACTTAATCTCATGTCATACAAACAAAAGGTATGCAAAAATTGGAGATGCTGCAGGCAGATAAATTTGGCAACAATTCGAGTTTGAACTGAAAGTTGATGGTGATATTGAAATAAAATACGTTGCTGCTATTTTCAGTATTTAAGGTTTCTCTGTGGGTTGCTTCCTTGTAACTTTATTTTTTTTCCCCAGGTATTTACAACCTTCTTCTGGGTAGCTATCTTCAGTATGCAAGATATAAAGAATCCATCAAAGGAGGAAAACACCAAGAACAACAACATTTTAAGAGAGACTGAGCACCATAAAAGGTTTCCTAAGGAAACGTATCTCAGGCTATCTTTAATACAACCTAAAGGAGCACGATTTATACTCATTATTAAAAACAGGCTTAACAAAATGCTTCTCTTACACCCCAATTAATTCTTTGGCATTTCTCAACTTGCTAAAAACTCCCCAGAATACATCATTCTGATACCATACACGCGCAGTCCCACACAACTTATGGTCTCAATGTCTCAGTACTGCATTCTGGAAAGCCTTTCAAACCAGGAAGTGCAGTGTATTTATGGGGTTGAGGAAGAATATTTTTTGAGTGATGATTTAAAAAAACACTTAATTCTGTGCCAAGCATCCTCCACCCAAGCTTTGTCAGCAGAAGCCCTCAGTACATTTTTTTCTCAGCTTGGTTCTCCTTTTCTTTTAAAATTTGCTGTCAACTTTCAGCTTAACAGTCTTCATATTTTATGTTACGTGAGGCGTTTCTTTGAAAAATAATTTAAATTCTATATAAAACAATTTAAAAAAAGAGAATTCTTTTCAATTAAATAAAATCTTGTTCCTCTTAAAGAGAAAGTTAACAGGGAACCTCTCAAGTGCGCTGCAGCCAGGAATACAATTCACTGTCAGAGTTCACACACTACTACTAAAAGAGAGGAAAGTGTCTCTACTTCAGCATGTCCAGGAAAGAGTCAAAGAATCGTGGAATCGTATAGGAGAAAACTCCTAGAAATTACTGCTTTCCACACTACTAGTACAGAATGTTAATGCATCAACTCCAGTCTGCATATATGACCAAGCTTTTTCCTCTCCTAATAATTCTTAAGAATCAAACTTATCAGCATGCAAAGTAAAACAGCAGTATTTCAGGTGTAAATTCATCCTCAGACTAATGGTTCTCTTCCCATTACCTTGGCTAATCAAGCCAATAATAGTGTTCTGAAACACTATTTAAGCTGAAATAGTAATGGTGTAAATCTTAATGTCTTATTAAAGTTCCACAGACCAATGAGCAGTTGAGGTTGGAAGGGATTGCTGGAGGCCATTTGGTCCAAAATCCCTGCACAAGCAGGGCCACCTAGAGCCAGTTGCCCAGGACAACATCCACACAGCTTTTGAAATGAAAATTTCACAGAGTGGAAAAAAAATTCCTTGTGTTCTGACAGAATCTCTTATGTTTCAGACAGAATTAGTCAGAAAAAAAATCTTGTTTCAGCTTTTTGCGATTAAAAACATTTCTTGCTGTTAGGTTACATTAGACCACTACTACTCTTACAGTCCCCTTCTCCCGAAAACAAGAACAAACCACAAACAAGAACAATCCACCAAACAAAAGAAATCAAACCAAACTGATATTCAAAATAAGACCATCCCCTTACTGTTTACTTTTGAGAACAGAGTAACATAGCACAGATAAAAACTGGATGAAGAGGCTTGGTACATTTCATACACAATACAGGTGTGTGTATCCTTCGATTGTGTGCCATTTTGCATATAAGATGCTAATTATGCATATAAAACACTGAACACAAAAGGAAACTGAATGTGTTTCCCCTCACTTTTCCTTAGTATTTCAATCCAAACATTGTAAATCATTAAGTATGGATCTGACTGCAATCAAAAGTCATTTATATACTCTGATTATCTCTTTAACAGAAACAAGATTTGGGGAGGTTAGAAATCATCATAATTGAATGTGATCTCCTCCATGTAAAGAGGCAGGGATTAAGCACACAAATACATAAAATAAAAGTAAAAATCAAATCTTACTTTTCCACCAATTAAAGGGAGGACATGCATCTTTCCAGTCTGGCTTTCTTTTACTGATGAGACAATTAGGCATGTTCCACAAAGGATAGCTTGACGTCTTGTCCATCTGTTGACTGGCAAATGTATTTTCCCTTTTCGAACATTGTACATTCCTGAGAGCTGAATCCGTTCGGAGCTGCCAGTGCTGTGGGGCTTTCCTGAAATGGAAACAAAAGCATCCACTTAATCACAGAAAATCATTGCCTCTTTCACTCAAGCCATCCCAAGACTTTATCAACAAATTCTTAAGGTATGGGTCACACTGAGGCAAATGAAACAGGTTCAGAACCATGCAAGCAGGTAATGGAGTATCAACTTCAGTACGGGTATCTTTCATGGGTAGAAGTATATGACCAGTTGCTATCACAGAGCAGATGACTGCCTTGCAATATGTGAAATAATCCACAATAGTCGCAGAAGTACCAATCAGTGGTATCAGTCTTCTATCCCGGACCTGGAAACATTCATCCTCAACAGTAAGAAACCATGGTTACTGCTGAGTTCAAAGATCACCCTTTGGTAACTGCAAAAGGAGGAAGTACTGCATGCTCACTCACACCTTTGCACTTCCATTTCTCTTCCTGCCATCCTTAAGGTCCTGATTTGAATAGCTTCAGTAGCTGCCCAAAGAATACAGTTCCTACTCCTTTTCCAGCCCACCCTGTTTGGTCCAAACCCCACAGCAGAGGCAGTACCCAACGTAAGCCACAACGTGAACAGATGAAATCTCTCAAAGACCCTGCTTCAGACTGAGTAGAGCTTCAGAAACAGCAAAGTTACTTCTGCCTGTATTACAATGAATTCACTGTAACTCAGATTATTAGCAAGGCTAGCAATTACACCAAATTTGTTAAATGATTTTTCGTCTTTAAGTGGCTCAGACTCTACTAATCTATTAAAAATACTCTGCTCTATAGAAACTGTCATTAACAAGGACAACACAAAGACAAGCACCTCTCGTCTTCATTCTGACAGGACCAAGCCCTGAACAACCCAGCCCAGAACCAACTCATCCAAATATACTAACAGAGACAAAAGGCAATCATGTTCAAGTTAAACCAGTTGAGATTTCTGCAAGAACGCCAGTGCTAGTGAGACTTTGAAAGGGAGTTCCCCTGGATGAAGAACCAAAGGCTATGATAACTTCGGGTAGCTTCCTGATCATGAGGCAAGATAAATCATTCATTTTCCCACACTAATCTTTAACAAATTTCTTCAGAAATCAATGAACTACTAACTGGTTGGGTCTCCACAAAAGCAGGGAGTTGATCCTGTTTTCTAACCCCAATATTTCAGAACAATTTGTCTCAATGAGTCTGCTCTTGCCCCCAGATCACCCAAGTGCAGACAGAAGACACCTACCACGCAGCCTACCCACCGTAGTTCTGTCACCCTCACGCACCTCGCGCCAACTCTTGCCCTTATCTTTAAAAGCAGCCTTCCTGAATCTTCCTGCCAGTTTAATGAGCCAAGACTTGGCATAGTTAGCCTCAAGCCTTGCTCTGCTCTAATAAACACTAGCATTGAGGCTACCAATGCCTGCCAGTTTGGATCTGCAGGAACGTTACTGTTGCTTGAAGCTAAGAGACAAACTTCAGTGCTCACAGGGTATTGGCATCTAGTGAAAAATAGGTGCCCCAAGAAAGCAAGAATTTCACTGCCAAACAAATTCATATCCAACAACAGAAGCTGCAGATAAACACTTCTCTCATGCCCAACAGAACAGAAGGAATAGAGAATACCCATTCCTTACAAAGCCACAGGACTGATAGGGAATACAAGTGAGTAGAATAGAGCAACTCAGCCTTAATTAAGCACAGAAACCCTATCAAACTTTATATTTGGAATATGGAAAGTGTGGTTGCTGAAGTAACTGATTATTTATCTAGTCTGTGCAGAACAATGGACTTCATACCACAAAGCATTGATTAAATAATCAGACAAAAAACCCACACAATCAAATCTCTGTAATGGAGTAAAATGTGCCTGGTATGTATAAAAAGTATGGTTGTATATTAAACAGCTGTCAGGTGTACGGTTTCAACTGAAAAGTGATGTTTTAAATAAGGTTATCTCCCAGCACCTGTTTCTGGCTACCTGCTCCCTAACTTCCTTGGAAAAGCACAACCCATTGCTGATGGAACTCTTTAGGATGGCGAAGCACAATTATCCCTCATAAAGCCAAGTTCATTTAGCAACGTGTATTTCATTACAGCCAAACGCAACCTTACCCATCTAGGAAGAAACAGTAATTCACACTTAATAGGGGCAGACCTATGTCCTGGAAAATACCAGCCCTCAGAAGTTCTTTGGGATTATGGTGGATAAAGAGCGTGAGATCCCACTGCAGCACTGCAGCCAAAAGCCTTGGCATGAAACATGAAAACATTCAGAAGCAATACAAAATTAACGTTACCCTGTCTAATGTACTGGCAAAATGATTACTGGAATACCGTACCAGGTGCCCGCACTTCACAGAGGGTGCAGAAAAATTAGCAAATCTTCAGAAAAGCTAGATGAAAGTAGTCAGGAGCCTGAAAAACCTGCTTCCTTGGACCAGACTGAACAGTTCACTTTCCTGGACTAGCTCCATGAAGTTAGGTACAGCTGGACCTGTAAAACTACCCAGTAATCTCTAAATGGCAGTTCTTCAAACTTCAGGTAAATTCACAGAGATCCTAAGTTGCAAGTCACAGTAAGAATTAGTATCCTTAGTAAACGTGTACTAGAAAAACAAGAACAGAGCTGTCATTTTAAGTCTTCATGCTAGGTATGAACTCTACTTTCTCTCAAACCTCAGATTTGATGGAAAAATTACCAAGGTAAAAATCTTCAGCTATTCCTACAAAGATTTTTTTTAAACAACCCATTCAAATTATAAGGCTTTAAGACATTTTTTCCTAGCAAGTACTGCCCCTTGCTACATGAAAGCTAAAAGATTCCTGATGAGAACATACAACACTAAAATATTGAGCCTACTTTATAAAAGCAAAAGGTTTCTCTTCCTATTCTTCTCTATACCACTAAAAAACTTTAAAAAAATCTACATTTAATGTTGGATCACATTGTTGCCTAAGACACAATCTGCTCACAAATCGTTCAGTTTTCTTCCTGCTAAAGGGTTGTAATTGTTGAGATTTTATAGTATCAAGATGTTTTATCATGCAAAAAAAAACTACAAAAACTGACGACTTATTCCAGTTGTAAGTAAAGGTCCCTAAACCCACTAAAGTTTTGCACATTTTTCAGTGCAAAGACTGTTCGACATGAATCAACCTTGTCTACTGAAAGCTTACCTAAACAGAATGCAGTGTTAAAGAGGTCAGAAATTTGATGACAGAACACCATAAAGGCAAGCAAAGCTGAAACAACACTAAGTTAGGA
The DNA here is from genome assembly GCF_964034855.1 of Anser brachyrhynchus. Taxonomy (NCBI): domain Eukaryota; kingdom Metazoa; phylum Chordata; class Aves; order Anseriformes; family Anatidae; genus Anser; species Anser brachyrhynchus. The sequence goes on along the minus strand of NC_137695.1, from coordinate 80,841,335 downwards.
AGCTACTGCGACAACAGGAGAGAGATATAACTTGAGAAGTGTGCAAAGTGATCCTAATACTCACTGCTCCTCACTTCACTAAGGAGAGCAACAGGTGGCAGAGTCTGTTGCTGCCCCACAGCATGGCTCCTACAAGAGAGTGCATCACTGCCACTGAGGGAGCAGAAAGAAAAAGAAAAGTAAACGTCCCCTACGTATTTTACAACTCGAAAAATAATCAAAGGAAAAGGCATCAGCAATTGGTACAAATGACCTTTTCCTTGAACATTTACAAGGGATGGCACCATCAGAACTTCATCTGAATGTTTTCAGGCAAAGGATCGAAGAGCACAAGTTATGCCATAACTGGAGTGCCACCGCCAAAAATCAATTACTACCTACCAGTGCTGATGAAAATCCTGTTTCCAGTAAAAGGATCAGCAGTTCTGAAATTACCTTCCTCAATCTGTCTCACAGACCTCCCACTTGAGATTCAGTAGATAGTGAGATTCATATTCAGATTTTTCTTCAGTTTTAACTATACCCAGAGGGGGCAGATAAGTTTTCAGTGGGGCCTGTGATATTGCATTGAAGCTGACAGTTGTGCACATAAAAAAGGTAATGATGATCCGTTGTGACTTGAAACACAAATTCAAATCCTGCCAAAAACTTGAAGGTAATTATTGTTGCCTCGATCAGAGTGGAGGCAAATATGCCAGAACATCTAGAAGACTTGCATACCAGAAAATGTTTTTCAAATGCTAAGCCCAACCAGAACAGTTCAAGTGTTTTAGCAAGAAACCATAAAAAGATTATTTTTCATTCTTGTCAGGACTCCAAGACTACAGCAACTCCTAAGCACACCCACAACAGGACTTTTGTTCTGCACAAGGCATTAGAGGAGATGCCCCAAGGAATTATGAACAGACCACTCATTTGGCTATCTTGACATTCATGGTTGAATTCCCCTCGGTTTTAGTTTGTCCAAAGTCCTGGAGGGAAGCTAGTGGTATTTAGAACAAGGACAGAGAAAAGCAAGGAATTTGATTGAAATGGCAGGACTGCTGTCTAGAACCATGAGCCGTTCACAGGAAGCATGTATGGGACACCAGCCGCCCTCCCGTGATCTTAAAACACGAAGTCCTTGCCACGAGCAGCATGAGGAAGCTATGGGTGCATAACGTACTGGACTCCTGCCTAGTGCAAAGACTTCAAACCTTACTAAATACCCACACCCACTTGCTTTGGATGCTGCAGTAAAGCTCTTCATCCTAGCAATAGAAGGCATATGGAATACATTACCATCAGAAGTTATAAAATACCAGCTCATTATGGGACATAAAAGTATCTGGAAGAGAAAGCTCTCTTGAAGCTATATGGCTGATTAAGTTGCAAGTACTTATTATTCCACCCTGTTTGAAAAGTATAGCCAATAAAGTCTGCCTCTAAAGAACTATTTAAGACATTACAAAAATAAGAGTGGGGAAAAGCGTTGACATAAGGAACGCGTTCACTTCTGTGCAGCGGGTTTTATTTTAATTGCTAATACTGGCCTGACAGAACAACAGCTAACAACTCTGGGGTCTGTGCGGCGCAGACAGCCGCCTAACTGGAGGGACCGCCCTCAGGTACGAACAGCAGCCGCTGGTTGTTCAACTGGAACGATGTCCGAGCCCAAGGCATTTCACAAGTGACCAAAGGACTTGGTCTGAGCACCTAATCTGGGGATGTCCTTTCTCAGCTACAGATGGGCCAGCGACAGAGGTCGTCATTCTCATCTGCACACTGCCGGGCCCTTGGCCTGAGGCCAGCGTCGCATCAACCCTACTACATCAACTGTTCGCCATAAGCTGTCCCCAAGCCCTTTCAAGCAAACCCGAGTGCTTTAATTTCTTGTTTCCCTCTGACTGAAAGGCCACAGGGACAGCTCAGGGCGAGCAGCTCAGCACGGAGAACAGAGGAATGGCATGCGGGGGCCAGGCCCGCAACATGGTTGCTGCTGCCGGAGAGGATATGTAATTAAGCCCACCTACGGCTTTCACCAAGCAATTTCAGAAATAAGATACTTCCCACACTGACACTTTATGAACATCAGGACTCATACACACTGGAGATGAGGAAAAAACTGAAGACCAGCAGTCAGATTGAAGAGAAAAGCTGGCTTGTTTCCTGGCAAAGCTGTCAAAAATCATCAGAGCAGTCGGATGCCTTGGTCCCTAGTGGCAGCAGCACCTCAGGCATGCCTCTGATGGGAAATGGGGGAGACCTTGCCCCAGCCCTGCCCACAGGCCCCAGCACGCAACACTGTGGTCAGGTAGCCAAGGCACTCATCTTGATGAGCCGTAAGCACAGACTGGCCCCTCATTAACACACTGAAAGACCTCAGGTGTCTTTATCCACCTTCGGGAGACCTGAACAGGAAGAGATGGTGCTGAGCCCCTGCTGATCCTGCTGCAGAGTTCTGCTTTTGTCCAAAACATTTCACTAAGAACAGAGAATGCTATAGCTTGCAATGGTTTTGAAGCTTTTCAGCCATTTAAGGCTCCTTCCCCTTGCTCTGAAGTTAAAATAAGCACAGCGCAGATGACTTCAGGCAAGGCCCCAGTGCAACAAGATGTGTAAAAATAAAGCAGCAAGTTGGATTGAAAAAAGGAAGAGAGCAAAGGAAGCACAAAAACGTGAGTAAAAAATCCTGAAACTACTGCACTACTCTCATTTTCATTTCAACCTTATGAAGAAAGCCTACTTATATGTGCTTGTTAGAAGTGTTTTTCCTTGCTGAAGGTACCACACATAATTTAAGAACAAAGGTACAAAATTAGCAAGTTTTACATCTAACTAAGACCAAGGATTCATCTAGTAGTCTCTACCAGCAGTCAGAGGATGTTTTTGAAAAGATAACAGACCAAGAATATATAAAGCAAAGTTTTACATAACAAACCATTCGGAAAAGGAGGACTTCAATTTTTGCACTCAAATCTGCTTAGACTCTTATGAATTCCTAAAAGAGTTAACACGCAGCTGTTGACTGATTCTGTATTGCTCTTTGGAACAGAGACTCGGACACCATCATGCTGTTTTTATGGGCACATAACTATTAGCATAGATGCCATTCATTATACTCATTTTGCTGTTCTCTGTATTAATAGGGGGCTGGGGGAAGCTCTGAAGTGGTTATGTTTCTTTTAGATATTAGCAGTTCGAGTTCTCACACTTAAAGACACAACAGTTGAATTTTATCGAACCGCCTTAACTCAGCTTTTTCTTCAAAGAAATATTCACTATGAGACAAAACAGAGTAGAAGACAGACAAGCCTCCAGTTTTTGTGAGGCATATTCCCACTTTACAGGAAGATCATCCTTAAGGAGAGGCATCATCTCTATCACATGATGCAATAAAAGAGTTACTGGTTTTATAGCAATAATCTTGCCTTCCATTTAAATTAAACACTCTCTGGAGGAAAGGTTTGTATGAATTTCATAATGCAGAAAATATTCCTCTTTTTTCCCCACTGAGAGTTCAATTTATGTTCATTCGATCATTCCCTGCATCTTGTTCTCACAAGACTCACCACCTCCACACAAGGGGCCTGAAAACATGGCATCAACACCTGAAAAGATACTGCAGGCAAAATTTAACAGCATTTCTATCAGGTGTTGCATGTTTATCAGTGGAAAATGGTTGCAACAGTGTCAAAAGCTAAATATCAAACTGCATAAGCCAAAATCTTTTGAAGAAAAAAAAGAACAGTGAATCAGCAGAACTCATTTAAGATTCATTGTTAACCTAGCACAATTTCTGTGCTGGGACAACTTAATGAAGGTAACAGGCTATAAAGTAGGACGTGCAATGGTGAATAGGATGCTGCTTGCAATTAAAAGCAAGCAATCATGGAAGTTCATCTGGATTACTGTTTAGAGGCAGCAGACCCCAAGTATTGGACTCCAACTGTTAGTTACCGTAACAAGTGAACTGCAGATCTAGCTGCTCCAATGTATTTTGAGAACTCATACCAGTTAAGTATACCATGTGTAAGCAAAACGCAAAAAACACCCCAAAAACATATTTATAACTCACATGTCCTTAATCTCTTCCTCCCATCTTTTCCTACAGAGTACTCCCCTCTGGTTGAAAAACAGGTCCTTCACATTCAAACTCTCAGCCCAAAGCACTTGCATTCCTCACTTGGAAATTTAAGCAAGTTACATGAAGGCAGGCAGAGCTGTTTGAGAAAAAGAAGTGCTCTTGATATCCTCACTTTCACTTGCATCAGAAACACAATGGTGTGCAAGTTGAATTCTACTGTTATAACAAATATTTGTTTGAAGAAAGCTCATAAAGGGGAGGAGAGTCTCCTAGCCTTCAGCAGTAAAACTCAGTATCAACTCCTTTCAGAAACAACCATAATCCCACCTCTGCAGGGAAAAATAATTGCAGTATCATAAGGAAAAGGAATCATCAAGAGAAAAAATAAGTCATCTCCTTTCTCTTGTTCTTTAACAGGGTTATAAAAAGCTACAGTATTGGTCTAGAAGCTTCCTGGAAGTACCATCTAAAACAACTTTCTCACCTTGAACTTCAGATTCACTGAAGGAAGATGCTGAAGAAGTTCCTTAGTGAGATCTACCAAATTTTCTTGCTTAAAAGTAAATTTTAAACAGAGTAAGTCTAACATTGAGAAGACTTATGCCATTATCTGATCACACCTCAAATATATTTCATAAGAATATTTTAGCAGCATTTCATACTATCCCTTACTAAGATGGAAATTCAACTTTGCACCATTTTACAATCATATGCACTAAAATTAATGAAGTGAAAATTGAACAGATAGGGTGAGAAAGTTATGCTTTACAAATATGCCAGTAGTACTACAACTTGCAAAAGAGCACATACATCTTCAGCAGGATAGGACCCAATGATTGCTCAACTGATCTTTCCCCTTTCTCCCCCAGCTCGGTCATCATAAAGCACAGCTGAACAGAAAACTGGAAATGCACATTTATTTTTGTGAAGTCATGCAAAATTGACTTCTACTTATCACACTCCCAACACACAATAAAGCCACAAGCACAGTAAAATCCCTGGCATCCCAAAGGATACTTATCCTGTCTAATGTAATCGCTGTATTGGCAAAAGCTCTGAGCTAACCAACCGTTTTAGACAAAGCTGGAGTCTTGGTGGAATTCAAGAACAAAATTGCTCGGATGACTCCACTAAAGTTAACAGCAGATTTCAGGTTTTATCAGCGTTAGATGCTCAACATGAAGTGCAGCAATGTAAGCTCAAAATAACTACTTGAACACACACTCCTCTGAGAAGGAACAATGACAGCCCCTGGCAGAAGTTCATCTGTATGCCTTAATACTATGACGGAAAGACGGAAACCTGTGCTCTTTACCAGCAAAACTCCCCATGATCCTGTACCTACCTGCCTGGTCCTGAGGCTGGTAGATGTCAATAGTTAAATGTTTAAAAAAACAAAAGCTACGGAGGAACAAACACACTGTGCACGCTAGATCAATGAACGTTTCATATGAATTTCATGTATAACACATGCTCTTTGTCAATGTATTCTAGACTAAAATGCCATCCACCTCAAAATCATTAAGCTATTTTTGTGCATCAAATGTATTCAGGTTGTAAGTACAGTGATTTTTCTCCTTGCTCTTTCATCAGAAGAAACCAAATCTGGTATTGTACAACATATCTAAAAGAATATGGTAATCTACATTCCTATAAAGGTAAAGCATTTTAAGTATGACATTTCCTACAATAGACTACTGTACTAGCGTTATTGTGTAGATCAAAATCTAAATGTAAGTTTTATTATAGGACCCAGCTGATAAGCAGCTCATGTCAAAACAATTCTGTACAGTATTACAAAGCTATTACTCGCATGGCTTAATTAGGTCTAGTACAAAAATCAAAATTTTGATATGCAACAATACTTAAAGATGTTATACACTGTTTGGTAAACCCCCTTCAAAATTTAGGGCTGTAAAACGAAGGTCAGAAGGCTGAATTTAAAATTGTTAACACCTACAAGCATTACCTAATCAAAAAAAGAAACTAGTAGATTAAAAAAGTGACTACTTCAAGATACAGAAAGACAAAAAAATACAAAACCCAGTAAAAATAGCATGAACACGTTAGAGAGTATCTGTCAGTCTTAAAAACTAAGCATTTCAAATTCAGCTTCGCCAACACAAGATTTCCATGCTATGACTAGAAGGAATTCTGGCTGGGCAATGACCCTATTGACCGATCTTGTTCTAACCTATACTGTTATATCCTATAAGCCAGTCTGCTCAACTGCTATATAAACTTAGTTGGAACATTTTGTATACCGTGGCTTCTTCCCACATAACAGTAGCCAACATTTGTGCATGCACACATTTTTGTAACATGTTTTTACAAACGTTTTCTATTTATTTATTTTTTAAACAGCAAATTTTAAACAGCAAAATTTAAGAGCCTTTTTGGTTGGCAGCTTTCATTTCAGTAAATGGGATGGAGCACACCTTCAGCCAAAAGCAAGACCTGCAGCAGGGCAGGACTTTGGCTGGCCACACGTTTCCCCCTTCTCTCCTATGACTCCACAGCTAGAGATCGCTCCTACTAGCAGCTGTACCAGCCCCTCATTTCCACTTAACCACAACAGCAGCTTTAAAGAGTCGTGCAGAAGTCTAGATGATGGAAATGCAGGGAAAGGATCAAGATACCCTCAGAAAGCTTCACAACCTTGATTTCTGCCTGCTCAGAGCTGACAAGGTGTTTTTCTTCAAGAACGCACCTGTTGATTCTCTCCCAATCAATTTGTCAATTCAAGTGTTTGTTTTTATTTTACATGACAAAGATGGGATTATGTCAACGTACATTAAATTTCTATGTAAACGTATGGAAACATGGACCAATAAAAAGCAACTTAAATAAAAGCCCTGTACTTCAGAGCACATTTCTGAGAAAAAGAAAAAAAGAAAGGAGAGCTGATTTTCTAAAGCACTAGAACAAGGAAACAGTGGGGAGTGGAAGATATGTATCACGAAGAAACATGAAAGGGAACATTTTTCTCAATGCCTTTCTACCCTTGGAAACAGAGGCAGAAAGATTTATCGCATGCCCACAGATATCAGGTTTGACACTTTCTTCTCTTTTCTACCACAGAGACTAGAAGTAACTGGATAGCATATGGGAATTGTCTAGGAGTGCATGTCATACTTTTTTATTACAAAAGGCAGGAAAAAAACCAGAAGAGATCAGCTTTTTCCATTCCTTCTTTAAATTAAAATCAACTATCACACATCTGAGTCATCCCAAACCCATCACTTTTCTGTCCACAGCACTCCAAGGGTCTGTGAAAGGACAATCACAAGTGCTACCTAATAAGGCTGACTACACAGGGATTCTTGTTTCATGTTACACTCCTCTGTTAAAAAAAAAAGTTGAAAATTTCCACGCTCACAGCAAGAGAAGAAAAAGCCTGTGCATGGGTCCAGTTTTACAATTCTGATTTAGAGCTCCTGAAGCCACTTTTAAGTCAGGAAGTTACCTAAGATATATCACAACTAGTTCAAAATTCAGCTTTGACAGGAAAGCGAGTGTGCTAAAAACAACCCCAGGAACTTAAAAAGTCAGAGCATGACTTTAACTCTGGCTCACGATAATTTTAGACAGCAATCCCTAAGTGCTCCCCACAAGTACTTTGCACAACACTTGCAGGATCAATTTGAAGCTGGGGCTACTTGTCTAAGCTTCATCCTCTTGGTGAAAACGCCATCACCCACGAGTCTGAAGTGTCCATTGACATACCTGAGAAACCCGTTCTGAATGTTGAGCACCTTCTTCACTGGCGTTTGAATCCAAGACGTTTCAACACCAAGAGAGAAGAGCAGACCAGTTGGACAATGTTTAGTATGATACAGAGCACAAGTCTGCCTGTTTATGGATATTGATTGCGGTCTGACCGTAATATTTCATTTTTCTGTCACAGAAATGAATGCTTTCTGTACCATTGGAAAAAATATTGTGGCTGAAAAGACACTGTACTTAAATTGTTTACCCAAAAAGCAGAGCAACTTGAACTTTTCCAACCCCCATCCACGTCTAATACTGGCATCTAACCACCACCCACTCCCCACTTCCCAAAAAATCCCCCCCCCAAAAAAGTACAGCATTTTAAGTTCAACATATTTTAATCTTATTAAATCTGTATTGAAGCCTCCACCCTGTAATCAAGGAAAAAAACTAAAATATGCAAGATCTTATTTAAGCAGGCTCTCTATTTTGATCCACCCACTCTGACAGCCCGGTTGTCTTCTTAGTATTTGGGTTCTTACAAAGTAACAGATCATATCACATTTATTTTTCTGAAAGTTGTATTTCATAAGTTATTTCGATGTTGGGGAATGCAAATGGCCTGGATTTTACAGACATATCCTTAACAGCAGAAATCCCCTCCTGTGCTAGCTCTGCAACCCATTTATTAAACTCAGAGAGAAGGAAGTGGCCGTGGATCAGAATCCTCTTCTGTGCCTTGCCTTTCCACAGCTCTGCTGTATTACTGGATACAACAATACAATATAAAGGCATCCTGTAAAGATCACTGCTAGAGCTGATGCCTCTAAAACATGTATGAAGCTCACTGTCAGGAAAAAAACACACAGGAAAAGTTCACGAGGTCATCTCATTCACAGACATACACAGGATTAAGTTTTAAAAGCATTTGGATATATTTTGAAAATAATCCAAAATACTATCTTTGATTTCTCTGCCTAGTCACACTCCTTTAAGACAGAACTGAGACTCCTGAAGATTTTTTTTGACGGAGTCTATGTTCTAAATATTTTCATCTCCACCCCAGCAAAAAAAAAAAAAAAGGAAGAGGTCAAGGATGTATTATGCTAGCAAGCTGGTTTTTTTAATTTCTTTTTTTTTTTTTTTTAATCCTATGGATTGTCAGTGCTTACTTTAATTTATAATACTAGAGAAACAAAAATCTGTTCAGTGAAATTTATTATTGGGGCAAAACAATCACTAAAATTGATTGCAACTGAACTATTTACTTTGCACAAGGGAATTGGTACAAAATGCCAAGCATGTTGCCAATCTCCAAATTGATGCTAATCTATTTTACTTCAGATCAGTAATAACATCTTGCTAATTTATTTATTCTTTTTTTTTTTAATGTAAGGTGTTGCCAGCTGAACTGAGTTAATAGATGATCTAATTGATTTTCAGGCACCTGAAGTAGCAAAAGATTTCCTGGAGCTGTTCACATTTGGCTATGGAAAGGAGACTTGAGCTGAAACACCACAAAATTGTTCAACTGAATGCTTTTACTAGAAATATTGAAAGACTAAAAAAGCAATCACATTTGTTTTTCCTGCATTCATCACTACTCTGGATATGCACAAATGTAAAAATGAAGGAAACGTGCTTGAAAGCACCTTCCCCTAAATCTTAAGCAAAAACAAGCAAGAGAAAAGCAGCTCAGATCATTCACGCTGGCTAGCACACTACATGTGAAGGCATACACAGAATGAGATAGCACACCAAGAAAGGACACTGCAAGAAGAGGAACCAGACAAACTTCTTTTACCAGCAGCAGCTGAACTTCAGCCTGCTCCTCCACTCTTACCAGAAGGTTACCAGAAGGCTGATGCAGCTCGCAGCACTCTGTGGGACACAGGGAACCCAGTAGGTCCCCAGAGCAGCTCCATTACTCTGCCCGCACAGGAATCTCACAAGGCTCAATCGGCACTGGCAAACGCATCTTGTGGCATTGGGAGCAGGCCAAGTTTGCTCAGTCCCCCCCCAGCTCCCTGCCAGTGCCAGTTCCCCGAAGAAAATGGGGAACAGCTGCTCAGGCAGCTACTGCTGCCCAAATAACCAAATCTGTTCTCTGTTATAACTGGGCTGGGAACTGCTGCTGTCATCTTCATGTGCACTTGTGTGCGCGTGTATGGGGAGAAGGATCAGGCCCCAAAAGCATGCTTTCTCTGTTTCAAGGAGGGGGTTGGTGCTGCTGCCACCAGCTGAAGCATCTTTTATGAGAAGCTGGGGAGCCACGTGCTTGACGACACAAGAAAAAGGCAACTATGGACACAGATTCTTGCTTTCAACTTCAAGGGACGCTAGCACTGATATTTTGGCTTTGCCATCAAATCCAGATGACGAGAGGAAGACTTCCAAACATCCATACACCACTGGAAGGTCTGCAAAGATTTAGCAGGAAATACAGCAGGAGGGAGAGATGCCCCTTCACGGCAGAAAAGCCAAACACTTCCCGATTGCCCCAGTTTGTCTTGCTCAAATTCTGACTCACAAATCTGAGTTTTTATACTGGCCTCCTGCTGGTTTTTGAAGCAAAGTAAGCCAATGACCTGGAATGTAATTAAGGGAAAGGAACTGTGTAGTTTACCTCATCCAATTTGCATTTTGCATACTAAATCATAGCATAAAAAGCTGTTTAGACATATTTTGTCTTGCTGCTCCACTGAACTATTTGTCATGAGAATTGCTAAGATAGCGGGAAAATCCATGAGGTGACTTTAAAAACCTTTTGGTTCACATTTACTTTAATTATTTTTCTTTTTCCTATAAAAGCACACACTTGTCTTGACTGTTTACAAATAGAGAGGCTTTGAGCAAGCACTGTAACTGAACTCAACCATTTATACAACTCAGCATTTGAACAAAAATCATTCACACAAGTTTCTTAGCCTCTGTTCTTAGGGAAAATTTTTTCCTATGATTTTTCCTAATTTTTCCTATGATTATGGTTAGTTAATACTTCTATTTTCCTCCCATAAACACTTTCGCTATTCCTCTGTCTCAGGTTTTGTTAGTTTCAGGGATGAATTCACTATTGTCTCCAGAAGCTGACTACGGCAGTCATTCATGTTTTTTACAAGGATGAAATGAACCAACCCAAGTCCTGTAAAGTAAAGCTTATAAAAAACAAGATCACCGTTAATTAACATGGCAGAGATTGTTTTCCTGAAGCTACTGCAAAATTATGAAAAAATGATGCAAAACCCATTATGAATATTAGGCCACTGCTCAGTCAGGAACCTAGAGTGCTGTAATTGTCATCACAAGACAAAAAGGAAGCAGAAATATTTAGCAAAGCTTTGAGGAAAAAAAAGTGCTAACATCCGTAAGACACCTCTGAAAAGTGCACTGCAAACCAACCAGAACTTGCTAAGATGATAAAGCCAACCACTTCTCCAAAAAAAGAGTGGGCATTGCCTGAACGTTTGACTTAGACTTGGAGATTTCAGCTCCAGGGAGGTGATGAGTTAGAAGCTGTCATGAGGTTTTGTCTTACTGAATCATGAGGCAGTTAAGAGTCCAAGGACTTCACAGAGTTTCAAAATCATCTGACCATCTTTGGAAAACAAGCTCATCGATCCACCAGCACCTGATCATTAGAGCAAACACCTAGCTTTTACTGGATTAACTTCTTTGCTTCTTAATCAAGCCACTTTATTCTTCTTCCAAGTCTAAACTGAAAGAGATATTGGTCTTACCAACTCAATTTGAAACAGCCAAATCTACATAACTTAGTCATTTTAAAATAAGAACGTAGACCACTTCTACTCAAAAAAAAATCCCTATACTTTTTTTTTTTTTATCCCGAAGCAGTTACTTTGTAACAAGCACAAAGGTACTCCTTTCCCAAGGCTTCTGAAGCTAATACAAAAAAAGACATTCTGAATCCACAGGTGGTATCAAGTTTTCACCACAGAGGATTCAATGCATGGAAAATAAATTCTCATGTTCCCTTACTAAAGTTTGCTTGTGGAGAGCATGGAAATGATCTGAATGTACTGTGCTAGACCTCAGGATACTGGACTGAAACGCAAACTTCTATCCCCAGCTTTTCTTGCCTTCTAGATTTTATGCTTTATTCATCATTTTACGAAAAAAGAAATCCACATTCAAAATTACTTTTAAAACTTTCTACACAAGCTGCAAGTAGAGCAGCCGTGTTCATCCAACTCTCATTAGGGGAAAACCTGTTTGGGAGCAAAGTAAATATGGTTCAACTCACAGTCAGATTTTCTTCAAAATCTATTTGCAAACTTAATAGTCCTAACTAGGAACTGTCACAGTGATAACCTCAGTACAGTAGCTCAGGATTACTCTTACGTTTCTTGGAAATAGTTGCAACAGATAGTTTCCCCATGACTAAATATAACCTTCCCAGAGATGGATCAGAGAGTCATAACTCTTTCATAAAGGACGTCTGCTGAAAGCTAAAAATGTTACAAGCAGCAGTTTCAGGGACAGATTTGGCCAAAAGATTGCAATAATGAAAAAAAGTGAATTCTGAAAGTCTATCCTTTCAAAGTACAGGACTCCTTATCAAGCCACCTTCAGCTTTACCTACACAACTCTGAAGCAAATAATATTCCTGTTGAGTAAGGCCAAATACACAATATTTGGCGTTCTCTCCTAACTTTCTCCTTATGCGTAAGAAGAGCAATGCTCCAAGAAAACAAAATAGAAACAAAACCACTTACGATTAATTCTCCTACATGTATCACTGACAGATAAAAGATGCTACCAAGTACAGGACTTACATAGCTTCTTGCTGCAGATGTACCCCTGGCAAAAATAAAATAAGAGACGTACCAGACAGGAAAAATTGGGAATGCTGCAGGCTCCTTTGCTGCTGCATGCTTCCACCTAACCAGGAAAAGTCAGCCTCCATCCGGTATGTTGTCTTGTTATGAGGCTTCAGTTTCAAGAGGAATACAAAGCAACAGTACCACTCTTACTGACAAAGAGAACTTCAGTTTAGTAAAATTCTGTAGATATGACTGATGCTCATACTTTTATGCTAAGTTAACTGGTTTTATTGTCTCCTCTACTGAGTCAGCCAGCACTCAGAACGCATCAGAAGTGACATGTTACAGTAGACACACAAACAGTATTACACCAATCTGTGGAGGAAAAAGTGGATTCAGTCTAAGCATTACTCAATCTTCTATGTTACCTATTCTACTAAAGGAGTAGCACCAGCAGTATGCACACAAAAGGTTAAAAAAAGTCGGAATTCACAAAACAGAAAAATACCCAGCCCCTGGATTGCACAGCATGGGACTAACACAAGTTTTCCTAGAGCCTGTGAAAAAGCAAGTGCACTAAAACTTAGGGCTTTTAATTCATTGTTTCTTTAGTAGTTTAAGGGTAAATTATCACAAACCTAAATAATTTCAGGTGAAAGGTGCCAAACTTTCTATATGTGGCCATTAGCAGTTTTATCTATCCCCCAAATACACCTCCTGCATCACCATGCATCCCCAGTGCTATCCTCTCTCTCTCTTCTGTATCCACAGATGATCATCCAAATAACATTTTCCAGCCTGCAATTATAATCAAGTTCAGATGATTTCCCCCCCACTTTTTAAAATTTTTTTTTTAAGCATTGCCCCAAGACTTGACATCCCACTGCTCTGAAACAAAAATAGTACTCTCTTGAAGAGAACCTAGCCACTTGTTCTTATAAAAGAGATTATCATGCCAACACAAAGGTTGTTGTTTCTAACAGAGTTACTCAAGCATCCTGCAATAAGCCATTCAGGAGTTCATCGTTACTTGTCCAAATAGATTAGTCATATTAGTGCTGAAGCAATGGCATTATGTAAAAGGCTGCTTCTCTGATGTGCTTCATTAGCTCCAAATCATATTCGCAAAAACACAACATGCTACTTCAGCACGTCTGTGGCAATCTGCTAAAAACAATTTATTTTACCGTTGTCCATGATATGGGTAGCCAAAGTATAGCCCATGGGTGCCAGGCTGACACAAATACCTGCTCCTTTAGAGCACGAAAGGTGCAGAGCCCACAGAAACCAGGAGCCGCAGTTCTCACCACTTCGTCTCAGTTTTAGTAGCTCTGCACAGAGGGGTAGCTCACAGACAGGCAAAGGCAGCAACAATGTGCTGCTCCATTTTCTAGAAATTGTGGGTCATTTATATCTGCTGATGAAACTGAGCAATTCTCCAGTGGACTGAATTTAGATATTTATTCAACCTGACAGAATCAAGCTATTTAACAATGGGAGGAGAGCAGGGATAAAATAATGGGACTAGGATGTTATTAAGTAGAGAAGAGGTAGAACAAATACTGACATACCCCATTGTCCATCTCAAACGCACAGGATTGAAGTCAGCCTTTGGAAACTAGGACAAGTGACCTGAATCATGAAAAGGGGCTTTCAAATATATACTGTCTGGTCTTTTGTTTGGATTTGAAGAAAGCAAGCAGCTTCCCTTAGCTGGTGAGTACATTCTCAGAGCTCTTCTGTTAAGAAGCATTTCAATTTACCTATTTGAAATGTAAAGTTTTCCACAGAAAACAAGCTACAAGTTAGCGTCTGGACTTGTTTCCTGTGAGAAACCAAGCAGGTTATGATGTGCAGTCAGTACATTGCAGTATGTAGGCCAGACAATGTTTTTTCAGTAAGTCTTTAAATTAAAATGTGGTATTGTTTGTAGGGTGACCATATTCAGGATCCTAACCCTGGGTCCCATAGTTCAGTATATATATTACACAATAAGCAAACTGTCTCTGTGGTTGTTCCCTACCTGATATATAAAGAGGAAAACCTGCTCTTGCAACCAGCTCAGAAAATGTTTGGCTGTGGGCCAAACCACACTGACAAATGTAACCGAGTCATTCCTGTCCTTGCCCATTTGTGAAGCAAACAGTATTTTCAAAGTCACTAAGATTTCTGATTCATAATCCTGTGAACCTAGCTGTCATGAGCCGTGTGGCAGCCTCAGTGCCGATGCCTCCTGCCCCGCCAGCCCTGCATGCTGGCTCACTTGCACTGCTCCCCAAGGAGACTCATAAAGACTACTGGGGCCCCAAGCCTGGCCTAAACCTACTTACCTGCCTACAGGCATTTTTCAACACCATTTATCATTGTAAGAGTTTCCCATACACGTACTGATGCATACTGTGGTTCAAAGATTTGGAAGTTACCATGTTGGTTTGTATTTGAGGAGGAACGCATGCTGCTTATCAGAAAACTCCCTCAAGCCTACTGTGCCGGTTGCACAGGAGTCATCCCTGTCAAGGCTGTGATACGTCTTTGGTCAATGCAATAAACCACACACAAGACTCTGCACTGCCAGTAAAGACTTGCTTTCCCTAACGAATCCCTACTGACTTTAGAGGAGTTAGTTCCTCTCTTGTGCCAGTACTCATGAATAAAATTCCTCCAGCTTCAGTTTTTTACCGGAGAAAGAAAATGCTGTTCAGAAGATAAGGCTAGCAAACAGTTAACATTAAATGACACTGTGGAACAAAGGAGTGCTCTTCCAGGGGGCTCCAGTCCATCCCTTGAAGCACTAAGCACTGCTCCCACCATTATTACCCACACAACAGGACTAGAGCTGCCTAAGTGTGCAAGTCAAAACCTCTAAAACCTTTGAAGTAAGGTTCTACCCTCACTAACTCTATGCAACATCCCAGGGGTTCTCTTTAAAAAGAACCAAATCTATAAGATGCAAGACACGCAGTTTCAGGAATTCCCTTCCTGTGATACTAAAAACCAAAAATAAGGCTCCATATTCAGTGCTTATTCTTTCTGTTCAGGATGAAGAACTTGGGAAGAAAAGGCTTAGCCTCAGAAATTGGTGGACAGTGATTCAAGACTAGATGACTTACTTTATTTCATAACTTGAAGAAATTTTTGATGCTTCAATTAAAGCACGAGACTCCCCAGTTTAAATGCACCCATACACAGCCTCTGTCAATTCAGTAACTTCAGCCAGGATGCCACAAATAAAGCAAAAAAACCCTACTCCAAACCCCCAAACAAACAAAAAAACCCAAAACACGCTATTTTACTTTATTTTTAATTAGTAAAAGAGACAGACATATGCCAGACAAGCATCTTAAATACCGACTCTCTGACCAGCCTGGCCTATTTCTGGATCTCTCCTTTTGGTATGCTCTATTCTCGTAAGCACATGAAACTATTTTCCACATGCCTCAGGACACAGCCCAGCACCTGGAATACAAATGCTGCGTCAGATCACGTGGTACCAAGACAAAAGTAGTAATATCACACCAAAATTAATCACAGTGCAATAGACCTTTCATAAACATGATCTCTTCCCTCTGTTTCCTTTTTTCGCTTTCTTGGCATTACCAGGAATTCCCAAGATCTGCCACCTTGGTGTAACGTTCCATGCCCTTGTTAGGGCTCAATGATGCTATAGGTAGATCTATTATAAGAACATTGCTTCAGATTTACGAGCACTGGTTAAGTTTCTCTGTACATGGTTTACATGAGCTTTGTTTTGCTTCTAAACCCCATATCTTTCAGTACAGCCCAAGTTTTGCTGTTCAAGATCGTGCTGTCACTGTCCCACAGAGATCACCAGGAGGGCACGAAGGAGCCAGCAATCCCCCACCACACACAACGGGAGATGCATGCCATGATGAGAGAAGTGGCACTCAGACAACAGGTAACAACACCCACATGATTTCAGCTATCAGAAAAGCACACAGATCAAGACCTATTTGTAGACTCTACCCTGTGTGGCATACTAACATGTTATCTTGTTCCTCAGGCATATGGAAGTAGATATTAAACTGTTACAAGAAGGTGAGAAAATGAGAAGTCACCTGCTTTGAAATAAAGCTCTCCTCAAGATCGATTGCCTATTTTTTTTGCAAAACCTACACAAAAAGAATTAAACAGAGCCAGAAGGACTAAAGTCATTTTGCACATACTTATTTCTTGACCAAGAATCACAAGGAACAGCTCCTACATCTTACTTGCACACTTTTCTACTTGCTCTAGAAATACCAGTAAAAGACAAGCTCTGAATCAAACAGCTCCATCCTTAGATGAAAGATGCCTTTACTTCAGACCAGACTCCACAGCACACCTTGTGGTTTTGAGGAACAGAGTAAATCTGTCATTTAGAGACAGATAAGCCCGTCTTCCAAAGGGCCCTGACACTGACAAACTTCAGCAGCTAAGAACACAGCTCAGATAAGATTTCTCTTCCTAAAGTATGCTACCTCAAAGCTGAGCATGAAATGTGCTTGCAGCAGAACCTCAAAGTGGCTGTATTAAAGAAAAAACATTTCTGTACCAAAAACAGCCTATGTGTAACTCTTATGCCTGAGTTTAGGGATTATGTAAGAGCACAGTCTCAACATTTGGAGCATGTTATTTTATTAAGGATTAGGAAAATAAAGCTATTTTAGTTCCAACTTAGAAATTGATTTATTCAGTAAAACACAAGAAAAAAGAATCACCTGCAAGTTTAAGTGCTCCAATACCTTTACCTATAGTTTCCTGAAGATAAAGTTCCTCTGTAACATCCACAAACCATTTTGTCCCCAAGTACCTGCACATTGTTAAGCCAGAAGATCAGTAGTGAGCCACAGCCCTAACTGAAAATTCCTAAAACTATGCTGGCAACTTCAAAATGGTGATCAACTTCACCACCTTAAAAGGGAAAAAAGACAAAAGCTGAAGGCTGCTGATGCTCAGTATTTTCAGAGCCAACTCAACTGGCTTCAGCAAACTGGTCACAGCAAAAACAGCTGATCCCCTCTGCAGCAGAGGAAGATGAGTTCACAGCTGAGAAGTGACAACATGACTCCCACACTTGAGTTAACATCTATTGCAGCCAGAGCTTACAAGGACATGAATGCATACAATCCTTATTTACACCCCACCTGAATGCTACAAATCAGGAAACAAAAATACACTGAAGCAAATACAACAAAAATTTTGCCAAGTTTGGGTTGCTGCTGTCCATTTACCTTTACTTTGGAATCCTTCCTCAATGACTCAGGTATTTCCTACCAGCTTCAGCTTAACTTCAACATTGGGCTTGATGTCAAAGGGAAAGAATACAGCTTTCATAGATGGAAAAAGGCAGATTGTTTTCACATGACCTAAAATCCCGCAAGTCCCATAGCCTGTTGTTTCCCTTTTAGAGCCTAAAATCTAACAGAGAAACTCCATGACCAGAGGACATCTTGAAGATATTTTATCTCATAGATTTTTCAGGCTTTGTTATTAAAGCACCATTAATTGTTGATTAAATTAACATGATTATAAATATATAACCATATATATTACACATTTATATGTATATATTGCACTATGATATATATATTATGTCAAAATATAGTTATGTTAATATATAGTTTATATTATATGAAATATATATCTTAGTATAAATTAGCAATTAAATGGCATCAGCATGACTCGGAGGCAAACATCAGGAACAACAGTACTAGTGAGACATGCTTCATGTACAAGGTGAGAAAGTTGGTATATTTATGAACAAGTATCAAAGTCTCAGGAGATTTAACAAGGGTTAGCAAAATCACAAGGGAGAAGAAAAAACACTTTTCCTGAGTTTTAGTTCATCAGTGGCTTCAGAATGATGGGGAAAATAACTGCAGTGCTGCGTTCTTTGTCTAAATGAAAAGGTTTTTCTGCCTTGTCACATGAATTGCAAACTTAACAAAAATGCAGTAAATGGCTACAAGATAAAGAAGTAAAGTATAAATAAGACATTTATTACTCCAAATGCCAAGCCAAAAAAAAATCATGCCAATAGACAGCATTAAACAGTTGCTCTCCTTTGGTACTTACAACTGCTAAACATTTTTAAGTCTCTCAAAAAATACAGGTTACTACTTTTGGCACTCTGCCTGGGCCTTGGGTTTGCCCATTTAATTTCCAAGGGCTGATCAACTTTACCGAAGTCTCACTTCTTCTAGTTAGAACTGCAATAAATCCTGCATGCTCAGTATTTATAGCAACAGTTCTCTACATCCATGTAACAGCTTGCAGGGTGAGCAACAATGCCATCTCCCTTGAACTGAAAATCATTTTCATTAAGGGAGGAAGGGAAGGAATTAAAAAACCTCTGTGTCTGGTAATGAATTACTAATTTAGCAGCTTTTTTTTTTTTCTTTTTTACAGTACAGTCATCCTAATTCATCTTCCTATATAAGGAAGAAGTTATTTTAAAATGACATGCTCTTAACACTCCTGACAACATTTTTTCTGAAGCAGTGAACTAATATTTTAAGTAGTTTCACTTTAATGCAACGTATAGAGAAGCCACTCTTCATCTGCTAGCAGGGATGAGCATTTGATATGTTCAGCTTCAGCTATAGCTGACAGAAAATATGCCAGCAACTCAATACTTTTCATATTCAAAGAAAAAAACTATGTTTATGCTGTTGCATGTATTTGGTAGTCTGGGTTGTTCTATCATTGCTACAGGGCTGTTTTGTCAACATCAATGAAGCATTATATTAATCTTCTAATAATGTTTTAACAGTCAAAC
Source organism: Anser brachyrhynchus (assembly GCF_964034855.1). NCBI lineage: Eukaryota > Metazoa > Chordata > Aves > Anseriformes > Anatidae > Anser > Anser brachyrhynchus. The sequence continues at coordinate 80,821,999 of NC_137695.1, read as the reverse complement.
ATGCAAGCTAGGTCTCTGTAGAGCATCATCAACAATGTTAACAGGAGTTTTGGAAATTGCCGCAGTCACTTGTCTTTATGCCCAGGCAAACAGAGTCACGTGGGCTCTGCAGAGAGGTGACTTGTGTCTGGTTCTCTCGTCCATGCAAGCACTTTTGTTTCGCCACAGGGTTGCCATCTCCCAGACTCACCTCTGAAACACTTGCCCCTTCCCCTCCTGTCCCAAAGGACTGCAAGCAGTGGTTTCACTCCCTACAACATACAACCATGTTACATTGCACGCTGCCACTGCACCCTGAATACATGAGCAACCACTCCCTTTACCTTCCTCCTCAGACCATGGTTTCTTTTAATACACCTTGTGCCCGCTTCAGAAATAGAATTGTCTTAAGGTATTCTCATCCCTTCCACTCCCATTTCTGCAGTGTTCCTTTCCCTGACACCCAGTCACAACAGCACTCTTGTTTGTGGGAATGTGCTGCTGGCCAGACCATGCAATTACCCTGCTGTAAAACAGCTTTTTCTTTTGAGAATTTTCTAAGCCAGTATTGCTTGTAGAATCCTTTATAATCCAACGCTTTGCCCATCTCCTTCCCACCTTGTAATTTCCAAGCTTGAAGCTAACAGGCAACTTCTCCCACACGTAAAAATTCAGATACAAAGCAACAGGTCATGTGGTAAACATATGAACAGAATACTTTTGAACTAAATCCCCAAACAAACCATAATTGCTACACAAGGAGTTTCATTCCACCCTTCCCACCGTACAAAATTATAATGCTGCAATCAGGCTGCAGAAGTGATGGTAATGTGCGGTTTTAAGAGGCAACACTAGGAAAAGATGCAGGAGAGGCTTAACTGGGCATGTAGCAGGAAAAAAGCAGGGCAAGAAATTCTATAGGTACATGCAATTAGTCACACATTCACATGTCAGCATCCAAAGCTGTTTTCCACCATTGAAATCTGTTTTCCACCACTGAAATAACATCATAAAGATCTGGGAACAAGCTCACACAAAAGGTAAAGAGTAACAGCCAGTTGAACGCAGAATACCCAAACCACGTGGGCTACATCTGAACCTATCCCATGGCAAAACACTGCTTGGGACGTGTATAAAGCACACACTGATCTCCAAACTACAGCTAGGGAAACTCCCAAGCACTTCCACAGAAGACGTTTCAGATTAAAATGACTCATCTATACAAGAGGATCACAAAACCTAAGCAACACAGTGTCTCAAAAAGGAAGAAATCAACCACAGCTCTTCATTATCCTATAGGCTGCATTTATTTGAGAAAACTTGTTCAACAAGCTGTTTGCCTATGAAACAAAGCATCAATGAATGCGCGGGCATGAAAACTGGCCCAGCGCATTCCAGGCCTCAGCTCCAGCGTCGCTTCCCTCCTTAGCAAGCGAAGCCTCCCGATCCCTCTCCTCAAACGGCCAACCCCCCCAGCCGATACGCCACACCACAGCTTGCCCATTAAAGCACCTGTCAAAGCATGCTCTGAGGTAAAAAGGTTGCTGAGCTGAGGCCTCTGTGATGAAAACAGCGATACAGAGAGTTACACTGCATGGAAGCGCTAAAAGGAACCCGTGGCCTGCTTTGTCAGTGCTCTGAGGGCTCCCGGCCCAAAGGCTCAGTGCCCTGACGAGTGCTGTGCCTGAGCTGTGTTAATTGGCCAGGAGAAAAAACAACAACAGCTATAAGTCACTGAAAAGCGAGGCTGTGAAAGTTAAACCTAACAGTTTACTGTCTCCAACAGGTAGCTCAGAGTAGCTTGACATCATTTGGCCGTCAGGGAAGTATGAGATGTTTAAACTTTGGTTTATATTCTCAGATAAACAGAAACTTCATATTGTCGATGTAAAAATGATATAAAGGGCAAAGTACTGTCCACGTAAGAATGATATAAAGGGCAGAGTTGCAGATACACTCCCACCATAGCAAAGTGCGTCCTGACGTGGATACTTTCACGCTCCTATAAACAGATGCATTGCATCCCACGTGCAGGGTCATGGGTGGCACCTCCACGCTGCCTTACACATTCGTTTCTGTTCTAGATTTGCTTCAAGCTGGCTTTCGTTCTGAGTATCTTGCAAAGAGTTTAGAGCTCACTGGTCTCAGTTCAGAAACTGATGCGGTAGAAAAGCAGCTGGTTTCACGTAACAGCTCCCAAAATGACTGATACCTTGCACTGTACGCTCAGTATTGTTTTTTGTTTTGTTGTTTTTGTTGTGTTTTGGTTTTTATTTAAGTCACTTAGGAGCAAACTATACAGTCTGCAATTCTGTTTGGCTACCTACCATCAGTTCTGGCTCCAGGCTCCACAGAAGAACAGCGGCAAGCTTGTTACACGTGCTTGAGTGCCCTTTGCACAGTCTGGAGACGCATTAAGCCAGAAAAACTGAAGGGGGCAGGGAAGAGTGTGATACTGTCTGTCCTTTGACAAGGGAAGAAGAAAGGCTAAGAAACACAGCAAAAATACTAAATTCCTTATTTTTCTTGTAGCCTCAAAATGGTTTTCTTAATATCAACTGAGTGGCTAGGTGGTAAGAATTGTCATGGAAATTAAGCACTGATGATACCTTGATGACTTCCTCCACTGGTATACTCACCTTACTTTATTCACTGTTCTGTGTGAATCAGTTTACAGAAGCTTTATAAAAAGATGCCAAAGTCAGTCTCCAATTTTTATTTTTTAACCTTAGAAAGCCTGAAACAAGTGCTTGCTGTCTTCCACACATGGTGCAAAACCATGGAATCTGACCAAGTGCCTTGAAATTCAACCAAAGCTTCTCTCTCCCACCTAGATAATTTCGTTGTCAAATTGCTGGGATTATGAGAAAAAAACTACCAATGAATTCAGATAAAATTCTGAAATGCCAAACCCAATGACATGGTGCCAAACAAAAATTAACGCCAATATCAAGAGAAAAGCTAGGCTTTCATTTATTCTAGCAAGGCTCAAGCATGTAACTCCCTTCCCCCAAGAGTCAAAATTCTTAAAATATCACTTCTCAATTTGCAATTTGTTGTTTGAGCCCCTAAGGCTGCACACTCTCAAACCGCTTTCCAGCTTTAGAATTAATTCAGAAAAGCCAGATGGAACAGCCACAGCTCCCTAGTGGTATATCCCATTCTTAGGGAAGTTTGGGGGCTTATATTTTTTATTGTAATTTAGCCTAGTGCAAGCAGAACAACATAGCAGACTGCTTTACTGTCACACACACTCTTGGGCCAATTACACTCCTGTAACTCCTCCTTCCAAGGGGCTCAGGCTGATCTACAGCAAGCAGGCTGAAGAAAAGCAGAAAAACTCTTATCAGGATTAGTGTTTTCTCTGCCAGAGGCTTGGGTACCCATAACACACAGAAGGCTGACAGCAATGACTTTGAGGCCTTTTCTACCCTGCAGCAAAACTGCCTGAGTAGAGCCACAGCACGCTCCTATGTTGCAAGATAGAGGTGAACCTGCATTAGTACTTTCACTGCAGACATCTCCAAAATGCATACATCTCCAAAAACCCTCTTATGTGACCAGATGTTTGTTTGCTACTCACATGCCTTGCCCTGCCGTCCCCCCCAACCTAAGGTACAAGCATGAGTAATAAAAGGAAAATGCAACATTACTAATACTCTGAGATTCACTGCTTTGTTAGTTAAGACCCTCTGCCTATCCTTGGCACTGCTACCTATAGCACATTTTGGACAACTGCAAGGGGACTGTTTGAAATTCCCTTCTTCCTTCCATAGACTAACCAGGTGCTTCTCAGTCATTTCACAGCTGGAGATATTTAATTACCTCATTGTACTTACACTAAAATCATTCCACAAGATAACTTTAAAATTGGAGTCAATTCCTCTTTAGAGACTAACTCATCACCTTTGCTTTCCAACACCTATGAAATCTGTCCTGAAATCTCACTCTTCCCCACTAGTTTTGGGATGACAGTAAGCCTCGGACACAGAAAAATTACGTCAAACCTAGAGCAGAGGGTGGCAGAACTTACAGAAGGCTCCCTGCATATTGTCTGCCTCACTTCTCAAGAACACAATTCAAATAAGAAATGTCAGTCACGTTCAAGGTAGCTTGCACAAACCAATTTCAAACACTACTTTAAATGCACCCAGTAGTGTAATATCCATCATTTCCCATTCTTGGGGAAATTAAGGGTCAGAAGTATATGCAGTGGGTATTTTGTCATCTCTCAGATATTGCATATTATATCATTACTATTACTGAAGGCAGACCTTGAAATCCTTAGTTTGAGACTTCCTCATCCTTGATTCACAATCTTCTTCTCACCCCGATGATTATAAAAGCTCAAACTTCATCTCCTGTCCCAATTATTCACCTTGGGACTTCACCACCCAAGTAGGTGCATGCCATATTTGCATAAAGACAAAGAAGCTACTACAAACCTACAGAAAAGCAAATGACACTAATTATTCTGGGTACTCTGAACGGTTACCTCTTCAGTTAAATAAAATAGACTTAGGCTGTCCAATGCATTCAGAGTCAGCAGGCTTTGCTCCTCTCAGTTCACAGCATCTGCACTGTCAGCGAGTGATGCTGCATTAACTAGATATATTGTAAATTACAGATGATAAATATTAGCATCACTCAGAATAAATAAGTTAAATAAGAAAATTACCTTAAGACATTTCAGCAGCGATTAGGTAACATTTTAATGACTCATCTTATTATGGTAAACCACAGGAGACCAGTGTTCCATCATTAGCAAGGCAATAATGATTCACAGCCACCACAAGAGGGACAGTTGTGATTCAGACGTAGCCCGCTTAAAGAAGAGATGCTCCAGGGAAATCTCCACATCCTACAGAAGACAGGCACCGCTGGTTCACTGGTGGTACAACGGAGCTAGGCGGGGATGCAGACAACAGGGAGAATTCCATTTTTTTCATCCTTACACACATCACATTGGTCTACCTCTGCCAGTTAATGCATGTGCTTTAGGAACGTCCTAGTCGCAAAGAAACCACTTGTAAAATGAGCAGGGGAGAAGACATTTATTTTTTCAAATTTCAGAGAGTGAGGAAATGGAGAAAGGGTTGCAGGGGATCCACGGGAATAAACAATTGCTTTTAATCACACCAGGAAATGCATACGAACAACTTGTAAGTAGTATAATCGCTGCCTCTGCTTCTCATAAAGGATTAGTTTTTCTAATTACCGCAAATATTTTTATTGCCACAATGCACACTGAAGAGCAAACAAAGCTGGGAGACAGCTCTCGCTGTCCAGAGGACAGAAGGAACACATCTCACAGCGCAGGCATTTCAGACCATAAAGAAGTTGCTGGCCTCATGAGTTAGTCCGACCCTCGCTTCCCTTTCTCCTACTGTGATGGAAGACCACAGCTTGGCTCTTAACTACAGCAGCGATTTCTCCCCAGCTCGTTCCATCAAGCTGATAGCAACATTACTCCCACCCCTCCCTCATGCTCCCCTGCAATTTGCCTTCACCTCTTTCCATTAAGTCAATCCAGACTTAATCAAGGCCAGAAAGTACAGCAGCTGGGAAACAAATATGCCTGCCCCACTACATTACTACTCTGCTTGTTCACGCCTGCTCCAACTACCTTGTTTTTGTCTTGTCTATACAGAGATCTCAAGGGCAGGAATTAATATTTTGCACAATGACTAACATTATAGGAACCCAATTCCAATTACTCAAAAGTACTGCTGTAGCATACATTATTAAATGTCAGCTTGCTTATGCACCGATTTTGTTGCTATTAACGCAAAAGCAACATTCCTGACTGGTTATTGAAAATGCCAACTTACACTGTAAAGCTTCTTGAAAAGACTTTTCTCCTCCAAGTCTTAGATCAATCCCCTTGCTCTAAAGATTCTTCCATTTCTCTCCCATTTTTACAGCTATTGTTTATTTAAATGCTATTGAATTAGAAGAAATTAAAGAAAGAGTCAGGAAAGCTCTGAGTCACTGGAGGAAAGCCACGATTTTACCCACGTGAACCAGGTATTGAAGGCTTTCTAGGCTGAAATCAACAGCTTCCATGCATACTGCTTTGGGACATGGTAAAAATAAGCACGTTCATACAAAATCAACGTGTTTTTAATCAAAATGGATTCAAAATATCAGCATTTCTAGAGGGATAAACTTACAAGAACAGTCGAAGATAATTCTGCTAGTCAAAAAAGATAATTCTGAGGGGAGTCCAGCCAAAGGGAGAGATATGGTGCCTATGGAGGGCTGAGGCAATGAATGAAGGGGGAGGAAACAAACAAAAAAGGTGTTTCTTAGGGGTAAGTTTACCAGTACAGCTGAAAAACAATTCTGCAAAAAGTAACAGATCCTGGCTTCCAGAAAACCATTAAAAGATCTAGACGAAGTTCAGATCTTTTTGCCTAATGAAGGATGGCCAGCCATCAATCAGTAAAATGAACTACTTTGAAGCTTTTCAATTCAGAAAGACCGGGACTTCCATCCCCATCCAGCTGTGGAAAAACTAGCGCAGAACATACTTGCAGTAGCAAACCTCAGGGACACATGGAGGTCGTGACAACAGGTCAGGGGCTCTTACATCCCTGTATAACGATTTTGGCCACATGAGTCTGGCTTGTTTTCCCACCTGAATCAGAAAAGCTCTGTGCTGCTAGGTCAAAGGGGCTGACTTTATCCTTGAGAATATAAATAGACAATACAAATAGGATTAAAAGTGTTGTATTACTGGTGCAACTGCTACTGAAATACTACAGCTAGTTCTGGAATCCACAGCTCAAAGACTGAAATGAGATCTGATTCATGAAAAGATGCAAAAGTAAGAAGATGGAAGATGTACCTTTAAGTTCAATTTAGTATGTTTGTCTTATTTAGGTCCATTAAAAGGTAAAAGGGGCTATTTAGTCTTCAAGTTCTCTCCATAGTGGATGAAAAATTCAAGAACTAGCTTCAAGTTCAGCAAATATGTACCAATTTAAAATAACGGAAGTTGAAACTATGCATATTTAGACTACACAAAGCAAAATACTTGCTTTTTAATAACAAAATTCCTGAAAATCTCTTTATTAATCTCAGAGAGGACAGAGGTACGTTTCTCCACATACACAAGCACTGTAATTTTGAGCGGGTATATAGGTATTAGGTATATTCTTTTCTAAAAGAAGGAAAACATTTAAATCAGTACTACAACTTAAACAAGGTGGACTAGATCATTGTAAATTCTTTCTAGCTTGTAGTTGATCACTTGTTGCAGTGTCATGGCAAAGAACCCTGTTTATCAGCAGGGAGCTGAAAACATGTGAAGTCATGTTAATGCAAATACAAAATTGAAGTCCAGGCACTCTGCAGATCCTCAAAGGAGGGGCTGCCAAGAAAACATCTCAACCTAAAAGTCATTACCAACCAAACCAACGATTGAGGTTGTTGCAACGATTTTTAACACACACTAAAAAGATTCACTGTATGGAGATGTGCATTCTCCCAAGCATATAATGCCTAACAGCCCCAAAACATCCATTTGGCTCTAACAACTTTATTCGCAAAGCACATCTGGATTATCATACCTCTGAACGCTTACTTTCAGGAACCTACACCATTGCAAACTGTGATGGCAACGGTAGCCAGATACCACTTAAAATAACTGAAAGGAAGCAATCTAGGAGGTCACTGAAATTTGGAAACAAGCTGTGATATCTGCCCTACCTGCATGGCTGATTACAATTTTGCACTTCAATTTCCACCCCCCCCCAATCAGATTTGAACTTAATACTCCACTTAAATAAAATGGTGATAGCACAACTCATAACTTCTAGTATTTCCCCTTTCATTTTTTTTTTTCAAATACTGCAATGAAAATCTTTTTGGACAAGATAAAACACACAGGTATGTTGTTAGAATTTAGAAGACTTAATCTCCTTATCAACCTTCTTATCTAAGCAGCATACAGTACCATTTCTGTTTCTTGTTCCAGCAAGCAGAAGATAGCAGTAGCCCCTCTGCTTTCATATCACATTGGTCTGATGCAAGAAAGAACCCAGTGCCTTTCAGTTATCAGCAAAGCATTTTTTTCCTTTATTTTCTAAGTGAAGGACATTGTGGAAAAGCAGGGTCTCACAAACTCCATTTTCTGAGAACCCAGATTAGAAAAGGGAAAACAGTAGTAGCAACCAGGGAAAACCACATAGCACAGACAATTTACAACTAGTACCAAAGCTGCCATAAGAGTCACGGAATACTCCAGGTAAAATTTCATTCAAAATAAATACATCGCCTTCCATTAATGTAACAGAATTTACATTCCATCTCTCTTCCTCAGTGCTTTTCTATCGAGTGTGTTTTAGGTTAAGAGCATGCAAGAATGCCAGGAGCCTAAAAGAAACCCCAAACAGCTCGAGGCAAGTCTCATACCTTTCCATTTGGTTTTGTGAAGCCAAGAAACAATACTCCCTGCCACAGAGACTAAACTCCACTGAGCCACTAATTTTCTTTACATAGATTGTCTGTTTTTGGAAACTGCTGTGATCGTGTACAAAATGACAACAGGGTTTTGGAGGATGCAGTTTCTATATTCAGAATCCCATAGAAGTAAGTAACTTTAAATAATTGCAAACCAGCTCAGAACTCTTCTGATCTCTTTAGCAAAGAAAAAAAACACACACTAGCAAGAAGTTTTAGATATTTCACTACTCTTACCCGCTGCACTCTCACCACATTGCTGATGCCTCCTCTGTTCCCAACAGTTCTCATCTAAGCCATCTGCTTCAACTGTTTCTATGCGTTTATTTCTCTTTGTAACACCTTGGAATCCTAGTCATAGCACTGGAACCCACTAGGCTAGGTGATATCTAAATACAGGCAGAAAACTTACGCCCACAAAGAGAAAAAAAAAACAAGGCCCTTGCACACACACAGCGCAAACCTGTCCCAAACAGCTTGCTTCTCCCATGCGGCCACCCATTCCCCAGAAGGCCTCCTGTGACAAACATGACAAACTTGGATCGTCATGAATGTCAGAACCATCAAATTGTCAGACAAAAACAAGCCTAGTTTGTACTTACTGTTTTTACATCCCCTGACTTCGGTCACACTCTGAACGCATTCTGAGAAATCCAGAACAGCGGGGAAGCAAACACACCATTTCACACTTTTCATCCACTACATTACATTAAAGAGCTGTCCACCTTTCTCAGAAAACAAGGCTTCTTCCCAGCAACTACAACTTTCTAAAGTTGCTGCTGATGAGATCTTGGAACGAGTCAATTGTCATTTTTAGGAGCTGGAATTTGGATTGAGATTAGAAATACACTACAAACCTGGTGTGGCCTACCATCTGCCATCAGTTATGCTTCCTGAGGACAGTTTTGAAAACATTCATTTCAACTTCTGGTCAGAGCAGTGTGATGAGGGTCAAAGCAGCAGTCAGTTAAAAGTTGTTCTTAGAGCAACTCTCTCGATATCAAGGAAAAAAAACTTTCCTACTACCTAGATGTCTGACAGACTTGATATATGCAGAAACAGTAAGGCTCTCACTACGCGCTGAATGTTGCATACAGTTCCTTCCTCTCACAAGGATCATAGCTGTCATCCCCTGTTCTTCAACTTTGTTATGTGCTGCTCAATGAAAGATCACCACAAACTTTGCTAAGTATCAACAGAAGCCACTAGACTTGTAAATAATGCCACAAACACTCAAATTAAAATCACACGCCATACTGAGTAGTGGTTAACACATGGAGGCTGCGTTGCCAGGCCTTCAAAACCCTTACAAATATCAGCTAAAACTTAATGCAAGCACATGAGGGAGAGACTGGAAAAGAAAGGATGCATGGAGAAATTGTTCCACTCTAAAAAAGAGCATTCACACCACTGAAGGAGGGAGCTTACCTGTGTACGGCACTAACTTCAGAAAAGGGAGGTCTTACTCTGGAAATGTGACAAAATTATCTTCCTCCAGATAGCAGCCTCTGCCTTATTTACTCCCCAGATGCACTGAACAGTTCATTTCTCCAATACCACATTAACTCGCACATGCTTGCAATTACCACCACGAGACAAGTATCATCATCATCATCCTGCAGATGGTTAAGATGAGAGACAGCCTTGCCTTAGGCCACAATGAGTCAGCCGTAGAAGTAGGTTCTCATCTCTCATTTCTCAGCTCCTTCCTTCAGACAGCAAAGTTTTCCTACTCCCACTGTCTTAAGAATTGATACTGTAACTTGCTAAAGTGCATCTAATTAAAAAGAAAGATCTAGAAAGCAGGAAACAAACAAGTGTCCATCTGCAAAAACAAACAAAAAAGTGGTTTAAGTAAATCGATAAGTGCCTTAACAGAAAGTAAGGATATAGAAGAATTCATTCCTATTTGATTAACTACAAAACCACTCTCTTCTCTGCAGTCCCAGCTTTAGCTGTCATTGCATCTCTAACCTTTATTAGAAATAAAATATCAGCTCTACAAGCTATCCCCTTGACAATACAGGCCTGATCTGTGCACGGATCCTCTACACTACCTACAGAAGGTGGACAATGATGGAACACGCACACCAAAACCAAAAATTAGTATTTGCTTCCCTTTTAGCTTTCGAAGTGCTGACTGCAACAGTAATATTTTTAGTGCCACTTATATAATAAGTGGAAGAAACCTGAGCATTTCAGCACTCCACGACAGCAACGGTTTCTTTCTGGTGACGATTTAAGTGCAAGTCTGTATACGTCGTTCTTGCACCTCTGTAATTCCTCTGCAGTGGAGAAACAGGGGACTAAAAAACAAAGCAGCAAAGCCTCCCTCTAAACAAACACCGAACATTTCAAATGAAGGTTTTGTTGTCTTTTTAAGATGTAAAATACGCTATTATTGGGAAGACGCTTTCAGCTCTTCAAAGATGGCACCCCAATTCACTCTTTCCAACACACATTAAGACGGCAATTGTTTTGCATATGACTGGGTTGACAAGGCTTGCAGCATTGATGTAGCAGTAAAGCTTTTACCAGCTGATTTACAGCTTTGTCAGGGAAGCTCCTGTAGTCTGAGCCACATCAGAGTGCAACAATGATGTGTCTGCTGACAGAAATAGCAGGAGTCCGTCCCTTCAGCTGCAGACTTTGGCTGGTCCATTCTAAACTGTAGTCTCCATGGTAGGATTTCCTCCTCAGCATTAGACTCTTCTGTTGGCAGCGCGCAGAAAAAGGCTTAAAAGGGATATTATGCACAGTATTTAAAGCGCTGCAAACTGGACTTCTTCCCTCTTTAAATTACAAAGTTGAAAATAAGTACCAACTGTTTTCATTGTCTCTAAAATAAGAGGAGGAAAGCCTGTCAAGCAAAATGCTGCAACTTGGGACAAACAACAAGCTAAATATTTACAGTTGGTTTTGAAGTGTGTGTGGCCCTTGTGCTACAGGAATCGCATACATTTAGTGCAACTGGAGGAAGGGGGGGGAAGAGGTGGCAAGAATTTTCACGCTTACGTCCGTTCCCTTTCATCTTTCCTGTCTGCTCTCTTCCATACCCTTCGTAGCAGTTTTCCTGCTTTTTAGAGTCCCAGCTGCTACGAGAGAAACACCAGAAGTTACCCTAGTCTTCCAGCTATGACTGTCAACCTTTGTTTTCCCCATCTGCTCTCAGTACAACATTGTGTGTGTTAAAAAAACGATGATCATCTTAAACAGAGATCAGGGTTTTAACTCCTGCTACTTCTCAAACAGACGTTTGCTATTTGCAACAGATGAAGTCAAATGATGCACGTTTAAAAGCAAGCAAGCCACACAAGTCAGCTGCATTACTTCAATCCCAACTTGCCTTCATATATGGTCTATTAAGGTTTTCTTCAGTTAAAATCTGCATTACGAGACACGGCAGGCATACCAGTCACAAGTTCCCAGAGGGGTGAAGGCATTTTTAAGGAGCTTGTTTCTTCTCCTTCAACTCTGCCATGACCATACATGTGCTCTCACCCATGACAGGAGTACAAACACACATGGGCACAGAGACATGTCTCCTCCTATTTGCCAAAAAGCCAACCTGGCCCTGCACAGAAAGCCAGTAACAGGGGCAGTGCTCCCCACACTGCTAAATACCACTTGTACTTACTTCACGTTGTGCCTTTAGACACCGGGTGACCGCTCCAGGTCTGCCTGCCACGTGCCAGCAGCCCGTGTAATGGTTATGAAAATCTAAGCTCTATGTGCCTTTAAGAGCAAGTAGGTGACATTCAGACCGAAGCCTTCTACAAAGGGCTGCAGAAGGTTTCCTAGTAAGTGATTTCATGACTTACATGAAAAAAATTTGTCACCCAATCAAGCAATCCAGATGGATTACCAGAGGACAGAAGCCTCTATTAAAAGTTAATATTAGAAGTGTCAGCTAGAGACCCACTGTTGAATAATTCATAGCAAGAAAAGGTCTCTCCCACCTCTCCTCACCTGCTTCAAGCAATCCTTTGTCAAGATGAAACAGCCAGTTCCTGCAATCGATGGCAGGGCTGAACACAGAACAAAAAGGAACATAGAAAATAAAAATAAAATGAAAGAAGGAGAGAGAAGCTTAGTTGCATAAGGCCTATGTCCATGACTGGAAGCAGGGGAAGCTGTTTTTAGCCACTGCGTCTGAGAATCGACTTGTAGAATTGGAAGACTAGCAAACTGCAGTCTTCCACTCCCACAGCGCTCCTCTGCCCTACGAAACAAGGTCAAAGTTTTAGAAATGAGGACTTAAGGTACTTTTTTGGACAAAAGCAGAGTTCGCTTGGAGCTACAAGCAAGCTCCAGAGTAGTCATATTTTCAACATTTCTTCCATCTGTGACTAAGTAAAGTATACTTGCCATTCCTCTTTACAATTCCACTTTACAATTACATCCACCTATTCAAGCCACAACACTTTCAGGCCTAAAAAAGTTATGCTTACAACTTTCCAAGCCTGGTCAGCTCACTATATTTCTTCATTTTCAGTATTAGCAGCCTTCCCAGTAAGTAAAAGATGATAAACCACGAAATGGGTTAAGAATTTGCCCAATATTGGCTTAGTCATCTTTGCAAGTTCTATGAAATCTGGTCTTTATATTATGTCATAACAAAAGCTGAAGCTACTATTTGATACGAAAAAAACTAATCTAACAACAGGGAGAAAATTAGGAGGAGCTCACACAGTTTTTCTACACTCCCTGCTGAAGATTTTGCTGAGACCCATCCAAGTTTCTCTCACCCTGCTCATAAAATACGATCTTTAGGACTCTCTGCATAGCAGTCAATGCGTCATTGTTGGCAAAACTTCATCTTGTACGAGAGAAACCACTATCCCAGCAGCTTGCAGTACTAAAGAGTTCTTTAAGAACATTCAGACATGGCTTTGCAATTAAATTTAAAAACCTGTCATCAGTCTTTGTAAGCCTAAATAGGAAAGGTACCAATTACTAGAACTCCCCATTATTCTGTACACTGCTAACCAAGCACGAGCACGCACTGTAAAAATTCCAATCGACATCAAATACGATTCTTTTCATACCGAAGAGCTGCAGAGAAGCTGAAAGGAGTGATTTTCCCTGCATACCTCTCTTCTCCATGATTTCATGACTCAATTTCTCAAAGCAGTCCCATTCAATTTTCCAAATTATACAAGCTACCTCTGAAAAGAAACCACACAATTATTTAACAAAAACAGAACCATATAATCTGCTCATTTTGTGTGCCAGGGAGAGCGTAGTTACATTCGGAAGTCTAATCCGCTCACTCTGTGGTTAATACGCTAGTATTTTTACAGGTTTGTGTATAAAGAAAATTACTTCTGGAAGCTCCACTGAGTACCACACAATAAACAACACAGAAAAACCACCTATCACCTTCAACGGGACCACCTGTCTTATGGAGGGCTGGAATCAACTGCTCTGTGCTCAAATTATTAAATTTGCTTGAAACATTTCACATAGCAAGACAATTCCTCCCCTTCCCCTAAGATCTCAAGACACTACCACAGCCTAAAAGCTCAAGAGGAGATTTTTAAAACATAAATGAAAGATCTCAATTCGAAACTCCAGCAACAATACAAACCCAAAAATACCCTAAATGAAATAGCCTAACTTAGCAAAAAAAATCTCATTTGAAATTTCTTTAGCTGAAGCCTACACCGACTTCTTTATTTTGTGGTACAGAAAACTAGGCTTAAATTCCAGTCTGATAATAAGTACCAGGGGAACCTCTCTCACAATAAACATGTATCAAGCTCACTCGTTTTGTAACACTGCATTAAGTATTTGGCCAGAAATCACACAGGGACTCCTCCTGTTTTAGGCCGAAGCATCCGTTACTCCACGGAGCCCAACAGCTACAGCAGGAGAAGGAGTTTATCACTTGGACACACTGTTTGAAGCCTGCAAGTAGTGTAAGTCATTTCCTAACCCCAAAATATGCATCACAGTTAATGAGATTCCAATATGGGCAAGGCACAGTACTGCAGACATTTCATCCAAGGAAACTGATTACACCTCAAAGCCTTTGCTGAACACTCAAGTAAACAAAAAAGATGAAAATACAGGGAGAGAATATACACATTTTGGAAACGAAGATGTACAACTGACAGAGTCTTGCAATGGAACACCAGCCATAAAAACACAACACGTGTCAAAAACACCTCTAATTTAGAGGCAATACCAAGATGGTTTCTAATCACCTATTGTAAGCAAGTCAAACTTGTAACCTCTCAATATTGCCTTTGAACAGTTTAAAAAAGAAAAAGAGGATATCCTTGTTTTCACTTCTTGCATCATATACCAAAGCAGCACTTTTTATATCCTGTATGTAGTCAGAGAAATCCTTTTAGTGTCTCAGGGGGCCAGAAGCTCAAATGTTTCACACAGCTGCTATCTTCCAAGAACACAGTTTCCAAGCTACACTTATTCCAAGTATGCACACAGTATGATTTTTAGTTCCTTGAAGGACGAAAGAAATCTGCAGATTTGCACTGAAAGAGTCAGATACATACTGCCCAACAAGTTTTTATTTCCCCAGAATACAGAAGTGCTAAGCTGTTAACGCTCTTCCCCTCACCATATGCACATACAACGCTACCGCTTCCATGGGAGCAAAATTTAATTCCCTTAATATTTCCTAAACGTGATTTAAATATTTTTCTTGAGGTTTTCTGAAAATAATTCAGCATTGAGTAGACACTGTATGGAAATTTTAAGCCCAAACAGTTTGACCGTCTTACCAGCAACTGCATTAGTCTATCTTGTAATAGAATGCTGTCCAAGAAATAAATGCCGGATCTCTAACATTTTTGGCTGTATCATATAAGCCATATAAATGGAAATGTTTTACTCATTTAATTGCTTCAGAGACCCCTGAGTTGGTTTTTTGTTTTTTTGTTTTGTTTTGTTTTTCGTTTTCTTTTTTTTGTCTTTTGTTGTAGAGGATGTAAATCCAGACGTCATGGTCTATGTTTATTAAGAAGCCTTCTTTATTACTTTTTTTCCCTCCTTCTCTTCAACTTACAGAATGAAATCAATCAAAATAGAAAAAAGTACTTATGAATCAGATGACCTAAAGAGAGGATCAGCCCTTAATTACCTAATATAAAAACAGAAGCATCTTCTGAGAGAGCAAATGTAGCTCACAAACAGCGTTACCAGTATGGACATCTCACCATTAACACGAAATGTTAAATGTATATATATATATATATAAACAAAATACCAAACACAAACAACCCACCCACCACCACAAACCTCTTTTACCTCTGAGTTACATGCTAAGTTGCCAAAGCCTGTAATAACTACGATAAAAACCTAAGCACTAAGGTCAAATGCCTCCAGCAACAAAGCAATGCTTTAGAACAAGATCCACAGCTCATCTTGACCATGCCAGACTGGTGAGCAAGAGGCAGATTACTTAAGGTTGCCAGCTGCAGAATCTGAAGCCCTCCCTCAGTTAGATGAGCACTTGGAAACTGTGAAATCTAGAGGAGCTGAGCTACTTGCTGGAAAAGAAAAAAAGCTTCTTAGCAAGCTACACATTATCTTTCGGGAGGCATGATGAAATATTCATTTTCGGTCTGTGCAAGGCATCCATTGTGCCATCTGCATGCCCATTAGTTCTTGCACAGATAACAGCTAAGAAAAAAACCAGAACACTGGGAAGGAGAAAACCAAATTCCCAGCTATTAAATAGCTTTTGTGAATGCTGTCAAAAGCCATTTCCCTCCTCCCCTCATACCACACTCAATACCTTTTTCAACTGAAAGTACAAACGAATGCCTAAGATTTAAGATGAATGCACGCACCCAACACCTTGACTGCTTCTGGGAAGAGAGGTCTGTCACACTGTTTCACAGAGGTACCAAAGATATTCTGACTAGCAACACTCATTGAAGATAATAAGCCCGAAGTCCTGATGCTCACTTCAACTGTCCTGATGCAGAACTCTTGCATCATCATATCTCATTCCTTCAGAGCAGCAAAAGGTTGTCCCGTGCTTGTCTATCATAGACTATCATAGGCTTCCTGCAACTCCAGATGAAACCACACATCGATGTGGAAGACACAGGAACAGAATCACTCAGACAAGAATATTTGTTCAGGTCTAGGCCACAGCAGAAGTTACAAGATAGTTTTCTTACGGGCACATTACATGTAGCTTGCGAGCTAACACACTTCAAAAAATATTGACAAAACACAAACTTCCTTGATTACGTCAAGGTCTCTGCTAGACTAATTGAGCAGAGTAGACCAGAACAAACCTGGATCACACTATTCTGCATGAAGTGACAACACTAGCTCCCTCCACAGCCTGGATGATGTTACCCAGGAAGAGGATGGAAAAGAAAGCAGAAAACGGCTTACTTTTGAGAACTCGAGTGTCCTCTTTTACCCTAGTAATTACAGAACACAGCACCCATTCATCCTGAAGAGCAGAGTACAACAGTTGTTTGTTGTCATCAGTGTTACAATCTAGCATTTATCTAGGCCTATCACAAGCAGAACAGTGCAAAAACGCTTAAGGAAGAACTGGAAGTACTATTAGCCGTAAAAAATTACAGCCAAGAAAACAAGTACCAGGACTGAGGCTCTGTCCACAACTCACGATTTAACCACCTGGGAATCTATTTATTGAGCCTATATTTATCCAAACCTTATCTAAGAAGCAATGGACTTAGCTGGTCAGAGAACGGGCAGCAGAAAAACATTTAAATCATTGTAAATTTACTGCTAGTAAGGAAAGTGTCTGACTGAGGAGAGGCACGGGCTTGGTGAAGAGGAAGAGCATCCAGACACTTATCATCAGAAATGGACTACCGCTATGAACTCAGAAGTCTGAAACCAAAAGAAACAGAGGAACTAGTTTGCATTTACCCAAGTCTTTCCTTCCACTGGGGTACCTCGCCAAGTCCTCCACGCTGAAGTCCAATCTCAAATTTAAAAAGCAACACATTACCTTTCCACACCCTTCCCACCCGAGGGGTTCCCACTCTTAAGTGTCGATGCACCCCAAAGCAGTGCCAATCGAGATTTTCCTAAATTACAGATTTCCACACGTTAGTACAAATTCTCCCAAAGCCCGTGTTGTTTCAAAAGCATCACCAGGTTTACCTATGCTAGAGTTCAAACTGAGCAAACTGTTACCTGACATCACCAGACAGAATTTCAGAAGGCAGACTGATCTTCCAAGAGAGCACATAACATTTTAAGAGACCAAACAGCGCTAGGTAAACCAGCCTGAGCTGCCAGTCCCCTCAAGACTTGCCTGCCTCAGCATCTGCGAAGGAGAGCAGTCCAAAAACACTGAGGTACTGCATGGGAAACATGAAAAAGCAGCACCTATCCCACGCTACAAGGATTCACGTCCCATCTTCAGAGGATGACAGAAACTACAGGATTTCAGAAACACCCCTGGGTAACCTCCCACGTAGACAGTAAGAACCTCAAATAATATCAATAAATACTTCATCCCTCTCCTCTGGTACAGAAACACACGTAATGTTTTTAAGCATTTTTCTAGACCTACTCTGTTCCAAATGATGAGACTAACTGTTCTACTGAATTTACTGTAGTACTACCTTTTTCTTTTTAAAAAAGATATTGCACATTGACTAAAGCAATCAGCTGAATACAGATCCTTGTTTGGACTCCTGCAGAACAGCAACATGTATTTTTCCAAACAGGCACGCTGGTTTGAACACGCAATTACAAGCTCAACTGTAGCAATGCAGACTAAACTAGCACTGTTCAAGTTACTCATGTTCACCTTTGAAAGTTTGACCCCCTGAAGCCAGCATTACATTCACGGAAGAGAAGCCATTTTTTCTACATAGTCAGAAATATAAACAGTTTAGAGCAACCTTACAAATCGTGAAAAATCAAAACCAGAGTACCCTTAGCCAAGGGTAATTTCTCTATCTCAAAAGTTTCAGCTCAGGCACAGAAGTTTTATTTCCCTTCCCAACACTTATACTTCTTAATAGCCTACTGTATCAACTGCACCACTAACGGACAGTTACTCCATTTGCGTCACCAAATATACACTTTATTTTTTATAAAGAAGCTAGACTTCCCCAGTTATAGTTCCCTTCTCCCCAAGAAGGGTCCCGAGATCTTGTAACTCTCCTTGCTCACAGCTTTCTACCAGGGAACGGTCACAGCTTCAGAAGACAACTGTCTGTGTTTTGGTTCTTCCTATAAAGAAATACACTCAGAGCCAAACCACCTGTAGCTACAGCTCTTAAGACCTTATGCAGTGCAGGTACAATTTCCATACTGTACTTTTAGCTAGCACAAGTTACTACTTGCAGCAGCATACACATATAGATCTTTGATCAAAGTCCACTCTCTATACCCTTTATCGTAGGTCCAAAGCAAGCTACTTTTCTATTTAGCAATAATTCAGCTCCAGAGGTTTTATGGGAGAACTCTGACTCCACACTAAATCTGTGCAAGGGTTATCTTCTCAGTGAACCCAAACACTGGTAAAATTAGATGCCCAAGAGAAGAGCTCTGCTATTCCAGAGCCAGTTCGCAGATAACAAAATAAACCTCAAAAAAAAAAGCATCCGAGAAGCTGACCCTGCACTCACATCCTGACTCTATTCTCGGTCAAGACGAGGGTCTGTACAAAGTGGATGGTGTTTGCTGTAGTTTAAGCAAACCCTTTTGTTGGGTCTCCCATAGCATCTTCGATTAGCTTCAATTAGTTTCAGCAGACAAAACAAACTAAGAGCCACATCAGGAGAAAAAAAAAGCACTGTGGAAATGGACAGCTCTGCTTGAAAGATACACAAACCCGTTTTGTTAGATATATGTTTAATATATTTAAACTGTGAAGAAAAAGAAAAAAAAGAGCTCCTGGTTTTCAGTCCAGACCCCCAAAAGCAGAAAGGTCCCAAAACAGATGCATAAAAGAAATCCCTACACACCACCCTTGACTGACTGCATACCCAGAGATAAAATTAAGCATCTTAAAAGGGCACAGATAAAAAGTTTCCATGTTACATTTTAAATTGACAGCAGTGTCTTATCAGGACAGCTAAAACAGAACAGATACCACTCCAGATCCTTCCCCTCCCTGTTTGTATTAATTCCCGCAGAAAAACTCTACCATAAGATATTAAGCACCAGAAGTAAGAGAAGTCATGGCATCATTTGCTGGACAGAGGCCAGGATCTCATATATCCACTCAAGCTTGCATCTCTGGAGACACTGTTTGTTCCTACCATAATTGAGTTATGTTCTGTGCAATGAGAAGGTGAATCAATTACGTTCACCACTAAACAGACAAGCTTAAGTATTCTCTCAAGAGCTCAAGATTTGCGCAATGACACCTCCAAATTACTCCATTTGTTTTTCTCCCCCTCCCTCTTTAAAAAAAATAAATAAGTAAGGGATGCTGATTCAATTCTCTTCCTGGAAATTCCTGAGCTCGCAAACCAAGAACATCCAAGTGTTAACCCATTAGGGTCAGGCAGCTGGGACTCCCTATCTCAAGTCCACAGTAGGCAGCATCAGATACAACTGACATCCAAGCTTTTGCTAAGACTGAACAGAAAGCAAGGAGCAAACAATCATCATCATCTCAGACATTACTTCAGAGCCCCCATCAAATGGAATATTTTCGTGCAGTGTTACTACTGCAGATTCCATAGCAATTCACAGAATTTTAGAGGTTAGTGTTCCATGTTTGCAGTAAAATTGTCTCATTGCTTGGGAGCATGGATACAAATCGAATGAAACCACTGCAGCAGGACGTTGGGGGCTCTCATCAGGTCTTATCCCACTGCACTTCTTCACATGGGATACACGGGTTACCATAACTCACAAAATAAACAAAAACGCCATTAAATTAGAGAGATTTCTGTACTTGATCATGCATCACAATTAAAATTTTTGTCTAGTCACAGAAGTCATCAAGCACCAGTCCTTGAGCATTTCCTGACACAGTCCCACCGATGCAAACTTTGTCATGTATGCAAAGACAACCTATGCAGGTATACATATTTTGAGGCCTTTTTTTTTTTTAAGCTAGAGAAAGAAGGCACACAAGCCCTTCAGTCTGTGAGTTTTCAAGTGTTTTTTGAAAAAAATTAGACTGAATTCACCTATTTTTAGATTAAACATCATTACTATCATATCTATCAAACAATCCAGTACCATTTCTATTGCAGTGAATATGCATTTTCTTTAAACTATTCATCTTATTTATCTAATTACCACAGCTCACACAGGGGACTATGCCGTTCATGCTACCTAAGAGAAATCTTACAGGAAACCTAGCCCTGCTAAAGATTTGATAACCCTTTATTAAGGGTTGTACAAGCTATTCCGAAGAATAGACCAAACATTTGTAAATGAAAAACCAAGGGTAGCTACTTGGAAGGAAACAGATTCTTACACTATATTTGCAGTCCGCATTGATCTCCTTTCCGTTTCTGCTAAGGATCCTTTCCACAGAATTGGAAGTCATTAAAAAAAAATGTTAATTCCCTACGAATCTTATGAATTAAAAGTATCTAAACAGGGTCATCTAGAGCAGCTAAACATCAGTTTCATAAGATGTAGTACTCTCAGAACAGAAGTTACTTGTCTAGGTTCTCCAGTTGAACCTTCTGCTATTTAAACCTACGTCCTGTGTATATTTTTGAGTAATAGAAATGGAGAACAAGGGCTCTACAGGAGATGCTGGTGAACTTCAATATACAAATGACTCACAGCGTTCCTCTCAACTCCCTTACTCCAATAAAACAGCTGCAGAATAAGAGAAGACCTACTATACCTGCGTGCTGGAGAATGAGCCCTGCAGTTCTGCAGCAGATTACTGCTGCAAAAACAGCAAACCCAAATGCCTTTGCAAGGTTTGTCAGTGTTGCACAAACTTATTTCAGATCTCTTCGCGATACTTGCTCTTCAACTCTGAAATAGTTAATTTCTTCCTAAGGCAGAACACCATGTTCTAAAAATACCAAGAAATGAATCCACTGACATAGGCAGTTTTGCTTAAAACAGCTTGAAAGAAATTTTGCACATTCAAACACATACAGACTAACTTGGACAGAAAATATATTTTCATGCAGAAATGCTAATGAATCTTAACTTTTAATTCACGAGAGAGACTTCATTTCCAAATCACCAGTACAAACATGAGTAACACGGCAAAGATTTTTCTCTCTAATATGCAGCTTCCACATTCTCAGTTAAGAGAATTATTTTTTAACATTAGATAGTGTTTACATGTACAAACCAGGTTAGAAGCCCCACCACTAGTCAGTACGACTTAGACCTTTAAGGACACCTCATATCTAGTTTCTTCTCATCTAGCATCCTGTCTTCCCTCAGCTCCACAGATACAAACCATTTTCTTTCCTCTTGCTTTCTATTCTTGGAAGACTCTCAAAACAGTCTGTCCAATTCTGCTTCCAATTCTTCTGGCATTATATTCAGCCAGCTTCCATATACACACACGATTCATTTGTGAGGAGTCAGTTGAAAAGTAAGTCTACTTTCACAAACCCAAGTTATCACGCCCATCTGCTTTCACTGTGCAGGACCCCTTCTTTATAATCTTTCATTACAATTTACTTCCAGCTCTAGAGTTTTTTGTACAGCCTCTACGTAGTAAACTCATCCCCTCAGCTAGCAACATCCACCACTCATATCAATTAGTCTCCTTCCCCTTAAAATAATGTATTTTTAACAGTGATTTAGAATCTAGTTGGAGGTATTTCTGAGTCCACACCTGAACTGATGGCCTCAAGGATGCGTTTGCCCTATCACATTAGTAACAAAGGGTAACCTTTTAAGCACCAAACAAACATAAAATAAAGGAGAAACAAGACAACAGAATATATTTCATTTCATTCCATCTTTGAACAATTAATTCAAGAGCCTCACTAGAGAAAGATACTGTGAGAAACCTTCCAGTTGCAGAACTGTACCTATCCAGAGATCCTCAGAAGCCTATCAGATTTTAATGTTCTATGAGTACAAGACTTGCACTGCATGAAGCCTTTGAGATCAGCAAGAAAGAGCAAAGAGAGCCAGCTAACTCGTAATGAAACAAGCACACAAGTTCGATGCTAATAGCGATGTAGCATCTGAGTAACCTCTGTTCTAAAACTAAAGGCACAGTGGGCCTAGGAAGCAAAGCAGAACTAGTTCAAGAGAACAAGTAAGCTCATAAAGACTCATAAAGACTTCTGTTTTTCCAGTCTCGCTTTCTTGCAGAACACCATTCTCCATATTACAAAGAACCTCTCCAAAGATACATTTCTCCAATCACTGTCTAGAACATCCAGTGTAATGAGAAACACTTCCAGAAGGAAGCATTTTCTCCCTGCCTGGCTTGAAAAGAGAGGCAGAGAATATTCTGCATGATCATACATAAATTCTGGTGCTTTAAGTGCTTGACTCACCACAAAGCATAGCATAGGCAAAGGAGAAAGAAAGGAAAGCGAAAACAAGTCTAGAATGCACTTCCAGCTTTGCAAAACCAGTTTGATGCCACACATTATCTGAATACTCTGGCCTGTCATTGCTTCACTTCCCCCGAGTTAAACCCATTCTCTTCTGCATCAACTTGAGACAGTCAGACCCTCACCTCTGACCCCAAGGGAAATGACTCTGCATCTGTCGAGAAGGTATTTGCCTATGTCACCAAATCTATTACCCTTCACAGATAGTAGACACCTAGATTAAAAAAAGTTAAAAACTAAACAAACCATGGTATAAGCCACAAGAAATATTAATACCTATACAAGTATTATTGGAAGAAAAAAAATAAAAAAAAACTTTGTCCTCCTTTTCCTAAAGAGCTCTAGGTTCCCTCACAGTAAGTCTAATGCCCAGGGTAACCCTAGCTCCTAAGGCATTACTAAGACAACTGAAGATGTTAAAATCAGATAAGCTTATATTTGTATTTTTATTCCTCCATAAGCATGTATATACACAAATTTTTAAAATACGCAGGGTTGCAGGGTGCTACACTACCTCCCTCTATTACTAAGTTTCATGAAGTTCACCCTCCTATCACAGTTCTGGTACATTTTAATGTAATGGCTTCATGTGTTGTACAGGAGACCAAAGCCAGGCTAATACCTGGATACCAATCCAGCAGGGAGCATTTTGCCCCCACAACACTCAACTGTTAAGACATTTTGTACGCTGCCTTCTTCCTCCCTCAATCATTCAAAATAAGAAGACTGAACAAAGTCTTCAAAAGCTAATCAAGATCAATGGGTTTTAAAAAAATACTGTTACACAAGAGGCAAACTACACTGGGGGACAGGGGAAAGGAGTAAGCAAAACATGAAATTAGTTACCAATTAGTGCCTGTAGGAGGGCAAAAAGAAACACAAGTGAACTGCTAAATGTATCTAGCAAATCTACAACAGTAGTAGAATATTTCTGTTCTAAATTCTCACAAGTAAATCTGATATCCAGATGCTTCCAATGCTGTTTCTCCAGAGAGGGGTGGGCATCAGAAATACTTGCAAAGGAACTCAGATATAAAATGTGATGTCCCAAATTCGGTCACTTCAGGGATGCTTCAGTACACGTGTACCTATCACTCACCAGTGTGATTCACTGAAGAAGAGCTGGCAGCAACCAACAGCAACCGTGGTTGTGGTGACCATGAAACGCTTGAGTCCAGGATCCTGAGGGGAGCAAGGAAGGAGAGCAGCGGAGTACAGACCCTCGGCTTCAGGCGAGCAAGCTGACTTATTCAAGAAACCAGCCACAGGAGGCAGAGGAGCTCAGGAAAGCTAGCAGGGCTTTAACAGCTGCACACCCAAGCACAAGCACAGTCCATCCCCATACTCAGGAGAACAAGGAGATTTGTTTAAGCAAGGAAGTCCTAATAAAGCTCCAAAGGAGGAATTTCAAAACACTGCCCAGAGAAGGAATAATCATGGTTATTCTTTCCCAGAAAACACATGTGCAGTGATACAGACTGGGGACAGACTGGCCGAGGAGCAGGTCTGCTGAAAAGGAGCTGGGGACCTTGGCAGACAAACCAAACGAGACAGCAGCACATCCTGGTAGCTGAGATGGCCAGCAACATCCTGCACTGCTTTAACTGGAGTGCAGCCAGCAGATACAATACGCCTGTAATCACAGACAGTTAGATGCAACTGGAATACTACATCCAGTTTTTAGCCCACCAGTAAAGACTGTGAGCTGAAAATTAAAATAAAAGGGGAGAGAGTGTTCAGCAGAGGGCCACCATGAAGGTCATGAGCGTTTGCCCTGTGATGGCAGGGAACAAGCAGCCCACTTGTCTCCAGGACAGACTAATTCTGAAGATCTCATTACAAGACATGGCTGAGAAACTTTAGAAACTTTGAGACAAACGGACTCCTAACAAGCGTTCACTTACACCAGAGTCAAACCATGTTTATTGCTTACGTTTCAGCACAGTTCACAGTTCAGAGATGGCTGAAATGACATGATACTAGATGGGGTGAAAGCTCCAAGCATTTAGGTTTAGATCAAATCTTCCTCAACCTCCATTTTGCTAGCATCTAATGTAACCCCCGACCCAAATTGTATATTCCTTTCTCAACTACCTGAAGCGTTCCTTTCCTCTGACAGTCACCTGCATTCAAGGAAGAGGGCCCACAAGTAGCACTATGTGTAGTACTTCTGCAGGGATCAGTATACTTGTGCCTTTTCCCCTGTTGTACGTGAACACCCTAACCAATACTTTTTTAGGAGGGTGTTTGCTTCCAGACTTCCCAAGTGAGCTTACAATGGAGACAAAGGAAGACGTGACACCTTCCCCCCATCTGCACATCAACAAAACTGCTGCAAAAGAAGTTAATTTTATACAGCAACACCACTTTGTAAATGGTAAGCTTGCACAAAGTGATGAAATTTAAACCTCAGCAAGATAATATTTATCAAGATAAGGCTGTTTTAATCCCTCAAACAGAAAAACCACACAAAACTACACAAAACACCACCACAAATCATAAATATCACAAATATCACCCAAAACATTTATTGGTAAATCTGCACCTTTGTCCAGTTGGACCTTGCAGAGCCATGAAAGTCGACCTTATATCTGTCCTGGAGATCTACAGACAACATCCTAGAAGTCGAATGCTACACCATGCGTGTTTATAGGGAAACAATAGCATATCCTAGGTGAAATATCACATTCCAGAAGATTTAATAGAGACAAATTATCTTTCTACAGAACCATCTACTAGCTGCTCTTTCTTTTTCAGCAAGGCAAGCCTTCTGAAAGGCAAACCTTTCTTTTCCCTGAGACCTGTTGAGGAAGAAAACCCTACAAAGCAAAAGGACTTCTTCAAAACATGGCCATCTGCACAGTGAAGAAACAAAAGTGAAAAATGAGGTACCAGCAGTAGCGTAAAACACTTAATCGGTCTCCTAATTTATCTATTTCTCCTACCTTTGAGTATTTTCTACCAAACTCTAGATCCAGATAACACCAGCAGATATGTAAACACGATACTACCACTACTTTGTAAATTACCCTAAAGCCATTCTCTAATCTGCACCAAGAGTGCTACTTTGGAGAAGAATAGGGTAGGATGGTTTGTTTTGTTTATGCCTGGAGCGTAAGTCTTTAAAAATTATGCAAGTAAGGGTATCCAGGCTTAACCTTCAATTTTTGTGCTTAAAAGCGTAGTCTTCCTTATTTAAAATTCCTCCATGGCACTAGTTCATTTTTAATTGATATTTAAGAATTTTGAAAGTGTCTTCTTAAGCTGTAACACATACTACATTCTGTAGTAAGAAATCCCTCTACAGAGTTGAGTACATTTCAAAATGCTCATCAGACACCTAACAAAACTTCTGTGCAAGGTGACAATACAGCACCTGGAAAGAGAAGGAAAAGATCAGCTTTCTCCTTGATGAGATTTTGTTTGTTTTAGAAACAGGAAGACACTCCTTTACCCAATATACAAATACAGTTCCCTTTGTTTCAGGGAGGGAGCCTCACGTACAGCCTTTACACACATTTTATGATTCCTATGCAAAAAAGGCCTAGTTAACACAGGTGCCTCAAACTTAAGGCAGCAAAAACTTTATGAACAATCAACTTTGTCCCTTGTATCTGATCAGGAGCTAGCCACAGAAGTGCATGCAATTCATTTTTTCAGCATCCAGGCAGTAAAATCAAAGGTGAAGGAACCTGGAGTTGGAAGTTTCTGCTCTTAGTGCAAAAATCACACCATAATAATAATTAATATATAATAAATGCAGAGGTTCAATACATTACTAACTATAGCCTGTAATACATGGGTTGGAAAGTATACAGCAAGAGACATAGGCCACTCACTGAGGAAAGGTATCACAAATATTTACACATTTATTCTGAAGAAGTATTAAGTTAGAACTTGTGAGAGTTCAGCAACTGCTAGAAATAGAGGCAAACTCATTTATGATACTTCAAAAATAAGATTTTAAGATATTTTAAGAACAAGATGTCACATCAGTACCATCAGTGCATTTGCAGTCCCAGAACAACGCACATTATACAGAACCTTTTTAATAAAAAAAAGGTACACGCACAAGAGGGCACTGACACCACCAATCCTTGCTCAGCTATGCAGACGTCCACAGGCACAGGTAATGGTACCGACATGCACTGATCTTATTTTAGGATTTCTCTGTAGCCCTCAAGTACCAATACTGCAAAAAGGAGATGAAGAGAAGCGCTGCCTGCTGAATGCTACACATTTGACCCTCTAAAACGTGCTTTTCAGCCTCAGTGTTTACAAAAACTAGGATATAAGAACTTCAAGACTCCAAGGCTTGAGTGCTGTCCTCTAGTTGAGAGCCTGTAAGAGGCAACCCTACAAGTGGCATGCCCCAGTGAGCAGTGTCGGACCCATGCCAACACGTAAGCTCAACTGCACCAACCTCAATACGAGGCAACACTTCTAGGTGACTCCAGAGCATGGCAGTGTTAAAGACTCCTTGATGCAGAATTCTGGTATCATCCAGAATAAAGACCAACCAATCTTGGAAAAAGAGTATCTCTTGTTAATCCACAGTGAAGAGGAAAAAAGACTACGGTAGCAGAGCACAGAATTTTTACCACAGCAAACATCAAGCAAGCACTGCCACATGCACCCACTCAAAGAGCCTTCTTCCAGAAGGCTTCTCCTGCTCCTGTCTATTTTCTGTGGGCTGAAGAATCTCATTAGTGTTCATTATTTCTTTCAAGTCTCAGCCTAGAGCACAGAAGACAGTGTCCATTTTGTTTTCACGGCTATCCAGAAGAATTGAACAAAAAAGCCCCACCTCAAACCAGGCCTTAGGAAAGCTGCTGCTTCACGAGGTCTTCTAGAAGTGCAACGGCACTGTCTTCAGTACAGAACCCCCTTGGAAAGGAAACAGATTTCGTTCTCATTCAGCACAGACCAGCCCTTTGGCACTCGTGGGTCAGATTTCCCTGAAGCTGTGCAAACACTGACAGGCTCCCTAGGGCCTCCAAGAGCAGCAGGTCAGCACAGTGCATAAGAACTCTTTAGAAATGAAAAAAATAAAATAATCAAGAACCCTTCCCTTGATGGAAAAAACAAGCCGCATTTAAAAAAAAGAGGATGATCTGTTCTTCTAGTTAATTAAAAATTAGTGATTTTTAACAGGCGATACAGCAATCAAGACAGCAGAGCAGTGACTGAGCCACTGCACAACTTCCCCCCCCAGGAAGTCCTGTATTTGCTTTCAGACTACTTCGCATCCCCCTGGGTCTGCCCCAAAAACCACTACAACAGGAACATAGTTGCCTGGGACTATTTTTTTCTTCTGCAGTAGAAAGAACACGCAGCCAAAAACAACTGTGGTAGAACTCCAACAATCACAAATATGTAATCTCAGTAATCTAGATAATTGCCTCTGAGCTTGAAAGCAACACTCTGAAGTCTGATTAAGGTTTAAAGTGTACAAAAATTAGAACAACACACTTTATCAGTATTGTTTACCCAGCTTGTTACGAAAGCTTGGCAAAATAGAGCTTTAAGATAAAGATGTTAGAACAAGACTTATTTTCTTTCTCTTGAATTAGGGTCTTGGACCAATTTCCGCCTTTCAAATCCCTCCCCCCCCTCCATTTTTGAAATTTATAATATTTAAATTCTACGTTTAGAATCTTTAATTTCCTAAATCTAAACTTCCTGTTTTTTATAAAGAAGTGAAGGGAAAGGAAGAGCAGAGTTCTTCCAGCAATAACCTGATTCCTGCACAAATCAGAAGACTCAGGAAAAGGGCTCCAATGAGTTCTCACAGCTAAACACACACTGACTTAGCAGCTAACAGGAGGCTAAGAGTTTTATTAACACAAGCGATTCATGGCCACTGAAGTTTCAGATATTTCCTCCAGCCATCTGCTAATTCAAGCTATTACAAGTTCCAGCACCAGGGGCACCTCAAGTGTCTGCATCAATGCAATGTGAATGCAGCTCGGGACCAAGGTTGGTTAAAATGGAAGGATGTCTGACTGCTTTAGGCAACCATGCCCAACCCATTTTGTCAGAAGGCTTCCTCAGAGGACAGGTGAATGGCTCTTGCTTGCAGCATTGCCCACCTGCATACTGCAGGGACCAAAAGGCAGCCACTCTGAGACAGTGTCATACCACACTGAGGGGTGAAAAATCCTTACACTAGACAGAATGACAGACCGCATACACATCGGGTGAGAAACTTCAGTGCAGAATGAACTTTGCGCTCAAGCACTCTCGGGACAAAGGATTTTGATGCTTATATTTGCAGCAGTCAAAGTTGAGCGGTGTGTGTAACCTAGAGAGACGGCTCTTTCATCGCCGTCACGCTTTACCAATGCCATCTGGAATCCACCTTGCTTGTGGCTGCAACTGCTCGCTCAAGCCATCACGTTCTCTCTTTCACATAAAGCCTTCAGAAAACAATACCTTGTCACCTCACTTTCTCTACTACACAATTGCTCAAGAAGATGACTTTACCTTTTTTGTTTTGGAAGAATGTTTGCTTTTAGAGATGAAATAAAGAAAGGCAACAGAAAAAGCAATTCACCATTTCCCACTGCAGTTTTAAGGTCATAACTGTGAAAGAAATGCATGTCCTAAAACAATGTTATTCACAATTTTCAGCAATTGAGGCGGGGGGGTGGGGGGGAGGACCAGAAGCCACAAATTTTGCCCATCTAGCCAAAAGCTTTCCTACATACTTCCTAACCTCAAGACAGTTAAGCAAAGCATAATTTAATAAAAATAAATAAAAGCAGACAATATGGTCCATCCCCTGGAGCTGCCTACATGATTTTTTCCACAAAAATAAGTAGAACAAAAGAAGAAATGGTACTATTGTATCAGTAAGATTATACAGTTAAATTTTATCCTGCGTGGACTTGATAATCCTAAAACAATTTTGAGTCCCAGCTAGATCAGTGTCTACCATATTCATTAGTCACAAAGGATACCAATTCTGAAGACAAGTAAAAGGAATATATGCTTGCAATGCTGTACTTTCCAACAAGGGTTGAAGGGTATAAATATTAAAAAGTTTTCAAGAAAGATGCTACACAAGTTGTCAAACTTGCACAAAAGTTGAAGAAACGAAGGAAGCTTGCCAGATGCTAGAACATAAGAGCATAGCCTCCAGCTGACTGTCCTGATTTGCACCAACCCAACCATGTAATGGTTTGCACATTACGCTCTTGCAAAGGACAGTGCAACGTTGACATTAAAAGTAAAACAGCAATGGCAGATAACCATTATCACCATAATAAAAGCGTGTCTACGAGTTAACTAAGTTAAACAGGACCAGAGGGAAATTCCAAAGCCTAATTTTATCCTCTTAAGTATCTAGATACATAGACATGTTTGCAGAAATATTTTCCATTCACATGATGGCTACAGCATTAATTACTATCTTACAACATTCTGCTAAACATAAGCACACTGGCAAGTTTAATCTTACAAAGGCATATGCTTGAGCAGAGCAAATCCTACACCGCTGATGGGGAGGAGACAAGTGAAAGTGCTTTCATCAAAAACCAAGACGTCTTTATGCATAAAGCTCATCCACACAGCAAGTCTGTGACTCCTAGTCACCTCTGCAAGGGGTGCCTAGTTCCAGATTAGGAACAGCAGGATCCTATGAAACTTGTATTTACAGGTGGCTGTGCACTGCACCAAGCACCTTGCAGCAAATGCTCACTTACATAAACCAGAAGCTAAACAAAAAAACTTGGCATTACAGGAGATAGGGTAACTTTTGAGCATCAATCAACTCACGTCTCATAGCTAGGCGGAGCCAGAGTATAATTTCAAGTGTTCTAACACCCTATTTTGTAATAGCAGTCATTAACTCACCATGACATACTATATTAAAAAAAATGAAGAGAATTAGACTTTCAGTGTAGTCCAGCTCTCTTCTTACAATAGTCATAGGCTTTCCAAGATAGCTACCTTCCTTTCAATATTGTGTGTTCTGGAAGCAGAAACAAGCTAATTTAAAAGCATTCAAGTTTCTTTCTTTTTCTATTTCTCCATTGTCCACACTGCTCCAACATCAACCCACAATCTACTCTCATTTTCAAGTATTTTCAAGTGATGCCAACTCACTTCTTGGGCTGCCTGGCAACAACAGTTTTATTTAACTTGCAAACCTTCCCTCAATCGACATACTCCCTTCCTCCACTACTCAAGAATGTGTGGAATAGCTGGTGCTATTTATCTTTGTTTTGCTAAAGACTTTCACAAGTTGCTAAAAAAAATTGACCAAAATACAACCTTGAAGCAAACATGTACTTCCATATATTTTTAAGCCTTGTTATGAAATTGGGTTCACAAAGTATGTGCCTCTCAAAGTATGTGTAATGGCCTTCTAAACTCTGAAGAGAACATACAAAATATAATTATATGGAGAGAGAAACAGAAGGCTTTATATATTATATACATGCACATATATGTAAAAAGCCAAGCTGTCACAGTTTAAAATGGTAAATTTAAAATACCTTAAAATGGTAAATATAAAAAACTGCCACCAATATTCAGCACCATTGCTTGTAATAAAAAGCAGAAATCAGAACTCAGAGTTCTAAATTAAAGGCGGAAAAAAAGCAATGAAGACACTATCCAGTGACTGTGATTTCACACTCCTTGTTTCCTTGTTTTTGCTAGAACAGTCCAGACAATTTGGCATCACTTTGGCATCACGTGTGGTAACGTATGCCATGATCCACAAGTACATGTTCTTAACAGACTGGGATTCTAGAAACAACAGCACCATAAGAAACTGTTTAATTCATGACAACTTATCTCAGAAAGAAGACTTCAAACAGATCTCAAAAATACGCAGCTAGAGAATAGAAAGAGAAAAGGTCAAAAAGAGCCCAAGTACTTATTGTGGACAAACAGAACTATACCAGAACCTAAGGGAAATGCCTTCTCGTACAGAAATCACAAAGGAGAGGAACACAGCCTCAACACCCATTTTGGTTTTCAGGAGAACGGGAAGTTGTAGGTCAACATCACAGTGGCAGATTAAGCCTCCTAGCAGAGGGAGTCATTAAGTCCTATGCATGCCAGCATCCCAGTAAAAGCAGAACATTATGAAGGAATTACACTGCCTTAAGATAATCCAAGTTAAAAACATTTTTTCTAAGGGTACACTGGCTGGCAAGTTTTATACCCCAGAACAGAAAGGTGCAATTCAGCACATCCTAAGAGACGAACTTTGGGTTCCTCACCTCCAATTCAGCTTCCAGCAGGAACTCGGTATATACAGCTTGCCTTGTATGCATTAAAAGGTTTCCAGCTGAGGACTTTCCTGCTCATTCACAGCTACTCAGTGCTGTATGCCAACTTTACTGTCAAGCACCTCTCTTTCAAGTGTGGAACAGAGGATCCAGGCACAGAACTTTACAAACGAACACCAAATCTGCAGAGTCTGTATTACTACAATTATGCTTGTTTTGGTGAAAATGCAACCTGCTTGCAGATTATCTGCTGTATTTACCTACCTGCATACTTCCCAAGACCTGTCATTTTCATCAGCAGAAAACCTACACCAAAAAGTCACTTTCCTTTCTGCTATGCACTTTACACATGTCAATTACGTCTATCACTGTGGTATCTGGTTATAAAGATTAGATACCACAGATTAGAGATGTGGGACAGTTCCTGGGAAGTGAAGTGAATGCTTAAGCTTGCAAATCATTTTCTGCTTCCTTTTTGCTTGCTTTGATTTTTTTTCATTGCTTTCTCAGTTTTGTTTTACCTTTTCCTCTCTCTGGCTTTCCTTTGGACAAGGGAAAGGTAATATTCCACCAGCTCTGCTCTCACCGGGCAGCAAATACACTTCCTCACCCTCTCCTCAAGGGAGCATTAGTAGCCGTCTGCAAGAGAACATGAACATATTGGCTAGAGCATTAAGACTCCAGCAGAGAAAGAATTATTTAACTTGAGCAAGCATAAGCAGCCAGCTAGCACATGCCAGAGTAACGTTTTCCTCATCAAACCTAGTACTTCAGAATATATTAGATTACGTGTGCTAACAGAAAAGTACTGGTCTATCCCTGTTCAGACAAATCCTAACATACCAAAGCATTCAGCTATCTTGGGGCTGTGGACTGTGAACTTCTCATGATTCTTTGCTCTTTCTCAAGAGCTGCCAAGTGTATAAACTGTTCCCATTATTTACTCACAGATTAACAGTTGGTAAATTGGTCCCAGGGAATCACTGAAGAATTTTCCTTATAACCATTTCCCTTGCTTTAAGAAAAAAAGAAGTAAAAAAAAAAAGCCAAGCACACAACGCCTCCCACCCACCCCCACCCCCAGTCCTGAATGAATGTGAGAACTTCCTGCACTCAGAACAGCATGAATAGACCTGGCAAGTAGTCAGGGAGATAGTACAGGCCCATGAATGCTCTGAATTCAGCTTCTGTGCTGCCGCTAAATTAAAGGAATTCAGGAGCCTCACAAAGGCTTGGTTATTTAATTATATTATAAAATAAAAGGCTGAATCCATTAGACAGCACGCGAAAGGAGCCCCTTCCCAAGTGCCTGCGCGGAGCACGCAGCCCCGGTGCCTTGGCCCAGCCTTCTCCCTCTCCTCAGGGTGAGCCACCACGGGGCCCTGCCAGCATCCAGAGGAGATGGTGATGGCGTTGGAGTACTGTCCCACCTGCGGAGACCAGTCTTCGCTAGTCAGATTGCTGACAAGCCAGGCTTCCTTACCATGTCCAATTTTCACCTTTGCTCTTCGTTTACTGGGAAACTCGCGACATTTCCAGGCAAAGCTACAACGCCGGCACCGCACCTTCACCCCTGACTAGATTTATGCTGCAGCATTCAACAGATCCTCGTTTCGCCTCAGCAAAAATTAAAGCACACACATGGTAACAGGAATAACTACAGTGAGATTTTAAAACCTCTACTTCTTTCCAACCATGAAAATGGAAGTACTTGCCATCTTCCCTGCCTTTGTAACTAGCAAGGAACAAATCCACTCTGCAATTTGCTTTAGAAGTGACTGGAAAACAAAATCACAGCAGCTTCCCTTACTGAGGGCTCTGCTTCTCACCAAATCTCTCAACAGCCTCACAGAAACAGCCTCACAGAACAGGCTCCTCGGTAGAAGGGATATGGACAAACCACAAGATGAAGGGACTGCAGCACCTCTCCTATGAGCAGACGTGAAAGAGCTGGGGCTGTTCAGCCTGGAGGAGAGGATGCTCGGGATGCGGGTGACTGAGCACTGGTGTAGGTTTCCCAGAGAGGTTGTGGAGTCTCCTCCTTGGAGGTATTCAAATGTTGCCCGGACATGGTTCTGGGCAACCTGCTCTAATTGGCCTTGCTTGAGCAGGGGGCTGGATCAGATGACCTCCAGAGGTCCTTTCCAACCCTCAGCCGTTCTCTGACTGTGATACATATGCAGGAAAATAAGAATGAGACAGGATGAGAACAGCACATGCAGGCAAAGGTTAGGGTGACCCAGAGCACAGCGTACTCATTCTCAAGGTTCAGCAAGCCTTGCTTATGATTCAGGAACTCAGCCTGTTACCTGACATCTCTACTGATAACAGCACCTCGTCCTCATGCCTTACCAGAAAGATGCCAGCCATCCACCGACTCACATCAATTGGAAATGCTCAGACTAGTGGCCATGACGATACTGCTTAATGCGACTTCTAACTATCTATGACCATGCTTTTCATAACCTAGCAAGAAAGAGAAGCAAACAGATATTCACATTCAGAGCAAGAAAGCCAGGCATGCTTGTCTGTGAACAGATACTCACTGGGGTATATTCCTCTGAGCGTGAACTGCCAGAAGGAGCAGAGTAACTCCAGCGCTGAGAAGCAAATGCTCAAGAGAGTCCAACAAGCCAAAACAGGACATTTATGTTAAGACAAGGTCTGCATGATCTTTCATTAGGGAAATAGCATGGTATCATTATCTCCTTGCTACTGAGGATGAAGACACGACAATATTCAGACATTTCTACTACAAAAAGATTAGTGGGCATTAACTTTACGCCATGTCATTTGCTTCGGTATGGGCAGCATCTACATTAGGTAAGGAGGTTAGACAATCTCCGACCATCTTTGGATGCCTACACGTTTTGCTGCAAAGCAGTATAGCCATGTCTACAGAGAAAGGTTCGAAGGATTTTCAAACGAGTATATGCCCTACATGTTTAGAAAAATCAGGGAATATGAGCTACAAAAGAGCTCAGCAAAAGTGCCAGCAACAACACACAGAGTGCCAAGACACAATGGCCAAAGGACCTATGGAAGACAGTCTCCAATAACACCTCTGATTAAGGCTTGTCAATATGAGAAGACTTGAAGGCAGAATACCGTGTCTGGAAAGGCAATTCACCAACTCTTTAAGCGTGATATGCTTAAGAACCTTGCAGAATGAAGACAAAGGCATAAGGAAACAAAATGAAGACGTATAGGCATAAGGACAGGCACCCCTATTGAAATTACAGCTGTTTTTGCATTTAGCATCAAGTACACATACGCAATCTCCTCCTGGACAGAAGTCTGCAGTTCCCAGAACCTGCTTTCCAGGAATACATCCTTTCACAGGGTTACAAGAGGAGACTAGACTTGTTCTGTAGCATATTCCTCAGCAGCACCTTCCTTCACAATTCAGAAAGGACAGCGATTGCTAACTGCATTTTTTAACTTGACCTGTTGAATGTACTCAGCTTAGCTGGTGACAGCAAGTAGGAGAGCATTGCCAAATGCCCAAACTCCTCCCTGGTTGTTGTACACACTCCTAAAAAGTATAAGCATTTCTGAAGTGCTGTATGTAATACCACTGTTTACAAGTCAGTCTGATGTTAAAAATTCAATACACCCAGTTTTAGGTTCAAAGATTTTAACAGCATGAATTCTTCTACTATCAGCCACAATTCTTACTACGCGTGATTAAGCTTTTTTCTTTCTTTCTAACCAGTTTACAAATTCTTCTCATAGAAGAGAACTTTGAGAACAATATGCAGGCTACAGCCTTTGCCTCAAAATCCTATATTTGCAAGAGATGCACTGCTGTGTAAAGAACATACATTTGACACACAATTTTTTTATATTTGAATTTTTCCACATGCTTGTTTCTATAATAAGAGGTCAAATATACCTTAAACTCCTTTAAAGGTCTGTTCTATCTGCTACATCATTGCCAGATCCTACACTGTTAACACACAGACACAGCAATTTTGTTGTAGCTATGTACTGTGACTTTCTGGAGAAAATTTTAGTTGTTTTGGCAGCCCCACATTACCTACGCTATAATGAACGCTCTTCTCCACAATAACTCAGTGGCACTGTTTTTTACATAGACTCATAGATGCATGGAAAAGGGAAAAAAAAAAAAACACAAAGAGCCATACTGATAAGTGGCTATTGCAGAGAAACACCCTAAGATATTTAAGAACTAAAAGTTTTCTTGTACAAAATTAACGAGTTGGTAAATACAGCCAAGAATGCCCCAAAACTTCCTGCAGAAAAAGAGCTAAGCTGCATATTCTGGGCTAAAAGGATCCCTCACTCCCACGGTGCAATATATGCTATTTGCCATCAGTACAAAATATGCTTCCTATTAATGCCAAACTGAAGAAGCAAGAGATGCTGAAACTGCTCACACTCCAGTGGTGCATTACACAAAGAATCACAACACACAGTGTCACAAATTAAATACATATAACATATACCCCAGGCTCTAGTAGACCGTTTTCTCTGGACACTTATTTTGGCACTGACAAAAGGGACATGACTTAGTCCACTGCAGACTACAAAGCCTCTTAATCTTTTTGCTACGATATCTAGCAATACTGATCTGCGTGTTTTCACTCTAGGTTTTATTTATGAAGGAAAAAGCTGGAACCTGATAAATAAACGAGGATCTTTTATCGCATGGATTCAGAAAACAAACATCCCAAAAGATATTTCTTACAAGAGACATTCCCAAGATGGAATCTGCAAATCAAAAGAAAGCAAAATAATGTAGTGTAGTCTTCTCGTATTAGCAGGAATTAAAGTTGTCACTTGATTAAGAAGATTAAAGAGACATGAACCAAGCAGTCCTTAGTGCTATAGTCTAATCTCAAGTGGAATGAAGACACTTATACAGATGATTCCATTGTTCTTGAAGTTATGAAATGGAAAAACTTTCTGTATTTAATAGTCTGAAATGTATCACATTAATCTTCAGTTGATTCACATGGAAGATAGAGACTTTGGATTCTATTTTGGTTGATACAGACAGGAGACATGATTTTCATGCCACCAAAAGAGAAGAGATAAGACACGTCCACAGCCACTTCACAGCGTTTGGACACTTCAAAGAGTTCAGATTCCCATTTTCAGCCAGTCCTTTCTTTTATTAGCTACAACACCCAAGAGGGAAAAAAAAGTTAGCTACTTGCTTGGAAAGGATAAAAGCTCTGGTCTACTTTTAATCTTTAAATTTTAATCGACACAACCACACTCTGAGCTCTACACTTTCACCAAGCCAGTATATTAAAAATCCTCAACTCTGTGACTGAAACAGGAAAAAAAATCCCTGTCATATAATCACAACAGTCTGCTGACGGTATTTCGGAAAACATTAAGTTGCAGCTCCCGCACACATGATTAACTTTACTTTTAGAAGCATCCCATTTGCAACTTGCATATTATTCTGCTTTTGTGTTTGTAACCTTGTGGTATTGGTATAAGAAACCAAAAGCTCCTAGCCTATTAAATTCAGTACATTATACCTGCAAGCCTTCTTCCAGGAGTTTCACACTTCATTCATAACAGGCTTTGTCATTACATTTTGTATTATACCAGGCAAGCTTTACAGCATGAAAGCCAAATACATGTAGATGCAGTAAGCCAATAATGACACACAATATTAGGCTGTCTCAGATATAATTAAGTTTCATAAATAAAATGACTGCTCACTGAGACTGTTGTCCCCTAGAGGTCTGTTTGTCCTAGTAAGTAATATACAATAGAAGGAAAAATATGTTCCTCCATCATTTACAATTTGAGTCAATAAGCATCATAAAATATCTGGTGATAAACAGTCACTTGTAGATCTGACCAACCATCCGACAAATGAGCAGACTGCACATACAGCTAAATTTGCTGCTTGCAGGACTCTCCTCACCAGGCCAGTGCTACTGCCTATTATCTGCTTTTAAAAGGATAGAGAAGATCAGACAAGAGGAAAAAGCAAGCATTTGAGACAACAAAATGTCATCGCTTAGCATTCTGATGAGGAAACTTGCTGTCTAGTTAGAAACTTACTCGTTTCAAGGTAGCTCTAAAACCGAGGAGAGCTCCTTACAGACCCTCCTACGGCTTATACGAAAGCAAAATCACTGCTAGTAGGAACTTCAAGCTTTTCTATACCGTTTATTTTAGAACAAATAATAGGCTGAACTGGGCATAGTTATTGTTTAAAGAAGCATGCAGCTTTTTGAAAGGAAAGGACTTGGTTTTATGCTCATCGGCTGAAGGTGCCTGAATCGCAGGTTTTGTTCTCCTCGAATGCTGCTTCAAAAATTCTCTCCTCACCAGAGCACACATTCAGAAGAGGAGCGGCCTGCTACTTATCTTAATTGCGGGTCTTACTATCTCTTTCTCTTTGGGCACAAAGATTCAAAAATTGAACAAACAGGAAGAGAAACTGCATTCAGATTACATAATTAGGTTTATGTAAATTGCACCTACAGCCTAGGCTCCTGAACTTCAAAGGCATTCCAGCTCCTCATTACTCCCTTGGAACAAGGCCCATTGTTTTGTTTTTATTTAAATAAGTTGGCATGGCACCCCCAGTGCTCGCAGATGAGAGCAACTGGTTAATGCAGCAATTATGTTTTTTCTGAGAATTACGAACACAATTCGGTGGCTGCTGAAGTTGGTTTGAAGATCCCTGTTGCCACTGGACAAGGCAACGAGCAGGTAATGGCCTATGAAGTTCAAAGGGTCAAATGTACCTTTGGCCCACGAAAAATTCGAGTTAAACTTTAAAAGACTTCTCCACTCCAGTTGGATGTTTGCATCTATGTCTCTTACACAACTTCATTTCATTTTCCTTCTGAGAACTAAGCTAGATAAGACTGGACAGAAAAATTCCCCGAAACTTCATATTTTAAATCAATATGTAAATGGTTATTCCTAACTGTCAAATCAAGGAACACACAGTTAGTTCGGCAATGAGTATTTTGAGCATCCCTCCAAATAAGTCAAAGCCAGCTGGAAGAAATTTTACTTCCCCATCAACAGAAAAAGCTTCAAAGACGCTATGCAATGTTGTGAAATTAAATGACTCTTCACTCCAGGAGGTCTTTTTTCTTGATTTAACAGTTGTCATTGGTAAACAAAATGTTCTTCAAAGAATAATTTTTGCCCCTTAAATAATGGGGGGTAGAGGGAAATAACAACAACAACAAAAAAACAGCGCAAGAGATTCTGCAACATTCCCATTCTTCCACATACTTTAACCACAACCACAAGAGCAGAAAGTCTCAGCAGTAAAATTAAAAGGCAGGTCTGTCTAGCTAGCTAGCTAAATAGGGAAGCACGAAGAATCCAGATTGTGGCAACCAACACACAAAAACTGGACTATCGACCTACATAGCTAAAGGATTCTGCATGACAGCGGCAGGGGGTATGGAAGGGGACACCATGCCCATACTATCAGAGAAAAGACACTGAACTATGATCACTGCCAGCGCACACCGAAGTGGGTGTGACAACCAAATACCACAGAACATTGTTTTTACTATTAATTTTGCCTACCTGAAATCCTGATTGGCATTTCAGCTGGACACAATAGCACTACTCATTTGCTACCCACATACGCCTCTCCATGCTGTTAGGACAGCTGCTGCATTTCAAGAGGCAAGTGATGCATATCATAAAAAGTGATGCTTTGCATGTAACATTTTATCACGTAACAGACATAGAAAAGTAAATAAAGAGTCAATTAAAATACACCATAAATAAAAAGATTTAAATCTAAAATTATCTAATACCTAAGATGGCTTCAGTATTTAGCAGCAATTAATTGGAAGACATTCAACAAGAATGTCACTAGTTACTTTTGGAAAAATTAAGATAGCATAATTGGTCAAATGCCAGCCCAACTGGGAAAAATATTCTACAGCAAATAATTTATTTTATAGTGAAAAATATAAAAATTTTTCTCTCCAAAAAGGTAGTGCTACAGCTAACACAACAGAAAACCTATGTGAAGGGCAAAAATTACACAAAGAATAAAACTAGGGGGACTGTTGGGTGAAGCAGAAAGCTAAAAATCTAGAATTTTCACAAGAACATTTTCTGACAAGATTTGCAGTGCTTAACTACCTCAGATCTATACACAATTCAGTCATTACCATGCAGCTGGAATTTCAACTTCAGTTTCCAATCTTACTCATGAGTATCATAAGGAAGAGATTGTTGATTATTTTTAAATGAGGATGTTGTGTCCCTGTGAAGTTTCTTAAATATCTTGTTAAAAGCTAAGTGTTTCAGAACTCCTGTCTTAAAGCCAAATCTAGAAAAAAAAATGTTAAGACATCCACTCTTGAGTTTAAATCTTTTCAGCTTTTTACAAGGGTTGGTTGCATTTCTCTCAAACATCTTTGAGAAGGAAAAAATAAGCCGGAGTTACACAGCCAAGATAGTGATGCTTACAAAACAAACTTTTGTACTTCCGCCCCTTTTACTTTGGTTGGCTTACCCAAACAAACTGCGACTGACTCCAAACATCAAAGTCTATTCCATTTGAATACACAGAAATGCAAAAAAATAAAAATAAAAACAAAACAGACCTCACAAAAAAATATTTAGAGATAAATGCAACATTCAGTGCTCTGGGTCTAAAAATAAAATTATTAGCAGTCTATTTCAGACATACAGCTTCCCATAGTGCAAATCCCCACCTGAGTAAAGGTTCTAAAATACAGCAATAAAATTATGTTGAGGGAAGCTGAAAACAGACACATGCAGAGATTTTACCATGTCACCTAAAATGCCAGCGTGCCACATCCCACAAGCAATGAAATAATGAAACATTGAAGAGTTAGTCAAAGCATCTTTGCATTTACTGTCCAAGGCAAATAGAAAGCTACAAGTCATTTTTGCCTTTTTTTTTGTCTACAAATTGACACACTAATAACTTAAACAATTAATTCACAATGAGAATCCCTTAAGCCCACTGGAAAATACAGCTGTTAGCATTCAAGGTACAGGTTCCCTCCAAATTAAATGGAGGAGTGTAACAAGAAACACTCTAGGATTTCTCTCTAAGCTTCTGTTCTGTGAAACTGCATATGCATATACTCTTACTGGCCTTCTCAGGCATGTTTCCTAGCTCTTCCTCTTCCAGAAGACCACCAGGATAACAAAGAAATCTCTCTTTACATTGTTTTATTAAACCACAAACTAATTTTAAGTAGATCAGAAGCACACACCAGTTTCTAACACTGTTTCAAATTAGCGGTTGCTTTTTTGTTGTTGTTGTTTTGGTTTTTTGTACTATTCAGTAGTACCTTCCAAGAACCATGTAGCGCTTTAGATGCATAGCAGTCTGCCAGTGTCCTAACAGAACAGATGGACGTTCTTAATTGCACAAAGGCTTTTAGGTATATCAACAGTGCCACGATCAAGAGGATGTTTATGTACAGTTTCAGAAAGAAAAAAAAGAAGGAAATAGCTGGTGAGATAGAGGGATAGTATCAAAACACATAAAAAGGATGGGAAAAAAAAAAGAAGGAGAATGCTGCACTCCATGCTGCAGCAGTGAGGAAATGCAGCTCCTGGGTGCACCAGTTTAGGTACCATATATTTAGTACATATAGTAACTTATGCATATGACACTGAAATCTCCCATGTTGATACTTCACAAGTACTTAAGTTATGGATGCTAGCCAGGAGCATGAGAGAATTTAAAAGCCGCGAGACCCATTGTGCTTAACAGGTGTTACATACCAAGGCTCAGCTGCAAGTCCCACCAGCATTCCAGCTTTATCTGCTGGGCTCCTCCCGTGCAGGAGGACGGCCGAGGAGCACTCGCAGCCCCGGAGCCTCAGGAAATCGCCTGCCTTCGAGAGACCCCCTTCCAACTGGGGCTCGATAAGCACAAGGCTATTGCTGCCCACGGGCAGGTGGAGCAAGCCCAGCACCGCAGCCATTTTACGCTTCCCTGCGGAACAGGGCTGGAAATGCCCCCGGTTTGGCCACGCCAAGACTGCCTGCTCGGATTCGATGTCGTTGAAATGAGATGAAAACTTCCCAAAGTGGGAAGTTTTCGGTATTGCTTCCCCTTGCAGGAGATGCAAACACACAAATGATTACACGGTAAACAGGGCGTATACACAAGTCACGCAGGGAAGAAAAAGAAAATCAGGATCATGGCAGCCCCAGGCAGAGGTTATTTTTCCTTTCGGTTTCAGACAGTTCGCACACCAAGACCTCACCTTTCCAATCACAGCTGTAGAAAAAGACATCCAGCCACAATAAGGAGAACTATTTTTTCACTTTAAACAGGATGCTGGATCTCAGAACTACGTCGGAGCTCCAAAGGCAGAAGCTTCTCTGCAGCACAGCTGTTGTCCTACCCCAAGTTAAAAAACACGTCTGTCTTTGGCACGTTTCCCTCCCTTAAACATCAGTCATCTTGAATCGAGTTTACCAATGTATTAAATAGCTGAACTGAGCTATTCACCAAGTAGTGCAGCAAACGGCTGGCGATTCAACAGATGTCATCTTCCAGAGCTCAGCACTGCCTGGCCTTCCGTGTTTTCACTCAACCCTAAGCATCCAAAACCCTGCCTCCATCCATACAGCTGGAAGCCTTCACGTGACCCCAATTGCCAAGCATGCTTTTAAAAAAATTTCTTAGGCCACCACAAATGATCCTGCTGGTAGATCTTCCCACCCTTATCTCCATGCTGGACAGACCAACATTTTATGTAACCAGCTCTAATACAGATCTGGATGGGTTTCTCCTCACAGCTTGAGGAGAGCAAGAAGCCTCTCTTCCGAGAGAGAGCCTGACAGCCAGTTGCAAAATTAACACCCCTAATTACATCTGGCATTCCTTAGTACTCTGCCCATAGGCAAGCACCTCCTGCAAAGTGATATATTTGATGACACCAGCAGGTGCAGAAGCCCTATGTCACTTCAAAGAGCAGACGATTTACTGACGGCCGAGTGCCAGAAGCACAAATAACATCACCTTGAGGTCGTAAAACAAAAAAGCCTCAAACATCCATTGTCCCGCAGCAGTCTTCAAGACCAAGATCAAATTGCTCATGCGGCTCGCCACGTAAATGCTCCGGAGCACAGCACTGAACAGAATTCCCCACTCGCCTCTGACCTGAAGTCTCAAAACAAGCAAGCAGTCCTGCAGTTTTTAAGTGACTAGATTGGTGCATTAGTCTGTTTTTCCTTCGACATGCAAATTACAGAGAAGGCAAGGCCACGGGGAGAAGTTATGTTTTACAAGAATTATTTTTACAGAGCAATAAGGAATACTATAACTTGTTTTCGAGAGGCCTTCTGGATCACAGCCACTCTTATGGTTTTAGGAATAGTTTAGTAAGTCTGACCTAATCGGTCTCCCAGCTACAATATCACGGCTGTAATTGCACTATGGATTCCTACACAGTTCCATAACCAGTCAAGTAGTATCTCAGCAGAAAGCTATTTAACCATATCCTTTTAAATAGAGATTAGGCATTTCAAACTTTGAAGACGGTATATTTTCTTGAGACAGATTTCAACAGAGGGAGAAGTTGACACACACAATTAGCCACTAACGTCCAATCCTGCTCAAACTGATGTTAGAGGGAGCAGAATCAGATCCTGAAATCTGTAAGGAATGTTGTTTCAGCAACAGCATCATCTCAGAGCAAGGCTCAGTCAAGAGACCGAAGAAATCAACCGCACGCTCACAGTAAGAAAAGTAGGGGAGATACCAAAATAAATACGCGCTAACCACATTTTGAAGCGAGTCAAAACAGCATACAAGAAGGACTCTTACATTCCTAGTGTCACATTTTATTTTCTGGGCCGTTTAAATTTGGAATGCTGCGTTTAAAGAACAGGCATTTCATTTACAGAATGTTTGTGAGCAGCTAAACATCAAGAAAGCTATTTTGTCACAGTGAAAACCCTGATGCTCTGCAGTTCTTCTAGTTATTTTTTTCTAAAATGCTTTTTTTTTTAAACAGATGACACAACTAGAGAAATCACCGACATACAGCAATCACTGAAATCATTGGCTGTATCGCATTACCTTGATCGGAATTTTTAACATTACATTTCAGTACTGAAATCTTCCAGTTTTAAAGCTGTCTCTCCCCAGAAATAGAAAAGCCCAGAAGTCACCAACACGCTCTCTCCTCTCCCCACTTCAAGGGGATTAGACAAAAGAATTCTTTCTAGAAGCAGTGCAATAAATCCAGTCTAGGTTTATGCCATTTTACATCAGTACAAGGCCAGAATCACCAAATCCTGCTGAGACAGCCTGCAGGAAATTACAGGGATAGAGATGCTAGTTGTTCTCTATCCATTGGGACAAGCCAGTCTGCTTAAACCAATGAAGTCCGGCGCAAACAGGAAATCACTGTTTGAAAGCATTCCTTAGGGTATTCCTGGAGGATCATTTATCAAAAAGGTACTTCTCCTAACCAAAACACCCTGACTTTGGGGCCAAAACACACTCCCCTTTCCAAGTCTAATTTGATGTGCATTCTTTAAGTCTTCCTCCTTCCCTCCCTTTCAT
This sequence comes from Anser brachyrhynchus, assembly GCF_964034855.1. Taxonomy (NCBI): domain Eukaryota; kingdom Metazoa; phylum Chordata; class Aves; order Anseriformes; family Anatidae; genus Anser; species Anser brachyrhynchus. The sequence continues at coordinate 80,777,270 of NC_137695.1, read as the reverse complement.
CATCCGGTAGGAAAAAAAAAATTACAATAAGGAAGCCGAGAAGTTGCCAGGACGGTTATAGAAAATCAGTATGATGACACGTCAATAATATTTTCTTAGCTCTTTTTGGCTGGTCTGGCACATTAGATGCTGGAACCACTCTGCTACAAGCACCTGATCACAGGTGTTTTAGATGTTGATCACAGATCCCCCCAAAGAGATAAAGATTTCAAAAAAAACACTGCACTTTTGAAGTGCAGAGACATACTGCTTAGTATATGAAATTGCGTAACAAATTTGCATTCATTTAATTGTATGTGTGCTTACAGATTTAAATTTCTATTTAGAAGCCTTGTACAAGGAAGTCCAGAACGCACGAACTATGTTAGCAGTCAAGTTGAGACACTAAAATAAGACAGTTGGAACAGCTGCATTGAGCAGATAGAATTAATCACTTAATGCATAAAGGCTACATGCAAACAGGCTTAACTGTATAGAAGGCTTAGCAATGTTTTCTGATTGTATTTTCTTTAGCATGCATCCTGTTGGGAAAGGAGGCGCACGGTCGCCCCGTTTTGAAACGTGCCCGTGCATTCCCACTGGGCTGTGGGAATGGAAATAATGGAAGCAGCATTCCTTCCAACACCACCTGCTGAACTCCACCCTCACCAGCACGGCCAAAGCAACACGCAGACCACCCTCAGCACCTGAAAAAAAAGATTTTATCTCCTTTCTGACCCCAGCATACCTAACCTTCTCCTGTCGTTTCCTTGACCGAGCACCGCTTGTGCTGGGGTCGTTAATACAGCTAACCTAGAAAACCGAAGAAAAGAGGAATTGACCGCTCGCCGTCACTCCCACATTCTCTGAATAAGAAGGGGCACTCACGCAGCGTACCGCTCTCCCTCCCGGCCTGCCATTACCGCCTCTATTTTACATCCACAGGAATTCACTAGAGGGAGGAATCTCAGTATTTTTAGCATTAAAGCGCTGAATTCTCACGGTTCAGTGGAGTACCACTCTGTTAAGCCAGCCCTGCGAGGGAATGTCATTCGCTGCTTTACCGGCGGGACCTGATCTTTGGGCACTACGTTGACCTATTCCAGAGGAAAACTCGCTGGGTATTTGAACGCTTTGCTGGACATTAAACACTCCCCTCCTCGGAGGGCTGGGCGAGACGGTTAAAACCCAAGGAGCTCCAAGATGGCAATAGGTATTTTCACCAAGCACTTCAGCCGCCCGGGAAGATATTTTTAAAGCACTACAGAACGGCAACGTTGCGTAACGGCAACGTGGGAGCTAACTTTCCCACCCCACGCTCCCCACGCTCCGTACCCAAAGTCGCCTCGGCGAGGCCGCGTTTGCGAGCTCCTGCCTTTCGCGCTCACGGTTCTGACAGCCCGTTTCCAAAGGCTGCGTCCCGCGTTTGGCACGCTTTCGCTGCTTACAGCCTCGATCCCTGGGTTGAGCCCTGCACCTCTGACAAACAGCGAGCGATGAAACCCAAAGGGCGAGCGACGCGGGAGGCTGAGCAGAGGGCTGCGCTCGCAGGACGGAGCTGCGAGGAGCCTCTTTCCCTAAGCAGCCCAGCTCCGGAGGGCGACGGGGCGATGCAATTCAGGGAGGGCAGGGCTGCACAGCGCTGAAACCCTACAAGCGCGGAACCCCACGGCGGCCTCAGGCCAGCACCTGCAGCCGCCGTTCACCCTCCCAGCCCGGCGTAACCCCGACGGGGCGCCCCGGGCTGCCCCCCCCCCCCCCGGCTCAGTCCCGACGGCGGCGTCTCACCGGCGTAGAAGCGGATGAGGCAGCCGGTCTCCGCGTCCATGCCCTCCTCCTGCACCCGCCACAGGTCCCGGTAGCCCAGCTGGCAGAGGTAGTCGTTCTGGAGCTGCAGCGGCTTCTCGTGGGCCTCCAGCCGCCGGCTGGTCTCCCCGTGCAGCTGCACGTAGAGGGCGGGCGGCCCCGACGGCGGCTCCCGGCCGACGGCTTCGCCCCCCGGAGCCCCCCCGGCCCTCGGCGGCTCCCCCGGCCCCGGGGGGCTCCGTGCCGGCCCCGCGGCCTCCCCCGCGCCGTCGGGGGGCGCCGGCTCCGCTTCCAGCTCCTCCGAGGAGGACGAGCCGCCGCCGCCGCCGCTGCTGTAGGGGTCCAGGCGGTCGGAGACGCTCTCGGCGCTGGGGCTGAAGCTCTCCGTGTCGGAGCCGGCCGGCCCCAGCTCGCCCAGCAGCGACGGGCAGGACAGCGGCGGCCCCGCCAGGTACAGCTCGCCGGCGGGGGGCGGCGCCGCGGGGCTCCGCTCGAAGGGCGCCGGGCTCGGCCTGCCGCCGGCCGCCTCGCTCTCGTCGGCGCTGCCGTCCCCCCCGGCTGCCGGGGCCGGCCCGCTCCGAGCTCCCCGGCGGCTCCTCGGCCTCTCCCCGGCCGCTTCGGGCGGGGGTCTCCGCTGCTGCGGAGGAGCGGGAGGAGGAGGAGGCGGCGGCGGGGGCGTCGCGGCGCCCGGCTTGCCCAGCACCCGCACCACGCCGCTGCCGCCGCGGTGCCCCAGCTGCTGCAGGCGGGCGGCCACCTCGTCGGCCGTGGTGTCCAGCGTGCAGAGCACCGGGCGCAGGTAGCAGGCGGCGTGCCGCTCGTAGACGTGCACGCAGCCCCGCCGCACGTCCCGCCGCACCCAGTCCCGCTCCGGGGGCTGCAGCGGCTGCAGCTGCCGGGGGGGCTTGGGCAGCAGCAGCAGCGCCTTCCTGTCCAGGCTGCGGGTGCCCGCCGGGGCGGCCGAGGACGACGAGGAGGAGGCGGAGAGGTTCCTCTTCAGCCTCCCCCGCCGCAGCAGCAGCGAGTTGGCGGCGCCGGGGGTCGCCAGCACGGCGAGGGGCGCCGAGCCGCCGCCTCCACCGCCGCCTCCGCCGCCGCCGGCCGCTCTCCTCCTCCGCGGGCCGCCGCTCTCCGCCCGGCTGCCGCTGCCCGGCGGGCTCCTGCCGGGCTCTGCCCGCCCGCCGCCGGCCGGCGGGGCGTCTCCGGCTCGCTGCTCCATCGCCTGCTGGAAGGGAGCGGGGGAAGGAGGGACGCCGCGTCCCGGCGGGGCTCAGGGCTCAGGGCGCGGCGGGCAGCGCAGCTCCGCGCAGGGGCCCCCGCGCCGCCCGCCTCAGCCCCAGCCCCGCTCCCCGCCCGGCGCCGCCGCCATTAGGGAGGGAGGGCGGGAGGGAGGGCGGCGGGGAGGGGAGGGGCAAGGGAGGGAGGGAGGGGGAGGCCGCCTCATGAATATTAATCAGCCCGCCCCGGTGACGCCACCGCTGGGGGGGTGGGAAATGGAGTCCGGCGGGGACTACAAGTCCCGGCAGCGCCCGCTGTGGGGGGGGTGGATTGCCGTGACGGAGGGGTGCTCGCCCGCCCGCCGGTTCGAGAAAACATTCCAGGACTTTGTCCTGCTCCCGGTAGCCGCGTTCCCGAACTGTTATCGGGAGGTTTCGCTGGAGCAGCTGAGCTAGGGAATCCGCACGGCCCGGGGGACTGAGGCCGGTGTCAGGTCGCCCTCCGTCGGTGCCGAAGGGTGGCCGTTGGCTAACGGTCCGCCTCGGCGTGCTGAGGGGGTTTCACGGCTTCACCGGCCCTAATGACCCTGTAATTACGTGGTTCTGTGGTTCCGTGACCAGCCGTCCCCTCTCGGTTCAGTCAGAGTGGGCTCAGGAGCCGAGCACCGAGCCTGGGCGATCTCTCCTCACAGATGGGATGCAAGGGGACATAAAAATGCATGGGGCACATTTATACATAAAACACATGCACACACACAGAGAACGGCTTTGTGAGAAGGTTCACAGAGAAAAAGTTTCAGCATTGCTATCCTGTCACTGTATTTCATTGCTAAAACTACTGAAAATGTGTATTTCAGACCCTAAAACTACTGAAAATACTTCCTAAAAATTGTTTAGGAGCAGCGACCAGATACCAACACTTCCCCCCAAATCTGATTTTAAATTAATTACTGAAAAGATAAATTACAATCAGATAAATGAGTTTTCACACCATAAGGACATAACAGTATTTATTCGGAGAATCCTCTTAACGCTCCTGAGGATGTTTTAGCTGAGTAATGTAGGTTGGACAGGGCTGTAACTGCTTGAGATTGTTCCTTTTTAGTACATTTTGTAAAAACACAGCGAAACGTCTTGCCAGATACTCATCAGAAATGCTATGGGCTGCAGCAAAGTGGGAGTTCTGGGCAATTAACCAGTTGCGCCAATGTTAGGGGAGATAAATCTTCATTGCTGAGAACCCCGAGACAAACACTCAGTGTCAATGAAGCAGCACTTTTAGTTGTGTTTTTTTTTAAGTTTTTTTAGTGTATATATATAAATGAACCAGAACCATAATAAAACAAAAGTTTATGTCTCCTAATAAAACGCTCCTCCAGACTTGCACATTATTTTCTTTATACCTCATACAAGCAGGTGAAACAGACCACAGAAAACAGGAATTCCCCGGGAAACTCGCGATGGAAACGTGTCTACCTTTTATAAGGTTTATAACAATGAAGCTGTCGTTTTACCTTTGTATGGAAACCACCCCCTTTTTGAATGGAACAATCTGTAAATTAATTATATTCTGACTGTGCAGTTTGCTGGCCTGTATCTGGATTTGCAGTAACCAGCAAGAACATCACTGGAATTCCTTCTGGGCGAGAGACCCAGGACCAGATCCAGAGCACGCACTAACAGAAGATGACGGCAACGCTTGGCCATTAAAGGCTTAAACCGGTGCCCAAAACCTCCTTTAACAGTAGCAGCGCACAATAAAAGTGCAGCGTTGAGTGTACTGCAGCCTGATTCTGTCTACTTCGTGCATTCCGTTTTAATTATTTCTACTGATTCACACCACCCTCATGCCACCTACTTCATGAAGGTTACTCCAGGTCTCCTGATTTAAATGCGTGAGAGAAATACTTTATGTGCAAACACACACAGACACACTCAGAAGAGGGATTCGGTAAGCTCGAGAGGCATTATTGTTAGCAGTAATACTTGAAATAAAATACTGTTTCTAGAAAACAGCTTGCTACCCTTGAAAGCAGTCTTTCCTTGGAGGGAGGCAGGAAGAGAGGAGCTGTACTCCAATTGTTCAGACAGCTGACTGTTTGTGCACACACACAGAAAAATCCAAACCAGAGATTATCAGATATTTCTTAGGAACGTGAAGCAGGAAGGTAAGTCCCCTGGGACACCAAATTTTCTCCCTTCTGACTGGAGATACCACATCCTATAGCGCTGCGTGCTACTGAGGTCTCCCAAAATAGCTGAACATCAACTGGAAGTGAGTGAGCCGAGTGGATTTGTCCTCAGCTCTCAGTGGAGCAGCACTGCCCTTGTGGTCAGGAACTTTCTTCCAGTTTTCAGTCTACATTTACGGTTGGGTGGTCTACACCCCTGTGTTCACATACACGCCAGCAGTGCCCTTTGACTCAAATCCCCCCTTTTTTTTTTCTTTTTTCACTCCTGATTGTTTACCCCCAGTGTACTTTCAGGCAGCCGTTGTATCCCTGAGCAGTCTTCATATTCTCCCGGCTAGACCAAACAAGCCCTTCTTGTCTCCCGTGGCAAGACAGACACATGGTACAAGAACACACGGTTAAGGCCATTCCAGGAGCCTCGGTGGGGTGAAGCTGGAGCAGCTCCTGCTCCGGCCCCGCAGCCTCCCGGGTCCCGGCGGAGAGCAGCCGCACTGTGCCGCGGTGCTGCGAGCTGGCGAGGCACTGGGCTGACCTCGCTCCTCCTGTTGCTAGGCTGACTTACCACTGCCGGGGGGGCCTCACTGATGAAGGGCTTTATGCAATTATATATATAAAAAAAATTACAACACAACCAAGTAGCAGCACTGAAGTCCCGAGGGTGGAAAATTGCCAGATTTATCACTGCTCTGTGAAATTTGCTCGGGGGCAGGAGGCTGCGGTGAGGCTCCCAGCATCCTGGAAGCCCTGCGTTGTGCCGTGAGGAGAAAAGGCATCACGTTGTAGCTCTTTGCAGTTTCCTGAATATGCAGGCAGTGATTTCTGTGAAGACCCGGCATCTCCAAACGTCGGTGGTACGAAGCCAGGTTGCTTTTGCTTTATGCAGAGAAGTGCATCTGAAGTCTGTAATTATATGCATGTTCAAATTGAACTCTCAGGCTTATGAGAAAACTATGCTGTTCTCTGTTTCCCAGTAACTGATAGATGCTTTTTAACTCTCCTGAAATTGTGAATTTTGCTGTGGATTAACTGCTGCCACGAGACGTGGGAATGGAGCTTATGAAATTCGTTTATGTCGGGAGGAAGTGGAAGGGTGAAATACACATCTTCCTTTTCTAGAGTTTGATTGATGACAGCTATTTGGAAGAACGGTAAAATGAAACAGGAGAGTTTGCAATCTGCAGTTTTCTGACCGGAGTCTGGCAATCTTGAAGAAGAGTGATCTGATTATAGGAGCTTTCCACAAAAAAAAAAAAATAAGGGAATAAAAAGTAATTTATCACAGATTACTGTAAATGATTCCATACCACAACTCTTTATACCGAATGAACGAATTACACGCTCCCACAGCGGCAGGAAAGTGCCAGAAGGCCTTGAAACCCCCAAGGTGGGCAATGTTACACACCCAGTTACCAGAGACCGAGAGACCCCTGGGCAGCAGAGCAGGCCAAAGAGCAGCCGAAGTCCTTGTGGGTGCTGGAGCTGCTGAGGTGGTGCTGGCCACAGCTCCGCCTCGAGCAGCTAGCACAGCTACAGCAGGATGGGTCCAGCTACCACCCGCGTAATCCCTTGTTCTAACCTTAATTAATATTTTGCTGGGCAATTCATAAAATGGTTGAGGACCCCTGGAGACCACCTGGTCCAACCCCCTGCTCAAGCCACCCAGAGCAGGCTGCCCAGGAGCACCACGTCCAGGAGGCTTTTGAAGATCTCCAAGGAGGGAGGCCCCACAGCCCCTCTGGGCAACTAACGCAGGGATGCCTTATTGGTTCTGTCTAATTTTTCTGAGACACCTGCTGCAATGGGACAACACAAACACCATACTGCCTTTGTAGAATCAGTTTTGCCATGAACGGTATTCAAAGAGGATTTTTAAATTGTATCAAATAAGCAATGATTACCCAACTTGGGTTTTGTTTTTAAAGATACCATTTCAAAATAGCATGCCCTCATTAAACGGGAATTACTTAATCCCCAGCCCTCGACTACAGAAAACTTGACTGACAAGTCAGTTCTGGATGAAAAGCTGATGAGCACTGAGAAATGCTAATGTGGGAAAAATTATATTTATACTTTGTCTGTTATAAGTCACCATCAATGGTGCCGTTGAATGTTCATCCGTGTTTTCAGAGGGTATGTATGAATCACCTTAGTGATTCCTGTTAACGTGTGAAGGTGGGGGGGGAGTTTAGAAAGAAGGAATTTAATGCCCTTTAGCCCTGCAACATGTTAGGGATCTTATTCAGCTCTCTTGTTTAGTACCATGTTTTTTCTAGCAAGGGAGATTTCCCCTACAGACAAGGAAGCAAGAGACTAATGTCAATGTCAGAATACTGAAGCAAAAGACAAAACATTTGCCACCGTAAAAATAATTCAAAGAGCAGGAGAAGGATGAGCAAAGGGACTTTTTCAAATTTAACAATATAATAATATCCTTCTTTGTAAAGAGAAATTGAACGTCTTCATACGGAAGCTCTTCTGAAAATAATACCTAATTTTATCAGTAATGATGATTTCCAGCCTTCAAAATGCTAGGTGTGCACCTGTATCCCTCATCCATCCGTGGGCTTGTCACAACTGTAGGAGCAAATTGGGTATGAAGATAACAAGGAACAGAAAATGTACGCTGATTGCTGCTCCAGCTGTGAGCTTAAGCGCAACAATGTCTGCATGTTCTGGGCTGGTTGTGTTCCTCCTGGAGAGTAGGGCCTTTGGCGTAGCAAGGCATTTAAGACGGTGCTTATTCAAGGAAACTCTTAATTATAAATGCGCTTTTAGATTGAGCGTAAAATTAAGAACCATTCTTGAACTGAGAAGTTTCCATTAATTGATGCCTGAAATAGAATTGGGCTGTAAATTATCTAACAGGTCGTGCTTGTGTTTATGTATTCAGGAGCACATTCAGAGTTGCATTGCCTGGAAGGTTATTTGTATTTACATCCCCCTAAAAAATGTTCAGCAAGGGTTGATCTGTATTTCTAACTCCAAAACCAATTCCAGCAAGGTAATATCAATGCTACTAAATGCTCTTTAGCTTTGCACCTCAAAGCACTGTACAGAAGTGGGTAAGTGTGATTATTTCCATGTTACAGAGAGAGGAGAAAAGAGGCAAGTACCTCCCCAGTTGCCCATCAAGCCCCCGTCAAGGCAACGGGGAGAACTTGAGTCCCTGTGTCCTGCATGTGGAGCTTCGGGCTGCGAATCACAGAACCATGGAATGGCTCCGGTTGGAAAGGGCCTTAAAGATCACCCAGCTCCAACCCCCTGCCATGGGCAGGGACACTTCCCACCAGACCAGGTTGCTCAGGGCCCCATCCAGCCTGGCCTTGAACGCTTCCAGGGATGGGACAACCACAACTTCTCTGGGCAGCCTGTGCCGGTGCCTCACCACCCGCTGAGTGAAGCTCCCTCATGGCTGAGTGAGCTGGAGGCCGCCTGAGAGCTGTCTGTGATGGCAGTGATGGCCAGCATTACCTGCCGGCAGCACATGGCCTTCCCTCGCCTGACAAGGGAGGTCTTTACTCTTGCAGCGCCCCTGGTTTCCACTTGAATTTCAGTTTCTTGCAGAGCTGAACACGGTGAGGTTTTCCTACGCAGCCGTCAGCAGCGTGGTGCCGAGATCCTTTGATGACACAAATGCTTTCCGTTGCGGCCTACGCAGGCTGCGGTATGTCAGCATTGCAGTTAAACAGCTCGGAAATGCAGCTTCATTAGCGAACTTTGGAATTTCTTCTCCAGCACAAACTTCTCCTTCCCGGCACGTATGAAGAAGGCAATTTACAGAAGTAAATACCAGCTTCCCCATCGCTGTTCAAGGTAATGAGCAGCTGACGCTGAGCTAGCTGTGCAGCTGAAAACCACGCGCCGAGGAAACAGATTAGAGAAGAAACACCAGCTTCGTTACCAGGATTGATTACAGGTCGATGGTATTTATCTAGTGTCATATTAAATCCTGCATTAAAATTAAAGAAATATTTTACAGATTTTGTTTTTAATTTGTGTTGGTATTAATTGCGAAGCCAGACCTTGTAATTGCTGAGCGGACTCAGTAACCGCTATACACTAATCCTCTTACTGCGTCTTTGGCTCTTCTGTTTTCAGCTGTGTGTTTTGTTTGTTTTTTTTCAAAAGGAAAAGAGCTTCATTTTCTCTTGGATATTAATGCACCAAAAGATTCTCTTCCAGAACCGCAGAAATCCTTCCCTGTAACTATTTCTTTTTATCTTTCGTGTTCACATGGCTTCTTCAACCCATTTTGTTCCAAAACCCTACAGCTCCTGGAGGTATTCATCACTACTGATAGAGATGGATTAATGCGGATTCATTAAGCTGTAACCAACGCAGTGACTTGGAGGCAATGGTTTTACATAATACAGGGCCCTAAATAGCACGACTGGCACATTTGAAGTGACCCAGGAGATCCGAATGTTTTCGGTATCAGTTCTTCATGAGGTTAGTCATCTCTCATTAATTCACTCCTAAGTGTCTCAGCCGAGCACGGCAGTGCCTGTTGTTAAAAGGCCGTACACGAAGGCCTTTCACGCAAGGCTGAGCATGTGTTTCTGCTGTACAGCAGGTTTGGCAACAAGGTTGGCTGGCAGAGTTCATGCCCCTACTCACTGTTATTTGCCCGTTCTGCGTGGTGTGCTGCTCGCACCAGCGCGCCGCTGCGACTCTGGGGCTGCCCTGTCAACCGGGTGATGGAAATGCTCTGCGTTAACGTGAATTATGCCTTAAGAACCTCAGGTATTGCTTCGACACGGTAAGAATCTATCACATAAATACATGTTATTTAGTTGTGAATGAATAAGCACTGACTTGAGAATGGTGTACTGGAAGATAAACTTTCAAAATAGGTATTACTGATGATTTATGCCAGTACAGAATGCTATCAGCAGCTGCATCTACAGCAATTTACTAGTAGTATAAGCAAAGATGCACCTTAACACCCTTTGAAGGAACTATTTAACTTTATTACTTGAACACGAAAGGTGAATCTTGGTAAAAGTAAACATGAAAATCCTCCAAGGAGATTAATAAAGTATACCCTTACACAATTAAAATACTGGCAGGATCAACTTAGAAGTTAATACCAAAATAGTCACTTCGTTTGTGACTGTATGATTCTACATAGCCATATGCCTGTGCACAAAAATAAGAATGCTCTTAGCAATACACCGGGACAACCTGAATGAGCCCAGTATTCACGGATGAGTCTAAACAAAACCTTCAGGAAAACGAGGCCACCATCTAGCCTATGGATAACAGGGCTCTCCAAGGAATGACCCTGGTTGCTGTAAGGCCCTGCTCCATGCTCTCTGTCAGCCTGCAGAGAAGCTGGCCTGGCACTGGCAGGGAGCAAGGTCATAGGAAGAGGGGGATCAGCTGCCCTTTCAGCATCCAGATTTCACTGGGGTGAAAATCTGCATTGTTAGCACTGCAGATGTTGGCCAAGGCACAGCAAACTGCAGCCACAGGTATTTATTTGGCAGCCTAACTGTTACAGAGGCAGCATCATCCTGCTTTCGGCTTTCCAAAGGTGTCCTCTGTTGTTCTGTGAGTGCCAAGAACAGAGCCATGTGCCCTGTGTGACTGCTCTGGCCAGAACAAGGATAACCCAGGTTCTCCAAAGGAACATGAATTCTCCTTGCTAGAGCGAAATAAGGTCTCATTTTTTCCAAGCTTGTAAGTGCCCGGGCACTGTCACCAGTTGCATGCTCTTCCAGGGTACTCAGGACCCATGACCTACCTGTTGCACAAACCAAGACATGCTTTGAGGTTAAAATATTCATTGGCCTCTTGAGACAACAGGTGATGAACTTGTAAAAACCTGTCAATGGCCCCAGCGCAGTTGGGAAATGCCATGCTTTGAAAGTCAGCTAGAGTTTTAGGAACATTGCTTCTGCCAACAGATACTGATAAGCTGTTTTCATAACAGTATCATAAACTTCAGCTTCCACCCACCTGACACATGTCTTTGCCACACCAGACAGGTCAGCCCTGCACTGACAGCAGGTCTGGAATTCAGTGCTGCAGGAACTGAAGCTTTCCAGCATGGATTCTCTGACAGAGGTGTTGCCCAGAGCACATGGTGCAGGTTTTTCTTGCAGATTTGAAAAGGTGGGGAGAGGGAGCTAGCCTGGTACCTGGGGCAGTGAACCATCAGTGTTGTGGTTTTGTTTGTTGTTTGTTTGTTTAAGTGCTGAAGTTTTCTCCATGCAGTTGTTCTGTGTTGTAGCAAATAAGACGTAGCCATGGAGCTCTTCTCCCCAGCATCTGCAGACGGGCTCCTGGCAGCGCTCCCGTCCGTGATGATTTAGCACAGCTGGCCTGCCTGGATTTCTGTGTGATAGCCGAATATTTTGTGCCACACCACTCTTGGCTGCCCCTTTATACATTCTCCATATTAGATACCACAGCGTACAAGGAGCTTTCAGTGGATTCTTGGGTGACTGGCAGAAAACCCTTTGCCACGTCACTCCCCAACACGGTGGCATTGCTTGCAAAAAGCGTCACCTAATTCCTAGTGCATGATGCTTTGTCTTCACTTCCTTTAGCCAGGGCTCTGCTGCCTCAACACCTTCAGGCGTGCCTCCTCTTTGTCACTTACTCTGAGAAGAAAAGCGTTGCACCCGCGGCCTATTACCCGAGCCAGACGGATGGTGCAGCTCTCCAAAACCGGCAGCCAGTCTCAGGAGACCTCCAGGGAGCTGTGCAGGAACATGCAGAAAGCAATGCTCAGAGGCTACGCTGATGCTCCTTCTGTCCTTGGTGGCATGGAGCAGCTTTCGAAGGAGGCGGTCACACTGAGCCAACATGACCAGGAGTGACAGGAGCAAAGACAGGCTGCTCCATGAGCAGCTGTGGAGACCGAACGAAGCCAATTAGTTTGGAAAGCCTCCATGTGAAACTTGCAGCGAACACATTTACCGCAGCGGAGTGATAGGTGATCAGAGCTAGGATGCTCTAAGATGGCTGCAAGCCTTTCCTGTAATGTCCCCACGCAGCCCTGCCTTGAAGAGAGTCATCAAAAAGGTTGGACGGGAAGAGACCTCTGGAGGTCGTCCTTCTTCGAGCAGGGCAAGTGCCAAAGTGAGATCGCATCGCCCGGGGCCTCGTCAGGCAAGACTTTACAGGCTGAAATTAGCAGCCTGACTCACAGGACGAGAAACTGGTTGTCAATGAGATGGCTGTTGAGCGAGTGTAACAGCAGATTGTCAAATACATAACCAACGGCTCCGTTTTTGCAAGAGCTGAGGAACAGAAATCATTTGTAAGACTTCCAACCTACGTTCTGTCGAGAACGTAAAAGTCACCAGAGAGGATTAAACTACTGGTCCTGCCAGACAGCGTCCTGCTGCAGAGCGGCTGCTACCACACACCCCAAGGAATGAGGCAAGGAGCATGGTGGCAGGCAGCCCTAGAAAACTTTTCCCAAAACTGCAGTGGCAGGATGCTGGCTTCTCCCCAGAAGCCGAAGAGCGTAAATCCCTTCCAGAGCCCTTGTTTATTTTTACGCGTGTATTACCGGCCCTCTTTTGAGTCCTGCTAAGCTTCTGGTTGCGACGATACTCGGGAGGAAGGAATTCTGCTGAGTAATTGCACGTTGTGCAAAAATTTATTTCCTTTTTTATCACTTTTAAATGCATCCCTTTTCAACATAATTGAACGTTCCCTCGTGTTTATACAGCGCAAGGGAAAACCAGCAGCATGTATTTTTGAGGGCATTTGCTGGACAGAGGTTGGGACTGGCTTCCCACAGCTTCAAGCCAGGGGAAATCACAACAGAGAAGAATAAGCAAATCAAGGGTTCTGTTTAATCAAACTCAACAGTAATTTGCAACAAAAGGAAAATCTTATCCTTGAGCAATTTCATAGGAAAATTGGACCTTATATCTCACCAAAGATTTTTTTCTATTTCTGTTTCCTATTTTTCATCCAGGAGCGATTTAATACAATTTCTTGCCATAAAGAAAAATCAAGCAAACACCCTCAACACTAACCCTTTGTTCCAGCTGCAAAACATACACAAAAACACCCCTTATTAAAGGGGCTAATTAAGTACGTGATCCTTTTTTTCTTCTCATAAAAGCTGCTGGAAAGCAACCCAAGCAACGTCCTTATTACAGCGGTGCTGGGAAAGTTCCCGCCTTGGCAGGGGAAGGGTACTTGCGATAGCACAATGATTCTGTTTCCAAATTCCCTGATGTGCTGGGGTCGTGTCATGTGTTTACACTCCGCCTTACCAGGAAATAACAACACGGGCAGAAGTGTTTATTTTTGGTGTCACTACATTTCAGCAGATGTTACAGCCTCAATTATCCTGGTACTTCAGCCGTAACATTGCATTACTCTCTAAGCTCCATTTATTTGGCTGAAACTGTTTTGTTGGAAGACACTGCCTTCTGTAAGCTGGAGCTTCAGCATGGTGGAGCTTGACAGATACCTTCGGTAAGCAAATTTATCTTTTTGGATTGATTTTGCAGCCTCGCTACAAATCACGTTCGACATACAGCTGAACAAAACAAGTTTCTGAACGCGGAGGATAAAACATCTGTCCATTCTAGACTATCTAGTGTCTTAACGCAGGCTCATTAGTCAAAAAGAGTCATTGCCGTTTTTCAAATCCTGTATGTTTCAGTCAGTGCCACGCTTCTGTGAGGCGGGGAAATTCTGCCTTCGGCATCCTCACGGTAAAGGTGAGCATCAGTCGCCGCGTGCAGCACCGTCGGGGAACAGAGCGACGCATCCCGCAGCTCCTGAGTCACAGCTGGGAAATGCAGCACGACAATCACCCCCTCCCGAGGCCGACCGCGATGAGCTGCAGCGGAGTGATTTCAAGAAACGGGGATCACTTGACTCGTTTTTGCTTCCTGCCTTTGCCAAGTCTTTAAGCATACCACTGTCACCGCTCATTTACTGCAACGCCTTGCACTGGAGCGACTCGTGAAAGAGGGCCGTGCATTTGTAATTTAAAGATTTTTCCCTTTGCAATAGCACAAGCATTTTACACACTTTCTGAGGAGCACGTGGAATTTAGAACGCACAAATGAAGTTGAAAATAACTGAAAATAATGTGAGTCGAGCAAACAAAACTGGCACAGAAATTGGCCAAACGGTAGCTCAAGCAAGGTAAATGAGATACTTCAGGAAGAACCGAATCAAATCATTTTCTTTTAAAATACTTTTCACACAAATACTTCTCTCTCTCTCTCATAACACATCTGCCATGTCTCCTGCTTTATGAACATGTGTACACTTTGCTTGGTAAAAAAGCAGGAGCTTTCGTTGTACCGCACTGCAATCTATATATAGCAAGACGTGGCAGCTTTGTGCTATTTCTCATCAGAAATTCAGTGGGGCTACAAGGAGAGGGGACTCGTTAAAGTTTTATTATTTCAGTAGCAGTATTCTCCAGAGACAACAGTAATAAATTCCCTATACTGTGACTGTCTAAACAGATTATCCAACAATTATGTATTAATTATTAATCATCCAGTGACTCAGAAGCCACCTCGTGGCTCTCTACTGCAGGAATCCTACGGCTTTTGCAACCTAATGGTATGATTTCCCCAACTGCAATGTTGCAACGCTAAACTATACGGAAGGTTAATAGGAGAGGGAGTGATAAAGTCACATGAATGTCTAAGGTTGCACCTTGACTTGCTGGCAGCAGGCTGTGAAAAAGTAACCTAGGCAAATTTATCAGGGAAATACAGAAAGCTAGTTAGCTTACGGATTACTACTAGAATTGAAATGGGAGTTGAATGTGTTTTAAAGGGTCTGGAGGGGGATCCATGGAAATACCTCCAAATAAGCAAGTAGGTAAGAACATCTTTTTCTCGTCTGTTTCCTCAGAGCACCTTTTCCAACCCAGTGTTTAAGTGGCAGGACTGAGAGCTGTAATTCGCATTATCTATGCGCATCCTTGGCTGCACATGTTTACCGCGCAGGAAAACAAGATTGATTTCTCGTCCTTAAGCACATTTATAATGTCTGTGCAAATGAATGTAGGGCACATCCTGGCAAGATCAATATTTATGCAGCCTACTTTGGAAAGAGCAAGGGAGTTTCTTCAGAGCAGCGGGGAACCCTGTCGTTTGTTTTCCTGCAGTTTCCTCTTTTTCCCCCTTTTAATCAGCAGTGAGCACTGAGCAGGATGCAGGCGAACTGCATGGAAAAGGAGCATTAGCTCAGGGACAGCCCTGGGCCACCTGAAGCACTGAGATGCCCTATGGACATGCAGCCAAATGCAGAGCCTGAGAGCCCCAGTTTGGGAGCCACTGCCACCGAGGAGGGCAAGGATCAGGCCCCACAGCAGGCTGGCAGAAGAGCAGCAATTAGCTATCCTAATTAAACGCAATGATGGAACATCAAATGCTGTGTGGTTTATTTCCTGCTCTAAAGGTTCACGTGTTTTGTGCGTGCGTTCCCCACACTGCTTGTCACAGCTGACCTCGTGCATTTATTTTGTGTGATAAACAGAGGTAGGTATAATAAATCAAAAGGCAGAAAGGAAACAAAACAAGCCAGCCTTCCCGCAGCATGCCAGCGTCGACGTTTAAGAGCATCCTCCCCAACAGCTGTTTCTCAGCAGCCCACCTCTCCTTGTCCTTGCACCCGGGAGGGTGCAGCTTCACCAATCCACCAGCGCAAGGTGGCTGATGTTATCTTTACTCTTCCTTCTGCGCTATTTATTGGAAGCCTTTTTTACCCTGACTTGAACAAAGTCAGAGGCCCCCAAGTGCACTGATGGCAGAGGTTCCCACATAGCTGTGTGTGTCTTTAAAAATAAACTGGAGTTCCAGATCAGTAATTTCACTATGTCCATGCCCTCTGATTCACTGAGTCAGTTTAAGCCTCTGTCTAACAAAACACATTTTAGAGATATAAAACGCATACCCAGCAAGCATTATTTTTTTTCCAAGGGGGCTCCACCACGATTCAAACGTTACAAGCTACAGGTTTTTGATGAGCCTTCATTCCTATGGCTGTGCCACTGAAATGGTGCATTAGCACAAGCAACACACTGAATGCCTCTGCTGTAAATAGTTCAATTTTTCTGAGTAAATAAGTAGGCAATAAGAGCCCTGTCACTTTTATGTTGACAAAGCATCTTAGTTACTAAGTAACTAGAGAGATGTTTCCCTTCTGCTTGACATAATTATAAAATGCCTTTCATTAGCTCGTGAAAACGTTAGGGCTCAAAGCACAGATCCTCGAACACAGGTCCCCGTTTGTAGGGAAACACAATTCACGCTGACCAGCTACAAACATTTCTTTCTTATAGGGGCCCATAGCCCCTCACAACCAGGCTCAGGTATCTGAAGCTGCCTTCCAAGTGCCCAAGGGCCGACGGTGCACGTATGATGTTTTCCCCATGACTAACCTGAAACGTCCTTGCTGCCCCACAGGCAGAGAGGAGGGCAATTCCCTTCCTCTCTGCAGCGTGTTGAAACGCTCCGCTTGCCTCCTCCGGGCGGAATAAACCCCGTGCCCTTGCTCTTGCCTTGTAGGTCATGCTCCCAGGTTGGCATCTGCGCCGCGTCCAGCCGAGGCACGTGCCCAAAACCAACCTCCAGCGTGACCTCCAGGTGCAGGAACAGGCTTCTGCCCGTGTCTTGCGAGCTGCAGCCCTGTCTGTGTGCCCCGGCGTGGCCTTCGCCTTTGTCTCAGAAACAGGCTCAGAGCACAAGCCGGAGCCTGGCCTTGCTGTCTGTGAGCCAAGCTACTGCCTGGTGTGGAAGCAGAAAGGAGCTGGCCCTAACCCAGTCCGTCCTCGTTCATTGTATCGTCAGGTGTGAGCTGCTCTGATCCTTTGCTCCATTTTCTTTTTTTTCCTGGGAGCTGAAGTAGAGCCGGCCGCTCTTTGCCTCCCCGGCTTCTTCTTCACCCCCCTGGCTTAAAGTCAGCTTCACTTGTCCTCCAGCAAGTCTTACAGACAGCTGCTGGTGGCTCAGATTTTGTTAGCCAGGTCTGCAGGCATCCAAGTTTGAAGAACAGCTGCCAACGTGCAAACAACCAGCTTCTGCCCAAACTCCTTCCCCTGTCCCTTCCTTGCAAGGGGCACGCACCTCTCTGCCGCAAACCACTAGTAGCGTCCTGCCACCTGGGGTGCAACCCGCACCCCCCTTTCTCCCTCCTTCCTGCTTATTTGTGGCAAACAAAGCCAGACAAACTCTGAATTAGTATGGTATTTTTAAATTTTGCCATGAGCGGTTTCATATAAAATGAAGTCCCTTCATAAATCTTCCACATATTTGGATCAACAAAACTCAAACGTGTGTGCTTCCCAGGAGGAAACCTGCTTTCTTTTTTAGGGAGGGATAGAAAAATACATGTGGTTCTCCATACATCCCTACACATTGCTATTCGTCCTCCCTGCTGCAAACTTCTCGTAGCGACCTGCCACTCAGTTTGTACCTTCCTTTGCCCCCAGACCATTTTCCTCTTTCTAGGGCTGCCTCTGGTTTACCTTCCTTTTTTTTGCGTCTCTTTCGGTCTTTTATTCCTTAGGCCTAAGTTTACCATTTTTTTTTTGCACGACACCATTGACCCCAAAAAGCACAAATAATACAGAAACATACACTGCTGCTGCAAAGCAGGCTGCTGGCTCTTCCAGAGCACTAAGGAAACACCCCATAAAAGCCAAGGACAGGGACAGGCTGAATGCAGGTGGGCACCACCGAGAGACCACCAAGCGTGAGGGGTCCCCCTTTGTGCACAGCAAGGCCACTCAGGCCCTTTGCTTTCTCCCCGTTTATGGGGGTCCCCACACACTGCGGCTGTCCGCGCACAGAGAGGGTCAATGCGGCTGCATGGGTGCAGCCTGTGCATTCACAAAGCATTCAGCAAGTGTGGTGCCACCAGGCAAATGCAGCCCCCATTTCTCCAATTAATATTTACAAGGGAAAAGTTAGGGGAAAATACTTATCACTGCCCGTGCAAGACATGCTTTTCCCTTTTACTTCGGGCTAAATGTATCAATGGAGTTAAACATTTATTGGCCCTTGCGCAAGCAGGGACAGAGACCTGACTGAAAGCCAAACACTTCCAAAAAGAAGCCAGCTCATGTTGACAAGAAGATGCAGCGCTCCAAGGAAATGAAGATGAGCGAGATTGCAAAACTGGGATGCCTGAGCTTGCAAATTACTTGTAACAGGTCCAGAAATTACCTGTCTGGTGCTGTTGTTTTACCTTTTGCCTACCACTGGGTATGCATCTAAACTCATTAGAGCGCGGTATCGGGACACCTAATTTGTTTGCAGCTAGTTATTGGCCATTATAATAACAATGGCATGATGCATGCAAAAGCACGCCAGCATTTTGGTGGCCGCGTGCGGGCGCGCCGGCTGGCTGCAGCATCGCCCGCCGAGAGCCCGGTTGCAAAACACTCGCCGGTCCCATTAGGAACAATTTGAGGGGCAGAGCGGGGAGCACGAGGCCTCCCTCGGCCACACGCAAACACGCCCGCTTTATGCTTGCTTCCTCCTTAATTGCGGATGAGCAGAGCCCAGGCATTTTTCTTCCCATCCGGACTGGGATATTTGAGAATAACAAAATGAGGGAGAGCGGAGATTACAACAAGCAGGTCTTTACCTCCTTCCCCAGGCGCTGTATGCATCCAGCAAGCACTGTCCAAAATCAATTTTCTAGCCTCCCCCCGTTACCACACATACTATTAAATAGCTTATTTTGTAGCAGGAGCAATTTTTCCCCCCTCCCAGCTGAGCGCTTCCCTCAGATATCAGCGCGGAGAGTTATTGCTGCAGTTTGGCCAGAACCCTCACACCCAGACGGTGCGCGGGGATAACAAAGGCCGTGAATCAGCTCGAAAAAAAAGGATGAAAGGGAAAACAAGAACTGTATCACTGGCTGAACCTCAAGTGCTAATGGGAATTTGGCCTGCATAAGGCAGACTGCAGATTTGGACTAGTACAGTGTAAATCTTGGTAACATCCTCCTCTGGCATTTGGTTCTGCTTCTAAAAAAATTCTCAGGATCTGCAAAGGATTTGCAAGGTTTTTAAGAAAAGTAATATATATATATGCAAGGAAGCTGCAAGGAAGTGAAAATAATTCAAAGCTTTTACAAAAATATGCAGAAAACCATTTCCTTTAACCAGCTTTACCAAGTACAGACAGCTGCTGATTGAGGGACATAAACTCCATAAACTCTTTTTTTTTTCTTTTCCCTCAATAGAAACACTTTTTCTGATGATTTATTGTTCTCTGGGCTTGTCATGAAACAGAACAAGTGTCAGTAGTGTGCCCTGTGAACACAAAAATACCGTGGATAACATCTTAAATCACAAGATTTTGCCTTTCAAATGTTCCTCACTGCAGCGAGCCCTGTGTTTACCAAGAAACAAAAGCTATAAAGAGAACAGGTTTTGTTTGGCACAGTAATATATCTAGAACAATTATTTTGTGGTTATGGAAAAACCCGTGCTGTTTTCCTTGTATGTCTTGAGAAAAAATTTTCTCTCCAAGACGTTTTATGAAAAGCTTGGTCTGCCCCACAAAACCATGCTGTATGCTTAATTCAATAATGGAAATCCGATGTAAAACGCAAGGGCTGCAAACGAGAGGTGAAGCCTCACGAGGCCGTGCGAGCCCTCTCCCGGGACGGAGGACAACTCCCGACTTCAGCCTCTGTTGCAGTAACGCGCCGAGTCCTGACACGCAGCGTAGATTAATATTCATTAATAATAGCTGCTCAAGTTTCGTGCTACAGCCCCAGGGGCAAGCAAACCTCACATCACAACGGCAGGCTTCGCCGTCCTCACGGCCGCCACCTCCTTAGCAGGGCATTTGCTGGCCGATTCCCTAAATCAGTGGCCAGAGGGTTTACCTGGGAGGGTGGCCTCTTCCTTGGCCTTTTCTCCCACCCGAACACAGCTCCAGGCTGTCCCCGATCTATTTTTCCCCACCAGTGCTGCCTTGCAGGGGTACGGCAGCTTCTTCTCTCCCCCCAGAAACAACCAAAGTGCTGCAGGGCATTTCCAGCAGGTCGTGAGGCCCAGATGCGCCTGACGTACCTCAGGGAAGCCAGCTTTGATGGGATTGCATACCCTGGCTGTTCAAGGGGGGGGTAATGTAGGCTTCACCATGAGCACGTGGAGAAGTTGGCTTCAGCACGGTGCCAGCACTGCCTGATGCACCCAGCAGGGCCTTCGCTGCTGTGGTTTTTAACCTGTCGCTCACAAGATGGCACCTCCACCAAGAGCTATCAGGTTCCTCACATTTCCTACCACAGCAGTCGCCAAGTATTAGTTAAGAAGTGTTCCCTGTACTATGACAAGCACATTAATCTCGATGCAGAAGAAATTAAAATGGTTTTGTCTCCGTTGGGGTGGTTTCGGTGGTGCGCATGCATGTAACGTACAAAGTTTCTCGCGGCTAGGCCGCGCTTCGTTACCTGAAATCAATTTGTCAGAGTTCCTTGATCTCCAGCACAGGATCCAGCAGTTGTGCAACTCTGGAAAAACCTTCTGTTGCACAATATTATTTGGTGTCTCCTCTTTCTGAAATACAACTGTGCAATCAAAGCTGTATTGCGAGCACCAGCCTATTTGTACATCACACACACCTCTCCCTGCCTGTCTGTGTACAGATGTACATACCAAACACTGCCTGCCTGTTGGGGCAAACAGTGAGCAACCCTCTTTTCTCCACACAGTGAAAAGCATCAGGAAAACGAGGTCAGAAGCTGAAGGTGGTCCCTGACCACCTTGATTTGTATTTGAACCACCAGTGTGAAGGCTATTTCTCAAATAGGAAAGATGGCCAGCCCGTGCCCCAAACACGTGTTCAACTCCACACATTCCTTGCCCAAAATGAATCTTTCAAAAGAAAATATGAATCATCACACGGCAATTCAACTCCGTATAATGTCCCCTAGTCAACAGAGTGCATCATTTTACAAACATGTATGGACCGGCCCTCATCTCAGAGCTCTTGCAACACCTACGAGATGAGCAGATAGCAAGTGAGAGAGAGAGAACGGAGCAAATGGACCTTCCTGAGGTGTTTAAGTTCTTACTCCCACTGAAACCCGAAGGAAGAAGTCAGCCTGGAAGATTTGGCTTACATGAAACCAGAGATGGTCACACACAACAGGTTGCATAGTGGTGGAGAAGACAGTAACCCTAAAGTCTCCTGAGTCCCAGCCTTCTGCCGTTTATTCCTAGTTTAATGCCAGAATGCTTGATCTTCCAGAAGCTTCTACTAAGATTTCTGCATTTGTTGAAATTTTTAAAATGAAACCTAATCCCCTACAGGGAAGCCTATATTGCCTTTTTTTTTTTTCCTCCCCACTGCCACAGAGGAGATGAAATATGATTTATTTATTTATTTTATATCCCTCATTGATTTTTTTCCTGGGTTTGTGAAGGGTTCACAATTGAGAATGATGGTTCTTCTGGGCATGACCATCCATTTTAAGTGACTTATTTTGCATTAAAGCGTTGGAGGACAGGCTGCAATAAGTACGGTATGGACAGATATGCCTGAGGGCTTATTCCTGCCCTACAGCCCCCCACCAGCTTCACTTAAAAATGAGCTCTCAACACAATTTGGTTACAGCAGCACAGAGGGCTGTGCGGAGCTCGCAGGCATTTTACCCAAGCATGGTGTGGTTCAGGGAGCAGAGACCTCAGAGTGACTGCGCTCTGTGGGCGGTGGAGGGAAGGACCTGCTTCCTTTTGGACCTGCTGTCCCACCCTAGTTTGTGATTGCCCAATTTGCCTTCTTGACACCACGAGGCTGGGCTCTGCCCCAGCTTGTGGATACTGAGACACTGTGTGAGCCACAGGCATCCTCTGGGCACCAAACCCTGGGGACTGGTTTTGGAGAGGGTGTAGCAGGGCTCCCACCAACACCAGCTGGCACTGAGGAACATGTTCATGGCTGTGCCTCCCCCCGGAGAAAAGGCAGTCACGTTTTGACCGCCACGGAAAGGAGACCCAGGAGCTTGGTTCAAGCGTGGACCTTGACCACCTGCATAGCCAGAGCATGAGTCACCTGATGACCCTGCAAGCCACATCTGCTGGAGATGTGTGTTGGTTTCCAAGCCACTTCCCGGCTCTTGGTCATGACTCTTTCAGTAACCTTGCTCTTAGAAATGGTTAGAGCACGTCAACTGTAACAGCAAAAGAAAAAGATGAATGTAACTGAAAGAAAAGATGCAGCGCAAAGGGTGTATCCAACAGCTACAACTTAAACACATGCTGTCTGGTCACCTGCAGCAAGCTGAAAATGGGGTCTTATCGCGGGAGATGTTGGACAACTGTGACTACAGCTGCAGTTACCTGAGCTACAGATACACATGCAAATAAAAAATAAAACCAGGTGTACCTATAAATAAAATACAGAACCACAGAATAGCTGAGGTTGAAAGAGACTGCCTGATCCATTCCCTGCTCAAACAACAGCCAGCTTCAACATCAGGGCAAGGCTTCAATGAGAGCTTGGTATCTGGGTATCTCCATGGGTGGAGAATGGGCAGCCACTATCTGGCTAACAGGCTAATAGTTTGTGTGATTTGGCTATATTCTTACTGATCTTAATAAATTTAAGAGGTTTTGCTTTTCCTATTTAAATATCATAGAATCATAGAATATCCTGAGTTGGAAGGGACCCACAAGGATCATCGAGTCCAAGTCCTGGCACCACACAAATATGCTGTTGACTAGTGTCAGGCCTACGATACTTGGAAGGATCCTTCAGCTGGTCCTACACGGCTACTCCCATCTTCTTATCTGGTTTCTAATACTGAGAGCAACAAGGCTCTGAAACAACCTTTTACCAGGAGAAGGACAAAATCCAGCCTAATTGCCTCTATAAAGGAGCTATGGTAGTCTATAAAAGAAGTTTGTAATGGGAGGTGAGTGATGATAGAAGTTGTAGTCTCTAACCCAAGAAGGCTCTTTAGACCCTGTAAATGTTTCCCTTTGAACAGCTTGACAGCAAAGACTTTTACCCTTGACAAAACTGCATTTGCAGATCATCCTCCTGTGTCACCAGGGTTTGCACACTCATGGTTCAAACCTGGGCTGGGCTTGAAATCAAACACTGGAGGTAGGCGCAGCTGCAGAGGCAGCGTTACTCCTGCCGGGCTTCAACTCCTCAGCCCTCAAGGTCTTCCAGGACAGCCCTGGATATATGGGATGTCTTAGAGCTGAACTGCACCTTGGCAAAGCTGCTTAGTATTCATCCTTTGGGGCCAAATGCTGGCTATCATACAGGGTGAGAGTGATTCATGAGGAAGAAAAGGCAACTTCTGAAAAATAGTGTGGTTTTTTTGGTTTGTTTTGTTTTTTCCAAGGAAGCCTAGAAGGCAGAGTGACAAGATGTATGAAGAGACCATTTATGCAGACAGGCAGCATGGCCTATTTAAGAGGCAAGTGAAAGAGCAATTATTCTGGACTTCCATTCTGATGTTAACCAAAAATGAGAAATGTCAGGATTTGGCAAAAGGACCACACACAGTCAAGGAAGCAGCACTGGCAGCAGGGAGGTTACGCTAGCAAATGGACTCTGAATGGGAAGCAAATGAAAGCTGAATCTCCTGCTCGCAAAATCATCAAGCCGGCACTTCCAGGAGCAATCGACACAAGCAAACGCGCTGAAACACTTCTGTGAGGCAGACTGGGGGGGATACAGAAAGTAAGCCAATTACTGCTGCACTTGCTTCCCCCTTCAGGAAAGTTGCGCACGGTGAGGGCCAGCTCTGTCCTGGATTTCTGTCCGGCCAAGGTCGCGCAGCTGAGGCGGCACTTGGGACCAAGCACAGGGTGGGGTTGCCTGTATCTGCTGTAGCACAACCCCTGAGCTCCTCAGAGGAAATTCTGGAAGAAATTTTATTTCTGTCACCGAAAGGAGCATTTCTTGTTCCATGTTCTGGAGAAGGGAAGAAGGGATGAGGTCTGGGACAGAGGCTACCAGACCAGTGCTACCAGGTCTGGTAAGCTACCAGACCCGCGGTGCAGCGGGTGACACCAGACGTGCTCGTGCTGCCCAGCACTCCAGTCAGGAAGCACCTCAGCATGGGCAGGGTGACCCAGCCCCGCGCTCCGCCCCCTCAGGTGCCACAGGCTGCACTCCTGGACTTCCTCTGACAGAGGGGATTCGTGTTCTTTCCTTAACTCACTCTCGGCATCTAACTCGGGGGCTCTCATCCCACCTGAGGTTTCCCCATGACTACATGCTGCGGCATCACCCCACCAGAGCCAAGCTGCACCCTCCCAGGCATCCCCCGCACACCTCATCTGGGGACACAGACATAGCCCTGGGCTTCTAACACGTCTTCTGCGCTTCCCTCAAAGCAAACCTCTTTGGCAGACAGCATCATTTATGCCTTCCTTCCGCCTCATACCTCTGTTTACAATCAACACAACAGGGGACAAAAGTATCTCTGTGTCTCACAGAGATGGAATTAATTATACAGCAGATTCCTAAGTGCCCAGATAATTTCATTTTTAGGACCACTCGACGTGCTGTGGCTACAGCCTTGAGGCATTGTTTGAAAACTTAGAAGGAAAAAAGCCCCAGATCACAAGTGCTCCTAGAGGAGCGCAGAGCACCGCAAGTTTCCACAGAAGGAGGTACGTGGCTGTACGCACCCCTCACGATGGGCACTTGGTTGTTTTGCCCACGTGAAGGACGTGCGAGGGGCCTGGTAAGGATTTACCGTGATCAGCCCAGCTCAGGAAGGGGACATCCCACAGATCTTGTTTTGTGTGTGTACAGAGGGCACTTGGACACAGCAGTGGTGGGGATGGGAGGTCCCTGAGTGAAGCAGGGGCTGGGACAGGGCAGGAGATGGCTCTGGTCACTGACACGTTCCTGCCTCACCAAGCTCGTAAGGAGCTGCTGAGCTGAACAACAGGAGCTGCAAGGGCTACACGAGCATAAGCCATGGGGCATCTTGAAGGGTAGGTGGGGAAGGAGCAACCTGAGTTGCTGTTCATCTGTGTATGTTCATCTGAAAGCCTTTTACTGCTCTTCTGTTTTCAGCAAGCATCTCAGCATGAGGATGTGAAATATCAGAATAAAGAAGAAATGCTCTCAGACTTTCTTCTAATATAAATGTATATTTTAATATCAGAGAGGAAGCCTGTCGAGGGATGTCACATGAGATTTCTGCCCCAGCTCACGTGTAAGCCTCGTGTTTCTCATTGGTTTAAATGCAGTCAAACTCAGCTGTGCTTTGGCCTCTGGGGCAGCAGTAGCATCTTCAACACACCACATCTCCATCTCGCGTTGTGCTCATTTACAGGTCAGTCATCCTTCTGGCACACGTCTTCAGTCACCACCTTTCCAGCACCCAAGTTTCCTCTGAAATCCTGCTACAGGCAGACACCACATCTATGCTCCCTTTCAATGCCTCCTGCCCCAGTCTGGACTTTGTCTTCCCACCACAGCTGATGGTCAGTGTGCGTGAGAAGACAGGGCCAATCTCTGGGCGTTCAAAAGAAAATGAATCCGGGGAGTGAACTTGTCCCTAATCACGTTGCCTGGACTTCTGAAGCTTTTGGAGCCAAAACATGACATCATCCTAACATGACACGATGATCAAATAAACAATGTAGAATAAAAACGCATAAATGAAAAGCCAGCTCTGAGAAATGACTTACAGCCAAGCTAACCGTGAAATCCAACAGTAGCAGATCCAGAAACAGGGATTTGGAGGTTGACCCCATTACCCCCACTAGAAGTGGGCAGGTAGAAGGAGGAACACGGGAGATGGAAGGGTTTGAGACTGAAAATGAGAAGATAGGACCCCACATAGGCAGCACTATGGAACTGGAGCTGAAGGGGCAAATGACCTTGTCTTTCATGGGGATAATTCTGCCCACCTGAAACCAAGTTGCTTACTCCAGGTGCTATCCATATACCCCACCTGTGAGCACCTGGACAAAGCTGTTGTGCTCTTAACAGATAAAACAAAGGGCAGGCAAAGTCCTGGATTGAGAACAAGCAGCCTGTAGGCTGGAGACATCTCAGCCGATAAAAAAAACCTCACTCAAAACACATTCGCATTAACATTCGTAAGCCAGTGCCACAGAATCATTGCCACTCTTTGTCTCAAAGAGGGGAAAATGACATTTCAGACCCCATGTGGTCTAAAATGCACCATCAAATGAGTTTTCAGCTGAGGCGATTTTATCTGTAAATTAGAGAAATGTAGTTTGCCTTCTCTGATACGGCAATGGCAGTCTGGAGCAAAATCTGCCCTCTTTCACCCGTCCCTGCTGCCTCGGGCTCACTGTGTAATACCTTATTTTAATAGGTCTCAAATGAGCAGCGAAATACATAACCGCACAGTTTAATGGCTTCCACACTGCTGCAAAAATACTTACATAAAAGCGTAGCTGGAAAGCCCTGTTTACATCAGGGGAGAGGCGCAGCCGGCGAAATCAGCACTGCGTTATTTTGGCTTTGCATTTGTTGCATGACTGAAGTTAGTTCAAAAGTATCTGGGACAGAAAGTGGGCCTGAACCAGCTATAAATAAACAATATTTAGTGACCCTAATGGCTACATTTTAGACTATTTTTTTTCCATCTCTTCTCTCCTCAGCTGCATGTTGCTCCTCGTTTAGGTTTTGCTGCAATTATCAAGCATCTTAAATGGTATCTTCTGCAAACTGGATGACCTCCAACCCTTCTACTTGCCACCCCGTCCTTCGGCCCACAGCTAACAAGAACCTGTAGGAAGCAAACCATCACCTGCAGGGGGGTTCATGCACCACAGCACAAGCGAGGTGAAGAGGTGAGCTTCAGGAGATGCTGAAGGCTCGCTGAGGAGCTGCAGGAGGGAGCCCAGGGTGACCTGGCTGTCCCCAGCACCTGAGCAGATCTGGTCCCACCAACAGCCCCAGGCAAGGTGGGTCGGGCCCAGGGTCCATCGCGGGGGCCCAGGCAGGAGCAGGAACGATGCAGGGGGTACCTGCATCACTCGGCCAGGATTAGGCACAGGGGTGAGATGGGGCTGCTGGCCATGGGCAGGGCCAGGCCGTTACGGCCAATTAGTGCTCTCCGGTGGCAGCTGTTCATTTTTTCCCGAGCTTTGGCTTGTATTTTTTTTGTTGTTGTCCTTCATTGGAACCGCTGGTGCTCTGCACGGAGGGTTTGTGAAGCACAGCTCCCCACCTGGGGATAGCGCAAACAGCTGCTGCGGCTCCTCCACCATCTCTCCCTTCCTTCCATCCTTTAAACTCTCGCATTTCCTTGTATCAAAGGCATGGCCAGCTGTACAAATAAAATCCTGGCACAGATAGAACAATTGCCGCACAACATGCAAACACCTAAGCAAAGCAAAGCAGCATTATGTACAGCTTGAGAAAGAGCATTGGAAACAAAATTAATTTTGCTAAAGAACTGAGGGCATTTCCCAGCTTTCAAGTGGCAACAGGAGGAGCCTGGTGTACGCCTCCATCAAAGACAGATAGAGACTGAACGAGCTCACTAACAAAAGGGAAGCAAGCGTATGGAATATGTTACCCGCATCGGTCATGGAAATCAGGAGCTTTAAAGGGTTCAGAAGGAAATTAGATACATTTCTAAACAAAGAAACTTTGAAAACTACGGGGTGGCTGACAATGCCTGGCAATGGAGGGAGAGGCCTCTGTAGCCTTCCCTTTCACCTGAGTAAGTGAAATATTCTGGATGTGAAAGTAGGCTCAAACTGGCCAGCAAAAGCTGGTTAAGGAAGCGCACTGAAGATCTGAAGGATGAAACTTTAAGGCTTCAATCAAACAGTTTTGAAAAACAGGGCCCAGACAACTGGTGAAACTTTCTAGGTACTCACACTCCGGCTGTCTATGCAATTGGTATCGTCAAACGGGCTCGACCTACTCTGTCCTAATCCTCATTGTATGTGCTTGCAAGAAGGTTATTAGTTAGGAAGGTTTCTGTTTTTAAAATTGAGCAAATAAGCATAAACGATTAAAGTCTGGAACTGAAGCTTCTGCAGCGCAGACCAGCACCGATCTCTCGAGCAGTCCTGGTCCCTCCTGTGGCTCCGGATCCCAGCGCCCTCTCCCCTGCCACCGCAAGCAGCATGGTACATGCCTGCGTCCACACACAAACGGGATTTGTGTCCTGTTCTTTGCCTCCTCCACCCGAGAAGTTGCTAGAAATGAGAGATCCTTCCTTAAAAGGGAAGAAAAAATCGGTGGCTTCAAAGTGGAATTTTAAGTCACAGTTCCCACTTTTTCGCAATGGCAGGTACTGGCACAGTCCTATGCCGAAATAGTTACCTCCTTGCACAGGTTATTTTATTTTGGGTTAGTAAGTTTTCAGCATTGTTGTCTGGGAGTTTTGCATACCATTGATTAAAGCATTTCCAACGGCCCTCTATTATGTACATGTTTCCAGTAGGCGTGTAAAAGAAATGCTAAAAGGAAAATCAGGGCATGAGAAAGATGACAAAAAAAAAAAAAAGCTAGCACATTAATGAAAATGGAAAACACATCAAAGGAAAACACCATAAAGGTGCGTTAGCTAGCTGACAACTCTGGATAGCCTTAAGAATTGTGAATGGCACAGTATTTTAAATGTATTATTACAGTCTATTCTATTATTATGCAGTCCACATAAATTAGCCCTATGTAGGTTGCAGGAAGCTCCAATTTCCTCTGTTGCGTGTGTGAGATGGTCAGCTGCACTATGATTAAATGCAGAAGTCATTTGTGTCTGTACCAAACAGATGCAATCACTTCTTCGTTCTTTGCTATGAACTGGATCTGAGCTGAGGTAAGAAATCTGGTGAAATCATCTCGTCTCAAGCACACCCCAATGCCCGCTGGTATTTTGTTGCTGTTGCTTTCCCCTCCCCTCCTCACACATTACTGATCTTTTCATTCAACATTTTTATTTCATAACACTTGCTTGACAGAGACCAAGATTTCCTGGTCTACACGTTCAGTTTGAAATACCTGGAAATCATTTCAATGTGCACCTCAGAGCTGATCTGGTCTTTAAGGAGCAACTAAAGTCTCGTGTCAAGTTTTCATCCAGAAGTCTTGCCACTGCTAAGCTGTCCACTCGTGTGCTGGGG
This sequence comes from Anser brachyrhynchus, assembly GCF_964034855.1. NCBI lineage: Eukaryota > Metazoa > Chordata > Aves > Anseriformes > Anatidae > Anser > Anser brachyrhynchus. The sequence goes on along the minus strand of NC_137695.1, from coordinate 80,748,015 downwards.
CATGCGTGTATCCTGTAAAAAAAAATCTTTAAAAAAGGCGAATACGGTGTTTTGACAGCAAGAAAATCTTGTTTTACTGACTACTCTATTTAGACACATCATGAGTTTCAAAATTTCATTTCAGTTAAACAACAAAAAAATCCGAAGCTCTTGAAAGTGCCACTAGCTTTCAACCTATCAATGGTGTAAAATAAGAGTATTACAATGTAAACATAGTATTTTATTATGTAAAATACTATTGTTTTTTTCCTAAGGAGTCCCTACTGAGTATCTTAAAACTAAACTTAAAGTAGCAATCCCCATTTTTCATCAATCGCACCAATCAGCATCTTTTGACTTAATTCCTAACTTTATATCAGTAATCAACATCCTCTATCTCTACAAAACAATATACATTAGTAATCAATAAAAAACTGTGACTTTAAATCAAACAGGAGAATTCTAAAATGAATGTACTGATGGTACCTTCCTCGGCATGATGTTAAGAGGCTGTTACTCTATCAGTTTACCAACAATTTTTTTCAGCCCATACTTTCCTAAATCATTTTATTGACCCATTTATACAACAGTGACTCTTTACACCAGTCAGGAAGCATGTACCATTCTCAGAAAGTATGGCTTTATTACGTTCCATCTCTTGGGCAACATGCTCCTGAGCATGAGACACTCCAGACAAGTATATAATTTGAAATTAAATACTGTATTGTGGACCTTCGGACTGTGTATAGAAGACATAAATAAGATTAACTAACCTGAAAGACAGCCAGACTCCCTCAGGAATTATTCTAGTTTGCAAACAAGCTATATGGACTTAAAAAGATACTCTGAAGATACAGCTTTCACACTTGGCTGCAGTTCTCCAGGTTTTCAATACCGTCTATGAGACCTTGCCTATTTTAGCTCTAGGTAGTTAATGCTTCAGATACGCTTTCAGCATGCTTATTTTTTTGAGACGACGACTATGTGCTTCATGCTAGAAAATACATAAACATGAGACATCCCTACAGAAACTAACGTAACAAAAATCACAAGTCAAAAAAATCCCCCAAATAAGCTTACTTTCATGGCTCAAAGATGTTAAAACGAAGTGAAACCGAAGCATCTTACATGGTGTCTCAGAAGCACAAGTATATTCAACTGGTGGAGTTATGCTGCCACCTATTGTGAAGATGAACTCAAGAGATTCACTTCATTTCGCTAGGACAGCGCATATGCGAGAACTGCCATCTCTCCCTCATTAAAAACGCTTTCTTCCTAAATATCTGCTACTGATCATTGCTGCAGACAGGATGCAGGCATAGGTGAACTTTCGGTCAGACCAAATATAGCTGCTTGTATGTTTTGACCTCTAACCTACTCCAATATACAGTTTAAATAAGACTAAGGAACGCGCCTGTCTGCAGCTGTTCGTTCAAAGCCGAGATCAGAACTGGAGCTCTGCTCCTTTGCCCTAAGCAGCAACTGAGACATACAACAGCTAAGCACGGAGGGAGGTACCACTCTCTCCCTGCAATAACACTTTGACATTTGCTTTTCCTTCCCTCCTTCAAAGAGCAGAGGGCTGTTGCTTAGTGCTGGGAGCCCGTCCACGTCACCGAGCCCTAGCATGAGTCCACAGGACAGTAACCTCAGCGTGATTCCCACTGAGCAACTCTGCTCCCTTCGACAAGCTCATGGAGAGACGACACGAGGTCCAAACCAGACAGCATCTGCCTATAGCACCAGAATACACCAGCAGTAGGGGTTTGCTGACTTCTCATACTCGATGAGCAGGTTTGGGATACCAGGGTTTATACAACAAAAGGTGGCCTGACTAGGTGTTCCAGACACCTCTTCCTCCTCGCGACCACTAGTGCGATACACGACCTTTACGTATACTGTGCCAAATTCTGTACGTACCGTGCCTAATTCTGGCAGCCGTAATTATCGATGGCACTTCCACTCCTCTATGATTCAATTCACTTGGCACTGGTCTAGTTCTGCAGTTCGCAGTATGCATTTTTGCACCTTTCACTTTTCCATCTGCCTCGGCACGATGCATATGGCCTCTCTTTCCGAACAAGAGCTCCTTCACCCCCTCAATGGTACCAGCTAAGTCAAGATCGAGGCATTAGGTCATCGCTGCCACCCTAATGTCACTTAGCTGGGAAAATTAGGTCATCTGTTCACTCATAAGCAAGCTATGTGCATCGACGCACTCACCCCCTGATCCTCATCTCGCCAGTCCTGTCCGTGCCCCGCTCATTGTTCGTTTTTCCTCCCAGCTTTGGGGACAAACGCCACACTTCCACATCCGCAGCAAGCCATACAAACCAGGAGCAGCACAGAACTTGGGAGTCGCTCCTGGACAGCCTGAACAGCAGCCAGGGCCAGCCAGAGAGGGGGATTGCCTCACGGATCTTCAGGGCATTCAACTGCTTCCAAGCCACTGAATGGAAGAATCCCTGCAGTTGTAGTTAAACCTGATTGCCCAGGTGAGAGCAGGGTAGCCAGCGAGGACAGCTGGGTGAGAGTATCGTTAGGTCTCCGGCAAAACAAGCAGCAGAATAATGAGGCATTTCATACTGCTTGCAGTGCCAGAGGGCAAGCATTTTTAGATGTTTGGATTGATAGGTGCGCCCGGGATCTGTTAGTCAGGATTGCTCGCAGCATAAACAGACGGTGTCATTCAGGCACACCGGAGCATCAGCATCTCTGATGGCATGATAAGTAGCAGATCCCTTTTTCAAAGCAATATGGTTAACTCACAAATTCCTTGGACATGAGCACGCACTCCGGGAGGGATACGAGATCCTTGCAGAAACGGAATGTTTGCATAATGATGTTTTGTGTGATACCTCATTAAAATACCCGCTATTATGCAAGTTGCCCAAGGAAAAAAGGTTGGGTTTGTGGGCAGCTTTGAGCCTTCTCATGTTGGTTGGTTTCTCATGAAGTAGGTTGCTCTGGGTAGTAAGCTGGGATAAAGATCTAAGACAGTCTGTGGTCCTCAGCTCGGTAGGTAAGCTGCTGCTAAGCACTAGGAATTAGAAGCTCTGGCTGTACAGTAGAGGGAAGGGAAGGTGACAGAGCGATTATTACCCTCCTCTTTTTCAGCACTACTTGAGCACATTCGGGTATTAAACTCCTATCATACCACTCAGCTGTAATCTACACATACATAAGCTGCTTCTCTAGCCCCAAAACTCCTGCTGTCCTTCCACGTATTTTAGCAGACGGAAGAAGATCTCACCTCCCAGTTAGTGCATGACCAGCAAACACGCTGTATCGAGGAGTACAGTGGACTCAAGTTGCACTGCAGTCAAAAAAGCATGTTTAAACTGGGTTTCACCCCAACTCCAGGAGCCATCAGAATAAAACACAGGCTTAACTGCTCTGAAAGAGCTCGGGTCAAAGTCCTGGGTCTATCACAGAAGGCCATCCTCTTTCTCCCAAGAGATCTATCTGCCCTAGAGGAGCTGAAAGCAAGAGACAGTATCCTGACTGTAGTTACAAGACTGATCTTACCTTCAGTCAAATACTCTCAGCTTCATCTTAAAAGTGACAGATTCCAAGCAAAACAGTAGCTTGCCAAAACCTTCCACGTTCCCATCCTCTACCCAGAAGCAAAGTACCACTTTTATTTCATTTTTCTCAGCGATAAAGGACAGTACTTGAACACGGGTACTTTTTTTTTCTTTTTTTATTGCTGTTAAGTCAAGGAAAAAGGTTGCATAAAATCCAATCTCTTCTAGAAATATAAGTGACCTTTCCAGTACATTTCAAATATCAAAGTATATGGTAAACATACAAATAAAGAGAAGGTAACATACCTCCTATTTACAGTACAGTATTTTAAATCATAAAATAAGTTCCATAAAGTACAACTGGCAGGTAATTCACAATACAAGTCCATTGGTGGTTTAACACCCTCACTTCAACTCAAACGCAGTTCATTCATTTCAAGTGGTCCAAAAATACCCAGATCAAATAAAAATTTTAATCAAAATAATTTTCATTTACTACTTAAACTTTTTTTTTTTTTTTAAATTAAAGCTTTCATCTACCTCCCTCCCCGTTTCCCCCCCTCCAAGAAAAAAGTTTCAAAATGTACACTGGTGCTATAAATATAAATGCTACCTATGAAGAAATGTAGTAATCAAGCTTTTTTTCTTCAAGTTTTTTTTTTTTTGTTTAGCAATTTATTAGACGGCTGAACCAAAGATTGATTTTATTTCATCCCTCTACCGGACACTGGGCCTTAGTTTAAGAAAAAAGATTTCTGCCATGAACTGTGAGGAATGCCAAACCCTATGGATATACAGTGGTAGTTGTTCATCGGTGTTGAATGCAGCAGTCAAAAAATACACTCATCTTCCAGATAACCTCAGTGCACTTTAGGAAATCAAATATTACCTGGAAGCAATTTAGTACTTATATTGGCTTTTAAAAATAAAATAAAAAATACAGCAGCATTAAACTTACTTACTCATGATACTGACATGATTAATACCATCTTAACACTCATTTCAGTCTTTCACATTATACTGTAATTACGCATAGTGGTAAATTGTTATAAAATAGTGACTTTGCTATTTGGTAGACAGGTTCTAATACTAATACCTGACTATTTTGTAGAAAACCATAGCTTTTGTTCAGTTTGAAATAAAACATTTACATTCTAAGTACAATGCAACACTAATAGTTTAGGAAAAAAATATTCAATCAAGTAATGTTCATTCTGTGTTGACACGATGTAGAATAGCTTTAAAAAAGGAAAAAATGCTGTCAACTTTCATTACAAATGCAAACACACTGAGTACAACATTCATACCATTTTTTTCACCTTTTTTTTTTTTTGCTGAACATACAGGCTAAAAAGCTACAATGGAAGAAAAATCTGTCAATTTAAGCTTGTTCATTTTTAAAAATCTGTTCAAGTCCACACAGTTTCAGCCACTTCCTGCTCTATGTATTTTCATTATTTGGGACTCTCAAGAGCTGTGTATATGTATTTTTAGTAGATATAGTACACACAGTACGGTGTGTTCCTTTGGATTCTCCTAATAGGACGTTTGAACATCTCCCCTCAATTCATGAGCATTAATTTAGAGTAGGGGCAGGGTCTGTATGAACTGCTAAACACTCATGCAAGTCCAACGAATCCACGTGGACAGACAGGGAAAAGAAAATCAAACAGCAGCATAAAGAGGACAGGGAGTGGGAGGGGGAGAAGATTGTGGTGGGGAACATGACCAAGTTTCTTCTTTCACCATATGGCTGCTCCACCAGTGATGTCAGAGGTCAGAGGACTTTTTTTTTTTTTAAATGCAGTAAACATTGCACATGTCTCAAGTCTTCAGTGCAAAAGCATGGTTCGAATGCTCTTTTTGATTGTTTGGCTGTGTGTGTGAATTACATGCATTACGCAAGCCTTTTGTAGAACCAGAAGGAGACCAGGGACTCAGCTTTCTTCTTTTGTATGGAACAGAGGTGCAAAAGCAATGAAAAATTCCAAAAGAATATAAAACCGGGAATGTCCCAAAACACAAGACCACCCCCCCCTCCCACACACACCTTCCCCCAATTTCCCAAGCTTCAGTTTAAGTAGGCAATGTTTACTTGTTTCAGTCTGCAGAATCCAAGGTATCATTGGAAGGGGGAGGGGGAGGTGCGTATCTCAGTCTGTAAGTGCCTAAAACAGGAAAGAGAACTACTAAGTCACTGCTCACAATTAAAATGGATTACAAAACCACTACAAGGTATCAAAATGGACATGCTCTTCAAAAGGCACTATCATCCTCCAGTCCTTTCAAAGTAGGTCCCAAGATTTTATACTATTTTCTTTCAACTGCTCGCTAAAAATGTCAGTTTTTTTAAAAAAAACACAGACAGCAGATATAGGACTTCACCTTTGTTGGAAAAAACGCAGAGAAAAGAAGACCCCACCAAGGCTCGTCTTTCCTGTTCCAGTCCGACCAAACAAGTCAAGTCAGAGTGGGCACAGGCCAAGAACCAGGAGCAGTTCACGTTCCATGTGAACACTGCCTTTTCTCCACTGTTCTGAATGGAGAAAAAAACGGCGCGCAAGACCGAAGCCTTTGATTTTTGGTTCCAATTGGTTTCTGCCTTTTTGCTGCAACTTGTCTGAAAAGTTGAAGCGTATTTCATTTGTGTATTTCACGATGGGGCACAGAGGATGGCTGGTTGTGCAAATGTAAGCTTTACAAAAGTTAAATTATCAAATGGCCACTTCGTTTGCTTTTTTGAGTTCTCCTAAGTTTTAAGGATTCACGTTCACATTATAGACAGTAATGGATATTTTCTACACTTTTTGCCAATAAATTCTCTCCAAAAAACACTGAACAGGAATGGAAAAATTGGAACAACATGCAAATCTCAACATAAAGCCAAAAACAAACCAGTGAAAGGAATGACAAGTTAGAACAGATACAGTTTGAGTTCCCAGCTCTGAATCGTGCCCATTTTCAGCTTCGCGCTGTGAATCCCATTCCCTTGCTCTGTTCTACAAAAATTTCAGGCAGAGATAAGATACTTTGCAGTTTTAGAGCAGGTCACTAATGCACAACCATTTACACAAAACATACACACGCACGCACACCTTTCTGCAAGACCAGAAACAGCACATTCAGTAAGGTAAAGAGAAACTGCTAAACTCAAAAGCAAGTCCGCTGGGAGTTATCATGATTACCTTGTTGACTGGCCTCCATGGATGACTGCTTACAGTCCTGCGCATAGTGTCCACTTACACCACAATTGTAACATGAAACGTTCCCGTTCTTCTTGGGTCCCGACCCATTTGTGTTGGCAACTACGTTAGGTGCTGGATATACAGGATAGAACCTCCCAAATCCTGCCATCTGCTGCATACCATAGTTGGCTTGGCTCCCCATTACCGGGTCATGCATAAGCCCGTTTGCATATGGAGACTGAGGCAGGAAGAAAGGAAGTTGTGTTCCATTGCTTTGATGTGCTTGATTGAGGTAGCTGCCATTGCAAAGGGATGGCAGAGTGAAGAAAGATGGAACTCTGTAGACTTGTCCATGAAGTGGGTTATGATAAAAATAGCTATTAATCTGAAGGCTTCCGTTGGTCCCACAGCTACACCTCCGTCCGCAAGAACCGCAAGGACCAGATCCCAACTGCTGCGGAGGTAACATTGTCCCATTAGTGTTATTGTTTCCAACAGCGTTTATGTAGGATGTGCTGTCGCTCTGTGCAGTGCTGTGTGTTAAAGCAGGGCTCGGGCTAGGGGCAGGGCCTGGCGTGTGTGTAGGTATTGCGGGAGGAACGGTGGACTGCACCTGGCCAACACCTAAACCAGCGGACTGAGGTGGCGAGGAAGTTGCTACAGTGTTTAGCACGTTTGTATTCTGGTTGGGCAACACACTGGTAGCGTGAGGACTGCCTGGCAAAGCATACGAAGCTGGTGGAGGTGGTGGTGCTGCCGTGGAGAGACCAGCTGCTGGAAGAACTACCTTGAGATTGGTAGGCTGAGGGATCGCTCCTGGGTTTCCCTCAATGTGAGGCACCATTTGATTCAGTCCTACCACCTGGGATGCAGGTTTTGTGATGGGATCTGTCGTAGGAACTGGGGATCCTGGGAAACTACCTGGATTGTGGACTGGGATAAAGGCAGTATTTGGTGATCCAATACTTAAGTTTCCTGTCGGCTGCTGCGGTCCATTAACTGTGCAACTTTCTGACGATCCCTGTGGAGAGGGCATTTTCAATCTGTGTATTGCCAAATGCAAAGCAGGGCTACCAGGCTGGACAGAGTGTGGAAGGAAAGTGGATGGGACTGGCAAAGGGGAAGCCATCAGCTCAAGGCGTTTCTCAGGTTCACCAGAAGTCCCCGGGCCCATTCCACCAGGAGGTGAATTCGCAGACTCTCTCACTGGTGAGACAGCAACAGGCGTGGTAACGAGCATTCCCATCGTTTTACCATCTGCAGATATGGGCGGTGGGACAACTGCTTCAGGCTTTTGGGCAGCGCTGTGCATCACACAGTGTAAGGCAGGCATAAAGGAAATGTGTTGGAACTTTGCGTTCAAAGGATCTTCCGAAAGGCTTCCGTTTTCGTTATTCACCGCAGAGATCTGAGCAGACGATTTGTTCATGTTTGATGAACTGACAGCACTGTAGCCTGTAAACCTGGTTGCGTTTTGATTCCCAGAGTCCTCAGAATTGCTATCCGTATCTGTGGAGAAAACAGCGTTTGTCAGAGTCGGAAGAATGTATATGAAACTACATTAACTCTCACCCTGGACTCATTCACCCACATAAAACTACATTTGCCGACACAAATGATAGTTACATCTTCCTGAATTAGAACAACTTTGAGACTATTTTCATTCATCCAGATCAGGGTAGGTCAATCTCAATCACTCGCCTATACCAAACTGCCTAACAAGCTACCGTGTCTTTGACTTGTGAATATCTGCAAATGGGAACGGTGGTACACAGACCACATTAGGAATTTGCATCTACCTTGAAAGATATTAACACAGTTTACTCAAATTTGGAAGGAGTGGCAAATTCAACGGCCATTAAATACAAAGAGAAGAACCTCCCAGAAATGATGGGCATACTTTGATGTAAAACAAGTCAACTTTATGTCAAACATAAAACATTTTTTCCATATACTGTGCTGCTGAACTTAATCAAGAGACCTACATCACTGAAGTCAGAAAATACTGGTATCTTGTATGACATACATGTACGTAGCAATCTAAAACTCAACAGTATGCAAACAGTCATGCTATTTGCAAGAAGCCTTCAAATCATCCAGCCACAAAACTCACAAAACAAAACGTCATCTGTGGCGAGTTCAGAAATGAGAGCAGCTAATAAAACTGAGAAACCAGTTAAAATTAATGCAAGAAAAAGATTAGTCAAGGAATACAGAAGTTCATGCACACTCTCCACAAATCCAACCTCTGTCTTTTTCTTCTTCACTATCAAAGCTTTCCCTCCCATCATGTCGTGGACTAGAAGGAGAACTGTAACTTTCAGACGATGTTTCTCCACATGTATCATGACCAGATCCAGCGTCCAAATTCAGATCTAAAAATAAAAATTGGCATTTTTATTTTTAATCTTAGTATATCGAAGTGAGATTGTTTTGGTTTGCTGATATCACGCTAGTCCAGATTTTTGTTTGTTATACTGTGTTCCTACTTAATTGCATCTGTCCCTTCTAATGTTTTAACGCCGTGCATCAAGGGCTAGTCTTGTACCCCACATATCTGATGACTGAATCCTTCATGTTAAAGAAGGTGACACTGAAAATTCACATTTATGCAGAATAATCAAAAGAATAACCCTTCAAAAGTTTTGTGATGCTTATAAAAAGTGTACTGTAATAATAATTTCCTCTGCATGGTAGCAGTCAATTGTTTCCATTCAAGTAGGTGAAATACTCCTTGGTCACACCAGCAAAGGCAGAAAGCTAACTCAGCAGGCACAGTCCAAACAATACACCTTTTCATCACGAACTGTTCAAGAACAGGCTTTAAGCCAACTGTATCAACAAAATCAGAAAAAGAGGTGAACTACAGATGCGTAAAATTGCTTTCTAAATTTTGAAAGGGATCGTGGGAAACTCATTTGCTGGAAATGGGATTTCAGGGTGGGTTTGGATCCTATTAGTGAAGTCAAGTCTAAGCCAGAATGCTCCGGCTTTCAGGTTCAGCCTCAGAGGTGAAGTAACAAGAGAGATGTGTGCTCTCACAGAATGTAGGCCAGATGCTAGCAACAAGGAAACCCCGATGCGGCAAAACTCTGTTGGAAAAACTCCAGGACAAAACCAGAACTCTTATTTAGGTTACTATTAATTGTTATAAATTTTTAATTTATTTATAATTATTGATTCATTACTGTTACCGCAAATATAACAGGTTGGGATAAGTCATTATAAAGCTGACATAATGTTTTGATTCTTGAAACCATTTTCCCGGCTAGAGAAAACCTATACTGAAACCTATACTTGGTAAAATTATTACATATTCTAAACACTTGTTAAAATATAATGTGAAGTGGAAGTGTCAACCTCACAATGCTGGCAATTGTTCAAAAAGTCCAAAGCACTTATCACAAAATATCAAGTCTTCTAAGTTACAAGTGTAACTAAATGAGGACTCAAAAGCTAAAAATAGGGAGTGAAAAATGGAAGAAAATACGATGCAATTAAGAGCTGCTGACTCAAAAGAGGACATTTCAAACCATGCTTTCAGATACAACGCTAGGGAGACTCAGACGGCTACATGATTTTTTCTTCTTGTAGACTGCATCTCGAAAAGAGTGTATCAGATGACATTTTTATGTTTGTACGCAAACAGGTAGAAAGCTCATCCCTGAAGACTGAATTGCTTCTAAACTCTCTGGGCTGAAGCTTCTTCTTGGAGCAGCATTAACTAGCCATCTCTATCAAGGAGGCAGTTTCACATCTGTGGATTAGTGCATAGTGGGTGAACGCAAAGCACTCCTTTTTAGCATTGCACTGTATCACACAAAATTGCACAGTCTCTGAAAGTTACCATCAGTTCATAAACACTCAGTGTGTTTTGCTTAACAAGAGCAGTAAGCAATCAAACGTATACAAAAAGCTGTCCTGTATATTATTTTTCCTACTTGTACAGCTCTTACCTATAACCTTTTACAAACGTATTGTTTTTGCTAACTTTGTGAACTGTGAATTCTTAAAGTTTCTGTCAGATTTTAATACACTTTTTAGAAGATAACAAAAGCTGCCCATAAAGCACATGACACTAATTCAGATATGGGATCTACCTGGAACTCTCAAAGGTAAGAAGTGATGAGAAGAAAGAATGAAAACTTGTTCAAGACTGTACCCCAAGGAGAAGCATGAGCAAGACAAGGCACTTTGAAAGAGTGCTTTCAACACTTAGGCCAATTAGGTGGTATAGAAAAAGGTAAATTCTTTTTCAACTTTCTGTTGGGAAAACTAAATATGAGAAAGACAAGGATGCAACTGATATTAGGAGGCTGGAAAACATCAAGACATCAAAGTCAATAGGTAACATAGCCCTTCAGAAAATGATAGTAAAACCTGAAGGCTCAACTTACTAAAACAAAAATGATATTTGTGTTGCTTAACACTGACTGATGTATACAAACTCTGGCCCAGACACTAGATTTTGCTGCGTTACCTAAACTTGAAAACCCTGTTAGGGCAGCGTACGCGGTTCTGTGCTCAGTAGTCACCTGGTTTATGCACTACAGTTCACCAAAGGGTCACACCAGAGGGTTTTTATAACGGGTTCCCCATGTGCCACCCCATAGCACTAGCAATCCATGAAACTAGTGATCTGCAAAGGAAATGCTAATGACAAGACGCTGGACTTCCACACACTCAGACTGCTGAATTCCATACAGAAGAAGCCTAACTCTAACTGTTTCTGCAACTACTACTCAAGGCAATTTACGAAGACTTTACTAGAATGTTTCCAGTTTTGCACAAAAGGAGACATACCCTAATTAATTTTATACAAAATACTGTCTAGCACATTTTATCCAGAAAGTCAAAGCACAGACTAGACAGCCAACATGCTGACTTGCACTGAAAGAAACTTCAAATTTGTGATTTCCTCTTCACTGCAGAACAATGAATAAATGGGCAAAACTGGAAATTCTGTTTCTTACAAAGAGCTTAGGAGAAAACATCTTACCTTTTGCTGTCCCTGTACGTATGTGCTGTGATGCTGCAACTCTAACTCCATTAGTCCTGTTATTCAACCGGCAGTCAGTTTTCTTTGCTTTCTCCCTGTGTAAATAATTTTCACGTTTTTTTTTCCCCAAATGCATGAGCACAGATAACCAACCATGTATGAAAACAGAATGCCACTGTAAACAAAGGCAGTAACTCCAGGCCACAAATGTGTATTTAACAGATTTAACAACAAATGTAGATAATGCACTAATAGCCTTTATTTATTTGTTTAATATACCAGTAATTAAACTACCAACAGTGTTACTGAACACTTTGAATAAAGATCTAAAAGAAAACACACAAGAGTTTAAAAAAAAAAAAAAAAGAGGATGCAGCTGATTCTGCAGCCTTTCCTGAAAGCTAACGAATGTTAGTGAAGCCATACCCTAGACTATGGTAAAAGCATCTGGTTACAGAGTAATAAAATGACAAGAAGTCAAGTTGAAACCTTATTAGATAAGGTTGTAAATTTTTTCACTTCCTTACGGTGGAGGATTGTTAAGCCCACAGGAAGTTCTGAAGCCCTCTGATTCACAAATTATCTTCAATAAAACATTTCAGCAAGTTACCACCCACTGTCTGTCCTTACTTGATCTTCACCATTTTCTGGACAGCTTTTCAATTTTTAACTTTCACATAAATATAAAGGGAAAAAAAGGTAATTCTGTATCACTCAACCTGCTTCTGCTCCTTAGTCTGTTTGCTAAATGACAACTGACAATTTTAGGAAAGGAATGCATACAATTACATTCTGTTTATCGCATTACTTCTTTTCAAAAAATAAAAGGTTTTTTTATATAGCCTAGTCTCACAATATGCCAGCTCTTATTCCACGATAGTAAAACAAAGCAGCTAACTGACTGTACGCTCTGTTTATCAGAGTGAATGCACCACACGTCGTTCCTGGATTACTGGTTACGTTGGAAACCTACTTTTCCAGCTGTGGCTTTCCCTTCTTCTTGCTTACTGCAGAGAGACTTCGTTTTTCCCCTGTATGCTAAACAGAAAATACAATAATGCGAGTCATAAAAGATAATTTGTATCATGAAAACAAACAAAAAACCTTAGACTTAAAGGTCTATGAGCCCATGACTAGTGCTGCTCACAGATGCTACAGCCATACAGACAACTATTTGTATGGTGCAATCAGACCTTCAGAATCATGCATATCATCTTGCGTTTATGCTATTATTAGCAAAGGACACAGCGAATTACTACTTCCAAATATTCAGAAGATATCAGTCAAATTATTGCTATAAGTAAGCTGTAAGTCTTTCCATTTGAGGAGAAAACCAAACACTTTTCATCAAATACTCCCTAACAACTCCTTCCTCGAAAAGAAGTTATCTCATCAGAGTTAATCATAAGGCTTAAGGGGCTACAGAACTTTTGATTTAAGTGGAATTATCTGATTGGGAGGGGGAGAAGAGTACATGTGGCAAATTATTTTTACGTTGCAAGTTATATTCACATCTTGACAAAACAGGTACCTGGCCTTGATTGCTGCTAAACTAAACTCTATAAAATACCACCTAGGAGCGTATTAGAAAAAACACAACATCTGCATTTTTCTGTAAGTATATACTAGTTGCTAGTGATATCTCATATTTGGCAAAGCAGTAAAAACTGTGACAACCCAAAAATAGTCTCTGCCTACGCTGTATTTGGAAATCTTCTAAATGAGAAGTAGCTTTTACTCCTTCAGTACATCAATTTTGTCTTGCCTCAAGCTCGCGTACTTCAAGCTTTGATGCAGTCTACCATTTCTGCTTTGAAAACGAATCTCAATTCATTACCCTAGTTTGTGAAATAAGGAAACTTTGGCTTGCCATTCCCCACATAATAATCAATAGCCTAATTCTGCATGTGGAATGAAATCAATATTAAGCAATTCTAACATTCAGGGTTTTTCAAATGAAAACGTGAGCAACCTTCCTTCCCTCAATTTCAGTACCTGAATTTATTTATGAGTAATTATTCCTCCTGACCACACTCATACCGAAATTGACCACCGGAGACAAAAAAAAATAAAAATCTCACACAATGTGTATATATGCATCCAGCTATTAACTTTTTCAATGAAGATTAATACTTAAGTTACTTAGATAATGGAGGTAAGATAGATGAGGGCATGTCTAACCTGTACTCCCTGCTGCGCCGTTCATATAGTTTACTTATTAATACCACGTTGAGTTTGTTGCTTGCAACAACACAAATTCCTTAGGCCTTCTGAAATTCTCTGTTACAGAGAGTTGTAACTTATTGTACAACACGCTACAATAACAGGAAGTTCCTGCTAAGAAATTAACATTAAGACTTTTCTGATTGCACACGTCCTGTTGGGATGTTTTAGCTATAAATTCAAAACAAAATACTTAAACTTCAACAGAGTGGTAAGTGTAAAAATTATGAGGGGTTTTCTAATCAAGGTAGGTCACCTGCAACTTGAACATGGACAATTATCGCTACAATTTTAGCAGTCTTCTTCGTCTTTTATATCTAAATATAATCATGTGTAGAGGACAGTCTCATTTCAGAGTTTCAGAACATTGCTTTAAATGTAAAAACAACACACCTGGTCAAGTAGGTTTGTACAGTGCTCTGGGTGCTGCTGGGCAATACAGCTTTTTCTTCTCCAGTCCATTACCCCATTTTGCTCAGAGTGCTGTATGTTAAGGCTATCCAGTGAAGAACATTTTGCACTACTAGTGCTGCTGAAAGGAAAAAAACAAAAGCTATGCCAACGTGAACAAACTTGTGGGCTTTTCCTACCAACATACACATTTTTACATTGTGTTGGGAAACAGTTATTTTGCTTTCTGAAAACGCTAGAAATTCAAGACATTTTAAAGACAAATTACAGAAGTTCTTGCACACTAAAGTTATAATAACGACCTGAACATACATGGAGTTCCTTTTGAACGTCTACTAGAATTTGATGCAAAAGTCAGAAAAAAAACATTTGGAGAAAACAGCACTTGAGAGAAGAGTTTTCATGGATATTTCTGCACGCAGTCTTTTTGTTCGCTTATATCATACAAGATGTGGGGAAACTTTCCAGAAAGAAATGTATTCTGAATTCATTCTCTTTCTTCCTTATGATTAATGACAAAATTTGTAATTACTATTTCAGAATTCATAACACATACCAGAAAAGGAGCGCATGCCTACTTACAAATCGTGCTGCAGCTGTGTTTATTTGAATTTCAAACTAGTCCTCTTGTTTTATATGTTAACCTTGAGGGCTGCTAGATTTGAGTAGTGCTGGGAAATGAGATTTGCATTCGACATTTTCTGTGGGCCTTATAATGCCTTGCACTGATGCTTCTCTTAGCAGTTGCCAGCCAGTGGCAAGTTTTAGCTAGGTCTGAGAGCGCTTGTCAGTGAAGACTGCTGGACAAACAGTCAGGGGTCTCACAAGGTCAGTAAGGGCACATGGATCTATATAAACTTGTCATCTACCATTCGAAAACATATCCTACTATTCACTGGATGCAAAAAATAAGGGGAAAAAAAAGGAGTTAATACTTTTAACTTCTTATCAAAATACTCATGCTGGAAATTTAAAGCACCTTTTAATTCAGGGCTTTTGTCAAGGTACATGAAAATTACTGTAATATGAGGTGTTAATCAGTTCCCATGATGGCAGAAATCTACCTCACTCCAAAGCAGAAGACATGCTGAAGTTCCAGCAGCTACTTACCAAACACCTCTGCAAGTAAGTGCTCAAACTAATTTAAAAGACATGCAATAGAATATTTAAAAACAAAACAAAACAAAAAAAGCTCAGACAAACGGTGAGAACCCAAGGTGGTCCCTAAATAGAGACGTGACTCCATAATTGTAGAGATCTAAGCAAGGTCACTTTAGAAACTTCTGCCAAATAGGATTAAGTGAAGCTGCTGCTAAATTTGTTGTCATTTCGTATAAGCTGAAATACTGGTAAATATTTATTTCAGATATTCAATCTCATTCCTCCAAGCAAACTTCTGGACCTTTTCAAGAGTAAGGCTGCCATACTTAAATAACAACAGAAAACAGACGGATATAATGTATAAATTTTCCTGAAATGTACCAATGCTGTCTGAGATGAACCATTATTTACTCTAGAAAATTTTGTATACATTTAAAAGAGAAAAGTATCATTCAATGCCATTTCTTTAGAGCCTATAAATAGCAGGCATAGGTTTTAAGGAAGTCTCAGTGTGAACACAGGAGGATTAACAGGCCTTCAGTAATCAAGTGGTAAACACATTTTCCCCTCTTAAGAAGAAAATAACAGCTAGCAAAAAGATTTTCTATCACGAAGATTTGTGGAAAGACCTGTCCCAGTTCATCAAGCTGCTTCTAAAAAAACCACTTTGAAGAGAGATCCTAAACAACAGTCAGTTCTAGTATACTTTATTATAAGAGTAAGTATACTTAAGTCTATATTATAAGAGTAAGAAAAAAAAAAACTAATTCTTTTGGATTGATAACTGTATGTTAATAAGCTTGGATTGAGCTCTTATGACTTCATAGTAGTTTTCTAACCACTGGCATAATCAAAGATTTTGTTAAGATGCCATTCTCTTCTTGGACAAATTTAAGTTGAGAGTAACTTAGGAGGGTTAAAAACAAAAACAAAATGAAACCAAATCACTAAGTTGTCCAATCAGTAATTTCACAACAATCTTGTTGGTTAAGATTCACAAAACTTTGACAAATGGTTTTGCACTACGATTGTTTGTTAATTATTGTAATTTCAAGTAAATCTTTCCCCTGAGATAAATACATCTTACAGATAACGTAACAGTTAAACACAGAACAAAATTGCAAACCACAAGAAAAACTCTATTCGTTTTTTCCCGTTAATATAGTTAAAATACTGCACAACTATGCGCAAACATCTCCAAAGATTCTGGTTAAGATACATTAACAAGTGAATGGACTTAAATAAACAAGGTATACAAGCTCTAGCTGCTAAACAAGGGAAAGAATGGGCTACCTTCTCCGCTAAGATCATCTTTGAAACTATTGAAGAAAAGCTGAGAATCAACAGCACTGGAAGTTTCCGTATATGCATGTGTGCATGCACAAGGGAAAGAAAATATAAAATATATATTGATATTACCCAGACTATAAACAAAATCAAAATATCAACTTAAACAGAAGACTAACAAAATTTGTGTAAGAAGAGAATTCCAAATGACCTATACCTACAGATTCAGAAACACAATCTTTTATAATATTTTTAGTAGAGTTTTAATACAGAACTTGTCCATGTTACATAGACCTTTCTAATACAGATTAAGCTAATCGGAGAAACAACCAACTGAACAAGCTTTTATCTAGAAGGAAAAATATACTACCAAAGCACTAACAAATGAAGTTCAGAAAGGTAGCATGGGCACATTACATCCTGGTACCTACTTGGCAACAGGACTTTTTCCATTATGTTTCTTGTGGACTGTTGTGTGTTGCATTACATCTGGAAAAAAAAAAAGGCAAAAGGCATGATTCCAATAGCAGTTATTTTCTCGTTTAGATCAATCCAGAAAATTCATCTTTCCATCACTACCCGACACACTGGAAGACATCTCCATTAAATATACTAGACTGAATTTACAGTGGTGAAATTAACAGATGTTGCATAGAGGACAGATCAGTTTGTACAGACAGTAGAATCAAGACTCTTTACCTTCAATTTCACAAAAGAATGAAACAGAGAAATAGGAAGCATTAACAACCCTCTGTTTGCTCACCTCTAGATTTAGTCATAAGGACTAAATGTGTGATTGAGTATTGTCCAGTATGAAAGGGATGAAAAGAAGAAAGTGAATTAAGTCAGAAAAGTTCAGAATTCTGTAATTCTTTTTTTGGCTACTAAAATGAATCTCAAAATTCCATGTCATTCACAAGTTCTGAATAGTGAATGAAGGTAAGTCTTACACAGAAGAATTGCATTCTGACCCTCAGAAATTTCACTGTGCATGTAAAGCTTTACTGATAACATGAGACAGAAAAAGAGATACCGCCTCAAACAAGAAACAAGAACCTTGGATTCGTGGTCTGCCCATTTCTTTAAAACAATGGTTGAACTTTAACAAAAACAAGTTTTTTTTTCAATTGCAACTAGCCTTCTTGGTAGCCATCATTGGGCCTGAACTCCTGTCAATGCAACACAGAAGTCCAAATGACGACTTGAAAAAAAATAATTCAATTTTAAAACTTCTGGTAGCACTTATTAAAATGGCACACAAGGTGTTCTGCATTGCATTTGTAGCTTCATCGGTTGAACAAATTCCTTTTAAGGACAGTATATAAAACTTCTTGAGCTGTTTTTGAATATACTGTAAATTTACTTGGTGTATTCTGAACTCTACAGAAGAATATAACAAAACAATCTTAAATAAGAAAAGTCTGTCTGAACTGCATATGTGGATTACTGATTGCACATAAGATCAACTACAAGCTTATTAGTTATTAGCATGTAAGAGGATAAGAGCGGTGCCTTTCTGCGAAAGCTAGTACATCTGTGCATGTTCACCTATCAGCCCCATTTCTCATCCTTTCCACCTACCAGAAAGTTCTACTTGCTCATTACTCAAAGCAATGTGAAACTGGCTTGACATTCATTACAGAATGAAATTACTGACCAGCCACTAGACTGCTGCTTCCATTTGTGAACTGTTTCCTGAGGTATTTGGAAAACACCAGCTTTGAGACTGTAATCAATATTCACTACAGTCCCAAACAGTTAAAATCCTTATTAACTGGCCAGAGTATAAAAGCAGTGTAAGTTAAGAGGAAAAACTTCAATATCCTTTCTGTGTAAAACTAAAATCTAGACAAATTTGACACATTTATAGCAAAACAAGCTGCTGCATTCAACTTGTAACCCAAATAACTGAAGAATAGGTAAAAACATGAAAAGCTGCAAACAAACTTGGCTCAAGTAAATCGTGGAGTATTTCTTCCTGTTTCCTCAACACAGCCGTGAACTTCTGCCTCCAAGCTGTCTATGAACAATCCCACTTCTTGGATTATATAGCAACCCTCTAAGGAAACTGTAGGATGTATACAACGACTCTTCATTTATATAGCACATTTCATCCAAATCTCTCAGCTTTGTACCAATAAAGAAATTGGTCAACTGCATGATTTCCAGAACTGAGTGTGGTAAATTTTCTCAGAGAAGAACCACCTTTAAGTACACAACTACCTTCCTCCTGACTTGAAGCTTCTGAACTGTCCTCCTTGAAGTGTTCTGGTGCTTTAACCGTCTTCAAAGAGGGTTGTAAGTTACCTGCAGAGAATAAAGTTCACGTAGTAACTTTATAGATCTTGAACAACTAGACAGTTCCTGAGTTCTTGCACTAAACTGGAAGCTAGGGAAATGGAAGACTGAACTTTCTGGTTTGCATGTGGCAATAATTTGAACATCGTCTCCTTCAAAGCAGGCCATCTCCAAGAACAGAGGCTCTATGGAGATGCTTTTATTTTGAAGAAAAATGTGTGCAAAACAATTTTAAAGCTATGGTAAAATTTCAAAAGCTTTGGATTGTGATTAAATTATGAATATTTCTATCGTATTGCACATCAGATTTTTCATAAATAATATTTTCTGTTTCAGCAGGAAATAGCAGGAGACCAACTACAGTTACTAAAATTTTTACACAATAAGTTACACTCCACTGTTAAATCGTTCACCTGTCAAAGGAGACTTAATTTGGGCTGAAATCGTCTAGTGCCCTTAACACAGTCTTGATGCATCATTTTTGCCTTGTTATGCCAGACGAGGTAACAAAAAGTGGCAATAATATTTACAGTTTTGTTGCAAAAATACCAGCGCCCCACTCTGAAAGAAAACTAAGTTCAGCAATGAATTTAACTCTAGGAGTCGACTCTTTTCCTCTCAAAAAGTTCCAAGTTAGCGCAGGTAACAGCATCTGAAAGCTGCTGTTCAAGGTCTTGAAGTATTGATGGGAAGATCTTCCTGAGTATTGTTTGCATTGAACATACTAAACCCCAAGAGATCGTGTTTGAATGAAGTCTACTGGGATCAAAAATTTACCCCAGCCTGAAGAGGTGTCTAAAATAACTGATGTTATGAACCAGAAGAGAGCTAATTGATTCCCTCCTTAATGGAACTGTGACAGCATAGATAATGACGCTTACTGAACATGTTATTCAGTGTGAGATCTCAACTATTATTTAAGGTATAAAGATCCTCCACTGAATTGACAAGTTATTTCCACAAAGGTTTTACTAAAATCATACCTATAGCATTTAAGTACTTCAGAGAGTATTTTTATATTTCTGTGAATGGACATTGTATCCCCAGATCTAAAAAATGACTGAAGACCAATGTAAGCCACAGTAACTTTCTGTAATTCATTCTGCACATTTGAGTTAAGAAAAATCTCATCCCAGTTCTCAAACACATGCTTCTTCCCTCTCCCCCAGCACTGTCACCATACTCAAAATATGCCACCATGGCCTAAATTGTAATTGTAAATACTTAGCAGGATTTCAGGCTTCCCAAACACGAAATTTAGAAAAACACAGTGGCCAGCAATAAAAAACAAACAAAAAACTCAAAAAAGAGCAGGATGAGTACTTCTGTCTTAGCACAGAACGTATTAGTCTGCTCTACAGTAAATGTGATGGTGAACCTGAACCATCCCAGAGGAGTTATCCAGTCTCCCTTATCAACAGATAAACAACTACACTTAAATGTATCATGCTATTTGTCTTCATCAAAGCTTTCCTTACTATCTATCCCAATGTCAGGGCCCTGAACCACACCAGTGATCTTTACAGCCTCTTCTGTCCTCCCAAGGACCACACCTGCCTGCGTTCGAGACCAGCTCTGGTACAGGGCAGTTATGCAATCTCGGGTGAGACTGCTGGGAATGAGCTGGGAGACGCCTCGTGCAGGGCCTCCATCCTTGGGCTCAGGAGCCACATTCAAGCTCAGGTCTTTGCCAGGGCTATGCTGCAGCCGTGCCTGGGCCTAGCCACGTCTCGCTGATCCTGTTCTTAACCCTGACCCACTGACTTTTCTGCCCTGACCTCAGACATGACTCACTGCTACCGACTTCTCTGGTAATCACCAGACTCTTGCCTGTCCCTGAGCCTAATCCTCCTCACAGCAAGTTAAGCCCATTACAAGTTTTCTCTCCTCTCTGCTAAACGATGAAGTTCCTCATCCTTTCTATCTGTCATGCATTTTAGATCTGACAAATCCTCATGACCTTTCATCTAGCCTATATGCACATATATACACATTTTTGTTTGTTTTTATTACAAATTATCTCCCATTTATGATCACACTATAATCTGTAAGGCATTGTCCTGCAGAATTAATGTTTTAATCTACCAACAACCCTGCAGATCATTTCTGTCCTGCACTCATGCAGTTGAGTCTACTATGATGGGACCTAGCACTGGTTCTTTTTCAGTGCATTTCTACAATTTGTGAAGATCATTTTAAATTATAATAATGTACAACAACATACCGACAACTTTTTCCCACCTAGATGTAGCCTATAGACTAATACATGCAAATCCTATGTAGTGTGTCCATCATTAATGTGGATCTTTCTGGACCTTGGAACTTCCTTCCTCCCCATGCAGCTCTTCATTACAAGAGAGTTGTCAGAATTTTTCACAGCAATAAATTCCAGCCAATTTCACAATCATCCTGGACCTCATTAGTTTAACTGATATATGAAACTTACATATAAGAATGTCCTAACTGTTACTAAAAAAAAAAAAAAATTCAAAACCACAAATAACATCTTCAGCTTCTCCCATAATAACAAGGCCCTATCTGATCATAGAAAGAACACATCTGATACACCACATGTATCGTCTCAGATTTGTGTTAACTGTCATCCCTTTATTTTCTTTCGAGTGCTCACAAGCACTCTGTTCAAAAACTCTGACTTATTCCTTACTAAGATCTTCTGCAACTTCTTAGGCTACGGTCTCACAGTCAGTACTGTAACTGTCATGGTGTATAACATGCACTGAAAGAAGAAAAGATTCAATAGAAACAAAGAGCACATCTTAAGGCAGCCATACAGAGAAGCTAAGCTTGGGTCACACCGTTTATAATACAGAAGTGCCAGGTCCACCAAGGAAATATCAGCAACGCAAATGCTCTGAACAAGTTTCTTTAAGATCTGAAGTCAGAGCCATCCTACTATTTACATACTATGTATCCAAACCAAATCTTAGTTTAAATATCAAGACAAACTCTACAAAATCTACAAAAGAAACCAAATAAATAACATGCAGTTTTTTGGGGTCAGTGCAGCAGGCTTTTTGTTCCCATGTTTACAACAGCCTCATCATTCATTTTCACAGGATTCATAAGAAAGGTAGCAGTAGCTTTAATAAAAAAGCATGCTTTTTAAAAACCTGTTTGAAGTCTTGAAGCTTTAAAGAAGTTTTTGAATGGCCAAAAGTATTTGGCTGCATTTCTATTCAATACCACTTGTCCTACTGCTGAAGTGCTAGTGAGGTCAGGGAATTCTGGCCCGTTTTCAGATTTCTTATAAGGATAAAGTCCCAAAGTGTTGCACGTGCTCAATTTATTTTTACCTATTTTAGCAGCATGATGGTACAGAGAAGAAAGAAAGAAAAGAACACAAGCTGATGCTTCACAGCACATTCCCACTGTCAAAAGCGTATGTGTCTGCTGAAAACAACTATTCATTGGCAGTGAGTTCAAGTATGACCAGTAGAATACAATGTAACATGAATACGTAATTAAAAAACATAATTAGGCATGACAGGAAGAATCATTTTTTATAGACTTTTTGTTATATAGAACAGTATTAAGATATTTCTTACTGTGAGTGTGCAAAGATTCTGATGAAATTGATTGGAAGAAGTTGTATACTCTCTGATTCTGCAGAAAAGCTTGTGATGTATTTGAAAATAGCTGCCTGAAATTTAAGTGAAATTTTGTTAAACTGTAAGTAATATTTCATAGGAAGAATAGAAAAGTACCATTTAAGAGCAAATTAGGTAGTTCTTAAAAAGACTAAACACTTTAACTTGCAAACTTGGACACTGAGCATACAGAAGATTAAAGGCTACTTCAGAGCTTTGTTGTTCAGTCCTTGTGTTCAGTCCTAATTGGAGTACAGCCAGTAAAAGAAATTGGTATGATGGATTTTTTTAAAATTAAAAACGTACGTGCTTTTGAGCCACCCTAATTCAAATATTTTCGCCACCTGTAACATTATCAGGCAGGAGCTTGGACAGATTCAAAAAAGCACTGAACCTTAAGTTTTAACTTTTTTCCTCAACTTCTTTTTTTTCCAAAGCAATGCACCTACTTGTTAAATACACTTATTTGATTAAATACAAAGTTGAATTCACTTATAAAGACAGTGTTTGAATTTCATAATTATCTCCAAGAGAAAGGGTGGGATTCTCAAAATTGCTCAGCACTGTTCTGAATCTGTTCCCAAGAGTTCAATGACTTCCTATAGCTTCAGACAAGAAAACAGTCCAAGAATAAATATTTTAAGTCTCACAACAGCTTTCCAGCTTTTGCTTGCCAGCACTACAGTTCTACTATTTTTTTTTTGGAGGGGGGGTAAAGGCAATAAAAAATTTTTTTGGCCAACCAAGCACGTACTTAAGACACCTAAATACACATTTCTGCTTAACTGACACTGTAAGAAATTTTTTTTTTACGAAGTAATGCTATTGTCAAGATTATTCACATGGTCATTTAGCATAGTCACAACTTCATTTATAAATAGTAATTACAACTCCATACTACATCATGGTTCGATATACTGAAAATATATCCTCAGTGTGTTTGTAATTATTCTGCAGTTAGGCTTTACACCTCTTCTGTACTGCAGATACTTACCAATCGACCAATATTTAAAAACATGATGCTTATTACTCAAAACTGACCTAGTTTTTACCTTGAACATCAAGCCAATAAAAGCCAAATAATGGTACAGATCAAAATAAAAGAAAATTGGGAAGGAGAGGGGAAGGGGAAGGTTGAGGCATGCAGCAGCTCTGTATCTTCTGTAGCTAAGCTATTGAGACAAAACCCTGAGATGTAAGAAGCTTGGACTCGAGTACTCATCTGCAGTATTCAGAGCAGGAGCTTGACAAGCAGTGCCTGATTACTTCAGCAAGTGTCTCAAGACACACTTGGCCTAACCTGATTAATAGTTTTAAGTTACTTTGAATAAGGTTGAACAACCCTGACAGAAAAGAACAAACCTAACAAGGTACCTATAGCAAATAAAAAGAACAAGGGAGGCATATTCAAATTCATACTGCTTTTCTGAGGTACAGGATTTAATCAAAATGGTCCACAGCTCAGCAAGCACTCTCATAACTAGATAACAGGTTATGAGGTATCCGCCCTTTTCTTACAAATGTGTAAACTGCATTTTATTTTATAGATACGCTTCATTGTTACTGTTTATTCATTTCCAAATTCTGTTGTGTCACTCTATCGTGATTTAGAATCAGAAAATAGCACTTTGCGTTATTTAGAAAAATTAAAAAGTATGTCTTTGTACAATGGAGATAAGGCCCTCCTCCCTAAAGTACCAATCATTGCTAAACAATGTTGTCCCACACTAATACTTTCTTAATTGGATGATTACTCCTTAATAAGTCCACACCACTGAAGTTTGAAAGTAGACTCTCATTTTCAAGAAAAAAGATATATTTCATCATTGCCTTCCCTTCTTCTTCATAAATTGCATTTACACAGCAGAATTTACACTGTCCCTAGCAGTCATCTAGTTTGATTGCAATCCCTTTTCAGATAATGCATTTCAGGTTATTTGCTAGAATTCTCACCTGATTATGGGCTCAAGATCAGCATGCCTTCGCTCTTCCCTCTTCTGAAAACCCTGATTTAGTGCTCTTAAAATAGTCTTGTCAAATGCTTCAGAAGACAATTCCTTTGGAAGCTGAGAAAAAGGTTAAAAATGTCAATTACTCATTTCTCATCTTAAGATTATCTTTGTTCATCATCAGTCTTTATACTTTTTGTTATCAACAGGAAACTCTACTGTTCCAACTTGAATAAAGTAATTTGCAGACGAAGTACAACAAATTATCATAATTTAATTTTGGTAGAGAAACACTTTGCTGTAAATTCTCCTATCAAGTCTAGGTGTATGAAGCTCTAAAGCTGTCTTTAAAAGAAGATGTAGATTCAGAAATTTACTGATGTTCTTTCTCAGAATAATTTACATCCTTTTTCAATTTCTTTCTTTAAAGGTTTCACACAAAAAAAGTAGGTCTGAAAATAACAACAACAAAAAATACCAGGGAGGACGACGAGCACTGTACTCACTATCATTATTTCACTAGATTAAATTATTTCAAAGAAAGAGTAGAAATGACCATTTAAAGTTACATAATGCACTGGGTTTCAGCAGGCAATACTGAGATCACTCAATAGCAAGTCCTTTTCCAGTTGCTATTACCACCAAAGCTTCTTATGAAAATTCATTCTATTTCCAATGCCAGTATCACAAAGTGATACTTCTGATGTTCTAGTGCAGAATGTAAAATTCTTGCTACCAAGGAGCTGTCAATTTTAAATGAAAAATTTTCCCTAGAACAAAATTTTCTCACATTTGTAACTTCCAGAACGATGTCCTACAGTATATGAAAGGCTGGTGAAATTAGTTAATTTATTTAGAAAAAATAATAAAAGTATTTTTTTTTAATTTTGGTACAGTTAAAAGAAAACAGCCACAGCAGATATGCTTTCTCCTAAACTTAAAAGCTATTGCTGATCTGGTTTACATCTACCATCAGTTTTGATCAACAACACTAAGCAACTTATACTATAGCGGCATCCTCCTCTCATATATCTGTAATATGCCCAATCCAGAGCGCCAGCTGGATATACCATGCTGCTAGTGGTATAACAGCAAAGCACTAAGTAATTCTTTCACTGATTGAAGTGCTACTAATAAACAGACACTATGTCTAATGTAGATAATTGCTGGGTAACATGCAAAAATAGGAACTTCTGGAATTCAGATAGACAGATACTGTTAGTATTAGTACAACGCCATAGCACCTGAAGTGCATTAGATACGAAAACAGACAGAAATGCTTCTGAACAGAAAGTAGGTTTTCTGAACACTTTGGCTTTAATATGTGTTACTGAGTATCTCTGACTGAAGAATTTGTCAGTATTAAACAAATGGTTTACTCATGCTACTCCAAAAGCATGGGGAGGTGCAAACTTCCTGTCACAATGTTCTGTATATAATTTTGCCTCAAGAAACAGCCACAACTTTTTTTTCCTTTAAAGCTTTCATTAAAAGGGATTCAAATCCTCTTGTAGATTAAGATTCAGAGTTATACAAACCAAAGTGTAGGTGCTTACTATCTTAACTCCAGGTAATGAGATAGCCTTGTTACCACAAGCATGTTAGTCCTTCCACATATGTGGGTAACTTCCTACACACAAATAACTTCTTATGCTTATCACCCAAGAGAAGGTGCTCTTCAAATAAAAGGAAAAGTTACCCCATTTACTACACCTCAGCTTTTCTCATCAATGCTGCTACTCTGTAACAAGTTTTATACAATTATCTTACTCCTACCACCCACAAACTTGTAATTTCCTATCAAGTAGTTTGCCCATTCCTTTCTGCCCTAGGAAACAGAGCGTACTACTTAACAATGCTATGCAGACTGGAAATGAGAATAACAGAAAGCCAGAATGCAACGACGGGTGAACTTGACAGCATTCATACTTCCATGGTGCTTTTTAAAGCAAGACAAATTCCTCCTATTGTGTTTAACAATTTCCTTTCTTCTGCTGGCTATCAAACCAATAGAAACCAAAATGCTTTTTCAGCTGCGCACATTCTCCACAGAGCCACCACTGCAAGCTTGTAACAGCTTTTAGTTATCTCCCTCCCGCCCTGCCATCTTCTATATATCCAGACTCCGCCAGAGCCAGAGCAATCAGCCAGCACACGGAACATTCCACGTCTGAAGAGCTGCCCATCAGTCCGACTCAACAGCTCTACAAATGAACATTTTGGATCCTGTTTGCCTGACTCCTCCTTGCAGTGAGTAGGTACTAGAAGGTCCATTTCAGAAGCCGGTGTGTTTCTTTACTTTGCAGGTAGGAGAACATGAGGCATGCAGTTCAGCACTCATCCCATGAGCTGCAGAGGATCTCATACGACAACCCTGCTTTTAAGGTTCTCTTCATGAATAGAGGGATTTCATGGACACGCTGTCCACAACTAGATATTCCACCCATAATTCAAACCCTCACAAATCAAGCTGTGGGAACTCTCAGAACTAGATATCCCAACTGGATTACAGCAGCAGCAAATACTCTCCTTCATTTTTATAACACTAGAAAACACCGTTTTGATAACAAACGGTGAACAAGACTGTGGCCTTTGTACAGTAACAGGTGTTCCACTTGCAATTAACACCGCAGTAAGAGCTTCAGATGCTATCGAAACATGCCTAAAACAGAGCTCTCCTTAGTACCCTGAACGGTGAGGAGTTTAAATATAGAATTTCCCAGAACAGACAGAACCCCAAATATTAGGCACTGACAATGAAACACACAGTTCAAGGTCATCACACTCTGGGGATCCACATGTTGTCTCTGCACACGAATACATTCCCTGCTTTGGGAGGAGGGAGAGGGGCTTAGAGAATATCTACTTCTTGTAAACATACACGTGCACGCATAAGCAGTTTGTAGAGTTTCTCAAGTTTAACTCCTGACAGTAAATATGCCTGCCTTTGTTCTGCTGAAGAATACAACAGTAAGATTAAAAGCTGTTATGCTCGTGGATCTGCATCATTAATTAAAATAAAAAAATATATATTCTTAAGGTTATTCTAATAGGGTACAAATTAGCAAATTAGCAGTGCTTGCCCCTATATATTAATTCTGTGGGTATGTTGTACAGTCAATTTTAAGGCAGCTCAGTTAAAGCTGCCAGACAAGTTTGAGTCATTTGAAACTCCTCAAACTTTCTGTTGAACTTCTTCATCTGTCAAGTTGCTCCACCACAATAAACATAATTTAAATGGTTAATAAAATTCTGTAGTAAAAAAGCCGGTAGCCTGCTTTTGTTTTTGTAATTACATCCTAGAAATCACAGATCTCCTAAACTACATCTGAAGTTACAAATCTGATGTATAAACACTACTTTTGTATTTCAATACATACTTTTAGCAGGAATTCCTGAAGCTCCTGGTGTGTTTTTGTTACACATGTTACCGAAAGATCGGACCAGGTTACCTGAATAATGAAAGAGAAGAGAATGAGTAAAGTTTCTTTTTTCCAAAGATCATACCAGTTAGTCAACTTCAACATTTTTATTGAGATCATCAGACTTCACATTAGCAGCTAAGTAAATACCAGGCAAAATAGAGATAACAGTGTACCTTTTAGAGACGTACACTAATTTTGAGTGCACATTTTGAGATCATTTTAATGTTATTTGTGGCTAAAAGCAATATGAACAAATTCAGGTCAATGCAATCAAGTCCCTGAAGATTACTTAGTGACTCCAAAATAAGCCAGGCAGAAGGCTGTGTAATTACAGGATTTCTATCAAACAGTCGTCATTAACTTCAAAAAACAGAGCGAAGAACTATAGGTCAGATATACTGGATTTTGTTCTTGCTGCCATTATCATTAGTCAATAAATAAATGAACAAAAATCTTTCTGCTTCTCTTGCATATAAAATAATTTTATCTGCCTCAGGTTTGATACTAATATGGTCATACTAAACTTCTCGTAGGATACAATTCATAAAAAATATTGCAAGTTACTAAAGAAGTTACTTGAGTATGACAGCATATTGGTATATGCTATCAAATGTTCAATAGCTTATTGTTCTGACACAACATGCAAGCATTAAAACAGCACCTTCACGTGCATATTTTGAGAAAAAAGCAGCTTGGTTAGATGAGTGCTGCCTGGCTTTTAGTCAACCTCTGTGCTTAAGATTCCCATTACATGCATGGGAAGATTCTGTGTAATGGGAGCAGACAAGGCAATTATAAACATTAATTTACTCCAAAGAGCAGACAGGAAAATGTCAACCACCAACTGCCTTCATCTTAGTCCACTGAAATGCCAGCTACTGTTGGTGACCTTGGTTGGGAAGCCATGACTGTAAATTGCTGTTAAAACCTTAAGAAGCAGTGTCTGGGCAAGCATAAAATGATCCACAGTGAGGAACACGGTATATACCTGCACAGATGAGGAGAGGAAACTGTTTTCTAAAAGAACTGAGGTGGAGGAGATTCAAGCTTACTCAAATACTTCCCAGAATATCTCCAAACATTCCCCCTTTAACAAAGAAATTCAAAACCACTGTCAAATCCATCTACATGCTGAACTTCTAAAATAGTTTTGTGATTTTAAATATTAATAATCCATATGGGCATTCTGTATGAACCTCCTGTATCTACTATTGCATTTTACTTAGTACCTAGTTCACAGACTATTTGGCCAAAATATCAATGACAAGGCTGAAATACTTGGGCAAGTTAATCTAAGAATTGAAGGCTAAATTCTATATTAACGTCCTCTGCAAAAGAAGAGTGTTTTTTTTGTTTTGGTTTCATTTTTTGATTGTTTTTTTCCTCCAAATTTCAGCTTCAGACACGTCCAACATCAAACCTCTTTTTACCTCTTCAAAGAGCTCCCATGACGCACATCAAATGACCAATTACATTAGTTATAATGTTTGATCTACAGCATTCTTTTGTTTGGGGAAAAATGCTAAGACCAAATCTGGTATACCAGATCTGCATCTACTGACCAAATGACTCATGTTAGTCAATCCTTGCTAAGAAAATTATGACTTCGACTCAACCAGAATATCACCGCCAACAGCCTTAGCAGCTATTATTTAAACACCTACAGCCTTTAATAGCAGACTTCAATACTGAAAGCTTCTTTTCCAAAGTAGTGTGAAGTAGTGTTTCAGTTTTGCTTAAAATTCACTTTTGATTGTTTGATATGTTGCCTCTGGTTATTATTATACATGAAGACTATACTAGGAAGGCCTTCAAATTTATTAGCATCATTTTAGTTTGTTTTTTTCAGTAAATGAAAAAACAAACACCCAAGCCACAAAAAAACAGTTTTGTCATTCACGAATGATATCTAAGATGAATATATGACTCCAAGTAATACGTAGCTGCAGACAAGAACTGTACTTCTTTGTCACTCGAGCAAACAATCAGCTAGTTTTAGAATTCTTTGCAACGCTTGCCCCAAAACAGCATAGGCCAAGTTTACTGAAGTAACGTCACACTCAACCGCTGCTGGTGTTTTACACTTTCCCATCTTATGCCCACAATTACATAAAAAAAACCTGCTCTGCACACCGAATCCAAAAGAATTACAGGGTAATACCAGGAATCTCTGAAGAGCCTCATGTAATTAAAAATGGTCTCTGAGCAGGTATTTGAAACAAGCTGTATACCTCTACAATAGATATCATGAAGATACCAACGTTCCAGGGGTTATTTGCTTACTTTGAATGTGTACTCCAAATGTTTGTCAGCCCTTTTTCTTGGTACTCCTTTCAGGGTTATCTTCTCAATGTGCACAGCTGAAAGAAAAACAGTTTATCGTGCATACTAAAATTATAGTTTGAAAACATACCTACTTACCTAGCCACTCTGAGAACTGCCATACATTATTTACTGACTCACATAACCCAGCTCCCTCTCAGAAGCTATTTTACCGTAACTAACTGCAGGGGGCAGGTGGAACCTTGTTCTCTACAAAGCGTTTCTCAGACCTGACCACAACCCTTTAATTGCAGATCACAGGAATCTGGGCATTAACCAAGAGGTTACTTGAACCTAAAGTCACATAAACACACCGTTAACCACTGAGTGAAAAGGCAATGAAAATTGATCAAGTTGCTTCTTTATTCCAAGAAGTAATGAGCGCTGAAAAAGAACAGTGACAGTGTCTTCTACATCTGTTTCTGAAATGTCAAGTAGTAGCGAGAGAAAACTGAATTCCACATTTCTGAAAGGCATTTAGGTGGAAGAAACACTTGGTGAAGGAGTAAAGGAGTCAGAAGTGAGTATCAGCAAACTGGAAATCATAGAATCACAGAATGGTTTGGGTTGGAAGGGACATTAAACCCCCCCTGCCATGGGCAGGGACACCTCCCACCACACCAGGTTGCCCAAAGCCCCAGCCAGCCTGGCCTTGAACACTCCGAGGGATGGGGCATCCACAGCTTCGCTGGGCAGCTTGTGCCAGGGCCTCACCACCCTCTGAGTAAAGAATTTATTCCTAATATCTAATTTAAATCTACCCTATTTTAGTTTAAAGTCATTCCTCCTTGTCCTATCAGTACACCCCCTGGCAAAGAGTCCCTCCCCAGCTCTCCTGAGCCCCCTTTAGGTACTGGAAGGCTGCTGTTAGGTCTCCCTGGAGCCTTCTCTTCTCCAGGCTGAACATCCCCAACTTCCTCTGCCCGTCTTTGTAGGAGAGGTGCTCCAGCCCTCTGATTATCCTCATGGCCCTCCTCTGGACTCGCTCTATTACATCCATGTCCTTTTGTGCTGGGCGCAGCAGAGCTGAGCAGAGGGGGACAATCACCTCCCTCGCCCTGCTGGCCACGCTGCTTTTGATGCAGCCCAGGATACGGTTGGCCTTCTGGGCTGCAAGTGCACATTGCCAAATGAAGAGCAGAAGCAGAAGGCTACTACGATCATACCACACAGAGTATCATTAGATTGAACTGAAAAGGAAGAAGGGTACTTTAAAGTACATACTACTTAAACTTTCCTTCCCCACAGTCTGCTTTGTTCATAGCTGTGACATAGCAGCAGCTATGTATGGCCTTCAGGATCTGGAGATACTCTTCAGAGCACAAAATATTATTCAGGCAATACTGTATATAAAAATCCTCGTAGAGCTGAGATGGGCTTTACACTTTTCCTGCTATGCTGTTCTAACAACTCAACCGAATTTTGTTCCCTTACAAGCATGATCATGACATGTAAAAATTTTTATTCAAAAACAGCTCTGCCAACTCTGCACCATGCATGCTTCTTTTCAGTGCTTTTGAAGCTCTTTTTGAAGGGTATTACCAGTTAACATTTTCCTTTCAATTCTTAACTGCCCTTTTTTTTTTTTTTTTAAAACAGGGGATACGTATTGGGAACTACTCATAACAATTAAAATTACCAACTTCTTACAAGTATGTGTTACAAAGGTTATCCTTGGAATTTAACTAATTACCATTTCATCCAACTTCAACACTTTTAATGAATCCTGTTAGAGTTACAATTAAAGTATCATCCCCATCTGAATATGCCAGTCCTGGGAAAACTAAGTATTAGCAACTTAACAAATCTAAAAATCAGAATAATAAACAGGCATACAAGCCTAGTGATAGTATTCAGCTCCCAATTCTTTTCTTGGGAAGAGTGACAAACGCTGGGTTGGAATGGTGTACATTGGCTGTAACCCTTTACCTGGGAGTTACAAGAACTGGACAACCAGTTCATTTTGATCAATTACTGAAGACTATTTATTGCAAAATCAAAAAAAATCTGAGACGAGCTAAGGATGCCAAATAATAACATACAACTATATATCATGGAAAACTGAATTTTTACCTCTCTGGTATAGATAGAAGCACTGTTAGAAAAAGGGCTATGGCCTAACATCAGTTTTAGTGCATTAAAGTTCCTTAACAGCCAATGTTAAAATCAATACCATCAGCTGGACTGATATTCAGAAGCTAATTAAAAAGTTGATTCCCATAACTGGAATTGAGAATAATGTTTTAAGTTCCATTATTTCACCATACGCATATATTTAATTATGGAAACTAATCAGCATCATTAACATTCACATAGAGACAAGATTTTTTCTAACTAGACTGTGGCTATTTTAAACTATTGAATGTTATCGATGCTAAATAGATTTGTCTTCTAATATAAAGAAATTTTATTACACAATGTAGTACCTTCAACTTCCTTAACTTCTTTTGCTGCTGTTAAACGCTCAATTTTATTAAGTTATACACAACAGATAATTACCGCGTAATTGCCTTACAACCTTAGTTTCACAGATTCAATAGCCTACTTTAAAATCCAGTTTCCACAATCACATTTTAAATACTCTAAATGGCTAGACCAAGATGAAATGTTTGAACATGCAAGCTAACAAGGTGCGTTGCATCTCTAAATCTGTTCTGAATGCAACACACATTCAATTCAATTAAATTAAACCTAAGTGATACTGCTTCCATTTTATTTTAAGTATCAATTGAGATTTCTAAGAATCAAAATCAACAAAGCTGAGAATAAAAAAAAAAAAGTTTTACCGTCAGTGCTATTTCTAACCCAGTTTGGAGATTACTGTAGCTGGCACCCTCTATCATAAATCTAATATAACAAATATCACAAAATTATTCTGATCCTTCCCTGTAGTTTCTAAATACAATACAAATACTGAGAAATATTTAAGTACTTTGCTAGACTCGTTTATTCATCTTTGCTTTGCTTCTGTTATTTAATTCAGGAATGTCACTTATGAGTCTCCCATTTCTGTTTCTAATTTGTGAATACGAACACTTTGTTCTTAAAACTCTGTAAAAGGTTTTCAAATACGTTTGTTGTCTGTAATCTGCCATAATCTTTTTTTTTTTTTTGGTAAGGAATTAAAACTTGCAAATTGCCTGTCTTCAAAGTGTAATTAAATCTCCACAATATAGACAAAAGGATATTTATCAGGACAAAAGAATAGCAATGGTTTTCCCAGATTGCTAGCTCTTCACTAACCGGAAGATAGTGTAAGCTTATTTTGAGTAGACAAGTGATCTGCTAATCTTGTTGGAGAATAAAGAGTAAGAAGAAATCTGTTTTCAATAATGCTCATTTCTTCAAACTGTTCTGGCAATTGTACAAACGAATTCTGTTTGTGCTCTGAAGTCTTATCCTTATTCTTCCCTGTACATCCAAAATACAACCTACTTCTGTATGGAAAGCCTCCCACTTCTCTGAACTACCACTTCTATAAAACCTCCTTTCTTTCTTCTTTTTTTTTTTTTTTTTTTTTTTTAAGGCTAATCAAATACAACTAAATTGATTAGCAAAAGCTATTCATGGCTTCACAGTATGCTTAAATTTGTTTCAAAAAATTAAACAACACTAATACAGTGGCATTAAGTTTTTTTGCCTTCTTCCAAATGCCATAGCACTTTTTTTCAGGAGGACACTCATTTGCAATTGGTTTTCATGCATGCAGTCACAAGCATTTAGCAGCTAACAAGGATGACAACCTGCCATAACAAAGATAAGACCGAGTAGGCAGCAGAGAAGCTATTATACCTACCCACCATTGCAGTTTCTCATTCAGATGAGCAGCAAGAAAAAAGTAAGATTTCTACAACTCCAAGGTGAGTTTAGCCTTAAAAAAAAAACACACCTCAAAATACTCCTGAAAAGAAACTTCAGAATACATACCTTCTCGCTGAGGTCTATGGGAAGCCATCGGTAGTCCGTCATGAGGTGCTGTGGTTCGTTCTAGCAAACTGGTCTCATTACTCGACATGCAGTCACTATGGGAAAAGTCATTCTAAATCGAGAAGGAAAGAAAAACGAAGTATATTAATATAATGCCTACAATCAAAACATACTCTTTACAGCAGAAGATACCCCAAAACAGTTATTTTGTATTCTACAGGAAAAAAATAGAAATAGAGGCTCTTGAGAGGAGTCAAAATGATCACTAGCAATTTCAATTCTTACTTTTTTTTTCCCCCGTCAACTATCACCTCCACTGTAACAATGACTTTATTTTAAAAGCAGAATGATGTGGGGGACAGATCGTGTGCCTTTAGTCTATCTCAGGGTGGACAATTCAAGATGAGTAACTCAGAACTTCAGTGCTAATTTACTATTAGTATGAACTCTTTCGGTTACTAATCTGTGAAGTAATCTACTCACAGCTTTGCAAACATATGCTCCCTAGTTACATTCATGCACTGTATCTTCAGCCTGCCACCTCTTCTGCATAGGAAATCATGAATATCTGTTTGGACAGTCTACCGGGACATACGATCCTAACAGCCAAATCCGTGCACCTCCAGCTAACCAGACATTCAGAACACAACCGGTTGCCATCAACACCCTCTCCTTCACAGAGAAAAGGAAAGGACCCAGAGCTCATTACCCCCCATATCTGCATGCAGACTTCAAAATGATATGCCAAGAATTTTTACTCCTTTAATACACTGCGTAAGGAGGGACAGTACAGCAAGTCATACCGCTCAGATAACGCAGATGGATCTCTCAGAGTAAAAGGACAAACTCCCAGAGTAAAAGAACAAACAATGACACATGGATAACCTAGCAGAAAAGTATCAGATGAGCATGAACTTCAAGTGTTGGTGTTTTTTTGTTTTTAATGGTAACATGAACCTGTATAATTTTTCCCAAATTGAGATAAAATGTTAATGTAACTGTTTACATGCCTTTCAATGACCAGGTCTTGTTATAAACCAAACCAGCTAACCAACATAAAACTCAGAAACACTGTAAACCCTCCAGTTGACCAATGTAATTTTACATTTCAAGGAAAGACACTAAATGAGACCTTAAAAAAGCCATGCGTGTAGAATTAGAAAATGTTAGAAGTTACTAGCGAGTTTCTAGATTTATCTATTAAGTGAGACATCTGGTTTTGCCTGTAGCATGTAGTATAACATATGAGCTTAGTATATGCATGCAAGTACCATCAATATGCAAATATCTTGACCTCTGTGGCATGGTGGATTGGTGTGGGGGGCAGTGGCAGCACACAGAGGGAGAGAAGGTTCTCTGTCTCACACACATCAATGAAATGCTATTTTTGTTTGGTTGTTTTTTACTGAGTACTGGATGCTAGAGCAAAAGTTAGTTTTCTCAGGAAAGCTTTCAGAAGAAGGAAGTTAGATGGGGGCATTCACTGCACCCTGAATCTTAGCAGAACGTCTTAAAACAAATGAAGTTTCTGGGAGAAATGGACACTTTTTGTTGTAGATGTATACTAAAAGTTCAAAGTTTATTCCTCTCATTCAGGATGAAGAGCATTACTCCATTAAAGACCTTCATAAGAGAAAGGCAGAGGGAAAAGATAAATCTTCAGACAGTATTCTTACCATTTTTAAATACAGGAAGCATAAGATATTTGAAAATAAGTACCAGAATGTGAAAGAATCTTTTTTTTTTCCCTGAAGGACTCCTGACGGGACAAACCAGCTGCCAGGACAGACCCAAGACCATCACAAAAAATACACCAGAATGAGGAAGCACAGGCATTGAAATGCATCAAAATTCCCTTACAGAATGAGCTTTTTAAGATTTTGCAGATGTCCCAATTACAGCTTGCTTCATTTTACTAAACCAGCTTTACAGCATCTGTGGCTTGGGTACAAACTGAGGCAACTCCTAACAAAACACATAACTCTTTTAGGACCCAGGTAATCACACTGACATCAAGCCTGCCCCGGGCATACTGTTAATCCAACTTTCATCAGTCTCATCCACAGCGGTACAAAATCAGCAGCTGAACATCTAACGTGCCCTTTAGATTGCACTACAAACGGTCAGAGGAATTGAAAGACATTTCAGCTGTTTCATCCAAAGCAGCGTATGGTTCGTGTTCTGCACTGAATGTCAGTAATTTCAGGTTTCAAAGCAGTCTGCCTTAAAATACAGAGCACTTGTTGTTTCCTCAAGATAAAACTCACACCAATCCCTAGTCACTCAGTAGATGATCTCAGCAAACTTCTTTACTGACCAAAACATCACTTCATGCTTTAAATGTCTAATAAACTGTGAGCATAATGTCAGACCTGGAACAAGAAAGGAAAATAGCTGCATATCTGTGAGATTGCATTTTAACAGCTCTAAGCCAATTTGCAAACTTATTTTACTAAACAGAAATTCACAAGCATGCCCTGGAGAGAGCCACTTTAAGATCTCTTCAAGACTTCCAACGACACCGTTTCACCAGATATTTCGTAATATCCAAGGACAGAGCCAAAAGCAAGCATTTCAGTTTTTAAGTGTTAACTCCTGGTCATGCGTTATTGGCAGAACTGTTGGCATTTGGGAATTAAATTTATCCTGTTAAAACAGTGATTCATTTAAGACTGTCCATGCAAAGCATCACTACTATGATTAAGCAGCTGTATCCAGACTACGTTAAGTTAACAATTTCAGCAAACATTTTAGAATAAGAGTGAATGTCTTCCTGTAGAGATGGTCAGCGTTAATTATCTAAGTAAGGTCCTTCCTTAAACTACATCCACATGCTTTGCCATCATCCACATCCCATGTAGAAGACAACAGACTTTTGGATGAACTCTGACAGTGGATATTAACTCTGCTCTACTTTCAGATGTCTTTTTCCACCTTTGAAATCATGATTGTAAGAGCTGAAGGCAGTGCTCCACTCACTTTAAGGTGTCAGCTAGGATTTCCACCTAATCATCAATTGCCTTTTCTTTAGCTCACAAACAGATCTACTACTGAATTTGAAGTCACACCTTCTCTTGCTTTTCAAGTCAAGCTATTTCTTTTGATTATCAGAAAAATAAACTACAATTCTAATAAGTAACTAATAGCTAAGAAGTCCAAGAAATTGGAAGCACTTTTTAGAAGAGGGGTTTAGAAATAAAATTTGTTTCAAAGATATATTTTGCTCACCTTATATCAGAGAAGCAGTAAACATTATTGCCACACCTCCTATGCTAGACTGCTGCTTTTCACTTACAATATATATGAGTGTTTTAATAGTGTTGAAATATTTTTGCAGAGTCTTATTCTGGAGTGGTTACTTTCCTACACATGGCAGCTTTCTCTGTATGAGGTGAACTACATCCACATTTGAAGGCTCCCTCTACTCTGCAATATATTATGTGGTTCAAGCTTGTATTTAGACAAGTCCTGACACTGATAATTTTATAAATTATCGTAACTGTAAATAGATCATAATTCAATCAAAAAATTCTTCACCTAGCAAGTTGAACCAGTAATATGTACTACATGTATTCGGTGAATGATAGCTTTCACAGCACGTGCTGGAATACAGGAGGTAGACGGTAGGCTATCTAGGGCAGTCATAGCTTTACCTTGCAGCTTACTGTCTGCAAACATTGTTTCTGTGCCAGCTACAGATCCTGTGCTTAAGCTGCATTACAACTCTTCGTTAGCTACTATGAGAGTCCTACATCAAGCACTCACAAGGAAGGAAGACTTAAGTGCCACTGCCAGAGTGGCCTGCGAGTGACTGGAAGGTCCAGGCAGTCCAGAGGGCCAACAAATATTAAATGGCTGCTACCTGCTGCTAGTCACACCACAGCCACAAGCCCTTTAACACTGCCTATGCCGCTCAGGAGTTCCTGTCAATGGTCAGCAAGTTTAGTGCTAGTTGTACTCATCATTTCCTGTTGTATAGGGTTTACTGGCAAGGTTGTGGTAGCAGGGGGGCCGCAAGGGTGGCCTCTGTGAGGAGCCAAGAACGTGCCCCGCGTTAGGTAAAAGCCAGCTCCAGAAGGACCTGCCACTGGCCAATGCTGTTTATGCCTTCACGATAACATATTTAAGAAAGGAGAAAAAATGCTGTGCAGCAGCTGTGAGAAAAAGGAGTGAGAAAAACATGAGAAGCAGCCTGGCAGCCCCCAAGGTCAGTGCAGCAGGAGATGCTCCAGGCACTGGAGCAGCAGTTCCCCTGCAGCCTGTGGAGGAGCCCCCGGTAGAGCAGGGGGACGTGGCCTGGAGGAGGCTGCGGCCCATGGAGAGGCCAGGCACAGAGCCTGCCCTGGCAGCAACTGCAGCCCATGGGGGACCCACACTGGAGCAGAGGCAGAGTGTGAGGAGGAAGGAGCAGCAGAGACGAAGTGTTATGGACTCACCGCAACCCCAATTCCCCATCCCCCTTCACTGCTTTGTGGGAAAAGGGTCAAAGAGTCAAGACTGAAGTTGAGCCTGGTTTGAAGGAGGTGGTGGAATGAAGGTGCTTTTCATTTTGTGGGTTGGGTTTTTTTTTGGTTGCTTTTAGTTCTCAGTGCCTTCCTGTTATCAGCTGGCAATACATCCAAGTGACCTTCCCCAAGCTGAGTCTATTTTGCCCGTAGTGGTAATTTGTGAGCCATCTCCCAGTCCTTATCAGAACCTTAGAAGTTTTTTCATCCGATTTTCTCCCTGCTCTGCCTTGCTGAGGAGGGGGATAGAGAGTGGCTTGAGGGGCACTTGGTGACCAGCAAGGTTAACCCACCACACCTGCTGATGAATAAAATGGATTCACACAACACATGCAAGCATAAGATTAATTCCTGCAAAGGCTTTTATCACTGCAAGGCTTTCACATGCAAGGATTCTGTGCGGTTCGTAGTGCTGCTGATTAAATACAGTGAAGCAAGTAACGTGGGTGGCCCCAAACGAGTTGCCAAATAATTGATCTGATTATCTCACAGATCTTTGTGACAGGCTAGAGCATTAGCTACATTTCTCCTTGAAAGCTAACTGAAATAAAACAGTGCTCTAAGGTATGTCTGCTCTCACTACCTAGACCAGAGTTTTGTAGCTGGAACGTCATTGCTCATATGGCTGAAACCAAGCACCTTATTAAAGAAAACACCTATCACTTGAGATGTCTTTTTAGTCACAGGAAACCAGCATCAGCTGCTCAAAACGGAGAGCCCTGCTCAAAAAGACATTACTCTGCATAGCTAACACATGAGAGCTGAGAAAGTCTCAGCTAATCTACGTGCGGCAAGTGTCCACGCTCTGCCTTCTATTAGTGCAGACTGCCGATGAGAAAGTGTCGTGCTGGTATTCGTTTGGCAATCTGTAATGAAATCTGTTACTGGATAACCTACTAATCATCAAGAGTAATGCACATAAATCTTCTGATGTTTGCGTTGCCCTTTCATAAAAGAGCTATTCATGCATCAGCTCTGATGAGCACTAACAAGGGAAACCTGCTTGCAGCAGTTGGATGGCTTGATTAGTTCTAACCACCCAAAAAGGAAAGCCTATTTTTCTGCAAGATTTCAGTCAACGTGCTGGTAGGGACAGCACTGCTTAGCCTTGCAGGCTGTGCATATGTAAAGCAGCGCAGCTTATCCGTTCACGTACACGTGGGAGTTGGCAAACAAAACCAGATGCCAAGTAACAAACATTGAAGAAAGCATCCTGGAAGAACCAAGGTCTAACTTGTGACCACACTTTCTCAACTGCAGCATCCGTACCTTAGAGAAATTTGTGTAACACCAGAATAATCTTTATTAGATTAGAGACTCACAGAACACCCTGAGTTGGAAGATTTGGTGCCAGTTACAGGACTAAAGCCATGATTTGCTCAACACGATCCTTGCAAGCTACCATCCTCAGTGCTTCACAGCTACGCAGCAGATACACGGCCACGTAGCCATGGTGGCACAGAGGCCGTACCACCTCTTGAGAAGCAAGTCAGGTGAAACTCCACACGCACACATACCTGTATCTGTGCTCTATCGCTTAATTCTTGCTGTAGTTTGCATAGAGGGATAGAACATTTATGCTGTCGTATACTTTAATGGAAATCCAGCACGTGCACTTAATACCAATGCAAAAACACAGGGCAGCAGCAGACCCAATTCTTCCAGATCAGCTAATGTTGACAACTGTTGATGCAACAGATTGTCTCCCATGCAAAAAACCCGCTACTGCCTTGAACGAGCTGCTTGCCAAATGCAAGGTCGAGACTGAAGGCAGCTGCCCAACTGACATTGCTAAGTTACACTTCTGTTTGCCAGCTTTCCCCTAAGCAACTGCACTAACTGCCCTACTGATTTGAGATGCAGAGAGCTGTGGGACAAGTCCAAGAACAGAATCAACCTCAAGATCTAACACCATGAAGATCTACACAATTAACTCTCTTTTGGCCACAGCCAGCAAACAAAGGCTTCCTTCTTAACTCAGTTTTCAGGTGCAGAATCAAGTTACAGAGGAATAATGCTTATCCTACTTATTATCGCAGGCTGGAGACATTGGCTGACACAAGCCTTCATGAAGTTCAGCAACGGGAACTGTGAAGTCCTGCAACCTGGGGAGAAACAAGCACGCTGAGGGGGGCGATCCCTTGATAGGACAAGGGGGAATGGTTTTAAATTCAGTAAAAAATTTGGATTAGATATAAGGAAGATATTCTTCACTCAGAGGGTGGTGAGGCACCCAAACAGGTTGCCCAGAGAAGCTGTGGATGCCCCATCCCTGGAAGCGCTCAAGGCCAGGTTCTTCACTGATGTTTAGAGTGAAACTATTTTAAGAGCTCACCTCCAAGAGGCAGCAATAAAGCATGGTGAGACAGACAAAACTTCTGAAAAATCACCAGTTGATTCACGGTGGAAAAGTACACCGCAGAAAAGCTTCAGCAATCACATACTGATCAACCTGAAGCACTGCGAAGCCATGACAATTTTGAGACAAAGGGTATACCGACCTCTAATGCAGGATTATTAAATCTGGCTGTCAAGGCCTACGACAACTAACCTTGAAGAGCCAGACACGTCAGCTACAGCAGGGATTTACAATGCTGGCAGAAGACTGCACCTTGTGTTTGCTAGAGACACAGCAAGTTCTTGAAGTCTCATCTGCATCACACTTTTTACCTGGATTTAAACCACAGCTTAACCTAGCTAGCCTGTCTCAAAACAGAGATCTTGAAGCTACAGCCAGTAATGCAGCAGTTTAGATGTTACTGCATCTCCAGTCGGTTGCTCATCCCACAGCTTCACGTAGCTTCAGTACTAAGAAAATTACTTGAACATGTTAGTTCAGACTGATACACAAAAGTTATTCTCACGACCACCTAGGGTGACAGAAAGATTCAAAAAAATATTTGCCCCTTAAGACTAGTTCAAGCACAACTAGTTCTGAGAGGAGACAATGCCTTCATGGCCACTGCTAACTACTGACAGAGAATAATACATCTAAGAAGCATGGTTTAAAAGTTTTCTTTCATGTATGTTGTTCAAGTTCTGAACAGAAAGTCTGCCATTTTCTTATCTTCGCTCTTAAGACACTTCCCAGGGCATCAAATCCCCTTTCACAGTTAAATGTGTTTTTACTTTCATCTACCAAAAGGACAAGATTAAGAGGCCAAGGAAAGGCAACAAGCTCACAAAGGAGTGTGATTTCCAGCCAGATCTCGGAGCCTGTACTCTGCAAGCTTCAGTCTCTCCAAGTATAAATGATTAAGACTTGGAAGATACTACAAAAATTTACCCAAATCTTGGAGGAAACGTGGACAAGAAAATGTGGTAACAAACTTAAGTAGAGATAAACCTACAGACTTCCTACGGAAGACTAGAGATAAAGCTACAGACCTTCTATGGAAGAGTGTGCTTCCATAGATACAGCCATCTTACCGCTGCTGTCCGCGTCCTTTTCTTTAGAAAGAACAGAGAGCCCTCAGTACCCCAAGCCCTGGGAGATCCTGCTGTCGACAGGTAAGTCAACCCTGAGTGACACTGGAAACCCAGCCACGGCTTAACAGCAGCAATGCAAGTGTTAGGAAGCCATGGGTACATCTGCAGTCCCCCCGGTGCTTATTTAAGACAACAGAGAAAAAATTGACACGGAAACCAGGGGGAGGCCGATGAAGGCTGGCATAAAGGGACTGGGCAAGGCTACAATCTTGTCTTAATACCTCAAAATTAGAGCTGAACAATGACTAAAGCAACTGAAAGCCATGTAAGTTTTCCATCTGCAGTTTCCTGGAGCATTAACATGTACATTTAAACAGAGGTCTTTCATTTTAGGAGCTGCTTTTATCTATCCATGACTTCCTTCCCAGAAGACTTCCAGTAATGTTTCTGGACATCCCCAACTCCTGTTTCAAGTCAGAGAAATTTCTGCTCAGAGACAAGGATGTTACAGTCACTGAGACAGAATACTTTGTATCTCAATATGCAAAACATGTAAAACTCTAGTAGTTTGCTGGACCATCCACAATTTAAAAGATTCTTGCCAACAATAAAAAGTCATCTTTATCCTTCTGTCTCTTATTTAAACCAGACACCATGATACTTAAAGGAGTATTTGAGTACACTGTAGTTTCGAAATGGGATTGTGTGCATTTTTCTTCTCTCAGAGCTCTCAGGATCTAAAATTAAGTTCTAGTACCTGGTGCTGCTGCAAGTCACTGAAGATCAATCATAAAAGCACTCTTCTAATTTGCAGACAAAATAAACTATAAATAGAAGCCTACTAAACAAAATACCCTGTAAATAGAAACTTTCCCTTTATTTTTAAGTAGGGACTTTTTGTGTGAAGAATCCTCAAGCCAGGTAATTATAAAACTATTCAGCAAGCCATTATCTGCAGGAGACTGCTTATTTCAGTAGAACCTTAGTTCTATTACCATCAAGTATTCCTGATTAAATGCTCCCGCGTATTACGCAAGCCACATTTATCATGTTTGTATGTACTCAGACCTCCTTCGCTATTTCAGCATTCAGACCATAGATCTGGGTTCGAGCAAGATAGGCCATGAACAGGTTTGATCCTGATGGACTTATTAAACATATATAATCAACACCAGAATTAAGCTGTTCTGCTACTTAAACTGATATACGTTAGTGGTATCAGTATACTTTTTGGTCATTAGTAAGGTTGTTTATGACTACAGATGTGAATGCTGCTGCCTTCTTTTTATACACCAACTCCAGATTCAAAGTCCATATTCTGCACAGCTTAATGCGTCGATGACTTTTTTTTCCCTACATCTTCATTTAGAAATCTGCCAATTATATCAGGTGTTTCTACCTTAAATAAACACAGTATTTCAGAACACAAGTTTATGCAATTATAAGGCAATCCTACCTCTGCCCATCCCACTCCAACAGTGCTAACCCTCACAAGTTTTGAGCCTATTATTTCCATCTGAATTTGTAAAAGGGTATCGTTACAAAGCGTTAGGTTCTTAAAGAACCATTAGAATAGGATCGCTGCTCTTCTTGGTCTCCCGTTAGATCCTTGTCAAGAAGCAACTTCCACGTGAGCTCCATGTTACCGGGCAGCGCAGACCCTAACCAGAAAACACAGTCCCAAGCATGAGAAAAAAGTAAGCTACCTGACATCCCTAAAGACCGCCCGGTTCCAGCCCCCTCCCACGGGGGGGGACACCTCCCACCAGCCCAGGCTGCCCAAGGCCCATCCGGCCTGGCCTTGAGCACCCCCGGGGATGGGGATGGGGCACCCACAGCTTCTCTGGGCAGCCTGTGCCAGGGCCTCACCGCACCTAACGCCCCCCCCCCCCCCCCGGGGAGCCGCACGCGCCCCCACGGCGCGCTGCCATTGGCCGCCCGCGAGCCTCCCCGTTACGCAACGCCCCCCCCCCCCGTGCGGGCCGGGGAGGATCCCGCCCTGCGGGCACGTGACGCCGAGCGCAGGCCGCGCCGCCGCCATCTTGGAGGGGGCGGGAAGCGGCGGGGCCGGCGGGCCCGCAGCGCCGCCGGGGGGGCGCCATGATGGGGGCCGGGGGCGGGGGCGGGCCGCAGCCGCGGGGCCCGGCCCTCACAGCCGCCGCGGGGCGGCGGGCACCGACCCTGCGCGGGGTGCGGCGGGGGGAACGAGCACGCGGGCGCCTGACGGGATTTTAAATCCGGCCCCGTGTAACGGAACAGCGGCATTTTGTGAGGGAAGCCTTGAGCCACGCTGACGCCGTCACCTTCCATTTTCACCTGTCAGGGTCCCTGCAAACCTGAACTGAACAGCCTCGGCAGAAACACATCAGTCCCTCTGTGCCCTGTCGGCCGCTGCTTCCCAGAAGAGGCTCTGCTCTATTTACAGTTTAACCAATAAGAAAAAAAAAAACCTTGCACAAGGCATGC
Source organism: Anser brachyrhynchus (assembly GCF_964034855.1). Lineage (NCBI taxonomy): Eukaryota > Metazoa > Chordata > Aves > Anseriformes > Anatidae > Anser > Anser brachyrhynchus. The sequence continues at coordinate 80,703,374 of NC_137695.1, read as the reverse complement.
AGTTGAGCCCTGCGCAGACCAGGCAGTATGTGACATGCATGTTCAGCCAAGCTGGTTCGGATCTCTCCGTGTTCCCTCTGCAGAAGAAACCACCACAACTTGGAAGCCTGCTTTTACGCCGAAGCCAGAACGCCACACGGAGCAGACTGCAATTCCAGTAGTTCATGGGAGCCTGCTCTCCCAGTGCCTTTGGTGGGGCACGCTGAGCACTTAGAGCTGGTGTGCCAGCTTCAGCCAGGAAGCGTGCTTCTAGTTATTAGCACTTCAAACCCAGCAAGGGCAGCGTCCAGCCTTACCGCTTCCTGTAACCCCATCTTCCCCCCCTCTACAGGGACTTGCAGGACTCATTTTGGGAGAGCTAGACTCGATACAGCTCAGTGAGCCAAAATAAACACTTTTTGGACTTATGCTATGAATTCAGTATGATTTCAGTACCATAACATCCACCCACTAGTTTATGACCTGCCAAATGTGCTTTGGCCTTAAAATGGTACAAGCGTGTACTTAGCATATTGGAAGTCTTAAAAATCCCTGTCTCCTTTCAGTAGTCCTCAAAAGCACATCCTGTCTTTACCAAGCAGATCAAGGGCCATTCCTTTAGAATCACAGCAGTTTTCTGTGAGTGGATGAACTGGACAGCATCAAAAGTAAATTTAAAAAAAAAATGTTTGTACCTTTTTCTGTTAAGCCCCTGACGAATGTGTTGGTTTTAACAGCCTATCTGCATTGTAAGTACCTATCTTCCAGCCCTTTCTTCCTCTTTGCACGAGAGGCCATCTATAGACCAAAAACTGCAGAGCTCCAAGACGATGACTTGGTTGCATAAATATGGGGCGGATTTTTTTTAAAGCAAACATTCACCAAAAGGGCAGCAATGGGTGGCCAGGGGGGAAAAACCCACGTTTAGATATTGCTGCTGCATATGAGAATGCTTCAGTGCCACTCATGGAGAGTCCTCGCTCTATGACAGCCACCTTCCAGCAACAAGTGGCACATCTGCTTTCAAGATGTGCTCTGCTGCTTCCTGACAGCCACCCAGAAATTAAGCTTTTCTCTGAACAGAAGTTGCAGTTGTGACATTTTAATTTGCTCGTTTAGTAAAACGATTACCACCCCTTCCCAAAGGCCTTCAACCACCTCACGGAACGCGGCTTTTGAGAACCAGCCTCGCGGCCGCTGACCCTTGACTACAGCCCTGATCCTTGCCAAGTCTCATTTTTGGGGGGAGAGAGCAGCTTCCACGTGAAAATTGCCCCAACACCTTCTATTGTTTGGAGCCCCTGCAGCAAGCTCTCTCAGGCCGTATGGTTTCGATCTGGCGTTATGATTATTTTTACGAGTTTAGCCAAGCTGCCGCTTGCACTTCTGCATCGTGCAACTTCTTCAGCGGCCTGCAGCGTACGAGGCAGCCACTCGAGCTTTACAGGCACTCTGCATCCTACGCTCTAGCAACACGGGGGCTCAAAAGGCAGCGCACCAGAAAGCATGGCTGGCCAGAAAAAGCCCCCCCCCCCCCACTACGTCATACCGGGCAGTATTACGTCACAGCCCCACATTCGCAGCAGGCACTACAGAGAAGGGGGGGCAGGGCTCTCTGGGTGCCCTTTGCCCATCCCACGGGGGTGGGGGGGCTTCGCCTCGGCTCCTAGAAAATCACGGGGAGGGGGCGAAGAAAGGGGAGGGCGCCCAGCGGGAGGGCAGGGCGCGGGGCACGCCGTTACCTGGGCTCGGGGGCGGCCGAAGCCCTCCTCGTCCTGGTCCCCGCACAGGGCCCTCCGCAGGCGCTCCAGGTGCTCCCTCAGGGTGACCCGCTGGTGGAAGGAGAAGGCCGGGTGCAGCGAGGCCATGGTGAAGAGCAGCAGCAGCTCCTCCTGCGCGCCGAAGCCCAGGCCCTGGGCAGCGGGGAGGGGAGCCTGGCCGTTCTCCCCGGCGCCGTCCATCACCACCACCACGTCGTCGTCGTCGTCGTCCTCCTCCTCCTCGGCCGCCTCCTCCTCGGCAGCGCCCGCCGGGGGCCGCCTTGCCGGGCAGCTCTGCAGGATGGAGTCCACCTGGGGCAGCAGGCGGTGCAGGCGGCCGGCGGCCTCGCGGTTCTCGGAGCCCAGCAGGGCCAGGTAGACGATGAGCTTGGAGCGCACGGCCGGGTCGCGGAAGTCGCCGAGCTGCCCGGGGTCGCTCAGCCCGTTGGCCTTGGCCTCCGAGTCGCGGAGGCAGTGGTAGTCCTTGCGGGCCAGGTCCTCCAGGCACGAGCCGAGGAACCGCAGCTCCAGCGGGTTGCACAGGTCCAGCAGCCCCACCATGAACTCCAGCCGCTGCGCCGAGCCCAGCACCAGCCCGAACCACTCGTACACCGTCTCCTTGTCGGTGCGGGCCGCCGCCGCGCCGGGCCCACCGCCGGCACCGCCACCGGCAGCGCTCGGCGTGGCGGCGGCGGCGGCGGGGGGAGGCGGCGGGCCGGGCCCGGGCCCCGTCCCGGTTCCCAAGCCGTGCAGCTGGCTCGGCCTGTCCGGCCCGCACCCCCTCCCCGCGGCGGCTCCCCCGCGGGCCGGCGGCCGGGGCAGCTGCTGCAGCTGGAGGTGACAGTCCAGGGCCGCGCCGGGCTCCTTCAGCCCCAGCCCCGCGGCCGCCGCCTCTTCCGCCGCCGCCTTGTGGCTCGTCTGCTTGAGGGGCAGCTTCATCTTCAGCATCCTCGGCGAGGGGCGGCCGCCAGCGTCCCGCGGGGCCCGGCTGCGGGGCTGGGCGCGGAGGGGAAGGGGAGGAAGGGGGGTGGCGGCGGCGCTCAGGCGGAGCCGCCGCTCATCGCCGCCGCGGCCCTGCCGGCGCGGGAGAGGCGCGCGCGGGGGCAACGCTCCGGTGCGTGCCGGGAAACGGGGGGGGCCGGAGGGCGGGAGGGAGGGAAGGAGGGCGGCGGCTCCCGCAGCGCCCCCCCGGCCGCCGCCTCCTCCTCCTGCCGCTGCCCCTATCGGCGCCGCCGACGTCAGCGCGCTCGCGACCGCGGGGCGGGGCGGCCGTTGGGGCCGTTAGGGCCGCTGCGGGGGGTGTGTGGCGTGCTGAGGGGGGCGCCGCCAGGAGGAAGGGTTCCCTAAGGGTGGGCGCTGTGAGGGCGCTGCCGCCGCCCTGCTCTGTTCCCAGACCTGCGGGGAGCCCGCAATTATCGGATTGAACAGCCTGAGCAATCTTGCTTCTTGCTCCGGCTCCCGCACGTTTACATAAAGACGGCGTAACTGAAAACAGAATCGCAAAACCCGTCCCATCACGGTGAAGAACAAAATGTGGCCCGCTAATTAGAATTATGCAAAGCAGCGTCCCTAAACAGCTTACAGCAACAAAGTACGAAGGGCCGCTGCTAACCCCCCCCCTTATCTGTCTGTCCGGGAGCTGATTGTGCTGCCATGAAAGAGCCTATTTATTAAACAACCAAGTAAATGTCATGCAGATTGTAATAATCTTGCATGCATCATTCAGATTTGACACAGACCTTCAATGTACTCTTCAGTGGTGGTTACAGACTAAACCATATCCTGATTTCTTATATGTATTCAGTGAGTACATATACTCACATACATACATTCTATTTAAAAATAAACTTTTAGGTAGTATATGTTAGGTTTATACTTTCCTAATGGCTGCTTTGTCCTCTTCTAGTAACACAAATAGACTTGAACCCGATTCAGCTAACTCCACTCTTTCATTACCTTCACAGACCATGGTCACTGCCATCACGGCCTCTTCCAAGGCTTGTGACAGCAGAAATGTAGCAGGGAGCAGGAAGTTCTTCTACTGTTTTCTCCCAGATTGCTAGCAGTTCTTCATCAGTCCCAGAACCAGGAAGGTGAAGAGTAGGTGTAAGAGGTCTCATAAACCCCTTTATTCTTCCATTTTCTCTTCCTATGCTGTTCACTGGTTAGGGCCTGGCTGGACCGATGAATCACTCCAAATACTTACAGTTAATAGAACAGTTATCATAATATCCCAAGATAATATTTTCTTACCATTATGAAGCAATAATTCTTGTCTCATTATTACGAGTTTTCTGTTTTGTTTTGTTTCCAAATAAAATCAGCCATGACTATCACAGCAGATATACTAAGCTGAAATCATGGATTTACTGAAACATGACCAGAGGCCTCTACTTTGAACGGCTGTTTCATCTGAATAGAATTTGCAGGATCAGAATTAAAATTGTATGGGTGTTAGAAATAACATTTCTCATATTTTAACAATATGTGATTCGAATAAAACGTGACATAGTTCCAAACAGATGACACCATGGAGGGGGGAAAATGAATTTAATTTTGGTGGGAGGGAAGAAGGCAATGAGAGAAAGAGAAAGTCCACTGAACCATTCATAAGTCCACAAAGGTATGAAAAATTGCACATGCATGAGGGTAATGGTTGAAAGTACACTCCCCAAGTCCAGAAAATACTTGAGCATGTGCCTACATCCATCCCGATGTGATAGTTCCCAAGCTGATGCTAAGTTTCACAACTAAGCTGAAGAACCTGATTAACTCAGCCCCTTTGTATCTCTGGTTTTCTAATGGTTTAAATTATGATACCTGAGGAAAACAGATTTGCAATATAGGAAAAACAAAACAAAACAAGAAAAAAAAAACCAGGAAAGGGACTGGTGTGAGAAGGCAAAAAGAAAACAAAGATACTCTAAGTGGGCTTAGAAGCATTTCAGTAGCTCAGGGAGTTGGCAGCAAGAAGAAACAGGACAATGTGGAACAAGGACTCTGAGTATCCAGAGGAAATGAAAGTGAAACTCAGGGCTGGGAATGGAAGAAGAAAGCAGCGGGGCAATGCACGAACACTGCTGTGATACGCAGCCCTTGAGATGTTCTAATCTGATTTTCTTAATAGCATGTTAGAGGAGATGGGAGAAAGAACTGCGACTTCTGCATGATGCATGCCATAGACTTGCAGGAAAACAAGGGCAAATCACTCAAAGCAGCTACACACCAGCTAGTTATGGTGCGGTACATATGGAGGGAATAGCCTAACTAGAGCAGCAAGTAAAGATCCCCAATAAAGGTTTGGAGCAGTTTTGCTCACTCATGATTTGCCATTTATCTTATGAGAGTTGGCGTTTTTTTGAGTAGCTTACCTTTTGTGAAACAGGTGATCATTACCTTTTAGTCAGGACTCTCTGGAAGAAAAAAGTCTTGAGAACACGACAATTTGAAATTCACTGAAAACAAAACCTGACAAATCAATATGTTATTACATTGAAAAAAAAAATCTTATTGCTTTAATGGTTTTTGAATATTTGAGCTCATTTATTCTTTCCTTTGTCCTCTTTTTCAGGATGAGCTGAACAAGCTTATATTCCTCTGTGCATAATGGGTGCAGATGGGGTCTAGTGGCTTGGAGCAAGGCAGCCTGATGGTATGTGGAAGGGTTAGGGTGTCAGTATCACCTCTAAGGTTGGATCTCAGTCAAAAACCAAGTCAACTGATAAAATGGCGACATTTACTTAGCCATCTTCCCAAACACATAATTTGCAGCCTGATTATATTTTCAATAACGGAAAAATGTATTTAAGTGCTTGCTTTAATACTGATTTTTAAAATCTGATACCATAACTTCCTCTTCAAGTAAATTTAAAATGGTATTGGCAGGAAGTCTTTATCATTTAAGATTAGACATGATGGATAGATCATTTCATGGTACGTTATTAGACAGTTTTGAAAGCTAAAGCTATGTTTAAGGAATGAGATTTTTTTCAATACGCGTGTGCGGAATGAAGACATGCATTTTTCAGACTTAATGTACCTAGTGAAATTCAGAAGATGACCCATAGTCCTGATTTCATTTGCACCCTGTGCAGGAATAAATATACTGTATTAAACACAGTTTAAATAGTTTACACATAGCTTTGGATTTAAAGTTACTGGAAAATAAGTTCAGTGTAGGCTGAGGGTGTGTCCCTGGGATTAACATCGTTATGAAAGCCTATTTCTAAAGTCAAAGTTGTTGGTTATTCATTTGCAAAGGTCACCTGTCCCAGGACTCTGTGGCAAGCTGGCCAATAAAGACAATGTTACGAAACACGGTTGCAAATTTCAGTTCACCGTTCAAGGGAAGCTGAACTGAGGCCACAACCCTTTTTTTACATTGCTGTCAAAGGTGAATTATTACTATTTTCAGCTGGATGCAGACGAGAAATGTACGAAAGACTGAAACATTACCAAGCTGCTAAGATTTCAGCTTATGTGTGAACAGAGCAGGCTGCCTACCTGCACGGGGTTCCAACCCATGGTACAAATGGCAGTCTGTATTGGTTTGCTCTTATCCGTGTAAAATAGTAAATAACAGTTAGCAAGAGAATTTAGGGAGAGCAAAGAATATACTAGCACTGGGATACTCATATCATTTGCATCTTCTGGCCAGCACTTTCCCTACGCTGATGGAAATTCCACCACCACAGAGGACAGTCTGCATTGATTTGGATCACAGTGATTTGAAGTAAGAATGAATCGTGCTGATGAATTATACATTGTACCTGGAACTGGGATATGCACAGAAAGCTACTGCCTGATCTAGGTGAGAAATCACTTTGGGGAGAACAAAGTGATGGGATTTCCAAAAGCATTCAGCTTTGGGCTTTCGGATATTGCAGAGAGGCCAGTGACTGCAGGGAATTTCAGGTGAACCATTGCTGTGGGCTTTCACAATGAGCCCATGGACATGTGCATACAAGCAATCTGTGTGCACAGTTCTGCCAACACTGGGGTTTTGCTGTCTTGGGAAGTCCTACTTAAGTTAGACCATTGGGCACAAGGCCATTCGAGCATGCCCAAATCAGCCCCTGTTCTGGTTCGCAGTGAAGTACATCCTTAAGCGTAGGGCAGTGAAATTTAAACACCTACACGCAGAAGAAAAGACCTAGGCCACCTTAAACATCTGATTAAAGTTAATTGAAATCTGCTCTTAAACGAGGGCCTGCAGGAGGAATGTAGGTGTGGCTCCGACACGCCAGAGCCCAAGCACCAGGCCTGCCTGGAGTTAGTCATGTACATGATAATTGTGTATGCAACGAGCGCCCGGGAATCAAACTCTCCTGAGAGATTTATTGGCTGGATTATTTCACCATCTCTACATTTATGCCAGCAGGAGAAGAACAAAATCCCGATCAGGCTGTAAGGAGCTACCGTGTGCACCAAACGCCCTTCAGAATAAATACGGACTCAGAGGTGCTTGGCGAAGAAGCTTTACATCCTGACCTTTAAAATGTGCAGTCACGGTTATGGAGACCAAGTGATGCCAGCGTGAGCTGCAGAAGAGTCATGAGTCACTTGTGAAATCTCTGCTGCAGAAGGAACACGTTATCCCTTCACTCTGCTGGTAGTGCCAGTCTCTTGCTGTCTTAAGAGACCCATCTGCTGCTGCCCAAATTAGACACACAGCTCTCGCCATCACCATGCAAAGCAGTCAGTGCTCAGAGCGTAGCATTCTCCTCAGCCTGAGCCTTGCTTAGCATCTTACCTACAGCAAGGGAAACCCCCTCCTGCCAAGCGTGGCTTACGTCCCATGCACGGCCTCCAGAGAGGAACGGCTGCTGTGCAACTGCCAGAGCTGATTTCTCAGCTCTGGGACTCTGCAGGTCTTTGCCAGCAAGCCCCGCTGTAGGACAAAAGGAGAGAGCTTCCTTTGGGGCAGAAGTTGCTATCATGAGCCGATGGATGAGATGGGGGTCTGGTGAAGAACTGAGCACCTCAGCTGCACAGTTCACGGTATTACCTGAGGAATTTGCTACTACTCATTTGTCTTCAGCTCTGCACACTTAGTCTGGCTCACGGCGCACAACATTGCTGTTGAAAAAAAAGCTCAAGCTTCAGCTGACCTCAGTGTGCCATTGCTGCTTGTTTGAATCCACAGTGTGTGCCTTAACCTGAAAATAATGCAGGAAGGCTTACCAGAGCAGATGTTACACTGCCATTCGGTTATTTTAAAGTAGGTTGTGAAAATATGTAAATCCAAAGAAAAAAAACCTTCACTTTAGCCATGCATGTCTCCTGCAGTGTATGTATATATGTTGAGATGCTCTTAGTTCAAATTACCAGTCCTTGGAAGCTTCGACATTTTCCCTTCTGGGATGTCCAGTACTTCGTTCAGGTGTGAAGCCCTGCTCCTAAAGTGGGACTTCTCCATTTGGCAACCCTCTCGAAAATAGAACAAGCAATTGGAAATCTCTTGATGGGTAGGTGTTTCAGACTGGAGATGTTTCTCATTTTCTGCTTCTGAAGAATGAGTAGGTTGCATTGAAATAGTGACATCTGTGGGAGCTTTTTAAGTCTGATATGTATTTATTAGGACTTTATGGCACATAAGTGGGATGTCTTACAATCTGTGATATTTGAGGGAAAGCATCACAGAAATCATTCTGGAAAAAAAAAAGTAATTCAATTAATCAATAGAGTCAATAACTCCTCAGGAAAAAAAAAAAAAAAAAGAATAAATTCCTGGTCCTACTGAAATTAACAGCCCCACTTCAGAGATCTTCAAAGGGCCAAGGCATCAAATTTGGTATTTAGTATCAAGCTCAGGAACCTTGAGCAAACCTGAAGTGGGGATCTGTTGTACAGAAAATATCTACAGCATCTCTGGGCACCGAGCACCAGCATGGCTCCTTGGAGCTACTAAGTGCAGCCCATGGGAAGATGGATGTGTCACCAGCGCTGCCCTCAGCTCAGCCAGTCTCCAGCCTTACCCCTCGGGGCATCGCAAGTTCCCACCTTTCTTCCTTTGGTTGGGTGTTTTGTTTTTGTTTTTTGGTGGCGTCCAGTCTCAGGGGCAGCTGTGCTTCTTTTTCATAAGGAAGAAGAGTAGTTCCTACATGGAAGACATAGGGCACCTTTCACATGTACATGGACACTCAAATCATTCTCACTTAGAGCTCAGCGCCTGCCCCTCCGCTCCCCTCGTGAGGGAGCTGCAGGCCGCCATGAGGCCTCCCCTCAGCCTGCTCTGCTCTGGGCTGAACAAGCCAAGGGACCTCAGCCACTCCTCATGTGTCTTGCCCTCTAGACCTTTCACCATCTTCTTAGTCCTCCTTTGGACACTCTAATAGTTTTATGTCCTTCTCATATTGTGGCACCCAAAATTGTGCACAGAACTTGGGGTGAGGCCGCACCAGGCAGAGCAGAGTGTGCGTTCAGGCATACGTGTAGCTTGAACTTACACGTAAAAGTGACGAGACTTGTGCTTTGCTTAGCAGACAGAGACATTTCACGTGGTTGAAGCCCAAAGCATCATTCATTTTTTTTTTGTCCTCAGTTACAGGCTGTCCTTAATAACTGAAGACAAGTGAAGGGTCACAAAATTACCCCGTTTCACCCTGCTTCCATTTCATCCCTACCTCTAGGGAAGTTTTTAACAGGATATAATTATCATCCATAATCATCTACTAACTCTTGAATATAATAGGCTGGTCATGCCTTGCTTTCTCTAACATGTGTTGAACAAGCAATCAGAATTTCAAAGAGGAATAGCCTTTCTTTCTCAGGAATCTGGAAAATATTACAGGCTCTGAAAAGGAGAGGAGAGAGGAGAGAGGAGAGAGGAGAGAGGAGAGAGGAGAGAGGGGGGAGGGGAGAGGAGAGCGGAGGGGGGAGGGGAGGGGAGGGGAGGGGAGGGGAGGGGAGGGGAGGGGAGGGGAGGGGAGGGGAGGGGAGGGGAGGGGAGAGGAGAGGAGAGGAGAGGAGAGGAGAGGAGAGGAGAGGAGAGGCGAGGCGAGGCGAGGCGAGGCGAGGCGAGGCGAGGCGAGGCGAGGCGAGGCGAGGCGAGGCGAGGAGAAAGAAAAGCCTGGCTGAAGAAGCATTGGTGAAAGGCTGCTTTTTAATGAATAATTTTGAAACTTTTCTGTCAAAAAAACCTCTTAACGTCTTCCTCTACATTAAGTAGTTCCAGATTTACTGAACTGCATTTATCCTGTTTTTCTCCTCTTCATGCCATTTGATTCATAGCCACTCTTATGCCCTAAATACCTACTGTTACATACCAATGGGCATCAGGTGCCTTTTGATGGCCTTTGAAAGGCATGCCTTTAACAAATCTGTTCTTAGCCCAGATGATGTTTTCTTGCTGTGACCCATGTCAGATCTCTTAGTCCCCCCCAGTTCCCACCTCGCTGTAACTCAAGAGCAACCCTGAAGTGGGCTTTAGAAGAGATTTGGAAGTGGTCTGTAAAAGATGACTGCCAGTGGCCCACTTGGTTCTGAGGAGAGCCCAGACCCATGCTTGAAGAGGGCCGGTAGCGTTTATTCGAATGCATGCCTACGCAGAGTGGTGACCAGCCCTTGCAACTCTCAGGGGCCTCCATTGACTCCTATCGCTGTACCCCTTCTGGTCCTGCCACATGGGCCAAACGAGGTTGCTTCATGTCCCTTCCCCAGAGGTCCCAGGATTGCCTGCTGCAAGGGAAGACATCATCTGTAGAAGCCAGGCTGCCTAAAGGACAACATGGATAATGTCTGGAGTGTTTCCAAGATGGGCAGTGATGCTGTTTCCAGAGCTGGTCGGCTCAGGACTCGTGCAGACTAGTGTGTTTGCCTGAGGTCCCCATTCAAGGGCTTCCTTTTCTTCTGCCATACACCTGAGACATCTGTTTACCATCTGTGGGAAACTCGTCCTGCCACGAATGAGCCTTTCTCTGTATTTGTGCAGCAGCCAAGGCATTGATTGAGGCCTCTAGAAAGTAATATAATACATAATAAAATACATAATTAAGAAATCCTCTCTTAGTCAGGGACACGTTTTGCTTTTTATATCTTTAATATTCCTGGTGTACTTTGAGACACTAAATGAATAACAAACTTTAATACTTTGAGTTTGCCTAAAGATGATAAAAAAGCCCTGACGATAGAAGGCTTAAATTGGAAAACGTTGTGAACATGCAGTCCACAGTGCAGCTCTCTTATCTGTCTTGACAACTGGCTTTGTCACCTCCCAGAGAAAAGGTGGAAAAATCAATTAAATCAAATGAATTACACTGTTGAAACCTTTTGTGGGATCCCTAAAAAGGCACTCCAGTTCCTTGGGAAAGGATGTTCTATACCTGGGTTTTAAATCATTTCACCAATTTAACTTTTTACCAATTTAATTACTAATCTGTGTTGGAAGCTAGATGCAAGATAATTTTGCCCAATTCTTTCTTTCTCTTCCTTTCCTGTTTTAAAGGCTCTCCAGGGGTCGCCTTTCTTCAGCTCTGAACATTCTGTTTAAATACTTCAAAAAAAACTTTGAAATGTGAACATCTAGCTTGGATATGTAGCTTAAATCCAGCATCTAATGAATTCCAAGGGGTTCCCAGCTCCCTAAATTTCTCTGAATATCACACTCCGGTTAATTTTAAAATTATATTGCCCTAGGAACTCGTGTTTTTAAGCACTTAGAGAGCATAGTAATGAACATGAGAGAAAAGCCAAAGAAACGTGACAGAGACATGAGTTTCAAACTCCAAGTGCCAGAGACATGAACATCTTTTCCTTTTAAATAAGCTCTCAACCATAAAAGAAAAAAAAAATCTGCTGAAGCTGATTTGAGACATGCAGCCTAACAAGAGGTTTCCTCTCACTAGAGCTCTGAAAATACTTGGACTTTTTTTTTGCCATCTGCCAAGCACTTTTCAAATACTGTTTACTTAATTTTAACCCTCTCCTGAGGGACCAGTAAAAAATTACTGCGTTCTTTTCCAAGGTGCAGAAATTGAAACAAACATGGTTAGACCCTGTTATTTAGGAATTTATTCCCAGCAGATGTAATCTCTTTAGCAATACTGTCTTCAGGATTAATGGTTGGAGGGAGCAACAAGAGAGGACAAGAACTGGGAGATTAGAAGTTTTCCAAAGGAAATGAACAGAGATGAAGGAAGAAGAATACGTAAACTGGAATCATACTCTGGAGTGGGAACAAATATTTATAAGCTCTGTAAAATGCCTGGGAAATAAGGTGAAATCCATAGGCCCAGCATGGTAACAGGAGGTGAAGACGGAGCCTTCAAGCAGCATGTTTGCTCTGGTGGAAGCGAGGGGCAAGACACACTGCCCATGCCAGCCCTGTGTTTCACTCAGCCCATTGCCAGGGCACAAAACCTTCCTTATCTCTATCTTCATTTCTCCTGTCTGCAAATGGACCTCATACCTTGAGCACAGGAGGGTGTTTAATGACAGAACTGAGAAACACGGCTGAACCTCATTGCCTCCAGCTAACCAAATGCTGACACATAACTTTCTACCATCACCACTGCAAGATATATATAATTGGTACATGTTTTAGCACTGTCAGTTCTCTTGTTTTGTCTTACGTCAAAGTATTTGTTGCAGTGGGTAAGTCTTAATTACACATCTGAAGAATACATGCTCATACCATGCACCATACCATGCAACATCATCCAGGCATTCAGAACAGCGGTGGTTTTCTTGTTGGTCATAAGACCCAGTAGCTAAAGCCTAATAGCTTGCTTCCCACTGGCTTTTCTCTCCTGTGGCCATCTCAAAGCTTTAGCCTGAGAAGCATGGTGGAATTGGTCCATAGAGTACAATTAATTGTAGATTATAAATATAGCTTCAGGAACTTTGCCAACGTGATAATATTAGGCAGCGCTCTTAGGCACTCAAGTAGCGTCATTTAACCCTAAGTAGTATCCACATTTCCAAAAATGATTAGAGCTGACACATTTTGACTTAAAAAAAAAAAAGTCAAAAACTATGCTTTTGAAAATTATGCTGCATTGCATTCAGTGTGAATTAGAGAACAATGTCAAACCTGAGAAACATTGCTTTTCATAAAAAAGTATTGTTTGAAATAAATTCTCTATCAACTCATATTGCAAAGAAGGCAGCAGAAACGGGACATTATGTTAGGAGTTCTGTATTTCTAAACTGCATTGCCTGACCCTGCCAACAGTCAACATGAAGATCCATTTTACTGCACCGTACCACTATAAAAAGAAGCTTAAAATGGAAGCAAAATAATTGGAACCAGTCAGAACTTCCAACAAAATGTATTTGCATTGAAAAATGTTGTTTTGCCAAGGCTCAAGTGATATGTTGGGATACATTATTTGTGATTAAATCCTTAATGGTGTCTGAAAACTGGCATTATCTTCCTACTGCCAAGCAGGCATAAGCAGAAATGGGATTTTTCAATCTTGCAATAGATGCTTCAGCACAGTTCTGCTGCATAAATATAGTTTCCAAACCTAATGCAGATTGATAACATTTCCAAACGATGGGAGAAATTCTTGTCCTGAGGCTAGCTACAAATTTTGCTAATGTCTTCTTCAAAGTCCATTTACATGATTAGAAGGGTGCAAAGTTGCTGTTGTATAAATGAGAGTAACTCAGAACATTGGGAATATCATCTCAAATGAAGCTTTCATATACACCCACAGCATAAGTATTTTATAAACTTTGCTGTCACAACCTTCTTGGCACTGAAAGTCACATCTATAAAGGAGACCAGCATAGGTGCCATCAAGGATCAGATAATAAAGCAAGAACCACTGAAAGAAATAGACCTTGTCCCATCCTTTGGATGAGCATTTTACATGTCAGAACTTCTGTCCTTCTTGGAAGTCCAGAAAAGCAGTAAGTTCTGAATACTGTTTATTTTGCAGATGTAATGTGCATGCATATTGTGGTGGAAAATGCTGCCTATTAGCCTCATGCTGTCTAACACAAAGGAGGGGAAAAGTCTTGCGAAGTGCTGCCTTGGACCTTACTGGAGGGAGAAGTAGCAGAAAGGAAAACAGGTTGCAGTGGTTGCAGGAGACAGTTACGGGGAACAGCGTGAACCAAAGCACATGAAGTGTAGTTAACAGGTTTCAGCCACACAGAGGGAGGCAAGACAGAAAGGCTGTGAAGAGGAGAGGGCAAGGTTAAGAAGAAAGTGCAGGCCAACTACTGTCTAGTGCTCAGGAAAGAGGCCTGAAGAGTGCTCCCACACTCAACCTGTCTGGATGTAAGTGTGCTCTGGGACAACAGCGTGAGCTGCTCCAACCCCACTTCGGCATGGCCCCACCTTGTCCTAGGTGGAAGGCTCCCACCTTGTCTTCTCCGTCACCACTGCTGCTTTTCTGATCCCACTGCAAATGGGTTCAGGCAGCTGAGCGTGCAAAAAAAAATAAATTACTGTTTCATTTTATTTTAAACTTGGCAATTATAGTTTTGCATCCATTACTTTTCTGTTTTGATTTTTGAACTCTCTCACCATCAGACAAACTTTATGTTGAGGCAAAGCAAGTGTCTGGCTAGGACTAGAACTGCACTTGTTCCAGCTCCGACTTACACCAGCTTAAACCATCATGGACATGCGTCGTGAATGTATTCCAAGCCTAGCATGAAATCTGCAGGTTTGGGACAATGTTAGTCAATTTAGAGCTATTGCTAGCTATACCCTGGAGATCTCTTCAAGGTCAAAACTAATTCTTTGCAGAGACGACCAAGCAGACATCACTGATATAAGAATAATTAGATACCACATTGCAGTTTACTTTAACTGACAATTTGTTTGGCAAAGAGCACATCTTCTACTATGCATATCTTGAACTACTCAATCTCTGTTTTCAATGTTCTTTGCTTAAATCCAAGCAAAACCAAAGTTTTTTCTGAATCCCAGCCCACCCATAATACTGAACTATCAGAGAAAAATTAAATATTTTCATTTGTGCTCCCTTTTAAGAGAAATAAACAGAAGAGCATAAATATACCATATTTGTATGTGCTGGCACTCAGGGAAGTCATCCTGCTCTACTTAAAGAGCAGCAAAGGCAGGGTTTCTTGGTTTAGATAATTAATGCACGTGTAGCCATCCTTAGAGGTACCCACTACCTTTTGGCTGGCATCATACCTCCCCCTGCATCCCTGTCTGAACCTCCCTTTCCACCTGTTGGCAGGCAGGGACGTGGCAACGGTGGCGCTGCAGTGGGACTTGAGAGCAGGTGATGGGACACCAAAGCCCTTGACGGTGCTCAAGTGATGTGGGTTTTGCATCAGGGACAAGGGTAAACTAACTGAGCAGTTGGACAGAGGTCATGGATATGTCCCATGGGGATAGAGGGTAGAAAACACACAAGGCATGCTGTCACAGACAAAGTTGTTGGGTCCCCTTCACTGGGTTTCCCTCACGTTTAGCTGTGCAATTTGAGCACAAAATGGTTGCCACCATTCACCTTTGCTGACTTCTACACTGGTTATTAACTTGTGTAAATATAAGTGGCTACGAAAACTGCACCGCTAATCCACTAACAACACACAGAAAGAACAGGTACATTCCTGCAAGACCTTAGGATATTCTATGATTCTATGAGTTGGAAGAGACCCACAAGGATCATAAAGTCCAATTCCTGGCTCCACACAGGACCACCCAAAAATCAGACTGTGTGTCTAAGAGCGTTGTCCAAACACTTCTTGAGCTCCAGCAGGCTGGGTGCTGTGACCACTGCCCTGGGGAGCCTGTCCCAGTGCCCGACCACCTTCTGGGTGCAAAACCTTTCCCTAACACCCAGCCTGACCCTTCCCTGTCCCAGCCCCATGCCGTTCCCTCGGGTCCTGTCGCTATCCCCAGAGAGCAGAGCTCAGCGCCTGCCCCTCCGCTCCCCTCGTGAGGGAGCTGCAGGCCGCCATGAGGCCTCCCCTCAGCCTGCTCTGCTCTGGGCTGAACAAACCAAGGGACCTCGGCTGCTCCACATAGGTCTTCCCCTCCAGATCCTTCACCATCTTCATCATCCTCCTTTGGACAAGACTAATGGCTTAAGACTTTGGACAACTCTCTAACTACTTTACGTCCTTCTCATATTGGTGAACCTTCCACTCTAAGATCTTAAAACATTTTACAAACAGCAATATGGTAAAGCCCAGCACATTTTAGTCAGGTCATCCTTTTTTCACCTCCTGCTGCAGACAAAAAGTTGAGGTGCTGAGAGATTGAAGTGCCTTGCTCAAGCTGTAGAGGCACAACCCAAACCAGCAACTCCTAGCCCTCAGACTTCCCAACAGGCACACCCTTCTTCCCTGAAATAATGTCTTGAAATGGGAAGCAAGAAAAGAAAGCTGCTTCAACAAAATTGTAAGCTCAATTTTAAATTGGAGTAAGTAGGTAATGGGAATACTAGGAACTGGGTAACACACATGAAAACAGTGAAGGAAGGTAACTAAAGAAGGGTGGTGGGATTAAACTGGTGAGATGTTCTCCTACTCATTGTACCAATTAACTGTCTGGCAGAAATGTAAAGGGGACAAATATTATATGACATGCACCAGCCAACTCCAATGTGGGTAATAACATCACCAGAAGCGCATGGGTGTGAGCTGAGAATCAGGACTGGCGGGTGGAGACCCGCTGTCCCCGCAGGGCCTGCTGCTGGAGGGTGACACCAGCCCTGGGCAGGAACATGGCGGGGCCTTCATCGCGCAGCCCAGGTGTCCTCACAGAAATGGCGGCCCAGGCCCTGGCTGGAGAAGGACTTCACTGTAGGACAGCCCAGGAAAAAAAAATAATCCAGACCTGCAGGCCAATTGATAAGAGAAATGAGTGTTTTGTTGTTTTTTTTTTTTTCCCTCCCCTATCTTTGAGGGAGGATCCTTGCCTGTCACTTTTAATTAGCCAAATTATGGCTGTCATTGCATTATGCAGCTCATTAAGTTCTAGGAGTCTGCCTCAGATATTATAGGGAAATTACAGAGCCAGACCTGATAAGATTCCTTCTCCTAACCAGAAGAATATGATATTTCCCTGAAGCAAACCTTTGTTTCATCCCAGCTCATTTTTAATCCTGCTTTACATCTTTCTAATAATAACTAAGGACTTCAGTTTAGTGGTGCTGTTCTCAGAAAACAATAAATAAATCAATAGATGGACAGGCCTCTATTACCAAGCATACTGACCTCTCGCTCTTATGGCCAGGATGGTCAAGTACTACATACCTTTGCCTCAAGATACCTTGCACAGAATGTCTTAATATTTTTCTATCAAAGGCATACAACCGTTTACTTCTGCAATGGAAATTCCTCCCCCTTGCTGGGGTTTATGAGGTTTTGCTTATAAATGTGGCACATGTCACTGTTGTAATTCTTTCCCTGTATAACAATTTATCTATCTATTGGAGACAGCTGTCAGACAGGCTCCAGTTCAAATACAGCGTGTTACAGAAACAGGCTATACCTTCCCACAATGACCATATTTTTCCTTACCTCGCTGTTGCTCTAAAGAAATCATAGATCCAAACCTATCTAAACCATTCCTACTGTCGCACACGTTTATACACAAAAAAAATAAAAAATAACCACTGAATAAAAGTGTTTTTTGAATTCTGTATTAAAATCTTATTCCATCCACAAGAGTTGATAATGGATAGCTTTCAGCTACTCTTACTCTCCCTAAGTATTTAATTACAGAAGCCTTTGGGATCTCAGGCAGGTGTGCGGGTCCTGTTGTATTCAGCACAAACACAGAACAAAAGGATGGCGAGTGCGAAGCATGGGTGTAAGGCCAGATGCAATGGACAATCAATGGGTAAATATATGGAGGCAATGAAGTGATATTCATCAGCGCAAGATGTCCTGATCTCAGCGCCCTGGTGGCCTAGCCCTTATAATTTCTTTTTATCAACATCGTAAAAAGGCAGGATGTTTTAAGGTGACCAGTGAAAGCAGTTAATAGAACAGCTGTATACATTCCTTCATTAAACTCCACTACAGTAGGAAGATTGGCATTGGAGAAAATCTGATGGTGTTTATTTAACTAACATTTTCAAAAGTGGAGACAGCAAGGTCTGGGGGACACCAACTTGAGGGGCTTGTCCTTTTCGTAGGGACAGGGATGGTGTGGCTCCCAGCATGAGTGCAGGAGGTGGCAGAGGGAGGGAGGAAGCATTCCTGAACCAAGACTGGGGAGGACGGCCAAGGGGGAGCAGCTGGAAGGGAGGTGGAAGATGGACAACATATGGCAATAATATTGAAGGGGGTGGGAGCGAAGTGCTGTGTAATGCAGGAAAAGGAGCACAGAGGAGAGAGGTCAGGTGGTGCAGACCCTGGGGAGAAGCTCAGCTCGCCCAGCACTTTTCAGTCTGAAGAAAGGATGACACACAAGACGATGGGTGCAAGGACACTGATCAAGGCTGCGTCCACGTTGCATAAGATCAAAGAGCAATACGGCTATACCTGTGAGGGGCATAGTGGCCACCTGTATCTCTGAAGCTTTGCCTGTATTCCAAATGCATTTCCAGGGCTTGCTACTGAAAACAAACATACTGTTTACTTTCTCTTTCCCCTTAGACATACCAAGTCTCCCTGGGAAAATACGGTTAA
Organism: Anser brachyrhynchus; assembly: GCF_964034855.1. Lineage (NCBI taxonomy): Eukaryota > Metazoa > Chordata > Aves > Anseriformes > Anatidae > Anser > Anser brachyrhynchus. The sequence goes on along the minus strand of NC_137695.1, from coordinate 80,685,060 downwards.
CTTCCCTAAAACCATCAGCATGCTGTTTAGTAATTTTAGTCCCATCCAAGTCCTGCTATGCAGTTAAAAACTGGACCACGTGCTTCCTGTTAAAGCAGAACATCATGTCCCACCTTGGAAAATACACTACATTTGACTGTCCACATTTAGTGGGGCAAACTAATAGGTCTGGCAGGGCAACAAATGTGAGACCGCTACTACACAAGCCACTAATTTACCAGTCTTCTAAATAAGATACAGACCAGTCAATAAAGCACATTTCAATTTAGTTTTCTTCAGGGGAGAAAAATCAAAAGAAGAAACCCAGAAGAAGAAAACAAAAGAAAAAAAAGAGAGATTTTGGCTCCTGGACATCTATCCGTTCATTTTCAAAGTCTGCTTTTATTTATCCTCTGGTTTTCATTGATCTGTGGCGATAAATGTGCCAGCTGAGAGAATTTAGTTTTAACAGACAATTTTTCTTCCCTCTGCCAAAAGTGATCAGGTTTCCTCTGTGAGCAGTGCTCAAGAGTCTTCAGTCAAGTTGAAATATATCTCAGTTCAGAGGATTATAACCAAATTAAATACAGCTTTGCTCTCAAAGATTATTATTATTTTTTTAGGATCTCTAGAATACATTTTCATTCCTTTTCACCCTAAGACATACAGATTTATTGTCAGCATATGAAACCCAGCACAAGTTTTGTACTGCACCTTCACATACTACAAACCCTCCTTCTCCTCTTCCTTCAGCCTGCCTGTGACTTCCTTCCTCACCCTCCTCTGCCAAACACCTCCCGGTCGCCCTGCCCTCACCTTCTGCTGCCATTTCCAGACCCAAGTATTCATCCCCCAGCCTGCTGGCACCGTCACCCTCACGTGCTCATCCCTACAGTTCCCTAGCATGGGACAGGATGAGTCCAGAAGCCTCCACAAGACCCTTATCCTACAGCAGATATCACCTGGGCCCTGCAGGCTGCTGGGTTGCTGCTCAGGAGCCTCCCACCTGACTGGCACGAGGTGAAAATTAGCTACTCACCAATCTGCAAATCAAAAAAAGTGTAAAACTACTGCTTAAAAACAACCCACCTCCTCCTTTCTGCTGCTAGTGAATCACTTTTCCTCTTTCCCCGTTTGTTTGTTTGTTTTTGTTGTGTGCTTTTTTTTTCCCTCCTCAGCCTCTCTCAAGATATATTTGGGTATTTTCTGACTGCAAGCATCTCAGAGCAAGCTTCCTCCCATCCCAAAGCTTTGAAGCTCCCTTTTACAACATAGGAGTTAATTCAGTGGCAAATCCCAAGGAGCAACTGATTTAAACATTGTTTATTGAAGGAAAGTGCTTCTTTTAGCTTAGATTTGATGCATCTGTGTGTAGCCATTCCCACCCACCCCCCCAAAAAAAACCCCGTGCACTCAGTAGTTGAAACAGCACACCACAGCGTGCCACATTTGCAGTGTGGGCACCGGCACTTTTCATCTAAATGCTGCGAAGGGGGAGCCCACGTACTAGAGCTCTGGCATTTGCATACCAGTGCTTTTGGGTTCTCGCACTGGGACTTGTGAATTTCCCACGTGACTGACATATATAAAGTGTAGGTGCATGCAGGAAGGGAAACACTTGCCAGGAACGTATTTCCACGTGGGCTTTCCCCGCTTTGTCTATTTTCTATCCCCTGTAATGAAACCTCCCAACCTGTTTAAATCAGCAGGCTTATGTTTTAGTGGGTCAAGTGGCCCAGTATACAAAGCAATGGGTAAGTTAAGCATTGATTGTGCTTCGGTAAATCAGGAATTAGTTGGGGGTAATTAGCTAAACATCACCTAGTCTTTACTGAAAGGGAGTTGCTAGCTCAGACCACAAAGGGAATGAGGACTTTGTGCAGAAGTGGCTACTTTTGCAGTTCTATTACCGTTATTGCCTGGTTGGTTAATGCAATTAGTAGCATAAATCACATTAATTTCATGTAGCAATGGTGAGTTAATGCATCTGTAAATAATGCTTAATACTGTATGTAAAAATATTTAAAAAAAAAAAAGTATGAAATTAAACTTCCTGCCATTATAGAAATTCAATTTTAGTGTACTGGTGGAAACCTGACAAGAAAAGCTATAAAATTAGTGTGAGCAGGTTACTAAAAAATTCCTATGACACCACCAAATGTTTCAGTTTTAGAAGGAAAACATGTTCAGCTCGCAACTTGACTGTCTCTGCTTCTGGCTGCTTAATACCGCAACCTAAATATCACTTGATCAGGGCTAATTGGGCTTTTTGTATGCAAATTCCCGCAGTTCAAGTAGGAAAGTGCGAGCACTTCATAGCACATGCAGCCAGGAGCACTCAAGCATCAGACATCGCGGGGGCGAGTCGAAGCCACAAGGCTCAACACCAAGCATAGGGGGGTCCCTGGCCCCACAGCCAGGGGGGAGACGAGCAGGGTGCCCCCACCCCAGCCACACATCGGAGGGCTGCTGCTCCCCGCCATCCTCCCGAGGAGGAGGAGGAGGAGGAAGAAGAGGACGACATGGGCCCAGACAGCAGTTGTTTAGCTTGGCCACCCTCACCTCCCGCCGTTTTCCCTGGCAGCATCCAGTCATTCCCACAGTAAGCCCGGTCTGGGCATGAGATGCTGGTGTTCGGCTGCTGCTCTGGGTGTAGCTGAAGTTTTCCTGAGGAGTTCAAGCCCATGTTTCAAAACCCTTTACAGCTTTGGCCAGACAGGAGCAGGTCTCCCTGGCAGGGGGATGGAAGTGGCTGCCCAGCATCCAGCCCTTCTGCTCGCTGAATGGCGAGGGCCGCGTAGGAGAAGGTGCAAGGGCTCTTCACAAAAACCCACAAGAATCTCACAGCGCAAAGTGTTCAGCAGCCGGAAACACAGGACTGGAGCCAGCTCCCCTGGACGCGAAAACCATTACTTAACAATTTCATTCCCTTCTTTATGGAGGTAGACAGAGATGTCCAAAAGCGCAGAGCAAATCAGTCATTCACATAAAAAAAAAAAAAACAACAACAAAAAAAAAATACACAAAACCCTCAAGATTTTAATGAAATCGATAAAACGTAAAAAAAAAAAAAAAAAAAAGGCACATTTGTCTGTAAAAATGTTTTCATAGGATCACTGTGTGAGCCGTGACTCCTGCTGATGTTTTTTAGGTCCATGAGCAGACCGTGGACTTACAGTGAGCCCTCCTTCTCTGAGGAGCCACATCGCGGAGAATCGCTTGGACAGAAGGAAACACAGCTCGGATACTGACAACTTGACCTAAAATGGGTTTCCTCCATTTCTTATTTCTGGGTGACTTAAGCCTTTGAATTTTGACAACAATTGGCTCATAACTTGTTTTACTTAAGTCACCACATCTCCTTTTCGTGTAAGAGATGCAGAAGACAAATCTATGGTCCGCTTTATCATTCCTCAAAGAAATAAAGAGGGGAAAAAAGTATCTTGTTGCATTTCAAAATGCACAGTCTCTTAAAAAAATATTTCAAAAAAGTAAACAATGGGTAGACTCACATCCTTGCTCAAAGCCCATAACAAACAGCACATGTACACACACAAACAAACCTGCAAAATGATGCAGCAACCAAACCAACACAAATTATTACTAGCAGCGGCTCCGAATCATCTGGGGAAATGTATGTCAGGATCGCTCCCAGAGCAAGCATCTGTAGCTGCTCGGCTCTTTTATTATCAGAGAAGAGTTTGATGGCAGTAGAGCGAGCCACACTTTTATTATTTGTTGCACAGATCCCCCGTGGCACCGTTTTATGTAGCCATCCCCGTTAAGTTTACGCACAGAGATACCACGTCACTCAATACCTGCACCCTTGCAGTATCAGAGATAGGCCAGTAGGATGGAAGGCATAACTTCGTTAGCTCAGCCAGCAGAGGGAACTGCTGATCGGCACTAATTGCTTGCACTGGTCTCGTGTACATCCTACCCAGCCCAGTAAACACCTTAAGTTATTGTAGTTTTTGTGTATGTAGCTTATTTCCCTGTGTGCCAGACAGCACGTCACTCAGCCTGTGCCAGCGCCACAGCGCCCCTGGGGCCCTCATCTTCTTTCACCTTCACCCCATGGCTTCCTCCTTGGAGCACAGCAAGCTCCGGAGCCCGTCATGTACCAATGACATTTCTGTGCCTTTCTGACCATTTGAGTATTTTAGCCAGAACTTGAACTTGGCTGAACGTGCAGAGTCCTTTCCCTCACCCCCCTTTTCTTGCCCTCCTGCCCTGCTCCCTGCCCGATGCAATGCAACCAGCACTTACACAGAGAGTTAAATCCGGCAACTCTCGTCCAGCCAAAACGCCACAGAGCCAGTGGCAGGTTTAACCTACACGTACTGCAGCTCTAAGGGACGGGGTTTAGCGATGGGACTCAGTAGGTGAGGCTGATGGATGGACTGGATGATCTTGAAGGTCTTTTCCAACCCAGATGATCCTGTGATACCCGGCATGCAACCAGACTGCGAGCTCCTTCCCCACCTCGCCAACACACTTGACATCTTCCAATAGCACCAAGGGCTTCCCAAGGGTTTTTTGCCACCAATGCTGCTTTCATGGCAGAAGAGCAGGTGGGCTGTGGCCATGTCAGCTACACCTCTTCGATGGAGGGCATGCAGGAACCCTGCAGCAGCTCCCTGCCACCCCATTTCCTGCACCTAGAGCAGAATAACAAAAAGGCATAGGTGGGCAGAGGGCCTGGCCTCCTGCTTTCAAGTAAAGTCAGCAGGGGAGCTCAGTTTGGAATAATAGAATGAATTAGCCTGGAACTGGGCCAGGATTCAAGTTATGCTAATTGTGGGTTTAAAATTAGTGTAATGCTCAACACCTGCTTCCTTCAGTCTTGAGAAAGGTGCCTGGGAAGGGTGTTATGTCTGATTTGTGCTTTTACAGCCTTGAGAGAAAGGTGCTTTTACCACGTGAAATTAATTGCTCGGGAGCTCTCCCTGGGCCCTCGCAAGGAATTGGAGGGAGTTAAAAGGCAACAGCTGTAGAGTGAATAAAGGCAGGAATAAAGCGAATAAAGGTGGAATAAAGGCAGCACCTTGCAGGAGTAGTTTTAATTTTCCTCGTAATGCAGCTGTGCTTAGCCTAGGAGTTTCCCATCTCCTTAACCCTTCCTTTTCCATTACATTTTATGTAAAACAAAAAACCTGCATGTGCCAAAGCCCTTCGAGGGTTTTTGGGGACAGCTCTGTCTGCAGTCTGGTGGCAGCTGCCACCCACCGCGTGGCAGAGCACGCGAGGCTCTCCTACCTGACCCTCCTGCCTTGTAGCCATGGACTGGCTTACGGCTAGTAAATATTACTCACCCAGAGTAGCTGTTCTGGTGCAGGTGTAGTCGTTGTCTTTCTTATTTCTTGCAGCACATTGGTGTGCTTCTGAGCGCCTCCCATGCACTCTTCCACGCCTGAGTTCTTTGCCTTTTGGGGTGGCTTGGAGCAGCTGCCATTTTATAAAGGAAAATAACGAAACCTAAGAAACATTTTTATTTGCTCTTTGCAAGCTTGGCAGGATCCTTGGTCAGGAGGGAACAGGGATTAACAGCCTGGTGTTTTGAGTCTGGCAAGTCTATACCCCAAAACCACAACACGTTAATGTCCTGGAGGCTGTCAGGTAGCCCAATGCTGGACTTTAGGCAGTGGAAACCACCTGACTTGCTGTAAATGCCCCTCACTCACCCCTGCTGCATTAATGGCCTTAAACTGAAAGAGGGTAGCTTCAGATTAGATATAAGGAAGAAATTTTTAACTCAGAATTTTACCTACTAATTCTTTGCTGTTCAGCCTGGCCTTGATCATTTCCGGGGATGGGGCATCCACAACTTCTCGGGGCAACCTGCTCTGTGAGGCCCTGGCACAGGCTGCCCGGAGAAGCTGTGGGTGCCCCATCCCTGGAGGTTTTAAGGCCAGGCTGGCTGGGGCTTTGGGCCATCGTGTTTTGTCAGAGGAGGTGGCACAGGACAGAGCTGGGAGGGAAACTGCCCCCGGTGGCTTAACCCGGGCCAGCTAGTTAAAGCACTTGTGATTTTTACACTTGTTGATGCTATTTCAGTGCTCCGTCTGTAACATCTGGTTGCCTTAGATACACGAGGTAACTACGGCAACTAGATATTACAGGGAGAGGGATGAGAAACGCAACAACACTGCTGAATTTGTCAGGCTCTAAAACAGCTTTTCTGTGAAGCAGGGGCAGGTGCAGAAGGCACGGCAGTGCTGCGGGGCAGCGAGTGGCAAAGGTGTAGTTGTGGCCTGAGGATCTCCAGCACTGGGCTGCGTAAACCTCTGGAGGCATCAGCCCTTGACTCCTGTTTGCAGCCAGACTGCTGGCCAAAGTGAGTTAGCAATGCTGGCAGAGCTCAAAGGGAGGTGCCCAGCATTCATATTGGAGCTATTTCCATGGCAAGAACATCAGTCCCCATCATTCCCCCCAGAAAAGGAAGGAGCTGGGAGCTGCAAATTTTCCTCCCCAGTTTTCTGTCTAAGGGGAGGAAGAGGAGAAGGGAAAGGGTTGTGCTAAATGGAGTCACCGTGAACTTGAACATGCTCACGTCCCAAATACCACTGCTTTAATGATGCCTTGGTGACAACGTAATGCCACAAAACCGATCACAAAATCACGCACAGTTGTCATTTACTGATTATTTTGGTGCTTTTTGGAACAATTAGTTATATGCTAGGAGGCGAGCAGCTCTCAGGGTGCGCCTTGTGTGCTGTCGCCCCTGCAGATGCGGTTGTTAAAGTGCACTGAAACACCCCCGTGGCCTCTCTGCTCTAGACAGTAGGGAGGAGTGGGTGTTCGCAGATTTCAGAGCGAACCACCCAAGATTTCCAGAAAGACGTGTTTATGCCCAAAATGTCTGACTTTTTTTTTCTCTGTCTTGAAGGAAAAGCTTTTTTAATAAATCCATGTGAAAATTTGGATCCACATGCTGCATGAATATCCTTCACCAGGGTTATTCCTACGCAAAAATTTTCCCTGCGTGGTTAGGACAAAACATTTTTTACTTGACTCGATGTTATAGTCATTGGGAAGCAGAAGAAAGCTAGCGCCGTGGCTCCATCTGATGCATTTCACTAAAAGTACCTGTCAGATTAGGGTGTTAAAATAGCTAACCGGCACCAGTTCTGCAAATGAAGTCATCACTCATTAATCCTGGCGACACTGCCTTCAGAGCACAAAGGGCACAGCCTTATTATGTTGCTTACATAGGAAATCCGAGTGTCTAAAACAGACAGCCCCCCACTTTTCACCTCAGCATGCTCCCCGAGTGAAGCTTGAACAGACTCCTGTTTCCCTCATTGCACAGGCTAGCTGGTAACTAACATAGAGCCATACTTTTCCTGGTAAAGTGCTCTCCTGGAATTCTTCGCTATTATCTTCAGAGATGTGAACTAGTTAGATGAGCAGAAATGAAATTCGGTGTCAGTAAATGTAAAGCAATACAGGCTGGAGGTGTAATGAGAGCATTTCAAGCACCTTAAGGGCTCTAAATTAACTGTCTCGATTTCATAAAGTGACCCGGGTGGCATTACAGAACTCAGTGAAAATCATTGCTCAATGTGCAATCAAAAATGTTGACAAGATATAAGGAAGTTTAAAGAATGGGCTGCAAGTTAGAAAAAGGAAAGGATTTTAAGACCATTTCAAATAACCAAGCACAGGGCAGGCCCAGGAATAACACCGTGCATTCACTGGTCAACAGATTTCACAAAAGGTATCATCACAAGGGTCTGGAGGAATTTTGTAAGACAAAGCAAGTACAAAACCTTCCCAATCAAAGCGAGGTTTGAAGGAGTCAGACTGTATTCCCTAGAAAGCAGAAAACTAGGAGGGGACCTTAATACGAGCCTGGGCAATGAGAAATGATGTGAAGAAGAGATCAGGGGCTTCTCTTTTTCCTACTTTGCAAAATGAGGGAATATTCATCAAATTGAAAGATGGGAAGTGCACACATTAAAAAAAAGGAGATACTTTTTCACAGTATAAATCCCTGGAGATGGCTGTGAAGGCAGCCTAGGAGGTTACTGCCCAGACACCCTTCCCTATTTGGTACCTGCAGGTGCTGGCTCCTTGGTCACCCCACATCACCGTCTGACACATTAGCTTAAAACCAGGGTGAAAATGTCCACGTAGCAAGGTGTATGAGGTCTGGCAGCTAGCAGCTGAAGTACACGATCCACTCTGCTTCATTACGGGGTTGAAAGCCACCAGCAGAGGTGTAGTAACAACTACATGGTGATAAAGAGCTGCAGCTGCTGGCTTAATGAATGTAGGTCAGAGCTGCAAAACCTTAATCTACAGAGGAAGTATGAATGTCACAAGCATAATGAGATTCATGCAGGACTGCAAGTTGTGGGGGTAGCCTGCACTCTCAGAGCTCACCAAAATTAACTGACGGCAAATGTATCTATTCTTGTGTAGATGCACACAAACTAAGCAGCAAGACCTTCTGAAAACATGGTGACCTTGTCAGGTGCTGGTGAAAGATTACAAACTTTTCCCACTCAGCTGGCAGCATAGGGCTGGGACCTTTCAACAGACTGCAGCATCACGAGGCCTTGACAAGAGCATTTTTCCTGATATGTGCCAAAACTCCTATGTGATCCAGTCACGTAACCAGTGCTGCTTGGTGAAGAATATCTAGTGAGTTCAATGGGAACATCCTATCTGGGCGGCTTGCAGCATGTGGGAGCCTTGAGCTGCATGCAGTGTCTTTGGTACTGTGTCAGCCTTAGTATGGGATAAGCTGCTCTAATCGGACATCCATTCAGGGAGGGAAAAGAGAGCCTTCAAGACTTGCTCTTTGCAGACACTTGTCTTTCTCACTATTAATCTGAAAAGTGACATCGATTATTTCGTCTGTGTTGGAGCCATGATTACTTCATTTCTATATACTGAGGTCTACAGCAAAAACGTTTTGTGAAAAGAACCATAAATTTCACAGGTGACTTGAAAACTAACACCTGGGTGACTTGAAAACTAACACGGGGACAGGAAGAAGACCCAAGTCTAAAACTCAGCAAACAATTGACATGGTTGTATTCTACTGGGATGAGGGCTTATGAGCTCTCTCTCAAGGAACAGGCTGGAGTAAGGCTGTACCTTGGAGAGCTGTTTTGTCTCTTCATAGAGCCATGCACAGTGGTTTGAACACTGTACCCACCTTTGGTCATTCCCTGATATTCAGGACATTAAACCCTGCTTTGGTCTACAGAAGCGAAAGTAGCCTGGGCTTTGTGTGATGAGACCTGGTTTTTATAGAAATGGGTTATCAAAACTGGTTTCAACACAAAGAAGTCAACTGATTTATTTTTGTTTAACCTACCAGGCAACAGAAACGGAACTGAAAATGCTCCTGATCATCTCCTGTTATACAAGGAAGTGTGGTGGTCTGTGGTGATGAACAAAACAGCCTGGGTGTCAGAGCAGGAGCGTGGTGGTAGCTCAGATGGTTCCCATGCGGACGTGCCCCATTCTAGGAGCCTGTAAATGCTCCAAGGTGTGGCTGGTTCGGTTAGTGATTTAGGTGATCTGGTCATTTAAAATGGGTTGCTGTATGTAAAAGCAGAAGAGGAAGGAATAATCTGCTCCAAACCCAAGTGCTGTGTAACCAAGTCACACCTCCGTGAGCGCTGCCCAGCACGCTCCCTCCTCTCAGAGGACACGCCTGGAGACCCACCTCTGGGCACAGCCACACGGCTGAGAGGATGTGCTGCTATTGCTCCCTCCAGAGAGATTCCTCCTATTTTGGCGTACAAACTTTGGAAATGCTGGTCTTTCTCTAGGAGCACCGATCCTGAGGGCCATACCAGACAGGGGCCTGAACAACCGACAAAGCCTATGACTGATTCACTGAGCCCCATCCAGCCTGGCCTTGAACACCTCCAGGGATGGGGCATCCACAGCTTCTCTGGGCAGCCTGTGCCAGGGCCTCACCACCCTCACAGTGACGAATTTCTTCCTTATATCTAATCTAAACCTACGCTCTTTTACTTTAAAACTGCCATGCCTTGTCCTATCATCTCCTCATCCACATTCAACTACCTCATCTCCTGCTCTGCTTCCCCTGGGTACCTGATATCTTGCTCTCTGCCTTACCATTCCTCCTTCTGTCCTTCCGGACTTCCCCACAGCCCCCCATATTTGTGGCTCCCCGGCTTCCTGTGAGACACCAAACATCTCGTCCATCCTTCCCCAGCCTCCCTGGGCTCTGTCACTTGTCTGCTGCACTCATCTTGCCTGGCTCCATCCGTACCACTACCTCTGGTCTGCCTGCCAAGCCTCAGGCATTTCTCACCCCCAGGCACAGAAGGACCTCGTCCCCTGCACATGGGCCTAGGGGGTGGCTTGAGTTCCTGTCACCCCAGGGTGTCAAGAAGATACTGTGAGAAAAGCCAGGATATATTGCTGATGCCTTCCTCTTTACACTGATATGCATGTAAAGCTGGGGAAAACGGGGAAGAAATTCTTTTAGAATTTCTTTCTTTAGCATTTAGTACTATGTATTTGTTACAAATTATTAATATCAGAACAGCATCACATTACACACTCTTTAACCTACAATATGTAAAGCCGTTGTGTTGTTAAAAGCTATCATAGGCAAAACCAAGTCCTGTTTGCGTTGTTTACAGAGATGTTTCAATCTGAACACGTATTCTACCAGTTTCTGACACTGTGTGGAAGCTACTAGTGCAAAAGAAGTCTATAAGACTTCCAATATTTCCTTAAAAAATACATTTTACAGCAGCTGTATTACATTTACATGCGTTCTTTGTGTGTGTCCCAAGAAGCAATCTTTGTTCACAAACCAAAAATCTTACACTGATGCTTTTTTTAGGCTTTAAATTGTATATACACTTACAGAGAAACTAAGTTTTATGGATATGTTGTATTTTAGAGAAATGTCGATGGGAAAAATACAAGTATATTCCACCTCTAATACTATAAATGTCATAATTCAGACTCTGCAGAAGTTATAGGAGGTATTTCATAAATTGAATTGATTTCCTTGTGTTGAGTGAGAATGCAATTCTTACCCTGCGCTTTGGAGAAGTATGTAAATGTAAGACTCAATAAGCAAAAACTATTTCCGTATTGTAATTTTCAATACATTAAACTTCAGGGATCCTTTTTCTCCTTTAAGGACTTTTTTTTTCCAGAGTACTCTCAAAGGCAGTTCAGAAATGAGAAGACTTCTAGGAAAGGATTGCAAAAGGAGGCAACTCTCGCCGCAGCGCAAGAGTCAGAAAAGAAAGCTTTAATACTAGCACAAAACGGTCTTTGACTTCAAAGGCTTAATTTCTGGCAGGCACAAGATGGATAAAACCAATCATTTCCTCTTCAGATTTTGTTTTCTACTAATTGAATGTCTGTTCTTGTAAAGCGTGCTAGTGAATGGCACATAGTGCTGGCTACAGCCCAGCTCTCTGAGGTCCTGAGTTTATCCATTTGATAAAATACATAATTAAGCTCATTGTGTGCGCACAACCCAAGGTCCCACTGACTTTGACAGCTGATAAGATCGCACTTGGAGACAGTCAGCATCTGTTCGTAAGTTATTATTCCTCCCACTCCAATTTCAGTTGCGTTATTTGTTGCGGCTGTTTATCCGCATTGACTAAGGATTTCACAGCAGCTCCAAGGATTTGGATACATTTTCCATTTTATGTCTGTATTCTTTACATTTCCTTGAATCATCCCAGTTACCCTATTTCTACAGCAGGGCTGTTGTGGTGAGCAGGCTGGACCTTGCTTTGCTCTCCCTGCAGCGGGGCCTCGGTCTTCATCTGCTCGCTCGTTGAGGCGATAGGAAACGAGGCAAGGAGAAATCACGCTTAACGAGGAGTCTTTGGCGAAAGGGGTTTGTAACTAAAAATACAACCCGCTCCTCCCCCCGGCTTCTACAGTTTGTAAAAGCAGCGGAGACAGTATTTGTGCAGGCGCTTCCCCACGGCTCCATCTGGTGGCCTTGGTCCCAGCCGAGGGAGAAGGGATCGGCGGGCAGCGGGCGCACGCCTTCGCTTAACGAAGCCTGCGGAGCACGGGGCAGAAAGGTGCTGGTGGACCTGTACCTACCCCGCGCATACGGGCTGCGATAAACCTGGCAGCCGAACAGTGCGCTACTACATGCTATGCTGAAATCAGAGGAGACGGGGGATTTGTTTTCTTTTGCTTTGCCTTTTGCCTCTTGGCACCGTTCTTCTGCCCTCCGAATCAGCGAAACCCTTTTGTGTGGATGGAGGGTGGGGGAACAGACGGGTGCAGAGCTAGCACGGAAATCTCTCCCGACAGGGTAGGAGCAGTCAAGGGCAGGCTGGACAGGCATTTCTGGTGGCTGCAGGAGCTCCGGATTTGGGTCGTTTTCATAGGGCTGAGTGATTCCCAGTTGGTCTGAGGGTGGTTGTAAAAGGCTGTGGTTCAGTGAGCTGACTTAAGGTCCGTGAGCCTGAAGGATCATTCTGGGCACCTTCACAAACTACAAGGAGAGCCAAAGCAATAGGTGTCACCACAGTAGCTGAGGAGGGATTGCTTGGTTGATCCCAGCCTTGCGGAGCCAGCTAAATACTAGTCATACTCTAATACCCCATGTGTACACATATATGTGGCTGTTAAATGTTATATGTATATACACCCAATGGCGAAAAGTAATCCGCTTATTTTGATACAGCGCTGTCAGGTTAAAAGCATTTTCTTTGATCTAGCACACAGTCAGGAATCCGTAAGCAATCATACGTGATGCTGGCACTGCTCAGGATAGCTGACATCCACAGAGACTTCTTTTCGTGCACGCTGCCTGCAGGGAATACATACCACACTGGGATTTCTCTGTTTCCATTTTGATCACATTGCTCAAACATGAGAATGAGTCATCCACCATACTGAAAACCACGACCTTTGTATTTACACCAAAAAAGGGATGATAAGCTTAGGAGAGGGAAAGAATACTAGGGGAAAAAAAAATAATCCAAGCACGTCTTTGCTGTTTGAAACGTATTCAGCTGCTCTCATCTGGATGTACGTTAAAGAAGTTGTGATTGGGTTTGTTTTCTCTATCTGCATGAACTGTGAGGGACTCATGTCAGCAGCACCGCAGTCCCTGCAGCAGGTGTATCCTGATCTCAGTAAAGCAAAGCAAAGCTTTGTGTGTCCGTCCAGCAAAGGAACCACAGGATAGTTTTATTTAGAAACAGGCTCCATCTTTAACTTAGGGCAATTGTGCTCTTCAGCCACCTCCAGCAGAAAAATGGCGCTGGGAGAGAACAAAATAGTGGCATGGAAGAGTGCTTACTATCAAAGTAAAATCTCAGCGAAACATGGAGATCCAAAATCAATTGAACGTCAACGCTTTTAGAAATATTTACTAGGAAAGAATTCTTGAGTATGTTTTTCTCATATTAAGTCTCCTCCTAAAGAAGAATAAAAATACTTGTCTGATTTCTAGTAGTTTTTATCAAAGAAGCATCAGCTGCAAAATTTACTATAGAGTAGATAAAAGTATAATGCAGTAGATCCAAATGGGACCTGATAAAGAACCTGACTCTGAAAAGAAAAGCCTTAAAGCGCATCAACATTTACATATGGCAGGCTAGCCTGACTGACAAACCTGCGCATTGAAGTGGATTTATTTTTATGTCTCTCTCTATACTGTGCTTGCAGCATCCTTTCAGACAAAGGAGACAACCCCCTTTCAATGATGATTTGTGTAAATGAAGATGATGAACTGGACAAGCTTCTAACGAGCCCGTGAAGCGCTGCCCATTCAGCAGACACGGCGGACCCACGGGGTGAGGATGAAAAGAGCAGGGGTTGCAGGAAGCATTTATGAGAAGCCTGCTGAGAAGATCATTAGAGCCACTTGCATCTATCCCATTCTGCAGCACACTCAAAGGGTGGCCTCAGAAGGAAGTTTGGCTGTGCACCAGTGGGCAGCTGCATTTTTAAGTGGACACCCATGTTAAAGAAACACTTTCCATGTTACAGCATGAGCTCTGCCATCTGTTGCCTAGCTCATTTATCACCAACTAAGCTTGCAAAAAAAAACCCGAGGAACTGAAATGATGCAAAAAGCAAATGTCCTTGGGGAAACAGCATTTTGTATTTCCCACAGGGAGCAAGAACTTCTGTACTTTAGAAGTGCCTGCAACACTAAAAGAGAGAGAATAAATGTTAGAACGGATCAAAACCATAGAAAGTAAAGAAAGCAAGCTGCTTCATAAAGGCTAAGTAATTGAGATTTTTAATGTCAAGCCTGCATGCTGAAAAACACCTCCTAAATCCTCATTTAAGGAGCTTCAAATAATTGAGGCTTTATTTAAATAGCCTGCCATTAAAATCCAGTGAAGATCAATAGGAAAAGCCTATTAGGGCCGTGGATCCTGCATCTGAAATGGTCGGTCCCACTTTGTGATTTGTCTCCCCCATGGCTGCCTACGGCAAATTTCACTTCATTTTTTACACGCCGATTTTTTATTTTTTTTTCAGAGAGACACAGACAGGGCTGGTTTCCTCTGATGGAAACCCTGGACCACCGGCCAGCTGCTCAGCCATCACTCCTTCCCCTGGGGGAGAGAGGGCAGCGGGGTCCCAGCGGGCTGCAGAGCACGGGGGTGGCGAAGCCTCCGGGATGCTGCCGCCTGCCTCGCCGCTGCTGGAGGAGCAGGGTCCCCGCCGGCAGCAACAAGTCGCTGCCGTGCCTCCTGCAGGGCTGTGAGAAGAGGGAACACGCTCTTTTGGACTCTTTGCACCAGCCCCAGACCTTGCCTCTCGCCCTCCCCACCCTACGGTGGGAAATGTGAAGGCCCATCCCCGGGCACAGGACAAAGCTTTCGGTCCTGTAACTGGATGCAGGCACAGCAGTGGGGAGCTAGCTGAAACACCATTTCTTTTTCCGTCATTTTCGAAGCTGACTAAGGAAATAGCTGTGTTAGAGTGAAAGCAACAGCCTGCAAGCTTTTGAGGAAAGGCAGGAAGTGTAGAAGGTGTGGAGGGATTGTGCTCTATGTAAAAGAGCAATGTGAGAACACGGGCATGAGGACAGGTCTGTTGAGCGCCTTTGGGTCAAAATCAGAGGTGTCACCCCCAAGGGAAAGCTCTCGGTGGATTTCTGCTGTGGACCAACTTATCAAGAAAAAGAAATGGGTGAAACCTTCTTCAGACCACTCCGAGACTGACTGCGGCAGCCTTGGCTGCAGTGATGATAAGGGCCCAGAGGTTAACATCCTCAGGGGAGTGACAAAGGTAAGTAGCAGAATCAAGGCCCAGATCTTCAGAAGCGCAGATTTCAGCTTGCTGAGGGTGCTCTTAGGAAGGATCCCAGGAGGGCCTAGGGGCCAAAGGAGTTCAGGAGTGTTGGGAGACTTCTGGACACAGCATTCTCCAAGTACAAGAGCAGTTCATTCACATAAAGTGGAAAAGGAACCAGCACAGAAACCAGTCTGGTTAAATAGTGAGCTACTGAGAGAACGGAACTGAAACAAAACAAAACAAAACAAAACAAAATCAACCAAACAACCAAACAGAAAAACATCTGGAACGCAAACTTCGACGGGATGTCAAGAGCAACAAGAAAGTACTAACATAGTTAGTTACAAATAGAGAAAAACCTGACGGTTTTCCTTCATGCCTTCTTTGCCTTGATCTTCATGAGTAAGGTCAGCCTCCCACGTCTCTATGGAAGCAATGATGAAGCAAATGGTGAACTCCTGACAGTGGAAGAGGGCTGAGTTAGCTGAGGTAGGTATTGGCTTTTCCTGGCTTTCTTCTTGTCCTTCATGCCTGGAAACAGCTTCTAAGAGAACCTGTTCCATAATTTTTCCAGAGACTCATGTGAGGCTGACTCATACGTGCTTTCCCAAATCTTCTTTTTTTTGCACTTTTTGTAGATGGGTGTAATATTTGCCCTTTTCCAGTCATCTGGGACTTCCCCTGAATGCCATGACCTATTAAAAATGTTAAAAGTGTGACTTTGTAGGGATGTTGGCCTCCTAGCAGCCTCAGACACATGCTGCCAAGTCCCATTGACTCGTGTAGTATGTCCAGCTTGTACAGGTCAACCCTGGCACTCCTGAGCTCCTTTGCTCACCTTGGCAGACTTACTTGGGAACCTTACAAACACTTTCCTGGAACTTGAAATTGGGTGCAACTTTGTGTATGATCAGCTGCATATAATGTACAGAAATCCGAGACTGTCAGCAGAGACATACGATGCCACAGACCTGTCAACTTCGAAGCTAGCAAAAGCTAGTGCAACACCCGGACACCAATCAAGTGGTCAAGCAGGCTAAAGAATGTGGTCATCTTCAGCCAAAATAAAGGAACCAAAAGTCAGCTATCCAAAAGAAGAAGAAAAATGCAGTTATAAAACACGTCCAATCAGACACTCTGGGGTACTCAGCCACCGCAACAGGGTCCCTTAATGTTCCTAAGGGCCCTGGAGGATACACACAAAAACTGCCCACTGCCCATCGCCGATTATTAAATTGCTGGGTAGAATGGGCTTGTAGACATAACAAAGGCTGAAAACATTTATTCAGCTTAAGTAAATCTTCCCATATGTGATGAAATTGGAAAGGACATAAGGTATGACAAAAAAAATAAAAGAACAGGAAAAAAGGAAAAAGAGAGAGGAATTTCTCCTGCGCTATCTCCTCGGGTAAGGACACTGTGTGTGATCAGCCACGCCATTTACACAGCAGCAGTTCCTCCTCTTGGCTTGAGGGGGAATTGCTGCTTTTTGATTTGTCCCTCACAATTTTGCTAACGTGGACTCAGCAATCGTACGTAAAGCAGTCTCTTTTAATATGCAATTGGGTTAGACAAACTGGAATTACACGGAGCTGAAGTGTGTTCTCCGCTTCCGCCTTCCCACTCAGCAAGATGACTGACACCGCGGCGCAGCGGCAGAGTGAACTCGTATGGCAGAGCTCTGGGAGAAATAATCTATTGTACAGAAACAATTCACTCTTCGCTCTAGCAATGAGGACAGCACCACGGAAGAGAGGAGAAACACGCTGACGATAATCTTTTAGCCTGAAGCGGTGCTCAGTCCCATCGGCACCTGGCATCCTAAGGCCCCTGCTTCGGCAGCCTTGTGGGTGCTGTCACCGCGAGCGTCACGAGATTATCAGCTTGGGTTTTGCCGGAGATGCTGAGCCAAAGGGAAAGTGAATCGCTGGCATCTAGCACCTCGGGGTGGCAGCGAATCCTCACAGACCAGACCGTGCCAGGCAGAGCTCCCAGGTGCCCACATCTGCGAGCGGGAGCGCTGCAAGGCGCTGCCCTGGGCAGGCTGTGGGGAGGTGGCCCCACACCTGCCTTTGGGGTCCGTGTGGAGGTATCCCCGAGGGACTGCGACAGGCAACAGCCATTGGGAAGGAGGCTTGGAGAACGAACAGGCTTGTAAAGCACAGAGTGGTTCAGCCTTCCTCGCAAAAACCTCAGGAAACTTGGCCGAATACATTTCAATTTTCCAGTGGCTATAATTAAGCGTCTATTAATAATATATATTACATGCTCCAGAAATAACTTCTCCACACAGAGAATTTGCAGCCATTTTACCACGTCCACTGGCATGTGCTGACAGCAAGGAATTCTCCAAATGTTGTAGATGGCTTTTAAGGAGGGTTTGGGGGGGAGACTGCTGCCTAATTTGAGCGGATGTCTCTGAAAAAACTATAGCCCTATTACAACACCCGAGCAGCACAGAGCCATCCTTCAGCAGGGTTCTCTCTTATAAAAGACACAGGGCTGTAGTTGCTCAGGTATCATTGCTATGATAAGAGGAGGGGAACCTCAATGGACAGGTAGAAATTATGATGTTTTAGGGATGCTGCTCCCAGGTATGCTGTAGCCCCGCCAAATGATTTCCAATCTCTGCGTGAATGCGCAGTAAAGCACGCAGATGAGCAGCAGCTATTGTGCATATTGATCTTTAATCCCATACTGGTTTTCATGGGGATAAGAAGGGCTGCTCCAGCACCTTTGAGCAAAAGACTGCTCCTCGTTTTCCCATGGATAGTACACAGAGGTATTGCTGCCTTTCCAGGCCTCAAGTGGCTGCTTTTCAAAAGCACCTAGCATATCTGCCATAGATAATGCATGTTGTGGGCTCCTCAGACTGAAAGACTTTCAAAAATGCATGCTGTGCAGGATGAAACTTCAGGAATAAATTGGAAGGAGTGTCCAGTTCTTAGCAGTAAAACCACATTCGACGTGTGAAAGCTCCTGCTCGATTCCGTGCGTGTGCCTGGCCGCACTTACTCTCTGTTGCAGAACGTACTGGGGAAGGGAGGAGCACTTTTTCTTAAAACGATTCCACACACAAAGAAAGGTTATGAAAATCTAGCCAGGAATGTTTTTATATTCACAATTTATTTATTTGTTTATGTCAAAATGAGCATGGGCATATAATAATGCATTTGATTCTCCCCATTATTTCAAATCTTCACTCTTTCTTCTGTAGATCTTCAAGATTTTTATTGTCATTAATTACATGTATTACTATAGCAGCCAGAAGCCTCCAAATTTTTGCCCAGTGCATAGGGCAGCATTGTACAAACAGGTGTTAAAAACCAGCCCTTGCTCCAAAGTGACAACAAATGAAATCACGAGGGTACAGAAGTCCCTGTGGGGTCCACGTCTACACAGCCAGGCAGAGACCCAGGGAACATGCAGCGTGCTGATGAGGGTGACATGGTTTCTTCGCTTTTGGGTAGGCTCTGGAGGAAGAAGAATCGGATCTACCGTTTCCTAGAAGGGAGTGGCCACAGTGCTGAGATCATGACGACCCTTTTCTTCATGCCTGCTGATGAACCTAGTGTCAAACCCTGCTCAGTAGGATTCTGCAATTTGGGAGGTGAAAAATGTGCCCTTACTGAGAAGTGGTGTCCTGGATTAATTCTTTTCAGGAAAATGTGACTGAAAACATGAAGTGGGAAAACA
Source organism: Anser brachyrhynchus (assembly GCF_964034855.1). NCBI lineage: Eukaryota > Metazoa > Chordata > Aves > Anseriformes > Anatidae > Anser > Anser brachyrhynchus. Next base: position 80,666,136 of record NC_137695.1, on the reverse strand, counting down.
CTTGCACTATCTTGCATGAACCTGATGTGTAGCTCTGCTTCCTTGTCCCTATTGCACCAGGATACAGAAACAGGCCTGAAGAGGCTACAAGGAGGTTGTTACAGGATCCAGCAGGAAAAACAAAACAATACCACAGATAACACAGCCTCAGTTGCACACCTTCTTCAAAGAGGCAGAGGTAGTTTAGGCCGTCACTCAACAGGACAACCTACCTGCCTGGCTGAGTCCAGGGTAGGACGGTCTGGTTCTCTGAAGGCCACAGAGAGGTGAAAAGGAGCCTGGCTGTTTGCACACCCTTTCCCCCAGCCACCCAAGAGACAGTTGCACGTCTGTGCCAAGCTTTACATCCCAGATATACAAATAATGCAGAATTATTTTCCTGAGAGGTGAAGGTGGCTTAGCCCATCCTTCTGTTTCCTGGATGAGTAGTTCATCCAGATGATCTTTTCCAACGTTAATGATTCTATGATTCATCGTGGCACAGTGGTCACCCTGTTAGCTTCCTAATTTCTCTTCACCCCCAGAGCAGTACTACTGCAAACAGGGCAGCTAGGTGATAAACCTCTCAGCTTTAAAACCTTCATGAAGAGGAGCCCTCCCTGCCAGAGATCTTTTCAGTCAGGGCGGATGAGATCACACTCAACAAGAGACCCCTTTGCTGTCTAGTACGAAATACAGCACTGATCCTCCTGAAGGCTCAGGCTGAAGAAAACCTCCTGCAGCACTCACAAAATGCAGGAGAATATCAGAAAATTACGCCATGTCAGGAAAACATTAAAAATATCAACATCTCCTCCTGGGATTTCCCTGAGTCTCTGTTCCCTTCACCTTTCTCTCCATGGTGGCTGGTGGAGGAGGCTGAAGGATACAGGACCTGAACAAAAGCCAACCGAGCAGCTGAGACCCTACTAACGACAGCTACTACTGTTCTTTAAATCCAGCCCCCTGGTCCCATAGCTTGTCAGCGCTTAGTGTGACAGTGGTTATGCTCCGATTTCAGCTCAGACAGGCCAAGCTCTGGAAACAGTTTCGTGCTGCCCAAATAATGTTCTGCTTACTAATTAAAATATCAAGGGGAAAGACAAAATTTGTTTGGGCAGATGACGGAACACGTGTCTGACCCTGACCAAATTCTCCATCTTCAGGCGCTCTCCTGTCACTCAGGAAATGTCTGCAGCTACTTGCCCTAGATCCTTCCCCCACCTGCTAGCAGTTCTGTGGCTTAAACCTCAGTGACATGATTTGTGCTACAGCATGCCAGGCACATGTCGCTCATCTTTAGCTTCAGGGGTCTGAGTTCCTCTGGGGAGATGCAGTAAGGCAGAGGTGAATCAGGGTTCAGAACTATAAATGCTCTTTGCTCAGGATTAATCTGATACGCTTTCAAGGCATATCAGTGCTAATGTGCCTGTTACCGTAACGCGGGCGGCACTACACACAATCACACCCACAAGTTAGCAAGGGGCAGGCACAGATCCTGACTTTTGCACTGGTTTAGGACTGGAGCGCCTGTTCCTTTGGGGAAAGATGGGAAGGGCTGGAGCCACGCACCCGATCCCTGCCAGGAGTAGAGGTGGCTGTCGCTTCCTTCTACCACCAGAGGTATCGAGGAGGACCAAGGCCCCGTGAAACGGTTCACCTGATACAGCTACTAAATTCCTGCCCAGAGGAAAAAAAAAAACAACACCTGGGCAGTGCTTGGGGCCCCTTCCAGCACGCTGCCCCCTCTCCAGGAGGGGACGTCCGGTGATTCACGCTCTCCCCCTGGCCAAGTCCCCCAGCCTGAGGGTTTCCCTCGGCCGTCCTTCGCTGCTGCCCGGGGAGGAACACAGGGGGAGTCCCTCAGCGCTCTCCCAGGGGACCCCAGCGGCCTCCGAAGAAACGAATCCGTCGCAACAACCGGGATTCGGGGTTGACCCCCTTGCGGGCCGTCAGTTCAACACCTTCTCCGAGGAGTGTCCCAGCCTCCCCTCCTCCTGCACGGGCTGCGAGGCCTCATGGCGTAGGCCCGGGCTCGGCACCGTGGCCGTGTGGTGGTGCCGCGGCCCGGCGGCCCCCCCGGCGTGCAGCTCGGCGCACTTCTCCTTGTAGTGCTGCGCGTTGCCGGCGAAGGTCTCGCAGCGGCTGGGGTTCTCCTCCTGCACCGGGCTGCCCACGTTCTCCGAGGCCGCCCCTGACGAGGCCGTTGCCCCCTCCTGGGAGTTTTGGCTAAGGTAGACGACGATGATGTCTCCCTTGAAATTCATTACTTGTCCGCTGGAAATAAACGTGGAGTTACTGTTTCCAGTCACATTTCCTGGGGAAGGAGCGGGGGAGAAAAGAAGACAGGCGTGATTAATATTTTCTCTCATGAGGCGGGTGTTTAGCGCGGTGAATGTAATCCGCCGCGATAGCTTTACTTTTGTTCCATTATTTTTATCCCGTGACATAGGGATGCTCTTATAATCAATGCCTTCCACGGGGCTCTCTCATGATTTCCACTTGTGCCGCCTCGGGACGACGCCTGTCACCCTCGGGGAGCCTGTCTGCAGCATTTGGAAAAGTTTTCTCTCTACACTGCTCTCCTGCAAGCAAGAGCACGCGAGATAACCTCATCTTCCCATGGCCTCTGGATGCTTGAGCTGCTCCCAGGCCGCCTCCACACGCGGTTTGTGAGGAAACAGCTATCATTTCTAATTCTTAGATGCGTTTTAGAGCCCCAGGCATCACATTGCCTTTTCCCCCTTGGTAAGCAATCACTCCTATGGTGAGGGCTAGGCAGCAGGTTTATTGAATAAGTCCTGAATGACTTAATGTCAGGCCTTGCAGTCACAGCGTCCAAATGACACAGAGCTTATACGATTATCTTGTATTGTCCCATCTCCCACGTAGGCACACTCCAGCCCTCATCCAGTGCCCTCATGGATTTAACGGGATATATGTTGGCTACGGGGAAAAGAGAGTCTATAATACAGCAGCCTAACAGAGTTACGGCTTCAGTAAGTCTGCCTGCGGCTAGAGATTTCTCAGTATAAATCCAATCTTTCTCTCACTCAAGGACTGGGTCACTGACTCAAGCGACAGCAGGACCAGGCTCTGGGAATTAATAAACTTCCCTTGGAGTGGAAAGAAAATAACTGAGAACAAAGTTTCAACAACAAACTAACAAACTTCCCTGAAATTAAACAAAGTTGACCAAAACAACCAAATAAATAACTCTTGTAGCCTATGAACACTTCTCCTTAGAAATGTTTTTTTCCTGCTGAGCTTCGCTTAACCATGACTTGCAGATTGACCGTGCCCCTCACAGACATTTTGTGCATTTTCTCAATGCTCTCCTCAACACTTGAGACCTTCACAGTTTGGTTGCAGCTGAGCCCGGAGAAAAGCTGTTTTCCCAGCAGCCGATGGTGCTGTTTACACACCAGCAGTGCACATTGGGTGCCAGCAGTGCCGACTGAAGGCCTCACACAAAGCACTCATAGCTGAGTCTGGGTAGCACTGGAGCATCTAACAGCCCCCCTCAAGCAATCCTATTTATCTGAGCTGAACCACCTCACTGATAGCTCTCTGCCGTCTTTCCAAGTACTGCTGATTACCGTGAGGTGTCAGTAAGAGTGCTCACCGCAGGGACTTCTCCCTGTCTGCCTCTTCCCCTGCGTTCAGGTTGTTTGCTGTCAGCACGGCTCTGTTAGGCACCACGGGAGGACAGCAATAACTTTTTGCTTTCATACGGATTGCCTGCCACTCAGAAAAAGGCACTGCAAAAGTTCACCAGTGCTCGGCACGAGATTCAAAGTTTGGAAATATAAGTGATGGAGTAAAAAAAAAAAAAAAAAAGTGGATAAACACATTTAAATTGTTTAGTTGAATGTTGCTAGCAATTCTTCACTGCTTCCTGTTTATGCTGAAACAAAAGTAAATGTGAAGCACAGAAGCACAGAAAATGGACCTAGGAGCTTCCTGGATTGCACTAAGAAACGTGCTTCCAACCTGAAAAGTATAAGGGACACCTTCAGAGGGTAAGTGAAGGCAGACTTCTCTGCAGAATTTCAGCCTTTCGATCTCTTCGTACTACCTGATGATATTAATTACAATGACAGATTAATTTCTGTGGTAATTATTCACTGGGAACTGGAACGATGTAGGCGATTAATTTCCTCAGAGCCATCTAATGGCATCTGGGTGGTAGGAGCTGGTTGTTGCAGCTGAACCAGGCTGGTTTGGGCTCTGGAAGCAAAAGTCTCCACAAAACCACCCCTAGTCCCCTGTCACATGAATCTTCAACCACTCGTGTTTTATGCTGAAGCCCTACACGAGACGTGAGGTGGCTGTGATCCATGTCCTGACTGCTGCATCTTCTGACTGCCTCCAGGGAGATTTCGGAGGGTGCTTGAAGGCTTCCCTCAATTGCTGTCCATGACCCCTGTAATGGCACCTGTCCAGAGGTTTACTTTGGCCCTCTCAGGTTATTTCACAGTAGGGGCAGAGTCTGCAACTTCTGTTGTCATTCTGAATGCTAAGGAACCAAAACCAAAACTTCATGGAATTACCCATGGCATTTTTCTTCCCATTTCTTCACCCACCCACTTCCAGGCAGTTCTGTCTTAGCACAACTGTGTGCAAAGCCTGGTGGCTACAGCTGCTTTGAGAAGCTTCACAGAAAGTTATTTTCCACATTTGTCCCATCCGGGCACCTCACAGGGCCCAGCAAAACGACTGATGCTGCTACAGCTCCACACACAGCCCCAAATGTGAGCTGGGGCGCTTCAGCGAGGAAGCTACTACTGCTAAGCCCGCTCCCCCTTCTCATGCAACCAGGAGTGACCAGCAGGGCACAGCCACTCCACGGGCTGAAAAACCCTCTGCCAGCAAGGCACCTTAGCTCCCTACCAACTAAACCCATGCTCTCATACTGCCCACTGCTCGGTCAGTGCCTCCACCGTCACGCCGCGGTGACGGCGAATTAGGAACGCTGAATCTGTGCTCAGGTGACAGCAGATGGCACTGTAGCACGTACACACCCGAAGGCACAGATGCAATTAAAATCACACAGAAAGAATTGTGCCGTCGAGTTAAGATGGCACTTCCCAGCATGTCACTTACATCCAAACTCTCCTGCTTGCCTTAACGTTTCTTAATATTTTCTCTTCCTCTTCTTGAGAGATTTAGAAAGAAAAGCAGTACTTCTGCAGGGCCAGATAAGACTTGACTTTCAGTATTACCTCAGAGTCACCTTCCACAAAAATAAAATCTGTCTGCTCTTTACTACTGTTAAGTTTTGTACAGATCAGGGAGCGAAACTGTTTCGAGATTTCAGGAAACTGAAGCAGTAGAAAGAGTATCTGCTCTTAGAAAGATCAACACTGCACGCTTTCAGGTTCTTGCACAGCTTGTATGCTTAGAAGGGAAGGGCCCTCAAAATGTCACTTGCGGGTCTTCAAAGTGTCACTTTTGGGCTTTGGCAGATTGACAAGAAGGTCTGCGTAAGAAGCCTTAAGGCATGATGTGGTTTTAAAGAAGAGCAACCGCTTACGATTGCTGTGTGTATTACAGTAATACTCAGATGTCCCAGTCAAAGCTAAGGTCCCATTACGCCCGGCAGCACATAGATGCAAAAGCAGAGCATCTGTCTTTAAGAGGTTATAATCTAAAATGACTAATAACACATGACAAGACAATTGCAGACTTTTATACTGAAAAGTCTGAGGGAGGAAGGTTTTATCCAGAAAATGCTCATAACTTCCCTTCTGCTAGTTTTGCTTCACTGATTTTTCTCCCTGCTTTCGTTCGACTATTTTGCAATATTCACTCGATTTGTAAATTAGTAGCCAAGTAGTAAACTGGTGACATCAGTGTTTCAGAGCTGTTTTTGGGACAAAGTGCTTGCATGTGAAGAAACAAATGTATGTATGAAATTATCTTTAGGTGAATGTTTATATATTAGCAAATTAAAACAAAGAGAAAGAGCTAAAGGCAAAAAATTGATCACAGTCTCTTAGACCCTACCCTGGCCACCAGGTAACAGCTCCAGCTGGAGTTTTACTGACGGCCACGTGACTGTAACTGGACCTCAACTTAACAGCAAGGACAAAGATGCACGTGCAGGCTGCTGAATGGAAAAACACCCATCAGAGTTACTTGTCCCTTCTCAGCTCAGCCTCTAGGTCACCATTCTCTCCTAAGTTTTCTGTCATACAAAGGCCCGTGCCACAGCAAAGATTACTGAGTTACAGGACTGGCTGGCTTTTGCAGCCACATCAGACGCTGAGTTCTGCATTGCTGGTCAGATCATGGCAGGACAATGACCCCTCACAGTGCTCGCGCTATTTGCAGAATTCACAGTGAACCAAAAGCCTTGCTAGTTCAGTTCTGTCTTTCAGGTTAGCGTCAGGGCAATTAAGCAAAAAGGCACCATGCCATTTTTCTCTACTCCTAGATCAGACCCTCTGGATGATACCAAGCTAGCACGGAGAACAGTCTATACAACTGCGTACAGGTCAAGCCTAATGGACTCACCAGATGCTGGAGGGAGGTCTGAAGTGCTGCTGTTTGTCCCTGAAGTGCTTCTGCTTGTGTTCTGGTACTTCGTGCTGGTACCGTCAGAAGATGCATCTTCCATACCATGGTCACTTGCTAGAGTGCTCTGACCAGCAGAGAGAAAATTCAAGCCACAGGTGCACTGTGCATAGGATCCAGTTTCTGGGGAGGTGGAGGCACTGTCAACTGCAGCACAACAGGGTTTGCTCCACTTTCTGGGAGATTCCCGGTATGAAATGCCACACCTTACACAGATCTTCTCTGAGTCATGGTTCGTTGCAAAACGATCTGTGTCTTTGCTGTCTGTTTCCTTTGGACAACTGTGGACACGTTGGTAAGATTTCTGAAGATATTTGTCCATGGCAGCGTGTGCACCATCTGCATCGGAGAAGGAGTCAGAGCCTTGAGAGATGGACACGTCCTCTGTACTCCCAACCCCCGAAAAGCACTGATTCAAGCTATCGTTCTCCCCGATCTCCACCGGTTCTGAAAACGACGACACAGTTTTACTGTCAGGCCGACTCAGCAAAGATAAATAATCAGCAGCATTGAGATCTTTATCCATATATTCGTCTTCTGTGGGAACAGGTGGGAAATGGTCGTGATCGGTCTCTGTTACCACAGAAAGCTGCTGGAGGTTCCCCCCGGCCTCGCAGGGTGCCGTGCTGGGGCTGCTGTGACTGCACGAGGTGTGAGCGCCGGCACAGGATGAGCTCCCGGGGCCAGGACAGGCAGCAGGGCCCAGGAGACGCATGTCTTCAGAGCCCTGGGGGGCAACGGCGTTCGGTATGTTTACAGCAACGAACGCATCTCTGGGGGGCTCCTGAAAGACACACAAAAGAAAAACGTATTTGATGCAGAAGGTTGTCTTCTGAACAAAGGAGGAATAGGCAATGTCTTGGTGTTTCCTTGGTGTGGAGCTGGTGGGGCTGAGCAGCACTGACGCATTTGAATCTTGAGAAGTGTAATTCTGTTCTGCTGTGAAACTGTGACTGGCTGGCTGAACTCTGCCAGTAATCAGAAAAAAATCTGGGGACAGTAACAATGGTGGGAGAAGACTGTTCCTAGCTTTTAAAGATCACAGAATCATCTAGGTTGGAAAAGACTTTCAAGATCATTGAGTCCATCCATCAACCAGCCATCAAGAGGGCACTTGAGGGTAAATAAACCTAGAAGTTGCTAGATTCTGCTGTTCCTTGTAGACCATCCAAAAGCCCTACGTAACCTAACTGCTTGTAAGGTTTATAACCTCCCTGAACAACCTATGCCTTTCTTGATCTGTGGAGGCCTCTCTGGAAGCAGAATCTTAATTATCAGATTAAAAAAAAAATCACACCAACACAAGGCTGCTTTAACCTGGAAAAGGCTAAGACAACAAATACAAAAGCCCATGACGTTACCTTCCAACTATGTTTCACATGAAGCTATGTTTTTGGTTGGAGATCCACAAAAAAAGGTTTGGGAAATACTTCAAGGGTTCCCTTCAGTTCCTGCCAGTCATGCCGTAATGATGGGTATTTGGGATCTGCTACCTTTCATTTCTAGCATCTGTTTGCTTCTTCCAGGATGGAGGAGAGTAAATGCCACCAGCCACTAATTGCTGTTGATTCACTCCTCTGTCCTGGGGGATCTAAACTGCTGCCAATGCAGGGCGTTACATGAACATTTATGAGAAAAAAGAGGAACTGCCTGCTCAATTTTTTTTTTTTTTTTTTTTGGTAGCAATAGGATTTGAGTGTTGCCACAACTAAGCTAGACAGAGCTCCTAGACTGGCAGGTGGGATGGTGGGGACAGCATGCACCTGGGACACAGGGAACCTCAGTCCACATCCCATGTGGATCAGGCAGCGCATAAGCGTGTGAACAAGGATTTCAGCATGTGCTAGAATAAAAGGGACTCGTGGCCATTTTCTTTAGCTGATGGCTGTGTGCTTAGTACTTTGCATGTCTGGCATTCTTGGCATTGCCTCAGATCCAGGTTTCTCTTTCATGAGGACTCTGGTATGTAAAAAGGTGCAAACACAACTAAAGTTTCTTCTAATCTTAGGAGAGAGCCTTTCTAAATCCTAGGTAGAATCTCAGGGCTCATGTTCAACCTTCTCCTCTTATAAACATTTAATCTTCAAAGAGACTGTTACCGCTGTTAAAGCTGGCTGAAACCAGAGAGCAGGTTCAGAAGCTATATGAGAATGGTGATTTCATAACCCTCACATTTACAGAAAACCAGACTAAAAAAGCCAAAGCTGTGAGTGGTTTTTGAGGAACTCAAAACTTTTTTTCTAGCCAAACATTATCATGGACTCTGAAGTAAGGAGGAGTGTCAGGAATATTGTCAGAAAGCCATAAAAATTTTAATGTCCCTGACTTTACCTTTGTTCCTTTTATTTGGCTGCACACTTCATTAGCCCAATTCTGTAGATCTGCTGTAGGGAAAAGAAAAGAGTAGCTGTAACATATAGCAGGCGCTGAAGCTAGCCACAGACCTAAACACCCACAGTCATGCACTCACAATCCATAATATTACATTAAATAAAACCCAGCAAGACTGTTGTTTTTACTGACTGTTCAAGTGTCCCAGCATCAGTCTAGCTCAGGACTCATTGTAACTGGAACAGAGAGATATTTCTGTGGAATAAATGTTTCCAAGCTCCTAAAATAGACTACGGTTAAACTGTGTTCCACATCAAATGGGGTTTCTTTCCTGGTCATATGTCACCACGCTATGACTAGCCTGATACCGACCCGCTTACAACTGTACAGTCTATTTCAAGAGAAGTCACATGGATGGCCCAAAGACCATTCCCAGAAAGGAGTGAGGAGACTGGAGAGAAGAGGGTAAGCCACTGAAACCACGGGATGGCAGACTGGAATACAGCGTATTCCACTTAATCAAGATGTATTTAATTGGGAAACTCACTTAATCAGAGTATCTCCCAAGGAAAAGCTTCAAGTCTAGTAACACTTTACAGCAGGGACTGCTGCTTAATAGAGTGAGCAACTCTTCTTGTTTTCTATTCATGCTTTCAGGAAATTTTGCAGGGCTCAGGTCTTGTGTACACTTTAGGCTCGTGCTGGTTTTGTATGTCTGAAGATAGATCAGCTACATAGCCACTGGCACTTCCCAGCAATGACTCTGTTCCTCTGAAGTGAGGTCTGCACATTTACCATCAGTCCCCAAGCAGGCAGAGCTTCTTCTCTGGGGCTCTGATCAGCAGGATCTACCACATGAAGGCAATGAAGGACTGCTGCTGCAGAGCAGCACGGTGATAGGAATCTCAAATAAGGAGCATTCCCCCCAACCTGCTCTGCATCGTAAGTATTTGGTTTGCAGGGAGAGTCACCATTTCCTCCAGCCCATCCCAGGAATTCCAGATTTAGCAAAACCCGTGTTTAGTGTGGCAGAGGCAGCCTATTTCTAAAATATGGGTTGAAAAATACTTTACAAGAGAGGATTGCTGTATTCCCTTCCACTGCTCCCAAAACATTTCATGAATTGCTGGGGTTTGGGAAAGGAGATGAAGGGAAAAATACAGTAGGAAAAGCTTTCCATGGGAAAGAGGGGAGAAAATAAAAAATGAAGAGAACGGTAAGCATATGTCCTTCACTGTGAAGACATAGGGCTTAACACAGAGTTGAGTAACTGTTAGAGGTACTTCTGTCATATTCATAATATATTCAATGCCCTCGTGTTATCCAGAATGTCTTTGCTAGATTTTTTTTATTTTTTCTATTTTTATTATTTGTTCTATTCCTTCTACTATTTCTGCAGTCTCTCATCAGAACTTTGTCCTTCAGACAAAACCATTGCCTCCATTATGTTTTGAAACAAACATCGGTTTTGAAATCCATATTTTAACCTACCCAGATGCGGGTTTCAGGGGAGGAAAGGAAGTGGGGAGAAGGAGATGGGAGGTGATGAAGGCCCCGTAAGTCCCTCCCTGCTTCCCTCTGACCACGGGCTCTGCCGTGCCAGGCAGCGCAGAGCAGCCCTGCTGGTACAGAAGACCCAGCACCACCCTCCACCACCCACACCGTGCCCCAGGGGCTGCAGGAGGATGCTGAGCAATATGCACTATGTGTAGGTGTAATATGCTCCCTGCCTACAGGAAAGGTTTAAGCCTGGCTTTGTGCTAGTCAAGACATCCATATGGACAGCACATCCAAAAGTTTCACCTCCTGGTGGTTACCTGCAAAACCAGAGTGCACAAAGAGCCACGTGGCTGTCACATTCATGCATATTAGCTATCATGTACCTGTCAGCTTTTTTCCCTTATTCTTGTAGTACACGATGAAGATGACAATGCCAATTAGTGCCACAAAAAACAAGATGACAATCAACACGTATAAAATCTTGTTTGTTCCTGCAGAATATAAGAAAGATAGTACCATCAACATGCAGCGTGTTCTCAGCAGTATGACAATCCTCGCTCATTCACTTGTTTTACCACAGGAGGGGGATTTTTTTCTTCCTAATTGATTTTCAGTTTCTGTAATAACGACCACAGCTCTAGCGCCCGTGTAGCTCTGTGACAAGCAGCCTCAGCAAAGGTACCTGGTACAGAGCCATCTCAGTAAAAACTGAGCGTCTGCGAGAGGTGTGAGGCAAACATCCTTCTCTGAAAGTCTCCTTGCAATCTGTCAGCTGCCCTGGGCTGGGCTTGCTCTGCCTCCAGATAAGGGGGAAATGCAGATCACAGAGACTATGGACTTCAGCCAGCAGAACTCTGCCTTCATCTCAGATTATGAAGGATCACTGCGTGCCAGCCAAACAGCCTCTCTGGTACCATATCCTCGCTGGAGAGAGAAAAGGGCTGTTGGCAAGAAGGGAGAGCTACATTCATCTGAGACTGTGTCCACTGCTATAAAATAAGCGTGGGGAGAAGCTGGTGGCCTTTAAACAGGAGACATGCATATGGAAACTGGCAGGCTGAAAAATGAAAGAGCAGGAAACGTGATGGAGGTCAGGGGTATAACAGCAGCGCTGCTCACCACGCAGTTTCAGGGAGAGGTGTAAAGCACTGCTTAGTATTGGACATCTGGTCTAGAGCTGCTGGGCTTAAACTAATCTTTAAAAGCAAGATTTTCCAAGAGAAAAAGAGACCAATCTTGGTTTACAGCTGCTTCTCCTAGAGTCAAGTACAAAAGGAATATAGTTAAGCCAGCCAAAAACCCTTGTAAATACATCCCTTCTCGAGGGACTTTCTAATGAATGATTTCTATGAGACACATACCGTCTTCTGGTTGCTCAGGTATCTTCCGTTCTGCACAAACTGCATCTGACTTATCAGTCCCAGGGACTACTTCCGCCATTCCCAGAGCTGTACAGCTGAAAAGGAAAGACAAAGAGGCTAGAATCCCAAAGAGGGAGCTTGTCGGGGCTCCTACACTTCTGCAGAGTGGTACCTTCTGTTGTAAAGTACTCTTGCATTTCTCCACCCTTAAGAAGCTCAGGTGCCTTCTTTATGTTCAGCTACATCAACTCAGCTGATGTTACTGCTCTCTCTTGTTCCCCCCTGGGGAGCAGGACTAGAGCTCCAGCATAAGAAAGCCCTTACCACTGCACAACTAGCCAAGATGCTCTGCGCACTCCGCAGGCAAGAGGACACCCCCCTGAAAAGCGTGCTCGCTCAAGCTTCTCGCTGCCTTGTGGCTATCACAGGCCTTTTGCACGACAAACGGACTTACTTGGTCCAGGCTTTACACTCGTCGGTGGATGAAGCAACCTTTGAGAAGTAACCTCTGGGACATGGCATACACTTCGTGTCCTTGTCCTGTTGCACTGCGAGTAGTGAAGGAAGAAAAAACATTACAGCTGAGTTTCTGTGAGTTCCTCTCATGCGAGGGGAAGGTGACTATGCTCCCCCATCCTCCCACTTCACCCCCCTTCCCAAAAGCTCCCCTGAGGAGAGGATCTAAAATTACATTGGAGCTGCAATGACAGTCACACGTAAGCAGAAAGAAGTGCTCAGGTGAGACCAGCACATTCCTCTGCATGATCAGAATAAGAAATGACCAGGAGCCATTTGCAGCTACTGTGAAGTAACACACAGCTCTTATATCCTTCCACTGCCATGAACTTCCCCATGTCGATGCTATGCCACAGGCAGCGACACCAACTGGTGTTGTCACTTCTTTGAAGCCACAGTGAACACGATGCTGTATAAGGGTTTGCTAGATTGGAGGGAAAACACCACCACTGTGCTCTAGGCAGGCCCATTCAGCATTTCATCCTCTATTGCCCTATTGTGTGCTCCTTTTTTGGAGTTCCTTGCGCTTGGTACAGATGTTCCCAGTGTTCGTTACAAGTCAGAACTTGACTGTCTCTGTTTTCCACCCACAAAACACCAGCATTTTGATCTCAGTCAGAGACCTTGTACTAAATTAAATGTCTGTAATAAATCTTTGCATTACAAGTTGTCTAAAACAAAGAATGCTTGCTCTATCCGAAAGGTGTTTATCACTTTTAACTCATAACATTACAGAATGGCAAACCAAAGCCATCTGGCAAAAACTGATTTCAAATCTGACCTCAGCAACAATCCCCAGTGAACCACTTCTCCGAATCGCGGAGCAATGCACAAACTGGTGATTCACAGACTGGCACCTCAGCAAACATTACAAATGCACCAAAGACCTTGTGATTATTGCCATGCACATGTGAAAGCTTGTAAATGTCACCTCATCCAAGATATTATTTAAACTGCAGAGGCAGAAGCCTTCAAAATACAAATAGTCCTGGAGAGTTACATGCAGCAGCAATGATTTGAGAGTCTACAGTACCTGCTCTTTAACACCACAACCTACATGATGCTGGCCTTATTCTGTAGGCCTGAGCTGGACATTTTACTTTCGTACATCCTCTCTGTATCTTACCAGGGTGCCCAATTCCAAATCCTGGAGCACATATGGTATTTCGTTGACAGCAGTCACAGTCCTCATTCCAGTGGTAACCTGTGGTACAGGCACACTGCCGCTGGAATGTGCTGTTTCCCGGGTTCACTTCTTTCAAGGCTTTCCCTACAGGAGAAAGCAAACAGGAGAAAATATCTCTCTGATAACAGGCCTCGTGTATATGAACCTCCTGTTCTACCTATTTGCTTTGCTTGAAGGCCAGATGCAGAACTATTCACGTTAAAGGAAAAGCTACCTTGGGGGACCCTTGATTAGCATTAGGCACCTCACTGACTGGGCTCCTGAGCATGCTTCTCCTTGTCGCTCCTGGAGAACATAAAGAGAGGGAGTGCACAGTATGCTGGGCAAAAGGACAGCCTTTAAGATCCATCTCACAGGGAGTGAACAGCCCCAGTAAAGATAATCATATCAGCAGCATGGAGACTATGGCCATGGTATTCAGCAGGGCACAGAACCAAAACTTCCTGGTGTCTGGGGACCTCCCTATCCACCAGGTTCTTGCGCCACCTCCGTTACCATGTACCTGAACAAAGCATCTGCCCTAGGTCTGCTTGTTCGTCTTTATGCTTCGCTAATTTGGATTAAAAGGTTTTTCAGTGTGAGCAGCTCACCTTGATCGCATATTTTATGTAGCAAGCATTTGTCTTCTTCATTCCAGACATCCATATACTCGTTTGGGCCACATGGCTGACACACGCTGTCAGAAGTTGCAGTGCATTTAGCAGACATATACTTTCCTGTGAACAAGAGAAGGACAAGCAGGTCATCTGTAAGTTGCACACCAGCTGTCTGAGAAGCACAGGGAAAATAATGAGCCGGGCTAATGCTGCTGTACCACAGGGACAATCATTTCTCCCTCTCCCCCATTCATTTCCTCAGTCTGGCCCCCAGTTAGAGGACTGAAACATCTGTGAAGTTTATGGCATGGGAGCAGTCCCATGAGAATCCACGAGAATCGAGCTGTTTCCATCTCCTGCAGTGGTTAAATGCTATTCCAACACAACAGCTGCTGAGACTTTTGCTGAGGTCAGCAGGACCGCTCCTGCACTACAAGACACTTGAGGGCCTGAGATCATGCATTTGCAAGGGTATGTGCAAACAGATTTGCAGAGTCACAAGAACAAGCTGCCCTACTGACCCCCAGAGCTGTTTCTAGGGAACTTTTTCCTTTACTAAGGAAGCGCAGCCTAGTGCTCACGTACCTGGCTCACACTTGGTGCAGCACCGCCCGGAGTATTCATAGTGTTGTTCGCTGTCACACAGCAGAGTGCTTTGTAGTGACAACTGCAGTGGAGAAGGAGAGAGAGGACATGAGACCCAGCACACCCAGAAAGCTTCAGACCTGCCTTATCACAATGCTGGCAGACAGAAGGAAAACTTCTCTTCAGTGCAGCATTTTGGACAGCAGTAAAACATTACTCAACATTTACGACTTCAAAGACGCTTTGTAGACAGACTAAGAATATGTACGTGATACTGTACACACAGGGACTTGTAATGCAGCCAGGCGATAAACAAATAGCACAATCTTGCAATTTGTCATGAACTTTTAGCCTGCTGTATAATCTTTTCTTACAGTGCTCTATTATTTGAAACTCATGACTTCAAAACAATTGTAAAGAAAATTGTGTTGACATACTTCCGTAGTCTCTTCTACATATATGACCTCAGATCGAGACCTAGGCCACTGACAGTTTTAAAACACAGCATCTGGCTAACAGGTAAAGTGAATGATTTATACCCTTGAAAAATAAGTTCCCATCTTCCCACTGCGATACGCAACACCCCTAGCTAGCACCATAAAATGCTGGCCCTTATTTCTGCAGCTTTCTATGGTTCCCACTATGTTCTGCAGAGGTGACCTCATCTCACTGGGGCAGCCATCCACATGAGGGGACACAAACGAAGCCTTTTTGCTTCTCCAGAACCAAGAAAACAACACACCCGAGCCCCAACCCCACCAAACAAAACGGTTACATGAGAGGCCCCTGCTTTGGCCGCCCCGGAGTCTCCTGGCATTGGTCCTCCGGGCAAACTCAACACCTTACGTCCAGTTGGTGATCTTGTGATAGGTGAAACGACTCCAAATCAGGCCTCTAGCAAGGAACGCCTCACTCCGGTTGAACACTGCTGTTAAAATCTCATTTACAGGACACTGTAATTTTTACTTGGGGAAAGCTGCACAAGAACTTGTATTGCTGCTTAACAGGAGCTTTTGCTGTCTAATAGCATGTAAGAGCCCTGTGCCTGCTGATATCGGCTTCCATTCCTCTACTTAGTGTTCTCCCCTTGCTTCCACCAAGCCCTTGCCTCTCCTCTTTCCTCCTTGTCGTCGTCTCATCAACTGCAATATCTTGAATATAAACTACTTTTCCCTGAGCACCTTGACCTCTTCTAATGCTGGGAAGGGTCTTGCGACTTAAAGATGACCAAAGAGGTTGACATTTTTCTTTAAAACACCACCTCCTGTCTCGGAGTTTGAGCCATTTTTGTCTCGTTATTTCCTTGTCCTTCCCTGTCTTTGCACTTACTAGCAGTGTCTTGTCTGTGATGAGATTACGCATTTTTTGGAACAAAGACTGCGCTTCATGTTTGCACAGCACCTCACGCAAGGGTCACTGTCAGCACGACTGGGATCCCGACCATAACATAAATAAGCACGGACATACTTCCACAAGTTTTCCTTCTGGCTTATTCCTGACACCTTGCTCGTCTTCCCGAATATCAGGACAACGACCAGTGCTGGCAAAGCAGTAAGTGTAATGCCAGGAGCGTGTTTTTGGTGCCGTGCTTCAGCTGGCGTGCGCTGGCCAGGCCGGGGCTGAGACCACACTGCAGGACCCAGCAGCAGGAAGGACTCGAGGGACTGACTCCTATTCCCGGCCGTCCGCACTGGCAGCAAAAGCGACCAGACCAGGACGGGTCCAGTCACTTGCTTTTTATAGCAGACCGCTCTTTCTTCCTCGTTTGCCCCAGTTCGAAAGTTCCTCTTTAGAAGAAAAGGCTAAAAAACGACTGGAGTGTCAAAGAAGGGCAAATCGCCCTTTTTAAGGAAGGATATGCAAATCTGCTGAAGAACTTACCGCTACAGGGTCTGGAATGATTTCCGAAAACCAAAGCTCAGCCTGAACAGAACAAGCACCCCCCGCGCTGAGGCTCGGAGAGCAGGCTAATTGCTCAGCTACCTTTAGGAAATCGATTCGCACCTCCCTGCTTTACAGCATAAAGAGGGCTATTGTTGCAAAATACAGCTGCAGCTACGTAAATCCACGCTCTGTGTCAATAAGTATTCTCTTCTGTGACTGTGTCCTTCCCCTTTTGGGACAAGCCAATGCATTTACCAAGCTGCGATATTCCCTTCTTTGGTTTACACTTGGAGAAATAAAGACAAAGCTATCACTGTCCACGTGCTAACTAACTCCCTCCGCCCGAAGGAGAGGGATTTGGGACAGGTATTTTTTGACCTGCCGAGTGTGAAAGCTGGGTGTGGAGAGGACAGGAAAGGAAACAACAGAAACTTTGTGTTTTCTCAGGGTGGCAGCAGATCCAGCGAGCTGGGGGCCTTTTGTTAGCGGGGCGCGAGAAGCCGGCCCGAAGCACGTGCGCTGCCAGCAGTGACGCCCCGCCAGCGCGAACGCATTCCCAGCCGCAGCGCCGGCCTGAGATAGGGAAGTGCAATTCATGTCACAGAGGAGGAACTCGCACCCAGAGGCCGGACGGCTTCACAAAGGTGACAGGAAATTAGTGGCAAAGCAGGAAAGAGAACCAAGTCTCAAGCTCGCCCTGTAACCCCTAGGGCATCCTTCCTCTCCTTGGCGCTTGCCCGTAAGCAGGAGCGATCTTGACATCTCCAAGCTCATCTCTTGGAGAAAAAGTTATCCATCTCGTCTGAAGTAGCACGACAGAACGAAAAAACAAAGCCTGATCATTCCTTTAACACTCACTGTTGGTAAAGGTTTTCATTAAATCCCACCACCGTACGTGAATGAGTGCTTCAATGAGGTCTAGGTATCCTGTGTGCATTTAATTCGTCACTTAAAATGTACGCAAAGCACATGTTTGCTCCTCTTCCTAAAAAAAAGTTAGCTCTCCTGCTTAATTGGTCCTGGGCAGCCAGCCAGGGCCTTGCTGGAGCAGGAGGACTGGGCCAGGTGACCTCCAGAGGTCCCTTCCCACCTCAGGCATTCCCTGATTTGGTGATTTGTATTTCCTCAAAACAAGAATATCCAAGAGGGGAAGAATCCGGGGAGCGAAGACAAACATCCTCTGGGCTCGGCGGATTGCCACAGGTCCGGTTCGATAAAGCACGCCGACACCTCCTTGCCTTCAAGCTCATGAGTAGCATCGATGAGTTCTTTGGAAAAACAGGCATGCTCACGTCAAGGTTTGCAGGAGGACCGTGTTTTGGTGTCAGGCAACTGCAGGCAGCCTTCTCAGCCTCTTTTTATTTTTTTCCCCCCATTTCTTGCAAAAGGACGCTAAGCAAGAACGTGCTTGTAGGGTTGGAGAACGTCAATGAGTCACAGCTACAAAGCACAACTGTGTTACTCAGACCTTGAAAAAACACGCACGCAGGTGCTTCTGAAGGGGGAACCAGCAGCATTCAGATTCCTGTCCCCAGGCTTAAGGAAATATTTATTCTCGGTGCTGTTGAGCAATCGGATGACAGCAGAAGCTGTGTGTCATAGATGCTAAAATTACTTTCTCGCTCAGATGAATATTCAGACATACATTTCAGAGAAGATAAAGTTGCATGGGCCTCTTTCCTTTAAAAGAAAAAATCTGGAAGAGCAAGCTCGGGGGTTTCCACAGTCTTTTTCCCATGTCACTTCGGAACAAGAACCTGAGGCCTCAATGGGGACTGCTCGTTAGCGAAAATCTGGCTTTTGCAAAAGTTGAGACGTAAAGGGACACGTCAAGGGGTAGCTATCATAAGATGACACCTTCTTGCTCAGTGTAGTTGTTTCTGGAGAGCATTCAAGCCATCCGTCATCGTTTCACTGACCAAAGCACATTTTTTCTGCATTTAGTACTGCAGACCCAAAGCACCTATGGGAGAATGAACTCCAGCACGTCCTGCCTCGCACACCTCTTGCTCTTTGAGCTCTGGTGCCTCCTTTTACTCACACTACTTGCTTTTGAGATCCTTGGCCATGCCTGCTGCAGAAGCATAGTATTTCCATGGCTCCTTGGGCTTTATTTCTCCCTGACAAGAGGACTGAGCTTTGACCAACCAGTCTGAAGTATCCTGTGCAGCCTCAGCACCTTGACCTTCAGCAAGGCAGGCCTCTGGTCACCTGCTGCTGCTCCGGTTTCGGATGCAAGTCACTCCCTCTCCCCTTGCAGGTACCGACTGCATGCCCACAGCCCTTTCAGGCCGACCCGGTGTGGCTCAGCAGTGTTGCTAAGCAAAACCAGATTTCTTCAGCTCACCACCAGCCTCGGTGGCTCGACAAAAAATTATTTCAGAACAAACATAGGATCTGGCTGTAGCGTGGCACTGCTCCACGTGGCTGGCATTCCCAGGAGCTCTGCTGGGGCACGTAACAGTAACACTCACAGTAGACAGCTCTCAATGTTTTTACAACTGCGAGTTGGTGAGGGGGGAAGGGGAATTTTATATTAAAAAGGCTTGATCACAATCACACGGACACCGAATGCAACAGCTCCTTCACAGCCAGGCTTCGCTGCCGACACAAACTCAATCAGGACAGCCCGCAAGTCGCAGCCGCACAATTCCAGTTATTCGCTCGCAGGTCTGTAATTCAACGCAAAAATCTTAGCTTGTGAATGAAATGCTTTTGGTGATGTCAACTTTCCAGTGACCAGTAAACCACATCACAGAACTACCACCACGTGGTCAAATATAGCCGGGAAATGGCAACGGCTAAAAAACTAAATATTATTTCGCTCTTAAAAATAGGCCCTTGAAACCCTGCTAGAGCCTGAATACCTAACGAGGCCAGAAGGAACACGAAGAATAACACAGATAACACAGAGATTAAAAGAAAACCATAACTTGCAAGCAGAAAGTGGACAAACGGGGGTAAAATCCCCATCCTGGCTATTCCCACTGCCCCCCTGTTTCAACACGTGCCGAAAAGCAAACACCTGAGCGGCTGGTGCTGCCCCACCGAGGGGAAGGTCCATCCATCACTGCCAAGCCCGACGGAGCTATTTCTAGCAGGCAGACAACGTGAAGGAGAAGTGCCTCGCTGACCACGCTGGCAGCGGGGCGCGGGGGTAGGGCAGACAGGAACCTCAGGTGCATCAGATGGGAGACGAGGGGGGTGACAGGCGGGGGGGCTGCAAGCGGCCGGCGGAGCGGGGAGTCAGCCAGCTCTCCTCCGCGGGCTGAAAACTCGCCGTCACATGCACAGCACGGGTCACCCGGTGGCAAAGTCATCCCCGCACAGCACGCAGAAAGGCAGACCTCATGTTTTCACCAGCTGGTCAGCAGCATCCACGCATTACTGATAGGGAGGAAGACAGTGGTGTGTGCCGCACAGCAGGTGGCTGCCAGGTAGGGTGATTTGGAAATGGATCAAAGAAATGAAACCCGAAAGCCAACCAAACCAAAATATTTAACCAGGAGGTCTGAAAGCAACACAACGGTCCCTAAAAAGCAGCAATAAGGACTGCGGAGTAGTGACACTACCAAAGCTGCTACCTAGACAGCTTGGAGAAAGACCTGCGAAGGCAAATCCCGTCTGGATGAAGCAGGTGCCGGAGCACCGCTCAGCAGGAAGGCTCTGCAGCCTCACCCCGCCGGGTACAGCCTCGGTGACTCGCTCCCTCCACTCACCCATGCTTAATTAAAGTAATAACAATAAAAGGGCACTAAAGACACATTCACGGGCTGTTCTCTCCTCTCACATTTTAGTCCAACAGAGCATTTTTCCATCCTTCATGACCTGAAGTTGAGGCTTAATGCAGAAATAACCACGAGCGATTTCTTGGGCCTGGCTATTTCTGGATGCCAGATTAGAAGGGCTCAACATAGACTGCGTATGCCAAAAAAACATAGAAAAAACACACGTAAACAAATGTGTTTATGCATCCTTTCCTCCCAGCACGCCACCAGTGCGGAGCGTAGCAGTCTCTGGTGGTGTGGTGTGGACGGCAGGAACGGCGTGGCTGGAGCTGCCCCGTCTCGCCGTGAAGGGACTGCTGTCTGTACGAGGGGGCTCGGGACCGGGCGGAGAAACGGTTCACTGACTCTTCAGGTGCCACCACGAGGAGCCAGCTCTGCCCGTGGGCCATTTCAGCCCGCAGAAATATCCCTCCCCGATCTGGAAAGGCTTTGGCTGATCTCCGCAAGAAGCCTGTTTTACTACACGTGGTATCGCAGGGGAGAACCTTTTTCCTGGGAGGGCAGATTGAAGCAGTCGTCTCCTTGTTCTCGCTACCAGGCGATGAAAGTTAGAGAGAACATGATGCTCGCAAAGGCAGAACTACTCAGTGTGGCAAAATAACAGGCTCAAAATAGATTCCCCTGTATGCTACGTAAGCAATTTTTAGGACTTCATATGAACTTAGCAGCACATTTTCCCTATCGGTATTCCAGATTAATGGCTTGCCTAACAAAACTTCACGGTATTTTTTTTTCCATACAAGATTTTTTTTCCTTTTCCCTCCATTTTGACCACTGGCTAAATATATTCTGCACCGATCTGCAGTCACAAGTGTTGTTCTTTGTCATTCTTGAACAGACCCTATATACTTCTTTTTCTTTTGGAGTAACCACAGAGTGGTGAGGGTGAATGACCTCATTTTTTTCTTTCTTTCTTCATTTTTTATTTTTACCCCTCCTCAGCTAGTTGGCTCTCGCAGGGTGGATTGAACCGGCCAGCTCGGCTCTCTGACCGCACACGAGTGTGCCACGCGGGGATGCGGCGGGGAAGGGGCACGGGGCCAGGGGCTGTGCTCGGCCAAAATTTGTGTGGAGGCCGGAGGGGACCTGGAGAAAGAGGACGAGGGCTGGGAGACGCTGCCTGCATGACGGTAGCCAGCTGGGGGGACAGATTTGCCCCCTTCCCAGCAGACCTCCCCGTGACTTTGGTGGGAAGGGGACAGGGCTCTAACCCACGGTGATTAACGACTCTTCAGCTGTATTTGCAGCCTTGACATCCTAAGCACTGTGCAAACAGCAGGGAAAGCCAAGCCCTGGGCCCAGAGAGCTCACGCCCTGAAAAGACAAACAGAAAGGCAACCACGGGAAGCACTGCGAGGAGCAGCCGAGGTCGGTGCGCAGGCACGGGGCGAGGAGCAGGGCGTCCCGGGGCGCCTGGCGTCAGCCCCCCTGCCCCGGGGTGAGCCCCCAGGGAGCTCCTGTCGCCGATGCCGACACCACGCCGCAGATCCCACTCCCCGGAGCAGCGGCACACGGACGAGGTGACACGCGAACGACAGACCAGGGTGCTGGCGCTTCCCTGGAGGCAAGGCACCACAGCCAGCGCTGCGGCGGAGCGGGCGCGAGGGCAGACTGCCTGCCTGGGGTGCCGGGGCTCGCTCCTGCAGCCCACCCTGCAACCCGGTCCCGTGCCGGTCCGGGAACAGCCCTCCTTCCACTGCGTGAACTTTGGGCCGCGTTCAAAGAAGAGCAAGTCATAAAACGGGGCACGTCCTTGCAGGCAGGCTATTGTGCCGCACAGACCGAGGCCTACCCAAGTCCATAGTGCAACCTGGTTAAACAGCACTCGATTTTTATATCGTGTCTGTAGCACACAAATATTTGCCTTTGCGCTTTCCATCGGTAATAACGAACCGTTCTCGGAGCAGCTGCTTCTCCCTGCGAGCAGCACCCACCAACGCACGCCTCAGCCAGAGGGCGAGCAGCAGCAGCAGCAGCCAGCGGCTCAGCACGCTGGGTTTCCATCGAAAGGAAGGGGGCAGCCAGCGTGAGGAGCACGGCTGCAGCTGAGGAGGTGAAGAACCAGCCTCCCCCTTGCCCTCTCCCCCCCATGCCCACCTCCGGCACGCTAACCCAGCACCCGAAGCACCGCCGCCTCCCACGGGGCAGAGCCGAGGGCTGCATCCCGCAGCAGCAGCAGGAACCCCGCTGGCTTTGGTCGGGTCACGGTCACGGTCCTTGGGGCCACCTTTAATCCCTCTGCTTGACCCGCGTCCTCTTGTTTCCCTGCGGCACAGTGAGAAGAAAGCCCTGTGCCACAGGCGACAGGGGTTAGCACGCCGCAGATGGCAGGCTGATAAGCTCCGAATTCTACTGACTCGTGGAGCGTGGTGAAGGCCCGTTTTGGTCCTCGCTGTGGGAAAGTAGAAATTGCATCAGGAAGATGATGTTAACGTGAAAAGAGAAGCGACAACGGTTTCTTAAACTGTGAATCGGTTCGGTTTTATATGCAAGGCGTTATTCCTTTTATATGAGGTGCTGTAAAACGTTATTTCAGATTTTCACGTGATCCAGGGGGAACCTGCGATGCAACGAAAAGCTTGCCAGTTTCCCTTGCAGGACCCTTTCCTGCAGGGGCATTTTGACAAGTAAACTAACTGAATGGCAGTAACTGTTAAAATTATGCTGTTAACACCAGAATAAATCCAGGGCTTTAAGCTAGATATGATATCGTAAATTTTGCTCTACTGGGTGACTCCTTTGGCCCTGACAAGGGCAGGAACACTGGACTGGGAAAGCCTATGATCTGACAGCACGGACACGTTTATGCTCTGTTTTTCTTTCTCGCCATAAATACTGTGCATCTTAGGAAGTTTAAAGATAATCTACATGTTGGGCAAAATAAAATCCTAGATTATGAGGAATTCTGGATGCTTTCAGTGAGCAAACTTTCCCTGTAAAGTAAATATTACGGAGTAGTGGAAGAATCCATCCTGCTGCCATACAAGAAGAATCCTTGATGTTACACCCGGTAACTGAGTTACCGCATATTTGCGAATGCACGTTCTCACAGGCTTTAACACCCATCCGACAGAAACGATCTTGCTCTTCACCAGTCTGAAGCAAGGAACGGGATGTGAATATTCTGTACAAAGAAGCTGAGCGGATCACATTTGCTTTCAGATCTCAAAAAGCAAAATACTGTGCCCTCTGACATCTGCCCGGGACAAATCACTTGGAAAGATCATCTTGAGGCTGAAGCACAAGGCAAGGAGGGCTGAGCTTTGCTCCCAGTAGTTCTGCTCCATGCTTGGTATGTGACCTACAGCAAGTCACGAATTCTCTGTTCCTGTTTCCTCTTTGGTGAACATGATGACGATGATAATGTCTATTCTCAGCAGCGTTATGAGTACCTACTAACTTACAAGTTAGCAAGTGTTTCTCATTCCTCACAGGAAATGCATTGCACATATTACTGTCCTACCGCCACCCCACCATACTGTTGACTCTAACACCAAGGGCATCAGGCAAATTTCAGCCCTGCCACACTTATTCTCATAGCTTCTTCCATCAGAAAGACCACCCATAAGGGGATTATAAAAGACACAGTTCAAATCAGTCAGGTAAAGGAGAACCTGAAAGGCTGCCTGGGAGCAGCATCTATCCAGGCCTGCCTTGCATTCTCCTGCTTTGCTTTCAGGACTTGCTCACTGTGGCAGAGAAAGTATCAGATCAACCAGATTTTGACGACGTGTGGCTTTTCCCATGTAAACTTAACTACAACTTTCCTAGAGACCCTTACTATTTTGCACTGCTACTAAAACACTGGCACTGGGAAGCTGTACCCTATGCAGCCCCCTGCAGACTCAGAATTAGGCACGTGTTGAAAGCAGTGGAAAGACTTTACACACCAGTCCCAAATAAATACAAGTTCCCTGTTTTGCATCCTCTGAAAGGCTATGAACTGAAAGACAAGAAACAACGAGGGGTAACTACTGGCTCCTACACCAAGGCACCTGAAACATTGAGATGAAAAGCATGGAAATCTGAATTTATAAGGTTTGGTCAAGAGGAGCAGTTTTCAGGCAATGAGGAGATTCCAGGGGAACAACTGCCCCAAGACCAAATAGCTCCAGAAAGAAGTAAATGTCATGGCTAGTGATAACCAGGTCTGCTTGCCATGCTGCACTGAACACAGTCCTGAACACCAGTACAGAAAAACAGGTAGATACAGAAGCTGCTGAGGGACAGGACAAAGTGCCTGAAAGCTGTTATGTAAAAGTGACTTTTGAAACATGCAGGCTCGTTTGTATACATATGGAGGACACCTGGAAAGCAGCAATTTCGGAGAAGCCTAAGGAGTGAGGGTGGACAGAAAGAAACATATATTTTGGCAGGAAAAAAAGGCCTGTGTGGTTTCAGGCAACATATTTAGGAACAGGGATCCAGAAGGAAGGCTCTCAGGACTATGTGGTCAGACATTAAATTGTAAGCTGCAGACAGCAGAGTCTTTTTTTTCTTTCCTCCCTTAATCTTTCTTTCCTTGAAGCTGCACCTTGCTCTCAAGGGACGCTGACATGGCCCATGCAGCAGCACCATGTTTAAGGAGGCACTTAACATGACACTTACGCCTAATCAAGAATAATGAGACAGAGAAATAGTAGAAGTTCAACTGAAAGAAATACAGATGGCAGCGAGGCTGCCAAACATTTGATTAACGGTTGCAATAAAGCGCCTGCAGCATGGGATTAGCAGAAGACCTGCCGGCATATATGGCCCTAAGTAACCTGGAGGGAGAGGAATTATTTTTAAGCGGTCTGATGAGAAATAGCACAGCGAGATCCTGCAGACTCGAGAGGGGCTCCGTCGCGCGGTGCTGACGGGGCTGAGCGACAGCAGGCTGCAGGAGGGGGCTCGGTGGGCGCAGGGAGGCCAGCAGGCACCGCCGCGTGCGGCCGCCGCCATCCCGGGGCGCGAAGCACACACGCTCGGCCGGCGAGCGGCGGCGGGGCCGAACCCGGTGCCATCTTTCTCCTCGAAGCACGAGGGCCCTGCAGCACCTCCAAGGCTCACACGGCCACCGGGCTTGGCGCCTGGGCCACCCCAAGGGCCACGCACCCACCAGGCCCGCGTCCTCCAGCCGTGGGGCTCCCAAGGCGGCTGCGGGGCTGCGGGTGCTGGGGCCTGGCGAGACGCCCCGGGTAGAGCCGCTGGGCAGGGTGGAGCCCGCCTTATTATTTTTTTTTTTA
The DNA here is from genome assembly GCF_964034855.1 of Anser brachyrhynchus. Lineage (NCBI taxonomy): Eukaryota > Metazoa > Chordata > Aves > Anseriformes > Anatidae > Anser > Anser brachyrhynchus. Next base: position 80,640,603 of record NC_137695.1, on the reverse strand, counting down.
ACTCTCCATGCAAATTATACCCCTCGGCAACCTCACTGCTGGTTTCTCACACCCCGCCGCGGGCGGCTTTCCCCGCCGGTTCCCCGGCTTCGTGCGGAGGAGCTGGGCTGGAGGGCGAGGAGGAGCCGCCGAGCCGAGCCGGGCCGGGCCGGGCCGGGCCGGGCCGGGCGGCCAAGGAGGAACCGCCGGAGCGAGCAAACGGGGGAGCCGAGCCGGGAGGGGGGGCAGCGGGCAGGAGGAGGGGTCCCTTACCTGCTGGTGTCCCGCGGCGGCCAGGCAGAGCAGCGCCAGCCAGCCCGGCGGGCCCGGCATGGCTCCGGGGCCCCGCACGGCTCCGGGGCCCGGCACGGCCCGGCCCGGCCCGGCTCCGGGGCCGCGCTACCGCCGGCCAGCCGAGCCCCAGCGCCCCGGCGGCGCGGGCAGGCGCATCGGGCGGCTTACTTCTGCTTCTGCCTTTCCTTCCTCTCAGCTACGCGAGGGGAGAAGAGAGAAGGAGAAGAAGAAGAAAAAAAAAAAAGAGCCTGACTGTAGTTCCCACAGCATTTCCTCAGACTTGACATGCAGGTTTTTTTGGTTTTTGTTTTTTTTTCTTCTTTGATTTGTTGGTATGTTTTTTTTTTTTTTCCCTTCTCGTCCCTCCCTTTCCTTTCTCCACCCCCTTTTAGTCACCATACCCACGTCCCTCCTCCTGCCTCTAGGCACAGCTTTCCCCGTCCTGCCCCGCCGGGCTCCCACCTGCCTCCCGCCACCTTCTGGGCAACATCTTGGGGACGCGTCCTCCCCAAAATCCGCTGCCCACCCAGTCGTCGCCTGCTCCTTCACACCGCTTCTGGCTGTTCCCTCATGCTATCTGAAGACATCTCGGGGCTCAGCCGAGCCTCCAACAGCCTCCAGCCTCCCTCAACCCGCCTGCCTTCGTGCACCCGCGTGGCCCTCGCGCCATGCCAACCCGCACGGCCCCGGGGAGGCAGGGGGACCCTCGCTGGTGCAGCGTGAGGATGGGGCCGAGCCAGCCCTGTCGTCCTAACACCTTCCCCGTGTGCCCGTGCTCATGTTCCAGAGCAAAAAAAAGAAAAGTCAGGAGCATGATTCTGGATTGAATTAAGAAGGAAGTTGTTCTTTCACTTGTGTATTTAGATTTAACCCTTGGCTGGGGAAAAAATAAATATATATATATATATATTCATAAGCTGCTCTACATTTACAAGTAAATACGTGCTAACACCGAAGACAGAGGGTATTTAAAAACTATTCTTTACTTGGTCTGCTGTGGTCTCTTTTCTGCTGGAAGGAGCCAAGGAGAAGTCAAGGCAGGACTGGCCCCAGGATTTCTCTGATAGCTAATGCAAGGCACCTGTCCGGGTGGCAAAACGCAGCTGCCATCTTCTCCCTACCTCTGCATGATTTCTGGAGGCTGTGAAGCCAGACCCGTTTACTCTTTCTAAAGCTCCTTTCTACACTTAATACGTTCTCAGCATCCTCTGCACTGCTCGCCCTGACATGAGCTTGATGCTCCACACCACAGTGTGGTATGGAGCCAAACACGGGGTGATTCTCCGGGCCCAGGGCTGGCGGCTGGTCCTGCTGCCCCTTCACCTCAAGGGCAGTGAGGCCAGGGCTGTGCTGCGGGCTGTTAGGGAGCTGTAAAGCTTGCAATCATAGGATCAGAGCCCAGCTGAGCTGCCAGAAGAGTCAGGGCCTCTACGCACACAGGCTGGCCAGGCCGCAGCTCTTCTGCTGAACAGAACAATACGAGGACGGGGGGAAGGCCATGGCACTGGGTGTGCCCAGAGGGTGACGCACAAAGCCTCCTTCGCCCGGCGCTTCGTAAGGCAGCACGTGAGGCCTCAGTACCACAGGTGCCCAGCTGCTGAGGATGGCTTTTGCTCCTGGGGGGAGACCAGAGGAGATCCTTCTGCCAGAGCCACCTCCCCACCACCAGCAGCTCACAGCCCTGGCGTTTTGAAGTGCTTGTATTTGACGCACAAGGAAATGTTTCTTTTTAAACAGAACAAGCTGTTAAGTCTCTTCCCCTTTTCACATTTAGCACAATACCAAGGCTATGAGCAGTGTTTATTTACCAGCTGCTCACTCTAACCACAGATTTACAGGAGCAAGCTCGCTGTCACCAGCAGTTAGACGCCTTGTCCTCTCTGCCTGGGAAGGTGCTGAGGACAGCCCAGCCCTGCTCAGCGCAGAGCCGCTCCAGGCAGTTCACTGTTACACAGCAGCTTCGTTATTTTCACATTCTGATCCCCAGTCTTGCCTGAAGTATTTGCTGTTCGGGCTGAAATTTCTTCTTTTTTTTTTTTTTTTTTTTCCTTCTCTTTTTCTTTCCACTATCTGAAAACAGCCTCTTTCGGAAAGCTCAGACATTTTCCTCTGAGTTAAATTTTATGTTTCTGAGCCAAAAACCACAGAAGCCACTACTGGGTGCTTTATAGTCTTAATTATGTATTGCAGTAGATTGTTAGAAACTGAAATGCGAATGCTTGGAATTACAAACTAGAGAACATATAGAAGAAAGTGTTATCAATGCTCTTTCGTTTATTGCATTTATAATTCTATGCAGCACAAGTAAAAACCAAAAATTTACACCAAAACTGGTTTGTCAGCTCTTATTTTATAGAAAAGATACATTTTGTATTATCGAATACTGTTTTTTGTTTTTGTTTTCAGCTAGCTTTGCAAAACACATACATTGAATAAAGATGAAATACCTGAAATCTGAAAGTTTTGAACTTCTGATGGCGTCCGGGTGCCTGCTGTTTCTATTCACTACTGTGATGTGTAAGCCTCGACTGGGCTATCCTTTGCAATGCTCTTCCTAAAGAAGAGAGATGGAAAACCACGTGCAGCCTTACAGGTGCGACAGATTCAAAATACCCTATTTGGTATCAGGATCCCTTCCTTTGTGAAGTCTGCCACAGAAACAAACCATCAGAGCAGTCAATAAATTAGCAGTGGTATGGTTTGTTAGTACAGATCTCTTCTTACCTCCTTCCTAGCAAGAGAGAAGTAGAAATTGCATGCCAAAAATACGTCAAAGAAGTACAGCAGTCAATGCTGTATTGTTTTATAACTGTCTGAAAATAAAGCCATTTCAGCATTGGTGTGCAAACGCCTTTTTTCCCAGAGCTTGGATAAACAGTGACTAATTCCCAGACAACCAGCCAACTTGACTCCTGTCATTCAGACATTTTCAACCTGAAAAGCAAAGATAAAGACTGTTTTGGTAGATACAGCGATCGAATGCAAACAACACCTACACACGTGAACAGGCTCACGTTCACATCCCCAGATATGCCTTCTCTGTGTCTTAGAAGAGCCTGGGTCTTCGAAAGGATGGAAAGGAAACCTGAGCAGAGAAGCAAAACTGAAAGGCAGGGGTTTGTTTCAGCCTCTCCGTGCTGCACAGAAATGCTGTGAAGGTGCCTCACATGCAGCAAAGGGACAGAGGAATGGAAGGAGGGATTTTCCTTGGATCTAGGTCAGTGGGTTCCTTCCACTAGACGTAGTAAAGGCTGGTTGGGACTTGAGGTTCTGAACTACATACAGGCTTTGTAAATATGAGCACCCAGCCGGGTCAGGGTGAGCGAGAAACCCAGAGGATCTGCAAAGCTGCTGGGGCAGCAGCAACCCATGCAGAGAGCGTGTTGTGGGCCAGGGAGAGAGGGTGCCCCAGCTGCCTCGCCACCCACCGCAGGGAGAAGCCCCCTGTAAGGTACAGGGTCTGCAGCTTTCTGACAGTGCAAAAGAAAAAAAGACCTATTTGCACATCTTTAGCACAGGGGGCTCTAATTTCAGTTTAGGTCTCCAGCTATTAAAATAAATCCATTAAAAAATTCCATTATTTACCCCCCAAAAAATCTATACAAAAAAAACACTGTCAACTTGAAACTGTCTTCTTCCTCTGAAGTACCCATTTCCACAGCAGACTATTGCCCAATCTGCCTAAGATTTTCAAACGCACACAGTATTTTTCATGACAGAGCAATTATAAGGAAGCTTGTAAGGCACATATGGTGTGGGTTACACCAAACACACTTCTGACAATCCCACAAAAACGTACCAGAGCAGAATGCCTGTCAGAAACCTGAAGTTTGCTGCATTCAAAAGGAGCAAGCGCACAACTAGCCACTGCTAACAAGCTGAATGTTTGAAGTATGTGCAAGCACTCATTGAACTGATACGTTATCACCGACGTTATCACCTGTGGCGATAACCATGCCTACGTACTTGTGGAAGGAAATACAAACGTTGTGGTGAATTTTTAACTTTGAACATTTGTTCACACTGGTGCTGACCTCCGAGACTCAAGTCCTATGTTCATCCTTAGGACAAGAGCAGCAGCGGCAGTCCTGGGAGCTTTCCCTGTGCTGCCCAGAACACCAACCTGTGTGCAGCCTGGAGATGCGTCTTTGGGGCTGGCAAAACACCCAACAGCCCACCCCACCGTGAGGACCGGCACCTTAACACTTCTTTGAAACACTGTGCAGCACCCATCGCCAGTTTGACAGAGCCACCCTGCCACGTTATCTAACCCTGCGTGCTGAACTATCACGAACGTCTTTGAAAATTTACCAGAACGCTCAGGTGACTCATCCTTGGATCAACAGAGGGCATTCATCTCTCAGCAAAGGATCGAGCTGAAATGAAACCTTGCTGCCTAGTAAAAACTACAGCTGCCGCTTCCCTGTCCCCACGCAGCATGCTGAAAGGGAAGGTGTAACAGGCCTGGCAGAACGACACAAGGGATCCTACAGGGCACAGGCTACAGCTGCTGTAACCACTGCAGGACTCCATCATGATGTGTCCACCTCAGCTGGAAAGAAGTTTCTCAGCTTTTGGGAAACGGGAAAAGAATAGCAGCACAAGATCACAATCAACATAATTTTTGGAATGGGCATACTCAAATACACAGCAAACAGCTCTATTTGTATGCGCGAAGGACTTAAACAGTAGAATTCAAAAAGGGCATCTGCCTCTAGGACGGGAATGTTGGAGGATGTCCTGCTGGGGATGCTGATGTCCCAAAGCGTGCCTCTCGCAGGTTAGGGTACAGACCAGCCCCAAGGGCAGAAGATGAGGGAGACTGGGGGGAGTGCATACAATGCAAGTGCTGGGAAAAGAAACAGCCAGGTTCACAAGTCACATTTTCAAGACATTGATTTCTACTGTGTAACTGCTCTTGCTCGAACTTTCTACAAACCGGAAAACTTCAGCCAGAGGAAACTTTCCACTGTATGGAAAGCATGACACAAGTTCAAGCTCAGTACACAGTACAGGCGCCTCCAAAGAACCAGGCTGTTTGCCACTGACCTGCACATCTTTTTACAAACTCTGTAAGCAGAACCACCTTTCTTACAGCTTACCTGCAATACTGGAGAGCATCAAACGTAAAGGCAGAGCACTTTAGAAACAGTTTCCCTGGAAAATGATTACTCATTCGTGGTTACTTGTTGAGATTTGTTAACACCTGAGATATTACCATACACTACTGAAATCCAGGACCTGGCTAGCCAACGTACGGGAAAACAACAATCCTCCATACCTCTGACTAATTTCATTGCCTAAAACAAACTAGCTACTCCTATCTTTTTCATGACCTGAATGTTAGCTACAAATACCAGCCAAATGCACTTAGCAAGCCAACAAACCAGTTTCCTTGACGTGCTGTTGCCTGACACGTTATTGCGATCCTGCAATTCATCAGTTATTCTGTGATTCTGTCTAGGATGAATGCCATGCCAATCAGACCATTATATCAGCATATTAATGGCTTTCTACTCCGTGAAGCTTTTTCATCCTTTACTTCAGTATCAACATCAGCAAGTTTTATACAGAAAAGTACTTAAAACATCTTCAGCGTGATATCCATTTTTAGAAACTGCACTAAAACTCCTAGAACAGAAAAATCCTACTAACACCATCACAACATGGAATACAGAAACATTCCACATTCCTGCTTTTTCTGCACCATTATTAAATCTTATCTGCATGTAGCAACAAATTCCAGTACGTTCCAATAATTCTTCCCCCTTCTTCACCAGAGATATTTCACCTGTAATTTTTATCTTTCAATCTTAACATGTTAATTTGCAGTAATTAGTGTCAGGTTCCCCATTTTCTGTAGCCATGAATCCATGCAAATACTGCTATCAGTTCTCCTAACCAGACCATACTTTTACGCACAACAAGCAGCACCAGCAGGATTTTTTTCCCTCTTCTTGATGGAAAGGGGAGCTGGGAGAGAATGACAGAAGAATGCGTTGCTTTTCTCAAAGAACTCCCTTTATTCTCATTGATTAGAATATAAAGAAAGATTAATTTACCTTACTTAAAGTTTAGAAAACAATCTCTTTCAGAACAGAGTACATGCAAATAATGACTTGTATCTAATCTACACAAAACTTATTTAGATCATGAACGCTCACCCAGGCAGCCATGTGTCCTCCACCCATCAATCATCTTTGCTTAAGAGCACAGGAGTTGATCCTTTAAATTTTGTCTTTCAACATTTTGTCTTTAAACATTTTGTTTTTTTACAGAATCCTTATTTTGGCAAAATCATAAGCGATTGAAGATACATCTTTGAGGATGAATTCCTTTCCATGATGGCTATCCATCTGTCTTGTTTTAATGAAGCATTTTCACCCAAAAGGTTCACTTAACTTGTTTTGTATAATAACAGGAAGGAAAAAAGTTAATCTTAAAGAAAGGAAATACATTTTTAATTTTATTTAAGAGTTCTACCTCTTTTCTATCCCACTCCTGAGTGCTATAGTGCCACTGTTTGGAGGAAAAACAAAACCAAAACAACTACCTTCCCCCCCCTACCCCCCAGGAGAAAAAAAAAAAAAGCCCCCACACAACCTTCTGCAACCAACATACACTAAAATAGACATGAAATTTAGGAGGTTAAACTCCTGGAGACTACCTGCAAGATGTTTTTTCACCTTCACTTTTTTCAGCTCAGTGGTCATGACAATGGAGCTGGTCTTTCTGGGGTTTCTCAGTCAAATTCCTCCTTGGATCAGCTAGTATGGAGTAAAACGCTGACTACCGAAAGCTAAACTTTGCAAGTTTACAGATATTACATTTATACTCATAAACTAAGGAGACTCTCATGCCACAATCACCCATGGTTAAATTGCTGTCACAGCTTTTTGGCTTGTGCTGATCAGCAGGTTTCCAAACTCTGGCTGAAGTTCAGTGGGGGCTATGAACCACTCTCAAAGGCAGGCTGAATGCAGCTGCCCTGCTGTAAAGAGTTCAGCCGTAAAATTATTTCGGTCTCAGGACTACAGTGCTACCTCTGGCACTGCACCTACTTGTACAGATGATGAAAAAAAAAGGCTAAAGGATTTCTGTGTATTTAACATATATATAAGGGCTGTTTTGATGTGATTATCTTCTTGGAGAAGAGAGGAAGTAACAAGACACGGCAGGTATACAAAACTTTTTATTGACAACAGAACAATAGAGAGGAACATCACCACTTCCCATTCCTCAGGAATGTCTCCATTTCACAGTCAGTCTGCTAAAAGTATACTTTCATGGTAACAAGCAACAAGAAGGCATGGAGCTGTCTGTAATCTCAAGAAAAATGGTTCAGTGAAGGGTAAAGGGACTGGCAGTGTGCAAGTGTGCAGCAGGCCCTGTCACAACACAAACACGGCAGGCAACCGTATACGCAGAGCCAACAGGCACCGACACCAAGCAGTCAGAAGCCTCAAATTACCTCTATTATTTCCACCTCAGGGCACTACGTGAAGCGCTGCCATCCATATCCTGTCCCAGGAGACTGCAATTTCTCCCTTCACTCCTTTGCTTCCCTATCCTTAAAGACGTTTATGCTTCCAACTGAATGGTGTCGTCTCAGAGAGTGCCTGATCTTTTATATTTTATCACATCTTACCAGTTTATGCATGCACTTGAGTTTACTTTCAGAAGCTTACGTTGACATAAAGGAAAAAGAAAAGTGCTGCATAAGAATAAACGGATTTAGTTGTTAATGCTTCCTTGCTAAGAAAAACGCTTCATTACAAGATACTCCTTGTAATGTTTTTTCATAAAGTATGTATGCAGTCTACCTAACACTTGAAAGGAACTGCATGTCAAAACTCCTTACTATAATTTCAACTACTCTGAAATGAAATTTGAACTGAGATTCAAGCTAAACAACAAAATCTGTACACAGAACTGCACAATGAATGCAAGACGAAAACAGTCTTTCTCCTGCATAAGGTTACTCTGCCTGCAGAACTGTGTCGGGACCCTGTAGTAGTTTATACATTTGTGAATCTTCATTTATCATGTTTTGCCTTTACTTCAGCAAATGTGCCTCTGGATGTGCAACTAGTTGTTAAAGTGCTTTAAAATAAAACAAAAACTCCAACAAAACAAAACATCCCTCAAAAACCGCAACAGATGTGAGAATTTTATCTGAAGGATTTTGTACAGCATTTACAATGTCAGCATAAAGCATCTGAAACATGAGCATTCCCTGCAGACTGATGCAGTGCAAGCAGTCTTAGACATTAGATGCTGCAATTCCTCTGGATTCAAGATGCACAATACTTACAAAAACAACCCTAGAAGCACAGACAAATGCTGGTGGCTCCTCCTCTTCTTTTTAGAAACATAATAAAAAAATCTGCATTACTCTTTCATAATTTAAATACATAAGTAATCTCCACTTTTATTACTTCATGACAATGACTTCAAATTTACATTATTTTAAGTACCGTCATAATAGCTCCATGTATAATACAGATATTTGCTGATATCCTGTCAGAAAATAATAATAAAAAACAAAAACAGAAAACAAAACCCTTCCACTATATAAAAAAAATTATGCTGGAAAGACAAGAACACAGAACAAGGACTTGGTACAGACTATGATTTCAGTTTTATATCAACCACAGTTAACCCAAAATTAACAGATACACAGCGATATTCAAAAGCAGTGCAAATATCTTTGGAGGTTAGAATAAAATTATACTACAAGAACATAAGACAGAAGAAATAAAAAGGCAAGTACTTCAAGTACAGGAACCAGTCTCTGTGAGGTCCATCTTAGTGTTAGCTGGGAGCTCCTTTTCCCATCTTACTTCTTCCTCTGGAACACATTAGCCAACATTGCACCCGATGTAGTCAGCTGGCCCATTTTGTTCAAAAACTTGGTCTTTGTATCCTCACTCACAAGGCTCGCAGCAATCGACATTGAGCTAGGAAAGACAAAAATTCAGTTACAGAAGACTACAAACAAAAAGAACACCGTGCTGTTCTTTAATAAACATCTAAATTGTCTTTGCATGTTAGTGGTTTCAAGATGACAAAAGATCAGTCTATCATGAGGAATTAAAAAAACATCACCACCAAGCCCAAATACATATAATACCATTCACGTAACACCATAAAGTGAATTATCATGGCCTCTAGAACAGTCCTAGTGAAAAGTAGTAAAACGTTTTCGTGCACACTATTTTTAATTTTATTTTTTACCACCTTTGGAAGTCATCACACTAGCATTGATTAGATATTTGATGATTGCTACAGTGACAAATACCTCTGTGGAAAGATCAGCTTTACCTTCTCACCAGAAATGTCTATCTTTATCCTTCAATATTACATTTGTTTAATACAAGAACAACAGTATTGGATTAGACCAATCTAGCCCATGTATCCTGCCTCTGACAGTGACCATAAGCAGACATGCAGGGAAGAGTAAAAACAAAGAAAGTATAAATGGTGGCCCCTCTCCTTAAAACTCTCTTATTTTCCAACTGCTTCTGCCTAAGCAGAGTTTAGAATTTGCATTGTCTGTCAACTTAGTAACTCCCAAAAGATCTTTATTGCTCAGTCTTCCTTTGATACCCCATACATTTCTTGCAAAACCCACCCTTGGGCACAGCTCTATTGGTTTCACCTGGCAGAGAAGCCTTCTCCTGGTGGCTGCGAATGTGACCCCTACGACCTTTCCTCGAGCGCTCCTACTTCATACATACTGAGGAAGACAATGCAGAGTCCACGAAGTTTTCACAAACCAGACTAGAAAGAGCAACATACTGAACCTACATGATGCTACAGCTGTTCTCATGTGCTGTAGTCACATACAAGCAAAACCAGCAGTCTGGAGCAGGCTTTTAGCACTATGAGAACTTCAGCCTGCAGGCCAGCCCCATGAAAGAGGGATGTGAGATGCATGCCACATGCATTGCCCTCAGCACTTAAGCTAAGTACCTCACGCCTTCTGAGATTCTGGACAGAAGCTCAATTACTATCTTCTATGGATCAAAAACTAAGAACAAAGTCATGTGGAAAACAGGAGCTTCATTACTACGATACAAATAAAAGTGTGTTGCCTTGCGTTTTACACCAGAGAGACAGAAACAACCAAAACTGAATTAAAGTTCCTAAGATGTGCTTCAGTGCAGGATTTCTGGTCACAATCTTGGACACCATTATGGAAGATCCTCCACAGAACATTATGCTGGAGGCACAGAAAAAAAAAGAGACATGAAAGCCTTACCCCTGTGGTTCTTGGACGGTCTTGTTTTCCACTTTCTGTTCACATTCTTTTATCATGGAGCTTAAAATGACCTAAAATGAGTAAGGAAGAGATAGACATGATACTTTTTCTGTTACATCAACACTTCACACTAAATCTGCTCCCCAACTAATTTTGACACTAGCAAAACTGTTTAAAATGAATCTCCTGTGTTTTTCAAGTGCATTTAAGTAGCAACTATCTGATAATGCCCTGAGGTAGAAACAACAAAACCATTCAAAATACTTTAAGGAAGAAAAGATTTCTGAACCAGTTACAAGAGTTCAAGAGTCCCTCCTGCTTCCCTCCTATTTTTTTTTTAAAAGAGAGCCAAACAAAACTCACTTCTGTTACGCATCTCCTTATCTCCATTTTTTTTCAAACCTTACATTTATTAACAGTTAATACAAACGCTCATCTTCCCTGTATTTTCCTTTAGTTTTCAAGTATGTTTTAGAATTCTTGTAATTACCAGCATGATGCATGAAAGAAAAAGCAAGGAAAGAAAAGAAAAAAGCACGGTAGTGTGCAGAGATTACAACTTAATGGAAAGGAAATGTGAAAGCAAACTTAATACATCATTTCACTGATGTCTTCCAGGGTTACTATGGATCAAGTTTTTTTTTTTTTGTTTGTTTGTTTTTTCCTTTTACTTTAGCAATTCCAGCACTAAAGGTTTCTGCAGAATATTTACGACTAAACTTCCCCACTTGAAAGACTGACAATAGAACTGACTGGGTCTTAGAAATCTCTGTCATGGTGCCTACAAGCATCACGTCAAGGCAAGGAGCAAGGCAAGGCAATTCCAGTTCTGCAGTAAAAGCCATAGTGAGTTTTCTAGCACACTGGAGTTGGAGTAAATATTTTAAAGCTTATGTTTCCCTTGGGATAAGAAAATAAAACATTTGGCATCATGCCTGAAGACAATCTGTCATAGTGAGGCAGAATGTGATAAAGATCGCTCTCAATCCTCTGTCATTTATTTATTTATTTAAGCCTACTTCAGCCTTCAGTTCCTTCTCTGGCTACAGGACTCAAACCGAATTACATAAGCTCTTTTGGTTTAATTTAGAACTGAAAGTGTCCTTACACTTTATGAGTTCCACTAATGACTACACAAAAATGAAGTATTAATATTTGTAACAGTTATCTCATTAGTCAATACGACATAAGAAAGAAAATGAAACCCAACTTTTGCCTAGTGCACCTTTCAGGTATGTTCTTGGACTTCACAATACACAACACACCTCCCAGCTCACTCTGAACACAGAGTTGCCTTTGATTGATGCTCAGATCAGTACTGTCCCAATCTGAACGCCCTCTGAAGTCAGATTATTTCCTTATAAGGTTTGAAAGTCCTTCAAATTAATTCACATCCCCCCCAGTTCCACAGATAAATAATATAAAATGATATAATACAGAGCAAACAAGAATTAGACTATAGGTTATTAGACTAAAAATGTAACCAGAATAGATTTTGTTACCAAGTTTAAGAATTCAGGACTCCTAGAAAATATAGTCTAGCTGAATTATCTCACTTGACCAACGTAAAGAACAGTAATTACTTTTCTCAAGTACAAAGCAATCCCTGAAGAACACTATTAACCTTGAGAAAAGACATTCATAAAGACCTTTCTTCACACAGTTAGATTAAATCTTTTCTTCCATCACTTGAAGTGTTCAGACTGTCAAGATTTTCCAGCATGCAACTGAATTATTTCTCTGACTTTCAGCTACTGAATTAATCTCTGTGTATTCCAATCCCTATTAGTGTTCATCCTCTTCAAGTATTTACAAAAAAGACCAAGACACATGGCCAAAACTTTGAAGTTTCTCAAGTCAGCTTCTCTAGCTACCTCTTTGCTTTTGCTACTTTTCTGTGAGCATCCACCATGGAAGATCTTGGTAGCTCTCATGTTGTCCTGTCTACTTATTATAATCTGCTTTTTATGATTCACGGACTCACAGAATGGTTGATGTTGAAAGGGACCTCTGGCGACCATATAGTCCAACCCCACCTTCTTAATCAGGGCCACCTACAGCGTGTTGCCCCAGACCATGTCCGGATAGTTTTTGCACACCTCCAAGGTACAAGACTCCACAATCTCTCTAGGACCAGTGCTTGGTCACCCTCACAGTAAAAAAAAGTGTTTCCTGATGTTCAGATGGCACCTCCTGCGTTCCTGTTTTTTTCCCACTGCCTCTTGTCCTGTCCCTGAGCACTACTGCAAAGAGCCTGGCTCAGCCTCTTTGCAGCTTCCCTTCAAGTGTTTGTACACATGGATGAGATCCCCCTGAGTCTTCTCTTCTCCAGGTTGAACGGTTCCAGCTCTTTCACGCCTCCTCATAGAAGAGATGCTCCGGTCCATTATCTCACTGGCCCTTCATTGGACTCTCCAGTATAACACTCTCTCTTCTCTGCTGGGGAGTCCAGAACTGGAAACCGCGCTCCAGATATGAAGTTCGTCCCACATATTTCAGGACTATGTTTTCTTATCCTTTCTCTCTGCTGAATTTGCTTATCATTTGTCTCCTGAACTCCACCAATTTTCACTTCCATTTCCTTGGACATACTGTGGCCATGGATTTTAGTGTATTAATGTTTTAATGAAAAAACAGATGGTAAAAACATTTCTTTTTATTCAGTCTGTGAACATCTATGACACTAGCTGCAGTTCAATACTCTTCTTCAGGGTACTCAGCCTAAAGATATAATCAATTTTACAGATTTTAAGTTGTGGGACCAATTTCTTTCCCCCCAAATCCTCAATGCTATATACTTTGATACTATTCATGAGTAGCTTTCCTTAACTTCTGGTTTTAAATATCATTACATTTCAGCTCTTGCTGCCACCTGTATCTCATACTCAGTAAATGTTGCTGCTCACCTCATGCTCTGGTGAGAGATGTTCCATGTCATTTCGTAAACACTTAAGTCCTGGTAAAAAGTGATTGACCATTAAATCCTCTGAAATAACTAAAAATCGTGTCGTTAAGGATTGTCTTTTGAAATTATACAATTTTATTCTCTCTTCTGATACTATGCAATTTTGTCTTATCAAACACAAGGACAAGCTACAACAGCAATACACAGGAAACAACATCATTTGCTACCTTACAACTAACAAAAAAAAGTTTGAAACATTTAACTTCATATATTTCATACATCAATACCATTTTCATACATATATATATATGTATTTTTAAAGTTAGTGGTTAAGATCAAGGGATTTTTTTGCAAGTATTTTTAAGTTCCACCTTCCGTGAAAATCTCCTCTTTATACTGAGCAGATCATATTTTAGATCACACATTCAAAGACAAACTTAGTTATTTCTCAAATATTAATCTTCTCCACCCACAATAGAATTAACACCTAAACTTCCCCTAAAAATAAAAAAAAAAAGGATACAACAACAGGAAAGAGCACTGTAGGCTTCGAACAGGTGGGTGGCGATATCCAGTCTCTTAGAATCCACAGACTGCTGGTTGTTGACCAAGGCTAACTTGTGCAAGTGTGGAATAACAACTGCAAAAAGCAAATACTACCATAAGTATTTGAAATTGCTTTCCATAGACTTGCTTAGCATTAAGAGGTTGTTAAGTTACAATCGCAGGCATCTGAAACAGCACGCATCAATGTGGGATAAGAGCTGCAAATAATGGCTTTGATGGGACTGCTCATGCAGATGTAATTGACCAATTCCAATGTGAAATAAAAGTGTAGTAAGAACATCTAAAATGAAAAAGGCCCCTCAGAGTACCACCTTTGGAACAGTAACAATTTACAGAAAATATTTTGTGACATTATTATTCCCCTGTCGCTAAAGCTGTCTAAAGTATATTTCTATTTTATAAATACAGCTCATCAGCTAGCAATACAGATATTGCATGTCATGAGAAAACTTCACTGACTAGAGAGGAAGTCTTATCTGGTGAATTTAGCCTGCTAAACTCAATGCCTACAACCGTTGGTATGATCGCTCCTCATGCTTTGTTTACATCTTTAAGACAATCTAATAATGAACTTTGCTCTTCTATGTGCCTTACCTTTCTGGGCCATGAAAAAGAAACAACAGACCAAACCTCTACCTTGTTAACCTGGGATACACTCACATTTAAGATGTGTGGAATACTTGACATTTATAATGCCAGAGGGATTGGGGTGAAGAAGGGGACGGGGGTAGGGGTGAGAGGAAGGCATTTTACATGCTAAGTAATTCAGAAAAGGCAAATTCATATTTGTTCTTGTGACCAGTCCCCTTCAGCTTTGAAATTATTAAATTTCCACATGCTGATGTGCTGTAGGTACATCAACGCGAGGTCAAGTGAAAATTATATTGGCAAGGTCAAAAAAATATCTAGGGACACATCAAACTCTAAAAAATAGGAGTTTTCATGGATTTTTTTGTAAAGACAGTATCAACACAACCAGCAAACTATTAGCCTCAGGACAAGAAGAGGAAGAATTCATCTTCCCAACACTGCAACTTACATTCATCTCGAAACCTGGGCTCAGCATTAGGTCCAACTCTTCCAAACGTTTTTATGATTTCTGTATGTAGAGAATGTTGGTCTTGATACTGAGGGTCCTCCAGGAAAGATGCCAGCTGCATTTTTACCCTTTCCAGAAGCTTAAAAGTTCCCAGAGAAATAATAAGTTCACCAAAGAATGAAGATGTTAGAAACATTAAGCTCAGAGTACGTCTATAAATCTTCTGTATTTTATATGATAAACTTTGGACCTTCTGCTCACTTACAATCTTTTCTGAAAGGATGTTCCAACCTGTTTAATACAGCTCCGTATTTTAAAGACTTAACAGTGTTTTACTCTGATCTATCTTTAACTATAGGCAGGTGTTTTCACGTAGCCAGTCTCTCCTCCTGAAGTTTGCTCACAATTTTTATCTATTGTAATTTCCCTCATTACTAGTATCTTTGGAGTTTCTCTTTTTAAATACAACTGAGTTCACATTAGTTTCTTTGTAATATATCACCTAAATAAGATGAAAAAATTCCTGCAGATGCATAGATGAGCATCATAAAAGCAATGGAATTAAAAAGATTACTTCAACTAAAGGCTAGAAAAACTGAAACAAAATACAAATATGTCTAAGATGACAAATACTTAATTTGCACTCAAAGTTGTTAAAATAACATTTTCTGATACATTTTGGAAGGAGCTACCACCTTTGTTCTCTAAGGTTTATTATAATTAGTGCAATGAATACAGTCATTTTTGTGTGGTAACAAAACCGTATTCTCTCCAAACTGATTATAGACATGCAATCCAAACTACAAAATTGTAACTTAGCCATCTTCCAAGTACTTGTGAGTCATCACTGACTTCTTACTCACATTTCCTCAAATGCATTCTTTTAGAGTATGTTGAAATTACAGGAAGAATGCAAGCTCTGCAAAAAGTTGCGAGGACTTTACAAAGAAATTTGATTGTACAACTAGTACATGAAATAAAATACAGTATTTCTATAATTAGAGCAGAATCCTAGCTGTCTTGTTCAGAATTCTGATTTACTACCACTGTTTCATCATTTAGAAAACAAGGAGAAATTGCATATCTACATTGTCCTGAAGTATCATTTCATTTACTGCACTTCAATGTCTTCTCATGTCTTCTTGGGTACGACGTGCTGAGACAGTTGCAGAGGACCAGCAACATGAAGGAACTACAAGAGACTTATGCCCTTCTAAAGTAGTTGGAAGCCAACAACGATATCCTAAGCAACCTAAAATGGTGCAATGTATTTATGTGGAGGTAACCAAACCCTAACATGACTTTTTGATCATCATTTTAAAGTAAAGCCACCTATTTAATTTGGAAAAAGTGGATTTGGATTTCTCAACTGTATTAGAAAATGTTTGTTCGTTTTACATATTTTAGCCATGGGTTTCCCATCTTTTAACACAGGCCTCTCCCTTTGCATATCTGTTTTTGTGTTGTTTTTTTTTTTAGTGTTTGGCTTGATATTTAGAAGCAGATGTTTTTCTCAGTTAAAAGAGGGTTTGCTTTTTTGTATAAAAATAGCACGCAAAACAAACAAAAAATCGAAACAAACGAACAAAAAAAATGACTACAGAAAAACTGAAAAGCATTTTAAAAGAGAAAACAACCAATGAAGAAATAATTTAGAAGTTTTTTTTTTTTCCTTTCTTCTCCAAGTTCATTAATAGTAAGTTATTGGATTTATCAAACCAAGTCTGACAATAGGACTCTTACCTCTCTTTGAGTAACAGTTTCCATGATGGTCCCAAAAGCAGGAATTGTTGCAATCCTCACTGAGCTACAAGAGAAAAATGGTGTCTTTAAGATCTATTCAACATTAAGAATATAAATAATTAAAAATAGAGCAAAACTAAAAAAATTAGTACTTTAAATTACGTTAGTTTCTAGCAATGACAAAACAAAAAAAGCAGACCAGGAGAAAAGACAGACAGGATTAACTCAAGGTCTCAATCTGAAACTCACAATTCAGGATCACTGGACAAGGTTACAAGGGCCGGAGCAACCCGCTTGTCAACTAATGCTTCACTCATGCCTCGAAGAGTCAGCTGTAAACCAGTCAACATGCAATAAAAAATGGTTTGGTAAACTGGAAGGAGAACTGGGTTAGCTGTGACTGAGGATGGGCAGGCAGACTCTTGGGGTTTATCTTGTTTTAGTCACCCACACAATATATTAAACTGATTAAGACACTATTCATGCTCTAGCATTTATTGATAATAAACCTGTTAGTAAGATTAGCAAAGCATCCCTCCTTAGCTTGAAAGAAATATCACATCAGAGTATTATATTACATGTAGTCCATTGAATTGAAGTACTATGGTTGTCTACCGGAAATTAGGTACTGCCAAGACTGTTTCACATTTCAATATTGCATATGATACTTAATTTTGCAATAGTAAAGCTGGTAACATTACAGAGCACATTAATATGCAGCTTTCTACTAGAAATGATTTAAGCAAGTGTCAAAACTGAAATTATGATTTAATATAAAAATCAAAAAAGACATCAATTTAGTTTTCTACTTAAAATGTATTCTGCGATTTTATTCTGTTTAGTTCTAGGTGTTCCAATAAACCTTTCTATTTACAGATAGGTGATTTTAAAGTTACATTTGTTCAAAAGTAATACCCTTTTTTTTTTCTCTCAGCTAGAATAACAAACAGAACTGATGGTTATTTCTTCCTATTAAGAGGGATGCTAGATACATAAGACAGTCAGGAAACTTACATTTCAGGGTCACTGGAGAGAGTAATGAGAGCAGGAACAACTCTCTGAGCTACCAGAGTTTCATGTACCCCCTTCACCAACAGCTGAATGGTCGGAGCAGGGGGGTTATCACAGGTGATGCACGGAAATAGCGAGCACAGTATCATGGGAAGAAGAACGGCACAACCAAGAGAGAGAAAGAAAAAAACACAAAAAGCAAACCAAAATTAGAAGCTAAGCAAATACTGCTACACTAGTGCTTCATAAATGCAAAGGCACGAAGAAAGCTGAAGTGGTCTGGCGATCAGCACAAACCTGACAAATTCCATGACACAATGTAGTTTTCTCTATTTTCAGCTATTTTAAAACTCAAACTTTAGAAAGTTTAGGAAGTAATTTATGCATTATCATTCAAATCTTGTAAAACACTAAAATGATGCCAATTTGACAGTCTAATCTAAACAGTGTTCTACCTCAATGGAATGGTGGTTCTTACAGTATGTGACTGTCAAATGCAAAGTAAGATTTCTTTAGTTAGGCCAAATGCATGTGGTTTTCCAGCACTGAATGACACCTCTCAGACTTCTACCAAGGTGACAAACAGCATCTTCCCAGAGGCCACTAAGCTTTCCACAGTCATTATTTATTTTAGATTTAACAGCCTTCTAAGCAGTCTGTATGTGAAACAACCCAAGTTATACTTGCTGGTCTATACAGGTAGAAAATGGGTAATAATCCTTGATTTAACCATGAAATGTATTTCACCAAGTCTTTTTGAGTACTAAAAAATATGTCGCAATACATCCCAAATATTAAAAACTGAGATCACAGTGAAATTTATGTCATTATCCATAAATGTTTAAATTGTTTACACTTAGAAGTGCCTAAGTGATTTTTTTAACATTACTTATGTAGCAAATATATATGTATTTGTATATACTTGTGAAATGTGTGTATGTGTAGCAGATGCCCTCTACATGTTTTCTACATACAAGATGGCCTAATTTTTAGAAAATGTCAGATTCTAAACTTTCCTCCTCAGCGAACAGTTCTGTTTTGTTTTGCTCGTTTGTTTTCATCTGCATTAGTAAAAAAGGAAAAGCCTTGATATTTTCATCCTGCACGTTATATAAGAAAGTCTGCATGTATTTGCTGGTTTTAGGGGATAGGCATAATGGGTTTGGTGAGTAGTTTCTGAGAGAAATTTGAAGTATGTTCTCAATATTTAGCTATATTCTAATTACCCACATTCCAGCATGAACACAAAGTAAATTATCTGCTTTTTCTCCAGAAGTGTCAAAAGAGAACATGTAAGATCCACATGTGCCATGGGGAAAGCAGTACCTGGTAGTATATCATGCAGTGCTAAAATCAGGCAAAAAAATATTTACACTCTCTAATTAGAGAATTTTACCTTCTGCTATTTGATTGAGCATTCCGGTTTTACTGACTCTGAATTTAAAACATGAAGTCAATTATTAAAGACTGGAAGGAACCTGACTTTCCAGAAGCCTTCTACACAAAGGTGTGATTTTTGTTAAGCAATATTTGTGCATGTGCGTGCATGTGTGTACACATGCTGTGAACATATTGTGATTACAGATAATAACTGGAGAAGGAAGCACAGGGGAGAGAATTGTTAAACTGCGTAAGCATTACTGCTGCAAAACACCCGGGGTGGAAAGCTGCAACTTCCTATACTCATAATTTACATAGTACTAGGAGTGCACTAGCAAACTACTACATTTTAATACTAATGCTTTTCATGATTAGTTAGAGTGGCAGCAACTTAAAAAGTGCTGCTGTATTCAGCTTTAGTGGTACTCTTCAAACTGATGTTAACGACATAGCTCACTGTTCAGCCATGGTGACCTTCCTCTCATACAGTTAAGCTACACAATGCTTACTGTTTTCAATTTTGAACAAATAGGTTCTTTACTTTTTTCTTTACTAATCTTAATTTTGAGAAAAATCTGGAGGGAATGTAGCGCTTTGTAATTAGCAAACATTTTAGAATGATCTCAGTTTCATGATTATATGACCTGCTGCACTTCTAATTATGGTAAAGCATGGCAAACAGCATCATTGTCTTACAGAAAACAAAACATGCTTCATAATTCAAGTGTCATTCTGGACTTATGTTCCTAACCTTGCACCTAAACAGACCAACAAAGTTTATAACTCAACTACACACTTGTTCAAACCAGCACAGTCAAATCTGTTTGCATCAACATTTAAATGGGAAACTACTGACAGAAAACATTAACACACAGGAGCAAAAGAAACAGCTGGATGGGCAAAGCCACATAGCAGCACGTAAGGCTACAGTGAGACAGACAACACAGATTCTTAAACCTCTTTTAATTCCTACAGAACAATGTATGTTCATTACTTCAGACATACTACACCTTAGAAATTGTAGCACAAAGCTTCCTGTCCCCAAAGGCGAGCAGAGACACAGACCTCTGCGTCCTTCTTGGCCACAACAGACTATAAGGGTTTGGTAATGCGATTTCGCAGGCATAAATGGCAGAGGTCTCTGTGCTGCTGCAGACCGCTGCACTGGTCAGAATATTTATAGTACACATATAGCTGTCCTGCTGGTGACGCGCTTTTCTGTCTTACTATCAAGTCATTATTATCTACCTTATCAGAGAATTGCTGGGCTTTGCCAGTGAACCACCTCTGAGATGTCAGAAATTCCTTGAATGAAGGAATCTTCAAAAGTAAAACCAACTATTACCATCTCTTTACAGAGCTGACTTACATTGCCATGTATAAATATGTATGCTGTGGCTACTAAGTGGCAACATTATTAAAATCTATCAGTCGAGAAAAGTGTCCGCAATCAAATTGCCTCTGCATTAGTAAAAACTGAAATATATTAGGAAACAAGCAGTCAAGCAGCATGCAGAACTACCTAAAAATAACCAATATGCAGTCAGAGTAGAAAAAACTGCAACTAAGACAACAGCCTGTATTAACTGAAGTCTTTCATGAATTGACCAAAAATTGCCATCTCCTTTTCACAGGGAAAAATGAACAAACATAAAGTTGGATATTTTCAAGTGAAGTCAAACAATAGGTCTTTTCATTGTTTAGTGCTTTATCTGCAATGACTTGCAAAATTGCAGTAGAGAAAACTAATGATTTTGGTTATACTAATTGCTCTTTTTTTTTGTGATTTGTGTTTGCAAATAGCTACAAGATGGCAGATTCAGCTAGAGGTCTACAGCAAAGCTATACAATGAATCGAACTTAACAGAATCCCAAACAAAAGGAAAAGGAATGAAAAGAATAAGAAAAAAGATATTCTCTTTGTTCAGCAAGTAGAATATGTTCCAGTGTTTCTGTATATGCCTTTTTTAATCAAAACTTGATAAAACAAAGGCATGATGTAGAAATAAAATCATACTTATTAACTAAAGGCAACAGTCTATGTTAACGTTTAAAAATCAGAATAAAAAGATGAAGTTGTCAATCTAGTAAATTAAGGAATTGTATATTTAGCCAATTATGTATTTTTTGTAAAAATTAGAATGCTACCATATTTGGCGCCAATGGAAACTAGTTTGAGCTACAATGCAGGTGGACTGTTTGTATACAGAAAAGGTATTGAAAACCATTAACTTGTGAATTAGGCTACTGATGACATGTTAAATAGCAAAAGCAAATGTTACAACTTGGAGAGGGATGCTTGCTTATATTTACATACAGACCTAAGCAAACACATTTGACAATGTATTTAATTCTGGTTTGAACACAATTTTGCAATGAAATGCATTTTCATAATCAGAAAATGTTTTTCAGCATGCAGTGATCAAAATGCAAAAACCAAGTCAGTAGCAGATCAAAGAACACATACACGGTTACTACAGAAACATTTTGAAAGTGGCTAATGACAAATTGCTTAATGAAAGATGTGCTGTTGAATAAAGAACAGATACAGAAACAACTGTACAACTTCCTGCTCCATCACATAGTACACAGCTTATTGAAGCAATGTGTAATTTTTAGGCATGTATCAATTTTATCTGAATCACTACTTTTATATATATACTAAGGTTTCAAATAAGTGATCTAAAAAACTTTGGGTATCACTTACCTCAAACATTCTAGCAGCTGTGCATCGAACAAGAGCAGAAGTATGGACAACTCCATACCATAAGACAGTTAACAGCAACTCGTGATAAGCTGGGTTTGCACTACAAGGTAACAGTTGGGCAATCAAAAGAACAGGACAAAAAATATCCCCAAACCCTGCATAGGTTCTTTGCCTACAAAAAACTGTCTCAAGAATCTATTGCTCAACTAGTCTAAACCTCCAACTCTTATCCTTTATGAAGGATACATTTGCTCCATTCCTAAGAACACGCAACATTTGCTGTCTAGAAAACAGGTTGCATTTTCAAGTTCATTTAAAAAAACACCTTAAGAATATAATTTTCAGTATATTACAACACTGAACTGAATGCAAACACATACGTAGAACATACTGTAATAATATGGAAAATACTAAATGAATTCCTATTTTATCCTTAATAACATTTCTGTAGCTTGCTTTTTTTTTCCTATGTGTGTGAGCGGGTTTGGTGTTTCTTTTTTTAACTTTTTTTGTTGTTGTTGTTTTATCACTACATTTTTAATTTTTGAGATAAAATGTTTACATTTTGTGAAACACCAAGGAAAAATGTAAGGATGCTCTTCATTCATCTGAAGCATCACTGTTGATAAAATTACAGCCAGATTGGGAGCTCTTAATAAAAGCTTCTAATGCATTCAGTTCCAGTCAAATCCAATGTATATTTTTTACCCCAGTTCCACAAAGGAAGCTTTCAGGCTATCAAGAGGAGCATGTGACAGTGAAAGCATGGTCATGACATCTTCCAAGAAGCCAACTAACAGCTTGCGGTCTTCTTCCTAAAGAAATACAACATTAAATGTAGTAGAACTGCTGTCGTTGTGATGACCTACAGCTACAAAAAAGACAAACTATAAGAGAGAGAGAGAAAATTAGATTTAGCATTTAATAATCTTACGAATTTCAAAAATGTCCTTTTAGAACAAGAACCTTTTAAAGTAAACACAAGACTGTATTTTTCTATTTCATCAACTAAGCACATGCTCCTGCACAAATTCCTCTAAGAGTTTTACTAAAGAAACTTAAAGCCAATTACTTGAGCACTTTCATGGCTCCTGACAGTTTGTGATTGCTTACAGCCCACTGTGAGAAATTTAAGTCCATCTGTGAGATGATGTAGGGTTTTGTAAGCCCCATTTTCTTGCAAGCCACGTATATGCCAGTCCATAGCTTCTGCTTACTGGAGGATTAGGGAGTATTATTATGGAGTGTTTATTTTACTACTAGGTAACACTAAAATTTTATGACTCCAAACTGTGCTCAAAACAGCAATTTACCTGCTTATTTATTTCAGAGACTGTTGCAAAATTATGGCTCGCAAGGGACACAGCTAAACAGCCAAGAACCCATTTACCGAACATCACAAATATTTTTGATAAAGGCACATCACAGTTGCCAATGTCTACGAGTTAGACACTAAGGTTTAGTGAATTCAGGTTTTAACACTGGTGACTACTGCCTAAATGTAGCAGACCTACCTAGGAAACTTTAAAATGGACCTACAGCTGCCTACTTGTCTATTATCTTCAAAGCATGAGAGCATTAGAAGTTTTCAGAGAAAGTGGTGTGTTTTTTAATATATATTCTGTTTTTGTCTGGGAGAATAAATGCATAACATTATGTGAAATTTAACAAAGAAACAGAAAACCAAACCTACCTGAATATAGCACGTAAGGACCCCTGTTGCATAGATGGGAACTGTGGCTTTTGTTAGCACTCCGTTGCCTGCTGTGGAATCTAATGGAACATAGTGAAGAATTTAGTTTTCATATGTACATATATAAAGTAAAATATTTTTGCATTGTAAGAGTGTGTGCATATATATATTTTCATCTTTATATATACACATAAAGAATGTATATACATATACACACATGCTAAAATAATGCTCGACTGGTATTTGCATTTGAGATTTTATTTGCAATTTACACACACAGTGTACAACTTCAGTGTTTCATTCAGATTAAGATGAGATTTTTCAACATTTCAGAAAGATGAAAGATTTGAGAACTGTGGTGTGAAAATGTTATTTGAACAGCAGAGTAACGATTTTTTTCCAGCTGCTGCTAAGATCAATTTTTATTCATTTGAATAAAACATTACTCACCTATGTTTTCCTCAGACAGTCTTAAGATTTCTTGGAATTGTGGTTTTACCTACATAAAGGATTATGAAACGCACATTAGAAAACCTGTTGGTAGCGTCAATTAACTTTCAAAAAATTAAGACAACAAATCCAGAAAAGGACATTTTGAAGACACAGAAAGAAAAAATAAAACCTTTAAAAAGCATAGCCTTTTGCCACAATTTGAAGTGTGACATAAAGAGAATAAAAATTTCTACTGAGTACCCACTCAGTAGCTACCTTTGACGTAGCAGCATTTAGCACTCTTGCTGTTAAGAGCTGAAGTCTCTTATCACTTTGCTTAACTGGGCCTTAGGGTTTATGGTTCTACCTAGCTACATGTAAAAGAAATAAATAAAGGAATAATTTTTGTATGTTTATTTCTTTGTTGTCCATGAAGTGCTCTCCTCCAAAATATAGCTGTGGTCAACAATACTGAAGCACTTTTATGTAAGCAAGAATTGCAGAAATAACCTACAGAGGGGACTTTTTGAAGACCAGAGTGATTTTAACTTTCCCTATGGAATCTGCATATTGTAGGTTCACACGGAATGCTATCTTGTTTTTTAATTTTACCTTTAGATAATCTAGTATTTTAGCATTTCCCTTTAAAATATTTTAAATTAATATTCTGAATAAATATTCAGAAGTTATTGTATTGAGAAAAAAAATAACATATTTCCTTGATAAAAAACATTTAGATAAAACCTGTAGAAACTATTTTCAGCAGAGACTATGCATTTTAAATTACTGATCAAGTACAGGACGGAGTATTTATAAGTGCCACAAACAATGGACAGTATGCTGTTCTGAAGAAAGAAAATTGTGAAATCACTAGAATTGGAATGACCTCTCCCATTCTGTATGCCACTCACAAAACAAGTCTGAAGAACCCAGTAAAAAAACCCTTGCACGTTAGGCAAGACGAAAAGGTCATTCTGAAATGCTCATTGGCTAAAAAACATAAAACAAAAGGATGCAAAAGACGGTTTAAAAATATCAGGCTTAAAAGTACTTACAGAAAAGCATCAGTGGGGCATACAAATGTCACATAAAACATGGGTACTCAAACATACTGTAAATATGGATAGTATGTATTATCAAGGTGCTTTTTTGGCAGAGCATTTCAAGGTACTTTCTTACCTTAGTGTTTGTAAAAATTTTCCCAAATGTCCTACAAAGTCTCCAGAAAAATCTAGAGAACTCATGGACACATGCAGTTGATGCTACATTGATCTTGCCAACTATTTCTATAAGCTGTGGTAGCCTAAAAATCAGAAAAAAAAGAATATTAGACACCACTTTGATCTTTTGCTTCTCTCCAGTTATATTTGTATAGATTTACTGTTTATGCTAATAAATACACATATTAAGTGCTGCTGGTTCTAATAAAATTATCTACACGTTCTGTACAATTCCTAACCATTGAAGAAAGCAAGGGTTTAAATGTCAGAAAAATGCATTCTGTCAGGTAGCTGAATTTTCTGATTAAAATCAAAGATAATCCAGAATGCAATAAAAAAAATCTATCCTTTTCTCTTTAAAAATTAATAATTCTTAAACACAATCATACTTGAAACCTTTTTGTTTTGTACCGCTAAACAAAACCATGCTGAAGAACTATCAGTTTTGACCATTTTTAGGAATCGTAAGGTGGAAATGAACTCACAGTTGATTTACTACCCATAGCAGAGTCTCCCAGCCAGTGGTACCCTCGTGTTCTAGCTGGTAGTCGTAAAGTTGCAACAGCACCGCCAGTTGTTCACGGCTTCCAATGATGATGGCCACATCCTGAAGAGGTGATGCAGGTCGGGGAAATCTAGTGACTGTAACAGCAGAGAACAAGCAACCATGAACAAAATAAGATGAAAATACCTTGGCGGTCATCTCAATAAAGATAGACAAGGAAGTCTGAAACTCTTTAGTAACGTCTGTTTAAGTTTATCAAGTTACGTTTTAAAAATCAGTGAGTTAAATATAACTCTAAAGAGATTACACAACCCTCACTTAAGAAAAGAAAACGCAAAGATTGCGGGTGGTTCCAGAGACAACACTGCAGATTTATGGTAGAATGACTACAAGACAAGGTCTCTTGACTTCTTCTGCTAAGCTTTAATCATCAGACTGCTCCATCCTTTATACTTCAAGTAATTTTTGAGGAGATGGGGTAGTGGGTGGGCAGCATCATGTATTTGAATCATCAAAAGAGAGGAATTTACAAAGAAAAAGCAAGACCTCCAAAAATTCTAAACCATTAAAATATGTGGGGCAGAAGGTCTGCTCCACCGACGTTTCTTCTATTTCTCTTAATTTATGCCAAGTATACTTAAAATTATTCAACAATGAAGTGAGAAGTACGTAACCTTTCCTACTGTGGAATTCAAGAAAACAAACTTGCCATTCCAGCAGTGCTACTGGATTAGCGAAAAGTACGTGAGATTTTTTCTTCCTCTTACGTGGAGGAAGCAACTCTCTGACTATGTTGAAGCCTGAAATTTTTGAATTCTTTATTTAAGCACTAGCAACTCAGGGAAAATGTACTCATCTTCAAATGACTCAGGTCAGCTGGCAGAGCTTTACTGTGGCATGTCTAACATTTTTATGTTAATGCACACAACATACCACTTGCTCCTTTCCAAATTCCCTTTTAAATGTAAAGTTGTTACCCATTCTTTGAATCTTGACATATAGCACCATTAACAGCATGTAGCAGGTATTACCAGTAAAATCTTTAGAAAGTATTCACTATAGAAGAAAACATTCTATAGGCTGGGAGTGCTGATCTAAGTGCAACTTCACTAATAGGCCATTCAGTCTGCCAAGGTAATTACATAGACACATAAGAAATGGTGAAGCTCCTGAACTAGGCTGTATTTTTCCCTCTTGGTAAAATCTTTTATTTGTAAGAATTCACTGAATCTGATGACAGCTTTCTTGAACTATTATTGGCTATTTGTGGAAAACAGTTATTCGGAAACCTTTAAGAAGTCCAGTTAAGGGTTGTTTTGCTTCCTCAAAAGTTTCTTTTGAAAAGTAGACAGAAATACTCTGAGATGAAATAAAGAAAACTATTTTTGGCAATAATCAAGTGGCTTAAAGCATAGGAAAGACTGGAAAAAGGAAACATTGCTTAAGGATTTGCTAAGGGAAACCCAAATGTAAAAAAACATACAGAAGGCAAAACCTTATTTCCTTCCCTCCTTCCCCACCAATTCATGTTTTGTATTAGAACAATGAAGTATTTTACTGCAAGATTGTCACAGAATTACATAATATGACGTCACTAGGCACAGAGAAGCCATTTTGCCTATAACGTACACTAAGGAACACTGCTAAGTAACTAAAGAAATTTTAGCCAAAAAAGAGATATAATTTAGTTCTCCTTTCTTCTACTGGCAATCATTTTGTACATATTCATGTCTTACAAATTTCTTCTGTATCAATAAACTGATGTTTGTAATTAGTTAAATAGCTGAGACTTTTTTTTTCTAACACTGACTTATTTCATAGCAATAAAGTAGGAGTGGGGGGATGAGGGAAGGAAGCAGAAAGACTTTTTCCCAAAAAGGGAAAAAACAGAACAAAAAAAGTCATGACAAATCTATGTTGGAATCTAGCTTTTAAAAGAACAATAATTCACTCCATCAACTCAGTCACATTAAAGGAAGTTCATAACACGACAGAGGTTCCCTGAACTTCTTCCTCTGTTCTTGCTACATCTGAAAATACAACAAAAAACAGGTAGAGCAGAAAAAAGGTTTGGGGACAGGAACTTAGACTATCTTATAGACAGAATGAAAAAAAAAAAAACACACTAAAGTTTATGCATAAATTCTGCAGCTTATGTTTTTGTACTAACCCTAAGTATTTGAGAATTCCACGTAAATGTGGACTATGCACTATTTCTGACATTTCTTCTTTGCATTTAACACTGATTTGAGATTTGTCACTGAATTATACTTACGTTTCCCAAAATTCCACGTATCAGAAATTAATCATTTACCTTCTATCTGTGGTACTTCTCCCTGAAGTTTAGCCTTGCTTGCGAAAGGCGCATTCTGTAGCACCAATGCAAACAACGAAGGAATCAGTGACTGTAAAGCAGACAGATACATGTGGAGCTTATGTTCATCCAAGCCATGTTCTCCTTCCTGAAACAGACAGGACATTTAAAGTTTTCAGGTTGAATGCACTTGTGATGAACTACTACATAGAAATGCTAATTATATAGTAATATATTCTGACCACAAGCGTACTTTGTGTCACCATCCAAACACCCTTCTTGCCCTTAGGGTACTTCTCAAAAGAATTAAGCAACATAGCCTTTGGCATTTAGTGGTTCACATCATGGAACATAACAATATTCTGAAAGAATATTTTTCAGCACATTTTGAAAAATAGGACTCTTTCGTCTCGAGGACCAATGCATCTAAAAATTGAATAAACTAGTTACTTTTAGATTACTCTTTAAGTTACTCTTAAAATGGGCAGCCTGGTTAAGAATGTTAAATTGTATGAGATATCCTATTTTCCAGAACTCTCCAGGTATCTACCCCAGCCAACTGTGCAGACAAACAGACTCAAAACTGCAAACCACGTAATTAAACCATTCAATCATCCTTTTTCTGGTGTGCAATAAATACTGCACTTTATTAAAAGCTACACTGTGTGACACTTAAAAACAATGTAAATACAGGACAAATGTATTCAGAAAAACATGCCATCTGGTCACAGACTCAAGTAAGCTTTTTCTGAAATGCACATTGATTCTTGGGCTCTAAAACAAAATGTTAAAGAAACATCTGTTTTGTTTGTTCTTTTTTGTTTGTTTTCTTCCCATTTTGAAGCACAAATAAATGTTAAAAGTTACAAAAAAAACCCTCCAGAAAATTGCTAACATAAGTAGCAATTACTTAAATTTTTAAAAAGTCAGTGTATGTAACAAAGATAAAAAGAAAACTCTCCAGTGCAGAAACAGCTGAACACATACCCTGAGCAGTTTTTCAATTTTATTAAGCAGTGTAGGTATAAGATGGAACTGTAAATTTCCCAGTTCTGTTGTCCAGGCAGCATACGCAGGTAAAAATACCTGATGTGTTGCACTAACTACGCGTTCTGAAGGGTCTCCTAAAGCCGAAAGCAGCAGTTCAAACCCCTGGCAAAAAAAAATTAAATTAAGAATATAATGACTTTTCCTACAATTTATCCTGAAGATAGATACACAAAACATGCACAGACTAGAAAAAAATCACCTATTGTAAAACTTTTACACTAATAAAAAGTAAACCAAAGTAGTATATTGAGGCCTTTCAACAGACATTCCCACTTCATCTGCAAAGGTAAACAACACGTAGTCCAACAACCTTGCTAGCATTTTTTTACCGTCAAGTTATCAGAAATAATACAAACACATTTGACCACCCCACCTTCAAAAACTCATGACAGGAAGAGAAATTCTTTGCTTTCAAGAACTTGAAGTATTATTAGCCAGCATTAATAACAACTACAAGTAGGCTTTGTTGTAGCATATGAATCTTTGTTAGCAAATGATGATTTCAAATTGGCTAATAGTATCAGGTGGGCAATGAAGTGTTATGTTCTTGAAAGTGATTTATGAATTATTAAAGAAGCTTCTGTATGAAGCTTACACCCAAGGTCCTAATGACACTTGTATGTATATGCTTTCTTTTCAGTCTCAGCGATACAATAAAAACCAGCATTCATATAAAACATGAACATTTAAAAGTATCAAGAACTGTTTAATAAAAATATTTAAAATTATGTGTTTCCTACTCAAGAAATAAATATAGAACACATTTCATAGACACAGAACCCAACTCAAACTGTACCTGTTGATATTTGTCTGGATCATCAATATACCCCATAATGATGCCAAGGCTTTTGATCACAGCTTCTCGTACCAGATCTGCCTTATCTTCCATTAGCATTTGTTGCAGCATGGAAAGTACTAATGAACTACGAATTTCCTTCTGTTTGTAAAGAAGAAAAATTCTTGTTAAATCCGATGAAACAAGATATGCTGGTTCATATCAATTTCTATAAATAATTTGCCCTTTTATTAGTGCTCGCAAACAACAATCCCTTCCTCCAACTATGGATCCCCTTCTGAATACTATGCGTTCAGCTGCCAAGATAGCAGATGAATGAAAATAAAGTTTCAGTAGCCTCTTTAGAGAGCCTTTTGTCCTACTAAGCATAGAACTGGAGTCCTTTAACTCATATGGAAGCACGTACCAGAAATAACTGACAGCAAAATACTACTGTAGGCCTAGATTTGGAAGAGTACTTAAAACAGAATCTTTAATCACTTCATTGCTAAATTGGAGAAGCAGGTTTTTAATTTTCATTATTTTCATCTTTGTCTGAAGCTTCAAATTCTAGTTGGCCACTGACCTAATTTTGCTGCCTCTTTTGACTAGCAGCATTCTTCATGTCAAACATTACAGTGTCCAAAGAACTCTGTTACTGGGTATCATTTTTTCAGTGATGATTTACTTAATTGATCTTAACTACCTTTACTTCATGTTTTCTGAAACAAAGACGATTTTATCAGGCTACACTGGTTGTTAAGACATGTTATAGCTACACTGATCTGCTTTCCTCTATAATAATAGATATCCTCTTTATTGAGCCTCCTATGTGTGACAAAGTAGAAGATAACGTGACTGTCTACATGTGACATCCACCCTTGGCTATATTAGAAAAGGCAACATGTTTACATCAAGCAACAGATTTTATCGTTGGTTTCATGAAAAGTATTAAGAGTCATTATTAATACTTACTGGAAGGTAAGGTGCTAGAGCTCCGCAAGACTCTGCTACCAGTAGCCGTCTCTCTGGGTATTTGTGGTTGATCTGGTGAAGAGAAACAGAATGGCTATTTGCTTTGCAGAAACCAGTATTCAAAATGTGGTTAGAATGAACTGCAACACAGGGATATGTGTGCACCTCTTAGATAAACATTGGCTGTGCCTGTAGAAGTTGCATATGGGTATGAAGCTGCCTCAAATTCTTGCACTGATGCATAAAGGCAGGGCAGATATAGCCTTCTCTGTTGTCCTGTAAGTCAGAGCTTACTATAAGAGAAGCTGGGAACTATGTATGTAAACGCAGCAAAAATAAGGGTAGAAAGCAGTGCATGGGTTGCTGGACTCACAGAAAATATTCTCCATAGAATATGAGTAACTTGGGAGCTGGCAGATCCTGGAATATTTTGTCTCGTCCTCTAAGAACTACACAAGTGCCCTCTAGTGATCTGAGCCAACCATTGTAGCATAGCTGCCCAGGTCTTGCCAAGCAGTCAGGGTCAGAAGAGGACATAAATACTAAAAAAATTCTAAGCCTAAAAGTATTTGCATGGTTTTGAAGTTCTGTTCCCAAGTTCAGCATGAACATGTCACGTCTCTAAGATGCGACTGAACACAGTTCCTGTTCTCAAGAGCCTCTTACTCCTGTGCTGCCTACCTCCCCTTTCCAAAGGCCATTTGAAAATTCTGCCATAGAAATTTGATATCAACACTTCCGAAAGAAGTTTGCATTCCAGTGGAATCAGCTTTTATGATCAGTGAGAGAACAGCACTAATGGCTGAGCAATGAAAAACAGTATGTTTCAATACCCCTTGTGAATAAAAAATTTTAGGGCCAAACAATGGCAGGGAAAAGTGAATAGTTTCATCCTGTCAGGTAAAACAGGATATGCACCTGGTGCGACTATTTCTTTTTTCTCTTGCTGTGCAGATGAACAGCTATCTTAACATGGAAAAGACCAAGGTAATGCCGCCATCTGAGTCTTGGCCTTTACTGGGCAGACTTGTCTTCAGCAACCCCAGATCCCTAAAAATCATGGGAAACTTTGGAGCCAGGAAGACTTACCCTTGGGAGAGAATGATCAGGTTAGGAAACATTTAAACAAATTGGACACATGTGAGTCTATGGACCTTGGTGGGATGCACCCCTGAATGCTGAGAGAGCTGGCTGCTGTCATGGCAAGACCATTCTTGACAAACACTGAATGGCTGTTGCAACGGGGGAGGTTCCTGAGCACCGGAAGGAACCAAATGTGACCACTATCTTCAAGAAGGACAAGACAAGATCCAGGGAAATACAGATCAGTCTGCCTTACCTCACTGTCTGGAAAAGCACTGGAGCAATTAATCCCAGAAACCACAAGAACGTGATTGGGAATCATGTTCTTCAAGTCAACATGGATTTGGGTAGGAAAAACCGCACCTGATCAGCCCGATAGCCTTCTAAGATGAGATGACTGGCTCAGAGAACAAGGAGAAAGCAGGGGATTTTGTTTATCTTGACTTCAGGAAGGCTTTTGGTACTGCCTCCCATAACATCTTCACATACAAGCTGACAAAGTCTGGGCTCGACAAGCGCGCAGTGAGGCGGACAGAAAACTGGCTGAACTAATTGCAGGCTCAAACAGTTGTGACCAGAAGCACAAAGTCCAGCAGAGGGGGGTCAGTCCCCAGTGGAATGCCCCAAGAGGTGATTCCAAGGCCAATAATGGAGATGTGTAACAAAGTGTTGCACCCAGGCAGAAATAACTCCCATGCACAGGGCCAGGCTCAGGGCCAACAGGCTGGAAAGCTGCTCAGCAGAGAGTGACCTGGAGGGCCTGGTTGTGGATACCAAGCTGAGCCAGCAATGCACCCTCATAGCCAAGAAAGCATAGGGTATTCTGGGCAGCAGTAGGATGACCATGATGCGTAGGTAAGGAAAATGATGATTCTTCTCCTCTCCTCAGCACTGGTGATACCAAATCTGTGTACAGTTCTGCGTACAGTTCTGGGCTCCCCAGTGAGAGAGACATGGACATATTTTAGCAAGTCCAGCAGAAAGATAAGACGATGATTAAGAGATAGGAGTATCAGATATATGGGGGGAGACTGAGAGAGCTGGGTTTGTTTGGTCTTGAGAAGTGAAATCTCCGAAGATATATCATGCATATGAAGCAAACTTAACCATCAAGCATGAAAGAATTCCTTGAGTGTCTCTGATTTTTTTGTTTTGCATTCATACACCAACAGGGCACCTGTAATATTTTGCAAGCATGGAGATTTAGATTTCATAGATGGCAAACACTATGGGCATACATTAGACTGCTTTTAATACTTGAAACTAATGGTATCTTTGGCTTATGTGGCAGCTTTCTAAACACAAAGTCCCTAGTGGTAATAGACATATACTCCACTTCCTGAACCTTTGCCTACTCAAGGGAAATTGCAAATACTCGTTTCATCTGGTTTAGGTGGAGTGGCAAGGCAATATAAATATTGCCCCTGTTACTTCAGAGACATACTGGCATACTGGAAAGGAAAAAAGAAAAAGACCCAAGTTTCTCTAACGCTTGTTGTTCAGGGAAGATTATTATTCCATGAAAATGTAAACATAACAGTAAATTGATTATCATTTCTTTTCCTTTGTCTTTAATTAGTAGTACTACATTTTTGGAAGCCAGTTAATTGGTCACTAGCTGTTAGGGAACTTTTAGCATCCACAGAGCCTTGATCTAAACTCAGATGAGCAAGCCAGAAAATTCTACGTGTAGAGCTGTGAACAGCAGGTAGAAATATTGCAAAGACTAGCTTGAGATCCAGAGTATGCAGATAAAAATGCTGAATGTTCTGAAAGCCCAGTCCTTTGCATCTGTAAGTACATTTTGGTTGAAGCTCAACTACATTAGCCCCTTCATGATTAAGGGATTAGTGGCATCCACTGAGAAAAGATAGAAAATCATACTGTATGTGTACTTTTGAGGTCTTTCTACAAAATCAGTTTTGTGACAATGAGATTCAGCTAGTATTTTGCTGGAGAAAATGCTGACCTGGGCTCAGTACTGCAAACAAAGCCTGGCAAACTGCATTAAATAAATGCATGATGTCATATGGCTTGGCAGCCTGATATGCTGCACTGTCACAGTTGGACTGGTTTGTCTTGTGCATCAGCAATTATCAGGAAACTGGAACGATGAAGATGGGCTCTTACTGAAGTGAGACTGGTTCCTTTAAACACTGTTTAACTTTCATGAGAAGCACTAAGAAAACAAAACAAGGTTTAAGTTTAACTGCTGTGAATCTTTCCTTTAATCAACAGATAAATTAGTCATACACATAAGCACAAATGCTACATCTAATATGTACTTGCACCGTCAAAAAGCGTTAAGGCAATTAAAGATTGGACTTTATTGTGAAACAGAGATGGCTGAGTTATGCATGTGGAGAAACAGGAGACAATTATCAGACCAGAAAGACGGGGCCATCAAAACAAGCATTACAACTCTTGTCATAGCTTAATTATTCACTGTCTTTTAGGTGATGAAATCCCTTTATTTTTTCTACCATAAAGAAGGAAAGATTTTCACCCAAACTCATCTTGTTCTGTTTCTATGTCTCAGATGAAACAGAAAGAGCATCCAGTTTGGTTGTTCGGTTCTTTCTGTTAATTCAGACTATCTGTAGAAAAGGTCATTGTGATTCTAGAAGTCACACTGTAAGCTTCAGGCTGGTCTTGGAGGTATAAGCCATCTATACTTCTGACAACATTAATCTTTAATTTTCTGTTGAAGAAATGCGTATACTGCTCCAAGGTGCTCCAAGGACTTATTAATTACAATGTAAAAGTCAGCAAATTATATCTTTGAATGCAAATGGATTTCCAACAGTCTGGAAATGACTGTTTGAAATTTATAAACACACCTAGCTGGCAATAGGTTAGACAGCACTGCTGATGAATGTGTGCCTGTCTGCATTTCTATATAACATGCAGGTACGTGATGTACAGATACCTAGAATCTCCAGATACACTTGATGAAATTTTCTGTTTCTGAATTCTTTTCCATGTTCCATAAAGGTATACATAATAATGACAAAGACCATCCAAATACATCTCTGAAAAATTCCTTGAACCGACATTTATTGAAAAAGAAAACTAAAACAACCCCCACGTCAACAAATAAAACCGAACATTTATGAAGTTGCAACTAATTTACTAATGTAAAGCACAAAATAACCATTACCTGTTCCCAACACTGTGGTAAAAGCTCAGCTTCTACACGCGTTGGTCCAACATGTCGGGCAAACGCCACACAACCGGTCAGTATCATCTGTCTGAAAACATAAATTTACAAAACTTAATCTGTTTATAAAGAGAAGCTCTATAACATATGACATCCTAATTCTTTAAGTTAGGAAAAACGTGTATGGTCAGGCAACAGGTAATTATCTACAGTCAGAATCTTACTCCATACACACTGACTGACACTGACTGAAAGGCTAAATCTTAAACTGAAAGCCATTATATTGTTTTCTACTTAATATGCCTTTTCAAGAAACTAGTAGATGCAAAATGCAATGAGCCAGAGCCTGAAAATCGCTGACTGGGGAACCCCTGAGCACTCATTTCCTAATGTCTGAGATTGGGAATCTCTAAATCGCTGATACAAGTCTTAATTCTGAATACCATGACTCACCATGCAATAACAAGATCTAAGTTAATTAACACTACCTACTGCTTTTATTTAGAAGCATCTGTTGGTTTGAATGACCTTTGTTCAAAGTAATTTCATTCTTTCATGAAATGGTCTTGCAACATTCTAATATGCAAGTTACTGTCATCTCTCCCAAAATACTGGACTTTACTCTTGTCAGAAATCTTCAAAAGCCCATTACGGAAGGGACACAATCAATCAGTAGTATATATGATGACCTAATTTCTATTTATATTCTTGCTAAAAAAACCAACAACAACAAAACAAACAATTTAGGAGATTTAAAAATACTTATTCCTAAATAATTATTATTTACTATTAGGATCCAAAAAAACTTAAAGTAAAAATGTCCTTTTGACCAATCCATGCAAGCAGCTGGGTGAGTAACTTCAGGAACTATGTGAGGTCATAAATCCCTCATTATTTTTTCCACTATCTTACCTACATTTAAGACATTTGAAGAACCACCTTCCTCACAAACAGCTATACACAAAATGAGGTTCTACTGTAGGTATAGAAGTAAAATTTAACTTAAAAGTGGATATATAGGGAATGATTGAAGATAGATCACCCTGTTGCAAAATACATAGTAGGGAAGTTTGAAGGGAGGGGCGGATGTTTGTTTTTAAGTCCACTGAGGCAAAAATGAGATTAAACAATTGGCATTTGCAAAACTGTACTCAGCTGTCATTTATAATATTTTAACTTTTATTTGACGAGAGTTTATTTTGCTAGGAATTTTGAGTTTTAGTTATTTCTTCTGTTAACAGGACTGGAATGAAACCAACTTTGCATACAGTTTACCAATTTGATCTAGTTTTAGTGTTTACATCAACACTTAAGATAACCAGTTTCAAATGATAACACACAAACTTGAGACACTCATTTTATCACCTTTACAGTCAGATTAGAATACTACTGAATTTGTTCATTAATACTTTGCAGAAGGCAAGACAGAATTAATCTGATACCATTTCAGTGTAATTTCTGAACTCCTGAATATTTACTGCAGCTAACAGTATGCCCTTAAGGTTGAAAGGCAGAGATTCTGCTGATTATTTCTTAACCAGTAATACAACATACTCCTCCATCAAAAAGAGACGTGTTAACTTTCAGAATATTTTCAAGGAGAAATAGTCTACCTAAAAGATTTTTTCCCAGCATGCTTTAGGCCAAATAATACAAGCTTTTTTTTAAAAAAATATTTTTTTAGTTTCTCTACCACGTACAGTGAACTAGACCTTTGATCAAGGTAGAAGGTTTGGGGGAAAAACAAAAACATGACGATTAGATAAGACTCGAGAAATCAAAAGCTGATATTGTGATACCAATATGGAGACAAAAGACCGTGGCAATTCCAAGTTCTACAACAAACAAGAGAAATTCAAATACCTGTCTGGTTCTTGACCTACATACTGCACCTAATCACAGAACTGGGCAACAGAGCATACTTTCATAATAAATAAATAGCAAATGGCAGGATACAGTAGTCATGTGAAATCTACTGCATCAGAAAAAGGGAAAGACAAACTATTTTATTTTTAACTAAACCTCAAAAAACCTTAATGAAATCTCAAAATTAAGTCAGACTTCCCTTTTGCCTTGGCGATAAAGTTGGGAAATTTCAGATATTGCAAAACTATTCAAAATGTTTGACATATTTTACTATAACCATCCTTCAAGTATGTGACAACAGCTGGTATTTCAGGGAAAGGAAAGGTTGAAAGGAACCCAATGACAAGTTATTGAAACCAAATATGTTAACACTGAACTATTCCAAAAGTTGCTGTCTAAACTAGATATGGGGCAAAATGTATTTCCACTTATTGTCACGATGCTCTCTTTTGTTAACAAGATGTTGAGAAGGCTTTCCACAAACAGCTCTCTTCAGCTTATGTGCTTATGATCCCCTAGACAGGAACATAAAGCCAATAAGTACTACTCAGCTTCATCAGTACAAAAAACAAAGTGAAATCAAGAATCAGACTCAAGGAACACGGCAAGAGTTAGAGCAGAACACATAGCTTAACACTTCTTAGCTCTTCCTAGACGTTTTAGAAAGTGGCTGCATGTACTGGTTAGCAATTTAGTCTCACAATACACAGTTCAGAGTCTTTTGTTACACTTAAAGTTTACATTAAAAACTTGCTTACAAGAGCTTTCCATCATATGTCAACAAGTTACATGAATTCTGCACAAAGTGGCATCATATGACCCAAGAAAACTCATACTAGTCCCACTAAGTGTAATGTATTTTAATTTCTCTTCAGTAAGAGAGCTGTTTCTACATATATTACGCTTGGAGATCTTCTCAAGAGTTTACATTTCAATCTATGTTTTAACCTTGTCCTAAAAGACCCCAACAATAAACTACTTTCTTCATGGCTCCCTGGCTTCCAAAAATGATATAATTGTCCAAAAAGCAGTTTAAGTAAAGCTAACACGTATTTGCTTGCAGAAGAGAATTTGATACACATTTGGAAAAGCCAAATAGTGAATTAATGAGCAGAGCCTTGAGGATAAAAGTGGACTTGTTAAATATGACAAATGTACAAGACTACGGTGATATGTTACGTCTACAAGCACCAAAATGCCTTTCACAGGAGAAAGGACAACACAGGCTTTCTGACTAACTGTTAGCATACTTTACAAGGTCAAATATTTATAGTAAGCAGCAAGTTTATTTTAATGGGTTGTTCAGTATAAATATGATGCCATATTTCAGTCTCCTACATTTAACAAACTAAAAAAGTCAACTTATCTGCTACTTTAATGTATAATGTAGGCCTGTACAGCATAGCAGTAGGTGACTGAGTAACATAAGAGCTAATTAACATGATTGTCCTGGTGATTAAACCTGATTGTCTTTGCTCACTTGATAGCACGCAAGACTGCTAAAACATTATTTAAACTTACTTAGATAAAAATCAAGCATTAATAGTATACTTCCATAAATATATGATATAAAGAAATACTGACTGAAACAAGCTCTGAATAAGTATTTCCCAATTTTTATTCAGAATCTCTTTTCTTTGATGGAGGTTATTCTTCAGTAAGGTGCTGTGGCAACATTAAAATTGATTACAACTTACATGTGTGTAAATAAGTCATGCATACATGGCATGTACCCCTCTGCCCTCCAGGGAATATAGCAGAATACTCTTCCCAAATTTATGATGAAACCAAGTTATCATTTTTAGATATAAATTTCTATTTCACAACAAAGAATGAACAACTTTAAGGAAAAAGCAAGTTGGATTTTCTTCCTTCTTAGCTGCTGGAAATGACATACCCAACAACAGCTAAACAAATGTATGAAAAATCAACTTGACAGGCCACCGGCCTTGTGACAAATCAACTACAAGGGACTAGAATTGAGATGCAGCTTCCTGCCCTCCTCAATCACAAAACAGTTTTAGCTTCACAATCTGCATGGGATATTGAAAACGTTTTAGAGAACTGTAGATTTTTCAGAAGCAATTTTCTGATGTACCAGAAGTAGAACAAGGACTGCTTCTTTATGTCATTTCAACCTGCACAGTGCCACTGTACTACAAGTTAACTTATTTATTCATACTTTTTGTGTCTGTTTTAGTCTCCAAGCCATCTCTTTCAATTACACATCATCACTATGTTTTAACATGGGAACAATTCAAAAAGACACCAGAACACTTGGGTTTCGGAGATTTTTCAAAAGAAACGTGTTTGACTTATTTCATTAAAGCCTATTTTGTCTGAAGACAGCATAGAGAAGCAACAGATACAGATGCTTTATAACAACTCTGAATAAAATAATGGAAGAACAACAGATCACCAAATACGAAAAACTTTCCATAATTAAAGAAAACATACCAGCTAGGATACAGCCTTTCAACCTTAAGGATAATCTAACCCAGACTGGTACAAAGTCAGACATTCTGACTACTAAGAAAGAACTACATTTATAAAGCAAAATAAAAACAATATTTTGTTTCAAAGGCTTAACTAAAATAAAACAAAGCTCTTAATACTTGTCAAAACTAAATAATTTGCTTCAGTCTTCTGAATTTTTATTACTAACGTAGTAGTGAACCACAAACAAAAAGAGTACTACTTTCCTCCAATTGTTTTCCCATGCTAAATAAACACGGTATTTAGCTTACAAACATATGGGTAACTAGAACATGCTAAGACAGGAGTTTAAAAAAGCTGCTTTGATCCCTCTATCTACCACTACTAAGAAGTAGGATCCTAAACTAAGAAGTAGGATCCTAAAGTTTATTTTTACAGAAAATTCCAGTTCATCCTTAAGGAAGAGAGGAACTGAAATGTTACACTGCAGCTAACCAAGCACATTCTTGCATTTCAGTAACTAGAAAGTACAGGTTATAGAAATGGAAAGCCCCAAAGTCCACACAAATTTGTCAACATTATACCAACAAAATATCAGCTTCAGTGAAACTTGGTTAAAATCATCCAGTAATATCCAATTTCTATTAGTTCTGCTTCTCTGACAAAGAAAAAACGTTCCTTCTTGTCCTGCAAGGCACAAACACAAACACACCTTTGCTCATCATCTGGTCGTTTGATCAAATTGAACAGGATGTGTAGAAGCTGATCTCTCTCTTTGGGTTCAGGATGGAGGCAGGCCGTACACAGGATGAGTGGGATCAGTTCCTAAAAAGTTGCAGGTAGGGGAAAACCAAACAAAGTAAAAATGCTTTTGGCAAATTTTCATTAATGGAAAAAGAAACTAAGAAGATAAATCTAGTCACGTAACATCAAAAAAGTTACAGATGTTTCAGTCTTGACCTCTTATAAAAGTGACCTGAAAAAAGTGAAGGCTTACGAAAGTTAGAATTATCTTCCTGCTAGGAAAGATTAGGGGACAACCAGCACAGAAAATAAAAAGCTCAACACAAATTACAATTAACATATGCAGGTCACTTGTAACCAGAGTTACAGGACATATATGGTCTATATTTTTTCCACTACCTACTGAACTAAGAAACCTCCACAGACATCTATGGAACAATCTGTGGAGTTAGAGATAAAATGTCCAATGAAGCACGCACAAAATTTTCATGCACAAATTTGAACGAGCATCATGGAACATACACTGGTAAAGGTGACTGCAGACAAAATACGTTCTATTTTGTGTTGATTGAGA
This sequence comes from Anser brachyrhynchus, assembly GCF_964034855.1. NCBI lineage: Eukaryota > Metazoa > Chordata > Aves > Anseriformes > Anatidae > Anser > Anser brachyrhynchus. Next base: position 80,599,887 of record NC_137695.1, on the reverse strand, counting down.
ATGACATGGTTCATTAAAAGATTTTTTTCAATAAATAGGCAATATCTGAGTCTGAATTTTATCTTTAGAGCAATTCAATTTCCTTAATGAACAAACTACCAAGAAAATACCATATGAAACATTAACTAAGAGAAAATACAAGATTGTTCACAGCAGCAAAGATTTTCTTATCTATATGCCTTAAAACCTTAATGGTATTCATTCCCAGAAGAAACAAATGTTTGTAAAACACGGACTGGAAGTCCCTTTCCTTCACCCTGATAATAGGAGTCTTTACTCCAACCCAATTTGGAAACGACACAATTTCCAGTTGATTTTAATAATATATGGACGGAAATATCACAATGGGAGTTTGGGGAAGAAAAGCAACACAAACCAAGGCGTCTGCAGAGAAAACAGGCTAGTAGCCAGGAGACTGCCTCTCCCACCTTGCCCACACTTGGGAGCCAATTTCAACAGAAAAGCTCTTTGCAAATTAATAAGAAGTGACAAACAAGCAGATGACACTGGCAAAACACTTTTCATATTACCAGGAAAGATTGTACAACGCCTAGAAAAAACTGTAGTTCTCTCTAACATCGTTGCAGAGAGGTGCCAAATTCTGCTTGCAGACATTCAAAGTGACCTATTCTTGATGTTCTTGAGAAGTAAGCTCAACTTTGATTATCCTGAATAGCCAGAGCTATGTTTATTATAAGCAAAGAACAATGCTCTGTTTTAGAGCATCACCTAAGCTAGTCTCCTCCTGAGAGTTCTTGTTTTCATTAAAAAAAAAAATCTACTCAACATGCTTTTTTCCCCCTGAAGATGGCCAAGACAGGTCCTAGAATGTATTTCAATGTTCTGCGAGTCCCTTTAGCAATATTTAACCCATCAAAAGGTATGGATTAGGAAAATTACAAGACAGATGAGTGCATACAGAAATATCTCACCAACCACTTCAAAAATCTGGAAGTACAGAAAGAGAAATGAAAACTAGATTTGAGTAATTGGACACTTCTTTTTCTCAACATTTTAATATAAACCAATTTTGGATTTTGCTTTTCTATGATTTTAGCACAATGTAAAAAAATGTGAAAACCTGTATTAAAGAGAAATTTTACAAGTGTTATTGCACGAAGAGCTAAACTTTCTTCATTTGAAACCTCCCTTCCCTCTAGAATTTGCACGTTGTATGTTATTCTTTGTATCTTTAACGTTCAGTTTTTGCTCCTATTTGAAGTTCTGAGAAGGGAGGGGACTTAACCTATTTATTTTTTGGTTTTGTACTTCACAGAAGCATTTTCTCTACTGTAAACACTGTTTTAACTCAAAAAGATTCTAAAAAAATTACAATAAAAATGCCACTCTAAATACCAATACTTATACATTAAGGTAAGATCTTTCAAAAAATAAATCCAATTGCATTTTGTATATACAGAACATAATTACTAACTTCACCATAATGATTATAGCTCATGGAAAAACCTTTTTACCAAAAAATAACTACATTACTATGCTGAGACATAACTTTCTGAAGGCTACTCTAAGTTCAAATCATCCTAATAGTCTTGCAAATATTCCTAAGGATTCTTATAAAGATTATTAACATATATGTATCTCCTGTGAAACGGGACACACATAGTTTTAAGGAGGTTTTGTTTCATCTGTTGAAATCATTACACTGACTCCACTTTCTTACTATGTTTGAGTACCTACTCAAAAATCTCAACTGCTCACTCAGAACTACTAGATTTCAAAACAGTGTCATGAGGATTTTTTTTAAAGCTTCCTTTCAAATTAAAGTAAGTTAATAAAGTTGCTTTTTTCCATCTGAGTCTGTATGAAAGGAAAACACCTCTCAATATTCACCTAGACAACTGTTGATGAATTACCTAATACCACTGATATGGGGCAGATACAAGGCTAATTCTTTACCTTGCAGAAAGCTGGTTATTATAGCTGATGGAATTAGCTGTATTTTCTTGTCCATTGGTCATTCTTTCATGCATACTATGGGAGAAGAGAGTGTTCTCTGCATCGCTGCATCAGTGCTGCTACAGTTCCTTCTATTAAGGGGAGTGGAGAAAGAGTGAAAAGTCTTGAACAGTGTTGTGCGTGTTCCCTACAGACTTCATAGAAGGGAAGGTAAAACTGGAGATGAAAGGATCTTTCTCTAAAGAACAAAAACTGCTCTCATAGATGGACAGAACGGGTCAAGTGAGGTCTTCTGAAGATTTAAGAAGGGACAGATTCTTGTCTGAATATTCAAGATGATTAAGAACATAGCCGTACAACACTGACTTACAGGCAGGTTCGGGTTCATTCCTGTTTGCTGATAAAGGACATGCCTTAGACAAATCCCAGATTTTTCATTCTCAAAAAAGCCAGCAGAGGAATGCTGTAGAAAACTGCACATTTTCCAGTAACACAGAACAGAATTGGCATTTGGCTAATCAAGGAGAGGACTTCCAGTGCTAATTGAAACATTCTGCCTTCCTTGGGAAGGAATACCACTTGTGCTGACACTTAGACGTTAAGAACTTAAAATTTAAATGAAACTTCACTTCTCTATTTAATTTTGGATCCTTCCTAAACATCCTGTACATGCCTCGCAGTCGCCTTTCCCTTTTGCCTCTGACTTCAGAAAACTGTGATTAGTTTCTACTGCTGCCAGTAAACGATACCGGAAGGAGTGACTCACATAGTTTTCTCATTCGAGGGCAAGCGGACTGCTATCATATTTTCAGCGCTTGTGATTTGATGAGTGAGTCCAGAGATAAATCACACTGTACTGGAGGTCTCACCTCTACTACTGAAAAGGTAAGTTTCTTTCTGGGGCAGTTTGTATTTGTGAAATGTCCAATTGTAGAAGGGAGAGGAAAAAAAAGTTAATTTGTTTTTACTGTGAAATGAGCCACACACAGGTAAACCATGGACAAGACCACAAAGCTGACCTAGCACACTGCACAGAAGAACTGAAACCACCCAGCTTTTTGTTTTGCTTCTGGGTAACTCTCGTTTTAGGTCTCCCCAAAGAAAAAAAAATCACGTTTTTTCTACAGCATGAAATATACCATAGAACCTTTGCACAACTTCTCCCTAACTTATAACAACATATTCTGTGATCTTTGAACAGGATTCACTATTTGAGCTGACTGAAGTTCTCAATAACAACAACATTTACATAGGCATATGAAGCAGCTCTTCATTATGGTCAAAAGCAGGTGGCTTTTTAACAGGAACTGGTATTACCTCAACTAGAGGCAAAACAGTTCCTCCTACAGGTTTTTATATATATATATATATATATTATATACATATTATAGCAAGCATTTGTCTATTTTGCTGACAACTTTCTTATAAGGTAGCATGTTATTTTCCTATCAGCGTTGTTGGCCATGTTACAAGATTTTTGTTTAATGTTCTGACAAGTCTTGTACAACTGAGTTTCTTTCACTATTCATGTCTTTTGGTCAAAGTGTTCATCAGTAAAATAATCATCTCAAAGAACAAATGAAATTAGTGTTAAGTGCCAAGATTGGTTACTTTAATAGCTTGGCATAGTCACCTTCTTTATTATTTAAAATACTAAAATTAACAACATGGCAAAGAGTTGTAAACATAATTAACCAGGATGACATTATGATAGATCTCATGAATGTGTTCCTTTTATTCTTCTCTGCTAGTCAATGTTTAAGTTGTGATCGAATATTATATTATTATAACATTTTATATGATGTTAAATTATTATATTACATAACATTACAATATTATGTAATCTTTTTTTTGTGATGTAAAGCCTCTGAATATTAGTAAAGCTAACAAAATCTTGATCGAAGCAACTGATACAGCTGCAGGTGCTAGTTAAGTTACAGGTACAGAATCTCTTGTGCAAGGATGTATTTGAAGTTCAGAATTTAGACATCTTTTAGTTTTAAAATGAAAAAAATATTTAATTGTAGTGTTAATACATGACATAAACTGTAAGAGCCTACATCAGACTAAATTGTACTAAGTAGCAGAAAAAAATTAATTGCTCATTTAAATGTTTTTCTTCTCCCCTATTATATTCCTTTATTTCTCCCCTAAAAGAGGAGCAGTCTTTTAGAATACACTGATGGATGACCACTTTCATGCCTGGGAATGGGGGGGGGGGGGGGGGGAAGGGGGGGGAGCTTTTTGTTTTTTTTTTTTTTTACTTTTTGAACAAAGCCTGCATTTTATGACTTTTAAAGGATAAGACTGAGATGAAAATCTGAGGTCACATATGCAGTACAACTGTACTGAGACAGATAGCTATAAAACTAACCACAGACTAAGTGCCTCAGTAATGTCTATGTGTAGTTAACGCATGCTAATGCAAATAACTTCACATCTACAGCATTACTCTCTTCTAGCCAAGAATGGCACTCAGAGCTTGCAGATTCCGCATTATCTTTCCTTCAACTATGAAGAAATAACAGCAGAACTTGGTTCTTAGCATGTTCAACTCTATATAAATAGAAGTTTTCCAACAGAAAAATTTAGTAGAGGACATTCAATAAGCTATTGCTATTATGATTTTGCTAAGTTTGCATTACACTAATGAAAGCTAACAAGATAAACTAATCCTGGAATAACAGGGAATTGAAAGGTACCAACAGTCACGGAAGTGTTTCTTGATTAAGATCAAGTGTAACAAGATCCTGATACTAAGTCAAAAAGTTTACTCTGGCGCAAACTCTGCTCAAAGACTACAGATTGCAGAGTGTGGAAGTTGAACATGTAAGCAAGGTTATTCCTGTTACCTAACAGACACTGATTTTTAGATTTATTAAGTCTGACAAATCAGTTTTGAACTGATTTATTATTGCAAAACAAAATTTAAGTGTCTCTAACTAAAATTTAGCTAAAGGAATCTATTTATTGTATATCTCCTGGCAAACACAAGGTGGTTGATTATGTTTTTATTTTGTTTAAATAAATGTACTTCAGTACATAAAATAAGTAATTTTGGAAATGTGTCAGTCATTCTGACACTAGCTAGTTGTTCAGATGTCAACTATGATATTTAATGGACCGCTTCTTAACATGTCAGGCAGCCTGCTACTAAGGGTGAGAAGCATTCATGAAATGGCCTCTAAAACACTTGTGAAGGACAATACCTATTGAGACCATCATTCTCTACAAACACAGTTTCTCCAGAACAAAAATACACAGCACAATAATTTCAGCTTAAGATTTTGCAACTAAATAGAACGTGATGGATACTTAAGGAACTAAGATGGGGGGACATACTAGAGATTCATTACAAAATTATGTTTAATTCTCATGCTTTATACACTAACAGAGAAAGATCTTAAATACCACCATTATATATTTTCAGAGCAGACTAGTAATCATTTTTTAAGTATCTTGCTTAAGTTGGTGGTCTTTTGATACATTTTTACTTATCAATAAAATCCTGCTACAACTCTCTAACAATACAACTGTTAAGACGAGACCCAAAGCTGTACCTTGTTGAAGAGAGCCTAATTCCTATTTTGGTTTCTGTAATATTGATATTCCAAAATACTAACAGACGGTCTACCCAAGTTTTCCTTCAAATTCCATGACTACACCTGAAAGAACATTACAATAGCTACAGTAGTGGGTGGTAACTGAGAAAAGATATTTTTAAAGAAAATTTCAGTTCTTGGGACATTAAGCATCCCGTGCGATCCAGATACAAAATTCTGAATTGTGAGATCTTCAATCAAATCGAAACACGTGATTCATTTAAGATGAAAATATATGTAATCAAATCTAGCTTCAATTGTAAAACAAAGTAAGTAGGGAATAGCCTGAAAGTCACAAAACTATTAAATGCATTACACAGATTATGCTACAAGCTGTGAAAATAAGCCAAAATACCATATACTGCCAAGCAGAGGGAAGGAGAGGAGTAATTATGAAACCAGAAATTAAGCACTGATCCTGGAACATTCACAGAACTATTTTGAAAGATTATTAACATAATCTTTTCCATTGAAAAATAACAACAAAAAAACACTCACTATAAAAGGATTGGGGGAGGGGGTTACAAATTTTGACACTTTTAATTGGTACATCTCAAATTCAACATATTAACAGCTAATAATTATTTGTTACTAAACTTTAGATTATAGGATCAGTACAAATTTCTTAAGGAGTTTTCAAAGCCTTAAAATAAATTTATGCAATATGCACTAAATCTACCATACTGTAGGTCCCCTTGGCAAGAACTAAAACTTACTCAAACTATACTATTTTAAATCTCTTGTTTTGGTGTTACGTATAGGACTGTTGACTTTTCGCCTTTTTTTTTTTTTTTAACATGCTTTTGGTAACATGCAATATTTACAGTATAGCAAAAAAAAAATTTTTTTTCCCATCTTCAATCACCATCTTCCTTTTCTATATTATACAGTGTGCATGATTATGCAAAACACCAACTTCATTTACAATCAAAATAAACATTGCATTCACTACAAGTTTAAGGAAAATGTATAAGCAAAATTGGTAATTTTCTTATGAAGAGGTGCCTTTGATGAACATTGTCTTGGATGTTACACGGAGCTTCCAAAAAAGACAATAAAATCTTTTTGAAGTACATAGTGCTGTAAAAGAAACTAAACATTAATCTTCTTTGAAATTGATAGACTAAATAAACCAAACGTAGCATCTGAACTTTATATCCTCTGTTCTTTGTAACACATATCCAGCACAGTCTTCTCTAACAAAAACATTTACGCTACCACAAACAAATGGACCTACAGTAACATTTAGTAGTCCTGCTGAAAGCTAATGGGTGCCTTAAGCAAAGGAAGAAATATTAGGATACCATGCAGGTTTACTGAACTCACCTGACAGAGGTGTAAAACCATTTTCTAGGAGCAGAGATGCATGCACAAAAGTAAGAATATGATTGCAAGTAACAGACTTTCATGACAACATCTTCAAAACGAACAAGAAAGCATCCTGGTAAAAATAAAAAGCAAAATTTCAGGGTTCCTCACCTCTCGCTTTGCAAGCAGCACATTAGGAACAATATGAGGCAGGCAGCGTCCCAACATTAACATGACACTTTTTTCACTGTCTGCAATTCGAGATACCTAGAAAACCAAGTATATTAACTTACTTTTTTTTAATTGAAGCACAGGAATAGAAAAACATCTTTTTAGAGGAATAGTAAGAATTGCTGCAGGCTGATCATTTAACCAAAAATATTTAATTCGCTCACATACTAACTCATTAGTTTCTGGTCTTGCAGTTGGTACGCCAACTTCAAAAGCATGAATCCACTTGTTGAGACTCGAAACTTTCCAGTAATTACATAGTTACAGCTAGGTATCATACTTAAGCTAAAATCCCTATTTCTTAAGTTTCATGCACTTAAATTTATCTTTCTATTTACATTACGAAGTCCTGTAACAAAACAATTATTGCTAGTTTTATTGCTACCATGCAGAATAAAGGACACGCTAGTTTATGCCAACTGGAATTTACCTCTGATCCCAAACGGCTGTCTGCTGACATCCGACAGAAGGACAGTAGTGCTTGATGGAAAGCTGGTGACAATTTCCTGAAATACCATCAGAAAGGGAGGGGAAAAAAAAATAACAGATCAGAAGGGTAACTGAACAAGTCCTTTGACTCTGGTTTAACCAGCTAGATAAAATGACATTCAAAAGCTTGTTTTCCATGAAGCACATAGCAGAGCTGTTTAAAATTATCTTTGACTTTTAGGGTTTTTAGTTTGCAGCAAGGCAACAGTGGATGTACTAATTAACAAGTTACTTTTAGCTCCTAAAAAGGAAACATCTTTCAAACTGCTTCACAGACAAAAATAGGACAAAAGAAGAAAGAAAAGGAAGCTTTGGCAATACAAGAGGAAGCAGGCAATTCTGAAAAGCAAGGAAAAAATATCAAGCAAACAGCAGTTTTTGCTCAATGTTCTGATTCTGCACATTGGATAAAAATGTTTGAGTAGTCAGTCATTTATTAGCTTCAGGATTAAATCCATACTGCTAAATGGCCACTCTGAAATCTAAATGTTGGCCTTCAGACGGATAGTGAGAGCATCAAAACTAAACTTGAGTTGCTGCCTCCTCCCTGACGTGTGTCTGTAGAAGTACCACCTCATGGTCACATGCAGCACCAGCACACAGCCCAGCTACTCAAAGCCTCAAGCATATACATAAAACCCCGATAAGAGTCTCAGAACTACCTTGTCCAAGGACAATAATTTGGCAGAAGTGTTCTCAGAAAGCAATTATTGGACTGACCACTACATAAAACAGGCTAGTGTCGGCAGCAGCAGCATCCAACTTTTCCCAGTAATGAAAACTCCCTCTACCTTACCTGAAGCATGTATTTAGATGCTAATCAAACATTGCTTCATGCGCTATGCTTAAAAAGAGAACTTGTCTTCCAGAACACGCACAGAAAATAACTGACCGTCTATCACCATTTTCTGTTTGAATCCTCTAACTGTATCAGATGAGATTAAGGAAGAAGTCCTATTTCTTACGTGCAAAGTGCTTACCACCTTTTCAACTCTTAAAACTGCCATTTTGTGAGCCTAAGTGCACAAAAACCTACATGCATGTGATTGCACATGTATGGACATATATACATTTTTATTTACTGGATTGAAATATTACACTATAATAAATACATCAACCACTCTTTTCTAACAAAAACCAAAAACACCCCACACCAACATTAAGAAGCTATGTTCCTACTTAACATTGTTAGAATGAAAACAGAAGGATTTGGATAAATATACCGGGGCATTTCTCCTCTTCTGACTATTTACAAAATACGATACCTAAGAATTCACATTTATTACTTAAAATCAACTATTTTTTTTGACAATATATATTTTTTAAAAAACATGTTTTCAGTTTTAATGAAGTCAGTTTAATTCAGACCAACTTGATTTAATGAAAGGGTTTACTTTAAAAAAAGAATACTAAAAGACCTAGATGGTAGTCAGTTGTAAAGCATTTTGGTTTGATAATCTGCTAGCCCTTAATATGCAAAAGCATTATTGAATGGTGCATTTACAAACTCTACTCAAAGCCTTACAGTTTATTCACACTGGAAGAATAGGAACAGGTGTTGCAAAGCAGTACTGCAATATTAACAGACTCAGAAAGCCCTAGCCAACCTTTGTCTTGGAGGTCTTTTGTCTCAGCGCTCCATAGAAGGTCAAATCCTTATCTACCTGAAACCTTAATTAAACACCTAAATAAGGGCTAAGCTCTATCCCCATTTTGGAGAGACTGAAAAGCTAAGTGTGACAACGTGTCACTAAATTTCTCTGGGGATTAATTAACAGCAAGCTCTGGGCAACATGGATTCCATCACGCCTTCTGGCTACGTACACTCTAGAAAGCTTCTTGATGAAATCTAGTAAAATCCTTGAAGGCTTTTCCTCACAGAAATGAAGACAAACCCAGGCCTCTTGCACACAAGGCAGTGGAAAGTCTTTTCAAGGACCAATAGATGCCAGTAATGAAGATGTTCAAATACAAGGAAGTATGATGCATACAAAAATCAAGCACCACTACTCTATTCCATACATAATTAGGAAAAAAGAGTCAATTTACTGAAAAAAATAGGACTGAATGTTACATACAGAAAACACCTTGTGTTTGGTTCAAATTGCCAAACACCTAAAATGAGTTGAATAAATATATGCGGTGAAGTCTATTTAAGCTACTGCTAGTGCTTTCTCCTTCAATCTGTTATACAAGGCACTTTTCCAAGGATCTCCATGTCCTCATTTTCGGGCATGCACACACATCTGTTCTCACTGCAGTTACACAAAGCAGGCACACTTGCTCTTCTAGCCTTTCATCCCATCTGAGCAAGATTTTTGCCAAGAATCCATTCTGTAGCTCCTGCAGTAACAATCTTGCCTTTTAGAACCGCGGCTTAGCATTTATTGCAGCTTTTTAATACCCTTTGAATAAACTGTAGTGATTGTCTTCTACAAACAACTGCCCCCAGTCTGAAGGAAATAAATACACAGCACTTGAACAATGCTTCTTCTCCCACAGATCTCAAAATACTTAAGAAAGCATTTAATTCTTAATAGAACATTACTGTATTACAAGCCAAGTTTGTAACCCAGGAAGACAATTCATAGATAAAAATCTATAAAACACTATCAAACATGGCTTCCTTTGACCCTTCAATGACACGTCAAACAGAACTTTCAGTACAAAAATAGCTAAACATTACACACACATTACCTATTTCTGCAGTGAACACTGTATGAGTAGACTTTTGAAGTTAACATTCTCAATGTGAATTCAAGGTTCTCTTCAACTACTTTTCAAATAAATTCACTTGCATATAGATTTTAAAATTTCAGTTTTAACTACTTTATTTTTATTTAACTACTTATTTAGTATTTAACTATTTTTCTAAAGATGTCAGATTCCTCTGGAGATACTCATAGTTCCTTCCTCACTCACTGATCTCCCCCTATTTTGATACCTATCCTCTACTATCCCTAAAACCATCAATCTACCATTCATATTCTTAATTCCTCCTGGCACTCCCAATTACTCTAAACAAAAAAACGTGCAGAAAGTCACAGTTGAAAGTAGGCATACACATTTATAATTCATGTATGACACGTACAAATTTTGACTATTGAGGTTTACTTTCCCATTAAACGCTAGTAAGTTCAGCTAGAATAGATTAAAGTAGTAGTAATACTCTAACCCACTGTATTCAGAAATCAGACATCTTTACTGCTGCTTTATTCTAAAGAGGATATATCACTAAAAAACTGTCTCTATCCACTAGGATTGAGTGAGAGAAGTTTGGTAAATCTAGGGTGAACAGGACTTAGAATTTGCAAGAAAAGTTAATTACTAGCAAGGGTAGCAACTCACTTTTTTTTGAGTGGGTTGGGGAGGAGAGCAGGAGGCAGCGGTAATTTTCAGCCTGTATTGATTTTCCATCTTCACAGAGTATTACAAACGTGGATTTCTGCTTGGTATTATTTTCAGATACATACCTTTAGCTGTATATACTCTTAGTATCTGGGTGGCCCACATTACTTCCAATAGCTACACAGTTACTTATCTATTACTTACTGGACATCTTACTTTCTCTCTTCACTATAATGCTTAAGAAGATTGCATATTGGAGAGATTTTGTTACGAACACCCAGACACAAACCCATTGCTTCCAAGTAAAAACATGAATACTCTATTTTCATTAAAAGAATTAAAGTTACGTAAAGAAGAACTGCCCAGAATTCAAAGCTCAAAAAGCAGAATGTCATTGGTAACCTTTATTGGTTATTAAAATAAATAATAATTTTTAAAAAAAGATATATGGTTGTGTTATATACTGTAAGAATAACAATAAGCACTTGCATCTACATACGAAAAGCAAAAATTTCCCCACCCAGTCTTCAAGTAGAACAGAAGAGATTTCATTACAAAATTAAATTTTAACGGAGAACGGAAACATCCTGTCTTCTCATTCATCATATTGATTTTAGCTTTTTCTGTTGTTGTTGTTGCAAGGAACAGGGCAACTTTTAGAAACAAGTAGGAGGTGAAAATAAAGCCTTAATGTTGATGCTAAAAATTATCTTCCCTAAAACCCATCAGGAACAATATGTGAAAATACCAGCAGTACGCCCTAAAGGTATATTAAGTCTTTCATGTGTATTCAGAACATGAAGTGATCTATGCCTGCTGCAGAATTTTACTGTTAGAAAAATATCTATCCACTTTACAAAAATTTTTAATTAGAGTATTTCAGTTAAAACTTATCACCAACCTATTAGGTTTATCAAAGTGGACTGCAGCTTTAGTTGATGGAGCACAAGAGGACAGTTTCTCTGTTTCTTTACGGGGCACAGAATTTAGCTTATCATCTTTAGAAGTCCTTGAATCCACTTCAGCTGATAAAGAAAGGCTTTTCTCCTCAGTGTTTCCATGTTTATTGTCATTCTCAGAGCTCTTGATATCCAAGTACCGTCCATTGTCCTCTGAGACTGTGAGAGGCACTTGTTTTGAAGAAGGATGGGGAGCTACACCATAAACTGTTGACACAGCAAAGTTTTCATTCTTGAGGAAGTCTATTTCACTAAAAAATTAAAGCAAACAATGAAATATTTTTGTAACTTTCATGAGAAGGTTGTTGGAATCACAAGACAAGCAAGGAAATAAGGACAACATACTGAACAGCTCCCTCTTTATCTCCAGTATGTTCAAAACTTCCATTAATAGACATAATTCTGCATCACACAAGGTCTTCAAATAAGCACCAGTTTACCAGAGTTCTTTAGTCAATAATTAGCAGTAAGAAAAATGCTGCATTCAGAATAAGTGAATCAATTATATAAATGAATAAAAAGAGCTAGCATTACATGCTTCTGGCTGAACTCTAAGCACTGAAACATTGTCAAGAGACAGAAATCCATCTGGGGTGCAAAACTTAAAATGCTATAGCAGGGAATTAATACATACCATCCCACATGGCTTTCAAATGGTATCTGTGCAGATCAATAAAGCCACTGAAAAACTACATGCTTGCCCTTACGTTGTATTGATGCATCTCTTAAGAGAAATTATATTTTATTGCTTACAGAACCATATGTTTTGACCAAACATTTGAAGTCTTTTTGTTTTTGTTAAAGATACTGTCACTTCTACTAGTCTTGCACTGTAGAAGGAAAACCTATATTGAAATAAGTTATTAAAACAAACACCTTTAACAGTGTTTGCAAGCTGTACGCACTGCAGTACTGAGGAGCGAAATACAGCTGACTCAAGAGAAAACTTACACAAAACACATCAGAACTGATTCTGTTTTCAATTAGGTAAATAAAGAAGTTGCCTTGAAAGAACAAAGCTCATTACAGAATTAAATGATGTAGGTAATAAAATGCGACTACTCAGTTTGAAGCCTCGTTTTTTCCTTCAAATCAAATAGCACGTATTAAAAGGGAAGACTGCCCTGTTCCAAAGAACTCCTAGTAATCCCACTGTTATAAATTATGTTGTCATAACTGTTCTAGAAAAACACTGAGAAGTTATTTCAACATTTCTTTCCAGTCAAGCAGATTGATAAGTACATACCTCTCAAGTCTTTGGATTTGTTCCATCAAAGACCATTTCTCACTGTTTAACACACTAATTTGATCTTCTAATTTTTGCACTATTAAACATTGCTAAATACAAGACAGAAACAAAAGAGTTTAGTACAGTAAAGTAGCAATGCGAACAGCTGAAATATTTCTTCTGTACAATCTCTTACTTCTATTGATTGTGGTGTTGTTTCAAATACAGGGATGTTCCCAAGTATAGGAGTGGCAGCCTCCAATTCATCATCATCTACACCAACTGATACATCCACCACATCTCTCGCAGTAACATGATGGTTTCCAAAGTCACGATAGAGTTGTAACAGGTCAGGAGGTTTTGGAATGTTCAATCCTACATCATCCCACAGTTCAAAATCCTTCAAGGGAATAAGAGAAACCAAACTAAACCATACTTCCTCTTAGTATGTTTTTTCTTCCTCATTTAACTGTAGGTCTGTATTTGCTGTAGAACAGCAAAACAGTCGTGTCAAAGTTGCACTGTAGTAACAAGGAAATCTTGAAAGAGGTAACAAGAAACAAAAGTAGAAAAACATCTCATTTCATGAAATAAAGCATTTCACACTAAAGACAGCTCTAGGTTGTGTACTCAACAGAGATCCTTCCAAAACACACAGCACACTTTTTATTTCTTCTGGATGCAAATACTTTTGAGAATCAGATACATTGCTGATCAAACTCCAGCAGAAGTCTGTAAAGTTGGTAGAAGACTGACAGGGCTATCATTTTGTTCCCATCTCATTCACAAGTGCAGGTATAGTCTTCCAGAAGCAGACAGTCAAATAGCTCTGAAGATGACTGACAGCGTGCACGTGCTCAGCAAAATCTAGACATAATGTTATTAACTGTACATGGGTGAAAACAACAGTAGGGCCTCCCATCTCAAACCACTACTACATGACTTTACTTTTTTCATTGACATGTAACCATTCTATTACTACAAGATTATTTCACATTCCTACGTATAAGCAGGTGTACACCTTTCCACAGGAGTTGTAATGCTTGCTTTCAGGGCATTAAATCTCAAATACATATACATAGTCAAGAGTTTTTTTCTACTCTTCAAAATTTTCACTATGTTTTGTCATAGTCTAGTTATATACATGTATTTGAACAAATAATCCTTATTTTGTGAAAGAATGACATTAATCTAGAAAAAACAATGTGCATGCTATACATTAACTTAGTATGTTTATGTTTACTCTCTACAATTGAGAACTTTGTTTTTGTTAGTAACCTTACAACATAAAACATTTCTAGCTGAGAAAATGCAAAAAGCAGGGAGAAGCTATTCATCTTATCTGGTTTTGGGGCTGTACCCTCACAAGTTTATGTATGAAGACCTATTAAACTCCACTTTTAAGTGGGTGATCCAGCAAGTATTTTTAATTATTTTCTTTAGAGATGAAGGTTCGAATTGTAGGAAAAAAACCTAGGGGATTAGTTAGAGAGAGAACTGGTTGAAATTCGCATAGAAAAATATTTAATTCTACTAGAAATATTCCAGTGTTGTGCTACATATATATTGAATGTTGATGACATCACTTTCTTTACCCAGTAAGAGTTATTATGTAACTAGAACCTTCCCAAAAGAGATATAAAACTGATCATCTTAAGAAAAATGCATTAAAGCACAGCTATGTTATGAAATACCTAAGATAAGACCTTATTACAAAGAGACTGGATTCAGCGTCACAGTGTGATTAAATATACACATAAATATACGCTCAGGAGATGACAAAGAATGAGTATAATTAATCATCCCACACAAATCAACTATTTAAGGCCACGTGCTGGAGGACGGCGTTGCAAAGCTCATGGAAGCCCTGCAGTGCGGGGCTGTCTTCCTGAGCCTGCAGGACAGCAGGGCCATGCTGCAGCTGCAAGGGGAGGCCAGGCACGCTACCCTTCATCTCTTCAAGTTTTCTGTTGCTGAGGTGAGGACCCAGCTCCAAGTGCTGATGTCTGGCTTGGTGACTTGCATCAAGAACCTAGAGGAATGTCTCGAAGATCTGTGTGTGGTTGTGCAACAGGGCAAGGGGAGAAAGGAGATCAGCCTCCATCTGCTGCCGTGGTATCATCTCTCTCCCACCAAAGGTTTCCCCAAGTGAGCTGGTTCAGAGAACCACGTGAGGTGGCAGTTAAGAAGCTACGTTTTCACTCTTTGTCCCACACTTCTCTTCATAAGCTCTAGCCAGATTGGCCAGGAGAGATGCAAATGTGTGGGCTGGGCAGCAGAGGTGCTACTTCTCTTTTCCTGCTTGGGCTGGCCTGTTCCCAAAGCTGGCCAGGGCCTTCCCAGACCACCTTGGGCAGAAGAGATCCTGCATGGGACTAGAGAAAGCAGCACTGTGACAGTGTGCAGGAGCACAACTTTGCCCCCCCATGGATGACACCACACCTTCATCTGTGTGTGTGGAAGTTACCTTACGGAGGCAAGTTGCCTTTACTGTGAGGGTGACAGAGCACTGGAACAGGTTGCTGTGGAGTCTCCTTCTCTGGAGATATTCAAAACCCTACTGGATGTGATCCTGTACCACATGCTGTATGTGACCCTGCTTGGCAGGGGGGTTGGACCAGATAATCTCCAGAGGTCCCTTCCAGCCTCAGCCATTCTGTGATTCTGTGACAAAGTCATGTTCAAGATTTTATGACATCCAGATCCTTGAGTTTAACTGGAAGGACGTCCATCAGAATACAGAGAAGTGTAGAAGTACATATAACTCATAGTATAATTAAACAGTTGTAACAAAAAGTTGAAACAAAATGTATGCTTAACTTTAGTTTCAAGAAATAAGTTATTAGTGTTACTATGGCTAACTACTGGAAGCAGCTAGTTATTTGTTGCTCTAAGAACAAAGCAAAGCTATGCAATTAAGTATTATCTTAAGAATGATTACAATATTATATATATTTATTATTAAAATAGTATACGTAAGTTTGATATTAAATATATACAAAAGCCAGCAATGTGCACTTGCAGCAAATAAGCCTAACATATTCTGGACTGCACTAGGCAAAGTGTTGCCAGCAGGTCAAAGGAGGTGATTCCCTCCATTCAGCACTAGTGAGGCCACACTAGAAGTGCCATATGTGAAGTGTGGTGCCCAGTTCTGGGTTCCCCAGTACAAAGGAGACATGCGCATACCGGAGAGACGGTAAGGGCCACAAAGATGATGAAGGGATTGGAGTACCTCTCCTATGAGGAAAGGCTGAGAGAGCTGGGACTGTTCAGCTTGGGCAAGAGAAAAGTCAGGGGGATCTCACCGATGTGTATAAACACCTGACGGGAGGCTGCAAAGCAGATGGAGCCAGGCTCTTCTCAGTGGTGCCCAGTGACAGGACAAGAGTCAATGGGCACAAGTTGAAATGCAGGAGGTGCCATCTGAACAACAGGAAACACTATTTTACTGTGAGGGTGAATGAGTACTGGCACAGATTGACCAGAGAGGTTGTGGAGTCTCCATCCTTGGAAATCTTCAAAAGCCATCTAGACACAATCCTGGACAATCCACTCTACGCCAGCCCTGCTTGAGCAGGGAGCTGGACCAGATTAATTCCAGAGGTCCCTTCCAACCTCAGCCACACTCTGATATTAAGTATTTGACTTTCTAGATATGTAAGCTGAATAGTGAAATACAAATTGAGATAGTTTTCATCATCTTGTTTTGGTTCCTTTACAGAAAGCAAGCATTCTAGTTTCCTTCCTACAAATTCTGAGGATATACTCCTCTAAATGCTGTGTTTTCAGGTGATGCTTTATTTATGAAAATGCTAACATACTTAACTCTTAGAATACTCATCTTAACATTACTTACGTTCACTACAAAATCCGAATATGGGAAGCGGACATGTAAAAAAAAAAAGCACATAAGACCTTACCTGATCATGGTTTTCATCTGAAAATGTTATTGACGTAAGCTTGTAACTATTCTTCAATAAAAATTCATTAACTAGGAAGTTTAGAGCTCTTTTCTCAAGAGGTCTGATTGGCTCCTAGAAAAAAAAAGAAAACAATACACTACTTCTGTGGTTCACTCTCCTGCCATCTACTGAAGGCATGTCTGGATTAATGTCCATGCAAAGCCCAGTTATCACCAACCACCTACCTGAATTTCAGGACTTGATTTATAATTTTTTCGTTCCTGCAAAGGAACTTCATTTTCTGGGGAGGAAAAAAAGAAGTAACTAAATTTTACTCTTTCAGAGAGGATGAGCTCAGCTACTTCTACATTGTTCAAAGTAGAGACTTAAGAAAAGGTTTATGTACACCACCTGCAGCCTGAGTCAGGTTGGCTCGGAGGGCCTGTATGGTCTCCTTGGCTTTCCGTAGTTCAAATTCCAGGACTGGACAGGGATTTGGATTAAACACACACAGGCATCCAACCAAGGCAAGGGAAACAAAAAATAAAATATAAAAAGCAAGGATGGGTGTGAAAAAAAATATACAGTTCGTATTAAACAGAAAGCATGCAATCTTTATGGAACTTATGAACACATGCAGCAGAGTTGGTCTGAAAGCAAACTGGTGAACATTTTCCATAGTTCCATTGGCCTTAAGTTAGCTATATCAAAATTTCAAGCTGTCTGACAAGGACTCGCTGTAGGGTGTTTTGTTTTTGTTTTTAATTTTGTATATTAATTGGATTTTTTTTTTTTTTAATTTCTCCCCCAGTTACAGTCGGTTGATACTGTTAAGCATTTTGATTTCTAGGTGGTGGGGGACTACACGGGTGATCAGAGGACAGATCTAAAAAAAGCAAATACATGCTGGTGGCAGTGTTAGCTGTTTCCATGTAGCAATGCTGAAACCTTAATATAAATGTACTGTCCCACCAAGTATACTTTTTTTTTTTTTGAAAATGCACTTATATACTGAAATTTTACTACCTCAAATGGCAGAATTTGAAACATAGTTCATACTCTTACTAAAAACCCATCTCTTTTTAAAACCTTTTTGTTTTACTATACATTTTCAGGAGTCACAGAATAATTTCTGTTAATTAAATGTATTGAAGGGAATTCAAAACCTAAAGAGATGCACAAGACAAAAAAGCAAAATATGCAGTTCTCTCAATATTTACAGAGAAGCTTACAAAAAAAAAGTATTTGATCCATTATTCTTAAAAGTTTCTGGTGAGCCTTGATCATGCAACACTTTCAATCATCTAAGGTTATTTTAGAGACTCCAAAATACAAAATTCTAGCTGCCACTTCCACCTGCCCTCACTTCCATTACTGTTATGAATTTCTCACATTCCATTATTTCCTCTAAAAAGGGCCAGGAGTGCTTTGTTTGCACTAGAATCTCATGTGTTTTAATTTTAAACCACATCTACACTGCGGTGTCCAATTATAAAGCCTTGTACTTTTGCAAGAAACACAGTACATGCCTTTTTAATAGCCAGTTAGAGCATCTGAAGGAGCCTATTTAGGGAATTGCTAGATGATTTCCATTAATTCCCAGATTACTTTAATTACACTTAAATAAACAGTTATGATAAATAATGAGTCTTGTACTTAAATATACAAGATAAGCACAAAACAGCTACCATACCAAAGTGTTAAGCTGCTTGAAACTATTCTAACAGTTACTTAATTTTGATTCCCACACAAAACTAGAAGTGTTGCAGTTGCTTTTAACAAGAATATATTTGAGTGACTTTTAATCATTCCTGGAAATAATTTACCATGGCATTTTGAAATACTTGCAGAGGACAGTACATGGCAGAAACGCTGAATTGGCTCTTGTTTGTAAGAAATGTTACTGAAGACTACAAAAGGTGGTTTCCTTTTTGGAACATCTGTGACTAAGAATTTTTGGATCACTAAGAATTTTTTGCATGCATGGAAAAAAAGATTCACTCAGTTTGCATTTATCCATAAAAACTGAAGGAGTAACTACGGTACACCACGTTTGCTACATGAAAGGAACTTGTTTGATGCACAGAATTTTACTGCAGCGATATAAAAGCGCAACTGAGGATACAATGAATAAAATGTATAAAATCTCTCTAGTAGTCAGCAATGCTGATCTGCAAATACTTCTGTGCAACAAAGTTAGAAAATGCTCTTGTAGTAAGGTATCTGATCATTTTAGTACTTCCTTACATTTGATTTACTAATTGACAGTTACGATTCTAAGTTGAAAGCTACTAATTTTTTAGTTTTTGAAAATAGTAAAGAATTCAAATTAATTAGTTCTTCTGATGGAAATGACTTTGTGTTAACATTTTATTCTCTGAAATTTTTTTAAATGACCAGAACAGTTGCAGATCAGGAGTGCCCTGCACTAGAATGATATAAATAATAATAAAAAAAATGTTAGAAAAACAACACAAACTAGAAAAACTCAGGAATCTCATCAAGGAAAATAGGAATAAGACATGACTGAAGGCGTAGAAAGCCAAAAAACTCATGTCAGACAAACCCATGTCAGACGGCAAGAATTAATTTTTTAGTTAACTGTGACAATGCTGAAAATTCTTAGAAGCCATTAGGACTTCCCCTATTCAACCTTAAAAGATTACTCTGCTGCATGTTTCTCTTTATACAGTAGAAGATTCGGAACATAACATATTTGTGAAGAACTCACTTCAAAGCCTGTCACAACAGTTATACAATTCCACTACAAAACAGGATTGCTATAGTTGTACCTCATTTCCTTGTCTTAGCAATGTAATCATTATAATTGCCACTGTACAAACCTCAGTGTACCCAGAAGTCAACACACTTGGCTTTTATCCAAAGAAGCTTGTTTCCAAGTTTTTATTTATTTTTTGTAAAGTTACAATCTCAATAAAATTTAATTATGATTAGAAGCTCTATTTTAGAACTTATTCTGAAATACAATCTTCTGCCAAAACACATGACGATTTTTAATTCAATGTCTATACTAGTGAAATCATTTGTTGATGATCTGAGATTCTCTTCTTAAATAAAAATGCAACCCCCTATCCCCTTTCTTTCTAACCTTTTAGAAGTACTGACTTCTTTTAAAAGAAATGAGCTGGTCTCTCTCTTCCCCCTCTCCTCCTGTTGCAATGCTTGCATACCTTTGCAAACTTAACCCTTTAAAAACACTGATAAAGTCTGCTGAAGTTTAACTTCATGCTTGACTGAATTCATAACGTGTAACTAATTACAGTACTTGGTGAAAGGAGTTCACACTCCTTAAGAATGATGCATAGAAGAGCTTTATTGCAGACAGCCTAGGAAAGGAAAGAACTGAATTGATTCTCTTCTCTTCATCAGAAAAGCAGAGAGCAGAAACTGGGAGCTATGAGGTTGGTTAATCCTCCTGTAAGAGTGCATTCCGGATTTAAGTGGCTGTCTTACTTTTCCTTTTTAAAGAACTCAAATCACTACACCTGCTATTCTGAAAAATATTACTTAGCCCTACTTAAGAGTTGAATTTTCAAGCAAGCAACTAAGGATTAGACCAAGAATTAAGTGCTTCAGTTTTCATGTAGCTAATCTAACACTTAAAAAAATAAGTGCATATGAGTAATGGGTGGCTTGTCTGCTCAGCTTAGAAATTTAAAAATGACTTATTTTCAAGGATCTTATTCTATTCATTTACTTAATGACTTCAGAAGTTGTTGAACCATGGATTCATGGTTACATGAACATTAGTTATAAAGAACAACTTGTGGTTTGTGATATTGAACGATTTGAGACGTACGTGAACAGCACTCTTGTTGGGCAAAGGCAAAAAAGCTGAAGGAATAAACAGTATTTCTAAAATTTTTCAGTATTTACTTCTGTTTACATGGTGTGTTTTTTTTAACCCAATTACACATGAATTCTGAATTCTACATTAGAATTATCTTGTCAGACTTTTGCAAACTTCAGTACGAAATACTTCTGACAACACTCGGAATCTAGTTTGACGCTGTGAAGACATTGACGGCATTCCAACATTTTCATTTGAAGTAGACCTCCTCTGAAGCACAGTATCAAGGGCCCCTGTGCTTTACCTAGCTTTCTCTGAATTTGGACTTACTGTTAGAAGTTTTACTGTTGTTCAATTTCCTCCATCAATTCAAAACTATTCCAGAGGTCCTAAATTAAGCCCTCTAAAACGTGTATGACATCCCATTACATTCAATGGATTTGTGCCTACATCTTGTGTCAATGAGAAAAAATTGGTTGTCAGTGAAGCTAGTATCACAGTACACTTCAAGACCTGATGTTTCCTAATTTCCACTTCCCAGATACAAGTCCTAAGAAGAAGTGACCATATTTACTGTCAGCATGAAACATTTCAGGACATAAAACAGGTAGAACCAAAAGGCAAAGTTGTACTAGAGATGGCTATCAAGCTACAAAAATTATGATCATTCAGAGACTTGAGTGCAAGTTAACAGAGAACTTGTTATCATTCTAAGACTGGGAAGCCAACACTTAACTCATTCGCCTCATTAATGTGTCCAAGTTAACAGGACAAGACCAACTACAGAGAAGATCTGATAGAGCAGCCTGATCTTTAGATTCAACCCTTGGAGACTACCAACCTTGAAAGAAATTAAGGAGATGCACAACTGCTAAACAGGGCATAAGACAGAAAATGAGAAGACAGGAACTGGTCCATTTCCACTATGAACAAATTGAACACACAATGGTAGCAAGTGACTACAGACAAGTAGCAGCAAGTCTTACAGACTCCTATTGTGGGCTTTTGTTGTGATTTTTTTTATTTTGTTTTTGTCAATTTTTTCATTTCTGAATTGTGTTCAATATTATTTATTTTTTTAAAAAGGGCTGTACAAAAAGCAGAAACATAAGTCTAGATAACATGAAATCTTCAAAAATAAGTGAGTTTTTGAACTTCTCTTCTCTCCAAGTCCTGACAGTGACAATATTTTATTGCGCTAATCAAAAGATACACATTTTAGCCAGAAATTTACACAGAAAAAAAACAAAGAACACAAATGACTGAAATGGAATTTGATGATTTTTCATTTTATTATCACTGAAATAACAGCATCACATTTCTAAAATTATCAGAACACTAGACGTCAAAGGTAGGTTAGCAATGCTTAATACTTTAAATTACAGAAAGTAGAGTTTTTAGATCACAAATATACATGTGCAGTCAGGCTAAGATGTGGCAGAAGATTCAGTTCAGAATGTCAGATAACCTCTTTACACTGAATACTGGAGGGTATTTGATTTCAAGTTAGGAATTTTTATAGAACAACCAGAGAACAGAAGACCTATTTGGAGGAGGTTTACTAAGCCTAATAAAGCCTTCAGTACTGACCTTATCTTAGTAAGAACTGCTTCAGTACTTAGTCTTATAGAACAAGTTGTTTTTACCTAGTACATTGCAAGATCTAACAATGCATAAATTTTTTGAAACTTTGTGTATTATGAATGCATTATCCAATTAGTTACACAGCACTCTAAATCTATATTAAGATCAGGTAAATGAGAAAGAAAATAGATGTTTTCTGTCCGATTAGTTCTGCAGTGTTGATCCACACCCTGATGGGTCTTTGTGACTTGCATCTGTTCAGACAAGCTGATGATAAGAGACTCACTTCGCTTCCTTTGATCAGATTCTCCAAATGACAAGTTCACACCAACTCTTCAGAATATTTTTGCTTCTAGGCTTTTTAACTTCAGATGGAATGAGGTGGACTAACAGATTTGAAACACTGAAATCCATTTTTACCAAGACTCTGTCTAGTTATTTCCAATATATATATATTTTTTGACAGGTAAAAGAAGTCTGGCAGCTAAGTCTAACACCATCCATCAGGGCAAAAACAGAAACATGAAGGCTTTGGACAGTATACGCAGATATTTTTGATTTGGTGCTTTCCAATACAAAAAAGTATTTGTATGGGATATGTTATAACTTCATTTTTCAAGTTCCTCTGACTCAGGATTCATGTCTTTTAAATGACTGATATGACTTTTATCCTTCATTTGACATTTGACTAGGAAATTGATAATAGAAATCATGGACTGTGTCCAAATGGTTAAAAAAAACCACAAAGATAACAGCATGAGAAATGCATATAAAAAAAAGAAACTACTCAAATCTAACTTTGAGAATTATCAAAAGAACACATGACTATCCGATCATGGCCTCCAGCTTTTGCAATACATTACGATTTTACCTCCTATGGATCAAAGCTCTTTGCTAAGAAGAAAGAATATGAGAAGAAATAAGCAGAATGGACTACTTACATTTCAAAGCACATTTGCAGCTAAGGACAACTTCAAAAATAGAAGTTATTAGCCAGATTTTGTTCAAAGGAGGAGATGGATATAGAAAGGTTTTGAAATCTCTACTGAAATATTTTTAATGTGCATATTAAAAAATTTCAGTGTTCTGAAGGCACTTCCATGCAAGTCAATTTACTGCTTGGAGGCTGCATACAGAATTGATGCATGAGATTGTAAGCAATTATAATTGAACAGAAATAGGATGTTCTAAAAAACTTCCAAGTTTTCACTAACATCCAGAAATCCTATCTAGTATTGCTTTCTTTGGTAAAGTTCTTACATCAGTTTTTAACAACTCATGGAAAAATCTCTCTAAAGGAACACAGAAATGCTATGTAAATATCCTGCCAAATAATTTGCTTGTCTATTACATTAAAGTAGCCAATTAATATACCATAGTCTTCAAAAATCTCTATTTTAGTACATAATAAATTACATTTAATATTTCGTTTTAGGATATATTGATTTCATGCTGGAAACAATCAATATTTGGTAATTAATGTTCCATCGGAAGATGAAAGGTTTTACTAGATGTCAATTCTGCCTGGTCCTCACTTTCCACAAGCACCTCTAATCCAAGTCAGTTATCAAACGCAGCTCCAAGCAAAGATCAAGCCAGTTCTTTCAGTAATACTATTGCCAAGAAAGATTGTGGCATAATGACCACACAGACACCTTGTCGACCCCCATGGCTACACTCCCACAAAAGATTACCTAGAAAGATTACGTACATACTGGAATAATCTACCAAGATGATGAAAAAAAACAGGGAAACGCCTGCTTCTGCACTGTATTACAGAACATGATTCAGAAACACCTGGGTTCCTTAAAGACGTTTTGTTTAGAACAGCAACTGCGTATTTTTAGATTTTTCGCTCCTTGAAACTGACAATATACATCGCAAAAGACAAGAATTCAATCATTGTAAGAATCTGACAGTTTTCACGTAAATCAAAGAACAATAATTACCTATAGATTCAGAACAGAACACCAAAATACATGAGTCTTCATATTTGAGAATTTCACTATTCCTCTACCTCAGCAACAAAGGTCACATAAGAAAAATGACGGTTTCCCGACATCTTTGTTTCTTTTCTGTGGTTCAACACTGGTTGCTATTTCAGACTAATAGAGAGAGGAAATTTCATAACGAAGAACCTTTATAGAATTATGTTTAAGCATCCTCTTCTGTATTTTTGTACTTGCCAGTGTTTCTGCTGGGATAAAGCATGGTGGATAAAGCAGAGATAGTGATATGGAGCAGAGGTATGACAGCTTGCATCACTTCAGGTTTCATAAAGCTAAAAAATGTGAACAAAGGTCACAGCATGGACAATTTTCGGGTGGTTATGATGTTAAGCAGCATTATTTGACAGGAAGAAAAATAAGCAGCATGTTTTAGAGAGATTTTATGATTTTCTCTGGAGAAGCTGTGAATAGCTTAATATCTGGATCTTAGAAAAAAGCATGGATTATAGTAACATAGCTCACATGCAAAAGAGACTACTATAAAAATTTCAGATGTAAAAGAAAAATGTTCTCTGCCTTTGATAGTTGAAAATCCTGAAATTAAAATTCCACAGCCTTAATTTCAGTACTACATGAAGCAAAAAGACCTGTCACTTTGAAAAAATCTTATAGGATCCAGAAATCAAATGGGAAGAGAAGAAAAGCACTACAATTAAGATTTGTAGCAAAAATGACTTGTGGAACTGAGAAACCCCAAATGTTGTGTTTTTTTTTTTTTTTAAAGCATGTTTGATCTAAACATGCACTATGTTTAACCAGATGATTCACTGCAGATCTGTACATCAGAAAGCTGTTACCTAGCTCGTAGTCACAGACTACTACATGGAACACATTGTGTTTCAGCTAAATATTAGAAGGCAGTAGGTTTCTAATGTCAGAAACTGTGTCCAAGTTTCAAGAATATTGCTTGTTTAAGTCATATAGAAATACACCTGCCTGAAAATTTACAATAATTATAGTAGAAACGTCTGAAATCTGATGCATTGTTAAGTGACTAGTTAAACCACCACAGTGTGAAGTCTAGTCATCTTCAGGAATGTTCATTTAAATACACTGCTGCTACAAACAGCAAGGCAAATTGTGAAGTCAACTTCCTATTATTCCTAAATCATAAGAACTTACCTGCTACTCTTTCGTCTGTTTCCCTATTGCCATCATCAGAGTATCTTGCAAAATCTAGGGAATCAAGAGTACTGATGCTTCCAGCGCGATCTTAAGAAAAAAACAGAAAAGAAAAGACATCTTAAAAAGTCCTGAAGAGTTGATTAGCTTTAATGAAGAAAGTCAAAACATCTTATTTCAGATACTATTAATAAAAGGCTACACGTGCTGCATGACTGAAATTTCACTATGTTTTCCAAAAAGTCTGTCTCTAAGCAGGTATAAATAACCAGGATCAGAGTACATCACTAAGTTTTTTAAAATACAGCACTACACCAAGATCAGTGAACAGGCGCTACAACAGATTCCCTTTCCCCACTCCCCAAAAGACAGCCCTTCCGCCCTCCAGACAGTATGTCAAGAACAGCATATAGTAGCTCCTTCCCTTTTCCACAAGGGCCACAGACCTCTTCTTGGACTTAAATGAGTACACATAAGAAACCATGCAGATACAAACTCCTTTGTAACAAGCTGCAAGCAGTTCTGTTCCCCTTTTTAGTATTTTAAGTCACATTAACATAGCCAAACACTTTACAGTACTTCTTTTACTTCACTGTATTTTAATTTATTATATTTTCTATTTACTCAGCATTATCTCCTGACTCTAACCATTAACTCCAGTACAAACTCACTTAATACAACATTTACTAATGAATGCATTATCTAGCAAAATTAAAGCAAAACAAGCACAGTTCTTGGTACTGCAGTCATAATACTCATGTTCTAGAATTTATTTTTTAGATCATTCAAGAAATTTAGAAACTAGCATAAGGTTTTGATATGACCACTAACTTTTCCATTTCAGCAAAAGAAATGCATACTATCTTGAGAATTTCAAGTCCGTTGAAGTACACATTCACCTTTTTGTTAGAAAAAAACGTGCAATGAAATAGCTCAAACAGTGACAGAACCCAAAATAAATAGAATACATTCCTAACACAATTGAACATGCAAAATTATATTAAGTAATCTAAATCTTTCTCCTCCTTTGGAAATTAATTTCTATGTAGCTCTGCAGACATCATTTTAATTACATTAGAATTGTTGTCACTTTAACAAAGAACAAATTCCACATGGCTGTCAAAAATTGCAACTCTCAGAGGGAAGAAAAGCAATTTCATCACTTCTTTGTCACATTCTGTCACGACTAACACTATTGAAAGTATTTAAATCTAAAAGATTTATTCTGCATTGTGTCAGAAATTAAAGAATCTATTATACAGACTGATTGAAAACGTTATGCTTATCTGGAAAACTTCTGAGAATAACAAGTTTGCTAGTTCAAGCAGAGGTATTCTGCTCCAAACTACAGTGCACGGCAATCCTCATTTGTCTATTTGCATCAAGGACGTGGTAGTGTACACTGTATGTATAATAGTATCTAACCACGTTTTTTTTTGCCACAACTATGCTTTGCTACCCAGGCGAAGAAATAGATTGTTCCTCCTGAATACATCCCATTTGGTATTTAGTTTTAAAACTCACTGTTCATTTGCAGGTTCTGATCTTTCTGCAGTTTTTCCAGACGCTAACCTGATTTAAGAATTTCGTTTAGGCTGCTTCACAGTGCTTAGCATCATGAATTTTGAACGCGCGGAGAGAAAGTCTTCTCATCTGACTTTTCTGAACGCCTAACACTGTTTGGAAAGCGCTGCTGCAATTTATTTCGTTTGGGGCTGCACGTTTTCTCAGTTCAGTTTTTTGAAATCAAATTCAAGACTCAAGTTGAACAAAGAAACAGCATACAAATAAAGATCTCAATGCAAAAATGATGTTTAAGGAAAGTGACCCAGTCTCAGATATAGCGCCACTGTGGCAAAGCACAGCTCAATTTTCAATTTCTCTTACAAAGCAGGTAACATCAAAGAAGCAATTCCCAAACTTTCAGGTAAAGTCAATCACATCAGAATTATCCAAGCATCCAAAGCTGGACGCAACAAAACCTTGTTCACATGACTGGCAGCATATTTCAGAGGCAAAGGCTTCCCCAAAACTCGTAAATCAAACCCAGCCACAAAACACAAACTTATTTGCCAAAGCAACAGCCAGAGGCTTCTTGAAAAAGCAGTTGCCTAGAAAACAGCATGGTGTCATCTATGTCAGGTGTCATCCTGTATCAGCATGTATTCAATGGAGGCTATTTAAGATTGTACCAGCAGCTGTAAATCAAACAGTTCCCCGCCACTGAACACGCACCAGTTTTACAATGTTAATAGTACTTGCATAAACCAAATAAAACCATACACTCTGGCGATTTTAACGTCCATAAACTGCCTTAAGCATCATCTGCACGCACACCAGCAATTTGTGGGCTTAAAATTTGTACATTCACTGTTTAGACTTCTCATCGCCATCACAGTATTCATAACAGCAAACATCTGACACTCATATATACAGGTTGGTATACGAATCTCCCTCACATATAACTTTCCTTCTCAAAAACATAATTAAGCTTGGTGCTATCATTACTAAACCAAGTCAATCTTTGTACTTGAAGAACGCGGAGATAACGGGCTTCTATCTGTAGATACGGTTTCCAATGACAAATGACTTTACGTATCATTGTGGTGAAACCTGAAACTACACTAAGGAGTGTGTAGTAGGCCACCCAAAAACATGATGTAGGAAAAGGAACATTAGCAGTATACACACACAGGCTGCACAGGACTTGCTCAATTCAGTGTCCCTCTAGGTAATACACACTGCAGATGTTGGGAAATTACAGCTTCTACAACACAAACTAAATGGTTAGTTTGGGTAACGTAACAAGACTTGTATCACTACGTTGCTGTAGCATAATGCCTTTAAAATATGCGGTGTGGCTACAGCATGGGCTCCTATCACGGTGCCCACACGGACCTCACCGACCTCAGCTAGACCGGCAGCCTCTGCCCCGAGGCACCGACGCTCATGAGCCAAGGGGAAAGTGGGCAGCAAAGGCAGCCCCCTTCCTCCCATCCAGAGCCAAAACACTTCAACATGAAATGCAACCTCGCCCCTTACTACCTCCTTTACAGGCAGTCGTCCGTGGAGACTTACCTCCCAAGACTAATGCCACCATCCAGAAAACTATACAATAACATTTTATAACCTCAAGGTTTATGCTTCCATAAAGCATATACCTGCACAGCAAAGGATCAGATGGGGACGTCGGTACCTTCACTGCAGGCCACACAATGGCCTCATTCACCCAGAAAATTAGCAGGGTTGTTTGAAGGAGAGCAATCGGGATGGGAAGGGTTGTGCTCAGCCCATGCAGCTCACCTAAGGAATGTGAAACATCACCATTTTTCTCAAGTAGAAGTAGTTGCACTCTGAGTGGAAGTATCGCAACTAAAGCATTCGGGAGAGAGAACAACTTTTTGAACCAACTGGGAAAAACACATTTTTTTTTTTTTTTAGGAAAGACAGTATGTTTCTTTAGTTAATGTCTATTTAATGAAAAAGAAAAATCTTAGCTTCATGCTATTTGGCAAGGAAAAAATCAAAGCAGAACCCTGCAAAGTGCTAAAAAAGAGAAATATGCTTTGGCTGACCTCCGTTTCTGTTCTAGCAAAAAAAAAAGCAAGGCAGCAGTGGGAAGCCATTTTGCTGTTATTACATGCACGTTCTCACCAACAATCTTCTGCACATAGATTTTGTATTCCTTTATATGTTTTCTGAACTAAAGCACCTTTATTTTTAATCAGTAATTCCTTCCGAGTAAAAGGAAAACAAACCCTGCTGTCAGTTTCATATTTCAGAAATATCAAAACAACAGGAACAGTGCTGACAAGGAGGTATTAAAAAGCATAGCCCTGTGATGTGGCAAGACAGAGTGCCAGGGATGCACAGAAAGCAAGCAAGAGAGGGGTAGGCTTTTGATACCTCCTGCTAGTGAAACGCCAGGAAATAGACTGGGATAGTAACAGAGAGCCTGCATATGTCTTGTCTCCCACCTGAGCCACTGGAAAGGTATTAAGAAAAATCAAAAAGCAAAGAATCATACTTGATACTCAAAGCTAAGTTTTTTAAACCATCTGTTGAAAAATGGAACCGCTTTCATTTCTTTTGTGAAGTTAAAACTCAGGCTCATCATCATGTTTTGCTCACTGACTTATCTTTTAAAATATTGCTTCATTCCAAAGGAAAAAAAAAAAAATCCAATTCCCTTCTTATTCCCAGACCTGTCACCTGTATTATGTGCAGGTTTCTGCTGACAACTTCTGTTCCTTGGGCGTATTCACCTCTTTCTTTCAATGCAACCTGAGTGTAACTGTCTCAGGGAGGAAAAAACAGACAAACCAAAATCAAAACAAAGTGGTAGCTCCTTGCACTAGCATACATAAAGATAAGGCTAAGTTTTGTTCACTCTGATGGTAAAAACAGTTTATTTCAACTAATTTATCTAAAGGGATGCAACAGGAATCACATTAACCACAAGGTACAAAAATGAAGCATAAATAAATTGCCGTCTTCTACATTAGTACTTAATTAATATTCTTTATGTAAGCATAATATCACGTATCTGCTAAAGACAGACAAACCAAGCAATACTGCTTCTTGATGAAAATGCTCAAGAAATAGTATAGATCTTTTAGAAGCTATTTGCATTTACTTTGACAACAGCTGAATTTTTAAAAATACTTGTTGGTAAAGCAGCCATCAGTAAAGCAGTTGTCACATTTTCTTGATGGCAAGAAATCCTATCACTGCGTACTAGCAATTAACCAAGCAGAGCATGTGAAGACCAAGATCTTTTTCCCTGAAATTCAAGAAGTAATAAAGGTAATACCATTAGAAATTCAAAGAGGATTCGTCTTTTGCAAGCATAAGCGTTCACTTGTACTGAAAAATTTCTGTAGCAAAACTGCTACCATGCTTTAAACTGATGGGGGTAGTAAATGGCTGCTGGCAGTTTGGTTCAGATGAGCATCCATACAAAGCAGGAGGCAATGCAAAGAGAATTCTTCACCATGAAGACCAAAGGTAGCTTTTCACTAGATATTTGATACACTAGGACCAAATCTTTTCCATTTTAAGCCAGGCTTCATGTGCATCTTATGCAAGGAGATACAGCTGTAAGAAGACAGCTCATATACATGACAGGAAGATGCAAATGTTTTCAAGACAGTAAAAGTTCAAAGTTCATTAATCTAGCTTAAAACTTACGCCTATCATGCTATTATGAAACCATCATCTAGACTCTTCAGAAGCCCATCCTCACACATCATTCTTTGGAGAAGGAAAAAAACACTACATTTCACCAGAAAAGGAAACAGAAATGGAAAACAAAGAAAACACTCCTGGAAGACAATAAACCTACATGTTTAATACAGTTCCACTTGTCATTTATCGTAGCCTTACTAAGGCAGGAAGGTGGCCTGGAAACACATCACAGACCTGGAAAAAAAACATTATGGAATGTTGTTCATGCTATCAGATATCAGAAAGTATTTACACAGAATTTTGAGTATTCGAGCTTGCAGAGTTCCAGAAGCTCACCTTCCAAAAGCATGGACTTTTTTTTTTGAAACACTTCAGAGAAGGTCAAAATGCTCTGACATTGGTGTTAGAAGTATTGCACAAGCAACTTGATCTACCAGAAGTAATTTATTTGACAACACGCACTCTTCACTAAATTAAATTTTAATTACATAGGATTTCAACCTTAACGAGGCCTCCTTAACATTAGATTTCCAGGTTATATCTAAAACTGCGGAGAGGTACAAGTTACTCTTCATTCTTGAACTGAAGATAGAAAATTTGTTCTGTAGAAAACAGATAAAGAAACAGGGAATTGCTAAGGTTTATTTTTCTTATGAATTAAAAAAACATAATTCAACCAACAGACATGCTATATAATTTACTGTTATGCTACATATAACAGTAAATTAGACTCCAAATTTTATTAGCTGCAGTATAATGAAAGTAGTTGGGAATTATAAATGTCAGGAAACCATGTAATTACAATTATATTTGAGAGAATCCAAGAAAAAAATTCTGATTACAAGATACTCTCAGATCCATAAGAGATGATAAAGCTACACATGTTGACTACTGCAGCGCTTTTCAACCTACAACCCATGGACTACTATCAAGGCAAGCTTTAGGATACGTAAGGGTGTGATTGCATGCAACTTTAGAAAATATACAGAAGTTTCTCCTGTTATGAAGCTCTTCCTCCTCCTAATCTACACATTAAAGTACAGTCAAATTTTCTATCCCAAGGAAGCTAAGGTCATAAGGAAAACAAAGCTGATTTTTTTGAAGGTGTCTGTAAGTCAAAGACACTGGAAAAAAACACTCCATATCCATCTGAAGAAGCCAACAGTACAACATTTTACAGAGTACAGCTCATCTTTATATTTAGGACACCCAACATAATTTTCAGGTTCCCAAGAAGATATAGGCAAACCAGCAGACTGGCAACAGAACCCAACTGACAAGTTTCCTTAGAAACTATTCAGGTCTGCCACTTTTTTCTTTTTCTTCTGTGCTAGAGGAAAAATAGAAGAATTGCTTATGTTCAGGCCTAAGGAAATACTAGTGTCAGAATATGTATTTTAGATCTCATTCTGTTGGTGGTACAGAAGTCAGCAGACTAGGTATTACACCTACCTTAAACGTTCAAGACCTAGCCTAAACTAGCCCTTTCTGTCACACAACAGCTTGCTTGCTCTCTTCTAGAGCACTGGTCTATAGAAACATGTCCTTGAATTACTCACATCTTCGGCCGTCTTGCACAACATCACAGGCAGAAACAGCAGGAACTGAGGAAACTGGGCATGGACACCACGTGGGAGAAAGAATAAGCACGTGCAAGCGGTAAAAGAGGAAGTTTTAGCTCCAAATTAGTACCAAAATGCAAATATGTGTATGTGAATAAACCAACCGGCAAGAGGGGTACACTCACAGATGTGGAACAAGATAAAAACGCAAACAGCTTGAATGGAGATGTCTCTACACTGAAGAATCTGACATCATTAACACTTTGAAAAGCGATTATCAATTTACAGCTTATATTTGTAGCCACATTATGTAGCAACTGAAATAGGTATTTTGCGTAGTATCTTGTGCAATACATATGAATTGAACAATTTAATTCCCCATGTAGCGGCTTTCTTTACTCTAAATCTTGCCAGACTTGACAAGACGACAGTGGAGCAATATCACTTTGAGAAGTCTTAACTGGCTGCTGCATTTAGAAGTTCTGACATGTTTCAGCTTCTTCCCAGCTTCCCACTGCTGCATCAGCCAGCAGCGCAAACTAGATCCACGGCAGCAGATACGTGATCTAGCATGAAACCTATCAGGAAGGAACAGACTTAGTGGTCAAGTTTTTAAATCAATTTGAAATTTCACAGTGAACATAGCAGATCAACACGCTCCACATTGCTATGCTAACTCTGATAGGGAACTAGGAGCCTTTAAGCCATCTATTGCATCAGGCACTAAATCGTACACACCCAGTCGATGAGCGTCTCTTTTGCCCTTGCCCAGATGTTCTTTCTTTGATGAATTTTCGAAATTGCTACGTGCTCAAAAGAAGTTCTCAGAGCACCGTCAAATTAAAAGGGAAACTAAATTAAGTACAGCTCCTAGAATAAAATTAACTTTGAGCCACCAGAGCAATCCACTTACAAGTCACCTAGAATTTTAACAGGTGTTCAAGATGATCAGATCATGCTAGCCCATGACAGGAAATCCAAACCAGTGTGAAAACAGATGATCAATACATTCACCTACTTCATGCTACGAAAACTCCTGGGAAGCATGAGGGTTAAAGCCCTAAAACTACTTGGAGAACGCTTATCTATGCTTGCTGGCCACGAACAGCAGAAAAAAACAAATCACCAGTTATGTATAACAAATGCTTTGCTATATAGATTGCAATAAAAAGATAATGCTTTCTCTTACGGAAAGGCATGAGCAGAAGCTCCCGTGCAGGAAGCCACACAAGCACAAGATCGATCCCGCAGCCTAGCAGAGAAATAGCACGCTCACGAGCCACTGACTGGGGTTAAGATACAGATCCAGGCACACCCGGGCTGACCTCGCAGAGAGCCTCCCAGCAGCAAACATAGTGCTCTGGTACATCTGCTTACAGCGCAGACAGAACAGGCAGCACCCATGATACTTGAGCCCAAAAGAACTCAGTTGGCCCTGCTAAAAGCCACTGAGTGTTGCTGCAGCGAACACAAAGACCCCAGGGGCAATTTACCTTGGGGAAAGCACCAAGGCTCCAGCTGCCAGAGCCTCCCAAAAGAGAAGAGCTAAGGGAGAAGCATGGTGCTGGGGCACGACTTCCAGCCCCTGATCCCAGCTTCAGCAGAAATTAGGAAAGCATCAACAGAATCAAGTTAGCTCCATATGCTCTGTGTTGCAGCTCTGCCTTTCCCAACGCATACAAATCAGCTTGCAATACAAGGATTTTTCCTTTCTCTGCAGTAACCAGCTTTTAGTGATATTCTCTGATGCCAGGCAAAATTATCTTGCATCAATCCAGTCCTTAAGTGGCTGACTTTGACGAGGAACTACTTAACATGCACAGATGACACCCACCTTAATTCTCAAGCACCGTCTTCACTCAGTTTTCACATTATTTCACCTCCAGCATATTCTCCTTTCCCTGATTTTTACACTTATCTCAGGATAGTAGTAAATTTTCCAATTAAGTTTTAACACGTCTAAACTGATTTTATACAGAATTAAAAAAAATATTAAAAAACTAAAACCGAGAAACTAGAGACTGAAGCATCTCTCCCACAAGGAAAGGCCAAGAGAGCTGGGACTGTTCAGCCTGGAGAAGAAGAGCCTTAAGGTGGGATCTCATCCATGTGTACCAACACCTGGAGGGAGGGTGCAAAGACGAGGGACTTTACTCAGTGGTGTCTGGGGACAGGACAAGAGGCAAAGTGCACAAACTGGAACACAGGAGGTGCCATCTGAACACCAGGAAACACTTTTCTTTTTTTTTTTACTGAGCAGTGTCAGAGGTTGCCCAGCAAGGTTGTGGAACCTCCCTCCCTTCTTGAAGGTATTTGAAAGTCGCCTGTCAAACGAGTATTTGCTCATTTTTACCCTGCCCCACCAACATCAAACCAACATGAAAAAGTACTTGTTATATAAATATTTTTTTTTCCTGTGAGTTTTTATGTAATAGTATTTCCTTCAATTCAAAAGCAAAGTTACATCACCACCGTGCAGAGTTGTACTGCAGGAAGGGAGGAATTAAATTGCCCGTCCCCTGTGGTGCACAGAGGGGAAAGAGTTCGGTATTTCCCAAAGGCTTTTTCAGCTTGGTCCATTTAAAATCAACAACAAAAACAACACCTCTAAAAAAACCCTTCTTGTCCAACAAACTCAACATACACTTTATACCATGTCTTAGTCATCTGTATTGTAACTAAAAATCCAAAGCCTACAAGCTTACCTACAATTTTCAGCCTTTGCCCAAGAGGTATCAAATGCAGTTTTATCAAGCCTACACCTTTACAATATACTAGAAAATCAATGACAAGTCATACATTTAATGTGAATAGTTGTAATGCAGAACACGCAACAAAATCAGGTTTTAAGACATATCTCCATGTGCTGATAGGAAAGATACTTCTGATGCTGTACTTGCACATGACACCAAGTTAGGTGCGTGTGTCGATCTGCTCGAGGGCAGGAAGGCTCTGCAGGAGGATCTGGATAGGCTGGACCGATGGGCTGAGGTCAGCTGTATGAAGTTCAACAAGGCCAAGTGCCGGGTCCTGCACCTGGGGCGCAACAACCCCAAGCAGAGCTACAGGCTGGGAGATGAGTGGTTAGAAAGCTGCCTGGCAGAGAAGGACCTGGGAGTACTGGTTGAGAGTCAGCTGAATATGAGCCAGCAGTGTGCTCAGGTGGCCAAGAAGGCCAACAGCATCCTGGCCTGTATAAGAAGCAGTGTGGCCAGCAGGGCTAGGGAAGTGATT
The DNA here is from genome assembly GCF_964034855.1 of Anser brachyrhynchus. Classification (NCBI taxonomy): domain Eukaryota; kingdom Metazoa; phylum Chordata; class Aves; order Anseriformes; family Anatidae; genus Anser; species Anser brachyrhynchus. The sequence goes on along the minus strand of NC_137695.1, from coordinate 80,564,391 downwards.
GTGCCCCTGTACTCGGCTCTGGTGAAGCCACACCTTGAGTACTGCGTTCAGTTTTGGGCCCCTCGCTACAAGAAGGACATGGAGGTGCTCGAGCGAGTCCAGAGAAGGGCAACGAAGCTGGTGAGGGGTCTGGAGAACAAGTCTTACGAGGAGCGGCTGAGGGAGCTGGGCTTGTTCAGCCTGGAGAAGAGGAGGCTCAGGGGCGACCTTATCGCTCTCTACAGGTACCTTAGAAGAGGCTGTAGTGAGGTGGGGGGTGGTCTATTCTCCCACGTGCCTGGTGACAGGACGAGGGGGAATGGGCGAAAGTTGCGCCAGGGGAGGTTTAGGTTGGATATTAGGAGGAACTTCTTTACCGAAAGGGTCGTTAGGCATCGGAATGGGCTGCCCAGGGAAGTGGTTGAGTCGCCATCCCGGGAGGTCTTTAAAAGACATTTAGATGTAGAGCTTAGTGATATGGTTTAGTGGAGGACTTGTTAGTGTTAGGACAGAGGTTGGACTCGGTGATCTTGGAGGTCTCTTCCAACCTAGACGATTCTGTGATTTTAAACAGTTCCAAATGTAAGAATGATTTAACTCAGAATTTGTTAGAAATCTTAATTTGGTTTGAAAGTATGAGAACTCTCTGAAACTTCTGTTTTCCATATTTTCATTAATTCTGAGTTTATAGAATACAGTTGTTAGAAACTTTAAATTAATCAGGATGGACTTTGCACGCAAGTCAGCTTCCAACACACTTGGATATCAGTACCTAATTCATCATGGCTTGCCTGCAAATACTAGACAGTTCTTTTAATATCAGGCAATGAATCTTGTGTAAATTTCCAGCAAGCGTGCTCTCGGTAGAACAGAATTTACAAGTTGCATCTTCTGTCGAAAACGACAATTCTCAGAGGAAGAAAAGCTTCAGGAAACTCCATACACTTTGCAGAGAATTGAAATTACACACAGGGAAGCTTTAGAAGCTGCCAACCGCTGGCTCTCAAACGCAATGCTCCCGCTGATGCCCTTGCTCTCCCCCTCCTCTCCACACAACCACCTCTCCCTTCCCCACCAGCAGAACTGATCGAAGGGAACGTGTGCTGCTCCAGCACCCAGTCTGCTCATTGTGATGAAACTTTCACACCAGGCACGGCTCAACTCTCCCGTGACTGCACTAGCTACAGTGCCTACACACAGGTTCACTCTGCTTTCCCCAGCACGGAAAACCAGCAGCAGCTCTGGCATAGGAACAGAAGAGAAAGCCAGGGCTCGTGCAGCTAGATTCCCCAGAGGGTACCCGCAAACATCCTAAGAGTTGAAGGGCGCACAAATAAGTTACTGCAAGGTAACGCCTGGTGTGTCCATAGGAACCCTTGTTACCCAGTGACAACCTGAGCTGTGCCTGCCTCCTCCCAGGGGATATCAGCCTGCCCTGCTTCGCCCATCTCTGCCGGACGTACCTCGTGCTGCCTGGTCGCATCACTTCTTTGTGTCACTGCACCATTACGGGCACGAACCCATCTTCAGATCCACCAAGACACCCCAGAGCGCTCCAATATAGATATCAACCAAAGATTAAACAATTCACTCCTTGGCTGTAGCTATCAAAAATTCAGTTCCTCCTTCCTTCAGCATTACATACAGGTATTTTCTGTCCTTTTGGAGAGACAACATTCAGCGTCTCCCGCCTGTACATAACAGCAGTTTTGACTCCCTCTTCACCTGCACCCTTCAATCCTTTCCTCCACAAGAGGAGGACCTTTCCTAAAACAGGTATTAAACCCACTGTCTCACCCACAAGCCATCAGATCACCATTCATAAAGAAACCAATGAAAGTTTTAAGCTGATAACGAAAGCAAAACAATACAAGGCAGAACCCTAGTCATTAGAACAGCAGATATTACATCTTCTTCTTAATTTCCAATCCTATTTAGATTGCCATTAAAGCTGTGGGAGCTCTTTTGACATAGTCCTCTTCTGAAATACCTTCATTTAAAGCAAAAATCTGATGAAACACAGATCATGACGGGGCGCGTACAGAGTCACAGCATCACTGTGCCTGTAGCTCAGGATTCAGAGCTGTGATGAAGCCTCCCCCTTCTTGTGATAGCATCATCAATGTGCTCTTCCTGCGCCCTTCTTCCAGTAGGACCTAGCTGAATTCCAAAGGCTGTAAGCAAAAACAGAGATACTTCACTGTATCTGAAACACACACACAAATCCCAAACTGCAAGAAAACCCTGCAGTTTACTGCACAGTAGCAGGATCAACTCTCTCTATATTTGTACTCACAGATTAACTTAATGTAACTGGAATCAACCCCCTGGCAAATTACAAACAATTTCACTTTTGAAATATCCAGAAAAAAATCATCCCCTGAAAAATACAAATGCAGCAGACAAGTTTAATCCCTTCATGATTTTCTTTAAAGCCATTTCAAATTTTTAAAATATTTCTCCTTTATAAAGAAGAAAATAGAAGGCAGATTTTGAGACTAAAGCTAACTCTAACAGTGTAAGCTGCATCCCTTCAGGAAACAGCATTCACCAAGCGTAATACTCACAGGGCACCATACCAAACACATAAGAAATGCAAGTCTTCATCACCTGCTATGCTCAAGCCTGAATTATGGCTGTCAAATTAAAGGACTTCTTGGCACAACATTTGAGGCTGGGCAACAAAGATGAGACATTTGAGCCACTGGATTATTTCTAATCTTTAAGTGTCTCAATTTATATGATACAACGGTGATGGGGAAGGGACCGTAATTTTACTTCTAAAACGTAGGTGCTAACCAAAGCCTCCTCAGAGATCTGGAATACCGTGTGAAGCAGGGACTTCCAAACTACACCACTCATATGACTAGCATTAGAAGAGTGGTAGCAAAATGGTCTAGCAGGTTGGTCACCACTGCTATCGAATCCAATGGAAGAAGCAAACATGCAAGTTTGGGAAGACCTAAGCAGAGATGCAGGATATGAAGGATGACTGCACACAAGTGCTTTGCGACTAAAGGAGCAGCGCTGACTCCTTCACAATGACAATTTTTTTAAAATTCCACAAACAAAAGTGTTAGACACCATACACCTTTCCCCGTTTTTCATTACGGTACAGCTTTATCTCTGTTTGCAGCTGTGACATATTGCTGCTGCAAAATGGAGGGGTGTTTTTTTCCAAAAATACAGGAGATCCTAGTCATCTGACTATCAACTGCTTTGTAACCAAGCGCTCTGAAGCACGGTTCAGAGATGAAACAGCTTCTAAGTCACTAGTTGGCCACATGATGCTAGTTCTTTAGCTGCTAGGATACTTCACTAAAACCTCTTTGTAGTAGTCCATAAAGAGAAAAGGGAAAAAAGCCCAAGACTGCATATATTATATATATATATATATATATATGTGGTTAGCACCATATATACATAACCATATAACCATATTTTAGCTTGCCTAAAACACCAAGAGCTGCCGATGAACAGTTGCAGTGAAATTCTCCCATTGTGCATATGAATGCATATACAGTGCAAAGCTGCCCATAGCTCAGTGGAAATCCTCAGGCAGCATTCCAGACATGCTTCACATTCAGTGCCAGTCACCTTTTCCACATCCACTCAGACTACGGAAAACCTCAGCATACAACCAGAGTCACCTAACTTGGGAGTAGGGGATAGCAGGTGCAGGGCCTATGCTGAGAATGAACTCTGACTTTAGGCATCAACACAACTTTTTCACGCTGAACACACGTGTTTTGTTTTTTTTCCCACTGAGGCACAAAATTCAAGTGACCTTGAAATGTCAATCATACCAAATTCTACTACCTTCTACATCAATAGTTTCTACGAAGAAAACTGCAGTTTTATGCTCAAACTCATTTTGGCATATTAACGTGAGAGCAGGTAGCTGGAATACCCACATATGAATTCTCTGCAAGTCTGCACGATTGCAGGAATAACAGACCACCTCTCAACAGCTTAACTTCACAGCTAACTTAGGAAAACACGCACTCACTGCTGGATTAGACCTGTGGTTTATTTATCTGATCAAATACAATACCAGCTGCTGAAGAAGAAAATGAAAAGAATTCCTGCAAGGACCTTACAATTTTCAGCCCATCAATCTTCTGCAATCAGTTTTAACATTTGGATATTGGCTTAAATTCAGAGATATGAGTCCTTCTCAGTTCTCGTTAACATTAAACAGGCTCAGGCTGAACAGCACCGACGCAAATCACCAGCTCTGCACTAGATCTCCACATCTCAACAAATCTGATGACAAAAAAAGTTCGAAAATCTACTTGAGCTACGCAAAAATACATTTTTCTCATTGTTCTGGATCTGACACCTGTCAACGTCAGTCAATGTTAATTGTCTTTTGAAATGCTTTTGAGACAAAAAAAGCACACAACTTCTGTTATAGACACTGGATTTCAAGACACTTCTATGTAACTTTTAACCTAAGGTCTACCATATCTATTTTTACCATGCCTCACTATTGTTACACTGCTCCAAAAATACATTTTAGCCCCTCTCCTCTCCTCACCTCCTTCCCCCCTTGTTTAATAGTTGCATACTGCTGCCGTGCATTCTGCAGGTCAGCACAATGATCATAAAGATGTTCTCACATAAACGTACATTGCTGTAGAATGCCCCAATTTCTGGGGTGTATAACACCACTTACACAGGCTGCTGTTCTCCTAATCCTACTGGAGTATGTACATCATCAACAACTGGAAACAGCATATCATGTTCGCATAGAAAGGAGAATGTTTAGTCAGTTGGATGAATTGCCTGGAAGCCCCGAGAAAGCTGCTTTTAAGGAAACAGAAGTTTTTGCTGGCCCATGGCCTTGAAGCATGAGCTTCTTCCAACGTTCACCAATCTTATCATGAAAGCAACCACACTGAAGCTCTCAGTAGGACAAAGCCAAGTATGAAATTCTAAGCATTTGTAAACAAGACAAGCAGCATATAAACAACACGGCAGGAATTGAAGAAAAATTCCATCCAGTTTTTAAAATACATTGAAAAAAACGATAAAAGCTGAAAGCCTATGTGCCTCCTACAATCCAAGTCATCCAGATACCACCAGTTCTTTCCAATTTTTAAGTCTGACTGCAGGTCTTTGCAACATTAGAAACTTTATTGTAAAGTAAACGGAAGTATAGGACTACGTGCAGAACGCCACTAGGTATCTTGGAATATACGTATAGATAACCCTTTCAACAGTCTGCTGAAAAGAACAGCGTTCATTTCAGCGCTGGCCAAGGGTTCATTAGGACCTCAAAAGTCAGGTGGCTGGGCAACTTCTCTCTCTCAGTGCCACTTCCATTAGCTACCAGGTTTTTAAAACTCTACTGTTCTCAACAGCAGTATCGTTAAATCACACAAGTAATTCTATTCTAAGACATCTGCTCTACTACTAAAACCTAAAAGCTTTTAAGGCCAGCTATGCCACACCTTTCGAAACACCCTCACCGCTTCCAGTAGGTGCGCTAGTCCAGTATACTTCCCCCCACCCCAAGTGGTGATCCCCGAAACGGGGAGCCCAAGACTGCAAGCGCCTGGAAAGCCTGGCAGCACTGGTTATCGGAAACACTGCGCTAGTGGTGTGCGACCAGGCAGTACCCGCGGAACTGAGGCCCACCCTTGGGCGCCTAAGCACCGCGCTGACAGGAACACCGCGCGGGCTCCTGACAGCCCGTTTCTGACAGCTGTTACGTGACCCTGCGCAACGTGCTCTGGGTGACCCTGCCCGAGCAGGCAGCCAGACCAGGTGGTCTCCGGAGATCCCTTCCAACCTCAGCCATCCCGTGAGACTTTAAAGGGATGGGTCGGGGGTTTCGACAGCCCTTTCGCCATGCAGCACACGCGTTCCTTCTTGAGGGGAGGTACTCGGGAGGGCACACGAGGCCCAGGGCAGCCCAGCACCCATCTCAGGAGCCACCTCAGCTCCTGCCCCGTGCCCGGCCTCCGCCGTCAGGCCGAGGCTCCCCGGGACCCGCGAGCAGGAGGGGGGCAGCCCGGCCGCCCGCCCCGTCCCCCCGGCACTTACTGAGCTGCCCGGGGCCGGGCTCCCTGCCGCCGGCCGCCCCCAGCACGCTGCCGGCCAGGCCTCCCCCGGCGCCGGGCGGCGTGCCGCTCTGCCTCTCGAAGTTGCCGGGGTTGGAGAAGAAATCCCGCAGGCGGGGCAGCTCGCGGCCGCTCTCCAGCAGCTCCGTGTGCAGCTCCAGCGCCGTCAGCAGGAACTGGTCCCGCAGCAGCTGCGCCGCCATCGCGTCCATCGACACCCGCGGCGGCTCCCCCGCCGCCCCGGCCCCGGCCCCGGCCCCGCCGCCATCGCCCGGCGCCCCCGCCGCCCGCGGGCCCGCCGGCTCCTCGGGGCTGCCCGGCTCCTCCCGCCGGGGCTCGGCCGGCCCGCCCGGCTCCGTGCTGCTGCTGCTGCCGCCGCCGCCGGGCCGCCCGCCGCCGGGCTCGTCCTCCTCCGAGTCGCTGAGGAAGGGGTTCACGCTGCTGCCGCCGCCGCCGCCCCCGCCCGCCGCCGCCGCCATCTTGCGGCGCGACGAGACCGCGGCGGGGCCCGCGCGGAGCCGCCTCGGCGGGGACGGGACCGGGGACGGACCCGCCCCGGCTGCTGCGGGCGCTGCCGCCGGCGACGCGAGGCGAGGCCCTCCCGCGCGCCCGCCCGCCCGCCGCCCACTGCGCTCCGCAGCCCGCCCCGCGGCCTCTTCCGGCTCGCCGCTCTCGCGAGCGCTGCCCGCCCGACGGCCCCGTCCCCGCCGCCGGTGGGGGCGTGGGCGGGGCTGGGGGCGTGGTTTGCGGGGGTGGGCGGGGCTTCTTGGCAGCGGGGGCCGCGGAAGCGGAAGGGGATCGCGGCCGGGCGCGCGGCGGGAGGCGAGTGAGTTGTGGCGCCTGCGCAGTGCGCGCTGCGGGGAGCGGGGCCGGGGGACAGGGGAGGGGAGGGGAGGGGAGGGGAGGGGAGGGGAGGGGGTCAGGGCAGGGCTGGGCTGGGCTGGGCTCTGGCCGCCGTCAGGGTTGGGAGCTCCGTCCTCACGGCTCATGGAGTCCTTCCCCAGCTCTCCTGGGCCCCCTTTAGGTACTGGAAGGCTGCTGTAAGGTCTCCCCAGAGCCCTCTCTTCTCCAGGCTGAACAACCCCAGCTCCCTCAGCCTGTCCCCGTAGGAGAGGGGCGGCAGCCCTCTGAGCATCCCCACGGCCCTCCTCTGGGCTCGCTCCAACAGCTCCCTGTCCGTCCTGTGCTGGGGCTTGTTCTGCACGTGTCCTGGTACAGACCCGTCAATCACAGAATCATCTAGGTTGGAAGAGACCTCCAGGATCACCTAGTCCAACCTCTGACCTAACACTAACAAGTCCTTCACTAAACCATATCACTAAGGGCTACATCTAAACATCTTTTAAATACCTCCAGGGATGGTGACTCAACCACCTCCCTGGGCAGCCCATTCCAATGCCTAACAACCCTTTCGGTAAAGAAGTTCTTCCTAATATCCAACCTAAACCTCCCCTGGCGCAACTTTAGCCCATTCCCCCTCGTCCTGTCACTAGGCATGTGGGAGAATAGACCAACCCCCACCTCGCCACAGCAGGGACACCACTTGTCACCGCTCTCCTCTTCGACATAGAGCCATTGACCGCAGCTGTCTGAATGCAACCGCCCAGCCAATGCCTTGCCCACCTGGTGGTCTGGGGGACAGAGGATGGGATACAGTTTTTTTAATCTTTTGATCATCCTATGTACCTTGTGAGAAAAATCTCAATAATTCGATGAAGAAACCCTTAGCCAAGTTCAGCTCCAGCAGTGCCTTTGCTTTCGTGATCCCCTCCCAGACCTTATCCCTGTTATCTTCTCTGGATTTGTGTCCCGCCGCCACTGCCTGTGGATTTTGGTTTTGTGTTTCAGTTTGGCTAAGATGTCCCGACTCAGCCGAGTTGGTCTCCTGCCACCCCTGCCCGACTTCTTGCATGTTGGGATTGAGAGCTCTTGTGCCCTTTGAAAAATGTCTTTCAATATTTCTGAGCTCCCATTCATTCCTTTATCTCTGGGGTCATTTTCCCAAGGGATCCTGTGCACTGGTATCCTAAGTAATGAAAAATTTGCCTTTCTGAACTTTGGGGTCTTGATTCTACTTTATGCCTGTCTCATGTCCCTCAAGACTGAGAATTAGTCAGAGTAGTAAAAAGCTTTTTATCTGGAAGTATACCATTCTCATTAAAATGATGTGAAGGTGTTACCTGGGTTGTGCACCTGACAAGGCCATCTTTTATTACGCTCTGCCTTCAATATGTGTTCATACTGAAGGAAGTTCAGCTCACTGGAAATAATGCTGAACAGGGTCAGCATTACTTTCTCTTCTGTTTCTTTGAAAACATCCTCTTTCAGTTCCTGCTACGCTCGTAGGAGTTCTGTTAGTGTCAAGCTGATTCACTGGGAGTTCTGTTGGTTGCTTTACTGAAAGCAAAACTGGGGTTGAAATCTCTAATGGAAGAGTGGCCAAATTTCAGGGAGGCACAAAGACGCGTTTCTGAGTGTTTGGAAGTGACCATTCTGCTAATTAATTGAAACCGTATCAAGACTACCTATAATCTTATTTTACTGGGCCTTACTAGATATAGGAGTACTTAGTACCATAACTGCAAACTGGTTAATTCGTGTTCTATTAGTATGCCATAAAAGAGTGGTACTCCTGTATTTAGTTTACATACATTTTCCTTATAATGCAATCAATCTGTCCTTTAATAAACTTTTTTATTCCAATAATATACTGATTTCATATTGTGTATATCATAGGAAAAGAGTAGGGGAGTGTGAATGGGTTGTAGCATAAAATGAAGCGGCAGTATATTGAAAATGGGATTTTGACTTAGATTACAATAAAAATAAGAAAAGCGTTTTCTCTTGGTACTTTGGTGGAATCAGTGTGGTGGATTTCGTTAAGGAAATCTTGTCGCTTTCCTTTCTGGAGAGTTAAAGGATGCTCAGTGTGAACTTACTAAAAGTTCACCTGCCTGTGGTCTTTTTCCCTTTTTTCCCTTACTGATGTCCTGTAGCAGCCTCTAGTGGTGATCTGCGATGTTTACAAGTGATTTGAAGTTTAAAGATGGTTTAAACAAGTCTCCGCTTCTTTTAAGGTATGCGATGCTTCTGGCTTCTGTGTAGTTTTACAATAAGGACTAAATTTTTCTCTTCTATCCTAAAATAGTGCAAAAATATTCCTCTTTTTCAGTACTTCCTAAGAGGTTTGTTTTGGCTTATTAAACTAATTGAAATATTTACACTGATGTCCCTCAGTTGCTCCAAAATACTTTATTGGCACCTAGGATAAGGTTAACGCAGCTGAAGTACATATTCCAGAGCTGAAGAACGTAGGAAGAAAAGTGTGTTTAAACTGCCTTGTGCAATAACAATATGCTTAAAAATAGTTTATTGCAGTATACAAATAGGTACTCTAAGAGTCTAATTTAAGAGACTTGAGAAGAAAGCCTCATAAGAAACATCCATCACCGTGGAGGATGTGTGAGGCAGAAAAAGATGCTGAAGCTTTGGAAACAAGGCATTAAATAAGTTTACTTGATGGAGACATCTACAAATTCATTTATTTTTCTGCCTCCAAAAGGTGTGCATTGTTTCTTACTGGAATTAAAATTTTCTTTTGCCTTTAAAGGGTGCAAGTTGTTTGTCTGAAGAATAGCTTACCTTAATATGCCTCAGAAAATGAGGTTCCAAAAATAGGTCTGTCAAGCTGGGTATCCAAAATATGGATGGCTTGTATGGAGATAAAAAACCAAACAGCCTTCAGAGGGTTTTCTTGTGTTTTTTGTTTGTTTGTTTTTGTTTTGTTTTGGTTTTTTTTTGGGGGAGGGGAGTGTATAAAACAAAACCCATTTTTTCTGCCTATGCATATTTTCTCATGGATTTTTAAACGTGCACTTCTTGAAGCAGAAAATGAGTAGAAACACATCGGTCTTTACTCTTCTTGTGTTGATTTTTGTAGGGTTGTTGAATCCTGATGTAATATAAGCTATTTTATAAATATTTTTTGTATGTTAAGTATAGCTTTACCCATAGAAACCGACTTTATAATATATCTGAAGTTGGGATCTGAAGTAAAAATAAGACAGAAGTGAGAAGGGACTCTTGGAAATATTTTCAGCCTTTACAAAAATGCGATAATGTCCCACAAAGTAAGAGGAGAACGTGTAAGTTTGCAGACAACACCAAGCTGGGGGGAAGTGTCGATCTGCCGGAGCGTGGGGAGGCCCTGCAGAGGGACCTGGACAGGATGGGTCGATGGGCACAGGCCAGCGGGGTGAGGTTCAACATGGCAGAGTGCCGGGTCCTGCGCTTTGGTCACAACAACCCCATGCAGCGCTGCAGGCCTGGGGCAGAGTGGCTGGAAAGCTGTGCAGAGGAAAAGGATCTGGGGGTGCTGGTTGATGCTTGCCTGAACGTGAGCCGGCAGTGTGCCCAGGTGGCCAAGAAGGCTGACGGCATCCTGGCTTGTGTCAGGAATAGTGCAGCCAGCAGGAGCAGGGAGGTGATCGTCCCCCTGTGCTCTGCTCTGGTGAGGCCGCACCTCAAGTACTGTGCTCAGCGTTGGGCCCCTCACTACAAGAAGGACATCGAGGCCCTGCAGCGTGCCCAGAGAAGGGCTACGAAGCTGGTGAAGGGCCTGGAACACAAGTCCTGTGAGGAGCGGCTGAGGGAACTGGGGTTGTTTGGTCTGGAGAAGAGGAGGCTCAGGGCAGACCTTATTGCTCTCTATAGGTACCTGAAAGGAAGGTGTGGGGAGCTGGGGGTCGGCCTCTTCTCACTGGTAACTAGGGATAGGGCTAGAGGGAATGGCCTCAAGTTGTGCCAGGGGAGGTTTAGGTTGGAAATGAGGAGACATTTCTTCTCAGAAAGAGCAGTCAGGCATTGGGACGGGTTGCCAGGGAAGTGGTGGAGTCACCGTCCCTGGGGGCGTTTAAGGAAAGGTGGGTCTTGTTCAATCACTTTTTTCTCTCTAGATGTGTTGTTTTGAATCATTTCTGTGAACAGTGGATGTTTGAAGAGCCTGCTGTGAGACGCATGGTGAATAAAACATTTACAGCCTGAGAAAAATTTTAGAAATTTCGGAATCAAACTTTGTTCAAATTTCGTGTCATATATTTCATATTTTTGCAAAAATGAATAGAGAGAAATGCCACTGAAGCCACAACTTGGGGATAAGAGATACGACCTTTTATACATCCACAAATCAGAGAATTGAGTCGTTGGTCTTCATTCACTCAAGTTTGGAAACCTGTGGAAGATGGGTGTATTGTCTGTAAATGTGGGCTGTGCAGAAAGAAAGTTGTGGAGGTTAACAGATGGCTGTTAAAGAAGGCATGCCTTACCATGTTGAAGGACAGTTTAGGTGGGAAAGGAAACAGTGGAAATCGAGTATGAAAATGGTCTTTGTAAAGTCATTCAGAGGTTTAAAAGTACTAAACTCACGTGAGAGGCTAGGCTATGCTGCCTGAATTTATTAACGTGTCCGTTATTGAAGCTTTCTGGAGGTGAAAACAAGGCTTGAAATTGAGAAGGTCTTATTTATTCCCGTCACTGCAGAAGCACACTCCACCAACTTGCAAAAAGATTTCTATATGTACTATGTTTTCCTTATTCTGCCTGCTGTTGTTCAGTCGAGTATTGGAGGAAAATGTGATTGAAGATATTTAAGCTAGCCTGTGGAGGAGGTCATGCGATGAAGGCAATGATGTTAATAAATGTGATATAAGTTGGAAAACAAAGTAAGAATCTGAGGACGTGCTTCGAATGTGCTAAGTTAGCACAGCTGGGAGGTGATGCAGTCCTGCCCATCTGGTGCCAACAGAGGTCTATTTTATTAATTAGAATGGGCAACTGTACTAGAGCAAACTTATTTCAGTTTCCTTCCTTTTTTTTTTTTTTCCTTTAGGTTACTTTCAGTGAATTCTCCAGTCTGTCTCGCTATGCAGTTTTACAGGCAGCTGTGCCAGTCCAACGGAGGGCTTGGCATGGGAATATGTGGATGGGAGCAGAGGACAGGACAACTCTCTGCAGCTGTCCTAGCTTGGTTTTTCTTGTGGTATTTGTGACTGTGAGGACCTCTTGTTCTTCTGACATGGCAGTAGCAGTTAGGTATTCGTGTAGCAACACCTGATGAAATATTTCCCTTGCTGGTTTTAATTATTTTGGGAAACAGATGTTTTTAATTACAAGACAGTTCCTACAGATGGTTGGATACAGGTAAATAAGTGCTACACAGATATGAATAATAGACTTTTTCTGTCACCTTAAAACTAGCTGGTTGTTTCCTCCCTGAGAGCAGGTACCTAATGTAGGTAGAACTTGTCTGTGTGTTTTTAACATGAGACTATATTTGATGTCTGTAATAATAGTGTCTGCTCTTTGTAATCTTCTACGTACCAGTGTTGCATCGCTCCGTTGTTTTGTTAGCAGAGAAATCAGTCAATGAAAAATAACTACTTGTGAAAGGAAGGCAATACAACTTCTTTGCTTGAAGAATTCTCAATAAACCTCAACATATCCGTGATCAAATACTATGTACACTTGCATTACTAGTTTAGAAGTTGAATGTTCCCTTGAAGGTCATACAGTCCATCCTTTTAATGTTTCTGTAATCTGGGCCTTGCAACTAGTTATTTCAGCTTCTTGAATCATTTCATTTGGTGATTGGAGCACTTTTCCCCCCTTGTGCTAGTTTCTTTATGATGAACCTGTACATACTGAAAGCCTGTTCTAAGATGGATCCTGCTAGGGTCTTGGTCTGTAACGGTGCCCACGTACAGTTAAAGCAGAGCCAAGATCCTTCTTAATGCTTGCATAGCCCTGAGAAAGACAGATAAGGCATCAGAAAGGGAAATTCCCTTCGGGAGCTGCCAAACAGGCAAGTTTGGGATGAGGGAGCCGGGTGGTAGGCAGGGATTGCTCTATGGGGCGTGCTGTGGGTGCGGGTTCTGTAGGTTAAGAGTTGTACAATAGCAATTACGCTAGCCAGTTGATTATACCTTATGATCAAAAGCAATTCTACTGGCTAGCAGAATTGGTTGAAATAGTACTTTTATCTCACAAGCTCGTGAGTCCTTTCTAAAACACTTTTTTTGAAAGAGCGGGAACCTGTGAAATGATTATTTGACTTACGTGTTTATTTATTATTGAAAGTGTTACTCTGTGCTTAGAAGGTTGTCTTGCAGTCCTTTTTTCCTTCAGCCTGAAACTATTGGCAAATTGACATTCGACAGCCTGTGTGCAGGAAGTAGCTGATAAGTGGCTTCTTCCATTGAAGATATTTCTTGTTTTTTGGTAGCAGTTGATACTGATCAGAAAATGTGACTTAAGACAAAACTCTCTTGTTTCAGCTTTTTTCAGTCTTAAACTAGCTTCTGTAGAGCATACTTTGAACACCATTTTCTTTGTCTAAATGTTTTCTCTGTGTATATACAGGAAAAAAATGCAAGCTGGTTCTTACTGCAAGCTTAATAGAGCTGAAGGTCGTCTTCCATCCTTTTCCCTGTGTGCTCTACCTTAATATTTGCTGTGTGACTTCGAAGAGTTCGATGCTCCCATCTTTTACTGATAAAGGGAAGAACTGTGCTGCTTGTACTGGTGCCTGTGTCTCACTGCCTGTGTTTATTGAAAATGACTTTACAAATATCTCGTGGGCTTTCAGCTTTGGATTGTCAGGGAGGTCTCCAGTGAGACAGCAAGACTGCTGTGGCAAGTGGTCTTCCGTGCGGTTGTGTTCTTGTAAGTACTGCTTCTTTACTGACCATAGCAGTCCTGGAAGCAGGTGTGCTGGGCTCTGTTAGGTGCTCCTAGGCGGAGGTTCTTTGCCCAAAAATAATCCACAAAACTTGTGAAAAATCTGTCTACGAGATCTCCAAACAGGACATGAAGAAATGAAGTCAAAACATCCATTTTCTCTGCAAGAATAGAGGTTATACAGTGTAATGCAAGTCACTTCTGGCAGGAGAAACAACTAAACAGTCTATGTTTATGAAATGATGAATATATGAATGAAATGTCCATGGAATATGATGTTAAGCTGTAGAACAGTGGTGCTCAAAGAAATCTTGCTTATAGAGTATGGCGGTATGACTCCAAAGTCAAGAAATATCCGAAAGGAATCGTGAATACTGCCTGAAAACAGACAGGCTCCCAAAGTGCTGTTGCTGATGAAATAGCTGATTCACAGCAAAAAAAGACACAGCTGTTGGGTTTGAGTTTTGTTTTTTCTGAGATCTGTACTTTTATAACGGCCTGCATGGTGAGCAAAAGTAATGCTGCGTTTCTCCCTTTCCCTTTCTCTGTATGTGGCTGACTAGTGTTTGCAGAGGATGATGCTCTTGTTCTCTTCCACGCCTCAAAGCGTGAGAAAACCACCCTTGTTCCTTCTCAGCGCCATCATCTTGTCATTGTTGTTCCTGAGTATGTTTCTGTACCTGGGAGACTTGTGGGTACTGTTCCCGTGCTCACAGGGTAATTCAGATTGAATTCTGTAGGCTGGCACTGGAGTGACTGATTTGCAGGGAAGTTCAAGTCATTCTGCCTCGTAGGCCACAGTCAGGTTTCTCCTTGGAGTGTTTTCGCAAAGGAGACTTTTCTAGGCAGGCAAAGCAATTTTGATTATCAAGAGATGTTAAAAAGAAAATTAAATATTCCTTGGGCTCTCTGCCTCAGGTTTGGATGTGCTTTACTGAACCACATTTAAAATTTAAAGCAGATGTCATTTGTTATTATAATCCATAAAATGCTCAGTGAAGATGTTGAACATAAAATAATTATAAACAGATGGTTTAAATTACAAAAGCCACTTCAGTGCAAGAGCAAGTAAAAATACTGTCATTACAGTTTCATTGTCTGGCGGAGCATATTATGCCTCAGCAGAGAAAGAAAATGAAATTTGGGAAAGGAGGAAGAGGGACTTGATCATTATCTCACTTACATTCATTGTATGTGTGAAGTCACGATGAGGTTTTTGAGTTTCCAATGTTTTAAGTATTGTGTAAAGATGCAAGTAGGCTTACTGGGAGGCTGGCTGGTAAGTCTGCTGTATAAATTTGTGCAGTCACTAGGCGTGTGCCTTGACGGCAGGAATCACTTGATTGTATTACTTGACAAGTTTAACTCTTTAAAAAAATCTAGACTAGTAAAAGAATAGGGTAAGGGCTGCTAGCGCTATCGTGGATGGAGTATAATTGCCACACCACGAAAAATACTGTCACACAGCAAAACTCCCATTTCGCTCCCCTGCCCTAAACGGAAGGATCATGTTTTATGTATGGACAAATTGTACAGTCACCAATTTGACAGTTTAAATTACATAATACACAACGCCGTTTAGTTGAAAAATGTATTCGTCAGCCAGAAACAGAGCAGACATTCCTGTCTATTTCTTTTTTCCATAAAAGATACTTACCAAGGCCATTGGTGCTTATTGAAAATGCCTTTCCAATGGATTTTCTTCATCTTAACCAACAGACTTGGCAGTATTTAGTGAGGCATGGTCCCTCTAAAAGAACTGATTAATGTGACTACAGCTCCCTCTCTTGACACTTTATTATCCTTAAAAAATATTCCTGCCAGTGAGGCATACTCCATGTAGTGTTTTGTGCTTGTTTTATTGCATATTTAGGAAAAAAAAAAAAGGCAGGGAAAGGAAAAGTTACATTTCTCACAAAGAACTATGTTATATTGCAGCACAAATATGGGTTTCTTTGCCTTATCTGTAATGCTGAGAGATTATAACTTCAGGGAAAAACAGCTTGGATGGGGATTGCTTCAGGGAAACAAGCATTTCCGTAATTATATCAGCTTTCCCGCTCAGCTTTAAGGGAGCTGATCCTTTTGGGGGGGCTGTGGATGCGGGTTGTGCAGCGGCCAGACCTGGCTGCAGGGGAAGTACTGGGCTGTGGTGCAAGGCGAAAAATGTCTTGTTAGCAGGGTATGGCTCAGCTGGAGAGGAGAGCTGATGTGGAACAGGCTGCCTGCTTCTTGTCTTCCATGGGGCTTAGGGGGCCCATCGCAGCTGTCTTGCTCCCCTGCTACTGTCCCAGTCTGGGTGTTGTAGTTCCTGCACTTACACGAGCACTGGTGAGGAACCTGCCTCTAAAGAGGGATTTCTGGGGTGGTTTTGATAGGTTTGAGTACAAAGAAAGAGGAGGCCTTCTCGGTTCCCCGGCTGGTGGCAGGTGTTGTTTTTTCTTTTTCTTAAAAAAGAAAAAAAGACCACCTCTCACGTGATCAAATCACTTTATTCTGGAAAAAAATAATTATCTGCAGCCAGGTGATCCTTGCTGCTTGTCTTTAATCTCCTAGACTTTAGGAAAGGCATCTGCTGACTCCGTCTTGTTGAAGACTCCCTGTGCACGTATGTGGTCTTTTCTCTGATCACGTACAAGATCCAATAAAGTGAGAAGCTGTGAACACAGTCTGCTGAAGCCCACGAGGCAACCCAGAACAGTGCTAATTTTCTATTTGCTCTGCTCATGTGGCCAACTCCTATTTAATGGACAGTGAACAGCTTGGTGGGTCTTTAGTACTTTTCTGTTAAGAATCCGAAACTCTGTTGTTGGCTCCAAATAGTTTAAATACAAATACATAGTTTAGTTTGTGACATACTGGAGGTTGGACAATGTCGTTATTGGCTCCGTATTTAGTTTTAGGTGGTAGTGATAGAAGGAGAGAAAATACAGAAAAAGAATAAATCAGAGCCTGATGCACTGTTTGCTGCTTGGGCTGAGTCTGTGGAGGAGATGAATTGGCTGCCTGAGCTGTATTATTGTAAGTAGCGTCTTTGGATGGACAGTAAGAAACAACAAGTGATAAATGGGTTGAAACATGCTCCTGACTCTCGCTCTATTGTCTGTAAGGCTAGAAGCTGTAATCTTTTCTCTTAGTATGTGATAGGCAGTAGCTAAATGGAATTGAGTAGAGTAATGCAATCAGGATTTGGGCAAAGCTTAAATCTTTGGATTGTGGGAGGCAGTGCACTGAGTCACTTGCTAGGGGGTTGCCTGGGAAAGCATCAGAGGACCCAAAAATGCTGACACATCCTTAACTTAAGTTTTATTGACAGCAAGATGTAAGATACATCTTCAAGGGAGAGTTTGTTTATCCACTTTTTGGGTGGCCAAGCACACGAGGGCAGAGATTTTTGCACTAGAAATAAACTTAGATTCAGTTCCTTGTCCTCCAAAGTTAAAAGGGCTATGTGTCTAATGCATTTCTTTTTTGCTTCTCTTGACAGGCTTTGGCTTTTGCTTTTTCTTATAACTTAATAGTCAATCTACTTTTCTTTTTCTCCTAGTTTTTTCGTCCTTTTAATATGTCTTGTGGGGTTGCCTTGAACCATCAAGCACCAGACTCTACAGAGAAATTTGCTTGCGATGACTCCTACAACAGGAGGAAGGAGAAGAGGAAGGGTCTCTCTCTTCTTTTGTGTGGTGCCCCATAAAAGCTGGATTCCATTTCTGTGTCTCTGAGGATGCAGAGGAACAGTACGTAGAAAAGCGTTTTTCCTGCTAGAGCAGACGTGTGCTCCTGAGAAGCATTACCTGTACTCCTCTGTGCCTGGGGGGCGTGAGGGCAGACTTCACTGGCTTGAGGGATGTCTGAGCGCCTGGAGTGTACTGGGACAGCTGCTCTCTGCTCTTCCCAGACAGACGAGCGTGCTGGAGAGCTGCTGGGCACCAAGGCGTTTGATACCGAGGCTTTGATCTGCAGCTCCTCTTTACGCTGACAGGTGTGTCAGGGCACCTCTGAGATCCTGTTCCACCTCTGGTTCCCACATTGAACCTGCAGGCTGAGACTGGCTTCTGAACAATCCTGTCAAATGGTGATGCAAAAGCACAGAGGGAGAAGAAAAGGGGCGTAGAAGAGATCTCTGTGTTGCAGATGATTCAGCTCAGTGCTCTGAAGACCTGTGCGTTTTCACATTTCGTGGTGCTGTCACCCCATTCTAGTTGTTACTGCACTGGTTGCGTGGAGGCTGTGGACTTGCAGTCCAAGGCTTTCCATTGTGTCTTTGAGAACAAGGTCAAGTTATGATTCCAGCCATCTTGGAAAAGGGGAGAGAGCAGTGTAAATTAGAGCCCATCATAGGCAGAAAAAAACCAGATGTACCAGGAGGCTGACACGGAGGCTTCTTCTGATTACAGAAGGTCACATCCAGATCTTGCAAGAGAAAACATTTTCACCATATATTTGTAGCTTTACTTTTCCACACTGATGGTCCCTGCACAAGAGCGCAGTGGAGGAGATCACCCCAGGGAACCCATTTGTATTTGAAGTGAGACGCGTTCATCTTTTTTCCTGTTTGTGCTACAAATGCTTATATTTGTAATTACACTGCTTGGCATTAGGCCTTCTTTTTCCATGGAGGTCACTTACAAATTCTGGAAGTCCCCTTGTCTTTTAACCTTTGCTTTCTTCCCTGGTGGTCTGCCTTTCATGATTCAGTGATCCATGGTAAATCAACCTTTAATAGTAAGTCCCAGCTGGTAGTGATTAAGCCAAGAAACAAATTAGTGTCAGCCAAGACCTGTTTCTGCATAGCTGTGGATTGTTTAGACAGGCAAGATCTTACTCAAAATGGAAACTGGTTTTTATGTGGAAAGTGGCCATTTCAGTCCATCATTCAACAATCTTCCACCCATGTCTGTCTTAGACTGTGGCACGTAAGTTCAGAGGGCTCTAGCAAAGGCATTTCTTTGTCAGGGTATACTTTACTTCATTAATCTGTAAATGTTCATTTCCATGTGTATTTAAGCCTCTGACAGGTTATTTCATGAGTCAACGTAACCCTGAATGTTATATTTTACCTTGGTTGCTGTTTCCTCTGCAGGTGGGGTGGTTCAGAACCTGGTCCTTATATTTGATGGTTGCAGTTTCTTCTATAGGCAGTGTGCGTATGGGACCCCTCTGACAATCTTCAGTCTCTAGGAAAAGCTTTCTGAAAATTAATTAGCCCATTTTAATTGATGCTTCTGAACCTTTTAGGCAAACTGCTGTTTCAGCATCCTGGAGTGAAAAGGGGTATTTACCTCTCTTTTCAGTCAGGAACCAAATTTTATCCCGAGCATCCTCTCTGAGAGGACTAATGTGCACAGCCCTTCTCTTCAGGTAGTCTCATTGCTCTGCTTTCTCAGATCCTGCCTGCCTGCCTTGGTTAGGTGTTGGAGAAGAGGTTGGGTCAGAGTAGTTCTTCAGCCATGACCGTGCTTAAAAGTATCTGTCACCTTTAGGCGGGTACCTGGAACCGTGCTTTTTGATGAATTAGTGCAAGAGCTGGTGTGCTGCTGAAGGGAGAGCTGCGGAGATGTCTCATTTGCTTGAAGAGCTCTATAGCTGTAATTACGTGATTTCAAGCAGAAAGATACACGGGAGTGGGGCGGACATGTACAGAAACGCTTGAAGATAAGAAAAGCAGAAATATTCAACTGCCAGTAACCAAAGCTCTACAAGAGAGGTCATCTTTGTGCCTGCTTGTTTTTCTTTCTCCTCACTTTGTAGTCAAAGATGTCGTACTGAGGGCTGAGAAGAAATGGGGATGTGCTCCAAGTGTGGTAGTGTGTGTTGAGAAGAGCTGAGAATGAGATGAGAATAGACCCGTGGAAAGCTGGGTCCAAAAAAAACCTGATCTTGGGTGTTTGTCCTGTGGGATAGAACGGGTGCTTTGATTGCTGGGAAGTCTCAAGGAAACCCAAGTTGAAAATCAGTTACTGGAAATCCTAATTCATGTGGTTCCATGATACTTCTTGTGTTTGAAGAAAACGTGTTTCATAAACAGTCTAAACAACTTCAGACACTTCAGAGTAGCAACGACCAAGTTCGGCTGTAACTTGATCAGCACAAAAAGGTGCAGAAGGTCATTGTTGCTTGTCTACAATTGCTTCCTGCTGACTCTTCTTACCAATGCTCTTTGAGCCTTCTCTAGCCACAGACGTGCTCGTTTGCAAGACCTCACAAGGGCTTAGTGGTTCAAAAACAAGACTTCAGTTAGGGCAGGGAGCTGGGTACCCATCTGTGATCCTGCTTGAGATGGTTACACATCTGCTTTGGAGCTTTGCAAGCGCTTCACATGTGTGGGAAAGTATTTGTGTGCCTGAGGAGAGGACGCTCCTCGTGGTGGTAAGTCACTGCAGTGATGCACAAGGCTGTGCATTATGGGAGCGACATAAGCTAAGCCAGAGGCAGAAGGAGCAGCTATAAGGGGTGTGATGAGGGCAGGTGGGTTGGGAGCTGCCTGTAGTGAAATCATCTAATGGTGATGAGCAATTGGATATCTTGTGCCCGGAAGAGTGGCCTACTATAGTATAATTGAACTGTGGTTGCAAATGAAGTCTTTTTTTGGACTTAATTTTGTAGATCACTGTACTCTGATGACATGGTATTAGACTTGAATTGTGTTGATTACACTCTTTTTGCTGCAACCTACGTCTCAGGCCTGGGGAGATTTAAAGCAAAGGGAAATACTTCGTGCTGTAAACAGTTTAGATTACTAATGCTGTAATTGGAAGAACTTAGAAAATGTTAAGCTATAGAATTGTAGTATTGGGAGCACCCAGCAGCAAGTATCTGATTAAAATAATGTGCTCTCATTAAGAGGGTATTTAGTTGCATCGGCTTCTAGGCATGAATAGTTCAGATTCTCTTATCAAACAGCACGACTACATCAGAAGAGAAAGCCCTTTGGAAAACAAGACTGAGTAAAATGAGGTAACGAGGTAAAGACAGAACTGTGCGAGTTCCTGCTTCAGTGATAAAACCTAACTCTGCATTGAGTAGGGCTACTAGATGGTGTCTCTTTGAAATGCCGTAATCTCGATCTTGTTACTTTTTTCTCTGTCTCTGAAGTTGGAAATCATTACTATATTAATTATTTTGATTAGGAAGAAGGCTGTTGCAGCTGTATTTCAGTAGGGAAAATTAGTGGAAATGTAACTTATAGTTAAGCTGCGCATAGGCCTGAATTTTACTTTGACGAGTATTATGACATAGATATAAAAAAAATTTTCAAATCTTGAAATCAAAACTTTCAAAACTTCAAATCTTTTTTCCCTCCCCGTGGTTTTCCTGACCCTTTAAAACTTTTATTTTAAGAAAATCTTTCAGGGTTTTTGTCAGAGTCAATTATGCTGTAGTGAAGCCTTTCTTTCCTTCCTTGATAAAAATAATCGTCTTACCATGTGGTGGCTGTCTGTGCCTGTCCGTGTTCCTGTTTCAAACTATTGGAGTTCTGTAAGTAGCAAGATAAGAAATGTGTGCTTTCTCATTCGGGAGCACTAACTAGATCCGGAATGAAGAGCTGCTTTTGGAGAGAGGTGTGTATTGATACAGACAATTGAATGTCGGCACCTTCCAGGCTATTAGGAAGATCTGTTTCTAAATTAGTGAATGGAGGTGTGGAGGTGCTGTTTGGGTAAAGTTGATAATTAGCTTATGTAAATAATGAAGTTAGTGGTTTGGACAGTGCTAATAGACTCATTCAGGCTAAGTTTCCCATTTTACCTAACTCTGTATGTGTTTGCGTTGCCTTCAGTAGGCATCGTATGAAACCCTCAGTGCATGTGGTGGATGCATGCATTTCCAGTGTATCTATTTTTAAGCATCTTTGTATCCCTAACCTGACTTCAAAGAATGAAGGCAGAAAAAACACGCTGAAAGCAGAGATTATCGTCCAGATGAACCATAATTCTTCACCTGTTGCTATTTTGTCACCTTTCTTAGAAGAGTAATAGCGATCTGCACTCACACAGAGCATCTTTGTTCGTTTAAAACAAGTTTCTAAATGGAGTATAATGAGCCCGGAATTGATGGTAAATTTACAGAAAGCACCTTTGGGTGGATGCGCGCTGTAGGATGGCTTTCCCTAGCTGACTTTGCTCCCTGTCTGCCTCAAAGCTGTCGTGCAGTCGGCCAGTAGAGGGTAGTATGTTCACGGAGACGTCGTGTTGTCCCGTCACTGCTGCAGGTAACAGAAACCGGCTGACTGTCAGAGATGCTGGCTTGATTTAATGGTCTTCTGAAGCCAGCCCGTATCCCAGTAAACGCCAGAGTGGAGGTGGTGTGACATAGCTATCTGACAGGCTGAATCAGCAATGCGATGACTTCTGACCAAAAGCAGTGCATCTGGGAAAAAGCTTCTTGTAAATAAAGTTTGCTTTTGGATCTGGGTAACCGCTCTAGTTACGGTACTCCCATTCTGTAACAAATGAAATAAATACTAATCCTAATAAGTCTCATATGACTAACTATGTTTTTCTTACTCCCTCTCAGTGTTGGACTTTGCCTTGGCAGCCCCCTGTTACCATGGGTATACCAGTCTTCATACTTGCTGGTCTCCTTGTCCATTTTGTGTTCTTGGTCTCCATTTTTGACATCTACTTCAGCTCTCCTCTGGTTCATGGTATGACCCCTCAGCAGACTCCACTGCCACCTCCAGCAAAACGTCTCGTACTCTTTGTTGCCGATGGTCTGCGGGCAGATTCGCTGTATGAATTGGATAGCAACAACACTTCCCATGCACCTTACCTACGGTAAGTCCATCCAAAAACGCTTCTGATCCAGAAGGTTTAGCTTCTGGAGACAGTTCTATGTAATGATGAAAAGTGTTCTCATAGGAACAAGAGAAACAAAGGCAACTGTGGTGGCTTGGTACTGCCTTCCCTCTGCCTTTGAAGTGACAAATTTTTGCAGTTACGCTCTGCATGGCATCAATTTTGAAACCTAAGTCATTTATTTAAGCTGCTTCCTGGATGTTCAGTTTAGCAGGAGTAGTTCATTAACGCACCTGTCTTCCAATTCTAAGCTGCTGATGAGGCTTCTTAAGGAGTGATTAAAAAAGATGGGCTGAACGGATCTAACAGCAAGCTGCCTCTTCCTGTTTGTTCCACCTTTCCTGCGTGCGTGACCCCGCTGTCTCTCTTGTGCTATCTCTAGCATCTCTCATTGCATAATGGCATGATTTGGTTTAAGATCGTGGAAAAATAATGCTGCCAGAAAGGAATGCTAAAAGTCTTGTCTTAGAGTGATTAAAGTTAACGTTCTCCAGCCTTCCTTGTTTCCTTATGTCAAGATAGTTACTTGATCATAAGACAAATAATTGCCTAAACTTGAAAAAAAGGAGACAGTGCTAAATAAGACTGCTTTTGTGTAATAGCTGAGGTCTGGCTGGCATATCAGAGCAAATCCACGTAATCAATCATCTGAAGCTGCTATGGCATTTCCAGTCTGCTATAGAAATCCAGGAAGCCTGTGCTTTAGTGCTTGCCATCCTGTGTGGGAGTACTTGTAACCGTTTCTCTGGCTGAGTTAGGGTTCTTGTAAGGTGTGCTTTATGCTACACCAGTGTGTTTTCCATACCTTCTTTTAGTGGTGGACTTCATGCCTCTTCCAGAGCAGATTCTTCTTCTTAGGACTAGAATTGTTGGTCTTTTGTAGCATCATAAGGTTGTGAATGCCATAGTGCCCCATCTCTAGGAGCAGTGGTGTGTTGGGGCCAAAATAACCTCTTTTCCAGCCATTAAGTGTCTTAAGTTCTTCAGTTTCAGAAATTCAGCAGTATTACACCTTTCTAGTAATAAGGCAAACCATATATTAGCTTGTCCAGTATTGGGAAATTTGTACTTTTCTGTCTTTGCTTTACTTTGTCCTATTCCAAAATTTGTGTAAGTAAAACCTTGTCACCTATGCTGAGAGGACCTGGGTAAGTGGAGGAAAGAGCTGCCTTAGAAGAAAAGATACTGGTAGGTCACCGGAGTAAAATGCCAGTGAGATTTGAGGTGCCATCTGTCTATCTCTAGTTCTTTCATTCTGCCTATAAATAATAAATGCATGTGTGAGCACGTATATGTGAGATGAAAGCATGCAGCGTGCTGTGCCTTCTGAAAGGTGGAAGGCAAGGCAGACCAGGGCATATCAAGTCCACTGTTCTGCACGTTCGTTCTTAAGTGTCAAGTGTGCAGTCCCTTACCTGCTTTAGTGTGCAGCATAATAGGCAGATTACTTGTCTCGTGCAGGTGGAGCACTTTGGGAGCTACTGTTTCGTTAAGGAGGAAAGATTATCTTTAAATGAGCAAGAGTTATTCATGTAGCAATGTGCCATAAATGAAAGCAAGGTGTTTTAGTAGGCATGTAAAGTTAATAAATATCCATTATGGTTGGAACAGATTGCTGGCTGATGTATACCGAGTACTCAGGCTTTTATTCTACAAATATTCTTGAAAAATCTGTTGTGTTCCAACCAAACCAGCAGTGTTCTGGTAGCTACAAGGGACGGCAGGTGGTGTGGTCTGAACTGCTGTGGTGTAGTGCTGATGAGGACTGCGAGGAGGATGTTTTATTCCTTGTCAGTCACGTTTTGTATGTATTACTATATCATATTGATCACTGTTATGGGTAGCTAATGTTTGTCCTGTCAGGGAAATGAATTTTTAAAACAGTTATTCTGAGTAAAAGGCTTTGAAATAATTCAAAATGGCTAAGTGAATTTTGAAAAGGTAAATGATATTCTGACTATATTCCTTATGTTATTGTTCACTTCAGACATATTAATGCAACCCATCAGAAACAAATGTAAAGGATTACTTTCTAACTTTGGCAAAATGGAGTTGGGAAGTAATCCAAGGGGTACAAATCAAAGTCTAATTAAAACAATTTCCTACCTGTTGTTACAGTGAAGTGAGAGGAGAGCCAAAATTGTTTTATCTGTCTTAAGTCTTCCACTAATGCTAGTGCAATATATCTTGATCAGTCTCCGGTAAGAATAAATTAGAAACCTCTTTCGCTGATACTTAAATCCTTTTTTTTCAGAATAGTACTTGTTTTCAATATGAGTTGTCTTAAAAGTTGGCTGAGGTGATAGCTAGAAATAATGTCAGAAAATTGTATTGCCTTTTTCATTTTTCTCTGTAATATTTGGGCTATTCAAAGTAGTCCCGTGAACTTTCAAGTAGGCCTGAGAATGTGAGATCCAAGATGAATATAAGCTATGAATTCCATGAGCACAGTCAAGCCTTAAATATTCTATGTTCTGGCTTGATTCTTATGTCATTCATGAGAGAAATGTGTTTAGTGTACAGAACTTGTAATTAACAACTGTATAAAACCAGATTGGTCTATCTGTTAAAAACCAAGTTACAAAACATGAACTTGGGATCTACATTCGATCACATTCAAACTCAGAGAGTTTTGTAACTTACACCTTGAACAACAAAAGTAACTTCTGGTAGATTTGATTCTTAAAATTGATTTGGATTTGTTGTTCAAAAGAATCTGCTCCTTTTTTCCTGAGCAATAGTATAAGGTACGTCATGTTGTGTTTTAATCTCTTCTCCTTCCACCCACCACCCTGACAGTGGGCAGTGAATGTTTCTCTGCTTCCAGAAGATGGAGACAAGAAAACACTCGATGATAATGCTCGCTTGCTTGCTCTCTGACAGGTTCCAGCTGTTCATATCTTTAGCAGACAAGAACAGTTTGAGCCTGTTTCTTATGCTTGAGCTTTGTCCTCTATTTTCTTTGCTTTTAATCTTACAGCTATTGTATGTGTATAATCCCTAGACAATTTCTTTATTTCTTTATATTTGGTGAGAACCTACTCTCCTTCACTTCAGCGTAACTGCAAAAGATATGAGGTTTGCCTGGATTTTCTCCGTGTTGTTCGAATGATTTGCACATTACGTTCACATTTGGTTTATATCCTCTCGTTGCTGGCTTCCAAGATTAAGCGTAGATAAAGAAGACAGACATGGTCCCAAGAACTAATTATACTTGAGCATATTTAATGAGCAAAGGAAGATTGAACTTTCAAGCTAAATGGAAAGAACAAAGAAAAGCAATGCCAGACAGCAACAATTTGTTGGGCAGGGATGGGGGAGTTAAGCCATATTAGAAAGCAGCAGGAAAAAAAACTCTACGTTACATGTAAGTGCTGTAAAACATCAGCTAAACTAGTCTCTTTGAAGTGTTGGTGGTCAACAATAGCAATGTTATCTATATATTATAATTATATATTATAATATATTGTAATATATATAATAATATATATTATAATTTAATATTATAATATTATGTAATATTATAATACAGAACTACTTTCAGTTAATGTTTGGTTTGAGTTGCTGCACAGCAGGCTAAAGCAAAAAATCTTATTTTTACTCTGGGCTTTCTGTATTCCCTGTGTAGCATCCTACCTGTCACTCTTTTTATCTGCAAAACATTTTACTTGCAAGAAGTCACAAGCATTAACAGCCTTGTATCCTGTTTCCAGGGGCATTCTGGAGAACAGTGGCAGCTGGGGCATCTCTCATACCCGGGTCCCAACAGAATCTAGACCAGGGCATGTTGCACTAATAGCTGGGTTTTATGAAGACGTCAGTGCAGTTGCTAAAGGTATGCCAGTCTTTTTAAAGTTTTAAACACTGTCCTCCAGAATAAGGAATTTTAGTGATTGATATATACTTGCATAGTGGTTTGTATAACAAGATTATATGGAAAAATCTCATTTTGGATAGTTTTCCCAGTGTTAATATTGATAGCTATGAAAATGCGTTACACAAGTTAATATTTTATAACATAGTAAAATTTAGCACCCTAAGTCTAAAAGCAGAAAAGCTTTCTGGATTTACCTTTTCATGTAACATATTTTTTTTAATTATAATTTGGGATATAATGGAAGGTGGTTAAATGTTGCAAACAAAAGTAAACTGCAGTGTTTTAGCTGAACCGTTGTCAGGTGGAGTTGAAGGATCAGTAGCAAAATGGAGTGGAAACTTCAGCTATGGTTTAGCTGGAGATAGCTGCTGTCGGTGAATGCTTGGTGGTTAATAATATGGAACAAACCTTCACATTTCTAACTTGCTGTCTTGTATGCTTCTATGCCTTCCCCCAGGAACACTTGCAATGTTGTATGTTGTTTTTGGAAAGGGGAGGGTAAGAGGAATTACCTGATCTTGTCCAGGCTTCTAGTCAGAAGGTTCTTCCTTCTGACATCTGTTATGAATGCAGGATTGGCTTGAATTGCTGTTAAGAGCATCTCTTTATATTTGTCAGCTGCCTTGTCACAGAAAGTCTTTAAGGTTTTCTTGTGAAAGGGTGGAACATGATTACTGGTAATATAATACGTGTGTGTAACTTAATGCACAATATGTTGAAAGCTGCAATCAGATAACAGGGCATTTAGAATTCAGGAAAATTTTAGCTTTGTAGAAGGTAAACCAGCTGTGTGTTGTTTGTCTGAATCCTTGCATAATGAGATTTGCTTAGGTTTTCAGCTCATTTCTTGATGAATGGGGGACTAATTGCAAATAGAGGTAAAAAGAAGTAAAACTGAGACCTACAGAGTGTGGTTCATTATGAAATAGTAGAAGGGACCTCCCCCATCCCCCACCCCCCAAAAAAAGAAATTTTGCATGGACTATTAGTCTTATAAGTCAAAGAAATCTTTTAGCAATCCAATTGAAATCTATGTATGTTTAATAGGATGGAAGGAGAATCCAGTGGAATTTGACTCTGTTTTCAATGAAAGTAAATATACCTGGAGCTGGGGAAGCCCAGATATTTTGCCAATGTTTGCAAAAGGTAAGGTTTAAATTTTGTGAATCTTTAACACATAGTTATCTGGTAATAAAATAGAAAGACTTGCAATTTTCAAGTTAGAGAAGAAGGTGAATGACATGTTTCCAGTTTATTTTTTGTACATGTGATTTCTAGTTCGTGAATTCAAGACTGGGTGGAGAAACGGTAAGCTTTAAGAAGATATCCCTATTTTATTATCCCTATTTATCATCCATTTAAATTGGCTTTACTTAATTCTGTCACCATCGTAAAGGAGAAACACCCATAACTAAAAGGACTTCATGCTTTTAATTTGGTTTAAAGTTCTTACTTCTTTTTCTGAACTCCAGTCTCTCCTCATTCCCCCCAGTATCTCCTCTGTCACACACACCTCTTTTTTTTTTCCTGTTCCTAGGTTGGTCCATATAAATTTAAGTTTATGAAAAGCTGTAAAAATATATTCTAGTAGTTTACACTTTCCCATGACCTCAGATAACAGCTTGTATTTAGAAATATTTTGATGGTGGCTGGGGAGAGAGGAAAGGTAGTATACTGCCCTTGCACAGATTATTTACATTTCTAGGGATGTATCCTTGGGAAAATATTTGGGGAATTCAAGAATTTTACAAAGCCCTGTCCTTTTGTTAGTTTTCTTTGAGTAAGAAGATAAGCAGGGGACTGGAAGCAGCTTTGATGTTTTCTGCAGGGGTGTGCAAGGGTAATTCCATACAGTTGTCTCGTGTCTCAATATGGCTTCTTCTGAGTGACACCAATGTAGCTGTATAGTTTTTGTTTTGTTTTGTTTTTAGAATCCTCCAGAAATGAACTGTCCTTGAAGGCATGTGGCTGCACTGCTTGAGAAAGGTTTAGTGAAGCACTGTTTGAGAAGTAGATGTTATCTGGGAAGCAGTTTCTTGTGATATAAAGCTGATTTAACTTTTTATTGGAAAAAGTGTTTTTTCCCTTCTTCCTTCTCTCCAATATAAGCTTTATCTATAAACAATCTATTTTTGATCATGTATAGAATAAAGACATTGACCATTTCTTTGTTACGAGTTTCCAAAGAAGAGGTGAAGTGGGAAAGTTTGGCTTCTATAACAAAGAAAGGAATGGAGTCAAGTAGCTGTTAACTTTAGCTTCGCTTTCACATAAAGCTGAAAAGAAGATGAGTGGAGCATAGCTTAAACTCTCTCCTCCTTTCCATATTGAAAATTAGTAAGGTCACATGAGTATTGTATTTTTTTTATCATGCCAAAATATTCAGAATTCTTTTAACTGTTTCACCACTCTCGTTGGATGACAAATGAAGAATATATAGTACCCGCTGGGTTTTGTCAAGGAGTGAAAAATCCTGTTTGCTGGCATTATTTATCTTCAGGTCTTTTTTCTGTCATAAAATAAATATTTCAGTCAGATCAGTGTGGATTCTATAGAGAAGGTAAATAAAATGCTGTTGGATGTCGATATCAAAATACTTCATATGCATGATGTCTGAAGGAGGGAAGTGGTTGGTCCACTTTGTGCTGGTGAGGCCTCACCTCAAGTTCTGTGTACGTTTTTGAGCACCACAATATATCAGGACATAAAACTATTAGAGTGTGAAGGAGGTCTGTGAAGATGGTGAAGGGTCTAGAGAGCAAGACGTGTGAGGAACGGCAGAGGTCCCTTGGTTTGTTCAGCCCCGAGCAGAGCAGGCTGAGGGGAGGCCTCATGGCGGCCTGCAGCTCCCTCACGAGGGGAGCGGAGGGGCAGGCGCTGAGCTCTGCTCTCTGGGGACAGCGACAGGACCCGAGGGAACGGCATGGGGCTGGGACAGGGGAGGGTCAGGCTGGGTGGTAGGGAAAGGCTCTTCACTGAGAAGGTGGTCAGGCACTGGGACAGGCTCCCCAGGGCAGTGGTCACAGCACCCAGCCTGCTGGTGTTCAAGGAGCATTTTTGGACAAGGCTCTCAGGCATATTATTTGGTTTTTGGGTGGTCTTGTGTGGAGCCAAGAGTTGGACTTGATGTTCCTTGTGGATCCCTTCCAATTTGGGGTATGCTATGATTTTAAGAGTACCCTTTCTTGGAAACCAGCTGCAATGCTAGGGTCATTGTTTCTTGGGCCCTGAGAAGGATATCCTCAAGACCATGAGGACAACCCTGTGCCAGGGTTATTGTGAAGAGTTTGTGCCTCCTCAGTATTTACATTCAGATTGAAACAGACCTTTCCATCACCTCCTCTTGTTCCTACAGCACACCAAGGAACTGGAAAAAAGCAGAATTTTTCACATTCCTCACCTGGCTCTGTTTGGTGCCAGTTGTCTGTTGCCTGTGTACTCTATTGGCTCCATATCTGACTGTCCTTGTGCCTTCATTAGCTCTTTGCCTCCTTTGTACATGTAAAATTTGCCAGCCAAAGTCTCCTGCTAGTGTAGGCTCTGGTGTCCCGTGACAGACTTGTCAGACACAGAACTGTCTCGCTAACAGAATGAGAAGTTTGATTTCCAAAGGATGTAATCTTACTGTAGGAGGATAACTCTATTCCTAACCCTACTATTTGAATCTTGATATTAAGGGCTGAGACAACGTGCCAGGCAGAAGTCTGCAGTAAGAACAGCTGGTATCTGGTGTGGGGGTTTCTGGCATCTCCGTGTTATTTCCATTAGTGTAATGGCACCACTAAACACAGTAGAGCTCTGTGCTTCTTAAGGATGTTTTCATCCTTGGCTGTCATCTATTTCTCTGTCACATCTTTGCTTCCTCCTTGCCTTGTCCCCACATTTAAAAGAAGTATCAGGCATACTGTTGCCTATCACCTCTCAAAATACAGAAATATAAAATATTATTAAATAATATTGTATAGCTGGTTGTTTCCTTGTTTCTTAAATCATTTTATATCTTCCCAGCACTCCAAAGCTTTCCTTATGTGGCCTCATTTAGCCACTGTGTTTCTCTTTAACAATGCAGGGTTAGTGTTTTTTTTGCTCTGGTGGAAATTAGAATAGGTAACTAGTAGCATTCCCTTACTCAGTCTGCAAGCTACATGCTTTTTGTGTAGCTTTTTTGGTATTGTACCTCACAAAAACAGGTCTTGTCCGATGTTCTGTAATGCTACAGAAAAAACAGTACAGCACTCTAACCTCTTTGAACATCAGTCGTTCTTACAGTGATCACCAGGGCTTATTTCTTCTTTTGAGCTCCTTTATCCACCAATTTGAACTCCTTAATTCACTTTTAAGTGCCCTGGAGTATTTTGTTCTTTTCTTTCAGACTGAGAAGTGCAGCGTGTGTTCTGGGTTATAAGTAGTAGTAACATCTCCTGAGGGACAGCAGGGGGAACTGCACCAGATCTGTGCCAGCTTTCATCTTTCTGGCCTGAAATACCTGCATCACTTGCGTAGGTTTGGATGTAATCTTGGTTAAACAGCTCCCTTATACTGGGATGTTAGTCCATTCACAAGCCTGGAAGCTTACGAAATGGCGTTATACAATTGACATCCAGAAAATCAGCTACATGCTGACTGGCAATCAACTGATAGAAGAATGTCTCCCCTTTGGGATTTTATGTAGTCAAAGTAGAAATAGCATTCCCAAGCTGTTAACAGCTCAGCCACTGACTGAATAGTTCATTAAACTGCACCTAATTTCAGATCTTTCCAGGACTTCAGAAGTTTACTTTCTTCTAGGTCTTCATTATCTTTCCCCCCCTCTTTTTCTGCTTTGCTTTGTGGACAGTGAATGCAGAATGAAATCATCTTGTTCAGATGCTGTGTGTTTGCATCAGTGGACCTCATGTTTTACCCCATGCTGTTGCCTGCCTTGTATGTAATATATGATGGTTTCCTGTATAAAAGGCCTACATGATATCCTGTTGTCTTGTATGATTCACTTTAACAACCGAAAGCTAAGTACAATTTACTAAACAAATAACAAAAGAAAAAAAACAACTTGTGTGCTAAAATAAGGCTCTAGGTGTCTAGTTTTCTGTTAGAAGTTTTAGTGAAGTTGTTGCTCAACCTCCTCAAAGATGCTGATAAGCTAATGAGATAAAAATGGTATCCAGACTTAAAAACATAAATGGTGGAATAATTTAAGGAGAGATCCTTCTTTGAATTCTCTCAGGATTGTCATTCTTGATGGATTTGTGTTCCTATGCATTAATATTCATGTATTTTTTACTAAGGGAAAAGGATGAAAACTTTTCTTTCTGTTGTCTCTTATTCCATCTATATTGTTTTTGCAGGTGCTTCTGGAGATCATGTCTATACGTTTTGTTACACAGCAGAAAGTGAAGACTTTGGAGCACAAGATGCATCCAAGCTTGATACTTGGGTTTTTGACCATGTTAAGGTGAGCAAAGAATCTTCTTATGCTACCTGTGTATAAAACATAGGTAACGTTTATTTTACTATAGATCTGGAAAATAAGAAATTTTTGAAAGAGATATCAGAGATATCATTTGAGGCAGTAAGTATTAAAAAAAAAAGGCTTGAATTGATTATCATGAGTCATGTAATAGAATAGAGGAAGTGTGTCATTCAATACTAATTAAAATGCTGATAAACGTACCCTTTTAACAAATACTCTTGGCTTTCCTTAGACTTAAATTTGCATTTTATCTGAAACCTATCTTTTTAGAGTACTACAGACTGTTTAAAATTTTGTGTGATTAGTTAAGAATTTCCTAACAAGTATCTGGATATTAGGAAAAATTTCTTTACTGAAAGGGTCTTGCAGCATTGGAACAGGCTGCCCAGGGAAATGGTTGAGTCACCATCCCTGAAGGTCTTCAGGAAACATTTAGAGGTAGAACTTAGTAGGATGGTTTCGTGGTGGACTTGTCAATACTACATTAAAGGCTGGACTTAGATGATATCTTAGAGGTGTTTTCCTACCTGAATGAGGTAGGGAGAAACAGGACTTCGTTATGGAAAAAAAAATGGGCAGTATTATTCGCTTAATTTCTGTCAGGACTCGACCTACACCAAGTATAGTGTTGCTTGTTCTGATGCGTGTAGATGACTCCTGATTATCTGCTGAGGCTGATGCTATGCTGTGACTGCCAGAGGAGCCATGGTTAGTTTTGTTAAAAAGGCAATTTAGGCCCTGAAGCAGGATTACTCATTCACATGATGCTCAGCTCAGCTAGACAGTCTTCTGTGATATTACCATTGTTTGTATTAATATCCAATGCACATAGTACTTAATTTGTGAATTCCTGTGTTCATGTTATGCTGTGCTGCTTCAGTTGTCCTGAATTAAGAAATGCTGTTAGTGGGTGTTGGTGCATAAGTCTGTACGTCAATGGAGTGATTAGGTGGGGTTTGACTTTCTGTGTCTCATAACAATGTTAAATGCAGTTCAAGTCTTAATAAACTTCTTCCACATGATCTTTGGGCTGGATACATTAACATTAGCTGCAGTGTAAATCAAATCAAACCTAAATAAAAAGAAATAAACCGATATATAAACCAAATCAGCATCAGTGGTAGGAAGCCAAGGGTGGGCCTGCTTAAAACGATGATGTAGGGTTGAAAAGTTTATTACAAGTCACCAGTGTTCAAAGGAAGTGATTTTCTGAGTTTGCAAGCAGAAAGATGATTTTTGTTTTGTTTTTTAACCATCGCCCTCTCTGAACTTGCACCTGTGCCAGGTTGTTTGTTGTAATATGTATGAATAATACAAATCAAATTAGGCTGTCAGTTACCCTTGAACAGTTGCCTTAAAGTTACACCCTGCTGTCATTTAGAGTTGCACAGGTATGAGGGTGGTGCTACCTTTCTCTTGTTTTAAAACACACAATGACATTTCTTATTTCAAACTATAATGATATGCTTAACATATGTCATTGCTAATGACTTTTTCCTTGGAACCAGCACCCACCGTTATTGTAAAGGCTTATTTTGCCTTCTGAATTTCATGCTGTGAATGGGTAGGACTTGATTGACTAGTGTAAAATACTTATTTCGTTAATCATCTCTTCAGTTACACATCAGCGATTGCTTCAGAAGCATGAAACTTGAGGCTGCCTGAAACAGGTCACTCTTCTACTATAACTCCAGCATCTGTCTCAGCCATGCTGGTGTGAATATATGGGTAACAAAGATAATGTGCTGAAATCTGAAGTCTACTTCTTCTGCAACGTGTGTTTGAGTTAAAATTAAAGGCAGGAAAATGCTTAACAACATATCATTTGACTTTGTCTTGCATTTCTGGTCCCTGAATTTGTGTCTCCTGCTCTAGGAAGTAAAAGACGAAGGGTGTACCCCCTCTTTGCTGTGTAGTTAGCAGGTCCCAAACATCACGAGGCCTTTTGCGGTTTCCTCTGCCTCCCGAAAAGATGGGGATAAAACGGAGAATGGCCGACTAATGTTATAATGTAATGTTAATGGCTGTTAGCTCTGTCTCTGTGGAATTGCTTATTCTCTTCAAAAGCGCTAAGTAGCAGAAACTCAATTAGTCAGGAGGTATGTAAACTCTGACTAGTATTTGTGTATACGTTGGAAGCAGATTTCTTAAGTCATGAGTGGAGGAAAAAACGTAAGATTCTTTATAGTTCCTACAACGTCTATTTATGGTATAAGGACATCCTAGCCCGTTCCGAGAACAGAGGAAGCGAGGTATAGACTAGATGATGTGAGTGGTTATCTGCAGCTCGATTAAAGCTTTGTGGCATGTTAATGTGTGGTAGTAGTTTGTGGGTGCTACTACCACCCACCTAGGCCACTTAGGTATGGGGTTATTGGACTTCTCCAGAAACCTTCAAAAATAACTAGCAGACCAACTGGAATGTGGCAGGATGTGACCCAACAATTTTCAGTTAATGACCTTTACCTGGATCATACTTTGACTTTGCGCTGAAAAAAAAAAAGGGAACAATTGCTATAAGACTAGGTTAACAGTAATAAATAAATATTTCAAAATGCATTTCTGATTTTTTTAAAAAATGTTGGGGAAAAACGCTTTTATAAGATTGAACCTAATCATATTTAGTATAAAATGATTAAAATATTCCAAGTATTCATACAGTCTCTTGAAGATGAGTCTCAGTAGTGGTCTGACCACAATTTATTATGACCACAGGGTCAAAATACTTTTAAAATATTAAGTTGATGTCTTCTGATTTAAATGGACATGTAGATGCAGATAGCAAGCTTCTCTCTCTTTTCATTTTGCCCATAGTATTTCTTCCTTTGGCCCCTTTCTGCCAGAAACAGGCCACCCAAGCCTTCAGACTGTTCCTTGTATGTTTGCTGGAGGTTGGAGTCCAGAACTGGATCATGTTAACCTTTGAAGTTCTGCAAGCCGTGTGCCGTGACCTGATGTGGATTTCAATACAAATAGCTTTGTTTTAATTAGCAGTATGATGGTTGAATGATTTATTTAAATGTATAACGCTGCTGTGCATAAGCATGCTCTATGGATATAAGCCTGACATACATATTTTTATCCTGCCTTTTTAGTTTGCATCTAAAAATTGGCATAACCATTTAAACTCTCGCATGAGCACACATCAGTGTGCACAACTTTAATCAGCCAATTTAATTAAGTTGTCCTGGATTTGTGTGTGAAGAAGCTTTGTGGCAGGAGGAAGTTTGTTTAGTCTCTTTCTTCTTGTGCATCCATGCAGTCAGCAGCAGTTTATGAACTCTACGAAAGGATTGTGCTTCCAAGGAAGGCTCTGTTTTGGGGGGAACAAGGTAGCCTCAACAACTTGGTAGATATCAGTGAAGTCTATATTTTGTTCAGACATCAGTAAAGCAGGTATTTGCTAGACCTTCTAGGTACACTTCTTTGCTTTTTCCAATACAAGGAGGGGTGTGACACTAACATTTCTTATGATACTAAGATTTACAGATGTTAAAACCCAACTTCTCTTTTAAATGTTATGTTTTAAGCATTATAAACAACTTTTCAGTTTATTGTGAAAGTTTTTAGTGGAAAATTTATTATCAATCTTCCTAAACTGTTCAGTTGTAGCCAGCATATTTATTTACCAGAAAAACAGAAAAGTTAGCTGGATTCTGGGAATGGAATTATCTATTCCTTGTAAAGCTTGTCATTAGTATAACTCAGAATCAAAGGAAAATCAAGTTGGAAGAGAGCTCTAGTGGTATGTAGTCTAGCTCCCTGCATGAAGGAATTCCAGTTACAGCAGGTTGCTCAGGCCTTCCCACTCAAGTTTTGAGCATCTTGGAGGGCAGAAATATTCCAGCCTCTTTAGGTACCTGTTCAAAGATCTGGCTGCACTCATGGTTTTGAAAGTAATAAAAACAAGTAGTAAGTCCCTATCTTACTGGCATTTCCTGTGTTTCAATTTGTCCTTTGCCCTATTGTCAAATGTTTCTGAGAAGTCTGGCTCCATATCCTCTTCAGCTTCCTAGTAAAGAGTTGTAGGCCAAGTTTCTCTCAGCCTCATTGTTTATTCCCACCCCAAAACTTCATGGGGACACTTAGCTTAAATATACAAAGGAGATAATATCACTCAACAGAGCAAATAAAAGCTAAATGAAAAAAATAGAGACAAATATGTAGTTAACGTTCAGTGGTGGCTTGGCAACTAGTGGCCACAGGTTTCAAGTTTTGTGAATGGGTACTAAAACCAGGAGGCATTTAGAAGGCTATGAGGATAGTGTTGGGCACACAGTACAGCAACCACTTGAGCAAGGTTATTTGTTTTTTCCCCAAATGTTTAGTCTCCTGTTTATCAGCTCGTCAGGTTTAGCAGCCTAAGATAATTCCTTGCAGTGAATTTTCTATTTGCTTTTCGGAGCATGCGATTTTAAAAATGTTCCATGGGATAAAAGTTTGCATTTGCTCTTTGAAGAGATGCTGTCTCTCAAGTTACACTCTCCTTCCCTTTGCCATATTCTTAATTAGCCTGAGGTTATGCAAGCAGTTCTGGCTGCTGCTGCTTAGGGTTAAGAGGTGGCTGGTGCTGGGGGAGCGGGGCATTTTTGGAGCATCACAGGAACTTCTCTAAAATAAAGCCTTGTTTTCCTCTTAGAGTTTTCTTTTGCTTTGTTAAGCCTTGATGTAAAGTACCTTTCTTCTAATATTCATCTATGTTTTAAGATATAAGTCCAGTAATTTCCTGTTTCTGTACTGATATTTAATTAAAAATAAAACAGAACTATACAGTATCCTGTAAATTATTGGTGTGTTCTGGGAGGCTTCTTCAGTTTGTGGTCAAATATGTGTAGGTGGACAGACACGTGGGAAATGGAAACACCTATAAAAATAATTATACTGCTTTCAAAACAATGCAATCAGATGGCTTTTTTTTTTTCTCATGTACCTTCATTTGAAACATCTCTGGGCTTGGGTAAGACTTTTTTTGTTTGGAGAAGAGATGGAGCATGCAAATATCAGTCTGTGGCTAGGCTATATTCAGGGGGAAAAAGGGTGGAATTGAGTACTACCATGGTATCCTGACACAGCTTACCATGGTGGTCTTGCTGCCGGCTTGGTTTACTTCTTGGTACAATGACTTTAGTTTACCCAAGGTGTGAGCTTTAATTTTTAGCAGCTGCACCGCCATCACAGGTATGTGATAGGTTGCTTTTCCCTTTGGCGACAGAAATGGTTCGTTGTGTCTACCAGCATTTTCCCTAGGCACCTGTGTGAAATTCAAAGACACTTTTCTCTATGTTCCTGTTACTGAAAGGTCCTCTGGATGCTCTTTGAACTGAAATCCTACCCAACCTTGTTTCCTTGGGCAGTTCTGTTTCTAGGGAGATCATGCTGAAATAGCTGTCGGCCTGCATTTTGCATTGCTGTAATATGGCTGGTCTAACTCTGAATAGCCATGTCAAGACTCATACAATCTCAGGGGAAAATCCCCCCCCCCCGGCATCTGCCTCGGGGATG
Source organism: Anser brachyrhynchus (assembly GCF_964034855.1). Lineage (NCBI taxonomy): Eukaryota > Metazoa > Chordata > Aves > Anseriformes > Anatidae > Anser > Anser brachyrhynchus. The sequence goes on along the minus strand of NC_137695.1, from coordinate 80,526,963 downwards.
CTTAAGTAGGACATGTGCAAGGCAGATGTATGTTCTGTAGCGCTTGTATTTGCAAAGCGTGTCTTGTTTTGTTCTGTTTTAATATGGTTTCTGCAAATGTGTTGTAGCTTGGTATCTCAGTCCTGCAGAATCTGCTTCCAAAGCAGCAGTATTGAGAACTTCACTCCCAGCTTAAAAATCGATAGAAATATGAAGCTGTAAGTGGAGCTCACGAATGGTGCGTAGTTGTGTACATGTAGGAGGCAAAGAAGGGTTGATACAGTCATCTGGTATGTCTCCCTACTGAAACTAGGAAAAAAAATACTTAAGTGTTGCCTGTCCTAGATAAGCTGAAACCTTGGACTGACTATATTGATGGTAGTAAGTAAAGTAAGTAAATTGGGAAGCAATTTTTCCTTCATAACTACTGGTATTTTGATGCAAAACCAGCTGCATTTTAGTTTTAATAGGCTTCCTGTCATATTTATCCATTCCTCTCAGATTAACATCTTAATGGCTTATTCCATACAGAGCTTCTTTAATTCTTCAAGAAGTAATCAAACATTGTTCTCTGCACTAAATGAAGAAAAAGTGGTTCTGTTCCTGCATTTGCTAGGCATAGACACGAATGGACATGCTCATCGGCCAAACTCAAGGTAATTGGAGAGGTTAAGTATATCTTTCTAGTGTTGAGTGTATACAGTAACTCCTTCTTTTCTTGACCTTGCTCTTTATCAAGCCCCAAACAAGACTTGCAGTCCTGAGGGTTTCTACAATAGGCCATGTATGTCACCATGATTACTTATGCTCTGAATTTTGAGGGGTTTCTTGTTTTAAGGTCTTCTGTATAGAAGTGTTTTGTTGTCTGTTTTTTGTTTGTTTGTTGTTGGTTTTTGCTATATGCCTTATGCTTGGTTCCAGTTCTCTACTCAGATCTGATTTTTTAGCAGGTCCTTTAATTTATACATGATCTAGAGGATGTGTAGGGACTTGCACTTTCGCATGTAAAATGTAAACAGATTTTGGATTCTGCGTGGCTGAAAGTTTGTAAGGCTGGTTCTGTAGAAAAAAGTAAGATCAGAAATAATGATGCTGAAATTTGTCAGCCATCCTTTACCTTTCCTAGGGCACTTGAATGAAGAGTTTAGATTATTAACAGTATTCATCATCAGTTCACCTTGCAGTAGGGTATTTGAGAGATTTACTTTTGTTTAGACAAATGTTTTGTATATAGGATTTTATATTTTTTCTGTTCTCTTGATCCTTGCAGAATCCTTGTTCTGATTTTCTATGTCGTTCCAAAGTTTATATTTGTTGTATGTCTCATGTTCTTTTCTATTTTGGTGTTTTCAACTTGACTTTAGCAACAGCACAAATAGAAAATCGGTTGGCCAATAGTTAATCTTGGTCACTGTCTCTAAAAAATATATGATTTTTTAGGTTTAGACTCTGACTCAAACTCTGGGATCTGTGCTGATCTATGAATAGTCTCAAAACAGTTCTTGCATTGTGAAGTCTTAGTTACTAGCTTTAAATTAGAAGTTTCAGAAGTTATTTTATGTTTGAATTTTCCAGAATTCCTTAATTATGATTCTTAATTGTTAGAATCACAGAATGGTTTGGGTTGGACCCTTAAGGATCACCTGGTTCCAACCCCCTGCCACGGGCAGGGACACCTCCCACCAGACCAGGCTGCCCAAGGCCCCATCCGGCCTGGCCTTGAGCACCTCCAGGGATGGGGCATCCACAGCTTCTCTGGGCAGCCTGTGCCAGGGCCTCACTGCACTCTGAGTGAAGCGTTTCTTCCTTGTATCTAATCTAAGCCTACCCTTTTCTGGTTTAAAACCATTCCCCCTTGTCCTGTCACTACACTCCCTGGTAAATTTGCTTCATTACTGTGGGTAATAAGCTGTCCACAATCAAGGACCGGTTAGATTTGCAATACAAACAGAAAGCCATTGAGACTGTAGTTCAAGGGACTTTCCAACTGCAATGTGACAATTTAGTATCTCACATTAGACTTAGAGGAGAGGGAGTTTTACATCTAGAATGCCTTTTGTTAGCTTGAGGTTCTGTGAGGAGTAAAGTTGGGCATAATTACTGTGGATAACTTGCTTTATACCAAACGCAAAAGCTACCTTGAATCTAATAACTTTTTTTTTCTCTCCAGGGAATACAAGGAGAATATTAGAAAAGTTGATGAGGGTGTAAAAGAAATTGCTTCAATGCTTGAAAGCTTTTATGGAAATGATGGAAAAACTGCATTTATCTTAACTTCTGACCATGGAATGACAGATTGGGGTGAGCATTTTTAAATGTTGACAGTCAGCTGAGTTTATGGGTGGGAGTTGGGTGTGGGATATATATCTGGAGTGGGATTAGAGCTCTGTCCCATTAGAAGCTTTGGAGCTTCTGCTTTGATCTGATAAGTACTGCTTGTGTATGAACCCCATGTGAATTAGGAAATGGTTAATGGGGACTGCAGGGGCCCTCATCAGTCCTGTGACAGCTGAGTTGCATATCTGAACAGAACAGACAAAAAAAAAAAAAAAAAGGTTAAGCTCAACTCCAATTCTCTTAGTGGCTGCTAAGGGGGAGAAAAAGCCCTGAATACCAATTCTGTCAGTACCTCTTTGAGGAAAATGAGTCCAAACAGGAGACTTATTTGGTTGCCAATAGCAAAGGTGGTCATGTTCAAGTCCAGGTGGGACAGAAAGTCATCACTTTGGTCCTGTGAGTACCTGGGAAAGGTGGTGAATCAGACTGGGAGCTGGCGACCAAGTTTTCTGGGGTGGTCTGTCTTCCCACTTGTGCTTTCAGGTACACCAGAAAGGATGGGACTGCTGCGCGATCTTTTTAGAAGAGGCTGGTGCTGGAGAGTAGGAGGAGCAGCGGTGAGGACAGGAGAGCGAGGCAGGTGGCCAGCCAGGCTGGTACTCACAGAGGGCACTTGTGAAGGGCACAACCATAGCTGCTGAAGGACTGGAGGCAATTCTGATATAACAAGATTTAGGGCAGATGAGGAGAGTTTCCTGAGGTCAACTCCTTTAGACAAATCTTTTCCCCTTTCTTTTTTCCTCCAGTAATATTAAGAACATTGCTGTCCTTGCATGCTACCAACTGGAGGGATAAGTCCGTCTTACTATGCTGTGTGTGCTCATAGCTATTAATTGTGACACTTCTGAATCAAGGTGTGGTCATGCCAAAATTCAGCATCTTATACCATGTGAAATCCTGAACTTTTCTAGCGGACGCTATTCAAGCTTTCTGTTATCAGAGATGACAAAAGCATTCATATCTATTCAAAATCAGCCTAATTGCCATCTGCTCATTTGCAAAATGGTCTGCTTTGAGTATTATTTATTGTTGAGCTGGCTGCCACTTAAAATAAAATTGAAATTTGATTTTTTTGTTTAAAGTAATAATTTTTAAATATATGTATATGCAAGTGTCTGTGTGTATATATACATAAAGACAGATATTGTATGATATATATGATCAGAGGGACCTCAGGAGGTCCAACCACCCACTCAAAGCAGGCTCAGCTTTGGGATCAGATGAGGCTGCTTGGGCTTTATCCAGCAGGGCCTTGAAAACCTCAAAGGATGGAGCCTGCTCATCCCCTTTGGGCAGCCTTTTCCATTCCTTGGCTGTCTTTATGGAGGGGGGGAATACACTTCCATTATCTGCAGTCTGAACATCCTCTGTTTCAACTCATGCCTGTTGTCTCTCATCCTTCTGTCGTATAGCACAGCGTAGACCTGGTTCCATCATCTTGCAAACTCACTGGCACTGCGGTACAAGCAGGCTGCTGTTGTGTGTCCCGCTACAAACACACGCCACACACACACACTGTGGTGGTTTTACTCAGGTGGGCGGCTGAGCTCCACCACAACCGCTCTCTCACTCCCCCTCCTCAAAGAGGAACAGGGAGAAAATACGATGAAAAGGGCTCAAGGGTTGAGATAAGGACAGGGAGATCGCACAGTAATTATTGTGACGGGCAAAACAGACTCAGCGTAGGGAGATAGTGAGATTTATTGCTTATTACTAACAAGCTAGAGAAGTGAGAAACAAAGGAAAGAAACCAAAAGCACCTTCGCTCCCATCCACCCTCTTCCACCTCCTCCCCCCGAGCAGCGCAGCGGAATGGGGGAATAGGGGTTATGGTCAGTCTATAGCGCTTCTTTGCCGCCGCTCCTTCTCGGTTGCTCTTGTCCCCTGTGCTGTGGGGTCCCTCCCACGGGATGCAGTCCTTGGTGAACTGATCCGGCGTGGGCTGCCCACAGGCAGCAGCTCTTCAAGAACTGCTCCAGATATGGGTCCGTACCACGGGGTCCATCCCTCAGGAGCAAACTGCTCCAACCTGGATCCCCTATGGGCAGCAGCTCCTGCCAGGTCACCTGCTCCTGCGTGGGCTCCTCTCCATGGGCTACAGGTCCGGCCTGGAATCTGCTCCGGCAGGGGTCTTCCACAGGCCGCAGCCTCCGTCGGTGCAGGTCCACCTGCTCCACCGTGATCTCCTCCATGGGCTGCAGTGTGGAACCCTGCTCCACCGTGGTACTCCATGGGCTGCAGGGGGACAGCCCGCTTCACCGTGGTCCTCACCACAGGCCGCAGGGGACTTCTGCTCCGGCGCCTGGAGCACCTCTCCCCCTCCTTCTTCACTGACCTTGGCGCCTGCAAGGCTGTTCCTCACTGCTCTCACTCTCCCAGATGCTATGTGGCGCAGCAGTTTTTTTCCCCTTTCTTATATCTGTTCTCACAGAGGCACAAAACAACATCACTTATCGGCTCAGCTCTGGTCAGCAGTGGGGCCCTTCCCAAATATGGGGCAGCTTCTAGATCCTTCTCACAGAAGCCACCCCTATAGCCCCCTGCTACCAAAACCTTGCCACGTAAACCCACTACACGCACACACAAATCTCTTGTCCAGGTTAAACAAATCCCAGCATCTCAGCCTCTCCTCACAAGGCATGTGCTCTTCTGGCCAGTTTGGTGGCCTTTCACTGAACTTGTGCTAGAGGAGGGCCATGAAGATGATCAGAGGGCTGGAGCACCTCTCCTACGAAGAAAGGGCTGAAAGAGCTGGGGCTGTTCAGCCTAAAGAATAGAAGGCTCCTGGGTGACCTCGTTGCAGCTTTTCAATACGTAAAGGGGATGTACAAAAAAGATGGAGAACAACTCTTCGCTCTGTCAAAGACAGGACAAGAGGGAATAAACAGCTTTAAACTAAAAGAGGGGAGATTTAGATTAGATTTTCAGAAGAAATTCTTCACTCAGAGTGCAGTGAGGCGCTGGCACAGGCTGCCCAGAGAAGCTGTGGATGCCCCATCCCTGGAGGTGCTCAAGGCCAGGCTGAATGGGGCTTTGGGCAGCCTGGTCTGGTGGGAGGTGTCCCTGCCCATGGCAGGGGGTTGGAGCTGGGTGATCTTTAAGGTCCTTTCCAACAGAAACCATTCTGTGATTCATTCCAGTTGGTGATGTCTTTCCTCTTCTGGGGGAGTCCAAAATTGGATGCAGTGCCTAGAGGCTATCTCAGAAGGCCTTACTGGGGGAGAGTAATCCCTTGCTTGGATCTATTCCCTGGTAATGCAGCCCAGGGTGCTGTTGGCCTTTCTTGCTGCAAGAGCATGCTGCTGGCTCATCAACAGCTTGCTTTCTACCGAGTGTCCTGTGTACTCTTCAGCAGGTGTGCATGTGAATATAAAATGGATGCCATGTTAAGGTATTCAAAGACCTGTCTTTCATCTGCATTAGCCTGGATTAGTTTTCCAGTTAGTGCATGTGTTTGTTTCAGTAGGTGAAAACAGATCAGCTTTGCTGTTAGTTTGTCTGGAAGAGTAGGTAGTCTTGTTAATAAAATATATTTGTATATATTCGGAGGTGTTCTCATTATGTACTGGAACGTTTGAAGGGGGAATGAAAGGTGACAGGAGTAAGACTTCAGGCTTTGAGAACTACTGGTCTGCCACAGTTTTCTGTCATTCCTTCCTGTCAGAAGTGAAAGCTTGATCTTCAGCCAGAAGTGACAGTAACTTTAAAGCTGACCTGAGTGAATACAAGAACAAACCTAAAGAAGAGGCAGAGGCCCATAGTCAGCCTTCTGAGGCTACTTCAGTAGTTTTTTATTCAAGCTTGTGGTATCCACAACTGCTGCAGTCTTTCAGTGACCATTTGCAGAACAGGATGGGCACCAGATTTAAATAAATAATTAAGAGGGTTGTGAGGATTTCCAGTCGTTGTTAGCAAAGGCTGATAAAAATCACTTGCTTTCTCAGTCTGACTCCATGATCTTGCTTTAAGCTGACCTCAGAGGGGATTCCTGACTGCTAACACAGGTAGTCCCACACCAACCCTCATGGCCTCTTGTTCCTGCTGCCCTCCTGACAAACATACTGCTGTGTGGTATGCTGGACAGGAGAACAGAAACCTAAACCAGCAGTACCATCTCCTTCCCTTTCCCTTGAAAAAAGTGTCTGTTTGGGGGTGCTGATGGGTGGAACAGGGAACTGACCCAGCTGAAATAATTCAGTTTAAGTTTGGATTCGACTGAAACCTGGTCCTTAAAATAGGAAGGGCGGGTACAGCTGCCTCTCTCAGCTACATCTGTCTTGCAGTGTTAATGGAGGCACACTGTCACTAAAATGCTGATAGAGCTGGTGGCTCAGGTAAAATGAAAGCTCACCAAAAACTGTACTTTCCTCCTGTGATACAAGGAAATAGCTGATGCATGGAGGATGGAGGAAGCGTGACCTCCATCTGTTCTTTTCCCAAATTCCGTGAGGAGGAATATTTGCTGCTTTTGAGCCCAGAGAATGCCTTCCAAGGGATTTCTGTATGTCTGAAATCTTATTTGCAGACCAGTGTGGCTATTTAAAGAAAGCAGAGCTGGCTTTTCAGTTCTGCCATAGCAATTGTACAGGCAACCTCAGTGCTATTTCCAAATTTATATCAAATTGTTTTTTTTTTCTTTTAAAAAATCTGCCCTTGAAGCAATGCATTTTTCTCTATCCTCTTGAATGATTAAAATATACGTACAGAGGGGCTGTGTGTCTACACACACATAAAAATAAAGCGTATAGTCTTGTAGCGTGTGCCCTGACCAGCATAGTTTGTATAACCATCTCATTACTTTTGAGACTGGATTGTGTCACTGCTGTTGCACCTCACCCACTGAATCCAATGACCAAAGTTTCTTTCAAGCTTGTGTGGCTTCTGCTTCAGTGCAGCTGTGTTGAGATGTTGCAGTTTTAGTTTTCTCCTTTGGGCAGCTGATATGTTAGTCTGGAGGGAATTCAATTTCTCAGGGAACGACCTGCTGTTTCATCAATTCTTAAACTGTGCTACCAGGCTTTAAAGCCTTAAAAATGAACTTGCATCACTGGGAAAGGATGGCAGATGCTATGTATCTTGTCTCCTGTTTTTGAAATTGAAGTTTAATCCTTATTTGAGTACCACAGAGATCAATTCTGTGTGATTTCTAGGCACATAGCTAACTAACTGCTCAAATCAACCAGCTCTGGTTTCCATGGAGCACTCAGGAACAGGCACGTGCAACAGGATTTGAACAGGTGACTTTCTGTGCCTTAAGGCTTTTGAACGCTTTGGCTTTAGTTTCTGTATTAAGCTGCTTCTTCTTTCTTTTTTTTTTTTCATATTCAACATTGTATTTGTATAGGCTTGACCTAAGTGATACCAGTTTCCCAACTTAATTCAACCTCGAATTTTGTTCCTATAACAGAATCTTAGCATACGTTCAATAATAAAAACTGTGTGTGTAAACATTTATTTATTACACTATGCATGTTAAAGCTTACATTGTTTTTGTTTTGGTGTATTTTAGGTTCCCATGGAGCTGGTCATCCCTCAGAGACTTTAACACCACTGATCGTTTGGGGTGCTGGAGTGAATTATCCACAGAAAGTCACATCTCAGTTCTTTGAAGACAATTTTTTGAAAGGTATGTAAAATGCGAAACTTAAGTGTGAGGTTTTAGTGGAAAGGGCAGTGTTCAACAGTTATATCTGTTAAGCTTCACTGACTTCTGTTCCATTGCAGTAAATGTAACCTGCTTTGTGCGAGAAAGTGTAGAAGGCAAAGGTGACAGGACAAACATATGGGGGATGTAGCAAAACTGGATAGATAATATCAGAGTAATTTCTTCTTGAGTCATGGAACTGAGGACTTTCTCTTTGCATATGGAAGACTATTAACACCCTTAAAATTTAGTTCCAGAGGAGACTTACTTCTTCAGAAGACTCCTAGAGGTTAAAAGTTATCTGTACAGAAACATTAGTTGACATGTCCTGGGACCTCTTTCTAGCTCCACAGTAGAATCCTGGGAACTTGCCTAGAGCATCTTATCTCACATTCATCCTTGTGGCTGTTGAGGAAATGTAAACAGTCTTTCTCAATGAAAAACTGTGACTATTTTACTGTTAATTTTCCCCTTTGTAACTTATTTAAGGAAAGTAAACACTGCTATTAAAAAAAATATATATTTCAAAGCTATAAATACTGGTTTATTGAAATTTCCTTGGGATTTGAAAATCAGATGTGATTAACTGCATAAGCTCTTCCTTTTTCATGTGTTTGACTTCTGTAGCCTGCTCTGTTTCTTAAGATGCCTTGAATCTCTCATGGTGTTTCTTGGGATCAAATGACTTCATATTTTATTGGATTGTTTGTCAAGCTGCATTAGAGAAGAGAAAATGGGCAAAAATGACTTGAGACATGAGGTTTTAACCCCACCCTGCTCTTGAGAAGGTATTTGGTAACAGATTAAACAGGACGTGTCCAGCGTAGACAACGTACATGTTGTGCTCATTATTCCCTGCTGTAAAATTACAACATGTCAGATAAAATTGAAAATTAGTTGTACAATAAACAATGGAAAAAAATGAAAACAACAGAGTTTGGTGTCTGGTGGCTTACGTGCTAGACTTTTAAGGACACTTAGTGTCTTTGTTTATCCATAATAGATGATTTTTACAGCTGTTGCAGTTTTGATTCTTAGCAGCTTTAGTACAAACACCAGCATTTGATTTCAAGTAATGATGAAAATGGTGTGAGAGCACTTCAAAGAAGATGACTGTTGAGCTGACGTCTAGGTACAAAATAGAAAAAGGGGGTGGCTGCTACCAGTTAGGAAATGTTTATTTTCTTAAAGCAGGGAATATGTCTGCACCCTGCTGTGCCTGCTTCATGTTTTCCTTGTAGTGGTGTTTTGTTTGTCTGTTTGTTGATTTAAAAAAAAAAAAAAAAGCCCTTCATTCTGACCTTATTCTGCAGCCTTCCATCTGAAAATCACGGTGCTATTTGGCTTAGGCACTGGTTACAGGTTCTTAATTGTCAGGAATAATCTCTCTTTGAGTTCTGAGTGTCTTTGAATATATTGAGAGTTGTAATCTCTATTTGAGTAATAACTATCTTCTAAAAAGTGAATACGCTCTCTACGGTAGCATATTACATTCTGGCAGTGTATTACAGCTTCCAGTAGGCTGTGCAGCATAAAAGAAAAGAAAAAATTGTTGAAATGGAACTTGACACTTTCTCAGGTCAGTACAGTTCAGCTACTCCATTAAGTTACAAACCCGTATGTTTTCATAAAACTGCGATATGCAAGAAAAAATGATTAAAATAATTTTCTTGAAAAGTTCTCTGAATTTGCCTTTCCTGCTCCATAGAAAAGAAGCTGAAACCATGCGCAGGTAAAGAGAGATTGCTTTATTACTGATGTATGCAGGTGTCAGATTTATACTTGAGTTTGCATGTGCCAGCGTTCAAGTTCTTGCATCTACTGACAAAATCCTTCCTAAGTTCTGAGTTACAAGTTCTTGGAAACAGCACAGTATTTTCAACGCTGGCCTACCTGAGCTCTGTTCAATGCAAGTGGGCTCTAGGCAGCTCAGTGAATTGTCTCTCCTCTCATCGCCATCAAGGGTAGGTGCCCCCAGAGGCAGTGCTGGCAGTCAGGACTCGGTCCATCTAATTTGACACGCGATGATTAGCGTGCTCCCTGGGTACTCTGAAGGACACGACGCCCGCTCCGGATGGGCAGCCTTCTCCTCATCAGTCCATTCACCTGTGCGTTGCCTTCGCTCAAGGCTGCCCGTGCAATCCTTGTGGAAGGATTCACGACGGCAGAGCCCCATCCTGCAGGCAGTGTGTAGTGTTACCAGTTTGGCTGTTGCCTTGGCCCCTCAGGGAAGAGAGAAAATGGAGCTGCTCTCCAGCTCCTCAGCATGCACACACCCTGCCAGGTGGCCTTCAGATGCCCGTCCAGAGAAGCCTGTAAGTGCATGCTAGTGGCTTTCACCCACAGGCTTCCCTTTTTCAAAGGAAGCTCAGCCTGCTTTGCTGCACATGAGGTTTCGCTTCCGTGAGGTTTTATGAGAGGCTTGGTTTGGTCCATGCAGCCTCGTGCTAGTCTCTCTTCAGCTGGCACCTCCCTGCGGTTTCCTCTGGACTGTTTGCAACTGACTGCCCTGCAGGCTGCAGGGCAAGGGAAGGAAAATGTCAAACAAACTGGAAACTGCTGAACGCTGTACAGGAAACTTAAACAGAGAGCTTGAAACACAAAACCAGCTAGGGCAGCATCTAGATTCACCGTGTCTCATTCCCAGGAGTGCAACCCAGCTTGGCCAGTGTGTAGGTGTGTCCTGTTCTTTGGGAACACTTGGATTTCATATCTTACAGTGCCTGGTCCAAGCCTTGTGGCTCAAATTATTCTCCTCTTGAAAATATATAAACAAGGGAAGCAGAGAAGTAAAAGTTTCTAGGTTTGCTAGAAGCTTCTCCAGCAGAGCTACAGTTTCTTCCTTCCCTAGACACGTTGTATGTGTATAGACTGTTTTTCCACGTTTTTGATTGGGAAATGTTATTTAAAAGGGAAAAAACATTGCTTTTATATAATAAAAATATAGGAGAGAATCTGTCTCTAGAAATACAAACCTGCTTCCTGCTCTGGGAAGCAAAAGGAAACAAACTTGCTCATTTTGGTGCAAGTTTAATACAGGATTCATGATAAATGCTGATAATACTTCCCCCGTGTTGCTATGGGAACTCACTGCAACTATTTCTTACTGCTGTTAAGATGCATGGCTGCTGTTCAGGGTGCTCTTAGCACATAAATAACAGTGAACTCGCAATCGGGTCCCTGAAGCTTGCAGTGGTACGAGCTAATTGCTGAAAATAAGTGTGGTACATGCAATATTCAAAATAGGAATGTTTGGGTCTGGTGCTGACAGGGTATAGTGAAAGACGAAAAGGATACAGTCCGGATTTGAATGCTTATTGTTGTTTGGAAAAATAATGAGGTTGAGCCAGAACTTTGAAATACGGCTTACCAGCGCTCTTAACAAAATCTGTTTCTGCTGCCCTTAAACTTTCATTCACTTAAACCCAGAGGATGATTGTAGACAAAGTGCTTATACTGGAAGTGGTGTAAGTGAGGCAGCTGCAATTCGGAGATGCTGGGCAGAGCCCTGCTTGCATCTGTGCTGTTTCTGTGGTGCCGTTTGGGCAAATAGCATTAGCAGGGCAGCGACTGGTCCACTTAGCTTTGTGTGTTTGTTTGGGAAAGGTGGCTGTGTCCCTGTGGCTAACATTACGTTGGGTTCCCCAGTTGAGGATAAGTTGCCCTGAATTCTTTACTGCTGTAATCAAGGTCTGCTCTAGGTACATAGCTGACAGCATTTTAAGTACTGTGAGCAAGCCTTTCTCAGCCCCTACCATTTTTCTCCTGTGTATCTGATTTTTTTTAAACTTGAGTTACCAAAATTGTAGGGTTGGTGGGTTTTTTCTTTCTTTTTTTTTTTTTTTTCTCGTGTTATTGTTGTAGGTATTGGGTGAGCTAATTTAAACACCAGGAGAAGGCATGAAAAAAAACACCTCAACTTTGTTTTGAAATAGCTCTCTACCCCCAGTGAAAACAGAAAATTTCCTCTTCATTTCCTTAGAGGTTAATGGAGAGCAGGAAAATGCTGTTTTCAACCAGATTTTTGTATGATGCACCATAGCTTCAGGGGTTTGTCTCTGTCTCTGTCTTCATTGTAGTTGTTCTGATTACTAAATTGTTGAACTTTTCCCTTGAGCTTGCTTTTAGCCAGTATTGCATATGGCACATATGAAGTATGGTTGTACCACTCTGTACTGGTACAGTAGAAACCTTTGGTTAACCTTAAAAAAAAAAAAAAAGGCACTTGAAGAGATTTAAACAGTCTTCCTAAACCTGAGTTTGATTCTTTTAGTTGGTACAGAAGATAACACATCACTTTCTGTGCTGTGCTGAAAAAAAATAAAAGGCTTGGACTTTCTTCAACTGATCTGGGTCACAATTGCAGGCAGCAATTTATCCTGGTGGATAAAAGAAAATGTGAACTGAAATGAACGCATTTTATTGTTTCTGCCTGTTGTGTTCCATCCATAACCTCTCCTGAGCTAGCATCCTAAAGCCAAATTATAATTTTCTTTAGTAACAACACTGTTCAGAAAATGCCAACAAGACATTAAATGTCATTTGAATTATCCCTTTCAAATCTATTTAGACTATTTGTTCACGTGCTCTGTTATTTCTTGCAGAGTGGAAACTGGAGAACCTGAAGAGGCTGGATGTCAATCAGGTATCAAATATACCTAATTTAAGAACTCATAAGCTTTCAAATGGAGTTTTGTGTGATTTAAACTAATTGAGGGAACTTGAATGAATCATCACACTGACTTGGCATTTCCGTGGAACGTGCAGGAACTGCCCCCATACTGACCATAAGTGATCTAAGCTTCTTCATGTTAACACACAGCAGCTAGGTACGACTTCTTTTCCTGAAGATGCATTTTCACGCCATTTTTAATTGCGATAATATGCCTTTTTGGAAGGAGTGCAGTACAATATGTCAGTTATTCCTTGCAAGCTCAGTGTCAGTTATCTGATTGTAACTGGAATAGCATCTGTTTTCAGAGTGGGATGTTTTTGCAAGCTTTTAGAAATAGCTTGTGATGCCTTCCTTCAACTTTCTGCTTTTTAAAATATTTTGGATCTGAGCTATTGCCTACTCCTATGTAAGGTGCCTGGCTAAACAAAGAAAGTATAGTCTGATGGCCATGCTTCCTAAGCTAGTGAACATCTGCATGCTTTTTGCTACATTGAAGTTAACCAGTTTTATGTTTAGCGTCGTTTTTCAGAGCTATTTTGATGTCTGTATTTTTGTCACTTTTTTCAGAAGTTGCTATCACTTATGAATCAAAACCAATTCTTACTGTACCATTGAACTGTTTTTTTTAACAAAGTCTGTAGTTATGGCCCAGCCACTTGGCTGTTTAGACAAATATGTAGCATTGCACTGTGAAGGAAGAAGAAAAGGACAACTTAACCCTTGATACTAAATCAGCCAATCTTTTATAAATCAAGGAGATAATGTACATCTGTGCAACTTGATTCTTCCTTTATCCCGTCCTATGAAACCCAATGTATGAATAAGACTCCAAACATGATAAAACAATGGAAAGAAACTTTTACTGGAAGGTTAAAGTTGGGAAAGCTTTGGATAAGCTGCTTTCAGCAAAACCCTAGTATGAAATTAGAGATGGATTTCTGCTTATATTATACTACATACTCTCTGACTACAAACAAATGATGTTTTGGAGTCTGCATCTGCACAGTAAACATGAGGCTGCAGCAGTGCCTTTGATTTCAGCATAGCTTCTTCAGATTTATGGTGGAGAAATAAAAAATCTTAGTGTATAGTTATATACTGTAGAAAAATGTAAACCTAGTGAAAATCCAGTGTTTATCATCATAAGTAGAAGGTAATGGTAACTTATTTTCTGAGAAGCCTCGATGTAGGTAAAGGGACCTTCTTGAGGGTTAAGGGCTAAGTGGACACAAGAAAAAATATAGAGCCCCTCTGTGAAGGGGAGAAGTTGAGTAATCCTCACTGTGAAAACTTGGGAGGAGCGTTTTGAAAAGCAAAAATTGTGCAAAAAATTGGTGTATTGCTTAAAACTGTAAATATGAAATGAGTGCTTTCTGTGGTATGTTGTCATAAAGCAGTATGCTTCTGAGCGCAGTGAAGAAGGTACTGAATTCCTGTGAATAAACACCTTTTTTATTTTGCTTTTTAAACTAAATATATAGTCTTGAAACTTTATCAGTAGTGGAGTCTGAACGTTTTGAATCTAATCATTTCATGATGGCTACAGGAAAGAGTAAACGAAATATTATGAAGTAGTGATGTTATAACTTCACAGTTTTATACCATTTACTGTTACAAATGTAGATACGTTAAAATTAAACTGAACTTATTAGTTCTAGAAGCTGGAATTGTGTTAAAACGGGATGTTTCTGTTTGCACAGGCTGATATAGCACCGCTGATGGCTTCCCTTATTGGTGTTCCTTTCCCCCTGAATTCTGTGGTAAGTAGTACAAATGTCTTAACATATTATGGGAATCTGCATGTCTTAAAGGAAGAGATTTTGGGGACGAGATAGAAGGGGAAAGATTACAGTTCTGGGAAATTGCTCGAGGGTATGAGACTGCTTCTAGTTTTAATTTTATGTGCATATATTTTCACTTTGGAGCATAAACTTAATCTTTTTATGTATTATATAGTACTTTAATTTGCAAAGGCAGTCGATCCTTTTATAACCTGCAACCTTACACTGTTGAGCTATGTAAAAGGTTTTTGTTTGTTTTTTAGGGATGGTAAAAATGCAATATGGTTTGAATAACATTTGATTTTGATCAAGAAAGCTGAATATGTAAACAAGATAGTTCTTGCAATCTAATGTTTAATTATTTCTTGTGTAATTTAGTATGATGAGTTTTTTTCAGATGGTATCTTGTGCTTTTAATTTCACGAACAGTGAGAGAACAGTCTTCACTGAGATAGCTTTTTCTTTGAATTTGCTTCCTATGTTTTTGTGTAGCCCAAAGGTTGTCTAATAAATACCTAATTGGCAATTAGCATTGCATCAGCATGCTCTGATGCTTCTCATTTTCCATTTAAAACATCAAAATACAACACACTTTCAAAATATTTCTTCTGCAAGCTCTGCCCCAGTCCCCCTGTCTTGCAGTGATTGCTGGACTTGCAAACCAACCTGAGAAAAGTGTCCTAACACTCATTTTCTCATCCTTAGTACGGGGCAAGTCAGGACCAAGCAAGGGTTTGAATGGAAACCTTCTAGATATTTAAAAAAAAAATGGCATATGATGAGTGGTTGAGGCTTTATTACTATATAATATGTAGTTTAATTAACAGTTTGCATTATGTGCCTTTGTGTTCCTGTGAGAGCTGGGATAATATGAGCAGTCTTTGCAATGCTGAGAAATGATGTAAGAGCATTGTTAAGGTGTTACAGTAGTTATTTAAGTAGTAATTTGAAGCACTCTTACTGCTCATTTGGCCCACCATACAGTTGGAGAAATTCCGTTGTCTCCCCGTAAATTTTTAAGATTTACTTATATATTTATTTATTCTTCCCCAGGGAACCCTGCCTCTGGAATATCTGAACAATAGTGCTCATTTCAAAGCAGAGAGCATGTTTACCAATGCTGTTCAGGTTCTCGAGCAATTTAAGGTAATTAAACATGGTGGAAAAGACAAATATCTCTTTGAATAATAATTATTATTGTTCCGTGTGAAATAATTATAGCGGGCCATGCAGTGTATATGGCACGCTGTGATTCAAAGGACTAAAATTGTACGCACGTACTAGGTGGTGCTAGCTGTGAACTGTATCTGAAGAGGTTTGAAAGACTTCAATAAAACATCTCCTTAGTAAGGAAAATGAGCAACTTTTTCTTGCTTCAGATCTTAATGCTGATGTTTATTGATGTTAGTGTAAACCTGCAGCAGTGTGTAGGTAGGCCTGAAGCTGAGCACTGATTTCTGCTATTGGTAAAGGAAAATTTCCTTTTCAGCAGTGGTTGGGAGCGAAGGCTCTAAGGCAGACCAGTAAACAGATCAAAAAGTAACAGGCACATGTCCATTAAAGAAATTAAATTAGTGTGTTAATTAACCTTTAGATTATGCTTAATATCTGTTGTATGCTTTGTAAGCATTTATCTCTGCTTTCTATCTTGATTCGTCTCATATTGGATATTATAAGAACATATATGTGGTTCAAAAGGGAGGGGTGAAGGATTTTGTTTCACTAGATGCTGTTTAACTGTGGAGTAAAATCCTAAAAAGAAACAAATCCCAGAAGTTTTAGTTTTGGCAAGACATAGAAATGCTTTGAAGGAAATTTATCATCTCCACAGATAGGAAGCAGAGTCATGCAGAACTGTTGGGAAAGCATGTGACGGTGTCAGAGCGAGGAATTCACTTGAGATGACCTGTAACATGATGATTAGTGCCTTCAGCACCTTCTGTCCCTTGAGCGCACAGGTTCCCAAACACAGTTTGTGTGGATATCAAATTGGCCATGTCAACAGCAGAGTTGCTTTCCAGTCTCTGGTGGTGGAGAGCTGGCATGTAGCAGAGGAAGTGACTGGCTGTTGGGATGTGAAGTTGAAGTATGCTGGCAGAGCCTCCACAGTTGGAAGACCTCTGCTCTATGTATTGAACATGTAAATTGTCTCTTTTCAGTTAAATTGTTGTCTCAGGGAATGTTTAAGAAAAAAGTAGTTCTAGTCCTCCTTGTCTTTATTTTTATTCTGTAATTTTGTAGTGTTGAGCTATTTTCTTGTTGGGTAGCTTGTTTCTAGAATTGTTTTGGAAGGTTTGTTTGTGATTTTTGTTTGCATTTCTTTGCTGAAGCAGAAGTAGCACACTGCCTTAGACATGCCAAGTGGGTTTTTACTTTTCCTGTGATGGACTGACCAGACCACAGTTTGTACTCCCTGGAGAGAGGATGTTGTGTTGGATGGATAGGATGAGACATGTGGGTTGCTACTTCAAGCTGTCAGATTCTGGAAGCAGTGTGCTAGAGAGTTCTTTCCTCTGCTTTATGCCAGCAGTCAAACTCAAGTCAAACTGGTGCAGGAGACCTTAAAGATGCTTTGAAGGGCCTTGGGCAAAGTGACTCTGGCATCCAAACCTTCTATTTTTATCCAAGTGCAGGTTAATCGATCTAACAGTATTGCTTCAGCACTGTTGCAGCAGCGTTCCAGTTCCTGTCCAGCATAAATAATGCCACTTTCACAGGAGACTGTCACTAAAGTCTGTTAGGATTTCTAGCCATTTCTTTCCTTTCTCCTGAAAACTGTAGAAGTCCTGTAAAAAAATCACTGCTGTAGAGAGGGAGCTGTATTTTACCTACTTTGGAGCAGCTCCGGCTTCCCGAAAAACACTGATTCAGCACCGAGGAGTTACACAGACAAACGTTTAACACCTGGTTTCTTGGACACTATATTGGCAACTTGATTTAATTCCTTTTCCGTAGTCTTAGAACTTTTCTGTGGCTTAGTTTAATGCCTGACATAATTTTTGTTCTTGTTGCAACTTACATTTAATGGTTTAATTTTTTTCTTATGCAGGTTAAGATGAATCAGAAAAAGGCAACTACATTGTCATTTCTGTTCACACCATTTAAGTAAGTGCGTGTAAAAGCTTACCTTGATTGTTTTAACGCTTTGGTATTTCAGTGAAATCCAGTGACAGAGAAATCTGGCCTCTTCCTTCCTTGTTAAATGATAATGTTTATCTAACTATGAAACTTCGCATTAGAATGAAGATTTTGTGCAATAAATTTCTGTTTAAAAGTTCTGGTTAGAAGTAGATCTAAAAAAATAATAATCCATTCCTTACACTTAATCTTTGGTTAAGGGTTATTTACTTAACTTTTTTGACAATATAGCTATATAGAGACTGCATGGTAACTCTCCCTGATTTCTTTTTTGCTATGTTCTTTTATCATTCCTGATGAAAGGTGCTATAGGGCTAGGAAATACAAACGAGAAAGAGAACAGATTGTATGTATATCAAAGTTGGACTAAGAATTGTTTCTTCTGCAATTTAAATTCTAATGAATAGCCAACAAACAAAACCCCTTGCAGCCAGAAATCAGGCTCAAACTCTTTGTGTTGTCTAGTATTTGTTTCCAAGGCCATGAAGGAATTTTGAAAAAGATTTGTGTATCTGTGAGCTCTGTGTTCCAGTGTACGCAGCCGCTACTGACCTACTCACCCATCAGTCTTATCCAGCTAAAGCTGCTTTATCCTATTGCCCTCTTCCTGCCCCAGAAGTTTTGAGAGAGCTTTGCTATGGGTGCGCATGATCGGTTCTGCCTTTAGTGTGTGGAGTGCTCCAAAAATGCTTTGTCATTGAGCGCAGCTGTTTTCCTTTGGGAAATAAAACCGATGTTAATTAAGATCTTTAAATCATAGGAGCAGTAAAGTACTAGACTCTTTTCCTGTGAAGTACATTTAACTGCTAAATAAGATTGCTGTCTTTCCGAATAGAGATTTATTGTGTGAGTTTTATACCACTAGCTTCTTCAAAGGGCAGGGCTCCAAGACACTTAGTTTCTGAGACCCCAGTTAAGTCAATCACGGGCACATAACAAATGCTTTGATTTAAATTCTGATTGAGAATGAATGACAATTGCATTACCTAATAACTTACTGATCTGTATGGAACAAAAATGCCATATGCAAAGGACAGTCAGTCATCTTTGGTTCTGTGGGGAAAGCTGTTAGATTGTCTTCACAGCTTTTCTTTAAATTTCACCTTTCTGCAAGAAGTGTCTGATTCTGTAAAATAGGGTGTATTTTCTTAACATTGAGGTTACCTGTAAGAGAACTAAGAGCTGCTAATGAATTGGTGTTTTCATCTTTTTTTTTTTTGGGGGGGGGGGGGAGAAGGTGTGTTTTGGGTTGAAATGTTCTTGAAATGCTTGAGACATTTATCACTTTGAAAATATAACTAAAACTTGGTATAAAAATATTGTTACTTTTTAGCATGGCGCATTGCAAAAATACGTTTATTCTACTTTCTCTATATATTCTTAAATAGTTTCTGAATCAGAATTCGGGGTAGTGGTTTCAAGGGAAAGGTGTGTGAAACCAAAACCGTTCCTTGGATGTGTGGATTAGCTTACAGAAGGTGTTAGCATGTTGTGTGTATAAAGACTGGCCTTGGTTCCTCAAGAAGATCTTGTTTCTCTTCGCTCTAGGAAAGCAGGAAAAGATTCATATCACAGACCTTCCCCTGCTTCATGGGGATGTGACTGTGAGAGCAGTGATTGTGAGCCTGAGTGTCAGCTGCCGTTGCTGATCTGATGCGTTGGTGTAAGCCAGCTTTCACCCGTTGTCCAAACAAACTTTGCTTGAACTAGAGTGAGATGCTCGGGGAAAGGCGTGTATCCCCTTTTGCTGGCTTTACTGTGTAGGTCAGGCAGCGTGTGTGTTTGGGGGCAGAGAGGAGATGGGCATTTCAAGTCTTCGCAGCTAGCCTTGTCCGTGTTAACTGTCAGAACCCTCAAATTTGTTAACACATGTAAGTAGTTTTTCTGCTGTGTGCTACCGAGCATGTTTTGAAGGAGAGAAGCCCAGAAGGCAGCAGCATTATTGCCCACATGATCCAGTTTCAAATCCGGCAATACAATACATGTTGTTCCACTGATACCACTACGCTAAATAAAATTGTGTGAAAGGAAGAGTAAGTACAATTTTGTATTAGCAGTCTCTTCAAAGATAGCAAAAATCTCCACAGATACAATACAGGACTAAATTACCCCATCTTTGGGTATCTGAAGCAGGAGATCTCTTGGTATACTGTTTCAAAATAGTTGGTAGTATTATAGAGATTCCATTCCTGCACAGCTATACACTATTTGGACTTGTCAGCATAGGTGTAATGAGAGGTTTGGCCACAAATTTATGTTAATCTATGATTGGCCTGGTGCACTGTTGAGCACAGTTCTGTATTGTTACTTCTGACCACTACTGGCCTTTCATTAAGGTGAGAATAGCTTCTTCCACCACTACTCATTGTTTTGAATTTTGTACAAAGGAGTTATATATCCTTTTTTAATCTTTCTGGTGCATGAAATGTGTAACTTGATGCTCAGAAACTGTAATGCTTTATTCCTCCCTAGTTTGTGGGAGGTTAGTGAAGCATAGTTCATGGCTTTGGGACCATCAACTTTATGTGGAAATTTGAAAAGTAAATAGTCTTGGAATATTACACATTCTGTTTCAGTACCATGATAACCCGAAAGTAAACAAAAATGCCTTAGAATTGCGCTCCTTAAATTACTTAAGTTAAATGGTGTAACTGAATAAATGTTGTTTAAGTCTGTGTAACTGAAATGTGGATGTGAATTCCAGAAGAAATATGAATGTAAAATTTCAGACGGAGACGTTCTATTTCCATAGAAGTTGATACAATTACTATTAAAGCTTTGTTTATACAGAGGGAGATACATTCACAGACAATGCGTTCTGTAGAAAGAAAACTTTCCAGAAAAACTCAGCTTATTTTTTCAGCAAGAAATAGCATAAAAAGGTATTCTTATATTCTAAGGGGAAAATCCTGTTTCTGAGCTTGAATTTTCAAGGTGGATCATTGCCACGTGACTAGAAAACTCTTCATGACCTCTGATGCAATGACTCAAAAACTAGCGTTTGAGTTGCACATTGAATCTCTCACACCAAAAGCATTAAGCTAGTTTATCTATACGACAAGCCTGTTTGTATGCCTTATTTATACAATGCTGGCAACAGAGAGGAAGTCTCTTGAAGTGATAAAAGTCTCCTGATTTCCACAAGGAATCTATCCTCTAGTAGAAACGTGGCTAGCGCAATGGGTGGAGAGTAAAGGAGGCCATTGGAAATGTGCCTTTCTCACTTGGATCCAAATTGCATCTCTGAAATCATCTGTCAAATTTGTAAGGATGGGGAGGATGGATCTGGTCGTTGTTATGCAATGGAAGCTTCCCTAAGTGTCTACTTGACCACCTTTGAGGCCGGTCAGAATTTGGGTAGCTGTATCTATTAATAGGGATGTGTCTGGCTGTTAGTGTCGTTTTCATTTAGTTAAAGTCTCTTCATCAAGGAACAAATCTGTATAAAAGTGTGTCCTGAGGCTACCTGTGAAACTGAGTATACATTTTGGAAGGAGCTCAGCTGCAAGGGTCTGATTCTGCAAGGCAAGGTGCACAACCTGCTCCTAGAGGGGTGAATACACAAGAGCAGAAGCGTCCCCTGCTTATGTGCAAGTCACTTGTGAGGCTTATGTTGAATAATTCTTTAGAATATTTATAGGCAATTCCAGTTGGATATCTGAAGGGATTACTGTCTGAAATGAGTTTTCCTCCCACTTCCTTCCACTCCCTGCATTTTTCTCCAGCTGTGAAAAGCAAGTCGTCAGAGGTTACTTGTGTAACAAAATCTTGCCGCGTTCCTGAGACATAGGCACAGTGCCCTGACCTTTGTAAGTAAGAAAGGCAGGTACCAAAATACCAGATGCTTTGAAGAAAGACAGAGGGAGGACAAATCTGAAGACTGCGGAGAGAAAGACCGATGTCCAGGATAGTGAATTATCTTAGCATTCTGACCACTTGATGTACCTTAAAGCAACTGCAGAGCTGGCACTGTTTGAAGAGGAGTGTGCCAAGGGGCCAGATGCTGCTGTTGCAAAAGCATTCCCAAAGCTAGCATCTCCAGACTCTGCAAGAAATCCTAAAAGGAGTAGCTGGAGGACAGTTGTAGTGAGGTGAGTAGATGGGACATCAGTGTTGCATTGAAATCATCTTAAACCAGTTAAAACAACTTGATTATTCCAACAGGTGCAAGAGATTTAAGATATTAAATTACACAGAAGCACAGGAGTGCATTTTGTGTATGGCTGGCATACGCAATGCTTTCAGGCAAGACTCTGCTTCCAGCTGTTCAGGTTCTGGTTGACCCATGGTAAGACAGCAGGAGCAGTAGGTTAAGAACCACCACGTACAAAGAAGAGATGGGCAGCTGGATTATGAGTGCTTCATTTCCTCTAGCTGTGCTTTTTTGAATGTCTTTGGCAGTTTATATCAACAAGAAAGGTGGTGTTTTTTTCTTCAGGAAACAGCATAACTATTACTCAAGGTCATGGTAGTATCTTCTCATATATGAAAAACCTCATACCACCTTGATGTTGCATTCTTAAAGTAATTTAAGTATTCTTAAGTAATTTCACTGCTTGAATGCTAAATTTTAATAATCCAGGAGTTATTGGTATGTATAATCAAGCTATGACTTCCATAACTATAGTTCTACAGGAAGTCCCTGCATTGTAGTGTGTGCGGTGTTCTGCAGTTAGGACATGTTTCTCCCTCACTGTGCTAAAATGTAACATTTCCTTCCCCCCTACTCTCCCATATAAATTGAGATATGACTGCCTTAAACATTTGTAAGGATTTAATTCAAGGATGCATCAGTCATGTAGACTGAGTCTTTGCACGTAGTTATGCATCGTGTATTTGTGCTCTGCCCTTGTGAGGCCCCACCTGGAGCCCTGCGCTCAGCTCTGGGGCCCCCAGCACAAGAAGGACGTGGGTTTGTTAGAGTGGGTCCAGAGGAGGACCACGAAGTTGCTCAGAGGGCTGGAGCACCTCTCCTATGAAAAAAGGCTGAGAGAGCTGGGGCTGTTCAGCCTAAAGAATAGAAGGCTCCGGGGTGACCTCATTGCAGCTTTTCAGTACTTACCTGGCTTATAAGAAAAGATGGAGAGCACCTTTTTGCTTGGGCAGATAATGACAGGACAAAGGGGAATGGCTGTAGACTAAAAGAGGGGAGATTTAGATTAGGTTTTCAGAAGAAATTCTTCACTCAGAGTGCAGTGAGGCCCTGGCACAGGCTGCCCGGAGAAGCTGTGGGTGCCCCATCCCTGGAGGTGCTCAAGGCCAGGCTGGCTGGGGCCTTGGGCAACCTGCTTTGGTGGGAGGTGTCCCTGCCCAGGGCAGGGGGTGGAACTTTATGGGTTTTAAGGTCCCTTCCAACCCAAACCATTCTGTGATCCTATGTTCTGTGATTTGCCATGGCAATAGAAAATAGCTCTTTCATAATGTGGAGTGTCTGTGAAGATGTACAGCAATTTCAAAGAAAGGCCATATGCACAAATATCTCTTTTCTTCTTCCTTTCTGTGACTGAAGATACAGCACTCCATTGTTCCCTCTGTCTGATGGCCTTTCAAAACTGAACTAAGAAATATTTTGACAAAATTGACATTTGGATCAAAGTGAAATGAGTGATTTCTCCTCCACCATTAGGTGGGGCAGGGTCCCTTAAGGTCAGTAAACACAGTGCATCCTTTAAAGCATCAAGTTCTTGTTTTGTTTAAATAAATGGCATTTATTTAAGTAAATGGCGGTACCTGAGATGCATGTGGTTATATACATTAAGGATTGTTAGATGTATTAGAAATTACTGTCTACTATAAAACGCATGTTCTTTGGCAAAAAAACAAAAAAGGTCAGCTTCTGTTTCACTGAATGTGCTGTGTCTGAATCGCTCTGAACGTTGATCAGGGAGGATGCAGTCCTCTTCGAAAGCAGGCACCCTGCTGGTCGCAGGTTTCAGCACACTCAAAAGCTTTCAGTTTTTACATACAGAGCTTACTGGCGGTGCTTTCTGCACAGAAGGACTGGACATAATTGGATTTATTATCAAGTGGGAAGGAGGTCTTTAGAAGAATCTAAGAGGCTAATGTGTAAGATAAAAGTATCGCAAGATTTGTATGTATTTGCCTGTCGCCTTGTGTAAATCTCATTGGCCTTTTCTGGGAGATTACGAGGCTTCGTGTAATGAGGATGGCGGGGGGTGTGCAGGGCAGGCAGCGGGGTGGGAAAGGCAGAGGATGTTCGTCACTGGGGGAGTCAAGTGGGAAAAAGAGCACAGGGTTCTTTGGATCTCACTAAGAAAGGCACAACAACAAATAGGGTAAAATAGCTGCTTTAATAAGATAAGATTTACTCATTATCTATATTCTTTTTACTTTAAGTCCCTTTGGATGCTGGGCACCCCACCTCATGTTCCTGTAGCATCAGGCAGAGCCCAGATGGATTTTCCCACAGCATTGCACAGATCCTGCCCATGGAGAGGTTCCTTCTCTTTGGTCATTGAAACTGTTATGTGATTTGCTTACAGTAAATCAATTTTATTTATTATTCCTACTGTCAAACAAAACAGAGGTTCACATGAGAACTTCCTGCTGCACTGTGAGATAAAGGCCAGGCTGTGCAGGCAGTATAAGCACTGGGTGCGAGCTGCCCGTGGCTCCTCTGTTACAGCCATCTGGCTGAGCTTGGCCAAGGGGTTTGTGCAGCACCACACAGCCTGAAGGCCATGCTGGACGTGCAGTGCAGGCCTCGGGTGCCTTGATTCAACTCAGCAGCTCGGTGGATCACTGACTCCCCTATGTACGATGGTCTCCAGGTCAGGATTACTGCAGGGAGGCAGGCCCTAGCGAGCAGGGTTACCCAAAAGTGCATTTCTGTGCCCAGGGGACCCTGTTATTAGGTGCCTGCCTCAATCTACGACATGTTGTGTCCACGGCTGCATGCCTCAGATGCAACTGGTAGGAAAAGGGTAGCTGCGGTTTGGGTGTTCGGCACGTGGGACCGTGGAGCAGAAGACCTGTGGCACAACACAGCAGGCCCATAATACTGCAGCTATCTAAATGTAGCTCAGTGCATGACATAAATCCATCGTGCATCTTGCAGAGGAAAGGACTGGCTTGCAGTATAGGTAGGGCATTATCATTTAGTCTGCGTATCCCCTGCACTACCAAAATAGAGGAGATTAAAAATAGTTCATTTTCATTCCTTCGAGCATCTGCATCTTCCCTATTAAGCTGCTTCCTTTTCCGAGGCTGCTGCACTATGTCCCGCTGACTCCTCAAGCAAAACACCCCGTCCCTGTGAGATTCCCGCTCCGGTTCCTCAGTTCCGCTTCGAAGCGTCCGGAGGGACCGCATCCGAGTGGCCTCTGCCTGTCTGCAGCTCTTGCAGTAGTAGTTTGCATGCAAACTCGGGCTGTACGCTGCCCGGTTATCTTAATTGTTTCTGTTCAGTGAATTGGCAGCTGGCAGTTAGCTTGCCTTCTCCTTTTTCTCTCATCTTTGCTATCTAAAGGATTTACATAAATATCCTAAGGCACTTTGCTGTAGAATATTTGAATGCGCTTCATCGGGGATGCTGATTTGTGGAAATAAAGGCTGTTTTAGTTTTTAGCATTTGGTAGCCTAGGATTAAGCCATTAGCAGTCAGACCCCTTCCTGTGGTTTCATTTGTGTCCTATTTCTTCATTTGCACGTTCGTAAATCTGAATGTGAAAGCATAGGTTTTTGAACTTTATCACTAGAGATGCTTTTTGGTATCTTTAGCCTATGGAAGTGTATATTCTGTAATTTCATTATGCTTTACAGCTTAAAAAACTCAGGACTTAGAAGTGTCTTATTACCCTTCTTACTCCTCCTCTTTATTTTTTCAGAGTGCCTGATGTGGTGCTTTTAATATTTATTAAAAGAAAAAAGTTTGCAAAGGCAGCTGATGACAGCCCTACAGCCAGACTGGCTGACTTACTCTAGCACAGTAGTTGGAGAACTCAGAAGCCACAAAAACCTAGCTGAATTGTAGCCACTACAGAGCTGGAACTCCTGGCAGTGGAATAGCAGGAGGCGAGAGGTTGGATCAGGAGGAGGTGGAATATTGAGGGTCCTGGGCCTTTAGCAGCAGCATCAGAGGTACTTAACTCTTTAGTGTGGGTTAACTCTTTAGTGTATCATTTTCTTTAGCACTGCCTTATCACACTAAAATGTTACTGTATTTTTTCCACGTGTAAATTAGTTGCATCTTCTAAACTACCAAAACTAAATTTCCTAGGACTCGCCTCTTTAGTAGCGTAGGCTAAATTTTAACATTTTACTAAAACGTTTTCAGCTGTCTCTACAGATTAAGCATCACAAAGTTGCCCACTGAATCATTTAATCTTTGGTATTTCATTATTTGATCAACACTGAAATAAGTTTCTGTATCTCACAGTATGTGCTTTCTGTCTGTCTTTTGAAGATACAGTAAGACAACTCTTTTTTTTGAACAGGCACATCTAAAGAACTAGAGCAAACGCATTTTAAAAATGGAGAAAATCAGCTTCTGAATGTTAAAATGAATGTGTAATTTGGTAAAGTCCATGAAACTATAACACCCTATTTTTTCCTGATCATTACTTCTAGTAGCATCATGTACTCTGTACTTTACAGCGAGTTCAGTGAAAAGTAAACATCGTGGTTCCAGACTTTGATTTCTGAAATATCTATTTGGTTGATTTCCTCCATGGCCCACTGAATGAACTCACGACTTTGCATCGTTTGCTATTCACTTTCTGATAATTTTCTGCTCTTGATAGGGAATTGTGAGGGCTTTGTATTATGCATTTCATTCTCTTGCTACAAGGGTATGCACCATGCCTTTAAAAGAAATGATAGGATGATAAGGTTAGGCTTGATTCTGATTGCACTATCATTAATATCAAATCTCTGCACTCAGATTGCTTGTTAGTACGAATTTGATGTGAATCAGGAATAGGCATGCAATCACATTTCTTGTGATTGATCCTCATCACGCACTGTAAGTATCTTGCTTTGTCCTTTCCCACCTGATCTCTTCTGAGATGCTCTCTGTTGTACGGTGGGAGTGTTTGAAGGCAGCTCTCGTAGGAGACTGGCTTTGTTTTGGGATCCTCTTGCTGCTCCGAAAAGGCTGTGAAAAAGTGTTGTTCCATTACTTGTACATCTTTTGAATAGCAGCCCTGCAAAAGCACCGGGCTAGTTTTATATCTGCACTTCCAAGATGCCATTTCGTCAGCAGCAGTGGTGTGGATCAAAATAATAATAGTTGGTCCTCTAAGTACTATTTCAGCTGATTGCAGAATTGCTGAACTGGAAGCAATCTGTCCTTCTTAGTATGACTCCCTCACAGTGGGAGAGTTGGTAAACAGTCTGAATATATTCAACTGCTTCTGTTGCTGGCTGTTTTCTCTCCTGGTGAGAGCAGAGAGATGTTAGTGCTGGCCCCACTCAGCATGACGAGAATGCAGGTGTGTGGCAGAGACCTGGGCTGCTCCGTGGGTGGGATGGTGCCAGCGGGAGAATCTGATGATGAGAGGGGCAGCGTTACTCCAGGGGATTCCTTTCAGGTTGCAAATTACCAAAATGCCAGCAATTTTGTTGAGAAGAGGACAAGGATCTGTGACCGCTCAGCCTTTTGAAGGAAGAGGTTGCTGGGACTGTTTGGAAAGCGTCAGTCTGGTGCCTCTTTCATTGCAAACTGTTTGGGAGTTTGAAATTTCGTAGCAAAGCAGGTGAGAAGGTCTGCCGTGTGTGATGTTGCCATATGTGCTGGATCGACATGAGCTGGCAATGTGCGCTTGCAGCCCAGAAAGCCACCTGTATCCTGGGCCGCACCAAAAGCAGCATGGCCAGCAGGGCGAGGGAGGGGATTGTCCCCCTCTGCTCTGCTCTCGTGAGACCCTACCTGGAGACCAGTCTTGAGCTCTGGGGTCTCCAGCACAAGAAGGACAGGGCACCTCTCCTATGGAGACAGGCTGAGGGAGTTGGGGTTGTTCAGCTTGGAGAAGAGAGGGCTCTGGGGAGACCTTACAGCAGCCTTCCAGTGCCTATAGGGGGCCTACAGGAAAGCTGGGGAGGGACTCTGTGTCAGGGATTGTAGTGACAGGACAAGAAGTAATGGCTTTAAACTAAAAGAGGGTATGTTTAGATTAGATATTAGGAAGAAATTCTTTTCTCAGAGGGTGGTGAGGCCCTGGCACAGGCTGCCCAGAGAAGCTGTGGATGCCCCATCCCTGGAGGTGTTCAAGGCCAGGCTGGATGGGGCTTTGGGCAGCCTGGTCTGGTGGGAGGTGTCCCTGCCCATGGCAGGGGGGTGGAACCAGATGGTCCTTAAGGTGCTTTCCAACCCAAACCATCTGTGATTCTGTGTTCAGGAGAAGCTGACACATACAAAATCCTAGTAGGCTTTATTCAGGTGGCCTTTCCACATCTCTTTGGGGTTCATCATGAGGTTCAAGGGATGTATATCCTTACCCTCGAGATTTTTGTTTCCCTTCAATGGAAAAAGTTGGTCTTTTTCCCCATTTCCTAATACCTAATATGCAAAGTTAGATGATGGATGTCTGCTGAGCAGCTATTGCTGCTGGTGGGGTATGGGTTGTAGAAATGTGATCACTGTTTTCTGCAAATCTTGTCATTCTGAAAGTGTTGCAGAATGCACAGGTTTCAGTGTTTGTTTTTGCTAACGGGGAGAGTAAAAAAGGAGTGATGGATGTAATGTGTATGAGCTGATGGTGGTGAGGTACGTGGAGTTTGTCCTGGAGAGATCGAGTTCTCATGTAATAAATTAAGCTCTCAAGCACGAGTAGTCTATTAGTTTTACATACAGGGATGCGTGTGTGTTTGAGGGAACTGAAAACAAATTTGTTTCAACTGCTTGACAGCAAGCTTTAAAAAAGAAAAAAGAAACTCAGCATTTTTCTTCATACATTGCATCTGCCAGTCTGTGATGCTTCCTTGACTTTCATGATGAAATCTGGAGCACTTTAAATGTTAAACTACTACAGATCCTAAGGGCTGTGGGTTTTTTATAGCATAATTCTGGAAAATTTACTGTACGATATAATGACTATAAATCATTATCCAAATAACCAGACATAATAAAATTACCATACTAGTAGTAGAGGGTACAGATGTCATTGTCAGATGTCTCTCTCCGTTCTGTTTCATGGCTTGGCTGTAGCATGCTGTGTATGCTGTTGGGGATGGTAATTCTGTAGCGTGATGATAAATAAGATTCGTTGGCCAAAGAGAGGTCCCCTTGACATTGCTACGGTAGCCTTGCTTCATCACAGTCTTGTTATTAGTGCTGTCAAATAGCTTAGCTTATATGAAGCGTGAATGATGTGTTAGAAAGATTAATCCTGTCAGGTATGCTTATGAGAAGGGTAGCTAACATCTCATAAGGGATAGTTTACAAGCACTTGCACAATTAGCCCAATTGTTTTCTTTCATAATTAACTATGTTTATTCACGGATGAAGCTGTGATTTCTGTCTGGAGCTAGAAAGCTAATTTCAGATAGCCATATTGAAAAACAAAATTACCCTTCTCCTGGTGCCACCATCATTTCCTGTGAAGAATGTGGAGTCCTAATGTTATTGTGAATGCATTTATATTATTTATCATATACAGGACTATTAAGTTCTTAGTTTTTTTGTTCAAGTTAAATCTCAGGGTTCTACACTTCACAGTGTGTGAGCGATGTATTTTGTAACGCTTTTTTGTTCAAAGACAGGAGGAGAGCTGAGTTGACTGACTGCGTTCTCTTTCCTATTACTAGACAAATACAGAGAAAACAAAACTTCTAGGATATTGTGTTACGGAAAAGTTTGACTTTTACTAGTTGTACTTCAAATTTGGTATTTGGTAGAACTGGATGGTGATGGGTAGCCAGAAGGAGCATGTACATTCACAACTTTAAGCTCTCTTTATAGAGTTCAGAATCTTTTTAATGATGATCAGTAAACTCACTTAATTACTATTAATATTAATTGCACATATGTACGTTAAATGACCTTGAGAATACATTAGCATGCTAGTAGTGCCTCTGGGATTGCTGCACACTGAAACACAGGGAAATAACTGGTCTGCTTATCCTTGTCTCTGACACTATCTGTTTTGTATTCCAAACCTTCTGAATGGTTTCAATTAAGTTAAAATTAATCTAACCAGTGCTAAGAATAGTTCAAGATTTAACCTGTCAGATTCACATTTGCCTTGCAGTTTTGTTTTTTGGTCACATCTAAAATGAAAACCTACCAAACAGTTTTTCCAGTTTGTGCTCTGATCATTACTATTAGAATATAGTAGCATCTCATAAATTTTGTCTGTAAAGAATGAAATTCTTGACACCTGATAAATTTTATTCTATTTCTTCTCTTGCACTGAAATCCTGTATGCGTTCAGGTAGTCAAAATTAACCATCGATCATAGTCATCTTTGAATAGATGCAATACTTGTTTAGGTATTACTTTTTCCTCTTCTCCATTCCTTCATTTTTGGGTGGTTCCTTACTGTTTGCCTCAAAAGGGTAGGTTTCAGCAGTTTACAGCTTTGTTTTTTCCTTCTCCAGAGTCTGGTTACCTTTTAATGTATAGTAGTGTACTATGGTGGAACCTCTCATTGCTGAATGCATATGGGTGGAGCTAAGTCCAGTAGTTTTCAACGTTGCCTTGAATTCTTAATACTTCTAAATATTCTTAAATTCCTCCTTTAGGTTTTCTACGGTCAGTTGTGGGATGTTTATTTAAGTCCCTGTCTTCTCCCTTCTCTAGTCAACTTTCCACTTCCGTTCATGTGTAAGCTTTACCTCTTTGATCTTTCTGCTACCTCTGGTGAGGATGCGTATCAAGATCCTTGGTGGATGATAAAGTGCTTATGGTGAACTACATTCAGCCCTTAACTGAGGGATAATCTGCATGCTTAGTAGCTCTTCTCTTCAGTCTGGTGTGAGATGTAAAAATCCTCTCATCACTTATTTTAGTTTTTGTTGAATATGGAGGCAAATAATATCTAAGATGACAATCAAACTTTGTATTCAGGATGAAACTTGCGTTTTGATACAGGTATGTGTGAACAGTCTTTGGTTTCTGGTAGAATTCATTAACTTAACACAAAAGTAATCCATAGATAATTGTAATGTCAGTACTTGAAATCCATGTGTATGGAAGTAAGGTAAAATGTGTGGTACGATGTTAGCGATTGAGAATTAACTGTGCATTTGCTAATGGCAACCCCATTTGACATAATAATTGCATTGCGCATTTGACTTACTGAACCTTTCTGCTTAAAAAAACATTTAGTCTGTTACACCGTTCCATGTGCAGAGATCCCAGGAGCTGTCATCTAAGAAGGAATAGGTAAAGACTGTAACTTGTTCATTAATATTAAAATGATTCATTGAGAGTAAAAAGATAATTAGGGGATTTATAGCTAAATGACTGTAGGAAAGATATAAAGTGAAAGGTAAAAATAAGGCTTTTCTAGCATATTAAACCTTTGCATTAAATATTATACGGATAATTGTCAGAAAGCATACATATAAAACAGTAAAAATGAGACAATGGACATAGGAACCCTTTGGATGAATTTAAGTTCTGAATGAATATTTATTAATATTAATAATTTTAAAATATTAATAATATTAATATTTATTCCAGATTCTTTAAATCCTTACCTAAAAGTTAGCACTTTTTCTTCCTGTTATTCATAAGGTGGAAACTGCCACATGGGTTTGGTTCCTTTGGCAGTTTGCCCTGCCAAAAACGTTAGCAAAACTAGACAGATCAAAGATTTCTCTGAGGCAGTGCTAGCATCTTGTTAGCCTACTTGAAGAATTGATTCCTCCTTGAATTATCACCAGCCTCGGTGCACGCTCTCTGGCTACGTGCTGGTAGCCCTTGGCCTTTGGAGCTGTAGGGTTGACGTCCATAGGGACATACCACAAAGGCGTGGAAACAACCAGCATTCATTCTGCTACTTTTCAAGGCTGTTTTCTGAAGTCTTCTGTCTTCCCCTCCAAAGTTAAGGTGATGAAATGTTCACTGTCACCATGTCATTCATCTTCCTTTCTTCCTCTGTTGCTTTTCTGTTACAGAGTGTATTGAATTCCATGGGACCTCTCACTTCCTGCTCGTTTACAGATACCACCTTTAGATTCTTCTAGATTTAAAACAGCTGAACATTTTAAATGCAGTTAGTTATTTACCTTTTTCAAAAGATAGATAGATTTTTGCTGCTATTATCTTATATGTTTTAGAAGACTCCTGCTCAATACTGCTGTGCTCTGAAATCAAAGCAATCTAGCAAAACATATCAGGGTACTATTAGTAATAAAAAGTAAAATAGTAATAAAAAAAAAAAAATTAGGTTGGTCAATCACAGAATCTTTCACATTGGTTCCATGGCTCAAAAGATAGCGTGTATGTATCATTGATGATGTATCAGCTGCTTCTGGGTGGCAGGCAGAAGTAGTTCCTACAGCTCCTATCAAATGCTCAGAAGTAAGTGTTTCCAGGCAGTGGTTGCATAACATCAAAAACTCCTCCCATGGTTCAACGGAGTGCCCACCCAGGTAATTGCTGCTGATGAAAATAATAGGAATGAGACCCCAAGGCTGGATCTGGATTTGGCACAGCCTGAAACATGAAGTTTGGATTTCTGCGTGTGGAGGAGTGTGCACAAGGGCCAATGGTACACTGCTGGGCCATCGTGCTGGGGATGCTGTGAAGATGATGCTGTGGCTCAGCAGCATTGTGGAGGGTGTGAAGGAAAACTTTCCTGTATCTGTTTATCAGCTATCATGAAGTTGGGACCCATGACAATTTTCCTCTGTGGTGCTGAGAGGGCCAGTGGCTGACAATTTGCCCAGGGGATCCTCTGCCCTGCTGCCATCCTTAACCTGGAACAAAGTGGCAAGGGATTCAGCTCCTTCCTCCTCTGTTTGGTGGGGGTTGGTTGACTGGTTTGTTCTTCCATGGTGCTGTTTCCTGTAAAGGAAGAGTTGTAGAAATGATTTTGGATGACTATCAAACTCATTAAAGTCAGAGATTTTCACCACAGGCCTCAGTGCTGTCAGGTAATTGTGCTATCCCCTGGTATGGGGACTCTGTTAACAGCTTCCTGTGGAAGAGGAGATAAACTCTTTATTTTCCTTTTTTTCTTTTTTTTTTTTTAAATAAAAGATTGTTAGGCGTCATCTATGGCCATTGTGGATCCTGAACAGTTTGTCCTGTGCTGACAGGCTTTCAAACTTCGTATAGCCATGAGTATCATCAAATCAGTTAATTTGCTTAATTCTTGCGTGTGCAGTGCTTTTTGTTCAGGGCAGTGATCAATAATAATGCACAAGGGAGAGAATTTTCACCAGCAGTATTAGGTGGGAATAAAAGATGTGTCTATTAATGCAAAATTCTTGGGGTAAGTTAGACAGCAGCAGTGTTGACTTACATGTGAAAATGAATATAGAGGTGTAGAGCGTTCCCCTAATGAAATTTGGAAAACTTGTTTTGTTTTGTTTCATTCCAGAGTCATTTTTGATTACAAAGTGAAGTTTTTCTGTCTCCTCCTCTGTTCATGAAAAGAAGCATTAATGTTAATATCTGTTTATTTTGTTGTACAGGCCACTTTCTGATTCTGAACAGATCAGCTTTTTAAAGAAAACAAGACTGTATATTCAGCAGCAAAAGTACGATGAAGCGGTAAGTGCGTCTTTGCTATCTATCTTCTAGAAAATTTGAGAACTTCTGCTATATGTAAATATATTTAGATTTGTTTAACTTAAACCAGAAAATATTTGTCCTTCTGATGCACATCTCACTTACCAACACAAATAAAATCCCATTGTAAGTCTCCAAAGTTTTGCATTTCATGACATCAGCTCTATTGAACAATACTGACTTACTCAGTTTTTTCTCATAGTTATTAAACTTTTTGCTACCATTTCACAGTATAGCAGCACACAATGTATGTTTATCTTTTCCGCTGTAAAAAAGGGTAAATTTAAAGAGATACTAAGGCATATAGATCATAATCATCCTTCCTAGGCTGCTAGTTGCATGAAAAAGTATGGTGACTTATTCTGTCGTAGACCCTGCTTTGTTTTGTATTTCTCTTACATGAACCAATTGTTCATGTTTTTAATTTTGCATTTCACTTTGTCAGAAACTGAGAGCCGTATGTGGAATCATTATGTGCTTCGCAAGTCTTGAATACCTTCCTAAGCATTTGCTGCTACTCACTGAGACAGGGTACTTGATGATTGCAATTTGCCAGTGCTTGTATTCTGACATTCACAGAAATAATTTGCAGAGCTCAATGATACAAAGAAGACTTTCATTTTAACAGGTTTAGGTTAGTTACTGACTTTTGTGTGAAAAAGCCCATGAAAAAGTTGAATCTGTACGATTGCATTTAACCTAGCAAATGCATGGAAGAATAATTCTGTTATGTGCTAAGGTTCAGCTCCTTTTTTTTTTCTTAATATGTTTCTCAGGGTTATAAACTACTGTTTCATGCACAGAACAACTAAACCTATTTTATACCTTGTACCTTTTCACTTACATCATTGTAAATTGGAAATAGCTCAGTTGACATCAATGGATTTTTTTGGTGTGAAAACAGACCTTTTTTATTTCCAAATACTACTTGTCTGTTACAGATTTACTTATAGGATGTATTTTAATCATTTTCAGTAGTCAAACCTGCAAGTTTGAGTGTTGGGTCATAGAACAGAATCATAGAAAAATTAAGGTTGGAAAAGACCTTCAAGATCATCTCGTCCAACCATCCCCCTACCACCAATGTCACACACTAAACCATGTCCCTAAGCACCAGGTCCAACCTTTCCTTGAACACCCCCAGGGATAGTGACTCAACCACTTCCCTGCGCAACCCATTACAATGCCTGACTGCTCTTTCTGAGAAGAAATGTCTCCAAATTGTTTTATTGTTGAAGAGTAGTGCTCTTTGTTCAATTCTTTGTTTTAATTGTTGAAGAGTAGGGGCATGACGTTTCCATTTTTCCACTCACCAGGGACATTGCCCAAATGCCAGGACTTTTCAACTCTGATGGAGAGAGGCTTGGTAACTCCATCAGCCAGTTCCCTCAGGACCCTGGGATTCATGTCATCAGGTCCCATAGACTTGTACCCGTTTAGATTCATCAGGTGGTCTCAAACCTCCTCTTCACTGACAGTGGGTGGGACTTTGATCCCCCAGCCTCCATCTACGGGTTCAGGGAAATGAAAGACCTGGGAAGCCCGTCTACCAGTGCAGATGGAGGCAAAGAAGTTGTTGAGTACCTCAGCCTTCTCCATGTCTGTCATTACCAATTACTCAGATATAGAAACTCACTCCTAATGTAAGAAATTAGCCACCTATAATCGCTTACACACTACTATTTTCACCCCTCAGTCTATTTTCACAAATGTTAGAGGCGCATGGTGGCCCTCGGGGACTCCTCCTGTCACCCCAGCACAGCAGCCCGAAGGAAGCTGAGTCCTCTCTTGTGCACTTCCTCAAGGCTCTGTGCAGAAGGGATGCCACCTCTCACACAAGGGCTGGGGGATGGGAAAGGAGCGCTCACACAACCCCTGAGAATCGACAACAGAGTTCTTTATTGCCAGGACATCCTGCAGGTAAGCTTGCGGGATGCCCATGGTGTTTGGTGGCTCCAAGCTAACGCTTGGGATGGAGCCTGTGCGACGAGTAGGGAGTTCGCCGGGCACTCCAGCAACACTGCTGGGGCGCTCTGATGGCACAGAGCAAAGACATGCTGGGGTAGTCGCAGGTCTGATCTGGCCAAGGTGGATCCACTTCCATCAGTTCCTCCACATCTGGTGGATCCATCTCCATGGGCTCCACGGTGTTTGGCAGAAGGCTAAGCCACTCCTTGCCTGGGACTGCCCAAATGGGATGCCTTCTGTCCGGAATGTTTTCAGGCCAGGGTGCCGAAGCAGGGGGTCGTCCAGTTCCACCCCTAGGTCCCATGCCACTGTCTGGTTGATTTTCATGCATAGGTTTGACGCTGCCGTCCATTTTACAGCCATGCCTGGGTCCCGCACTGTGTTCCGGATTTTGGGCATGCCTCTGCTCCCCACGGCTGTCTGTCTGATGCTCCTGACTTTGCCCCACGCCACTGCTGTGCCTATAGTAAGGCCCAGGCCCCCTGTTGCTGGGTGTTTGAGGGGCCGGCCTGTTCCCTGCATCGTTGCGGTACCAATGGTACCGCCTGTATCTGTGGGCTGGGCGCCAGAGGTCCCTTGGGCACTGGTGTCTCTTGTGCTGCCAGCGCTATCCCTCGGCCCACGACACATTTTTTGGTCAGGTGCATTCCTTCTTGGTGCTTCACCGGCCTGCATGGCTGTCCTCGCACACCAAGGAGGCCTGCCGCTCGCCTTGCTCTTCTAGTCTTCTTCCTGCCGCACAAACTGGCAGTCAGAGGGCCTAGATGCTCAGCAAGTGGTGGGCCAGCTGCAGGGGGCCTGTTTTATAGGGCCCAGAGCAAAGGCAGGGCAGTGGTGGCCACAGCAAGCCTCTGTGATGGAGTGGCCCCTGCATGGCCAAAGGTGGCTTTGTTGGGAGCGGCCTGGAAGATGCCCTCACGTGGAAGAAGGAGGAGGATTGGGGGGGTTGAGGGCCCCTTTTCTGGGGCTGGCTCCCCCAGGCCATTTGGCTTGCCAGAGGTTGCCCCTTGGCCACAGGGACTGCCCTTCACGTCCCATCCTGTGCCCTGGGTTTATTTTTAACACTGGTTTTTATGTAATTTCATTCTATTCTTTACAGAAAAGAACAGAAGCAAGGTGTATCTTCAGCCCCAGTGCCCATGTGCACTTTGTGCTCTGAATGAAGAATTTCTTCCTCACATCACATCTAATCTCAATCTCCCCTCCATTTGTTCAAAGCCATTACTCCTTGTTCCATCGCTACACTCCCTGAGAGAGTCCCTCTCCAGCTTTCTTTCATGTGAACTTGGAGTTGCTCAGAGGCCCTAGAGGTCTAGGGACTCAAGTCCTCTTATATACGAACTTTACTCCTTGTTTGCTTCAGGTACCCAATGTGTCCATGATCGCTCTTTTGAGTACTAACAAATTAGGGTTGTGCCTGTGCCTGTGCCCATTCTCAGCTTCCTATATAGCAAGATAGAAAGTTCTGTGCATTACCAGTGCATTCTGTGCTGGGATTTAGGAGTTTCTTTGCATTCTCAACCCTGCAACTCTTTACATTTCAAATATGTATTGATATTTGTTTTCTCAGGAATGGTGTGATTTTGGGGGGAGTTTGCCCCTTGGCAGACTCTTCAATAGTTGATACACTTTTTTCTGTTGATAGAAATTTTGTCCCAACTTTTTGGTTTAATAGGATCTCTGTCACCTGTTTTAACTGATAACAGCAAGCAGATGATATCAGCATACTCTAATTCATTTATTTTGAGGAACTTTCTGCCCTTCCAAGTGTTTTATGTGTAAGACTGCTTCTCAAAGGATTTTGACAGCGAGACAAATGTTAAATATTATTGCCCTTATCCTTGTACTTGACCTCTTATCTGATCAAGGCAGATCTGAACTTCTTTTTTCAAATTTCCTAGTACTTTGTGGGTCATAGGAAGTAATGGCACATTATTGATTGACATTTCCTCAAATTGAGCAGGAACTGGAAATCAAGTGCTCCAAGAGAAGAGAGTATTGTTTCTACTGGGAGATGGATGTGATATGTCCACTACTGTGCCTAGCCTTGAGAACCATATCAGGCGAATTAATGGAGACAATTATAATAATAACAAAGGATTTAATGGATACTTGGGCATATAAAGAAGCATCATTATGTGTGCTTAACTTCTTCTTATACCCTTCCTTAAAGATCTCTCCATCAATCAGAGAATCCTCTGTGACCATAAATTACACAGTTGTTTCCCATCTTTGGGAAAATCACTGGGGTCAGCACACCTGTGTGTAAGGAATGCAACTCACAGTGGGAATACCACCATCTTTATCATGGTGTCTCCCCAGTGGTTACTAAAGGGAAGGAGGTACTGAGCTAGAGCGACTTGTGATTTAACTTAGTACAGCCCAGTATCATCTGTATCCATAGTCATCCTCCTATTTAAATGTGGTGCTCTCAGAAGCTCGTGACTGTTTTTTTTTCAGGGGGTCACCTGTAAAGGTCAAATGCTGATGGAACAAACAAGTGGTGTGCTTTACAGAATCACAGAATCGTCTAGGTAGGAAGAGACCTCCAAGATCACCGAGTCCAACCTCTGACCTAACACAAGTCCTCCACTAAACCATATCACTAAGGGCTACATCTAAACATCTTTTAAAGACCTCCAGGGATGGTGACTCAACCACCTCCCTGGGCAGCCTGTTCCAATGCCTAACAACCCTTTCAGTAAAGAAGTTCTTCCTAATATCCAACCTAAACCTCCCCTGGCGCAACTTTAGCCCATTCCCCCTCGTCCTGTCACCAGGCACGTGGGAGAATAGACCAACCCCCACCTCGCTACAGCCTCCTTTAAGGTACCTGTAGAGTGCGATAAGGTCGCCCCTGAGCCTTCTCTTCTCCAGGCTGAACAAGCCCAGCTCCCTCAGCCGCTACTCGTAAGACTTGTTCTCCAGACCCCTCACCAGCTTCGTTGCCCTTCTCTGAACTCGCTCAAGCACCTCCATGTCCTTCTTGTAGCGAGGGTCCCAAGACTGAACACAGTACTCGAGGTGGGGCCTTACCAGAGCTGAGTACAGGGAGACAATCACTTCCCTAGACCTGCTGGCCACGAT
The DNA here is from genome assembly GCF_964034855.1 of Anser brachyrhynchus. NCBI lineage: Eukaryota > Metazoa > Chordata > Aves > Anseriformes > Anatidae > Anser > Anser brachyrhynchus. The sequence continues at coordinate 80,488,651 of NC_137695.1, read as the reverse complement.
GCTTCTTATACAGGCCAGGATGCTGTTGGCCTTCTTGGCCACCTGAGCACGCTGCTGGCTCATATTCAGCCGACTGTCAACCAATACTCCCAGGTCCTTCTCGGCCAGGCAGCTTTCCAACCACTCATCTCCCAGCCTGTAGCGCTGCTTGGGGTTGTTGTGCCCCAGATGCAGGACCCGGCACTTGGCCTTGTTGAACTTCATACAGTTGACCTCAGCCCATCAGTCCAGCCTACCCAGATCCTCCTGCAGAGCCTTCCTTCCCTCGAGCAGATCAACACACGCACCTAACTTGGTGTCGTCTGCCAACTTACTGAGGGTGCACTCAAACCCCTCATCCAGATCATCGATAAAGATGTTCAAGAGAACTGGCCCCAGCACTGAGCCCTGGGGGACTCCACTAGTGACCGTCCTCCAACTGGATTTAACTCCATTCACCACGACTCTTTGGGCCCGGCCATCCAGCCAGTTTTTAACCCAACGAAGCGTACGCCAGTCCAAGCCAAGAGCAGCCAGTTTCTTGAGGAGAAAGCTGTGGGAAACGGTGTCAAAAGCCTTACTGAAGTCAAGGTAGACCACATCCACAGCCTTTCCCTCATCCACCCAGTGTGTCACTTTGTCATAGAAGGAGAGATCAGATTCGTCAAGGAGGACCTACCTTTCATAAACCCATGCTGACTGGGCCTGATCACCTGATTGCCCTGCAAGTGCCGCGTGATGACCCTCAAGATAATCTGCTCCATGAGCTTCCCTGGCACTGAGGTCAAGCTAACAGGCCTATAGTTTCCCGGGTCAATCCTCCGGCCCTTCTTGTAGATGGGCATCACATTTGCTAGCCGCCAGTTGACTGGGACCTCCCCCGATAGCCAGGGCTGCTGATAAATGATGGAAAGTGGCTTGGCCAGCTCTTCCACCGGTTCTTGCAGTATCCTCGGGTGGATCCCATCCGGCCCCATCAACTTGCGTACAGATGGCTGACTTTATGTCCAACAGGAGTCTGAAGCAGTGCACACTCCAGTAGTTGATGTTGGCCAAAACACCGTACCTGGTTGTACAGAGGACACATGCTGGGAATGGCAAAACTGCTTGAGCTGCAGTTGTTGTTTGGGTTGATTTGTGGTATGGAGCTTACGTTACTTCAAACTGTTGCTTGTATGTTTTGTCTGTCTCTAGGTATCTCTGTGCAAAACCCTGATTAACCTTGCTTTGGAAGGCCTGTCGTATTACCATACTTATGACAGATTATTCCTGGGCCTAAGTATTGCAATGGGTTTCGTGGGATGGACGACTTACGTGATTCTGGTGATTGTCAAGACCCATACCAATTTGACTAAGACTGTCCAGAGCAGTAACAAGGTAGGTCAGAAATATGCAGTGATTTCTCCCTGTTTTCAGTGTTATACGTGTGCCTGGTGCCTTTGTGCAGGAGATCAAACTGCACACATTCCACTGTTCAGTTCTTTTGACCACACATGGAAACAGCTGCTATAATCCTGCCTGGTGTTATTGTTTGGACCATTAATTAAGATCAGTATTCCAATGCATTACAAGTCAGAATATGCAATACTGTGTTTTCTGAGTTTCTTTCTTACAGTTGTGCATTTTACTAAACGCTAATGCAAATGTAATGATTTAAAACTATTAGAGAATCTATCTATAACCAGAAGTCAATTTTCAGCATTAAGTGTAATGAAGTCAGCACTCTAGTAATAGTCATTGTTATACAATGAAGAATACAGACTTTTGGCTTCCACAAGCACAGTTGTTGTAAGTTGTTGGCTTCCATTTTGATTTTTGTTTTCTACTGTAGGGACAAAAAAATTTGCATGTAGATTCTTTTGTTCCTGTCCTCAGTAGTGGTGGGTAATCAGTCTTCAGAAGCCTTGCAATTGCATGATGGCATTTTTAAAATGTATAACCTGTTTTAATTGAAAGGTGAACTGTGGTTTCACAGGTCAGCTTGCACTCTTGCCCTTTACAATTTGCAAGAGTAGAGAAGAAAATATCAAAGAGTAAGCTCTTTATAACAAGGTTAAAATGGCTCGATTTTTCACAAAGTTCAAAATCCTAGGAAATTCATTTTTGTTTCAGTCATTCATCAGAATAGAGAGACCTCAAAAAGGTGAACCAGCTAAAAGCTAGCATTTCACTAGGGGAAGATTAAAGCTTTACAGAGAGAAACAAACAAACAGACAAACCCTCCCAGACTTAAGAATTTGTTTCAGAATAAAAGAAATTGTTTAATTTGGTAATGAGTATTCCTGTAGCATCTTTACTGCCTTCAGTATATTATTCTGGGAAAATTCCCATCATGCTATCTTGGTGTTTTTACAACTGGCTGAAATTGAGAGAGTCTTGGCTTTTAATGAAGATGATCAAACAGAATTGAATCAGAAAATATTCGTAAGCGATGTGCTTCATTACTTAGTTTTTCTTTCATCAACTAATTTAGAAGAAATAGTCCAAGATGCTTATGTTAGATATGAACAAAATAATTACAAAAATTAGACTGAATATCGGACATGTTAAAAGCTTAAGCAAAAATGTAGTATTTTTAGTCAACATCAAATTTCACTTCTAAAATAATTTGTTATTTTCAACAGGTAAAATCTCAAAAATGTTATGCAAAACTTAGGCCAGCGACACTGGTGGGGAAAAAAGAGGTTCCATATGTTGCATGTAGAATTTTTCTTTTCACTGTTTTAATAACAGGCCCTTTTCTATAGATTTTTTATTTTTTTTAGTGTTCATATATATTTAGGGAGTCACAGTGTGAGCCTGACGCTTCTTACGTGGAAGTTATTTGGTTTATAGATAGTATCAGAGCTACTTAAAGAATATTGCTGAGAAACCAATCTACCATTGACAAATAGTTTTGTGCAAAGCACAGCCGTGTATATCCAGTAGCAGCCTTTGAATAATGAAACTGCATATCCTGTATATGTCATCTATAAAAGTCAGTGGCTTCTTATGCTGCTTATGAAAAAACATTTTTTTTCTTTTAGAGTGGGGTGTTGTTTCACTTAGAAAGAAGCCTAACCTTTTAATCTAATTCTAAACATTCACAGAAAATGTGAAATCAGTTTCTATCTTCAATGCATGACCAGCTATTGGATTGTATAATCTTTATCTCGATGTGGAATAAAACGTTGATTGTGTGTGTTTACTCATTCGACAATAAATTCCATTGTGTGTATATCCTATCTATACATATTCATTTTGTGTACGTGTCAGCAAATGTAAAATTTAAAACTAATGGAACCAAATTGCATTAGGTCAGCTTTCTGTATGACTTTCTTTTCCTTTAATGGCGTATCTTAGCAGAAATTGTATTTTAAAAATCATTTAGAACTTGCATTTGCTGTCAGCTTAGATCAGGGCAGTTTTATGTCAATTACGGCAGGGAGGAGAACAAAAACTGCTAACCCATCGATGTGGCCTGCTAATTGAGTGTCTTGTCTTCTCAGCATATCTAGCGTAGTCGTGTATCCTTTTAAATAACTCATTCAGAGAAACTGGCATTTCTGTTATAAAAGAAAACAGGTTTTTCAGTCATTACCTACCCATTGTGCTGAGGACTGCTCTGCTACTAAAGCTGCCTTCACAACCTCAAGTTGCAATACCAAAAGATAAAATTGTTCATTTAAAACTTGCATGTAATCTTCCTCTACCTGAATGTTCCTAAAGAAGGAAAAGTAGTTCCATGACCAAGTAAAAGGTGGATGGATTGACTGTTTAATGCTCTTCTTTGTGCAAGTGAGAGACCGCTGCTAACTGCTGATTAGTCCCCATCAGCCTGCGCTGCTTCTTCAGCAGGTGCATCAGTCTTTGCACCAGGAAAAATTGGGTTGGCTCACAGGGCAGCTCCTGCACCACCATCCTTGCTTTCATCTCCACTTTGTTAGCAGCAAATTGAATTTGGGGCTGGCTTAGCTTAATGCCCAAAGGTGGAAACTGCGGGGGATCAGGAGCAACTTAGGGGAACTTAGCTGTGGAAGGCTAGTGGCAAACCTCCTTCGGTAGCTGCCACTAAATCCTGAAGAGCTGATCGCAGTAGGAGTTGATGTCTTGTATTTTAATTTGTTTCTCTTATAAATGCCTCAAGTAGGAGAAGGAAACGTGTGCTAATGGAATTTTCATTAAATGCTTTGACCGTAATGCTGTGAACTTGAACTCAAAAGGTTATGCTTTGAGTCTATTTTTAGAATCTAAATTTAAGAGTTGTTTTTTTCCAAGACTCTTCGTGCTCTGACTTCCACTGGACTTCAAGCATCTGTTGAACTTAAATAGTGTTGCACGCATTAGGCTTCCAGATTGTACAAGTGCACTTTACCTGTGCGGAGTTTACTGCAGGACCCTACGCAGAGCAATATTTAGAAGCAGATCTTCAAATCCTTCTGCAGCTTTTAATTGGGCTGGAAACAGCATCCAGAGTTGTATTCATAGACACGAGGCAGCTTGAGTGGCTGTTCTAACATAGCATTTGCTTTAGGGTGTAACTCACAAGTGGAAAATAGCTTGTAGTTTAAACCATTTCATTGCTGTTTTAGCGTTGTTTGTCTAACAATGTTTGTTTTTCAGGAATCTACAGTGCTCTTGTACAGTTTTACATTTGTTGGGATGATGATAACGTTTTTCCTGTTGATTCAAACGTGTCCTTGGACATACTACATATATTGTCTGTTGCCGGTACCTGTGTGGTATGCAGTTATGAGAGAGTGAGTAAAGAATATGTTTTACAAATTATGTTTTTTAAAACCAGGTTCATGTGTCCTTTTTGTTGATAATTAAATTATTTCTGTAAGTTTGGGAGAAAAATAGATACAACTGTAATTAAATTTGCTGAAATGTTTTCTGAGACATTCCAGAGTACTCTGGTTTATATTTCACTTGACATATAGAAAAGTTTCCAAACAGGCTAATGCAGCTGCCAGTTCTAGCAGATATCTTTTCTTTTAGCAAAAATAAATTCATGTTATTCCAAGATGAGATGTTTTCAGTACTTTGGAACAAACAGGTGCTAAAATCTTGACCAAAAATGGGTAAAATGGAGCGGGTTGTTCCTTTTCTTAAGTTATTCTGAAATGGTCTGATTCTGGAAGTGTTAGGTATGCTGAACTCCAGCTGCTTTTGGAGAAGATGTGCTAGTCATATTGAGGATTGTGCTCTGATACTGAAGTGAACTGGTCTTGTTTGGCTTTAACTTGACTAAATACCTCATGTCCAACAAGACTTCTTCCTTTCTGTTTTCTATTACTTCCATAATCTACTGGCAATTCTGTAGATACCAACTAGGTATTATTCAGGGAAAATGAGACCAACTGCAGTTAGATAATGAGCTGCCTCATAAAACACTGGAAGAGCTAACTGTTTTTTTTTCCCTCTAAAGCATGTGAATGTTTCATCAGTTATGATGGACATTAAACACAGCATAACCAAAGATGTTCATAAACTCAGAGTCAATTTGGATAAAAAGCAATCTGAAGCTTGTCCAAATACTCATGAAGATATGCCAGAAATGGGAGGGAAAAAACTGAAGGGTTTTATTGTAGGTTTTATATCAAATAAAACTGGGCAGAAGGAGCCTCAGGCCATCACCCAATCTTAATTTCTAGCTGCAGACAGGATCTGCAATACCTTGGTCATTTCTTGTGCTCTGACCCCTCACCCCTGCCCTTCAAAGCAGTAAAAATTTATATTATTTCTGTTGTGTTACAATAATGATTATTGTGTTCCATCATTTTGAACAGACTTCATGTTATTCAAAACCTCGCTGCAAATCTCTGGTCACTTCCAATCAGTCAGTCTCTAGGATTCATCTTGATTTCTATAGTGGGAATTGAAATACTAGTAAGTATCTTATTTGTATGTATCAACAGGGTATCTCATTGCTACCATTTCTCTCTGAGGAATTGTAGGTTTTATTAATGTGCTTGGTTTTCAATCTTACGTTGAATTTTCTTTATTAGGTTTTCAGCTTTTTCTACCGCTCTACACTCACTGTGGGTCTTCTTGTGTTTGCTGGCTGGCCAGTGATCACACAGCTGTGGGTTCAAGCAAAGGTACTGTATGGCTTTTCTTGCTTTACTTAGCAACAACAACAACAACAACATTTTAAATGACTGGCAGATGATTGCAACTTAGGATGTTGGGATTCATCTCTTTTGTAATGCTGCTTCTGATTCTTTTTCAGTTATGCTCTAACTCTGATCTTTGTCAGCAGCACGTAGCAAAGCAAGGGAATTTCATGTGATTTGGGTAGAATTCTCATATACAAGACAAGCAATAGGATTGGTTAAGAATCAGAACTGATTTGACAGACATTTTGACTGACAGCTGTCATGCATTCTAGTCTACAGTGATTTTAGGCAAGAACAGTTGTAATCTCTCTAGGTTACAACTTGACAGAATTCTGTTTTTTTTCCTGGAGTCCAGTATCCTGGCTGTCACTGTCATGTATCATGCTTCTGTTCTCATTCCAGGATAGCTATGAGCTAGCTATCAGTTTTCTGTTGTTAGTGACAAAAAGAATGGTTGGTTTAAAGTCATATGAAGTGCACATCATTTATCGAATTGTCGTAGTGACAAAAGCATTGACATACATGACTGGTGAAAATGCCACCATTTAAGAAATATATTTTTTAATTGAAAAAAAAAAAGAAATAACTGAAAAATGCTTGTCATGTCTTTATTGTCCGCAGTCAAATGGCGTGTATTGTTCCTCAGAGGCAGCTTCCTCTACTGCTTTTCACAGGAAAAAAACTCCTCTGCTTCAGTAGATAAGGATGTGAAGTGGCACAATCTTTAATATAAGAGACAGTTGTTCCATTAGTTTGTTGAAACTTCTCTTACCTTGCAGAATACCTAAAACCTAGAGGTCTGGGGTAGCATTAGCATTTTAATTGAAATAAAAATTTGTACCCAAATTGCTAAGTCTTGCTTTGCAAGAACTATTGTGATGTAGGCTTCTCTTCGCTTTCTTTTATTGTATCTCAGTAATCAAGTAACACGTCTTAAAATTGGGTGTACAAAGAAGACACTTTCTAGCCCTGAAAATATGTTTTCTGTGACTAGAATCTGACAAGAGCTTGAAAATTTTAAGTGATGTATCTCTTCCTGACTATTGAAAATAAAACACCTGAGAGTTTTCTTTTTCCTCACAGCAGAGAATTTAGGGAACTAGTTAGGTGATTATGGAAGGTAAATCAAATGACATTCAGATACAAAGACTGGAAAATGTTACCATATTGCTAGAGATTGGCGACTAGTTAGCTGCTGCAATCTTCTGATGAGATTACGGTTTTATTCCTTTCTTCCATAAGGTTACTCAGCAGCTTTCTGGTTACTGCAATGTGCATGAAGGCCACGCTTTGAGAAAGCGCTTTTAAGAATAAAAATTAAAGCTTAGCTTTAATTCTCATTGTCTTTGATGGGATTTTGACAGCTGTGTAAATGAGTTTCTTTTTTGGATTAAATCAAAGCTCTGTAATTCAAATGACCTTGTGGCCTTTTACAGTTAATCTTATTATTGATATATATGTGAGGTTTTTGTCTGTTGGGAGGTGCTTGTAGCTGTTGGTAGTTCACTGAATTTTTTGTTTTTTGTCTGTCCACGTGACGATTGTCTATCCATATGGCCTCCAAAAATCCCATTTGTTTTTGTTTCTTTTAGACAACAACATCGATCTGGACTGTTCTGTGTGCACTCCTGGCAGTATTTCCTTTAATGCCTGTTGTAGGAAGAGAACCGAACATTCCTCTGGTGTAAGAATCTTGTCTTGCTGTTTAAGAGTTTTATTTCCCTCTTTGATATTCAGAATTTAGACCAACTTGATATATGTGAGGAGTTGTGTTATTGAAAGCTGGCTGAGACAGATATTGAAATTCAGAATTTAAGTAATATGATTATAGAGACGTCGGTTAGTCACTAATGTCAATGAGAAGAGACTTTTAATTCTCTTGCAGTACTTCAAAGAATGCCAAATCCATTTGCTTTTTGCATTATTCTGTGATTTCTTGTGGAGGGAAACATTTTTCACAATACCAGAATTGGCAAATTGTACATGAAAATAAAGTCATTAAAGGAGGAGCTTCACTGGGGTACAGACATGGTAAATAGCAGTGACATGTGAATATGAATATTTATTCAAAAGCAGTTTACTTTGACAGCATCTTTCTGAATTTCTCCATCTAATTTTAAATACTTTGTCTTTGAATAACTTCCTGTAACTAATGAGTTATTCAGAGAAATAGAACAAATAGGATCACGAGAGCTCTCCTATTGTGTGCTACTCTTTCATCATAGAGGCATTCTCTTTTATCTGGATGCAGTCCAGTTAGTTGGCCTGAAGGAGTTAGGCTTGTGTTATCCTTGTAGTTACTGCAGAGAGACTTGGATTGACCTGGACTGCAGGGGCTCCTTCTGCTGTCTGACAGAACATACGGTGGCCCATGGGAGTCAGGGTGCCCGATCCTCAGTAAAATATGGGTTGAGGGCAGCAATATATGATTGCAGATAGAATAAAGAGCCCATATATTTTCAAAATTATTTACGTTCTGCCTCAATATTTTTCACTGTAATTTAAATCTATCCATCGAAAACCTTTGGTGCTTGGGCATATTAGAAATATTCAAGACAGATTAGTGATGGCTGTAGTACCACCTCTTGGCTGTATATACAGATCTGTATGTCTGCTGGTTGTGAGCTTTTTTATTCTTTATAACAGTTTAGCACAGTTTAGAAATCAAAATGGAATTAAATTACCTTCAAGTCTTCCTCCCTGACACTTCTTTACATTCACCTTACCCTGGCTGTTCATCTTCCTATTTATTTCTCTAATGAAACATTGTACCTCTAATATAGCTTGTACCTGTCTGAATCTTGTCAAGGGAGTTTTGAAATTGCAAGGCCTTGAAGCAGCAATTAAAAGTATATGTTTATGTGACACTTCATGATATTGAAGATAAGGAGATACTGGAAGAGAAGATACCACAGGATGAAATTAAAGTGCCAGTGAGAAATAGGTGCATTTATTAAATCTGTTCTTGAACACTGGCACTATAGGTCAGGCCAGCGCTTCTTCAGGACATTAATAAAACTTGCACAGTATGATCCTGACTAAACTCCTTCATAAAAAGGAAGCATACAAGAGGTGAATGCGGGGTTGCATGACCCAGGAGGAACGTAGACATGATTGACTCAGTGTGCAGGGTGGGTTAGGATGCCATACAGGAGCCAAAGGAAAACTAGGGAAAATGTGGACTCTGCTGTTCATTGGGACAGGGGACCTGGTGGCAAAGGACTTGGAACAGACTAAAGCCTTCCTTGCCTCTGTTGTTATTGGTAAGACTGACCTTAAGGATCCACAGCCTTCAGGCCCTTGAGACCTGCAGGAAAGTCTGGAGCAAGGACAACTTCCTCTTAGTGGAAGAGGATCAGGTTAGGGAACACTTTATTTGGAGGATCCAGGGAGCTACAGGCTGGTTAGTCTCGCATCAATCACTGGGAAAGGCAATGAAGCAACTAATCCTGGAAACAAACCGTTTCCAAACATATGACGGAAAAGAAGGTGATTGGGAGTGGTCAACATGAATTTACGAAGGGGAAATTGTGCTTGACCAACATGACAGCCTTCAAAGATGAGATGACTGGCTGACTGAACAAGAGGAGAGCAGTGGATACAGTTTATTTTGATTTTAGCAAGCCTTTTAGTATGGTCTTCCATAACATCCTCATACAAAAACTGATAACATACAGGCTAGGTCAGTGGACAGTGAGGCGGACTGAAAACTGGCTGAACTTTCAGGTTCAAAGGGTTGTAATCAGTGACACAAAGTCCAGGTGGAGGCCAATCAGTAGTGGTGTACACTAGGGCTTGGTACTGGAGTCAATTATGTTTTGATATCTACATTATTGACCTGTTTGATGGGATAAAATGTACCCTCAACAAGTTGGCAGGGGATATAAAACTGCGAGAAGTGGTTGATTCACCAGATGGATGTGCTGCCATTCAAAGGAAGCTCAGTAGGCTGGAGAAATGAGCAGACATGTCCCTTGTGAAGTTGAGGAAAGGGAAATGCAAAGTCCTGCACCTGAAGAGTAACAACCGTATGCATCAGGCAGGCTGAGGGCTAACTGGGTTGACCATGAGCTCTCACTGTGCTCCTTGCAGCAAAGAAGGCCAGTGGTGCCCTGGGCTACTTTAGGGCGAGCATTGCCACCAGGTCAGGGATGGTGATTATTGTTCTCTGCCCAGTCCTGGTGAAACACATCTGGATTGCAGAGCCAGTGCTGGAACATCTGTCATATGAGGAGAGATTGGTAGCTGAAACCAGGTATCCTGGAGAAGACTCAGGAGGGTCTTATCCAAGTATGTGTATACTTGAATGGGGGAGAAGAGTAAAGATGACAGATTCAGATTCTTCTCAGTGGTATTCAGTGAAAAGACAAGAAATGGGCACAAATCCAGGTACACAAAATTCCATTTAAACATAAGAAACTTTTTTTTTTTTTTACACTGATTAAAATGGTCAAAGACTGGATCAGGTTGCCCAGACAGGTTGTAGAGGTTTTGTTGTTGGAATTATTCAACACTCAAGTGGACATTGCCCTTAGCAGCCTGTGGAAATTGGCACTGCTTTGAGTAGGGAGTTAGACTAAGTTGCTCTCCAGAGGTGCCTTCCAATCTTCATTCTGTAAGTGAATAGCCTGCAGTTGTGTTACTGTTCTGGCTAGATCATTACCAGAAAATTACTATTGTAATGCAATTAAGCAGACCGATTTTATTGAATATGAGCTATTTGTACTTTTTTTGTTATGCCTGAGACAACACAATGAGTGGAGAAGTCACAAACGGGCATTTTGGTCAGTAGCCTCTACATGGCGATGCCAAAAGACAAATGGTGGTAACTGAAAAACTAAAAATGATGGGTAACAAAGCAGGTATGTGGCCAAAATGGTGATTTTTGTCACTACCCAAAAAGACTGTAAGTCTGTATTTGTGGACGATAAGCTTGTGGAAAAAAAAAAAAAAAAAAAAGTACATGACTCTGAATTTTGTTTTTCCAAAGCTGGATGTTAAAATTCCTTTAATGTATTCTGTCTTGATACTGTAACAAGTTATTTTATCTTAGTGAAGAACACGTCTATGAAAAAGTTCTGATTTGTTAATTTTGGTGCAATTTCTGAGGATTTTATTGTTCTTTTGTTTTTATAGAATAGCAGCTGGTTTGCTGACTCTTTTGATCTCTGGCTTCTCCTTGGCGTCTTCCTGTAAAAGTGAAAATAAGTACAGAAATAATGAAGATATGAAAGTACATTTTTATCAGGTCAGTTGCTACTTTACAGTAATTCTCAATGTTAATGTTTCTATGTGCAATTTTTTTTTTTACTTTAAGAACCTTTTCCTACCAAAGCCACAATTTTCAAAAAGAAATTGGTTGTTGCTGAGTTTTCTCCTTAACTGCTGTCTTCGAGAGGACTGTATGCTCATGGTAATACACATTTTTAAATCTCATAATGTGTTCCCAAAAGCTCTTCCTTTATGTGCATTGGTACCTAAATGTGCATGCACATTGTGATGCTCTGCTCCAAGAATTTGATGCTCTGCTCCTGCCTTCAGTCTGTGTATTTAATTCCCACTGACCTTTGCAGGACTGTCCATGCACACTAAGGACAAGCTTGTTGGTTCAGGGGTTTATTTCCAGTTTCTGGGTGGCTGTTTGAAAAACAACTGCGAGACTGATACTGAGCTGCTTTTCTGTTCATTAAATCTTCTTTCAGATGAAAGATGAGATTTTTCTTCGCAGCTTCATAAAATAGGTAGATCTTTTCATACTTGGTGCTAATTAAGTTCTAGAGAGCTTTTAAGATTTTAATAATACTTTGCATGTCTGCAGTCCTCAATTTTTAAAAAAACTTGTTACAAGATAATGGTTTTATTTTAGGACTAACGGTGTTTCTTGAAAGCTTTATTGGTTATGACTTGTATGCTGGAATTTCCTCTTGAGCTAAGCAATGCATTCGTTATATTTTCTTTTTAGGTATGGAGCTCAAATTGTTTAAGAGGAGGTGGGGAAAGAATACTGAAGTCTTAAAATGCCTTTACCTGAGCATGCGTGTACTTATGATGTGGTGGTGGTTTCTCTTAACTTTTTCAGCTTAACGTAGGAAAGGAAGTATTGGTTCCCATCTTAAACATTTAAGGCAGACATTTCTCGTATATAATCAGCCATGGATTTCTCACTGGAAAGCTCAGAAACAACTTATATTGGGGGAGTGGGAGTGCTCTTAGGTGGGCCAAGGTCAGCCCGCCACACAACTGTGACAGCATCTCAGCAGTGTAACTTTGTGGAGAAACTCACAAACGAGGAGGAGGATGAAATAGATCAGTAGTCAAAGAGTAATGCCAGATGCTTCTTGAGCCAGCTTCAGAGATTCAGGAAATCCTGTGAGCCCTGCGATACTTAATTAGATGAAAAGGGTCTGCCTGCTTGTTCAGGGAGAAACATCTTCCTTTTAGTCCCAAGCTGTAAGAAGATCATAAAGCTCCTCAATTTGCTCCCTAATCAGGGGATATTTTTACAATAATGACATGTCATTACTGTTATCTATTAGGTTTTTATTTCAATAGCTTTCTTAGGAGTGACAAATCTGGGATCCATCATTCACTCTCTGGGTGAGGAAAGGATTGGGAAGGAAGAACATTTAGACTCAGAGGGGGAAAAGAACATTACAGAGCCGTTACATATGTTCCTCGGTTAAGAGCTTGTTTTGCGGTTAAAATTTATTTGGTTGCTCTGAAATGTACAGGAATGCTAAAGGAAAACGTCTGTCAGAACACTGGTGTCATTTCTAGACACTGGAATTCCCTTGTTCTCCCTTTACTTTTTCTTTTGAGTTGGAGTTTTCAGAGGGGCTGGGGTGGGAGGAGTCAAAAATGCTGATCTGGAGCATTTTGAGCTGTCGAGTTCAAGACACAACTCCTGGGCAGTTTTAAGGGTGAGATGCATCTTCTCATCAGACAAGGCCTATTTTATAAAGGCAGCGGTCAGGTTACTGATGCTCCTACACATAAGCACACACAATCAGGTTCTTGCTTTGCATCTGAGAAAGGATTTCTTGAGAACAGTTCCTGCAGCTCCCCCACCTGTGCTGTTTGGAAGCTGTCACTGGAAGTAATGCTTTCCTCTGATATGTGTTACTACTTAGGAGAAAAAGAGTGGTTGCTTGATGATTCTTATTCTTCATTTTGGTGAATGAAAGGATAGATTCATTTGCTATGGTTCGTTCTTCTTGGTGTGCTCCTTTCCTGTCAAGTGTTGATTGAAGTAGAAGGAAAAATATAGTGTCCCTCATGAGCAGTCTTTAAGTTATGCCTTGGGATTCCCTTAGCAACTTCGCCAACCTGTCTTTATAGGTTCAGCTCTGACCAAAAGCCTTTGAACTACCCAAGAGAGAAGGAATAACTGGAGGTTCTAGCTTTACTACTTCTTTCAGCAAAAAAAACCCTGCTGATCTGGCCTAACTTCGCTTACCAGGATCCCTTGACTCCTCTTTTTTCAATCCCTTTCTTCCTTGTTCTGGTACTGTCTGCATGCAAGACCCCTCTTTTGAATCTTTCATTTCAAATTTTCAATCGCTCATCTCAAATTTTTGCATCTGTTCATTTAGGATGAGATGCATTTTCATACAAGAAAGCGGATAATATTTCCTAAAGACTCAAGTAGTTCTTTCCATTTGCCCGAGTTGTTCGCCACAAGTTATTTTGGAATTGCATCTCAATAAAGATGCTTCCCTTTTCAGTTTTCTTCCTATGTCAGAGAAAGAAAGGGGTTCAGCATTGCTTAGGCTTTTTTTGTTGTGCTTATTTTTTTTTTCTTCAGCAGACAGCTTTCTTCTTTCTTGTCCAAGGGAGCTTCCTTTTCCATCTGAGAATTAGCCTGTAGTGAAGATGCCATGTCTGGTAAGGAACAAAGCTTGTTCCATTACGTTAATTGTTCCCCCTTTTGGCAAAAAGAGACCCACAGAGGAGACAAAACTAAAAATAATAATAATAATTTTTTTAAATGGCAGCTTGTATGTAGCCATCCCCAGAGATGATAAATATCTCGGGTCCAGTCCTGAGCTGTATATTTTTTTCTTGGTTTCTCCATGCATGGAACAGAGTATATTTCCTGGCAAATGAGTATGAACTACCTACCTGTATGGATCTGAGAGCCCATTTACAGGCTACGCATTCGTTTACTGGCTTTTGTAGGTATTCATCGTGGATTTCCAACACTGGTCTTAGCCTTAAAGAAACAAAAAAAGACAGACAACCAAACATTGTGATCAAAAAGATTTGTCAACTGAAGTGTTATAAATAAAAGTAAAAATACAGGATTAATTAATTATATGTACATTTACAGTTGTAACAGAATCTTCAGTTTTGTTCAGACCTAGTTTTGTAGTTTTGATATATGTCACTGTCTGCTTGAGGCAGAAGGATACTAATTACTTCCCTATTGTTTCTGAAAATTGTGAAGAGTTTCTTAGGTTTTCTTTTGATATCATTAATGCGGGAATAACACTTTTTCCCGAATTTGGTTTCCTGTGGCAAGGAGAGCGTTGGTTTCTGGTTAATGCCACTTCTGTCTTTTAGAAGGCTTCGGGAGTGCTTAAAAATGAGTTAGTTATAATCCTTCAGCTAGACTGCTGCAGTGCTTACTGTACGACTTCATTTTTTTGGCTGGAGTGAATGTCGGTTTAGCTCTTTGCCAGCAGTTTCATAGCTGAGGTCCAGTTCTGGTTGTACCAAAATCACTGCTGTTCCCACTGGCTGATAAGGCTGGGCCAAGCTGTTATTCCTATGAGACCTGAGCTTCCTGTGGGTCCAGGGTGGGCAGTTGATTGGTTTTCTTCTTTCAATTACTTAAAACCCCAGTAGGAATCCATGTCATATCTATGGAGTTAGGGGACAGGAGGGTATTTTCAGCCAGCCTTGTATGCAGTCCAGCAGATGATGCTGGTTCTTGGACCATCCTCTCTGTGGGCTGTTGTCACATGTGGTGCTCAGGAAAGTTGCTGGCAAGGACATGCAGGGACTGCAGATGTCACTTTTGGTTTCCTCTTTCTGGCTGAGACCCGCAGATGACCATTTCTCAGAGGCCAGCTCTCAGGCTGTTCAAGAAGAATCTCTGAACTAAAAGGAGGTGTGCAGGGGGAAGGAAGACAGGTTCTTAGCTGGAGACCTCTCTTTACATCTCCAAGTTGCTTCTGTGTTGTTCCACAGTCCTGGAGATGTCAATGAAAGCTGGGAGCACTTTGAACATCAGCTAAACTGTGAACACAAATCTCAGAAGCAGACGCTGAGCACCACCCCAGGTCTAGCATAGATCTAGCAGCAGTAAATGGGGTTTTACTGATGTGCCCAGATCATCACTAATCTTACAAGGCACAAGCTATATTATGCGTGATGACTCAAAGTGACTTCACCAGTGACTAGGAGGTAGCAGGGGGGATTACCAGAGCTCATGACACTCAAAGAAGTTGAAAAGATATGTCAAAGGGGAGAGGGGATCTGGCCTTGATGCAGTGAAAAGATCCCAAATAAACATCAGAGGTCTAAATGGGCCAATTATCTGAGCTTTTGAAGGCATAATGGTTTGACCTAGTTTGGTCACATAGAAATACAAGTTACATTTTCATGTGCTCTGAAATTAAGCAGAACCAGCAGATACTGAGCACCTCTGAAACTGGGCCAAGAAAGGGTGCTGACTGCCAAATATATCCTCTGGGCAGGTACCGCTAAATGTCAGGATGGGAAGTGGCAGCTATTCCTATGGTAAAAAGTTAAGGCTGGGAACACTGTTTAGTTGCTTTGCCTTAAAAAAAAAACACAACAGCAATTAGATCTTGCAATGCTATTTTAAAGCACGTTTGCAAAGTGCCGTGTATGCTTGATTTGCCTTTAGTGGAACTGTGGAGTTGTGAACAAATAGCAGTAATTAAAAACTTGGCTCAAACATTTTCTTGAATAATTGTCTGCTTTCAAAAATAACTGACTCATGGGGTAATGTCCCTAAGGGTGTGCTTTATGTTGTTTTTTTTTTGGGGGGGTGCTCCTACCAGATGACTGATTGGCGCCTCCTGAATTAGTCCAAAACAAAAACCCTTTCCATCTTCTGTGTTTTTCCAGAGCAGAGGCAAGTGTGCTGCCCCTGCAAAGCTCTTAACTATCCTTTCCCTTCCCCCTGGGCCTGGTCCTGCAGCAGAGCCAGAAGTTCTGCTGGTTCTTCATGGCTGCCATGCAAGGACAAATGCTCTTCTGCCTATTTGTTCTGTGTTTGGTTGGTTCTTTTTTTCACATTTGCACTTATTTTAAGAAAAATATAGGGGGAGGAGGATGTGGGAAGGTGATAAATGGGGTTAGCTTATAAAAAGGGAATTCCATGTTGAGCTTTGATTCGTTGGAGGATTCTCACAGTATCTAGCAAATACGAAACATATATACCTACGAGTGTGTAAAATATGCGAGGAAATCAGAAGAGGCATTGTTACTTGATGACTTTACAAGATATATAAGGTGTTGGCAAAAAATTGGGGGCATATATTTTGTGTGGTTTATGTGGTTGTTTAAGGAGTTACTGTTTACAGAGGGTATATCACTGCAAATTACTGATCTGGAACACTTAAGCTATTTAAAAATAGCATGAATAAGTTTTAAAATAAATTTAAAAAAAAAGACTAGAAAAGTTTTAAAGGGCATAAATTCTACAAAGGTAGAAATACTCTACTTACATGTCAGAAAGACTTCCTCAGGCTTCCCACTCTTGCATTGATTCAGATGAGGTGTTTATGCAACTCTAAAGCATATTTACATATTTAGTATGAGGTGGCAGAGATCCCTACACTAATTACGCGTTTTATTGATTTTCTTGTTTCTAGATGTTGAGTATTGCACTTTCAACATATGTTGTGAGCAATACCCATAACAGTCTGAAGAACAAACAGGGATTGCCTGTATTCAATCAAGTTATCAGTTGGACCACTCTAGGTAAGAACATCTTGCTTCCCAAACTTGTTTTCTGATAATTTGTAGTGTTAGGGGTTGGTTGGGGTATTGTTAGTATTAACATTTTACTTTTGCACATATTCCTTGATTTGAATCCTTATAGTTTGTAAATGTGTTTACTGTTCTTTTCTATTTTTTTTCTGATGAATGTGTTAGTCTTCTAAAAATTACTAATTCTAAATTAATAATTAAAATTCTAGTAATTCTAAAAATTACTTCTTTTTAAGTTTGTAATAGAATGTGAACAACTGTGACTTATAAGTAGCTTTATCTTTTGTTTTGAATATTCTGAGTATCTTGAAGATCCCTTTAGGGATATAACGGTACAAATGCCGTTTTTGCTTTACTTGAAGCCAGATAAGGGTGATCTGAGATGTTCTACAAGCAAGCCAGTTAAAGCACAGTGAAGTAATGAAAAGATTGTTGCTATATTTCAATAAAAATAAACCTGCAGCCGATGACAGAGATCCCTGGAGTATTGGGTAGGCTTTTCAGAGCTGCCTTACAAAGTACTTGTGAACTAATGATATTAGTATACATTTGATATGTTAGAACCTAACTATTAAAGAAAAAATTTACAAGACTGGATTTTTCACTGCTCTTAAATTAAAATCTTAGGATGATTAAACACAGCAAATGTAATTATCACTGGGGTTATAGACCACAGTAAAGTAATGCCTTTGGTATTTCAGCTATAAAATAATTTCTGTAGGGCTCCATTAGAAAATGTTAGGAAATATTTATCACTGACTCATTTGGAATATGGGACTTCTTTTAAAGCTAAACATATCCCCTTTTAAATTTGAAAGCAGCAGTTTCCTATAAGTCAGGACCAAGAATTTAAATACAGCTTAATGGAAGAATTATGGCTCTTGTTTTCTAGTTGCTGAATGTCAGATACTGTGTGCATTCCTGTATTGGTGACATTGCTGTAACTTAATCAGATTTTGTCTGTTTTGCCATTCTTGCTTCTGTTTGATTGAACTAATTCAAGACTGATACAACTGATTGTGATCACTATGTGTATGAGGAACACTTTTTGTAATGTAGTTCTCTTTGGAGCATTCTCTTTTCCATCATCCTTTCCTACCTCTTCATACCCTACTAAGCTAAGTGCTTGTCTCTGTGTGGATGAATTCCTTGCAGTTTTTAAAGTCAATGAAATCAATGATGTCCTGCTTGGCTTACTGTAGCAGGAATTGAGGTTAAAGGTTATCTTTCTCTCCTGTGTAATGGTGAGAGAAAAATATTTTTCATCAAAGAGATGATTTGGGAAGTCATAGAGGTCTAGAGTTATAAGGAAAAAGTATATTAGAAATTCTCTTTGCTGATGGTGTTGTGTCTATGATAGAAGCAATACTGAAAGTGAAGCAAGCTATGTGCCCTGTTTGCTGCCATGGTGGTATTGAATATTTCAGCAAAATTTTTCAGACTGGAAGTAATCATTTTAAGTGGATGTGATATTCCAGGTAGGAGCCTTATGCATTTGTTGAAGTTGCTTTACATAATTAAACACCTAAGCAGGTAAAAAGCTAAGGCATCCAACAGTATGTCCTCAATACTCCTGTTGTAGAGAGATGCCCTGTCACTTGCATAACCACAACTTAGCATCTGCCTTGTCATTAGCATCTACCATAAATGTGACATCACGTGTTTTCTAGCAAATTGTTCCCACCCCCACCCCCAGCTATTCATTCTGATGAAGTCTACGGTGTTTAAAAAAATAATAATTTTAGGCCTAAATTAAAACTTTAAAGAAAGGCTGGTTGGGGGGTAGGAGGAAATCAGGCAAGAAACTAGTCACAGGTGGGTTCCTGAAGGCCTGCAAAAGGGTCCAGCTGGCTTCAGCTGTTATGCCACGTGGTTGTTGCAGTGTACCTTAACTACAAACATACAGAGTTAAACCCAGGAGGTATAAAGTGAATCCAGCTGCTTCCACATTCTACAGAACCTTCTTTTGTGTGTTAGTAGCTTTCATTGATGGAAATCTACGATAGCAACTAGCCAAATTTTCAGTAACTTCATGCCATAATTTTGTCCTGGGACACAAACAGACTGCATAGGTCAGCCAGAAGTGTGCAGGTCTTTTGATGGCTAATATTTCATGTGACATATCAGAGATGGAAAGGGTGATTATCACCTGCCAGACACTCATCTGTTTTCATGTGTGATTGTGCACGGAAACCAATGCACATCTGATGCGTTGAGCCTAATTTACAGAGGCCCATAGCCACACTGAATTTCTTTCCACCAACTCTGGCTTGCAGTGAGTGTGCCTGGAGTTTCTCCTTGAGCCAAGCTTTCTTTAAGCACAGAAAGCTAAAAGGAATGCTGAAAGGCTGAAGCACCCTTGAAATGAAGTCACTTATTCTCTAACTGTAGCAGTGGCCCAGGCTGAAAGCCAGGAAATAAAACATGCTGACCCACAGTTTGTAGAAACTGCCTCATCTCTCTTTCATTGATATGCTTGCTATAAACACTATTATATGCTATGACAATAAGCACAACAAAACAAATGAGCTTTCCATATATTATAGTTTTATTTCTGTTCCATGATAGAATATGTATTAATTAAGACTCAATGCTGATGCAGCCTTTGAATGTTTCAGCCTAGTGAGGGGACCATAATACAACAAAGAATCACACCAATGTTATTTGTCCACTTCTTTCTTTATAAATGTATTAAATAAAATTGTTTAAAAATTATTTAAAAAAAAAGAAGCAGGTTTAAAGGGAACAGGTCATGAGGTCATGGCAATTCTTTTGCTTCTCCCTTTCCCTGCTTCAAGTGCCTGGCCGTTTTTCCTCTACCTTTCTTCTTCTTTGCTCATTCTCTTCCAGTAGCCCATTTCCACTTTTCTCAGTTTTCCTCACCTCCTGCAAGCCACTGGGACACATCCTTACCTGCAGAAGTTTCCCAGCTAGAAGACTCAGCACTGACTCAGCTAACCAGGGCTGAGCAATGGACTGTGCTAAGGAGCTACATGCAACTCCTTAGACCCTACACCTGCATTATAAAAATGCATTACAGGTTAAAGGCGAGAAGCATGAATCACAACAGATAGGTCCCCTATAGTTCCTTAAATCTTCCTGTTTTAAACCTTTCAAGCAGAGAAGCTAGTAAGTTGATACTTTCTATATCTGTAGTACCAGTATTTTCAGTTGCACCTCAAAATATGGCAGGCTACCTAGTCTCATAAAATGGAGCAGTTGTTCCCTAACTGCAGTCTTAGAGCTGTTGGTGGCCTTCAAGGCCATGGTTAGTGGTTCTCAGACTTGTAGTAAACAGTGAGGTTTGACTGGTTTTTGGGGGGGTAGTTCTTCTGTATTATCTTAAGGGAACAGCAATTCATGAGAAATTATAAAGGCTGTGGGCTAGAAAGCCAGGAGATTGTAGAGAAATGATAGAAAATGACAGCGACCAAAATTACTTTTGATAAATATTGAATGTTCCAAACACCAGTTTTCCTTTACCAGAAGTAACTTCTGAAAATAAGAGGGCATATATGACCAGTATTGAGTTTTCATACATAAATGTCAAGATTTGAAGAACGTTATCTTGTTACTGATGATGAAATGTTTTGCATGCAGTGACTGACCGATCTCTCTTCTTTGCAGTTTCTTCCTCAGTGTTGCCGTTACTGAGCCCCACGTTTCTTTTTCCGCGACTGTTCAGCATACTGCTTTCCCTGATGGCCACCTACCTACTCCTCAGCACAGGGTACTTCTTTCTTACTCTATTGCATTGACCTTGCATATGAGAATTGGGACTAAATGTGAAACTGTCTGCTGAATCTCATGTACGTTCCTTTTAAAGGTGTAAATCTTGCTTGCAGCTGTAGTCTCACTGTTTATCTCTTCGATTAGTTCCCTAAAGAAAATTTCAGGGGAACTTCCGTAGTTCTCCTTGTATTTATTGTAAGCACTCTGTTTTGTTGACATTCCTTTCAGCTAGACCAAGCAGAGGCTGAGAGGATGTGTATTCGAACAGTCTTGCACCAAATAAGAAAATCTGTTTTAGTTTCTTCTGTTGTTTTAGTACATGCTTTTCTCCTCACAAAAAAAAAAAATAACTTTCTTCTCAGTTGCCCAGCACTTGTGTGTAGCTATGGCTTAAATGACATGATGGGAAACAAGTAGCCCTAAAATGAGGGAAAATTTTATTCAGAGATATTTTCGTGGAAGTATCTTTTTTTCAACGGGATGCTAGATCCCCATAAAGAGCAGGGCTTTCTCCTTTTCAGATAAAAGGCAATTCTCCAGAGCTTGTAAAGGAAGAAAACACCATGTCAGCCAACCCACTTTTTGTCCAGAGTCAGTAGCTCTTAAAAGCATAATTAATGGGGAGTGTAGGAACCATCCCTTCTGCCTCCCCTCCCACTTATCCTCTGGATTTAATTTCACTGGAAAATTAAGTGGAATAAAATATCTTGCAGCAGACATTTTGCAATAGCTGCCTCTTGTGGGTACGCTCATTTCAGATGAAACATCTCTTTTTTTATCTCCTGCCTGCCCCTTCCTCCCACTTTCCCATTAGGTTTTTGATCCTAATCTTGCTCCTGTCAACACACGCAGTCTTGAACTCGACCTTCTTAGCCTGTCCTGGTTGCTGGATAAAGCATTAAAATTATTCTGAGGATGACGACCTCCCTCTTTGTATTATGGCCCTTCACCAAATTGCTTAAACGCTTACAGCTCTTTGCTGCCTTCCTACAATGTTCAAATAGACCAACAAATTCTAAAACAATTATTCAAAAAAAAACAAACCAAAAACCAATTGCAGCAAACCCAAGGCTCTCCATACCAAAAGCATTTTCTCCTCAGCATTCTGTTACATTATGTAATGATAGCCTGGTGCCTTACTTGGGTAACTCCAGCACCTTCCTAGGTGTAGTTAGGTGGAAGTATTGAAGCCAGCTGAATAGCATAGCTGCTTACAACAAGTTGTCACTGACTCAGTTGAAGACATTCAGTTTGTAGGCAAGTGTAGATGATTGTGAGGCTTGCAGGTACTTCTGACAACCCAAGCATTGTCATCTTCATGATAAAGTGCTTGCCACTTTGGAAATTAAAACAAATATTCAAAGTTTTTTGATCCAGTTTGAAAGCACTTTGTAGCTGCACTAGTGGGGAGATATAATATGGAGACTATATCAAGATTAACTGTTATCATTTTCTTACTTCTAGACAAATAAGTCTGAGTCTAGTGAAAAAAGGGAAAAAATTCAGTCTTTTCAGTATTAGTGTCAGAGTCATTGTCAGTTTTAGAATGCCATCCTGAAAGAAGAAAAGAAGAAGCACCCAACCTGGGACATAGAAGGCAGGGAAAAACTAGTTTTATATGAAAACAGTCTACACCCCCAAGTTATAAAGGTGTTTTAATTTCTCAAATAAATACATTCATAGTTTCCTGTGCTGGTATGCTGTAGAAGCCAGCAGTCCCCCCTCTGAGACCGGGCATCTAGCTTCTAGAAAAGCTGAGGTGACTTGATTAGAGTGTGGCTTGATGCTACTGTTGGGATGGGTGTTGCTATTGGGGTAGATCGATATGTAGCAAAGAAAAAGGACATTCAGCTTCAGTAAAATGTGATGCTCTTTTAATCATATAGATGCCTCTCTCCTGGCAGCTGGTTTGAGACCATCAGAAAGAGTTTGTGTGATTAGGTCCTAAAGAGACACACCTTCTAGATGCTAAGTTGGACTGTACCTCCTCAGTTTCAAGTAGCTCTTGTTATAAAACTTTCAGTTTTGCAGAAAACAGGTGCTGAATTTGACATTTTTTTTTCTTCCTGTTTCTTTTAAATTTCATTTGCTAGAATTTTGTTAAAATCAGTCGTGATACTGATGGGAACTCAGCCAGTGTTGTGGCAGCCATCAGATAAGGAAATGAGTACAAAACACAACTGACTAAAGCTGAAGCAGTCTGCCTCTCCTAGTTTTATAATTTAATCACTGTGTGGCTTTACAGTTCACCAGCCAACTGTGTGTACTCCTCAGAAATGGTGGGTGAAGAAAAAAAATATTGATGTTTGATGTTAAATAGTTGTTAGTGACTGCACTTACTATGATTATTACGTTGTTACTCAGGTATGAAGCTCTGTTTCCGCTGGTGCTCTCTGGTTTGATGTTTGTGTGGATACACATGGAACAAGAAGCACTGCAGCACTATGGTCTTTCACTCAAACCAAAGGTAACAGCTCCAGATAATTTTATCAAGTTAATTATCAGCTTAATCTTTTACCTTCAGGCATAATAAACAGTTCCAATAAACAATAAAGTTCCGAGTGACTTTCGCAGAGCAAAACTGTGCATTTCCTTTTTTTGAGCTTAGGAGGCCAGTAACAACTGTCTCATGAAATGGGAATGTGACCTTGTAAAAAAGATGTTTCACATCAGAGCTCCTTTCTAGGAATGCAGGAAGTCAATTTGACTTAGTGGTGTGTTCTGTTGGCTACAAGCTGTTCTTCAAATGTAGTGCTAATCAGAGTAAGGTACAGTAACTCTTCAGATCAAGTGCAATGTCACAGTACTTTCTTTCTGATGGCAGTCGTGAGTGTCCGTGTAAAGGCTGAAAAGAAATAATTTCATTTCTGAAATGACCCATAGGAAATACAAGAAATCTTGTGTGACTTTGTCCTGCCCCTCTCTTTCATCAAAGATGGCCCTTTATTTCTGATATGGCAGACAAGGAGTAGGAGACTAAATTGAAGCTGTAACATTCTTGGATTTGCCTGGAGACAGAATTTTGTAATAGGTATCGATGCAATTTCTTTCACCCTAAAATTTTCAAAGCACTTTTTAAAGCCCATGCTGCTCACGCTGCTGTTTAACTTTTAAATTAGGTCCAGGTTTTAGCAGGCTGTGGCTTTGCCATTGATTTGGGTAGAGCCCGGATGCCTGTTACAGAGCTGTCTGGGTGCTCAGAGCTAAGCAGGTGTGCAATGTGGCTCTTCTTCACTTCTCCCAATTGTGCCCTCCTTGGTGCTGGTCAGAGAGAATCTGGGTAGGGATGCACAGAAGTGGCCAGAGACGCTTGTAAGAGAAGTGGTGGCATTTATCTTCCGTGACAAAGCAGTCACTAGAGTGGATCTGACAAATGCTGTGATTTTGTCTCCTCAAGGGAGACAATTTTACAACTTGAAAGAGAACAGGTTTTACCAATTCATTGCTGGATATCGGAAATGAAAATGGGAATCACTTTTTATGTATATTGCATATACTAGCGGTATTTTGTGTGAGCAAGCTTTGTGGCATCTTAAGTGATAGAGATGGAGTCTGAATGCAAAAATGTAAAAGTAACACGCACACAGACAGAAAAAACAAACCATAGTGCAAGGCCATGATAGCGGGAAATTCTTAGCACAGCACAGTTTTCAGTGGGATCTACTTTCTCTTCTGCTCCTGAACCCACTGTACCTTTTGCATCTTGTGACAAGCCACCTGTGATGCTTGCCTGCCTGATGGTGGTCTGATATTCTGTTTGCTTTAAAATGAAATTCTATTAAAGCATTGTATTATGTAGAAGACTTGAACAGTGATGAACACTTTATTAATCAAATATAAACGACAAGAACATAAGTGAGCTATAATTATGGTTTATGTTGTCAGTATCTGTATGTCTTTTGACTTTTCTTTCGGTTTCAAGTGAACGTAACAATAACGCTCACCCCACTTCCCACTTTTAGATTAGAAAAATCATCTCTTGAATGCCTGTTAATACCTGCCATAAAGCAAACGTTGTACTTGAGAATCCACCTCAGTTCTCTGATGTGAGATCATTAATTAAAATGTTGACAGTATTGAATGTCTGTTACTTGACTTTTTTCTTTTCCTCAGTGAAAAGGAGTTCATTGGCCTCTTAAACTCCATGAAGACAGTTTCTCTTCAGGTCAAGTGATTGAGTGAAGGAGATGGAGAATATTTTAGTATTCTCATCCACAGCATAAGTCAATTAAGGATGATTGCGGTCTATTATTTCTGTGGGTCTTTATCCACATGTTCATGTGACCAGTGGAAGTGTGCGTGTGTAGGAGAAATATTTATGATGGAAAAAGAGAAGATGATAAATATAAGTCATAGAAGTTCTTTTTTAGTCTAGATAACAGTGGAAACTCCGCTTGTGTTCACTTACTTGATCATCTCACTAGTACAATCTTTCTGGCAGATTCATTGAAGTATAATGAAAATATGGGTAAGTTTGCAGTTCTCATCATAATGTCACTCTAATAACAGCTGCTAGGGAAGTAGGTTTCTTTCTCATTCATTTCAGTGAAAAATATGGTGTTTCTATTGAAGTACATCCGTTATGTTACGTATTGATTTCTTCTGCTGTCTTCCCAGCTTGCTGTTTTCAACTTCGCCTATGCCACTGATATAACTCAGTTTCGACAGCTCCACCTCGATGACATCCGCAGGTCTTTCTTCTTTGTATCCTTTTGGCTGCTGCTTTCCAGGAGAAAGATGGGTTTGTTTCAGAAGGTCCTACAATCAAAAACTTCTAGTCTGGTAGAGAAACAGAAAGCTAGCGAAGAAAAAACAAAGAAAAAGAAATAAAGAAACGAAAGCTAGTGAAGAAACGAAACAGAAGCTAGTGACGATGATCTGACTCGCGTTGCTCAGAAGACAACAGTCTTCTTGTCCATTGCTTTTTATACAGTAGTAAAAAAATAAATCTATAATGAACTGTACTTTCCTTTGAAATCTGTCTCCTTGGCCACTTTTAAAAGTTTAATCTCTTATAACTATTACAGTTAAACTCAACTTTATTCTAAGGGCACCAATTTTCAGTTTGGCTGTATTTTATTACATTTTGGCTGTAGAGAATTCATTCAGCCTTCACAAATTAGTTGGAAAAGGTGATATTAAAATTATACTTGTTTTGTTTTTTCTCTTATGGCAGTTTATTAGGAAGAAAATGTTGGCTGTGGCCAATCAGATGAGATGAGAAGGAAAGTTCCAGCAGACTCTAATGAAATACGTTGCCAGAGTCTGGCCTAGAATAAAATGTGTCACACATCTTTTCTGCTGCTAGAAAGGATTTGTGCTTGGGGGGAAGGGTTGCTTGTTCACTAGCATAGCAATTATTTTGCATTACTGTAACTGCAACTGCTGATATTTTTTTTCAATACTCTAAAAGCTTGATAAAATTACTGCTTTTCTCTTTCATCCTGGGACTGCAGTTGAAATTATTTGTTTTTACAGTATACCTGAAAACAGCCTGAGATCCTGCAGTGAGTTCATCTATTTCATTTGCTGCTTTGCTGTTTTTAACAACAAAAAAAGCTATTTTTTGTTGAAATTACTTCTGTCAGATCCTAAAAATTAGCCAAAACCAGACCCAAACAATATGATTATATTTTTTAAAGTTTCAGCGTAGTACTTCTTTAATATCAAACACTTAAGATGAGATTAAGTTACTATATTTAATTGAAAACACTTGAATGTATCCTGTTCAGCTCCTGGAAAAAAATACACAGTTTGCTAGTCTCCTTTGCGGAGGCCAGGTGTGACACATACTAGCTCAAAAGGTACTGTTTTGTTTAACTTGGGTATGTGTAACAATTAGAAACTGTGGTGTTAAAAGACTTTTCTACTAGAACAATCACATTGTACCCACAACCCTGTTAGTTGTTTATCTTAAAAAGAATTTTTAAGGTTCCTATATGGGGCACAAAAGTCAGCCTTGCACTGATTGACCTTGTAGCCTGATTTTCCAAAAGCAGATTCAGATTGCATACGCTTAGCATTTTCATTAGACATATGTGCCACTGGTATTTTTTTCTGCTTTATTAGAAAATTGTTGTTGTTATAAATCTCAACTGGCAGATTTGCATTATGCTGTTAGACTGTTGCGTTACTAAACTTGAAATGATGTGATACGCTTGGGAGGCATAATTTCTGTAGTTATGCTGACCTAATCCTTCAGAAATATTGCATACAGAATCGCGATGATTCTGCTGAGTATTTGGTAGCAAGCTGTTTATGCAGAGACTTGAATGATCGGAGGCAGTAGCTGTAACAGGAGTGGAAAGACCCAGAAGGGCCTCTAGCAGCAGGAGCCATTGTCAGTGACCCTCTGCCTGATGGGAAGAGGGGAAAAAAAAAAAAAAAGGCAGTTAAAACCATTTTTTAACCAAAGAGATGAGAGCTAGAAGGGTCCCAATGAGCTCAGGAGGTAGAAGAAATTCATCTTTCATGAACTCCTGTAGCAGCAAGTGTTGTATCTAGATGAATAAGGTAGGTTTATAAAACATTGAGCTATACAGATTGTGCCAGAGTTGTCGTCCCTCCCCGAAGCAAGGAGTAGCTGGGAGTCCTGAGTTGCAGTGGATAGACTCAGCATAATTTTTGGACAGCAAAGCTGCAGAAGGGATAACAACCTTTAGTCTTCTTTCATGGCCAACTACCTCTTCCATGGTTAATTCCTCACTAAAGCAATCTATTTTGTTTGGTGATACACAATGCTATTATTATTATTTTTTTTTTGCAAAAATGTATGTTTGTATTTCTGGGATCGTGGTCCAGGTATGTTCCTGTCTTGTTAGGGACCCAGAAAACAAACTGAAGGTTTCTGGCAGGGGATTAAGACACCCTCTAAAACGTTACATGTGCAGCTTGTCTTTCAAATTTGGTGCAATCAGGTCTGAATTCTTGAGTGGAGCTAGACAATGCTTTGGTTTTCTTAATGCCATGTAAAGCTGTAACAGTAAGTCTGCATCTTGTAGTTTCATGACAGGATTTGGGAATGAAATTGACAGGATTTGGGAATGAAATTGACAGGGTTTGGGAATGAAATTGACAGGGTTTGGGAATTGGAATAAAGGGGGAAAATGCTGGGTTTGTTTTACTACAGCTGTTTCTGCAGTGTGTTTTCCTTAAATACATCTAGGTTTTCTTCATAGTGACAGCCTTTTTTGGCACTGGAAACATAGCTTCCGTTAACAGGTAAATCTTATTCATTGATTTGAGAAACAGTAGGCTACAACAGTTCTTCCTACAGTTGGTATACTGAATATAAATTTGGTTAGCAAGATCAAGGCAGCAGAATTAAAGCAATATTCAGCAATAATAATAATAACTTACTTTTTCTGCTCTCTGTAACCTGTTCCCTAAAAGCCTGCACTGTTTGGTTACGGGGTCATCTCAATTTCCATTAGAAGCTATTGGCAGTATGAGTTGAGAAAGCTCGGCTGCTCATTAGCAGCATGACTCCCCAAAAGACACCAGCAGAGAAAAATTGTAGAGAAAGAAAAGTGTAAACAGTCCTTGCTAATTTAATATTTGAGCAAGAGGAGAGAAGGCTGGAAGCCTTGTTTAAAAATGTATATACACAGGAGTAACTAAATGGTACATTTTTTTTAATGCAAAATGCCATTTTGAGGACATGTTGTAATGTCTTTTTCATGTTTCCCTAGTTTTGATCCTGCGTCTGTCTATTGTTTCTTAACTGTGTTCAGTCCCTTTATGATGGGAGGCTTGCTTGTGCTGAAGGTTAGTAATCCTACCTTAGTGAAATTTTCTCAAAGAGCTGTTTAATAAATGACATATCGTGTACACAGTTGTTACTTTGCAATTTACAAAAACATATATATGTATTTGAGCTTCATTAGCCTTCTCAACCATGTGTGAAGCTTTCAGCCTTTGTATTGTTTCTAGAGATGGATTCTTCTGATTCTCAAAGGAGAGAAGCTAAATAGTATGGAAAGTATAATTTAACTGTATTAGATCAGTTTATTGCATTAAAATGGAAATTTTAAATGTTGAAAAGACTTCTAGATTATTTTTAAAATGGTAAGTTTTCCCTGTAGTATAATATCTACAGAAACATGGATGGAATATATGTATTTTATTAGTTCCATCTATCTACATTACATTAAGTACAGTCTTTGAATGCTCTACTGATTAGGCTGTCATTTTCACAATGAGTGCTATTTTTAATATTTTTTCTAATATCTTAATGGTCTATTAGAGATTGGATTGCACTTCTGGTTTGCAGGCAAGGTGTGGGAGCTCTGTTCTGATACTTGAGAACAGGATCCGCCAGGGGCAGAGGCAAACAGGAAGGGAAACATGGAATTTATGGATTTCTTTTAAAATATGCAGTAGCTCCTGCCTCTGCATCTCTGCTGCTTCTGTCCTTAGGTATATGCACTTAGGTATATGATGTGTAATACTCCAGGACACAAGTCAGTGCAAACTTTCTGGATCCTAGGGAAGAGCTTTTTAGCCTCTAAGAGTTGTGATGTGCTTATACTTCTAACTTAAGAAGTGCAAGTCAACTTTAGAAGGAGCAAAAGACAATGTTAATGTTTCTAACTTTTTTGGGGGCTTTGTTTTGTTCTTAGTTTACTGAACTGCTTTCATTTGCTTTACTTGGCTTTGGAGGAGCAGTGTGATCTTTTTTTTTTTTTTTGCTGAATACATGCTATACTTTAATTTTGATTTTTATTTTTGTGTGCGTGTGAGGCTAAGATAGACCTATTACACTTCACTTGGAGCTCTGCAGCCTGTCACAGGATATTAGATCTGAATAGTTCTGTCTTCTAGCCTTGCTCTAGTATTTATCATCAGTGTTAAAATGGCTAAATGAAGTGAGGATCATTAATGTGTTTTAATTATAGTTTTCCATACTGCTTCATGGTTTATTTCACTGCAGTTCAGCTATGATGATGGAAGGGGTTTTCTATTCATTTACTAAACATGCTTCCTGCAGAATGGGTCTCTACTCTTTCTTGCCAATATTTTGTTTTTGTAACATACACATTTTGTGATAATTTCAGAAGAATGAAACTGTTTCCACAACCTGCCAGGTTGTTGTGTAAATACAGTTATAAACCAAAATGTTGTTTCTGTTTTAACAGGTTGTAATCCCATTTGTTCTGGTATCATGTGCTTTTGAAGCTGTTCAAGTCACAACACAGCTATCTTCTAAGAGGTACAGCAATTGCTGTAGTTCTGCATTAGTAAGGGTTTCAAATCTATTTTGCAAGACTTCAAGATTGTCATATCTAAATTTAAAAGAAAAAAATCAGCCGATGGGTCATACTGTTACTTGTTATTACAGTTTGGTTTTCTTGTTCAGTGATTCTGCAAGCTCAGGAGTTCTTTTTGTGATAAATGATTATAAATGGAGGTGTTGGCTCTGTCTGAAGCAATCAGATATTTAATATTCCTTCTTGACAATACACAGAAGGAGCATTGTTTTCTCCGTAATATAGAAAAATGAGCAGAATCTGAAGTCTGATTTTTGTTTCATATTGCAACTCTGCTTATAGTACAATATTTTAAAAATAATCCATTTATAAGGTAACCAATTCAGAACTGTGTAGCACTGACCTCACCACAAATAACATTAAAAAAAAAAAGTATGTATGCCCTTCTATGGCAGTTTAATGCTGCTCAGGTGTCCTCAATATTATATGTTTTTTGTGGTAGGGCTAGATGGCTGCCAGCCCTTTCTCCATCTCTGAAGACTTTTCAGAGTGAATGTGAGAAGGGTCCCCAGCCTCTGTTCATCATGTGGGATTACAGATGGTGCTGAGATGTAGGAGGTCCACCAGCTAATTTTGAATTTGTCACAGTGGGATCTTGTATGGGGCCAAGGGTCTCACTGGACAGCGGCAGGGGGACCGCAGTGACTTTATCCTGCGTATTGCTCAGCGAAGATGGAGGAAGCTGCCCTTGATCACTGTGGTGTCCTGTGCCTTTCTGTTTGTTTCCACCCTGCCTGTGCTCTGCCTGTTGTCTCCTTCTGCAGTTTCACCTGGTACTTAGAGGGGAATGGCAGCCTGAAACCCAACTTCTTGTTGAAGAGGCAGCACAAGGCTTGCCTTCCCACTTACTTTTCCTGCCTCAGCTGTGCATGCAGTGTGTTGGGGCAGACCCTTGACCCCCCAGGAAGGGAAGGGTATCTGTCTTCCTTACTAAGGTTAATACAGGAGCAGGGCTGCACTGAGGAACTGGCGTTGTTCAGAAAGTCAGCTAGCAATTCACATCTGTAGGGATCAGGCATCACAAAGGTCAGCATTTCCCAACTTCCGAATGCTTTGCAACACTGGAGATATTGCAAGCTTTTGTGTAATGTGCATGTGTGTGTGTGAGAGGGGAAATTGTGTATTTTTAAAGCATGGGACACAAGTACATCTTTGCAGGTTTATGAGGCTGTGGTTGTACCTCAGGCTGGGATTTTTGCTGGCTTCATTTAGCTGCTCAGGTAACAATAGCAGTGATACCGCCACAGCATCGGCTTGGGATCAAGACAGAAACCATAAGATGTGCCCAGGTTCCCTGGAGGGGTTGTGCTCTGATTATCAGCACATCCTGGAGTCTGTGCTGTACTCTCATTATTGCTCTTGCTGCCCCTGCTAGCTAAATTAAGCCATCACAGGGGGCAATTGTGTTTTTGTAGTGTTATAAACATGCTCTGAAATTAGCGTTGTCCTTCCATTGCGA
Source organism: Anser brachyrhynchus (assembly GCF_964034855.1). Taxonomy (NCBI): domain Eukaryota; kingdom Metazoa; phylum Chordata; class Aves; order Anseriformes; family Anatidae; genus Anser; species Anser brachyrhynchus. The sequence continues at coordinate 80,457,146 of NC_137695.1, read as the reverse complement.
AAGGCTTCCCGCAGTTCAGAAGGGCATAAAGCAGATTTTTGTTGTTCCGTCAAATTGCTCCCAAACTCCCTGTTTATAGATTAAAGAATTATTCTTTCTTTCTTTCTTTTTTTTTTTTCTTTTTTCTGTTCATGGGGAGTATTCTGTCAGAATATGTTCTTATAACTTCCCTGTGAAAACAGCCCTCTGGCTGAGTGCTTCCTAGGCTTCCAAGATTGCAACATCTGATCTGAGCCATAGGTAAGGGGACAGATGCCTTTCAGTGAGCCTGAGACACAGTAGGTTTGTGGCATCCTGATTTACTAACGAAGCACATGCAGACTTTGGCAATACCAGAAACAACTTCTTATTTGAAGACATTGGTATGGGTGTCCTCCCAGAACAGGCTTGTGCAACACTGCTGCAGGACATTTTTTTCCCAGAAAAAGGCTTCATGGATTTACGGCGATAGTACTGATAAATTAACTGTATTATAGTTAAAGACTCCTCTGCTAATGGGTCAGTTCCTTGCTACATTGCTTCAGCATCATTAACTTAGAAACTAGTTTTAAGCAGTTATAGTAATTGCTTTCATGCAATTTAGGATTTACATAGTTTAATGAAAAGAAGAATAGGTTAATGGGGAAAAAAATAGCTCTACGTGCTCCCTTCTGGTTCATTTTATTGGCCGCAGTCTACTTTCCAGAGGTGAACTGCTGCCTGACAGACTCCAGTGAGTCTGCAAGCGTGCCACCAAAATGCTGCACCTTGTTGGAGCAGCTCACAGGTACCCAGGGCTCTGGAAGGGGGAGGCAAGCTCCTCATTCAGCAGGGATGGTTGTAGAGTAGGACTGATCAGCTCAGGTATCCGCCTGCGCAAAACAGTTCTGCTCACTCCCGAGTCCATCCCGAAGCCTCTAAATCAGCTTTCTTTGGCTTAGCTGGCACATGATTTCCCTGTGTAAGGGATGGACAGGCACTGTTTCTAACATGCTCTTGTTCTCTGCTAGTGACTCGTGTTAGGTTTCTCTGTTGCAAAATTGAAGCTGTTAATGTGAAATGTTATTTTCAAGTAGGGTGGGATTAAAAACACCAAACATTCTAGTCATATATTTTAACTGTTCTCTAATACATCGAAAAGTTGCTGAGCGATTGAAAGGCGACCACAAGAATTCACATCTTATTTTCTTTACGGGGGAGAAGGGGAGTTAGTATGCTTTGCAACATCTGTGGCCGTGAAAGAAGGTTGATCTGTTGCTGTTTTATTTTTCTTTGCAGCCTTTTCCTCATTGTTCTTGTGATTTCAGACATCATGGCTTTGGTAAGTTGTTGCACGTTCTCTTCAAATAAGATAAAGCAGAGGGCTCTGCTAACTCCAGCTAGAGATCTGAATTTGCTTCAGACTTCAAAGTTTTTGCAACTAGGGCAGTAAATTGAAATCGTAGCATAATTTAGAAATAACACTCCTGCAATCACCGCTCTTTGAATTTCGTGTAATTAAAGTTTCCAAAGAAGCAATATACTTATAATAACAAGAGACAAAAATGAAGTAACAAGTCATTCTGAGTTTTTCATGTGCTTTTCATGTGCTTTCCAATCAAATTCTTAGGAAGAGTTTAAATGAGAGTATCAGTTTTAGCTGTGTGCTAGGTTTAGTTAATTTTTCAGGAATTTGAACCTTTTCCTCACACCTTCTCCCCCTTCCCACAAAAAAAAAAAAAAGATTAAAAGGAAAAATGTGTTACCATTAGAATGGTTAGAATTATCAGCATCTGGGAGATCTGCAATACATGAAAAGGCACAGTGCCTTTTGTAATAAGCTGTTAGGAAATATATTGAGATAGATTGAATTACCTTGGTTCGTGGACACAAACAACCCAAATCTGAACAATAATAACCCAGTATAATTTTTACAGATTAAAGGTGTGTTTTCATTGTCTCCCTCTAACTGTATCAAGTAATATCAGTTGGTGCCTCTTAATATCATAAATTCAACAGAAATCTTTAAAAGCATCAGGTAGAGCTGGTGTTCTCACTTTTATGTGTTGTTTTCATTTAGTCGCTTCGGAGTTAAGTATTCCAGATGTGATGTCATTGGGCATCATAATGTACAATGCAGTGTGATCTATGGATCTTACCTTATGGGAAAAACACCACAAGTACAAAACCAAATAACGACTAATTTGTCTGTAGAGTAAAAAATGGAGAAGGTATAGTTTTGTGTAATTCCAAACAAGTATTTTGACTAAACTAGTTTTTGATAACCTTCAGAGGAAAAGGATTAAAATATCAGTAAGCCACTCTCTTAGTGTTTCACTAATAAAATAAGTCCTATTTAGACCAAGACAAAAGAGGAATGGGGGTGTGTACAGATACATAGCAAGCCCCAGTATTTTGTATCTCACATGTTCTCGTATTTTGACTTAATGATTTAAAAAAAATTAGCAAATATGTACTTGGTGTAGAAAACAAAACAAGACCAAAAAGGTTTGATATGTAGGAGCTTTGTGTACATCAAGAAATGAGAAAGCTAGCAGGAAAAAAAATGAAACAACGCTGGTTTTCTTGTCTTCCGAAGTATTTAATGTGGCCGTCAGCTATAATTCACTGATAAATAATTGTCTTCCCCTGACTTTATTGCCTTTTTGCAAATGGGAAACTGCCAGACTTGCACTAATAAATTTGTGGCAGAATTCCATGTAAACAATATGTAGTCTCCTTTTTGACATTAGGCATTACTTGGGATCCCATTATTTTGGGCAATAAGGTGAACTGTATTTTCTTATTGAAAAGGTTCTCTGCTGGTAATCTCTGCTTCGTGCAACCAGAAACAGAACTCAGTCTGTCTTTAGCTGTTTGTGTTTGATGCCATGTTAAGTCTATCTCTGGCTCCTAGAGTATTCTTTACTTTTGTCCAAATGAGCATTCCTGGAAAGGTCTTGCCCTTGTTCTACTTGAATTAGAGACTTGGAGTAAACAACCTGAAAATGTTCATTTTAATTTTAGGTTTCAAATTGTGCAATGATGATATACTAATAAAACTTGTTGGTTTTTTTTTTCCTAGCACTTTTTCTTTTTGGTTAAAGATTATGGAAGCTGGCTCGAAATAGGAACAAGGTACAGTATTTTTTTTGCCTCCATTGCATTTTAAGAAGGCTCATAGGTTAATATTGTTGTTTATCTACTCAGAACTCTTGTAATTTTTTCCAATTACTCTCCTTAATCAAATGCTTCGGTGATGTTCCCCATACTTAAAACACATATGAATACATATGTGCACACGTACACCCCAACACATGCATAGATATATCCACAGCTAAAATTACATCTTAAAATCTGTGCCAAAGCAACGTGGAGTAAGTAATTAATCTTGCATGACAAGAAATCCGGTTATTTTTAAAGAACAGTAATTACCCAAAAATATCTTAATTACTGATTTACATTGTAATTAGTTTTAATTACTGTTAAAATAATAATTTATCAAAGTTGTTAATTGTCATGAATCTAGTTAAATTTCCATATAAGATCCCCTGTGAATTCATGAACATTGTGCGAATATGTTGGTGGGTACCAATACCCATGCATTTATCCTACCTGCAGTTGGGGGAGAATAAATCTGTGGCATTTAAGATACAAATCACAATTTCAGCGAGTGAATTTGTTTTGCATTGTGAGCCCTACAGCATACATCATTGAGTAGGTTTTCAACTGTGCATTCTTATTTGTGAGTGGCCCAGAAATAGCAAATCCAAGAAATGCACGTTTCAGACTTACCTTCCCTGAGTTGTGGGAGTAGGTAGTATTCTGTAATAAGCTTAGTAGGGAATGTGGTGTTAATAATCCAGGCAATCTGGTCACTTGAAACTGTTATTTAAACAAAAGTTGAATAGTGACCCGTTGTTAATACTCTGTTTAGTCTACATTTACCCTCTGCTTTGCTGAGCCCTGCACTTCTTTGGGTGCATGCATGCATATATACACACACATTCTGCCTGTTTTCTTTTGGAGGCTGAAACTCCTGCCTACAGCTGTTGAAGGTTCCTAATGGGAGGAGATCGAGTTAGATCAAATAATGGAAACACTGCTTTAACATCACAGTTCCTTGTTGCTGTCAGGTTATGGTAGGTCAGATGGCCTCATCCTTTGGTTTGAATTCCTCTGTAGGTTAATAAGGATTTTAAAGACCTCTAAAGTGGTCTGTTCAGCTGGGCAAGAAGCTTTCTAACTGGGAGTTAGCGAGCAAGAACAAAAATTGCCACAAGTAACCCAAACCTTTGTTTCTCATGTACAGTCTTCACAGCACAGTGATTTACAGCTGGGATAGGTTGTTGGATCTATTTCAGCTGGAGGTAGGCTTTGTTCCAAAGAGCTTGGGGGAGCCTGTTATATACAAATGCAATTCTGCCTCTCATGTGTGTTTTGAACACTGAAGAAGGCATTGAAGAAGTCCTTTTTCAAAGTAATTTGTGATTAATTTTATACATGTCAATGCGTAACGCTCAGGCAGTGTTAAATTTGTCATTACTTCACCTTTGAATGCTTGACTTTACAACCTACATTATTTTATTGCAGTTTCTTTACGTATGTTGTGTGTATATATATGTGTGTGTGTGTGCATGCACATAAGATAAAACTGACTGGGCTGTGTAAGAAAAGAGGTGAAGCTGGAGGGAGAACTGAAGCAGTCCTCTTACCTAGAGTGAACAATCTTTTGACCCCCTGATCCTGAGCAGATTTTTCAACGTGCAGTCCTCAAGCTTGGCAGAATGAGCAGGCAATGGCACAAGATTTTTTTGTTTATTCCTGAAAGATGAGATTCGTGGGGTTTTGGGCAGTTCCCAAAACTGGTGGGAGATACTAATGTGCCTCTTTCCTGTCCTTTTGTTACAGACGCTGTGACAGCTCTGTAGCATTCCTGTTGCAGTGTTGTCTGTTGTTGCTTTGACAGCAAGGTCTGAAAATATCCTCTCTCAGCTGACATTTTAGGTGTTGCCAAAATTTTCCTGAGAAGACTGAGTCAGTTAAGGAAATGATGGTTGGTTTGTTTCCAACCATTTGTATCTCAACAAAACCTGTGCAGAATTTAATGGAACAAAGAATAGGAGCGCCCTTAGGACCAGCTGCTGTCTTTTTGTGTGTGTGTGGTAGTGATAGGAAGTAGTTTGAGGAGGATACAATTTTCTGGTTCATTTTATATTACTAGTTACAAGATCACCGAAATGAAACTGGAAAAGCAGCAATTTAGTTGCCTAGTGAAAAACGAGAGATTCATTCCTTTGAAGTCCTCTGAAGTGGTGTATATCCTGCATTTGGAAAGTTTCTGATGTATATTTCCATTCTTTCATCCTTTTTTGTGGTGATAGATTTCTCTGGATTTTCTAATTACCACACCTTGAAATTTTTGAATGTTCTCTCACTAAGAATATGAAAGTTGAGTAGGAAATGCTCATTAGGCAACAGCTGGGGTTTTCAATACCAGTGCTCAGTACTTTCAAATGTAAGGTCCCTTGAGGAAAAATATGACTTTCATCGCTATTTTATGGTGGTATTGTTTCCTAGTGGATCTCTCGCATCATTCAGAAGTAGCGTTTGTTTGCCTGACTGATGTATTTCCATTTTTTTATTTCACCCCTGACTCCTGCCTCTTACATCTCAGTCTACCATGCCTCAAAGCTGCCGTAACAACATGTCTGTATTCTTCTGGTTGAATACACCGTACCACTTAAGTATTGTCTCTGAATGTAAAGAGATTTTTACTTTTCCCTCTCTTCCAGTTCATTAATGAAGTGCCGAGAAACAACACACCCAACATAAAGTCCTGTAGTATCACATTCAGCAAATTATCAACCCACCATTGATTACCTCCTCTCAGGAAATTACAAATTAGCGTGATTATTTATGGCTGAAAGTTTTGATGCCCCGTTGGTTAATGGTGCTACCAAAATCAGCAGGAACTTATTTTTCAGAGGGTGTTTGCTTTTCATTGTTTTGATATAAGAACAAGGTATAATCTTTCAGTGAATATTGAATTCATAGTGTTGTCTTATGCAAGCTTCTGAGGTCTGCTAACCTTACCCTGTGCGTATATATCTCGAGGTGACCCTGAATTGTATCATGTGCTGTAGAAGAACCCGCCATTACATTTCGTAGATACACTAATGCAGTATTCACAGTATGTCTGATTTATCAGTGTGTAGTACCTGGTCATGAGAAGTTTGTTCTGACAGGTTCTTTTATTTTTGAAGAACAGATGAATAGAATAGATAGCTTTTCAACTTCTTTGTCACTAAAATATATTTCTCTATGGCTTAAAAGCTATGTTTTATCTATCTATCTATAAAAATGGAGATATATAGCCTTTAAAACCTACTATAGCTGTATAGTACGTGCGGTTTGTAAATAGCTGTATAAACAGATGGTCAAGACAGAACCCTGAAACTTCTTTATATGACAGTATTATATAGTTTTATCCAGACACACACTGTACTACTTGCTCTCTTTTTATAACAGTTGCTAGAAGATATAAAGATAGATACAGTCTGAACTGTTCTTCTGCAGTTTCAAAGTTCAGAGGAGATAGATAAAGCATAGATCAAGGGTTTAGGTTTTCATCTGATAGAAACAGTTTTAGTTTGGGGATGGTGGTGTTCTAGGGCTGTTAATTAAAACAAGGGTCTTGTGTCTAGGAGGAAAATGGTGTTTATCAACAATCTCTAAAGCAGGATCTAGAACAATGTGCTTTGTGATTTGCTTCAGATGAAATGGAGAGAGAGATGGTGAAGGATCCTGGCTGAAAATACAGGAGGCTTAAAATTCAAAACCTGTGTCTGGTCTCTGAAGTATTTCTTGGTTGTTGCTGTTTGTTTTGTTTGTTTGTTTGTTTGTTTTTTCCCAAGCACACAGAAAGCAGCATGTCCTGTAGAGATAAGGTCCTTAAACACTTCTGGAAAGAGCTCTTCCAAGTACTTGCATGAGTTACTTTATTCTATTTGTTTTAGTTCAGTCTCTGTTTTTTAATTGCTAAGGTAACTTGCTCCATCTTCCTGCCTTCCCAGTTTCCAGTCAGGTCTGCCATCTTAGCAGTTAGCCTGGCTTGAGAGACCAGGCACAGTTTGGGGCAGGATCAGTTTTTCTTGTTCTCTAGTTATGTTTGATTCCTCTTTTCTTGTTTTAGTACTTCTCCTTGATATCCACTGTCCCAAACAAAACCACGAGAGAGTAGTACCTCGTATGTTCTCCTTCTGGTTACTTGTGACCAAAATGGGTGTTGCCCTGATTCAGATTTTTCCTAGCACTAGCCTTGCCTCTTAACCTTGATCCACAGGTGGGGCAAACACCTTTCTGTTGAGTGGTGCTGCCTTACCTTAGTTTGTCCGTGTTCCCCTACACCAGCTACCTCTTCTCTTACCATTACCTGTCCCTGCCCATCTTGTCCTCCATACTCGTTGCCCCCACTGTAGGCTCACTGTGCCCCACCGTGCTCGGTGCCTTCCCTTCTTCTGCAGGGGTCTGACTTGCCTGGAGCCTGCAATCTCACTCCTTTGTCTTGTTAGCTCAGCTTTGACTTGCGATGGAGGAACCTTGTTCTGAGAATTCCCTGCTTCTCTGTAACTACAGATCCAGCCAAGGGTGTAGTTCTGGGTTGTGCAGGAATCAAGAGCTTTTTCCACTGCTGTTGTGGCACATACCTGTAAGAGTCTCGCTTTGTTTGTTTGTTTAATTACAGCATTACCCCAGCCTGAGAACTAATTTACCAAGCAGAGCTGCCTGCAGGCACTGCAGTACCAGTTGCTGATAGCCCCAGAGATGCTGGCTGTTTGCAATTATGTGACAAATAGACTGAAATTGCTTTTAATTGTGCTCTGTGGCACAATATATATTTTCTTTACTCTGAACATCAGATATTTTAATAAAGGAGCATAGCCATTCAGCCTTATGCAGTATAGCAAGAGAAAAATGTGTGCAGCGCTCTCTTCTTTATAAAAGCATGAAGAATCTAATTCCCAGACCGACAGGTGGCTAAGCAGAGTTTGCAGAGGCTTTTTCCTTTGAGAAAGCCCCTCTCTGTTCCCCCGAATAATGGATGAGCACCCACATCTGGTAAAGCCTCTTTCAGGACAGAGGGCAAGTCAGATGTCTGCTGAAGCACCATGCTGATGGCAGCAAGTCTTCAAGCAAGCCTCAGCTGACTGTCTCTGTCAGGGTGTCTGTAAGAGGAAAGGTAGGGTCCTCATTTGACTTCTCATTTTCAGATTTTGCATTTTCAAGCTTTCTTTTAGAGCTGGAGTAAAAGTATTGCTGCTACTGTACATGAGAAACAACAATTCTGGTGCCAAGTGAGTGGGAAGGCTGAGGTGTTTCCAGTAATACGTGAGACATTAAGCCACGCAGCTGTTCATCAGGGTGGCTGTTCTCTTAATAGCTATGCAAACTGCTGTACCTGGGGTGCTCGTACAAGGACACGTTACACCACAAAAACAACTGCGGCTAGGGTTTGACTTTGGCAGCGTTACGTCCTTTCCCACAGAGCACTGAAACTCGGACAGAGTCTGTAACACACCCAGGTGGACTTCCAAGGGCTGCTCTTGAGGGAGTTGCATAATCTTTGTATCATAAATTCACTGCGGGCCACGAAGTCCGAAGTGCACCGACCAGATGAAAGTGTGCTTTGTGCCTGGTTTCATGCTCTCGTTGTGCAGATTTGTACGTTCCCCACAGAAACAGAGCAGGAGACTGGCTCTGGTAGCTGTGCTGCTCTGCTTAGCTCACGCTAGAGAGGGAGATACTAGTAGGAAAGGGACGTAGGAAATATGTCTCCTGTCTGATAAATTAAACCTTCGTTTGTTCACAGTAGGGAACGTTTTCGGTTACACTGCACACAGGTGGGAGTTACGCAGAAGCAAGCTGCAGGATGTTGGGGTGGGTTATGCTTGCTGAGGCGGGAGCCCATTCGCACCGGTGGATTTTTGTAAATGATTCCTTAAATGTATGTCTTTTGAGCAAGGTATTTGTGAGAAGGTTATAATCAGCCTCAATGGAAACAGAAAAATCTTGTAGCGTGAGTCAGGTCCCTCTCAGTGCTCTCCACCCATTTTGTTCAGATGGGTTCCTTCGGTTGCTTGCATCCTGGCTGTGGGAGAGCTCCTGCTCATTAGTGAACTTTTGGATGACTTTTATTCTCTCACAGTGGTTAGTGGCCAAGCTTTGTTAAGAGCCAGCGCTTCTACGCTTCGCAGAACTAAATTACGGCGTGCCAGTGCCAAGATTGTCACAATCTCGGGGTCGTGAGGATTGATAGCATCAGTTACGAGCTTTACTGCTCTTCCGTGGCTAAACTGTCAAACAGAATGGGTCCTCAGGCAGAAATTCCAGATCATTAAACCTGCAAGTACTCCTTGCAATCCTTTTTTTCTAAATAAACTCAGGCTTCATCAAGCCTGAAGTTACCCCACGCGTCCTAAGGAGCCATCTGCTTTGAAATAGCGGAGATGGGGTTCATCGGGAGATACGAACACCTCTTGTGTCAGAATGTCAGTGTCTTCAATAGTCCTGGGGAAAAAAACAACAAAAAATAATAAAAAAAACAGCTGCACTGGTGACTCGGGATGCTGTGATGCAAACGAGTGCAGCAGTGTTTCATCTGAAACGCTAGGCTGAAATGTCATGATTTAGAAAAATACTAATTTCTTAGTGGTTACATTAACAGCCAGCATGATTCAGACACTGAATGCAGGATGCTGAATCTCCCAGGTCAAATCTCAGTCTGAACCAATAGCTGTCTGTACTGCTGGTGAGCATCAGATACTTGAGGAAGTAATGTGCGAGTTTGAGCAAGTGGAGAACAATCTGTGTGTGTGCTAAGCTTTTACTTATTAGTGACTTGAGGTCTTCCTAACCCAGAAGTTGCATCTTTGTATCATGTCTATTAGCCACTCTTGAACTGATTTGATTAATCTCTTTGAATCCATGTGTTACCACAGCAGTGAAATCTATGATTTCTAGAAACATTGAAAAAAAGTGTGTTTTCTTAAAGCAGCTTATCACTGGAGAAGTGCTTTCTCTAGAAAACTGCAGCTTGACTGACCTAAATATCTCAGTTGTCTTATTATAAAGAAATGTCTACTTCTGGGCAAGGTCTCCCTAAATTCTGCTTGATCAGTCCATAGCAAACTGCTTACAATGGTTTGTTGCATACATTGAATTATCCACTTGGATGAAGAAATACATATTTTTTATATGCATGTGTGTAAACCTAGTGCTTCTTATTCACTTGGTACACATTCAGTTGTGTTTTCTGTTGTCCCCAACTTTTTTGGTTTGCAACAGACCTGACTTTGTTTTTTTTACTTGATAGTGCTGCTGTAATCGTCTTCCTGGAGTAACATAAGTAAAGTAGGTCTAGTTTTAAAAAAATAATCAGGTAAGTCAATTTTTTCTACTCCACAAACTTGCATTTCTCTGTTTTTGTCTGTCTCGTCCTTGCAGCATTAGCCACTACGTGCTGGTGATGTCGCTGACCATATTTATGATGCTGATGAACGGACTGGCCCAGTTGCTAACTACAAAGAGACTTGAACTTTCCAGAAGGACTAAGCACCATGCCACGTGATGAAGCGATAAATGTTCCTGCCCTTCTGCCCACCCTCCAGCTTCCTTTGAACCAACCTCCATTTCTGGAATATAAATATAAATTAACAGACTTCAGTGCCAAAATCCCATCCAGGGATCAGAGGGCGCTGCTGCTGCAGATTAAATGCTGTGACTGATATTTGCGTTTGGAGGTTGCCGTTTAGACATCATGGGGCCAAAACAGCCTTAGCTCTATTCTCCAACTGTACGTATTTCTTGAAAATAAAATAAAACGCAGCAGGTAAGTCCTGTTTAAAGATACAGGAAACCTTTGGTGGTTTTTTTTTTTTTGGCTGCTGTAATTTACTTGCCAGCTGTTTGTCTCACATGCATACTCTCATTAGGAGTCTGCAAAGTCATAGCTTCATTTCATTTCTCACATAAGTATCTCACAGACAAAAGCATAAATCAAATCAGTCTGGGCAGATCACTGATTTATATGTTGCCAATGTGGCATATGCATTTGAGTATCTCTGGAACTGGCTACACTTTTTGCAAGCCGTGTAAACATGAGGCAGACTGTGTGAGGCAGGTTAAGACTGGTACGCTGCGAGGCTGTTTCTGTAAGACAATAGCTTTTAGCTAACCTCGGTGCAATCTGCGGCCTCTGACCATGCTCCCTGCTGCCTCCTCTGCCAGTGCTTGGGCGGGCTGAGCAGTAAGCCAAATGAAGTAATTGATCCAAATGGAAATGAACCTGATTAAAGAACTGTAGAATAGTATCAGACAGGTTTCCTGGTCCGGCTCGTGACAGAGGGCAGGCAGGAAGGATAGGGCTGATTGTTTCGGTGACAGCCTACAGTTAGATCAGCATAAAGAGGTCATGAAGCTGCAGCTGGAGCTGGTGGTTTGCACACAGTGATGCCTATTCTGCTGTGCGGAGGATTTTTTTTTTCCCTTGTTTCTTCATTTTTCTTTCCACTTGTGTTCTGGTCTGAATTGCAAGCGTCAGTTTGGGTAATGGCTATGCTGTGAAAAAAACACAGACACAAATCTCCTGCTTGTATGCTGATTAGAAGTGAGAGCACAAAGAGCCAGGAGACTTAGAGGCTCTGCTGTCATGGGTGCTCCTGGGGACCCAGCAACTGTAAATCCGTTGCGTGAGGCTTTGAGACAGACTTGCAGCTTCGTAGCCTTTCCAACAGCAAGCGTCAGCTTCCCTACCACTAGCCCAAAGTTAATTAAGTAGCTCAAACTGCAGCACCCACCTATACCTCGATGTTTTAGCATTCCCTAAAGTCATCTGTTGTAAGAATTAAACAAAAATGGTATCTCCTGCTCAACAAGAGGCCTGTGCAAAGCTAGGTGCCCTGCCTTTGAAACAGTGTTTTGCATCCACACCGTGGGTGAAACGGCCCATGCAGCAGGGCCCTTTGCACAGGGAAGAAACCGAGGGGAAGAAAAAATTTCTCCGTTCTGCTCCGTTGTGTGATAGCATCACCGACAAGCTGTGCTGTGCAATATCCCTGTGTCACACTCCCAAGCTGCAGCCAGGCCTTCCTGTCTGTGAGCTGATGCATATGGTACGTGGTGCTGGCAGCCAGGGCTAGACGCTCGTCACGAGGGCTGTTTCAGAGCTCTTCCCAGCCATCTGGCATTTGGCCACGGTCACAGGGCTGTTTAACGCTCTTGGAAACTAGTCATCCCCGCAGGAAGTTTGGCTGGGAGGAACCAGTCGCAAAGCTCCATCTGCTTGTTGAGTGCTCGAAAATATCCTGTCGTGGGCCTGCAGTTATCCGTGCAACCTCAGAGTGCCTCGTGAGAGTGTCTGAGCACCGGAGAGGGAGTCATTTTTCCACTAGGTAGTAGCCCGGTGGCCCTCCTGGGCATGTTGCTAGCACAGCTGGCCTCAGTCACGGAAGATATTTCACAGTTATTACAGGCTGTGCACGCAGGCTTGCGTGTTGGAAGGTGGGCATGTGCCTACTGCCAGTAGCCATGCTTTAAGGCGAAGAGCAACCACGAGCGTGTTGACAGTTGCTGCTGCAGCAAAGACAGCGTTCAGACATGGGAATCTGCCACTCTCGTTCTCCGTAAATCCGGTGAGTCTTTGCCGTGGAGAGCCATCCCACCTCAGCCCCAGACTATCAGGTATGCACGCTGGGTGCTGTATCATCAGCTCTGCGTGACCTAACCCATCTCCTGAGACCTCTGTCCACAGCTCTGTCATGTCAGCACGCACAGCTATAGGCAGCTGTGCCACTGAACACCCCAGCCTCCATCACCAGAGCGATTTCTTTGCCAGGCGACTGTTTGCAGAGCAAATTCACTGATGGGAGCAGCTGAACAGCTGGCGTTGGTGTGACATGAAGGAATTGACTCAAAAAGTAGGAACGCTGGGCCCGCAGGGCTGCCACCCTGAAGGCAGGTCTTCTGCAGGCACGTCAGAAACGCTGTCTGTCTCCGACAAGGCCAAGTGGATGTCCTACCTACCCAGTAAAAGCACCGGAGGTACGTTCTGTCTAGTGCTGCAGGCTCCCTGGGACAAGGCACAGAAACTCGAGCTTGATGTCATTTTTTATTATCTTGGGCTATTTATTCTTGGGCTATGATGGTAATACAGTGGCTCACCCCACTGTCCCCAGTGCTGCTAACATGTGGTGGCAGGCATAATCAATATATTCTGGTACGCAGGCGAGTGGAAATGGCTGTGCCAAGTGCGACCTGCATCAGTTACACTTTCTGCTTGTGGCTTCCATTGTGCCTCCTTCCACAAAGTAGGTTTTCTTACCTCCGTTCCTGTAAGAGCAGAACAGAGGCATTGAGGGGGGCATTTACAACGTGCACACTTTTTTATTTTTCCCCCAGTGCTTCTCTGAAAGGGACTGTTCCTGCTTGCCCTTTTTTAATTGGGCCGCAGTGGCAGCAACCTTAGCTCACCTTTCCCTCCCCCCTGCCAGCCCCGTGCATCCCTGTGCCATTTGCAAATTCAGTTTCTAGCGGAGGCCGCGGGAGTGCTGGAGAGCAGCTCTGGTGGAGGGGCAGGGTTGGCTGTGCTGATCCTGCTGATCCTCTTGCTGGAGTCTTGGCCTGCACGTTTGGGTTTACTCCAGCTCAGGGAGGTGTCAAAAATTCTCCCGCTCAGCTACTTTAGGCAGACCCATGGGGTGTGTGACACAGTAGACTCCTGCCTCTTACTGATACGTGTTTCCTTTTCCAAAAACAAACGTCATCTGGAATAAAAAGTCCTCGCCAACCTTAGGAGTTAAGGTAGGGAACGAAGTTCACATTTATCTGAGTTTAGGCTTTCTTCTGCTCTGCTAGTGGGTCTTCAGTCCCTCTTCATGAGCGGGGCTCTGGGCACAGAAGCAGGGACTCTGATGTTGCAGGCATCAGCTGGCTCTTGTGTTTTCAGCCAGGGACATGAAGGCAGAAGTACCCCGAGCCCTCCTGCCTCCCTTCTTTCACCTGCAGCAGAGCTGCAGCCTCTCTGACTCCACAGCAGGTGAGGCTCCAGATGGTGAAAACCTCAGGCAGGGAAAGGCAGGGAGATCGACATTATTTATCCCTGAGGCAGCGCAATTTCTTTTAACTATACTGGTAGAGTAAAAACCTCTGCAAATCTTCTATCTGCTTCCTTTCAGAGACATGGATCCCCAAAGAACAAACTGTAAACCTGGAGTACCCATCAGGTATTGCAATGCGAGGGAAGCTGCAATGTGAGAGCAGCTGATATAAAGCTCTTGTAATCTTTAGTGCTAGGAATTGTTCTCTGCTATTGTGTTATCGAGGCCATACAAAGCTTTTTGATACAAGTCCAGAGAGTGAGCTGTTTCTTCAGTGATGATGAAGCTTAGATTATATCAAAACCTCTTATGACTCAAACCAAATGATTTCCCCTTCCCTCCCCACAGAGTAAATCAGATTTTACAAGCTTTGCCAATTTCAATGCCTGCCGTAGCTGTTACGTGAAGGCTGTAGCTGCCTTACAACTTCGTGAATGACGATGTGAATACGTTCATTCATCAGCTTTGATACTTTGACCCAAACCTTGCTTTCTAGAAAGGCTGACCTCTCCTGTCTGGTTTGGCCGAGCCAAGATACAAGCATCGTTTCACCTCCCACCTCCCAGCTGGTCTGTAAGGGGTTGAAGCTCATCACTTTGCAGAATTTTCTGTCCACGTGAATCCTGCAATCCCTTTCGCCGTGTCTTACGCTTTGGGGTGGCGGGAGTTGCTTCTCAAATGCTTTTGGCAAAGAGGATATGAGCATGGAGGGTGCGCTGGGGTGTGCAGTGCATCGCAGTGGCTGGGCAGCTCTGGGCACCCCCTTCTCCATCCTCCCACAGCTTCGTCCAGCCCGAAGGCAAAAAACTTGGACTTCTGTTGTCTTTGGGCAGCTGCCTTGTGAGCTGCAGTGGCCGGGGGAGGTCTGGGAGCACACCTCGCACTGTGGCAGCAGCGCTTGTGGGACAGCCCCAGGACAGTCCTGGCCATTCAGGGGACAGGACTGGTGGCAAGGGGACATTATTTGCAGAGAGCCTCTTGCTGCAAATCCCTCCTCAGGCAGAAAAGAGTCACCCAGACCAGTTACACTATTAGGGACACCGGGGTTGGATCCAGCTCCAACTTCAGCTGCTTCCTGCAGGAGCATCTTCCTCAGCCCTGGGGCAGGGTGCAGCGTTTTGGCATTTGGGGAGGGCTGAAAAGGGGAAGGAAAATGCCGGAAGCATGGCACTCATCCCGTTCCCGTGACCTTTGAAATCAAGCTTGTCGATATTTTCTTTATTCGTTTATTTATTGACTCGTGCTTGGCAGCAAGCTCCATAACTTTCTAACTGTGACAGTGATAATATCAACTGGAAGTAAAGGAAAATAGATTTCATCTCATTTGCGTTTTATTTTGCAGGCAAGTTATAACAGCAAATGCCCTTTTTCTTTTCATTTCCTTCAGCGTTGCATAAGATGAGGCTGACGTACAGCTTTAGCGTTCGCTCGGGTCCTTACTGCTGACCAGCCTGTGAATGGCCGGACACCAGCCGGTGATTTCTGAGAGCGCCAAGAGGGCAAACCCACATCCCCAACCAAGTGTACCTGCAACGGGAACCGAGCAGCGATGGAGCCCAGCTCTGCTCTGAATTTCGTGTTATCTCGAGGTGCCATCTCTGCCCCCGTGAGGCCCCTCTTACCCGGGATCATCCTGCGATCCAGGCTGCCGAGTGCACGCCCCGTGCTCAGGTCGGTGGCTGAGAGAAGGACAGGAGCGTGCAGAATCAGGCCTGGGGATTTTAAATTTAAATCACCGCGAGTGCAGCCACAGCCGGGTCCAACATTTCTGCCTTGCAGCAAGACGGGAGAAGTACATGAAAGCCGGGCGTCACTACACAGCCCTTTGCTGTCCTCACTGCCTCCTCTTCCTTCTCCTTCCTCCTCCTTAGGGGTCTGCAGTGTGGCTCCAGCAGCGCCTGCCCAAGCCCAACCGAGTTTCATCAGACCTGAGCCGATCCAAAGGACGTGTTCAGTAACAAACGTTGCAAAATTGAACCGCTGACATTTAGGGTAGGGGAAATCTCTGACGGAGGCCTAAACTCCTCTAATTAAACTTAGCACAAACGCTAAAGGACAAGGCACGTCGAGTGCAGCTCTCGTATTGACTTCCCGCGAAGTAACCTTTTATGTGTATCTCAACAGACGTGGCCTTTTGTGCTGGACATCATTATTCTGCTTTTTTGGTGTGTGAGACAGTGCAAGAGGGAAAGCTGCAGAATGATTTCAGCTGGGGTTGAAATTTGGTGGTGTTTGTCTAAGTGAGACATGTGAGCAGAGTCAGGCTTTGAAAATACTGCCCTTTTATTTTTGTATCAATTTCCATATTAAGTTACGGGACACTAGAACTCAGTGTACAAAGAATTGCTATCCAGAGCTATATTTAGCTACTCAGATGTTTGTGTCTCCATCTCACCACAGCTCCAGAAGTGAGTGGATATTTTCCATCACTGGCCTTGAGTAGGAAGCTTGTTGTATCTGACCTGCTGTGAAAGGAAAACAAATGTTTAGCCACCATACATTTTTTCCGTGTAAAGGTACTTTTCTGCATCGCTTGTAACCTACCTTAACACCTTTCTTATAAGATAATGCAAACTTATTTTAACGTAACTTGGCATTTGACTGGTATTTAAAGCAGAAAGCAGAAACAAAGCACACAGGTCATTTTTTGAGAATGAAATCCTGAAGGAAAACCTCCTAGTATTTGGGATGACAGCCAAATCTTTATCCAGGACCTAAATCCAATGCAAGCCTTCCAAAACACTGTCCAAGACTCCTCTATTTCCGGGGGCTTTATTTCACTGCTGGTCCCCAAACAGTCTCGCAGTGAACCCTGCCTAAACTCTGCCCCTGAGTGCGGTGCGTGGCGGTCTCCCCCCTGGCCTCATCCCCACCCTGTGCCTCCTCCTGGCCAGGACCAGCGCCTCCCTGCAGCCCAAGGGGTTTGTTCAGTTCTTTTGTTTGTTTGTTCTGGATTTTTTTTTACATGATTCTTAAATCTTGGGGTTTGATTTTTTTTTTCAATTAATGCTTGGGAGACCAGCTGGCAGCATTCATTCATTTTAATATGACTCACGTCGAGAAGTGCTCAAACTTCCTCTTAGAGAAAGTGGCTGAATGCATTTATTTTTCAGGCAGTTTGCTTGGCAGAGGATAAATTCTTACTGAAATTGCTCTACAGAGCCGGGGAGTGGACTCTGACATTTTTCCTTCACGGTACTCATTTCTCGCAAAAGCGTGTGATGTTTGGGGAAAAGCAGCCTTTTCGTTAGCGGATGCGTGCAAGGCCCCACGGGCGAGAGCGCAGAATAACTGGCTCTGCAATCCACAGAAGTGCAACTGATGGCGTTTTTAAGGCTCTGTATCAGCAAGGCACCACTGCTACCTATCACTCCAACACAATGTATCGGGAGCGAATGGCTTCACCTCTATTTTCTCTCCTCGTGGCGATTTTAATTTGTGAAAAATCATGGGAGCTGCAAGCTTCCTACAGAGGAAGCAAGCCAGCGAAGGTAAGCGGAGGTGACATCCGCCGTGGTTCACAGCAATTAACGTCAGCAACAGAAGGAAAAATTAAAACGGTCGCTGATGTTTGGGAGAATTACCTTGTGATACATCGTGAATACCCTCACTCACAATAAATAAACGTTATTTAACTTAATCTGTGCCACAGTTATGCACATGTGCTCATCATGCATTTGACAGCTTGCTCCCATCCTCACTCTTTCTGGTGGCGGTGTGCGTAAGATGGATTGATGTACATGCTCCTTAAGGTGAAGTGCGTGATGCTCGTCAGGTGAGAGCTAAATGGCATTATTTATTTGTTTATTTTGCAAGCCTGCGAATGCGCCTCGCTATTAAGACTAGGAACGCTGTAATGATTCTGTTTAATTAACGGAGCAGTAACTTCCTTGCCAGCCCTAAGTGCTGTTTGATCTATCTGAGATGTCACAGGACGGGAGAACTCCTGCAAAGGGCTGAGGAAGCATTATTTGTGCTCAGCGCGTGGAGCTTTATGAAAGCAATTTACATATTTGCACGCTGAAGCATGACTACCAGCACATAAGCAAGGTGATAAATGATTAACTATAAAAGATTGACGGTTTCGGCAAAAATCCAGCCGAGCACTTAAGCATGTGCTTACCTTCAAACAACCTGGCTCTGCTGACTGCAGTGGAGCAGAGTCGGGCCCTTTCTTCAGTTCAGGAAACTGCTCGTGCACTTTAATTAGAGCTGTGCTTACGGGACCCGGAGGACCTGAGTCTGGCTAAGGGAGCTTACAAAAGGGAAAAACTTTCGTGTGGAGCATCCGTGTCAGGGTGGCGGCAGTAAGCAAGAGTAATCAGAGCTTGTCGTGGATGGAGCATCCTCAGCTGTCAGTTGGCTGGCTTTCCTCAGGCTAGGGACAAAAAAGGGAGGTATTTCAGCAAAAGGCTAACCTAGCTGCCCGTTTCAGAACAGCGTTTTGTTCTGTTTTGTTTTTAATTTGGGGGAACATAAACATATTAAATATTTTATTGTTATTCAGTGAAAATCTCGTTCTGCTTTGGCCAAATATTGCTTTCACTAAATGGCTTAATTGGAAAGGGAATGAGGCCAAGAAAAACCTAAACCCAACAGCAGCAACAAAATGTTTTTGTTTTGCAGTATCTTTAAACTCCCTTCCACCATTCGTCCTGCACCCACCTTATGCAACCAACCAGAGAACCTCTAACTTTGCTTCATCACAAGCTCCTTTCTGGCAATATTTTTGGAAGTTCCTGGAGCTGCAGGTGAAAAAAGCTGCTCTGAACCATGGGTGTTATTAAAAGCTGAAGGTCTGAATCGGGGTCGTTCTGATGAAGTTGTGTTTGGACTCCGTGTAACAAACTTTCTTCAAGTTTCATGTGCCTAGGTGAAATTTAGCAAGCCAGAACTACAGCTGAAGCCCACTGCTTTCTCCTTTTAACTTTTTTAAAGGAGAATATGTGAGTTTATATCCCTGTCAGAAACATGCTTGTTGAGTTACCGCTTCCCTCTCCAGCAGATACATAAACACAACGGCTACTTTGCATTCTCTCGAGCATGAAACCTTCCCAATGATCCCTGTGCCCTTTTACATTAGCACTAACCTGTGTACACCACTGTTGCATGTTCTTTGCTTTTTGGGATGATTTTTGACCTTTTTTTTCTCTTTATTTCTGCTAATATCATCTCTTAAAATACGTCTGAGGTTGATGCTGGTCAGGTGAAGCTTTATTGAAGCATGGCAAAGTGAAGGTGTCTTTCAGGAGATATGCAGGAAGCCAGTAATCTCCCTTTTTTGAATAAAAATGGAAATGAGTGGATTCAACCCCTAAAACACCAGCCCTGGATGATTAACAAAAAACAGAAAGGGATGTTGAAAAAAAAAATTCTAGGGTCCAAATTCAGATCTAAGAAATAAGATACTGTTCCTGGAGTGTGCATTTTCCGGAGTAACCAGGAGACAGCCAGAAAAAAAAGTTGGAAATAGGATCCCGAGATAATGGCTGAAATGTCTCTCTACAGGCTTGAGTGCTAGCTAGAAAATAATAAGGAAATTATCTCTGAATTGATTCTGTCTTCAAGGCTTTTGTACTTTCTCTCTTTTGTGCAGAATCAACAGGATTGCATAAAAAATACCTGAATCCCTCACCACTTTCTGCTTATAATGGAAACAGCTTAAAAGACAGCGAACAGTGATCAAACAGCATTACATACAACTCCTTATGAAAGTAGCCATATTTTTGTGGTCAGAGGGGAGGGGGGCCTAGAACTTTCTCCATGGCCATTTAATACACCAAAATAGATTTTACGCCCCTGCAATACACACACCTTGGATGTAAGACAGCAACCACCAAAATCTGTAGGATTTTCCCGAAGTCCATGGAAGCCAATAGATGAAGAGGTCTGTTGTAGATAGTGCACCAGAGACAATCTTTTTTTTTTTTTTTTTTTTTCCCACTGCGATGTGCGATGTCTCCGTCTATAAGCGTGGCCTTTGGGGGTGCTTGCCTTTCTGCTGAGAAGTCTCAGGCTTCATCTTCTCTACACGCTCCCAGCAGGCAGCTGGAGGCAGCTGTCAGCTCCACCCCTGAGCCTTCTCCCCTTTGTGCTGACCACGGGAGCTCCCTCAGCCTGCCCCTGTATGCTGTGTGCCCCGGCACCCCACTCCCTCCAGTGCCATCAGCTGGGCCCACTCCACACCCACCAGTACCTTTCCTGTACTGGGGAGACCAGAACAGGATGCAGGAGTCCAGACGCAGTTACTAAATTGTCCCCAAATAAGAGAGGAAAGAGGTTTTCTGGTTTTTTATTTTTTATTTTTATTTTTTATTTTTTTATTACTATTTTTTTATTGCTATTTATTGCCTGGTCTTGGAAGAGGTCCTAATGAAGCTCTTATTCATTCTTCTCTGAATGAACAGTGACGCTGCGCTCCAGCACTTCTTCCCGGCAGACCTGAAGTCTTCTGTTTCTTCAGAGGAGCAGCCGTCTCCCTGACAGTTTTGGCTGATCTGCTGCTCTTCTTTTTGCGTTGCCATGGAAGGTGCGGCTTCCTCTTCAAGCAGCCATGGGGCAGCCTTCTTGTCCTCAGACGGAGACATCGCCGGGCTCCAGGGCCCAAGGCCCACCGTGGCTCTCTGAAGGGTTCCTTCTGCCGCCCTGGTGCAGCATCCCAGAGGAAGCCAAGTCCCCTCGTGCCCACTCCTCGGGACTCCGTGCAGAAGGGATGACACCTCTGGACGAGGTGGGGGTAGGGGATAGAGGATGGGGGACGGGAAAAAGGCCACCCTGCAGGCGAGCCAGCAGGATGGCTGTGGACGGCCTTTCAGCTATTTTGAGGCGCGGAGGCCGGGCCGTGAATACGGAGCAGGTCGGGTGCTCCTGCGATGCTGCCAGTGGGACTTGATGGTAACGAGCCTGGGCACGGTGGTATTGTGCCAGCTCAGCTGGGGTGGAGCATCCACCTCCATTGGCTCATCTGGAGGTGGATCCACCTCCATGGGATCTTCATCTGGAGGTGGATCCACCTCCATGGCCTCCACATCACGAGTCGCAGCACAGGGCACTGCTCTTCTGCCCCAGGCACCGGTCCTCCTCTGCTTCCTCGTCACAAGCTGTGGCCGAGTTCTCTTTAGTTTGAGGAACGAATCCTCTCTAGACCCATGCAAGGATGGGCAGCCTTTGCCCCAGGTCCTCTTCCTGCCATCCATGATGGGTATCGTCAGAGGCCTGGAAGCTCAGCGAGTGGCAGGCCCTGCGCAGGGGCCTTTTATAGGGCTCGGAACAATACGGGGGGCAGGTGCCACTGTGACATCAGGAAGCCTCTGTGATGGTGGCCAACGCATGGCCAAACGCGGCTGTTGTTGGGAGAGGTGTCTGTGGCCTGAAAGACGCCCTCACGAGGAAGGAGGAGGGTCGGGGGGCAGAGGGCCCCTTTCCTGGGGATGGCTCTCCCTGGCCATTTTGACTGCCAGAGAGACAGGCTGCCCCTTGGGCACAGGGCCTGCCCTCCAGCCCCCTCCTCATCCTATGCCTGGGCTCCCTGTGCCACAAGATGGTGGCAGCAGTGTTTCCGGAGGGGCAGGGCCTCCACTACCCCCTGCCACCAACCGGGCTCCCTGCAAGTGGTGCAGCCCCCCATGCTGACTGCAGCTGAGAGGGGGCAAAGCACCCAGACATCCTGCAGATGGGCAATGGAGGCACGGCCAGGCAGCGCCAGGTCTCCCAGCAGTCAATAAGAGCCCTGCTGACGATCAAGTGCTGTGGGAGCCCTTCTCAGGGGCCATCTCCTACACCTACCCCTGTCCCTGGAGCATGAGGAGGTGCCATCACTTGTGCCCCGAGGCATGGGGGAGGAGAGGGCCTGGTCTCTGCACTACTGTGCTGCCACAACACGGGGAGTCTGTGGGAGGGCTGCCGAGGTCCTCGGGGCCTGGAGGTGGTGGGGGTCAGTCTGAGGTTCACCCTTGCTCTCTTCTCTAGTGTTAAGGAGAAACCTTCTCAACATTTTTGGGGCTTCCCTGCTTCCACGTTCAGAGGAAGAGGTCTCCTGTCTGGTTGGAAGAATCACCAGTAGCTCCTGACTGGGAGCCTTCAGGCACATTTCCAGGGGGAAGCTCCTGCCTGCCTGACACCTGGCGCACCCCTCCCTGCTCAAGCAGGGTCACTTACTGCACCTAGCCCAGGACCACGTCCAGGCAGGTTTTGAGTATCTCCACGGAAGGAGACTCCACAACCTTTCTGGGCAACTTATTCCAGTGCTCTGTGCCCCTCACAGTAAAGTTTTTCCTCATATTCAGATGGACCTTCCCTTGTTTCACTTTGTGCCCGCTGCTTCTCATCCTGTAACCGGGCTCCACTGAAAAGGGTCTGGCCCCCATGCTCTTAAAATATCGATATACACTGATAAGATCCCCTCTCAGCCTTCTCCAGGCTCTACAGGCCTAGCCTGTTATCCCTAGGCGCCTTTGCAAAACTACTGTGAAATGAATTCAATTCCATTCTTATTTGTAAACTCCTGCAAGATAATGTTTGCTACGGGTATCATTCGCTATAGCGTTCTTTATTGCGTTGAAGCATCACCCAGGTACGTCGTGACCCAAAATTTTGTTGTTTTCATGTAGTTGCAAGGGTCTGCAGGGTGTCATACGGAGCCATGTGGGAGCAGTTCCTGAAGAGCTGCTGCCTGTGGGCAGCCCCCGCAGGCTCAGTTCGGGAAGGACGGCATCCCGTGGGAGGGACCCCACGGGGAGCAGGGGCAGAGAGGGACCGAGAAGGAGCAGCAGAGATGAAGCGTCAGGGACTGACCGCAGCCCCCACTTCCCATTCCCCTGCGCTGTTTGGGGGGAAGATGTAGAAGAGGGTGGATGGGGGAAGGTGTTTTCAGTTTGCTTTTAGTTCTCACTGCTCTAGCCTGCTAGTGATAGGCAATAAATTTCATTAATCTCCCTATGCTGAGTCTGTTTTGCCCATGACGATAATCATTGAGTGATCTCCCTGTCCTTAGTTCAACCCTCCACCCCTTTCCATCATGCTTTCTCTCCCTTTTCCTTTGAGGTGGAGGAGAGAGGGACTGTGGTAGAGTCCAGCTGCCCGGCTGAGTAAAGGCACCATGCTCTTCCATTAGCATTATCAAATGCTTTGGGTTTGCTTTTTTTACTAAAAGGAAAATATATATTTTTAGTTCCTCTGGAGTCAGACAATTCAGAAATCAGTAAATCACACAGAATCATGCCAGAAGAGGAAGGTATGTTGTTTTCTTTTTCAACCAGTTCTATGTTTTGTCTTGCCTGCAAAATTCTTCCTGCTTCTCACATGCGTGATAATGGAGGCAGCCAGCGTTTCTCATATAAGCCAGAAAAGATGTAATGATAAATGTTTAACTGCAGTTTTCCATTTCATATTCTGAAAGTAAAAATAGGGAAAAAAAATAGACATCTTAATGATGTCCTATCATCATCACAATCTCTTCAGCTAACATGGGAGGAGGACACACAATTACCTGGACAGAGACGAAGTATACTGACTTCAGTTATTCCTCAGCTGAAGCTGCTTTTTAAGTGCGTGAGCACAAAAAGCTTTAAGGAACAATGCATAAAATGCTATTATCTTTGGAAAAAACAATATTCAACTGGCTTGGCCATTATGTAGGTGAAAGCACGATGTGTACCAAGACTGTTGAGTACATTTCCATGAGATTAGTTAAATCATCTAAGCAAAATGTCCCTGCTATCTGTCTCACCCTATGCTCCGATGCTGGGGTACTTGGAAACAAAAGCAGCAATGAGGATGCAGCGCTTCATGAGCAATGCCATTATTTTTCTGATAAAAGAAGAGGCGCAAGGAGGTGGAAAGAGGCAGATTAGTGGTAGGGAAAAGGGCAGCTCTGGACTCTGTTCTGGTTGCTGTCACAGCATGTGACCTCGGGCAACTTGATGAAGTGTCTGGGATCACTTCTTTGCACTTGATTTCATCGTGAACAAAACTTCACGACACCATAATTCCCACTGAAATCCGCAGCCTTTGGTAGGAGGTACAGTACACATCACCACTTCACCTGTGAGATGGGAGTCATTTGACAGGATGACCCACACTTTACCCTTTTTCCGCAAGGTTAATAGCCTGCCTGGACATGAGAGGCAATTTCCTACTGCTGCCTCTGTAATGGGTGCAGTGGGAACCTGATCTCAGCTGGGGTCTTTGGGAAAAGCAGCAATTCCCATAATAACCCCCGCAGCATTGTTTAAAGGATCTTTCCCAGGTTTTGATCGTCTCTGCCGATATTGTGTAATAATAATATTTGCTGGAGCTGAGACAGATGCTGGCCTTTCCAGCATAGCCCTAGGATGAGCCAGCCAGGATGGATGGGGTCTTTCTGTGGGTTGTTTTTGTGTTGTTCCAGAGCTTCGCAGGCAATTTGGAGAATATGTCCCCAGGACATTCTGCTTTGGAAAACAGGCAGAGGGGCTGGGATGTGTTAGCTCAGCTGCAGCTTTATTGGCAATACAGAACACGAAATAACACAAAGTTTTCATCTGGCCATAGAAATGACTAAATAGAAGTACTTTACGACTCTGGGAATGTTACATTCTTGTCATGTTTTAGCATTTGCAGATACAACAGATGAAGCAAATTAAACTATGTGTTCACTAAAAGAATGCATTCTTAGCCACAGTCTTTGTTAACTTGCCTGCAAATAAACACAAATAACTGGAAAATGTATTCTGAAGAGTTGGTAGCCTGGTTTGCGTTATCTTTTTTTTTGGCCTTTGGCTTACACACATGCCTATGTATGTGTGTGTGTGTGTGTGTGTGTGTGTAGCTGTAGGCAACCTATCAGCTGTGCCTGCTAAATTTGTTACCTGGTGGGTTTCTCAGCACAGGAGAAGCCACATGGCTGCACATCCCTCATTTGCATTCCAGTTGGATACAGCTTTGGCAATTTGTTTATGCAACTAAATGTATGCAATCATCAATAACACAGTCCACAATAAGTCCCAATTAACGTTGCCACAGGAACCTTCCTTCATGTTTGTGCTGGCTTCTGTAGATTTAAATGCTCAACCTTAATGATGCATTAATGTTGTTTTCTTTTCTTTTTTCTTTTTTTTTTTTTTCTTAATGCTGTGTTTGCAGTATAAGGACTACAATTTATTTTGTTCTCTTTGCCCAGCAGGGACATTTTTTCTACTGGCTGTTTAATAAGAAGCCTTCATGAGTACAAAAGCCATTTATCTTTATTAGTTGAATATTTTTGCTCATCACCTCTCTTACATTTATGAATTAAATATTTATTGATTTTTTCCACAAAGAAAAATGCCCCGCTGCTCAGTAAGAGCAATTACACCAGCTATGCACAGGAACAAGAACCGTAAGGAAAGCAAACTTACTTATGTAAGTTGTGTCAGAAATGACAGAAACTGCATGTCTTCTAATGGAGGTCCTTACTCACTTGTGGGGTCTGTTTTAATTGAAGAAATCTGTAAAATGGGCTGTGAAAGAAGGGCTTGCATCAGTTTGTTTGCTTTTTTGTTTTTGTTTGGTTTGTTTTTTCCTTCTTTGCTTTGTGATACACAGAAGAAAGATGAAGGATTTTTGTTGTCTTCCCCACTTTTTGTTTGTAATTTCATCAATAGACCTGGAGAACTGGTGAGTCTGCAGGTGTCTGTCAGATACCACATGAAACCTATCTAGTTATAACTGAAAGCGATTAGCTTACTCCCATTTTTTGACTGATGAATTACCTGTAACGCTTGAAGGACTGCTGTGGTCATCTACCCGATATTTCTGCATCAAGTTTACTTAACTACAGCAATGGAATTTGATATCGAGTCTGCATCTCCAGCACGGAAACCAACCCCCCTGGCCAACATGCCAGGTTGTCTCTGTCTCTCTGATAGCTCATGTGAACTATCAACATATTTAAGTGTTTGTGTAAGTACAGGATTGCCTCCTCAGGTTTCAATTGCAAGAAGAAAACAGTCAAGGAAAAAAACTCTAAAAATTGTTTGCCCTCCCCAGCACTTTCTGTACTGTTTGACATTATATTGCTAGGTATTGTATTATCATGAGATCAATTTCTTTTTATTTTCCCCCTATGCATAATTCAAAGATAATCCCATATACTTCAGCTTTGACACATATGGTCTGCAAATGCTACCTTTTACTCCTTTAATTCTCAAGGGTATCGCAATGATGCTTTGGATCACCACATCCTCTCAGGATAGATACCTTTGGGCACGCTGCTACCTAGTCCAAGCCTTTCTCTTCCCTGCACCGTTGAGAAGACTGGACGCCTGGGCTGGCAGCCCTTCCTGGAGGAGGCTGGACTCATCACCCTGACCACCGTATGCATCACCTGGCTGAGGCATTGGCTCTGCACAAAGATGTTTCACACCAAAGCGTGTGGTGGGAGAGACGCTGGGTGCTGTCATCCCTTTTCCGTGTGAGAGCAAGAAAAAGAGAGCAGCTCTCCCACGAGCAGAAGACCCGGTAGGGCCAGGGCTTCTGGGCAAGGCTGTGCCTGTGCCTGATCCCCTGGGAGCCCAGGCAAGGGACAGCAGGCGGGTAGCATCTGCTGACCCACCACGTGGCTGTGCCCACTCTTGGCCACCAGCTCTTTCCTGGGATCTCTTGTTCTCCCGGACCACTGTGTCTCATCAGGCTCGTAGAAATTCAATTATTTCTGGTACTTATACCTCTGAGACTCCTTTGAATTGAGCTGAAGTCACCTTCGAGAGAGAGAAAGGCAGAGTGCAGTGGAGTAGGTCTTTTCTCCTTAGGACATTAGCCTCCTCAGGCTAATGATCCTGGCCTCTGCCTGCCTGACCTTCCCCTCCTGCAGCCCTTGGCAGCTGAGATTAAAGAAAATTGGTGCCCCTGGTATAAATCATCTCCACAAATCACCTTTCCTTAGGCAAATACTGCCTCTGGGGATGCAGCCCTCTGAACCCTGTGGTCCAAATTGGCCAAAACAAAGCCAATCCCGCTCCTCATTACTGACTCCCTTAACATCTGCAGGATGCCCCGAAAACCTGAACTTCAGTTCACGTTTTTGGGATGGAGGGAGCCTGGAAAAGAAAGGGAGCTTCTGTCCCTGGGGTCTGACCTCTGCGAGGGGTTCCCTCAGCCACTTGGGGCCTGCAGTTGGGGCTTGGCTACACGAGTTGCAGGCAGTTCCTCAATGCCCAGCTGTAATTACTTCTTTTCTTCAAGGAGGCCGTGATTAAGAGCTCTTTGGTGTGGACAGCTGCCAGTGGCACCTTCAGTGGGATGAATTCTTTGCTGGTGAAGGCAAAAGTCTAGGCCTTCCTCTCCAAACTCTAACTAAGACATGAGGTTTTCCTTCCTCGCTGGGCAACAACAAACCCTGACAGAAGGACATTGATCCCAGCTGGGCTGACACCACAGGTTACGTGGGACCGCCCCAAGGAAGGACAAGCAAGCAAAAAGGCCCACGGTCCTGTTCTGCTGGGTGGCAGTAGGCCTCGGTTGGGCTCTGTGATGATCTCCTCAGGTGCACCACCAGCAGAGCACGCAGACTCCCTGGGCTTCGCTCTATATGTTTGCCTCCCAGGATAAACCTCTTTTTGGTTTGGCGTTTGCTTTTGCTTTCAACAGAAATGCTGTTTACACAGTTGCAGTTTTCATCATCTGCACTTTTTTTTTTTTTCCTGCAATAGCAGTAATGTCACCTCCCTCCCACTTCTCTGGGCACTTTTGACACGTCTGTCAAATGCCCACAGCACGTTTGTCACAAAATGCCTTTTGACAGGAATGGCAGCTCACGGCCCACAGCTACAAAGGATGTTACGAAGATCAGCATGAGGACAGTACATGGGGCAAATGCTGAGGTAATGTCAGACATCGGGGCTTACATAATATTCTTCAAAATGCTCTTTAATCAGCTCTCCTTGTGGGACTTCTCCACCTTTGGCTCTGATGGACTTGTTTTTCCCCGTGAGCTTGCAGACGTGTTTTTGCTGTTATCTCTTTCTGTTGAAACACTCCTGTAACGATCGTTTGCTCATCACTGGAGCCATGCTTCTTGGGAAACTGAATAGCAGCAGAACTGGAAGAAATTTTCTACGTCTCCTGATAGATAAGATTTAGGTTAACACTTTCTTGTCAGACACAGGCTTGCCACAGCTGTCTTCTGATCAGTTGTACTCCTGTATTTAAGCTCTGCGGATATTTCACCTTCATGTTGTTTCTGTGGCAGGTAATGCCTTTCTTTGTAACGTGCCTTCTAGCTGAGGGTATGTAACCACCCATGGAGGCGACCACGCTGCTGGGATGAGCACACCTGAGGGCCAGGAAGAGGCCAGCTGGAAGCATTGCTGCCTTTTGGTGTTAACAACTGCAGCTCGTCCAGTATTGTGAGCAACACATGTGCAAAGGTGCACGTCTTTTCTCTCTGGAGCTCCTAGAGTAAGGAATTGCAATGGGCAGACCCACTCCCCGGCGTGCTGAGATGCACTCAGGTGTGCAGAAGGTCAGCTCCATACCCACTGCTGCTGCACTCCCCTGGGTGAAAACCCCAAGGTGCCCCTGAGGTGCCCTGCAGCAGGCTCATCACTGTCAAAAACAGCCTGGCTCTGCGTGACAGTGAGTGATATTTTCTCCTGTGGTGTCAGCCAAACCTCGGCTTCACCCATGTCAGGTTCGCGATGAAAGATACTCTCCTCCTTCTCCTCCTCCTCCTCCTCAGGACTGACTCTTTGAAAACCAGGGCTGGCTTTCAAGTGCTGGCAGTTAAAAGAGATAACAACACGCCTGCCCATGAAAGCTAACCGTCCTGAATGAGCTCATGGGAAAATCTGATCTAACCTGCCTGTCTGAACAGTATTTATCAGCACTGCTACCCGAGGATTAGGCAGCCCAGCCTGGCTGCACCGAGGAAAGTCAGCGAAAGCAGATGTTTTTATTTCAAACTTTCCAATGTAGCATTTTTTTTAAAAAGTCACGCCTTCTTTTCTTTTTTTTCTTTTTTTTTTTTTTTTTTGGCAAAGCCTCTAGGGAAACAAGCAGTACTTCAAAATGCTGCTGCCTCCATTTGTTTAAACATTTCAGGATGCTGATGTCATGTCCCTGCCCCCTACCCCAACCTCAGCAAATATGAAGACTTCTGAGCTGCGGGGAAGAACAGGACCAGTGCCTTGCCTGGTGTAAATCCCTACAGTAGCACCGATGTCAGGGGAGCTGAGTTACATAGGCTCACGTGCTTGAACTGCGAGGGCAAGCCAACTCGCGTGCAGGCTTGGGGACTGTGGCCCTGATCCCAGTGCTCTGCACATCCAGCCCTCCAACGTGCCCAGCCTGGCACTAGTGTCTGCTGCTTGTGCTCCACCTGCTGCACACAAGGTGGGGGTTTTCAGCCGGGTCTGGCCAAAATACAGCTGTCATTCCCCCCCTGGGTTGTGAGCAGTTCAAACAGTGCATCCCTGGGCTATAGGCTTCAGGTGGCCTGTTTAGGCACAGGGCTTGGAAGATGATGGGAGGCAGCTGGGGGATGAAGGTCTGCCTCAGAGCTGCCTGCCAGCTGAGCCCAAGAGGTGGGACAGCTGGGACCCTCCTGGTTTCTTTCTCCATGGTGGTAGTGTTCCTCCCGCCCTGGGCTCCCTCAGGTACGTGCCCTGGGCTTGTATCATACGGGGGTTTTGTTATGGGATTTTTATTGTGAGGCAGAAAGGCTTCAAAGCTTTTGCTGGATACCAGTGAGGCTCAGGTTTGTTCCTGCTCTCCTACTGCATGTCAGGCAGGCTCCACGCCTTACTGTTGTTGGAGCAGGATTCCTCCTCTCTGCCCTAGTAGCTATGTGGAAGTCTGTGCTGCTACTTTCATGATACCCCAGGGAGTATCTTTGTCAGCTGTTGTTTATTGCAAAAGCATGCTAATCCTCTGATTCCAGCCCAGTAGGAATGGAAACTCTTGTTGCTTCGCATTACTCAAGAGTCAGCATTTTTTACTAGATGAGACTGAGGGATAAAGGATGTCCACTTAGGAGTGTAGACATGTGATACTAGAATAAAGTTAATAAAAGATAAAATAAAACAATTAAGATTGTACTTAAAAATATATATGTTTTTTCTTTTTAGCTATTCCTGCAACCCAGCTAGCTCTTTAGGGTAGTTCATTAGCTGCTGCTGCGAGGGCTGGCATATTCTGGAGTGCTTTTTGTTGCCTCTTAAAGGTGACTGTTAGAAAAATTACTCTGGTCGCCCTGTTCCTGTTCTCTACACAGGAGAACCTTCTTGTTTGATTGCCCCTTGCCTGTGATTTACCCCCTGGGATCTTTTATGGGTCCGTAAGGACTTACATTGCTTCGTTCTCACCTTTCCACCCTTTCAGGTTACTGAATGTACGTTTCTGTTGAAGAAGTAATTACCTCATTCCTGGATTCAGGCTACATCCGTTTGCTTATGAAAACAGTGTAGTGTGTCTCTATGCACGATGTATTACAAGAAATGTTAACACTACAAACTCTTTCTATGATTGATAATTGGCAGCTTGCCACGAACTTTGCACACAGCCTAAATACATAAACGCAACCAAAGGGTGATCTGAGGACATGGTTTCCAACATGGTGCAATGCTCGGCTCCCATTTTATTAGATTTTCAGGACTCCACCCCAGCCAGCTACAGAGGAGATGCTGAGTTTACCGTAGTTAATAAAAGACAAATCCCATGCTCGTTGTCATGCCCCTTTCAGCAGTATGTTGCTGCTTTTGCAGGGATTTTCCCAGCACCCAGCTGGTGGCCTTGCGGAGAAGTTTCTCCAGCTCTGCTGTGGTCAGAACCCAACAGTCCCCTGCCAAGACGATGGCGTTTTGCTGCCATGAAAAAGAGGGCATAGGCTGACGGGCTCTCCTGAGGCAGCTGGAGGAAAGAGCTTGCTGTATCTGCCAAGCATATTTCTCCCTGAGCTTTGCATGCAGGTAGGTGTGACTTGCACACAAGTTCTCTTCCTGTCCCTCTCACGTGCCCAAAAGTGTCCACAGGACTTGGGTCCTATGGACCCCATCATCCCAAGGATGTGCTGGCTGCCCTTGCTGAAGCTGCAGAGAGTGAACGCTCCCAACTTTGTTGCTTCAATTAATCTCTTGCGCCAGACTGGAAATGTCTAAAATGCATCTCCCTTATTCCCTGTCCTGGTCCCAGAGGAACCAAGTGACAAAAATACTCCTTGACATCAGCAGAGCCCATCTCAGAAATCTTACTGAAAGAACTGAGATCAGGTCTGGGCCCCAGACTGCTGATTAGAAGTAGCAGTTTGGGCTAACTTAAAGCATCTTTTTTTCAAAAATATACTTCTAAGGAGTATGAAGAGCATGGAGACTAGGTTTTTTTTTTTTTTTAATCTCTTTTGAATCAGAAAAAAGATGATAGTGAAGCTACTGGAAGTGTAAAGGATTTTTCTCTGAGAAATTATCAACCTCTTTGTTCTTTTTTAAAAAAAAGAAAATCTAATGAAAAGCCTTTCTCCTCCCCAAAAGCCCAGCCTTTCCAGAGTTCACTTTAAGATCTTTAAAAAAGTAGTTTGGAAGAACAGCTTTAATGAAAAGCAAGGCTAAAGAGAAAATGTTTGTCTGAAAAGTGACTTCTGAAAAAGTAGCTCTCTTTTGCCTAGTTTCTATATTTAAATTCTTATCAGAGAAAAAGCTATTTTTGCAGGAAAGTTTCTGTGGAAAAATGTTTTGATTGGTTCAGTGCAGGAGTCAGAATTCCAACCCAAGGGTAGCTCTTCACTGAGCTGTATTTCAAAAACAAGCCTCCAATTACTTTCCTTTTTACTGAAAAATACTCTCCTTTTCTTGCCAAGCACGTCTGGCAAATCTCAGACTAACCGTGCTGCTGGGGCTAAAGTGGGGCTTTGCATTGGAAGATGATTTGTGACCGCCCGTCCTTTTTCTCCTGCGTCCTTATAACGGATGCAAATCACTTGGATCAATTGTCAAGATGGATATGAAGGACTCGCTTGTCATATCGCTATACGTACATATGTTTGCTCTTTTCAGATAGGTACGATGTTCATGATTTGCAGCCAAGGTTTGATTTGTAGATGGTAATACAGCTCTGCAACGTGTAAGTTTTCCTGGTGTGACCTTTATAAAAAGAATACACTGGATTAGAGAAGTTCTGTCAGAAAGGCAATGAAATGGTAAAACTAATAATCTCTGCCAGGATGCTAGGCATAGGTTGTCATGCAACAAATGGGTTTTGTGGGCCCTTAAGAGCAAACATCTGCAGTACAATTCATGGGTTATTAAAACCATGATGCTCATTAGCAGAATCTTAAAAGCTTGAGGGGTGTGTGTGTGTGAGAGAGAGAAGTTAATCCAAATATCTTTTTGTTATTTACTTGAAAACAAGAGTACCCAGAGTGAACCTTCTTACTGGCCTTGAGGCTTTAAGTTGATTGTGTTAGTATGAATAATAGAGCAGTAGTTTGTGTAATGGTTAAATGCTTTATGAGGGTAACGATGTTTTTCTAATTTATAATTATCAAGCAAATTTCCATTTGAAATCATACAGCACTCCTTCCCCATAATCTCACAATGCGTTTACAATTAAAAAGGCTGAAAATGAACTGCCTTCACCTTGTGAATGAATGGATTCATGTATGCTGGAGCAGCCAGAAAGGCTCACCTTGGGCACAGGGTTTCTCAGCGATGGACAACTCCGTTCGCACTCACTGCAAATTAAAAAGTCTTGAGGGCTGCGAGAAGGCACGGGGCTCTTCATGAGATACAGTTCATGGTACAGGATGGGCTGCAAAGCCTCTCCAGAGTCCCCGCTCCCCTGCAGGATCCAAATGGGATAGAGGACAGTGGTGGCCCTGATGACCTGCAAGCTCAGGCTTTGGGTTATTGGGCAATAACACAAATTCTGCTTTGCCGTCTGGTTGATCGGGTCCAGAGCAGATACCTAGGGTGCTCATATCAGCAAAAGGCACTGTGCTGCATTCTTCCTGGAGCCATCTGGGAGTCCTGACCGGAGATGTTACAGCAGGTGCCCACCTGGCAGGCTGCTTTCGGAGGTGGGACCACAGAAAGGGAGCCCTCTGTTTCTAGCTGCTGTTGCTGTTTGCATTGGCTTTGGGGAGAGACCAAATCTGGAAGCGTGAAAAGACAAAATACAAAAACTCTTCCCCTGGTAGTGAATCAACTTTTCATCATCCAAAATATTAAGAGAGGGAATTTGCTTGTCCTGTCTCTTGATCAAATAGTTTCTTCCTTCATTCCACTTTCTGGATGACAATATTAGTAGTAAATTGTTGCCCTTTCATCCTCGCAGGTCAAAGTCATATAAAGTTTAACTCAAGTACCTGGTAAGGAAGCATGTTTTACTATAGTAGTTCTTACAGGTATTTTCAGAAATATCAGCTCCATGGATATCCACCTACTTGAGTTTTTAAATATATTTTAAATATGTTTTTTAAATCAAAAAGTCTGGACAAACCTCTCTAAAATCAGCTCTAAGTTCAGAGTAAAAAAAAAATAAATCTGAAAATGTATTCAAAGCCTTCATAATTTAACATCTCTCCATTCCTAGTGTAAAGAAAATAAATGGAGCTTACAATTTTTGGTGCTGCAGTCTCAGGGAATAACTTTCAGAAAAGCTAGGAGGAGGGATCTGAAAGCGAGTTTTGGTTTTATTTTTTTTCCCCGTTGCTCATCTTAGCATGAGGTCGCTAGTAGAGGAAGCTATGCAGTTTGTAATCTTTTGGTCTGTTTTCTGTTTGTTTGTTTTTGTGTACTTTTTTCTTAGGAAAACAGTCTTAATAAAGGGCCAGATTTATTACAACACTTGAATGTTACAAATCATGAGTGTATTGTAATACTCCATTTTGATGCAAACGTGAAAACACAAAGGCTTTTGGGGCTGGACCTGACTGCTCTGGATTATTTTCTCTCTCCTTCTCTCTCCCTCTTCCCTTCCAGAATCATTGATGCATCTCTAATAGGAAAAATGCAAAGTGTGCAAGTTGTCTTTGCGATGTGGCTCAACATCTTGTCATGTTGCACTATTATGTTGACTCTTCTGTACAGGGAGAGAGCATGAAAAAATCCCAGAAGTGCTGTTCTGATTCAGGCAACCACAAAAGCAATTCCCCTTTTTTGTTGGCTGTGGGAAAAGATTCTACAGAGATAGGCATCTCGGAGCTAATCAGCTGGTTTGACTTAAAGGGAACTGTGTGGAGGAAAGCCAGTGGCATATTGCGGACCTAACTGCTCAGACTTAGCTATTGTTTTTCTTGCCTGTTTTTTGGATGCAGAAGGGGAAGAGAAGGAGCTGCAGATTATTATGCTTCCAAAAACTGGATGTATTGAATGATCATAATTACATAAAATGTGAGAGGATGAAATGGGGAGACTTTACTCAATCAGTTTCGAGACTTCCGAGGGACGAATTTAATTATTTTGGTATATCGTGTTTATGCCCACTGAAGTACAAACTCCTTCAGCTACATGTGTCTGCCCATGTGTTTTTATTTAAGATATTTATAGAGCTCCACTATTGTGGTAGCTGTGCCTTTCACAGTCCCTAATTCAGCATGTCACTGGCATATTGGTGATGACCCCCTCCTTGCACAAAGGGAGCTGAGACAAAGCATAC
The DNA here is from genome assembly GCF_964034855.1 of Anser brachyrhynchus. Taxonomy (NCBI): domain Eukaryota; kingdom Metazoa; phylum Chordata; class Aves; order Anseriformes; family Anatidae; genus Anser; species Anser brachyrhynchus. Next base: position 80,422,428 of record NC_137695.1, on the reverse strand, counting down.
ATGTTTTGTTGAACTCAGAGGGATTTTCTTCCTCATTTAAAGATGTGCTTCGGTATACCTTTTAGCATTATGTTCAATTTATTTGCCCAAGCCTTGAAGAAGCTCAGCACAATGATTCTGAAACATTAAACCCTATCCCAGTTGATGCTCTTATAGCTCCCACCTGCCTCATGCCCCTGTAACTCCCCTAATGCAGTCCTAGCACAGTCTGCTGCAGATAAGAAATGGGACCCAGTCCTTTCCAGAAGCAGGAAGTCCTCTGCAAAAAGGAGATAAAAAGTCTTGGCAATGAAGCAAAGGCCTTCAACTCTCTTCTTTCACTTGGTTACAGAAGGGTTCATAGCATACCTAAGGCTAAATTCTCTGATCAGAGCAAAGGCTTCCAGACTTTTTCTCTTTGGCTGTGTTTTTGTAGCAGTGCTTTATGAAAACGAGAGTGCTCTCTGTTCTACTTAACAAGAGTAGCAGCAAATCACAAGCCTGTTAAGTTGTTGGTTTACTCACATGATGTGTGCCTGCTGAAAATGCTACCCCAGGTCAAAGTAAGACTGAGTAGTAAACCGTCTATTAAAGAGCCGTGTGACTGCTCGTGGGGAGAAAGGGCGTGAAGAACAATGCAGTAGAGTATTAGAAAATACTTGCTACAGGCTTGATTGGAAAAGTGTTGCAGTTAATGGTAAAATTGTCTTCAGCAAGTTTGGATAAAGCTCTTGCAGAACAGCATTCAGGCTCATTCTGTGGTTGCTTTATACCTAGGAGATTTGTGATTTGATGATTGCAGTGGAGGGATGCCTCCAGGGATTCTATGTGAGCTGCTTTGGCATGAGCAGTAGCCTAGTTGCATGCTGTTAGAGCAGGGGCCTGGGATGATGCACTGGGGGGTCGTTCTCTGCTCTTTGCTCTCAAACCTCGCTTCAGCAGTTCTGATACTGCAGTGATTAGGTTCCCTTAGAAATTACCATAGTTACAATTGTTTTAAGCCTTGACACACTTGTTTCACTGTTAAGGTTTGTACTGGAGCAGTCAGCCCTACTTTATCTGAAAGGTCTGTCAGGTAGTTGAAGAGTCTAGATAGTATGGAAACTGGCTCTAAAAGCACTAAGCCTGTCTCTGCACCAATTTGGTGGTACAGAGACTTTGTCGAGCAACCTGCACCATCAAGCAGAAAAGGCCCCTGAAGCCATTCTTGGCTCTGCTGGAAACCATTTGGGTTCAGGAACGTTACTGTTACCTCGTTGGAGGTCTTCGGGCCTTCTGTGCCCCGTTGATCTTCAGGGGCAAATCATTCCCCCAGAGCACCCCACACCTCAGAGTTTTATTCTCCACTATGACAATACTTGTGTTTTAGTACTGGTGTGAATATGTCTGCATGGGCATGTTCTCGTATTTACAGTGTGCTCCCCGGCCTAGCAATAGCTGGGAGGGCCCAGGCCTTTGCTCCTGTCTTTTGCCTGTACTATATAAAGGTGGGACAGATTGCCAGTTTGTTTATTTTTGTGAAGAAAGAAATTTTGTGAAGAGGTTTTTTCACCACCATATTGTTACCTGGGGTCACCTTGCTTCTGCTAGGATCACACCAAGCCATCCATCTTGAGGTAGCATGGTGTTCCTGCAGGGAAGACAGAAGTCCTGAGGGATTTCAGACTACAGGGCCTCATAATGCCACTCCACTCTTGCTTTGTAAAAGGGAAATTCTTCCACATAGTCTGGTAGCTGTTCTTCTGAAATATTCAATTCCCTAATGGGAAGAGCTCGTCCTTGTAGAGATAGCCACCAAATGCAGATAACACAGCTTTGGGGATGTTGAGGGACACGCTGCTGTACAGGAGTGGATCACACCCTGGTGTTGGCAGCCATTTTGGAGCTCTCCAGGGAAGGCACCCTAGATCCATAATTCATAGGATTTAAGGCCAGAAGGGACTATTAGATCATCCAGCCTGACCTGCATAATGCAGGTCATAGCATTATGCTGAGTAATTTCTGCTTCAGCCCTGTAGCTTGTTAGAGCTACAGTGTACCTTGTAGAAAAACATGTAGTTTTAATTAAAAAATTCAGAAATGAAGATATGGTGTAATTCAGTGGTAGTTTGGTCTAGAAGCTAATTGCTCTTAATGCTTTGTGATGAATAAAATAAATTGCATCTTATTTCTAAGCTAAGTTTCCAGTTGTTAGATCTCACTGTGCTTTTGTCCACTTGAAATAAGAGCCATCGACTCTTAGATCTTGATCACTTCATCTGGACGCAATGAAAAAAAGAGAGCCTCTGTGTTCCTTAGATGGATCACACTCTTTTTTCTGTACAAATAAATATGCCCACAGAAGGGACTTGGTATTTGTGAAAATTAACAGAGCAAATCCCTTTTAATACATTAACAAACACAGCTTAAAGCCTTTCTTCAGCCAAGCGGAGGAATCGGCTCCTGCCTTGGAAAAAGATTCAGCTGAAATAAAAAATGATATTACAGCTATGCAAAACATTTGTTTAGACCTCAGATGCAGTTGAACTTGGCCCTGGGCTGGAGGCTGAGTGAATTCATGAAGCTCAGCTCAGGCTCATGATAATTCAGCTGTGAGAAATGCAGCTTCTCCTCCTTCCGCAACTTGCACCCTCTACCATGCTCCCCAAAGCCACCTGTAGAGAGAACACAGTGAGGGAGACGAGCAGGAGGAAGCAGGTTGCATCTCCTGTTACCTCTCATTTTTCCTGGGGAAGGATTTTGTTCCCCTTTCCCATTTTTTTCCTAAGTGCGTGGGGATGCTGGATGGCTGTTGTCCTTAGAAAACTACCTGACATGTCTACATTGTAGACTGTTGCCTCGTATCGTCTCTGAAGGAGTTTCTGGGATGTTGAATAGAGTCTGTCCAGATGAAGAGTAAATAAGCAAGATACTTCTGATCCCATCTGATAATGTTTGCTTGGGGTGGGGTGGAGAAGAAAATGGGGGCTTCTGCTAGAGCAAGACATCTCCATCAGAACCTCTCTGCTAGTAAAATGCTTGAGAAGTGCTCCTTATGTAAAGGCAGTTTGTAAAGAGTCCCCTAAACAAAATATACAATGACTGCAAAATCATGTTGCTGCCTCCCACAACTTCTGTTTTTAAATCATCAACTGGAGCTGCTTACTGCAACTCTGCTGGAAATTTTACATGTGGGCCTGACTTTATTTTGAGAGAATTTCTGTCGAGGTGGTTGGCCTGTCTGGTTAGCCACCATAGCAAGAAGTCAACTGTAGTTAGGCCATTCAACTGTGAGGGAAACTGATTAAGAAGTGTGTCATTTTTTAAATTATTTTTTACAGAAAGCAAATTTGGAAAGGGCAAGGGTTATTCACAGGTGTTATCTCATAAGAAAGGTGCTACATACCTACATAATTTCTGAGGTTGAAGTTTGATGCAGTAGATGGTTATGTATAGTCTTCTTAGATAGCTTTGTTTTTATGGCCACCTGCCCTAATTTCCCGTTTATTTTCCCAGTTCTTTGGCCATGTCTACACTGCAGAAATATGCTCTGATAGATCTGTTCCTGTAATGGACAGTAGAAAAGAAGCTGGTCGGCTGTGGAGCACCTGTGCGTTTCTGGGTCAGCACCAGTAGTTGACCAGCTGTATGAGGGTTTCCACCAGCAGGCCAGACATCATTGCAGCTTCATTCTGCCATGTCCTACTGTTACCATTCTACGGAGCCAAGGGGATGGTGAGAGACCTGTTAAAAACATCCCCTTTAATTGACACGTGCAGCCCTGGAGCAAAGGAACCCTTGTTGACTCTTTTGGACTTGGTCAGCATTCTCTCAGCTGGAGCTTGGTTAGCACGTTAGTCCCCACCTGCAGGTCTTGATGAGCCTGGTTGCTTCTTTTTGTTCCAGCCTAGCCTCTGCTGGCAGGCATAGCCCTTCTGAAAGAAACCAAGCCAAATGGAAGTTAGAAAAGTAGGCACGTGCATGTGTGGTGGTTTCACCTGGCTAGGCAGCTGAGCTCCACCAAAACCTCTCTCTAATTCCCCCACCTCAAAGGGAGAGGGGGAGAAAATACAATGGAAAGGGCTCAAGGGTTGAGATGAGGACAGGGAGATCACTCGGCAATTATCGTGATGGGCAAAACAGACTCAGCATAGGGAGATTAATGAAATTTATTGCCTATCACTAGCAGACTAGAGCAATGAGAAACTAAAAACAAACTACAAACACCTTCCCCCCATCCACTCTTTCTACGTCTTCCACTCAAGCAGCACAAGGGAACAGGGAATGGGGGCTGTGGTCAGTCCCTGACACTTCGTCTCCACCGCTCCTTCAGGGTCCCTCCCTGCCCCTGCTCCCCGTGGGGTCCCTCCCACGGGATGCCGTCCTGCCCGAACTGAGCCTGCGGGGGCTGCCCACAGGCAGCAGCTCTTCAAAAACTGCTCCCACACGGCTCCGTACCATGGGGTCCATCCATCCCCCAGGAGCAAACTGCTCCAGCACGGGTCCCCCACGGGCGGCAGCTCCCCCCAGACCCCCTGCTCCTGCGTGGGCTCCTCTCCACGGGCTGCAGCTCCGGCCCGGGGCCTGCTCCTGCGGGGGCTCTCCATGGGCCGCAGCCTCCTCCAGGCCACATCCACCTGCCCCACCGGGGGCTCCTCCACGGGCTGCAGCGTGGAGATCTGCTCCGTGTGGGACCCATGGGCTGCAGGGGGACAGCCTGCTCCACCAGGGGCCTCTCCACAGGCCGCAGGGGAACTGCTGCTGCCTGCCTGGAGCACCTCCTGCCCTCCTGCTGAGCTCACCTTGGGGGCTGCAGGGCTGCTTCTCACTCCTCTCTCTCAGAGACTGCTTTTGCACAGCGTTTTTTTTTTTTTTCCCTTTCTTAAATTTGCTCTCACAAAGACACATCCAGGGTCGCTCCCTGGCTCAGCTCTGGCCAGCGGCAGGTCCTTTTTGGAGCCGGTGGGAGCTGGCTCTGATCTGCCATGGGACAGCTGCTGGGCTCTGCTCACAGAGGCCACCTCAGCAGCCCCCTGCTACCAAAACCTTGCAACATAAACCCAATACAGGATCTGATACTGGAGTTTATAGGAGTGTTAGGAAGTACCGGGGAATGTGAATAGCAAGCTTGGTTGAAAAGTTTATGCCGTAGTTTTGTGAACAACCCTAAAGTTTCATTAGCCACCACAAAGGAGATATGCCTCTCTTCCTTGCGTGCTTGTTTCTGTTCTCTTCCTTGCTTTGGCACAGAAGATGATGCAGCTGGTGATCTGGGTGCTGATCTGGCTAAAACTAAATACATCAAGCCTTGTGGCTACATGCAGGAAAGCAAACCGAGATACGGAGTCCATAAATGTTTTGATAAACCAGATGGATCCCTTGCCAGGCCATCTGATTTTATTTGGTTTTATCTCCACATTTCTTTTATAGCCAATTTCTATTGCATGTCTAATGAAATGGTATTGCTACTATCTGCTTTGGTAATTGTCTTTCCCGTGCATTGACTGGCATGTTGGCAGCTGATGGATGGCCTCAGGCTGCTGTCTAATAGACTCGACGGTGGCAATACTTGCAGGACTGTAGCAGATGCTTTGATGTTGCTAACATGGGTGCTGGGTTAACATTAAACTGTAATGCACGCAAACAGAAGTGCCACTGACTTCATTGAGATGGCTGGCCTGTAGTCATCGTTCAAATCTGAATGCCTCGTGATATTACATTAGGCATTTCCCTTATCCCACTCGTAACAACTTCTTTGCAATGCGGAAGCCTGTGTAGCACTTACAGAAGGGTGTTTTATGTGGATATTTGTTTTCTATAAGTATATAAAGAGATATCCATCTAGATGTATAATAAACACCCCATAAAGCAGCTTGACTCTGCATGGAGATTTGCAGCTGTGTTTACATAGCCTGACACTGCAATATCAATACATCATCCCTTCCTCAAGGAAGTCTTGTTTCTCTCATTTCTTCTCGCCTTTTAAAGGCTCTGAGTTAGAATTTGTTTTGCTCCCACGTGACTGAAGTTTACCCTCATCATGTTGCATCTGCTTCTTAGCAGATGTTATGGAAACACGACAGCATGATAAAGAGTCGTGCTAACTTGATCTAACTGCACTTGCAAGAGGTATGCTTGAATTTCAGCACCACTGGTGGGAATATGACTTGAATTAATGAACACGTAGGTCAGCTTTAGACCTTGTTTTCCTCACACCAGCAGGCTGCTAGGCTGCTTGGGTGGGAGCCATGCTTATAGGAGATCATCACCGTGCTCTGCCCCAAACCTCTCCAAAGATGCTAGCAAACTAGCGGGAATGCTGTTCTTTGTGCTCTGCCAGTATCCCTTGCTATCAAGGAACAGATTCTGCAGAATTCATCAGTGGAAAGCAGTTCCTTGTCTCTGTAGGTGGCTCAGCACTGACGGCACGGAGCTCTGCCCTTCCAAAGGAGTTCACAGCTTCTGATCTCATTAGCAAACCTTTGACTTGCTGGGGTTTCCTGAAATCACTCCAGAAGCTTGGTTAGGCAGATCTGCGGTTACTCAGCTCTGCTCTCTTGCGTAAGGTCTCCGTAGGGATTGATTTGTTTCTTTGTAGAAATCACACAGGGCCGATGGAGCATCTCACTGTGTGTTTTTCTAGGAATACCTAAATAACACCGTTAGACCACATATGCATACATGCAGCTCAGACTCACACAGAACACATGCGTACTGCTCTAATACCAGAAGTTTCCTGGACATGGTAGGAAACTCCATATCACCACTCATTATGACAATTTGCATTACAGTGGCAGTAGATGGAAGCTCTCATCAACTTCTGTTGGGCATTTTCTGCATACAGCAGCTAAGACGATTTCTCTTTGAATAGCTGGTATGGCATTTCCTCCACGCAGTCCTTCTGCAAGGTCATCTCTTCTCCACTTTGCCACTGCCCGTTTTCCTGGCTGCAGCGAGGCAGAAGAGACCAAGGCACGGAGGAGAGGGCAGGAGCTCCCCGTGTTGGCTGCTGTGCCACAGCCCCGCTCAATGCTTCAAGCAGTGTCCGGTGTCTCCAGCTTGACGTCAGTCATCTGGAGATCCCTGCCTTCTGTACATCTCCCTGGTGGCTCCTGGGGAGGGCAGTGCGAGCCGTGGAAGAGGCTGAAGCACTGCCAGGTTTAGGCAGCGGTAATTTCCAGCAGACCAGCATGGAGCACGTGACCGAGAGCAGACTCTGTACGCCTCTTCCCAACCACCACCCCATGAGCTGTAAAGCCCTGGGTCAGGGTCACACACAGGGCATCTTGGGCTGAAGGATAAGAAAGCAATTGATCTTGGTGTGCCGGATTTTCCTATCCCTTGTACTGCTTGTGCAAACTTAATATACATGCCAAAGGCTTTGAGCGAGTCAGAGAGAAGAGCCATGTTTATTTGTTGGCAACTCTCTGGTGCAGAGCTATGTTGTATGATTCCTCTAGAAATTGCAAAATATCTTACAGGTCTTAATAGACTCATTTTTTTTTTTTTTCGGACAGACCCTGTGGTGAAGGGAAGGAGGTGCTTCCCACACAGGTGGATAAAACAACCTTAGGGGATGTCCAGAAGGAGAGGGCTATTTGTTGAGATTTAAGTCCAAAGCAATGTTTTACAGACTGAAAGCATAAACTTGCCATTAGCCTAATGTAAATAGCTCTTCCATATGTTTGGTCTACTCTTCCAGCATATTTTAAGTTACACCCATCATGCTGCTAATGCTGGGAGATGTTTGTGGAAAAAGCTTGGAGGAAAAGCAGTGCTTCCCTCCTCACCCAGGCCCAGGATATTTTTCACGCTCCTCAGAACTGCTGATAGATCTCTAAGAATTTAACTTTGGTTCCTCATCCTGTTCAGGAAATGCCCTGTCAAAAAGGATTGTCTGCAAAGTGGTTTATATCTCACAGTATGGTCTGCAGGACTTCACTTTCAAATTGCTTTATTCCAAATGTTCAGGCTTGACTTCTGCATTACTAGAACTGATTAAACTTGGATTTTACAATAGTGTGTCCTGCAGATGAGGATTTCTGGGTCCACCCCAAAGCAGCATTGTGAAAGTGGAGCACTTTGGGAAGTAGCTGCCACTACGGTCACTGTAGGCTGTCCTTGCTGGAAGCATGGGATCATGTCCACAGCAGCAAAGTTCTTAACAGTGCTATTTTTCAGTGTGGACAGGTTGCCTTGGTTGTTCAGGGTAATTCATTTATGGCTGCTCTCAAATCTCTGCACGACTGTGTCTCAGAGTATGCATGCTGCTCACGGTTCATGGCCTTTCTCATCCTTGCTGAGGCATTATGGGATGACTGTCCCTGCTTTCCCACAAAGCATCCTTCTAAAGACAACTGGGCAGCATGCAAGTCATGAAAAACATTGCAGAAAATTTCCATGGAGAATTTCCAGCAAAATCTTCCTTCTGTGCTTGCTAGATAACTATAGAGACAATTGCCAGCATAGGGCCAATTTTAGAGTTTTGTTTTTTGGATTTTCTTGTTTGTTTGTTTTTGAAACTACGTGGGCCATGTGGTTGAGTACTTGTCCATGCTGCTTTCTGTAACCAAATCGTGGTTTCTGTGCACATGGATTGGAAGGAGATTCTTCAGTCCTTTGCAATGTGCTCTTCCTTCCTGCCCTTCGGCACCCGCTCAGCAGACCTGTGCGACTCTTCCTTCCCACTCTGGTACATGGTGCAGTGACCCACCAGCCGATCGCCCTGAACTTGCTTGCACTGCTGGGACCTGACTTGCAAATGCCAGCCGTCTTTACTTGGGGAGTGGCAGCCTGGCAGCTCTCCAGTCTTCCTACTGGACCTGGTCCAGCCATTTATTGGGGAACTTTTGCTCCTCCTCTTGGACTTTGCAGCAATTTTTATCCCCCTGGGTGATTTGCCTGGTACCAGGTAGAGAAATCCAATAAAAAGTCCTGGGAATTTGCTCTGTGCTCAGCAACACACAGATGCTACTGAGCTCAATCCTGTTTCTTCTGTAGCAATATACAAGAGACTGTAAAACCAATAAAAGCTACTTTAACCTGTGGAAGTAAATAGTTTGGTGGGACTGTGTGGCAAGGAAAAAAAAAAAAAGCTTCATATACTGGGAATTGAGCCAGGTCCAGATTTGAGGATCAGTAAGAAACATAAGGCAGGTAGAGGAGCGTTAATTTCACTCTGTGCTTCATTTTGGGCCAAGACTCAACTTCTTTCTTTCCTGTGCATTGCTAAGACTCTTCTCCTTTATGCGTTTAATAAAACAAATCAAGCAAACAAAGATTCCCTGTTGTTCAGGCTAATGTCCACTGCTGCACCCTGTGTAAAACCTGCCCCCGCAATGTGGGGCCAAGCAGCATGCTCTTTGCCTACCCTTTATGCCAGTGTAAATGTCTTCAGAGGGGATAATCTCCAAGGCCATGGGAGCCAGCAGTTTAGGTGCATGTCGGTTTAAAAAGTGCCACACACCAGGTTAAAAAACCTTGTTTTCTTTGCACAGAGGGAAACATCCATCTTAATATATAGCGGCTCTGACAGAAGAAGCAGGAGTGCGTACATGCTGCTCCTCAGGATGGAAACTGCTGCTGCTGATCTGTCACCCTCACACAAGCCACCGCTTGCTCATATATATTTTAATGCAGAATGTGGGAAATCAATCAGAGGCTGAGGTAAAACAAAAACCTCTGAAGGCAGCAGGTCAACTGGAAAAACACCCTTCTCCCACGTTTCCCCGTGGCCATTTAAAGAGGTGACCTGCAACAGGGGGAAGGCAGATGGCCCAGCAATTTGACTACACACAACCTTTTGCCTCTGTAAACGTGCCTGATGTTGGAGGTGAGGATTCACCCAGTTCCCACCACTTTGTGGGAATCAGGGATTCAGCCCCTGTGGCCAAACAGCCTAGCAGGGCTGGGGGAGCTGCATCATCTCCTGCTTAGCAGAGGCAGAAGATCAGCTGGAAGGTCAACGCCAGCAGCCGTGCCCCCCATCCTGAGCCAGGGGCTTGCTGAGTGCCCATGCTCAAGGGCACATCCCTGGCTTCACCTCTGCCACACAGACCTGGGGTTGGGTGATCAGGAAGGTTCAGTGCCTATCGTGGCTGTCCTTCTTGGTCATGTCTTGCCGTGACCTTGTATCATCTTAAGCGAACGGTGGCAATTGCCCCTTCCCCATTATCCTTGATAATGTTTTATTAGTAATTGCTGAAATTACTTATAATTGCCTGTGACAACAGAGTGCCATGACTGGCAAGGTTCAGCGTAAGGTTGGTTTCTGCAGTGTGGAATCCTCTGGGTGGGGGAAAAAGTTGTTCAGTAGTTTGTCACTGCTCTCTTTCATGATAATGTGCTTCAAGTTAACTAAAGCCACAGCTTAGGACAGGGTAGTTGCATTTAGAATATTGGACTACATTCACCTTTCTGAATTAGATCTAGTGTCTCTTTTTAAGGCAATTCCAGGCCACAGAGAACTTAAAGTAGTAGCTGGGACCCCCAGGGAGTACATGCTGCATTACCCAACCAGGCTTTGAAGAAGCAGATTGTGTCCAGGAGCATGCCCGTGACTAACTGTGAGCTGAATAATTCATCCAAGTAATATCCAAGTATCAGAAAATTTATCTCACCTGAACAGGGAAGGAGTTGGCTCCTTGGTTTGATGTTCTTAGAGAACCAATGCAATGTTGTCCTAAACCGAGAATTTCTATTTCAGAAATCCTAGGCAGAGAAAGGGGTAGGACACCTGTACAAGAAGCGATTTATCACCAGGCAGGATAGAACTGCCACCCCAAAACCAGGACTCTATGGGTTGGTATGGGTTTCCTGACAGAAAACAGTGCTCCTCCTTTGACCCCAAACAATATGGGAATTGACAGAGTTGCTACTCTGGTATTTATCAGAGGTATTTCTGGACCAAGTCCATGTGTCCAGCTGCTGCAGTCTCCCCTGTGCTCAGGGAGCTTCAGATTCAGACCTCAGTTCTCACCCTTGCATTTTCTCTGCTGGACTGAACCTGGTTCTTTACAACTGCTGGATTTTTGGGATTGTTAGAAGGAGGCTTTCTGGGGAGAGATGAATGTAGAAGCTGTGCAGGAAAGGATTGTGAAAAATTGCATCAATGCAGACGCGTTTTACTGCACGCCTCTGCAGTTCTTCTCTTCAGTCTACATTAGTTTTCTTTATAGACATAAATTTAGGACTTCAGCTTGCAGTAATTTAGTATGTGTGAGGTGTGTCCGTAACGCTACCTCAAAATGCCCTTTCATGGAGTCTGATGGGCACTCGTGCTGTATGCAAACCCATATGCCTTTCAAAGCTCTGCCCCCCAGACTTGCCTCCCAGGTTATTGCAACAGGGTGACTCTGTGGTGGTTTCTGACAGGAGGCGGGTGACTGGCTGACTTGTTGAATGGAGGAGGACACAGCAGACTGACAACTGCCAGAGTGGGACCTGCGAGCAAATAGTTTAGAGCCGTTTTAATTGACACTTTATCTTCTGCCTGAGCTGACGTGGAGATCGTAGCCTGGTGTATCCTGCCAATAATATGCTATATCCTGTCCGGCTGAAGGCTGGAGGCAACTCAAAGCCTTTTGCTCAGGAAGCGGCCCTGTGGAGTCACAATGTAAACACCACAATACACATTATTTTGGGGCAGACATGACGGGCTGAAAAGATTTTTTTTTTTTTGAGAATCTGTTTTCTGGTGCTTTTAGTAATGGCATGACTTACTGCAAACAAAGAAATTGCAGAAGAGTTGAATTCACCATCTTGTATCTGCTGACCTTTTTGTCTGTTTGCTTTTAATTCATTTGGGGGTTACTCAATGAAATGTGGCTTCATTTTCTTTTCTACCTACTCTCTAGTAAGCTTTACATTGAGGACCTAGGACAAAAAAGCAAATTTCAACATTTTCCTTTGTACTGTTTCTTGGGTTTGAGAAAAGAACCACAAGCATTATGGGTATTTTTGTTTTCATGTATATTTGTGTATACAATTGTTGTTTGTATAGTATTTGCATTTTCAAACAAATTTGTCTCCCTGGTGTCTCTCTTCATCCTATTCAGTCAAACCCAGTTGTTCTGGATTCTTTTCATGGGTGTACATGTGTGCGTGGTCAGATATTTGAAGAAATGAGTCCTTCAGTTGGACACATCTGCTGATTTCATGTAACTTCACATGGCTGTGGTAGCTCTGTGTTGATGGGCTCAGTCAAAGCCACTGTAAGTGAGGCTTGAGCAATTTCAGAAAGTGCTGAGGAATCCTCCCGGTGAAAAGCAGACCTTTTATTTAAAGATTGGTCAGATCAGACACTCAGGAACTAATGAATCCCTCACACTGTATATCTCAAAACCTCTGGCTTTCCATTTGTGACACGTGGCTGCCCATAACAACGGGCAGATAAAACCTGAGTTAATGATGTAAGAGGCAATTTAGCTTACAGATTTGTGCATTTTATTTAGGTAACTGTAGGAGATGCAGTATGCTCTCTAAGAAATGTAAAGACAGGTTCGATTTACAGGCATGCCTTATGTTCATGTAAAGGAAAACTTGGAGGAATGGTGTTTAGTTCCCTGGAAACAGGCACATACAAATTGGAAGCTGAAGATCAGAGTAGCTTATAAAGGATCTCCAAACTGAAAGCAAATGCCCTGAGGAACAAATATTCTGCATGGTTTTTTTTTCCTTTTTTCTTTTTTCTTTTTTTTTTTTCCCACCGTAGCTTTTATTTAAGCCTCTCTTTGGATCCTAGCTTATTCACTCAACAGCTCCAGAAGTGGATTTTAAATTGATACTCTTTTATGAAAATGTCTGGCTTAAAATTACTCGGAGCAATTAAAAAAAAAATAATCCCCTGGCATCCTTTGATGTATAAAGCACCAGCCTTTTAGGTAATGTTTCTCCCTTAGGGCAACAGAAGAGTGTAAGAGCCTTTAACTTTAACCAAATCCACTATGGGAAATCCCGCGTGGCAGAGGCCTTTTGCTAGCATGCAGTGGCTCCTCTTGCCCCAGGCTCCCTGAAGGGGGAGGCCACCAGGCAAATGCAACCTTTTCACACTGCCCCAAAAAAACATGGGATTTTTTTTCCCCTGGTTGCCAAATTCCTGGTGAGTGGCGCAGTTTGGACGGGGCAGAAAAGCACATTTGTCCCTGACTGATGCAGGTTTAAGGTGTGCCACCATCACCCCTGGAAGGCCGGGATATGGGTATCGGGGGTATCGCTTAACACCACGAACCACGAGATGGCTATTATGACGTGCTTCGCCTGCCATAAAAAGCTGCTCGTCTCAGTTTATCGAGGTTTATTAGCTAATGGTGCTGTCGTTGGCCACTGTGTGGTTTGCACAATGTTGGCACTGGCAGCCGCGAGGCCCCAGAGGCCTGTGCCGAGGACGGGGCCCTCAGGCACCAAAGTCAGGTGCATCCAGGCCTGGTTTTTGCTGAGGGCAACAGGGTCTCTTAGCAGGGACAGAACCTGTACACCAGCTGTACAAGAGTGCTATCTGAAAGTGTGGTTGCCAGGGATTTCTTTAATCTATGTGCTTTGCGTCTGGACTTGTTTTAGTATCTGTACCATGCCTTCGCTTCTATGTGTGTGCTCTGGGGGTCCTGTAGGAAAGGGCAGTCATGGCATCATCACACCAGCTTTGGGGAGCAGATAAATGTGTTTATTGCCAGCGTGGGGCAGGGACAGGGGCCAGCTGGATGGGTACTACAGGGTTGGGATGGAGGGGGACCCAATGGAGTGCTTTACACCAACAGTAAATCTGTGGTTAGTTGGGTGTATGGAAAGCTTACTGTCCTTAGCAGTGTCTCTTGATTTCCTGAGATGTAAGTGAGCCAGGACAAACTGTAACAGTACAATTATCAGGAACTTTTTTTTTGTTTTTGTCCTACCAACAAATCAGGAGGACACTCATTACTTGCTAAAGCAGACATGAGGGCATTAAGCCATGCCTTTTTGTTGTGCAGTCTAGCCTAGACAAAAGTGCTATGCGTGTTTTCCCAGTCGTCTTACCAAGGCTCTGAGATAACTCTGTCTCCTCTGGAAAGAATAATAATAAATAGTTTTATTGTTGATGGGCACCTTCTCAGTCTCTTAGGCTAAATCTGACTTCAGACACAGTAGTAGTGTTGGTGATTTTTTTTAAGTTTTCTCCTATCAGTTATTTGGATCCAGAGCTTTGGCTCAGAGTACTACACAAGGAAATATGCACAGCAAATAGGGCCAAATAACCATGAAATCTTATCTGTTTATGCAGATTTTGTGGGTAAAGAAACTACGGGAACGAGCTGAGACCCTTCACTTGGATAAAGCCCGGGACTCATAAATACTCTGGCCTTGACACTCTTTAGCCTTGGGCAAATCATTCAGCTTTTTTTGGCTCTGCTTCCTCTAAAGATGTAGTGTGATAACACCTCACTTACCTCTCAGGCCTTTCTGTGAGCTCATTATTAGTGTCCATAAAATACCTTGCAGACGAAAAATGCCATTGACAGCATCTGAGGTTATGACACTGAACCAGCATCATTTCATGGCAATGCTTATCCACAGTTTATTGAAGCTCCAAGGGTGGAATCAGATGTTTTTTGCTGCTAGAGCACCTGCATTCTTCGTCTTTCTTTACTCTCACTCCAAAAGCAGCCCGATGCTTCCTGTAACATCTTCCTTAATTGCAAGCAAGGGCTTGAAACTCACCTATGATCAAAGGCTGCATTTTGACAATTCAAGTGCAATTAAATGTGAGTATCAAGTAGGGTGCTGCAGTTTAATATTAATTCTGTGCTCAAGTGTGGGCATAAAACCAGAGCCATAGCACCTTGATCTTGCAGATCAAGGAGTTAGATGTCTGAATGTGTCCGCTTGCAGACACAGAAGATTGTGCTCAAGCTGCTGGATGCTGGGACCAAGCCCAGCTGACACTGAATAGCCAACCACTCCTATAGAGAGGTTTTTTTTTTGATTGGACACAAACCTCTTAACTTGTAAAAAGGGAGCCAGGGGCAAGAATTCAGCAAAAAAATGTCTTTACTTGTGGACCAAATATAAGGAAGCTAGAAAACCGCTGGCTTAAATGTGGTTTTGAATCAAGAATATTTGCATTATTTTTGTTATTTACACTTAAAGGCTTCTCTCAGAGCAAATAGCTGTGGGAGCATGGAAAAGCAAGAACACATTTGCCTTTGAAATCTGTGCTCTGGAGGACTGGAAATGCAAATGTTTAATCCACTCTTTAAAAAAAAAAAAAAAAAAAGAAGTGGAGAAACTCCATTTAAGTGACATACCCGGTGGGATCCAGACAGGATGAATACCAGAAACCTCTTCAAATGTTTGTTAAGGTGGAAGTGAAAAGCAGGCATTCTTTAGTTTCCCCAACTCCAGGAAAAAAAAAAAGGCATTCTAAGCTTCTCTAATTCTTCTATAAAGGATATTGAGGGATCTTTACCATGCTCAACTACAAAAGAGCAACAGCTCTATTGATGAAAATTCCAAGAATCCAAGTTCAGTATTTCTATGGATTTTATATAGGATGTGCTTGGACATGAGAGCAGCAGGTAAGGTTCCCTCAAGAAACACGTGGTCTGCTCCATGGCTATCCACTATTGTTCCTCCTTGTCTTCCATCAGAAAATAATAATTTGTATTTCTCTCTTGTAAAAATAATGAAAATCTTTCATCTCTTGCTGCCATCTCTTTTCCTGCTGGATCGATGGGTGTTATGGACACAACTGATGTATTGTCTGAGGCTAAAACTCAATAACAAGCTCAAATTAGATTTAAGGAAATGAGTCAATAAGCAGAACAGGAAGGAAATAGGCCAATTTAAACCTAGAAAACCACACACCATAGTGTAGTACAGGAGTTTAATACTTTTCTTTTTACTGCAAAACTGGGGACATGAACTTTCAGGTGCAGTGTCTGTGAGAGGCAGCATTCCTACTCCGTCTCAAGTCAAAGAGTACTAATTACAGAAAAATCAAATTGGGATGAGGCAATTGCTTTTGATGAGGTAAAGATCAGAGAAGGTGGACGAAGGGAAAATTAAATCGGGACTGAGACGTTCAGAGACTGAAATGCCAGCCCCGCACAGAGACCACCCCACTGGAGGAACACGGGAAAGGTGCAATAGGTTTAGTCCTGCACTGGGAGTTTGCATCTGAAGTACCAAAAAAAGAGAACAGTGTGTCCTGGAAGGTTTTAAATACAAATTCCTGCTCAGCCCGTTGCCCAAGTGGTGAGGCATGGCCTGTAAATATCAAAACATCGTTTGTCTGAATGGGCTGGCTGAAGTGCTATCGCCCGAACACTGTGAGCAATGTGTTTGTCAACATTATTGCAGGGGAAAGCAAGCCAAACTAACAACAACTGCCAAAAAGTAGAGTAAAAAAGGTATGCTTTCCCTTGTGTCAAAGGCTGACTCAATGCAAGAGACTGTCAGCATGTGAAGGGAAATGTGCCCAAAGAATCCCCCTGAACCTGCCTTCATTTCCTGCTCTTAGTGCTTTATTGTATTTCTATGTAGCCAAACATAGGGGGCTGTGGTAAGAATGGATCTATTCTTTCATGGAGCATGGCGTAAGATGGAGCTGGTAGGAAAACCTATTAATTTTGATTTGGGGCACGGAGGACATTTCTTCTTCTGGTCTCAGAAGCAGCCACGGGAGCTGGGGGAAGCCTTGCTGCGCTTTCACGCCTCGGTGGTACCATCCGCTCAGGGGGCGAAGAAAGCCTAGAAGCTAATAAACAAATTCTTGAATGTGCCAGGAAGTGGCTTTTATTGTCTTTGGTTTGCATACTGCAAAATCGGGGCACAATTTTGACAGTTTGCTAGTGTTTGACACCTGTGTGAAAGGCCCGAGTTTCAGGCATGCTGCGGGAGCTCAGGAGGAACCAAGGGCACCTGCTCGTTCTCATACCTTTGAATAGCAAGTCACTCCTTAGCTAAATTTGCTGGCATGCAAATGCTGGTGAAAGTCAGCACTGAAGTTGACAGCAGAGTTTTGAATCTGTCTTCTCAGCAATAGATAATACCTCTCATTAGGCAGGGTAAAACCACAATGATAATTACTACACTAGGAATAAATCAGTGACGTGCAAACTGGCACATTTTTTGGCAAGCACAATTGCCCATTAAATTTGTATCATTTTTCTTTTTCTGCCCAGTCTGCCCACTTAACAGTGCTCCTCTTTCCCTAAGAAACTGATCCTTAATTTTGAGAGTCATTTACGGTACTAGCAAATGACTCAAAATAGCATTATGGGCAGAGATGTCTCAAAGGGCCATTTTCATCCCCTGGTCTATGAACAGGAGGCCTGGTTGCTCAGGTTGGTGTTCTGTCTCATGATGTCTCCTGGCGGGGGTGAAGCAGCGTTTCCTTGATCAGTGATTGTGTTGCAATTCGGAGCCACAAAAACTTAGGGCCAGATGTATCCCAGGTATAAACGAGGAGCTGGAGCCATGGTTACTGAAAGGAGCTGGAGGTATGGAATTTCACCTGATGTTTCTGGTAACCTTTTGGAGACAGTGGCCCAAGTTCAGGCACCCCAACAGCTATGTACATATTGCATAAACGTGTATAGCACTCTCTAAATTTTGGACAGCTGCAATACAGCGTGTGCTGCTGCTGTAGCTTTGACAGCGTTAGCTCGATGAAATTACTAATTGCGCTTGAAGTGCTGGAAATAATACAGCCATATGTGTAACTGCTGTGTGTACTTCATAAATGAGATAGTGTCACCATAAACTGTGAAAATAATGCAGCTGTATAAAATTATAGTGACGAATATGCATTGGCCTGCAGTTCTACTAGAGCAAGCCAGTGCTGGTACTAAAGTGTTCTCTCAAAACTCCAGTCATTTGAACGTGCTTTATAGGAGGCAATTGCTTAATGTGCCCTTTGTTTATGTGCAGAATACAACGCTGGTATTTCCTCCTCTCAGTGCTTGTAGATGTTCTTGGATTGTGGTGGAAATGGGAGCGTTAACTACTGACGTTTCTGTCACAGTGGTCATTCTCCAAGCGAGGTGACCTTGGCCTCAGCTGTGGAGAAAATCACCCACACGCCTGGGGATGTGAAGGATCCTCAGGGGAGGGAAGGTGGGAAGAGGAGCAAAGCAGAGCAGTGGGGAGGACGTCTCTGCTGTGTTTCTCCCCTCTTCTGCCAAAGAAAGCTCTCCGTTTAGTGGGTCGTCACCGCCACAGCACATCTGCATGCAACTCCTCGGGGACTCTGGGCAAAGGACAAGCCAGAACAACCAAAAGAAGACTTGAGCCACTAAGAGTTGACAGCAGAAAGACAAGGGGCAGGCTTACAGTCAAAGGGCACCCAAATAAGGAGACAAAGGACTGACTCACAGAGGTGGGACAGGATGGGGAGACAAAGACTGTGATTGCTATCACCTGCTGAAGGCAGCTATCAGCTCCTGAAGATGCATCCCAGGCTATCAGATGGGCACCCCGAGGGGAGAGGCTTTGAAAAAGGTGAGCGACTGTCTTTTGTCCTCCTTGTGACCACAGGGAAACCTGGTAGACTGCTGAGACATTCACACCTTGGTTACCTGGGGAAGACAGTGGTGATACAAGCAGATGAGATCAAAGGTGTTTTAGAATAAAATCCTCTGCAGTTGCTACAGCATTGCAACATTAAAGGTAAGGGTTTAGAAGGAATTAAATCTCTCGCCAGTCTGACTTGGCTGCTGGATGTTTCCCGAAAGAGGCACGTTCGGGATAAGAGTAGTTAAGCCATCTGCAGATAAGCAGAGATTCCTACACTTCCACATCCTGAGCAATCAGCATGCGGGTGTGGGTGCATCACTCGGGAGTGACTGTCACTCTTTATCCACCTTGATAAGCATGCAGAAACCTCTGGGGTTAAACAGCAGGCAAGGCTCTTATCTCCAGGGCCATAAACTGAGATTCTCCTTTTGATATGACTTTAAAAAAAAAAAAAGGCAGACTCCAAAACCGCACCCTAAATACCCCAGAAGGGGGCTTATCAATCAGTGTGCAAGAACCCTGTAGAAAATGCCAGAGTGTGCATGGAGAGCTGGATGTGGTAGTACAGTTCTCTTACCTAACAGGCTGTAAGTGGCTGAATGAGATGAGACATGCATTACGTGCACTCAGCAGATAAAGACCGTGCCTCTTGGATAGCCAGAATAACCCCACTCTTTAAATACTGTTTTTCTTACTCTCATCTTTCATGCTGTGGCAACACCATTGTGGCATCCCCTATGCCTTAAATCGCAGTGCCAACAAGAACCAACCCGCTGGTGAGGCTGCGATGGCGCTTCAGCTGCAGACATGACTACACAGCATCAGCTCCAGAGAGAGAGGTTTGTCATACTGCCATCAGCACTTTCTTGTTATATGGGATGTCTGGACAGGTAGGAGAAATATTAGGCTCTGGCAAGCAGCAACTTGCAACTGCAGCTGTTTTCACGGCTCGAAAATAATACAATGTGAGGCTACACTGAGAGCAGCAGGAGAAAGGGACCAGAGGCGAGCTCTTTCCTCACCTCAGATTTACAGTTTGGTCCTCCTCGTTCATCTGAGCGTTTCCCCCCAGCTGCCTGGCAGTCTCCTGGAGTCACTGTCACATGTCAGAGAAGTTTTCCTCATAAAATAAGAGGCAGAGCAAGCCAACTAGGGCTGGATCTGGCTGGAGCAGGGTGCTGTATTTATAACACAACAAGGATGTAGAAGCTGGTTACAAGAGTTCAGGCCAAGCAATATCCTTCATGGCAGCAGGGAAGGAATTACAGGGCATGAGCTGAAAAGAGGAAAAAAAAAAAAACAACAAAGAACACAAAACCATTCATAGGACTGAGAATGATGCTGCTTGATCTGACTTTGATAAAGCCTAAGTTAAACAAATCAAAACTACCTAGGGCAATGAATCTCGCATGGGGAGCAGCACAGTTTGCTTAATACAGCTGCAATGGGTAGGAAAAGTGAAATCCCAAGCAGGGGAAGGTTTCACTGGAGTTGGTCTGTCTCCCATGATTATGTTTGGCCATGTGCTTAAAGCATGCTGATGAGTTCAGAGCTTGCTGACCAATGGATATTTTCACTTGTGCTGTAGTCTAAAACAGAGCAGAAAATCTGTCTTTTGTCACTAGGAAGAACACAAAAATCAGTGTCAAAACACATGAAGAGAAAGCAAAACTCATGCAACTTTAAGATGCAGTTGAGCTCAGACACACTTAAGCTTTGGAAAGCTCTGTCTATAAATGTTTTCTTCATGTTCATTTACCACATTTGTGTTTTTGTTTTTGTTGTTTTTAGGCACCTGTGCCATGTAATTCAAAAGGGCCAGAGCCTGCAGCTTTCAGCCAAATCATAGTCCGGAGCCCTTCAGCAATGAATTTCTGAGCATGTGTTGACTACTATAGCAGTAACTTACTCAGTAATAGCCTTATTCCCTATAAGCTTTGGGCAGATGTGATCTAAGCGTGGACATATGTTGCTGTCACTTCTCCCATAGAGGACCTGTCACTATGAGGATCTCTGCCTCCTTAGCTGGGTTCCTGAAGTGCCTGGGGAAGAACTTCCCGAAACGGGTAGTGGCGCCTCTGTAGTTTAAGCATAAGCCAAGGGTTTGGAGTCAAAGGCTTCTCTTTGTTAAAATCCAGGAAAATGATGAAAGGAAACATTTGCTTGGAAGAGAATGAAATAAAAGGGCTTGGAGGTCTTCAAAGTGGATTGTGGAGAAATGTTGGGCCAGTTTTAAAACAAATCTGAAAGAGAGACAGAGAAATGAGTAGAAAATTAAGCAATGGAGGAGAAAGACATGCAAATAAGGTGCAAGTAGCAGTGTAGGGCTTAAAGGGAGAGAGACGGAGAGAACAACCTGTGAAGAAAAACTGAAAGTGGACAAGGTGATACGGAATATGGGGAGAATACATGAAGACACTGCAGGAAAGAGAGAATAAGAGGATGGGGGGTGCTGCTTTTCAAAGGAAAAAAAAAAGAGGAGAGGAAAAAGAAAACATAAGAAGTGGTGAAAGCCACAGACAGAGGCTAGTGGAAAAACTGAATGTTTGGAAGGGAATTCAAGTGTTAGAGAGCATGAAGAAAGCCATGTAATATTAAGACTAGCAAAATGTTTCTTATTTATTCATGTTACTCCTGGATTATTTTTCACTGGCAGCTGCTGCGGGTCCAATTGCCATGCCCTCCCCTCCCTCAGTGGAGCGCAGCCAAGCACTTCTCTTTGAGGATGATGAATGGGCAAAGCATTCTTGAGCGCTTCAGCTTTACACAAGGCTCTCCAAAGCCCCCCTCTGTCTTGGGCAGCTTCCCCACAGCCTCCCTGGTGGAAACTTGGCAGCTCTGTTACAACCCACATGTAGGCTCCCAACCTGCAATTTGGTCCATTACTAATGCTGAAATACATGTGTTGGGATAAAATATCTGAGAATCGGGCTAACCTTCCTTGAAAAGGAGATGTCATCTGTTCCCTTTTCTGCATCCTTCCTTGTCACTGGTGTGCAGGGTGTGTGCATGCTCCTCACAGACATTTAGCAACTTATTGATGGGGTAGTCCAAATCCTGTTGCAGTCGATGGAAATTCTTCTGCTAGTTTCAATGGCCTTAAAATGCTCGTCCCGTGAGGCTCACACCCAGCTGTACCCTTTGGACTTGTCAGAGAACTTGATTTGCTGAGCAATTTAATCAGTGGGAAAGTTGGGACGTTTAGAAAGCCGAGATCAGGCCTTTTAACCTTTTCTTTCCTCTCCTGAGCATGGGGAAGCCTTTTCCAAGCCTAGATAGATATTTAAAAGAAAAGCTTTTCTCAGAGGTAATTTTTATCAGTCCGGACAGTGACACAATAATTTTTTTCAAAAGCTTCCTAGTGATTTCAGGGTGTAAGTCCCATCTGACTTCAGAAATGACGCTTGGGCTCTTTTCTTGCCCTTCAGCCATGTCTTCCTGTTCTTCAGCCAGATCTCTAAGGAGAAAGAAGCAAAGAAGGGGTTTTAAACAACTCTCTTTAAATCAGAGGCATGTTTAAGAGCTGACATCTCACAGGATTGACATTAGACACATGGATCGGGCAAGTCTCACAGCCCAGAGGTCTGAACTAGGAATTCTGTACATGTTTTCCGGCAGCAAACTTAAATGTGATATAAGTGGCACTGGGCTACAAAGCATGTGCAAACTTGACAGGAGTATAGGAGCCCTAGGAAAGCAACTATTAATGAGATGGATCTATCAGCTTAGTAAGAAGCTTATTCCCTCTTGGACCATACACAGGTTGTTTGGGAAAACACACGTTAACTAAGCGAGTCGAGGAAAAGGCAGTAACTTAGAGAACACTTGCACCACCACTGCTGTAGATCACGTATAGGCTCTGCCCTGACTGTGGGTGCCCCAGAGGCAGGACCCCTACCAGCAAGGGTGCTCGCACTGCTACAGCCACAATCGCTTTCTAGATGCTTTTCCAAAATGTTCTCAGCATCGAGTTTTCAGCAGGTCAGGAGGCGGAAAGCCCATGAGGACCTGCAGCAGCAACTGTGGGCAACCAGGCTCTGTACACGCTGACACAGGGCTGAATAGCCATGCCTTGGCAGGTCTGGTCCTGAAGACATTTTTTGCATGAATAGCCCTGTTATCTGCAAATTAGACGACGTTGAAATCCCCCGAGCTTCTTTCAGGGGTGCGGGGACTGCAGGGTGAGGCCCTGAATGAGAGACTGCTGTGCAAGGATTGCCTGGGCCAGGAGAGCCTGATGAGAAATCTCTCAGAGGGACAGAAGGGTTTTTAATGCGCTTCCTGCTACAAGCAGTGCCATCCCCTCTGCTGATGCGTATATGGGGTTCTCTACAGTAGCCTCGATTTAAAAAACAAAAACCAAATAAATATTTATATACTTTTACTTCATATTCACATACTTAACTAGCCACTGTCTATCTCAGGAAATCCGTGGGATTTCCTAAGGAGCTTTGTTATCTAATTCATTTTAGATGGCGGTGAATCCACAGCTGCTGTGTTAATTATAAATGATGTCATCTTCAGGAAGTGTCGGGATGAAGTGCCTTCGCTGCTGCCATGATAGCGCTGCGCACATAAACACCCCAGCGTGCTTGTTTTCCCATGCATGCTTCAGCTTCAGCGCTGGCATTCCAGCCCTTGGTCCTAATCCTGTTAACTCTTAACCTCGTGAGCAATGCTACTCAGCTGAGCGTGCTTCCAGCTAGCTGCTCCTGCACGTGAGAGGTGGCACAATCAGGCAAAGGTGTAGTTAAAATAAGTCTGCGTAAACACACAGGCTTCCACATCTCGCTTGAATTTCTCTTCTAAACAAGATGGCAGGGCCGTTCTCACTCCCTTGATGGTTGCTGGACTTTCGTTGTGGGACATGAGCCCGGTGTTCAGCCTGTAGCAACCATGACTTAATAACACCAATCATGAGGCATAAAACACCCTAAATTGGCTGGGTGGTTTGGTGATAATGAACTGGAGTATTTACACAGAGCAATTTCATCTTCTCAAGGCCTGTGATGTGAACTGTGGACTCATACTACCCTAGGGGTAATATATATGGGACTTGCATTAGGTTAGAGAAAAAATAACCTTTCTCCTACTCGGTTTGCTTTAATTATAGTCTGAGTTGAGTTGCACCATTTTTTTCCCCCATATTCTTCAACTTGTTTAAACTGTAACCTTTTAGGCTAACATTTTCCATGCCAGGTGACTACCTCAGTCTGACTCTGGAGGGATGTTTCTAGCTGTTCCTTCTAGGAATGTTTTTCCCAGAACAGTTTCTCATGGAAGATGTAGTGAACTTTGGAAAGCCAGATGTAAGATGTGTGTAAAATCTAGTTTCAAGCATGTGTCTTTTGTACCTCCTGTGAAAAATATCCAGATTCAGCCAAGTTATAAGCCCTTGGAAAATTGCAGTTTGCACACACCTGGTAGAGGCTTGCAAGTTTGGCAGCCGCTTGATGTTTCTTCTGCACAGAGAGTGCTCTGGTCTGTGGCTGCAGGGTCTCAGCAGGAGGTTTCTGCCAATGCTCTTCTTCATGCCTGCTGGCACAGGCACAGAGACATGAGCTCTGCCACATTTAACTCCTTGACACAAAACCGTGAGGAGGAAGTGTTCTGGCCTTGATGTCTGCAGGTGGCATAAATAGGTGGACTAAAACAGCATAGAGAGAAAGATCGGGGCTGGGGACTTGGGGTGGAGAAGAAAGTAAGAAACCTGGTCTGGGAGCTGGGGTGGGAAACTGGTGCTGGAAACAGATGAGGTGAAGTGTGCCAAGGAAAGCACAAAGTGAGCTTGCCAAGGAAAACTGGGGGGATTGTGCCAAAGAGAGGAAAGAGGCCCACCGGGGGTGAGGGCACAAGGAGAGCTGGCGTGGTGGCATATGGGCAGGTCAGCAATGGGGAGCATGGTGGCAGGGTCGTGCTACCGAGGTCCCGCAGAGCAGAAGGGGAGCTCAGCATCATGTGAAAAGCAGCACGCATTCATGTGGTTGAAGAGTATGATTATGTCAGGGGGGATCAGGCTTACTTTGGGCATTTCCAAATTTTGAATGCTTGTGTTTGCTACCTTAACATTCCTTTTAATGGAGCTTTTAGTAAGCAATAGGACGAACTAAAGCAATTCTCTTGCGAGCTGGTGCCAAAGGACTGTCACAATGCTCCAGTATGGAAGTCACGAACAGTGAATGAAATAGTTTTTGCACTTAGTAAATTACGATGAAATATCTCCATGTCATTTATTTGTGTTGCATTCATATATGTATAGCTATTAAACTTACTCAGCTACCTCAGAGGAGGACAGTGAATTAACATGGATGAATGAGGGGCTGTCTGACTAATGGGCTTTCAGTATAGATAATGCCCAGCAACAAATTCAACACTGCTTTGGATAACAGAAGAGGCTTTTTTAAAAAACCATCAAGTTTTGGTAATTGAAATTCACTGATGTGAGAATATTTTTCACACAGATGTTTGCTCTTTTTTTTTTAATATACAGTGCACTATTAATTATTGAGAGGATACAGTCATGATTCTGTATTGATGTATGGTAAGAAACGAAGGATCAAGATTTGATTCATATCAGTGTATTTGTCTAAACATCGCCTAGTGATGGGGCAAGGAGAGATAAAAGCGCAGCTCAGCAGATAATTGCCAGAGCTCCTACACTGTTTTTTTCTCTTTCATTTCTCGACAGCTGCCGCAGCAAAGACAATATCCAGGACTGTAGAGAGTAACCGCTGTGGTAGCACCACTGGTGTGCTTATCCAGCGCTGTGCTCTGGCAGTAAATATTCAAAATCCAGCAGGAGACATCCCTGAGCACCCTGCTGTAGCTGACCCTGCTTTGAGCAGGAGGTTGGACAGGAGGATTTCCAGAGGTCCCTTCTGACCTCAGTCAAGCTCTGCCAATGTGAACTGGTGGCCCCATTGCAGGCACATCCCTGCAGGCTGCCCAGAATCCTGCAGGGAGGCAGCGATGGTGGTGGGACCCAGCATCTGTGGCTCCTGCAAGATGGCTTAGGCAGGGCCATGTCTTTCAGGGAGACCAGGGATGTATCAGCACACCCTCATGGATTGGGAGCCTCAGGGGGCTATTTACACTGCCAGTCTTTGGGCACTTCAATTCAGGAAGCTTTTTCCCCTATCTTGTCTTCGGAGGGAGATTAGTCCAGGCAGAAGGTGACTCAGAGAATCCAGGCTGGCCTCCTGCTCTGAATCACCTCCTGCGACATATCTCCTTTGATTATAAAGGCAGCTGATAGATACTGAAGGAGCAACTTCCCTAAGTTTTGTACCTAAAGATGTCGACGCACCTTCCTTTTTAAGGCTATAGATAATAGATAAGTGTTTACAAACCAGCAGAGGAGTAGACTATTGGTCAAATTTCTGAACGTAAACCGAGGACAAAAACTGGACTGAATGGGATACATCATAAAATCCAAGTTATTTTATGATCCTATGATACAGATGAATACAGAGTTTCTTTGTTTTGTTGCCCTTCTCTGATAAGCAGATTAACCATCTTCTCCAGCTGGAAGCCTTTAGTGTTAGCAGAGGGAAGACTCTACTCTTATCTAGAGAAAATGTATTTTTGAGGGGGTGGGGGAGCTCCAAGCAATTTCTTAAACAGTGTTACTGTGAATATGCAGCCTTTTCACATGCCCGTTTTCAGGTTAGCAGTCTGTAAAAATACTCTCTCTGCTGAATATTTTAAAACATGCAATAAAACAATATTTTATGGAAGAGAACAAGGGAATGTGTACGAGCCTGTCAGATTTTGATGAGTCAAAATATTCATCATGTTTTTATCACAGGGTATCAACGTGAGGAGTGATAATTACCTGTGACCAGTTGGGCCAGAACTGTTTTTACTGATAGATGCATTTTCTTGGTCTTCGTGGGCTGTACTTTTGCCTTGCAGTTTTAGGCAATGCCCTTTAGTGAATCTTTCATGCAAGGTGTGAGGTTTAACAGACCCTGATTCAGCAGTGATTTTATGGCAAGTGCGATTTTTTTTTTCCCCCCATTGGTCCCAGAGGTGTGAGACCATAGAAGTCTGACAAAATTAGCTGAGCAGTGGATGCTATGAAGGTTGGTTACATACTGCTATTCATGCACGTGTGCTTGCTGGCTGCCAGACAGACCGGAGAGCAGCCAAATTCTCTCTGCCTCTTGCTCAGGGGGTGTTCAAAGAAGTTTCTTTCCTATGTCCTGTTGGTGATTAAAAAAAAGAAAAAGAAAAAAAAAGGATGGGGCATTACTGTCCCTGGTTTCTCCTCCTCTGACAGTTTGGCCAACGAGTTCAAAAGCTACTGAAGGAAAACAGGAAGACAGGAAGATACACAGACTGTGATGATATAAACTCTGTTTCTCTAGGAAACTAGGCTTAAAAAAAAAGTTCCTAGGCCTCTAAGTAACAGAATAAACCTTGGGAACATGACTTAAGTCTGCGCTGTGGGCTCAGGAACTAAAAGGAATGAATCCCACATGTATTGATTATTTTTAAAATGCTTGCAAGCTCCGGTTCAGTTTTATGATTATTTGGTGACTTGCTCCTGCCTGGAGCTGAAAGTTTGACATCGAGCTCCTACAAATATATGGCCTATTAGAGGTCCCTCTGGTGATCATAACATAGAAGCCAGGAGTTAGCTGCCTCTGTTATGGGTTCCCAGCACTTCTAGGGATTTGTTCCTGTGAATAATATTTCCTCTGGACCCCACCTCACCAATCTGAGCTGCACTTGAGAGGACACATCTAGAGCAATTTGCCAGAATTGACGGTTCTACATAATCTGTTTATAAAAACTGATAGAAACATGTAGATGGAAAAAAAAAAAAAAGTCCCTCAGTGCCAAATGGGTAAGTGTACCATCTCGCAGCAGAAAACAGCACAGGACTGCTTCCAGT
This sequence comes from Anser brachyrhynchus, assembly GCF_964034855.1. Classification (NCBI taxonomy): domain Eukaryota; kingdom Metazoa; phylum Chordata; class Aves; order Anseriformes; family Anatidae; genus Anser; species Anser brachyrhynchus. Next base: position 80,395,082 of record NC_137695.1, on the reverse strand, counting down.
CCTCGTGTGCCCACAGCACTGGATGATCCCCTTTATGCAGTTTTTATGAGGTACATACTGAAAAGGGCAGTGCCAAGGAACTCGCTGCCTTTTACGAATCCGAGTCCTTGTGAACAGAGGTTTATAATAATAAACTGTGTGGAGCAATCTGAAGCTGTGCTATTGCTGAGAACTTTTCAAGATTTCTTCCCTAGAGATTTAAAGACTCTTATTCTCATAACAGGTGCAGCCTGGGGGATGACAGCAGCAACACGAGAATCCTCCTGGGAGTAATTATACTTCCTTTCTCCTTTTCTTTGTCTGTTGTATCTATTTGGCAGCACTTCTGCGAGGAGCTGTGCGCATACGTAAACTTTAATCACGTTCAGCAGAGGGAGTCAGATGATAAAATCTCAGCATGCACACCGGACCCTCCAGGACCAGGAGCACGTGTTTGCGTGCCGGTGCACGAATACTCAGTTCTCTGCTGTGCATTCAACCCGGACGGGGATGTAGGGGGTGTCCCGCTCTCAGCGGGACTGCCCGAACTCTGCTGCAACAATAAAACCACAGTAGCCGCAGCGGTAATGTAATTAACAAAGTCACCGTGCTCTTCAGCACTGCCTCGCGGGTTCCGCCTGGGCTAGGGGGTTATCTTTCTCTACGTCTGTACAGTCCCTGGCCTCTTTGGTGGACATCATTTGCAGCGGTGCTGGCCGGCGATTAGTCAGATGTTTGTTTTCATTTTGTGATGAATTTTCCTTTCCTGTGACCATGGAGATCTGGTACCATGCTACTGCTTTAGAGGCATTAGCTGCCACTTGCTTTCTAAGGAGGAAAGGGGGAACTGGCCTCGGCAAGGGCAGGGACTTGGCACACCGAGGCATGCATGGAGCTGCACCTCCAAAACGTGAAGTGTCTGTTCAAAAACCATGATGTTATACAAATACGTGATGCAAATTTACCCTAAGGATCTCCTGATCTGTGAAAACACGCCCCCCCAGCAGTCCCCTGAGTTGGAAACACGTCTGCAGCCAAGCGCCCAGGCCCAAAGTGAAGCCTGTGCCCCCATGGCCGCCATTTCGCAGGGTGCGTCCTGAGCCGCTGGGCGCAGAGGGGGAACAGCAGGGAAATTTGTGCAGTCCTCCCAGCCTCCTGTGGAGAAATGAAAGCCAGCTGCACGTGCTGAAATGTTTGTGGTGTGAATACGTCGTGAGAAGTCAGAGATGCTAATGACTGATATACTTTGGGGGCAGACGTGATTGGGGGGAATTTGGCCTCCTTGACTTCCCCAGCCTTCTCTCAATTATTTGATGAGAAAGCTTTGATCCAAGAAACACAGTGGGATCTGCAAATCTGCTTTGAACATTCATCCTGAGAGTGGTAATTGAGTTTTCAATATTTATGGCAGGACCTGGAGCTGTACTAGTGAGTGCACTATCATCTCTCCCCTGTGGTAGCCTGGCTTAAGACCCAGCTCAGCCATTAGACCCTTGCAGAGGAGAGCAGGGAGAGAGAAGGGGAGGAAACCTCACGGACTTTGGTGAGTATTGTTTATTTTGCTGATTATGGAGGTTTCTCTCCTTCACAACAAACATATTCAGCGCAGAACCGTGGCACCACGCTGACCTGCAGCTCTGCTCTCACACAATGGGCAGCTGCTTGCCCAGAACAAGGCTGGCTTTTGCAGGAGCTGGTGGTCTGCCCTCACAGTTTGTAGCTCTTTCCATCTGCCAACGCTGGCCTAGTGGGATGCTAGGAGGTACATGCACACTTTTTTTTTTTTTTTTCCTGCTGCTGTTGGAAATAAGTTTGTTTTGTCCACAGGCAGCAGGAGAATGAGTCCATGGTCCTGTGCTCTGTGCTCACAGGCCGTGATGCCCAGCACAAAATGGAAGCCCGGTTCCCTGCGGTGAGGCAGCTTGCTGGATGCACCTATGGCCTCAGGGCAGACCTTATTGCTCTCTACAACTACCTGAAAGGAAAGTGTGGGGAGATGGGGGTCGGCCTCTTCTCACTGGTAACTAGAGGGAATGGCCTCAAGTTGTGCCAGGGGAGGTTCAGGTTGGAAATGAGGAGACATTTCTTCTCAGAAGGAGCAGTCAGGCATTGGGACGGGTCACCCAGGGAGGTGGTGGAGTCACCGTCCCTGGGGGTGTTCAAGGAAAGGTGGGTCTTGGTGCTTAGGGACATGGTTTAGTGGGTGACACTGGTGGTAGGGGGATGGTCGGACCAGAGGATCCTGGAGGTCTTTCCCAACCCCACTGATTCTGTGATTCCACGCGTCCCATCCCCAAGCCCCTCAGGAGCCGTGTCGGGGGCGGCCCAGCCGCGGGGGGGCCCCGCCGCCAGCTCGGGAGCGGGGCCGGGGGGCGGCGCTGTCGGGGCGGGCCGCGGGCAAGGTCGGTGGGGTGGGAGCGAGCCGGGCGCGGGGAGAGCCGGCGGCGGCCGGGGCTGGGCCGGGCCGGGCCGGGCCGGGCAGGGCGGGGTGGGCGCGTCGCCCCCGCCGCTCCTCCCGCTGCCGCCGCTCCGCGGGGCCGGCCGGGGCGTTTCGTAACCGGCCCCGCCGCCGGCAGGACGGGGCTGGCGGCCGCCTCCCGCCGGAGACACCCGCAGCGGCTCGGCGGCAGGTAAAATGCACCGCGGTGGGGCTGAGGTACGGGGGGGGGGGGGCTCAGCCTTGCGCCTCGCCCGCGGGTGGCTTGCGGGCTGCTCCGGGATTTTATCGCCTTTTTTTTTTTTTTTCTCCGTTTTCCTCACGCCGGAGGATAGCGGGGCTGAGCCGCCTTGCCGGGTTTTTAGGAAAAAAAAAAATAAATACGAAAATCACGCTTGGATGTTTCGGTAGGGGCGAGGCGCGGAGCCCGGTCGGCGGCAGCCCGGCAGCGCGGCGGGGCTCGGAGTTTGTAGCAGCCGGGAGGGAGATGCCGCCGCCGCCGCCGCTGCCTCCTGGCCGGGGTCGAGCCGGGGAGATGTGCGGCTCGCGGGGGCTGCCGGTATCCCTCAGCCCGGCGCGTTGTTCCGACATGCCGGCCGCGGGGGAGCCGGCTCCCCCGAGGTGCGGGGCTGCCCGCCCGCCGTGTGCCTGCTCGGCCGGGGAGGCGGCGAGGGCGGGTGTTTGTAGTAGGGGCGTTAGAAAAGCCAACAGAGAGAACAAAGCGCACGGGCTTGTGATAAGGTCCCGCTGGCTCGGCTAGAGACACGGCAGTTCCCCTGTTCGTGTTTCCTCGCTGCAAACTCCTTTCCTCCTTCTCGCAGGTTTGGTCTGCGATTTTTTGCTGTGCTCCCGTTCGGAGGTGTTTTATTTCGATGCGGGTCTGCTTAGATTTTGGGGCTGAGTGAGGCTGTCGGAAAATATCTGCAACCTTCTAACTTCTCGTGCCTGTGAAGGTCTTGCTTCCAGCCTTTCTGCATCCGGGCTGAGGTCACGGGCCTTTCTGAAATGCCCACCGAGTCTGAACTAAGGCAGAACTCGTGGCATGATGATAACAGTAATTTAGAAAAAGTCTTGTGCTGAAAATGCTGTTCTCTGCTATGTAACGGTGTGCGATTGCATCTGAGCTGCTTGTTAATTGCACGAAAGGTGAAATGTAAAACTAACCGTGGCCGAGGCTTATGGGGTCGGGACAATTTGGGACCGTCACTCTCTGTGTCACCGGTGTACCATCAGCACGGGGTTGTGTGGAAAATTCCCTCCGTGCACATGCTTTTGTTGGCAGTAGAGCTAAAAAGCCGAAATCTCTGGTTCAAACCTGTAACGTCTGTCGGAGGTTTTGGACAGCCTGCCAGGTATGCAAAGACAAATGAAGAAAAATGTTTGTTTTCCGCTGCTTGTCTGGGGGAGACGGGGGGAAGTTGTGAGGGGAACACCTGATGGAAGTTTTGTGCACATTGTGAAGTCTCCTTGGAACCGGTGGTGGTGATGAGATTACATCCAGATCAGCAACGCCAGCAGGACAATAGATATTATTTTGGCCTTAGTATAATGCCTTTAAATTACACGTGTAAATGCACTAACTCGGAATGAGCCGCTCGTCCAAAGATGCGCTCTGGCTTAGCAGAGCGCGCAGGGAGCTGGCAGGTAGCTGCTTCTGGGCACTTGTCTCCGTTCCCCAACTGACTCACTCGGGCCTCCAGCTGTGCCAAAATCCCAGGGTATGTTTCTCGCCTGCTTCTGTACCTGATTCTGGCTCCAGTTCAGGGCTCTCGCTTTGACCCTTTGATGAAGCGGAGCAGGATCTCCAGCAGCCACAGCCTGACGGAGGCTTCAGCATGGTTTTACCTCTAGTCATACGTGTTGTCCTGGTGAAATTGAGGGATGTGCATAAGCAAGCTTGCGTGCAAGGGTTTTAAGCCCAGGGCTGCCTACTGCACATCCTTTTTACTTGCATGGTGCTCAGAACAAATGCCATATTGTATTTGGGTTTGGTATGGAGGAGCTGACCTTGCTTGGGACCAATACCTACAAAGTAGGTGCTCCTCTGCTGGAGTTTTATGGAGGATTAGTTTGTGCTGGAGATTTGAGGTCCTTCTGAAAACTAGTGAAGCTTCTACTTTTAAATGCTCAAACCATCATTTCAAGCAGAATTAAGTTTTCTAAGGCAGTAAAATATTTTTCAGACCATGACCTCAATCAGTTGATGGTGCCTGGGGGATACAGGTCTGCAGGGATGCATGTGACATTGATGATCGGTTGGTGTGACTCTACCAAAGACCCAGTGATTTGTATTTTGTCCATACAATGTCCAAAGTCCATTGACTTTGGGGCCTGGCGTAGGGCACCAGCCTTTTCAAAGGGTGGTCTTACACTGCCATCTGTATTTATTTGTCAGTCAGTCCTGCAGCCCTCCTAAGCATCAAGTAGCAGTTACTCAGGCAAGAAGTTCTGCTGGCGTGAGCGTGGTTGTTCAGCTGAGGAAATGGTGTGCATTTTGAGCAAAAGGTTGTGGATTTGGGGCACGAGTGCTCTTTTTTGTGTGTGTGAGGAGCATGTGGGAAATGGATTTCCAAAGCCTGTGATCCTGGCATGCCTTAAATTCTCTCCTGTTCGTAGGCTTTGCCTCTATCCGGTGGGTGGGCTGGGGGCCGGACTTTCCTCCCCTTTACAGTACGCAGAGCTTCTGGAGAAATTCCACAGCTGTTTTGGGGTCTGTCCAGAGCTGCCTGCTTGCTGTGCTGGTGCTGTTTTCTCCACAAATAGGTTTGCTGCTGCTGTGCTGGGCTCTGCGAACTCGGGTCCTAGCCCTCCAGCCCTGACAAGGCATTTCGCCCCCTTCAGGTGCAAACGACCTGGCCACCCCTTCCTTCTGGCTGCGGGAATTACCCCTGCAGGGGAACCTGCGAATGGAAATGAACTCGTAATTTGCCCCTTCCTGCCCCAGAGGCAGGAAAGCTGGGAAGTTACAGGGTCTAGCTGCAGCGCGTGCTGTGCCGCTCGCACGCTTGATGGCGCAGGGCTTCGTTTCCTGGGACAGAACCAAACGTGGAAATGCTGCTCATCGAGTGGATCACAGTTTTCATCTCCCACTCCCCCATATTTTCTTTTCTTTGTGACTTAGTTTCCCCAGGAGACGAGTGCTGTCTGTCTCCTGCCCTTCCCATTTGGCCAGCTTCAGCCAGATCACACCAGAGGCTGGCAGGCTTGAAGATCATTAATTTCCCGCTTGCTGTTGCTGAGGTTAGTGGCTGGGGAGATGGGAAATATTTGAAGCAGTGCTGCCTTTGACAGGAAGGAGGTGGGTTTCAGCCTTTCCCCGTTCTGCCACGCAGTGGTCGGACACGCAGCACCTGGCCATGCCACGAAGCGTGTGGCCCCTAGGGTCGGGGTTGGCATGAAGCGACGTTGGTGGGAGCCGTGGCGGAGGATGTGAGAGTGGAGGACGTGTACCGGAGTTGTCCTGCGTGGATGTGGCTGTGCTGACACATGGGTGTCCTGGGCGGTCTGTGCTGGGGATCTGGGAAAAGCACTGCTGGAAGGAGCAGCCTGACCCTGACCCCAGGCAGTTTTCGGTATGGGTGTGCTGGGTACGTCCCGTCCAGACCCCGACTGAAGGAGCAGAAGGGCATCTGTTGAGGCAGAGGCTATCGCAGGTGCTCTCTGCCCGCTGTGGCTGCTGGTCCTCAGGCCGTACGTCCCTGATGTCCCAGGGTGTCGAGCATAGTGACTGCTCTGCAGAGACCTCCAGCGTCGGGCTCTGATGCTGTAAGCCTCACCTAAGAGGGCTGAGCTGAATCTCAAACGCCCTTCTCAGACAGCTCGTCTGAGCGGCCTCTGTCAAGGTGAGGCGAAGGGAGAAACTGTGTCGCTGATTCCCTGTTACGACCTGTGCAACTGGGGCTGCCGGTCCCTCTTGTGCGCTTCTCCACTGCGCACCAGCAGGTGAGGAGGCACAGCAGGCACCTGTGACAGGGGCAGAGCTTTCTCCGTTATGTTTTCAAGCAGAGTGGCTTCCCTGCCAAAAGCAAGGGAGTGCGATGCTTCCGCCACAACAGATGTTTCCACGGTGGAGCCTGGGCAGAGCGTGTGAGCTGGAGAGAGCTGGGGCGGTCAGAGCGCTGCGGGCTCTGGCTGGCTGAGCCTGTGGGACCCGGCAGCTCCGCGTCCGAGGGCGGGGAAGGATGCAAGCGCAGCTCGCTTTGTTGGGAGCAGCAGCATGCAAAGGTTGTGACAGGAGCTGCCAGCGCCTGTTAGACGAAGCAGAAATACTACTTGAAAGAAAGGGAGGAGGGTGTTTACAAACAGGAGCATACAAAGACAAATAGAGTTTTATTTTTTGAAAGCGCAAAGCCTACACAGGGAGTGTGCCATCAGACACACTGCCTCTTGCCAGCTAATATCATCTGCAAATAAAACAAGTCAGGTTGTTGCTATTGCAGCTGCTTTCCCTCATGAAGCAGGGTGAGCCAGACGCGTCCGACTCTGAGAAACGTGCTGGCAAGTTGCCTGAAGTCTGAGGTGCACAGGGTAATTCACTTAAAAAAAAACAATACAACAATTATCCTCTAGGATGAGCACGTAGGACCATAATGTTTGCTTGCAGTTGTATTTTCTGTGACACACTCTTAGAAGTTGCGTGTTGGCTGCATTCACCAGCAAACACAGCCTGGAGGTGATCGGCTCCTTCCCTGACCTGCAGTTAACAGCGATAATTACCCTTAAACAAGTTTTAATGTGGGAGGTAGGAGGGATTCAGCAGCTTGGAGCTGTCAGCCGGGTTATTTGGGATCCAGGCCTTGGGAGCTTTCGTTCTGACCTTGGGCAATATGCATCAGCTGCCGTGTCCCCTGCTTTTCAAATCTGATCTGTTACGATTCATTTCCACACGATTGATTGATAGCAGTCTTGGTTTCCTCATCTGAAGCAACCCCAAAATCTCCAAATGTTTGTGCATGAAATTGAAGTTCAAGTAAGAAATCTCCCTCTCTCCTCCCTGCTCTTTACCTCTGACAGAGGTGGAAGAAAACGAATCATTCCTAGCCATCTGCTGGAGGCATCCATCACGCTGGGAGTAGTCTGCTAGTTGTTCCACATGTTATTAATGATGAAAAGATATAAACACATGAGCTCATAATTATGTTGCATTTAAATTACTTACAAAATAATGACATTAGGAGAACAATGAGGTTACAAAATCCAGCGGACAAAGGCAAGGAAATGCCAGAACTAACGTTGCACAGCTCCCCTTCGCATCTGCATTATGATACAATCTCTAATTCTACAGTTGCGTCATTTTTTCCCTTTCACGTTTTTTCCCCTCTTTCAGTAATTACTGCATAACTCATTTTCTCTCCCCCGTTTACTTTCTGCATGTGTCTCCACACCTATTCTACACCCCACCCAAGGCTCGAACCGAGCTGTGCTGTTAATTCCTTCCCGGGGGCTTCGCAGGCGGGGAAGCTCTTGCGACATCTCAGATGCTGGCACCGTGCGCGTCTTCAGGAAGGGAGGCAAAGAGCAAATAAAGCTCAAATGAATGAAACTCCTTCGATTTTTGGCTGCCTCGCAGAGATGCTCAGGGGTGATTTTGTTTTTCACTCGCCCCAGAACACCTAGCATGATGTAGCACTTCGCCAGCTGGGGGCACGAGGGCGGTTGGCCTGAGCTGTAAGTCGCAGCACTTGTGCAGGTCAGCCCTGGGTGCCCTGGGTTCGCAGAGGGTGGGGTCTGCCCCGCCAGGGGTCACCTGGAGAAAAACTGCTTTTGGTGGCTTGCTGAGCGTCTTGCAAAGACTGGAGCTGAGAGAGAGGTGAGTGCTGCCCACAGGTGGTATGCCCGACTTCCTCAAACAAGGTGGTTGTCTCCGTTTCTTCCTGCCTTGCCTCACTCACTGACTGATCTTTCTGACCCCCACTGACCAAGGCAGGGGCTGAGAGTGCCAGCCCCTTTATCACACAGCCCTATCCCTTTTTACGGCAGCAGCTGGTTTCCAGGACACAAATGGTTTGTGAGCCTGGAATTAGAGACAGCAAAATCGGTGCAGAGGCGTATGGGAGCTGGGGGGAGGTCATAGAGGCAGTCCTCGTTATGGTTCCTCTTAGCTTCGGGGTGCTCAAGTTTGCAGTCTTTGTGTTAAAAGCTAAAACATGTCGGAGTTTTAATGCACTTTTCTAACTGGAAAAAGGGGGGAGAGATGAAAAAACAGTCCTGTTATGTGAAACTGCAGTGACCCGGGTCGTCCAGAGGGCTCAGACCTTTGGGCTGCAGCATTAATTTCTAACCCCTGAGCTAACAGCCTGCGCTGCCTGGCTCTGGGTGCTGGTAGTCCCCTGAATGGGACACGCACCGTGCTGAGGGGGCTCCCTGCCCAGAGCCAGGACAGCCCCAGATCCCATCTGAGGGTGGGGTGGGCAGAGCTCTGCTGCTTCCTCGCTCATCTGGGGGGTTTCATCTTCCTTACTTCTCGCCTAGAGCTATTGCTGTGGTCATCCTCTGAGCTCAGGCAGTGGGTAAATGGCTGCTTTAGGCCAGCTCTGTAAAGTGGCTTTATTTCTAAAGAAATGCTGCCTTCTGCTCTGTTTCTGTGTTTCTTTGTATGGGGTCTCACCGGATGCCTCCTAGCTTATTCTACAGTCAAGCCTAGGTGAATATGCTGTTTTATGGGGCTGAATATGAGACTTACATTACATCAGTTCACAGCAAAATGAGGAAGACCGACTGGCCAATGACTTTTTTTTGTTGTTGTTGATTTTCTGGGAGTAGGTTCCAGAGGCTGGGATTCCAGCTGAAGTGCAAGTTGGTGCAAACTCAGGCACTTCCCGGAGAAGACGTGTGTGGTCCCAGCAAGCAATTAGATGCTTTTCAGCCTGTGCTTCATTCTTCTGGCCAATTTGCAGTCAGTGTCTTCTGAGAGCTTTGATCAGAGGACAAGGAAGGTTGGTATAAGCCTCACACTGCGGTAACAGAGGAGGATGCAGAAATTCTGATTATGCTCAAATGAACGTAACAATTGGCTTTCTTTACACACTTTGAGATTTGTTTTGTTCATTAAAATAGATGAAGAAAAGTGGATGATACCAGCAAAGAAAATAACAGTTGCCAGCAGAGTCTGGTCTTGGAACAGGCCAGCCTGACCTGCAAAGAAACAAATGGGATGAGAATGGTTTTAAAACAAGACTTGCGTTCTTGGGAATTTGTGATAGTAATCATGGCCATGATAAATATGAACAATGGCAACTTAGAATGGTAAAATAATGACAGAACAGAGAGTCTTACAAAGTTTGGGATGACTCAACAGATTGTACGTCTTTACCGATTAATTGGTAAGCCAGGTACTGAAAACTTGCTTCAGCTAATTCTCCCTGCATTACCGCTGTGCGTGAACAAATCCAAGAACTAGCGTTTCAGAGCTGAACTTCATGTGTTTGGAAAAGAGAAAAGTACACAAAGGAACATGGGATTTGTTTTCCTACATGGTCTGCAGATACTTGGGAGCCATGGATGTTGTGTAAAGAGTCTGTGGGAGATAACGGGGAAGAAATGGGTTGTGTCAAAGGAGAGAGCTACACAACTTTCAGAGGGGTAAAAAAAAAAATGGTACTGTGAATCAAAAGAAGGTTGCACATCACTGACCTGGAAGGCAGCAGTGAGCTTGTGTGCCTGGGATCTGGTCTGGGTGTGGATGGGTCGTGTTGGCTTCAGGTAGGTAATCTCTGAAACAGCCTTGTTCTGGGTAATTTGTGTGTGGGTTTTGCTTCTGAGGTAAACATATTTGGGCAAATCTCCAGGCAGCGTAAGCCATGGTAGCTCCCTGGGGACAGAGGCCGTTGCTTTGCGGGGTGGCCCCATGCTGGATGAGCTTTGCCGGCTTTGCTCTCCCCCTCCAGCTCTGCCTCCCCCTCTCCTCTTCCTCGCAGCATCTGTGGTTGGTTGGATGCTGAAAGGCATGGACAGGAGTTTGAAAAAGCTGGCTCAGCAGAAGAGGTGGAGAGCCAGCTGATGCCAGTATTAATATTCTTTCAAAATTGATGGATGAGACGATTATAAAATTGCAGAGGGAAGTGAAACTTAAAAGGAATCTGTGTTTTAATTGCTGTCTGGATTTTTTTCAGCAGCCAGCTCCTAAGGTGCAGGGCAGATCGAATGTTTTTTGGGTGAGGATGTTACCATAGACTGTACAACATATTGTTTAAAAAAAAAAAAAAAAAGCCTGTGCCAGTCTGTTTTCTTCAGTCTAGTGCTGTCTTCAGTTGCACTGCACGGTAGCTTGCCGTGTCTAGACAGTAAATCAGATCTGAAAAGCTGTCCCGATGCAGCTGGAGGAAAAAGGGATGGCACCAGTAGCTCCCTCCAGCTTCCCCCGTGGTGCTGAGGTGCCCACGCCTGCCGGAGGTACCTAGGTGGTGGACTTGCAGCTTCCCCCGTGTGCCTTACATTTCCGCTGAGAGGAGCGAGGATGCTGGAGCTGTTTGGCTTGTGGGGACGGGTGCGGTGAGTCCCCGTTTCCTCCAGGCTACGTGCCAGCCATCAGCACTGACACCATCTCACCCCTCACCTGGCGCAGAGCCTTGCCCTGCTGACGAAGCCCCTGGCTCAGAGTGCTCCTGAACGGGTGGCCTGCTTTATAATGAGAGCTTTTTGCACTTCAGTTTGTAGCCTTGCTTCTCGTTTTCCTTGCTATGCCCCTTACCGCTGCTAGGGCTGTTGTCAGCATTGGACCCCATGCTCCGAACAGTCCTGGGCTGCTGTGTGAAGGCCCTGCAAGTAGGCAGTGAAGTGTGCTTGCAGCCTCTGAGAGGCAGCGGTTGATTTTATTTGTTTGGTTGGTTTTGGTGACTTTCCCACATGGTGTTCAATAATTCTGGCAGGCTGGCTCGCATGACAGGAATGTCTTTGTGTCATACTTCGTATGGTCCTCATAGCCACTGTGGTCACACATTTTGCTCTAAGCAGCAGCGGTGTATTTAGGTGGTCCGAAAAGAAGCGAGGGAGGCTGTGATGCCAGAGAAACAACAATCACAGTTTTAGGCACGATGGATGTGGCTGAGCTGGAGGCACTAGACAGCTAACTACTGATGAATGCCAGCGTGAAAACACAGCCCAGATGTTTGTGTGCTGTGTGAGACTTTCTCATGGACAGGAGGTTTGCTGGAGTGTGTTTCATCTAGAATTGGGACAAAATGTTCTCCATACAATTCTGATTTTCTTCAGGCTTTAACAAAAGCACGGTTTTCTTGGTAGTAGTTTTCCCTAGCCCTTCTTTCCTCTGGGATTGAAGACTGCAGAATTTCCTAAACCCCAAAGCAATTTGCCCTAATTGCACTTATTTTGAAAAGTACCTGCGTAGGTGAGTTAGTTAAGAGAAGGAAGCATCAGCCTTTTTTTCTTATCTCCTCCTGCTTTCTTCCAAGTCAAAAGCTGGGAGAAGGAGGCACCTTTCAAGAAGCTCCTGACCAGGAGTGGACTCAAGCCTCAATTCAGTTCAAGCCTCAGCCTTGCCAAGTCACGGCATCTTCATCAGACCTCCCATCTGCTGCAGGTGGAGTTGTGTAAGAGGTTTGCTCAGGTGCTTGGAGGGCCGTTTGTAAAAGTGAGTAATTTGAGGCGGAGGCAGTCTTCTGTCTGAGTGCTGTAGCAAGCTGGTTTTGAAACTCCGTGCCCTCTGCCTCTCTTGGGAGGATGTCCTGAGTCCGCTTGAGCTGTGGCGAGCTCCCCCCTTTTTCCCTGCTTATCAGAGTTCCTCTGCCTGCGTTTCCTGCCCTCGTGCAGGTTGGTAGTTCAATGGCTTCAAGCTAAAATTAGGGAGAGGAGCACACCGAAGAGCATTCGGTTCTCAAGGCTGGCGTGGGCGCCAAAGCTGTCGTGTGGATGTGGCCGTGCTCACACATGTCACACGTGTGCTCACACAGGTGCGGGGGCTTCACGCTCAGCACGTGGTGAGCCCTGAAGGTGACAGCAGATCGCTGCAGCCTTCCGGCATCCCAGAGGGCTGCAATCTCTGTGGTGGTTACTCTGCGAACGCTCCTCCAGAAGCGTGCTGTGTACACGTGCGCAGGCGTTATGATTTTGCGGTGTGCTCGCTCGCGGTGGCTGTAATTCAGGCACAGCTGGCAGTGCTGGTAGGGGGATTTCTGCTGTACAAACACACACTGCTTGGAAAGTAAAAACTTGCTGATAGGGGCATTTGACGTCCAGCAACTCTCCCTTCGGCTGAGCGGGCAGCTGCTGGTGGTGGAGCTGCGCTGGCAAGAGCTCACGGCAGCAGGACAGCGGTGCTGAGCCGTTCCTGTTGCCATTCAGAATAAATTCCTCAAGACTTTTCTTCCTTGCGATGCTTTACATATATAAATATTTAGAAATAAGCCTGAGTTGTGCTATTCTGCAAATGCCTGGGAGCCTGTTTTTCTCTGTTCCCCTATGGCAGATCTATTAACATCTGACTGCAGCTACAGGTTGCTTGTCCAGGTGGTGTTTGCCTTTGCTTTTGGGGCATCAGGGTCTGCTCGGTATTTTTGATCTGATTCTGAAAGGATTTTCATTTGTTTGCTGCACTGCTCCGTCTGCCAGTTTCCCCATAAATGTTGTGAGTACTGGCGATACGGACCTGGTGCCAAGGGTGAGGGGCTAGCACAGATTTCAGTGGCGTGTGTGAGGTGTCCTGTTATTTTGGAAGCCCTGGTGACCCCCGCTAACAGGACAGTAGTTAGGTTTCACAGACAAATGCCTTTCTCATCGTGTGGCTTCAAAGCCCTGTAAGAGAGGGTCGGACCGTGGCGTGTGTCCCATTTTGCAGGTCGGTACAGCACGGGGGGGGAAGCGTTTGGTCGTACCATATGCTGCAGATTTGGGGAGCACTGGGATGGCCCCAGGCTGCTCTCACCTCGCGCTGTCCTCCATATCCAGCCCTCCCTTGCCCGGCTGGGGACAGACGGGCTCGTGAGCTGCGCCGGTGGCTGGGGGACGGATGGCCTGGGCTCAAGTACGAGGCTGCGCTGGGCAGAGCAGCCTCTGGGACTTCTGCACGCAGGGCTGTGCGATCTGAGGGCACGTTGTTTAAGCCCGAGAGATGCTTGATGAGAGGCCAAGATGGTTATTTGCATTAGTGATGAGATGATTAGTAGATGGCGTTCGTGGTTCTCATTAGAGACCTGTGGAAGATTGGGATCAAGCAGAAGGGATTTTTTCGCGTGTGTGTAATTAATTCATAAGACCTGCTGCTCAAGCCTCCGTTAATACTCTCATTTATTGTCTTCCAAACTGGCAGCGAAGCTGGAAAATGCTGATTGTATTGTGCGCTGTCAAGTGGAAACAAAGGCAGACGTTGCACAGGGGCAGCTTCGCTTCCCACGGCGGCTCGGACGCTCCTGAATGCTGGTGTCACTGCTGATCAGCAAAGTACTGCAGAGCCAGTGCAGGAAAAGTGCAGAGGGACCTCATTCTCATATCCTCTGAACATCTATTCAGAACTGATGATTAGCTGCCTTTGTATAGAAACATCTTCATTTTTACAGGTGAAATCAAAGGGCTAAGCCCTGTGGTCCAAAGCTGTTTATTCTCAGCCTTTGTCACGTGTTCAGCTGACTGAATTACTTCAAATGTAAAACGGCCTTTTCCAAACCAGAAAGCTTGCACAAAAATGTATTTCGCCCAGTCTTTCATTTAAAAGCAGAATGTGAAAAGACAGCTCTCATCTGCTCCCTTCTCTCGCACTCTTCTGTTTCTCTTAGTGGCAAAATGAGAAAAGTAAAAAGGTTGAAGAAAAAGCTTTGTGTGTATGCTCACACGTGTATGTACAGAGGATAAACTAAAATAAATGAATATTTTTGACTTACCAAAAAAAAAAAGCCAGTGAAAATCAGTGGTTTATGAAAAATTACTGTTATGAAAAAATTGTTTTAGTAGCAACTTGCAGAGCCTTGCAAGCTCTGAAGTCACCGGTGTGATGTGCTACATGCTCTTGAGATGCAGCAGCTTCTCCCTTGCACAAATCAAATCAAGCAGGGTAACATGCAGATCCACTTTGTTTCAGCATATGCCGTGGAGAGGATGCTGAGAAACACATGCAAGCATCTTAGGTGAGTGAAACTATCTTCAAATGCTTCAGTAATGTCAAATGTGACCGAAATAGTGAGCTTCTGTATTAAATAAATGCATGTCTTCCAAGGGAAAAAACCCTTAACAGTACTTACAAAAGCTCAAAAGCTGTCGGGAGATTGTGGGTTAAGTAAGTGTCTCTACGACCACATTATCATTTTATTTTCCGTTCTTGGCACTGATGTGCAGGCTAGAAGAAAAAAAGGTGGGAGGAGGTTGGGGAGAGAAGGGAACAGTTGCTTTGTTTGGGTTTTTGTTTGTTTTACTTTAGTGCATCCATCTTTACATCTGGTTCCTGGCAGTGTTTTATGACCTCCTCTGAGCAGGAGACTGCTGATGAAAGTGATCCAAAACAGCGAATCCCATCGGTGCTCTCTGTTCAGAGCCTCACGAGCAGGCAGAAACCTACTTCCAGTACTGGCCTTATTAAAATACGTTTTTGAAGTTATTGAGGATCAGCTTCATCTGAAAAGAGTACTGTAAATTGGCGGTAGTGCACCTGGGAAATGTGTCAGGATGTATGTGTTCAGGCTCTCTGGAGCTTGAGGAAATATTCTTGAAGTGAGATCTGGGAGTCATCTAGGCATTAGCTGAGGAAGAAAACAGTGTAAGCCACTTGAGGACTGAAAAGAATGAACCGAATAAAATACAAGTTGCAGTTCTATAGTGCCATATAGTAAAAAGAAACTGCTAAACATGTTTCCTTGGTAAGCAAACAAATGTTTGAACTGTATTGTATTACTTTTTCAGCTCCTGTTCTGAGATTGCTGGCACCTTCTGCAACCAGCAAGCTAAAATAAAGCTTTGTAGGAGTAGCAATTTCGGGAGATTGCTTGGAATCTCAAACTGCTTATTTAGGTTTCTTTGATTTATCGGGTGATGTATTTGGTACCTGGTAGTTTGTTTCAGGAGTACATAATGTAAATAAATTTGATTAGCGCCTACGCTTTCCATCAGTCTTTTGGCTGCACTTTCTAGCTTGTTAAAGCACAGAACTCCAGGTATTGGCAAAATCTCTTCCCGTGAAAAGCTGGTGCAAAATAATTGATTTGTAGCAGAGGGAGAGGCCGGCGGGTGTGCTGCACTGCCCAAGTCCGTGTGCCACTGTGAGGATGCACGCATGTGATCGAGCCTTCCCCGCATCGTGGCTCAAACCCCTATTTCAGTGAGCCTCAGCTGCAGCTGTATGGCCCGCTGACAGATCTCACAGCAGCAGCAGAAGGCAAACGTAGCATCAGCCTGCCCTTACTGGTGAGGAGAAGGTGCTCGGCCTCTGGGAGGCACCTGCACTTGTCTGGCAACCCCTGCGCTCCCCAGGAAGGCTGCTGCAAGTCAGGAGAGAGCCAAGAGAAGCAGGGTCTTGCAGCCCACGTATCGTTGGCTTCCTAAGTCTTGAGAGTGCAGTGGATGTTTGGAAGCAATGAAAATAGATGACCATGTGGCCAGTACAAGAAATGATTAACTCCACTGCATTTATTTTTATAGCAAAATTGCATTTTCACATCTCCACGAGGGATACTTTATCAGGATACGAACCCAGCAAAGCATTTGTTTTTGTGGACATAGCGATTTTGGCACAGATGTGATGAAATTAGCTAATCTCTCGATGAAAACACAGTGAGCTGGTAAAGCTGCAATTTTGCAAGTTTGACTGCATCCTCTCTGAGGAAATTTGGCGATGCGGCGGTGGTGGTCTGAGGTCGTATTTCTTCACGCTTCAGATTGACGGGATAAGGTACGTTGAATGGGCATAGATTTAGCAAAATGAAGTCATGGTGATTTTAGAGCAAAGCATGGGATTAATAACCAAGAAGATTGAGCATTATTTGATGGAAATTTGATTTCACTTTTTAGTGACTCAGGACAGTGAGCATTTAAGATCTGAGTCATGCTTTTTAACGGTGTTTTAACAGGACTTTCAAAGTTGTGGGTACACTTCATTGCGTTCAAATTAAAATGCATGTAAAAGCTTGTGAGTACCAAATGTTTGCGCTTGTGAATTGGACAGTTCGTTGCTTGGCCCACCTGCATTTTGTGTGTGCATGCGAAATAATCTGCATTAGCAGTAGAGCATTCTGAGTGCGCATAGATTATGTTACAGCTAATCTGTGTTCAGGCAAAGCAACTGGGAAAAGCAACTGTAGGAGGCCACTTAGGTAAGGCTGGATACTTGCTGGAGGCCATCAGGTTGTGTCTTGCTTTAAAATCAGAATGGGGATGACAACACAAGAGTGAAGAGGTTGGGGGTTACCTGGTTGTTGCAGCTAGACCCAGTCTATTCGGTCAAGGCAGTGCACTGTTTTGATAGAGAATCACACAGGGCTCTGTTTCAACTGGTTTCCACAATGACTCAGTGTAAGAACTGGCAATGAGGTCATGCGGATTTTTTTTTTAAGGACCTGTTGTACTAATTAGGTTATGTTATGTGGCTTAGTATTAGTTAAGCATGCCCAGGGTTACTGGTAGGAGTTCAACCTTTAATTTTCTGCTGGAAGCGACTTCCCTTCAACATTCAGAGATGTACAGCAGTTGTCATAAAGACTGCAACATATTAATCCCCAAAGCACTGTTTGAATTGTGAAGGAAAGGGGGGGAAGGAAACTGCAGAAAGTGGTAGGGGAATTATTGCATTGAGCAATTGCAGGGCTTAACACCAAGTGTCACAGAGAGAAGATGTGTCAATGTTTAGCAAATACTTGTATTGAGTCTGTTCATCTGCACGTAATATGTATATATAAATTAGTGGCAGCTGTGATTACGTGTAATGGCTCATTATGTAATTGTTTGAACAGGGCAACAAAGGAGGTAAGGCTTCCAGACTATTTCTTTTGCTCATAACAAACATCAAGTCCTCTCTCTCCACCTCCAGGCACTCCACACTTTGCTCACACCTTATCTACGTTTGCCCTTGCTTCCTGCTTGTTCCCTGTCCCCATCCACTGCATTTCCTCTTGTTCCTGCCCTGGCCTCTAGCTCCTGTAGGGAGTTCAGTGTTTTTTTCTTTTGCTACTTTCTGAATCCTATCTGCACCCTCCCTAATCTACAGCAACACAGTCCTTCCCTATCACATGTAAATCAGGCAGATTTTTAGCTTTGCCTAAATTTTTGTAGCAGATGTAAGTTAGAAAAGAAAGTGTTTTTTTTTTTTTCTTTCTTTTTAAACATCCTTGTCCAGTGTTAGTTCCCAGATACTGTAAAGGATGGGTGGAGACCTTAAAAACAGAGTAATGCTACAAGGAAACTCTCAGTGCAAACCTTGCTATGGCTGAAAAAAATCTTCATCTCTTGACTTGTAATTCTAGGGGTGTAATTTTACCAGGGTTCAGACTCCAAGTTTTATTTCCTAGAAAGTCTGTGGCTGCTAAGAAAGGCCTTCATCTCTCATGTGCTTTTGGCTGTTTGGAGTCCAGAGGCAAAATTCAAGTCCTGGAGTGTGAGGCCGTGTGCCTGTGGGAGGGCTAGGCCATGGCTCAGCCTGACCCAGGGGTTTGTACCACCAGATGTGTGGCAGGATGATCAGCTCGGGCAGCGCATGGAGCTGGGTGTTTCGTCTGTTTTTTTTGCTGATCATCAGAGGATGGAGGACTCCCTGACTGGGCACAAAGTCTGTTTGTTGAATTAATGTAACCAGTAAGAAGAGTTTGAACCGATGTGCTGCATGCGTTATCCTTGAAGATGCGTTGGATTCCTCAGGACCAGTTTTGCTCTGACTTGGTGATGGTCGTGTGCTAGCAAAGGTTTGGCGGTGGTATCTGTAACTCCATCTGTCCCTGCACAGCATTCAGCCTGGCATTCACCCTCCAGTGCAGGACTGGCGTGTTTTCCTGATTGGTTTTTAATCCAGAAAGAGCACCCCCGTCATCACTGAGCCGCTGGGTAGGTATGGCGTGGGTACGGCTCTTTCCCTTTGAGGCAGTGCCTGGTGTGGGAACAGCCAGAGCTAAACTCACAGTGCCTGAATGCCAGCATAGCTAGCTTGTTATTCTTTGGGACTCTTCAGTCTTCCCAGTCCAGGCAAACACAATTTCTTTCCCTTTCTCCAAAGGCTGTTGCTACTCGTTGCTTTTCTTTCTTTTTTTTTTTTTATTTTTTATTTTCCCCAGGTCTAACGACTCTCGGTGGCACCTCCAATATTGTTTCATTGCCAAGCAAAAGGAGAAAAGCACTTTGTCAGCAGCCTACTTCAGGCAGAGAAATTCATATCTGTGAGAAGCATATGTACAGAACAGCAATTACTCAGATCATCAATATTTATACAGCAGATAATAGTCATCATGGACAAGATGAATGTTGTCACAACAGCAGTAGTTGCTGGGGGGGGGAACATAATTGTTAGGTTTCTTTAACAAGGATAATTATTTAACTTTCAACTGACTCGTGAAAATAGCTTTGAGTCTGGATCAAATGCTCGGTGGAACTTCACCTCCTTCTAGAAATGGAAATGCCCCTCCTGTCTACCCTTGTGTCACACAGGGAGCGCCCTCTGGGAAGCTGGCCTTTACGTGCAGCTTCTGCTGAAGGCAATGCTGGTGCCAGTAGCTGAACAAGGACTAATGAAACAAGCAAACCAAAACCACAGAAGTCTGCAGCTTATTTCGAAAAAGTTTTCGTTATGTCCGCTGCGGACAGACACGTGTTTGTGGACGAGGCGGACGCAGCTGCGCACACTGCGTTTAAAAGCTGTCCTTAGGGCGGGCCCTCTACCAGGCCTACCAGCAGCTGTGGCAGCCTTTCCCTTCCCGTCCCATCGCCATGCCAGGCCTGGAGGCCAGGTGAGTGCCCATCCCAGCTCCTCTCGCCGCCAGGCAGAGGGAAGGCCGAGCTGGTGCCTTTACTGTTTGCATGGCAGATGCAGCTCCTGGTGGCCACAGACAGAGTGTCTCGTGCCACCCACCCTCCTTGGCCTCCCTGTGGTGGCATGGCTGTTTGGAAGAGTCATATCCACTGGCGGGAGGATCTGCTAGGTTGCCCTGCTTTCAAAATCATTAAGTCCAAAACTCTCATGTGTGCATCGTTCGCTGCAGATGATTTACGTGCTGACTTTTTTCTTCTGCTTTTGAAATACAAAAAGCATTTCAAGCATTTGAACCCCCTAGACTTCTTTCAGCTGACTGGGAACAGCGGACAGTAGGGTGCAGTACTTGGTGCTCCAAGTGAAGCTCTGTTGGGCTGGTTGTCATTTGTAACACGAATCACATGGCTTCAAGTTTTTGAAACACCACAGAATGGCTGAGGTTGGAAGGGACCTCTGGAGATCACCTAGTCCAATCCCCCTGTTGAGCAGGATCACCTACAGCACATTGCGCAGGATGGCATCCAGGCGGGTTTTGAATATCTCCAGAGAAGGAGACTCTGCAGCCTCTCTGGGTGACCTGTGTCAGTGCTCTGTCACCCTCACAGTAAAGAAGTGTCCTCTCATATTCAGCTGGAACCTCCTGTGCTTCGGTTTGTGCCCATTGCCTCTCGTCCTGTCACTGGGCACAACTGAAAAGAGACTGGCTCCATCCTCTTGACACCCTCCCCTCAGATATTTATACACCTTGATGAGGTCTCCCCTCAGTCTTCTCTTTTCCAGGCTAAACAGGCCCAGCTCTCTGTCTGTCCTTGTGCGACAGGTGCTCCAGTCCTCTCATCATCCTAGTAGCCCTCCTCTGGACTCGCTCCATGTCCCTCTTGTACTGGGGAGCCCAGAACTGGACACAGTACTCCAGGTGTAGCCTCACCAGGGCTAAGTAGAGGGGGAGGATCACCTCCGTTGACGTGCTGGCAACGCTCTTCCAAATGCACCCCAGGATCCCACTGGCCTTTTTGGCCACAAGGGCCCATTGCTGACTCACAGTCAGCTTGCTGTCCATCAGGACTCCCAGGTTCCACAGAGCTGCTCTTCAGCAGGTCAGCCCCCAGCCCGCACTGGTGCTTGGGGTAACTCCAGAGTAGCCTGAGAACATTCTCAGCAGAGCAGATCCCCCAAAGACCTGACATCCTGCAGCATCAAACTTCCAGGCACCTTCGCCTATGGGAGGGAGATAACGAGGCTC
Source organism: Anser brachyrhynchus (assembly GCF_964034855.1). Lineage (NCBI taxonomy): Eukaryota > Metazoa > Chordata > Aves > Anseriformes > Anatidae > Anser > Anser brachyrhynchus. The sequence goes on along the minus strand of NC_137695.1, from coordinate 80,374,535 downwards.
CTGGTGCAATGCCAGGAGAAAAGGAGCCCCAAGAGTAGCATTTACAAAAGCCAGCACCCCAAATGGGGAACCATGTAAGTTGGCTTCAACAAGGGAGAATCAAGAGGAGCTCTTTTAAGTCTGCAGCCCTCTTTCTGTTGCAGGGAAAGATGCTGAACAGGTCTTTTTCATTCTTTTCCAGAGTTAGGTACCTTCTCAGGTGCAAGCAATAGAAGAGAGGGCAGTTGCTCTCTGGGTATGGTCTGGTGCTCACCCACAGGAAGGTAGGGCTGTGCTCCTACCTCTGGCAGCATTTGGTCATGGTTCTTTTTCTCTGTAGGTAAAGGCGTTAGGCTGCCTGGATTCCAGCTCTTCTCCAAATGAATTTTTAATATAAAATAATTAAACATTCATTGGAACAGGGACAGGAACCCAGATCTCTCTCTTCCCCTCATACTCACTTTTCCTTTTTGACCTGAATATTGAATTATGCACTTCAAAGTAGAATGGGTTCAGCAGGAGGCATTGGCAGAGCTCTGCTGAGCTGCTGAAATTGCCGGTACTTAACATTCATCTGGGAGAAGAGTATTATTATTTGGTCAGACTCATCCTTAGTGAATGAAAGTTTCCTTCTGTGATGAGTATACCCAGGTTCTTGTGTGGGTTCGCTGAATCTGCCTGTGGCATGTGGCTTGGGGAAGTCCTGGCTCTGTTGCATGAAGATTAACTTGGACTGGATAAATATTTGACGCTAAATTTAGGCCAGCTTAGATTTTCCTGGTGCAGGTAAAGCAGACATCCAGTAATGGCAGTATTAATACTTCAGATGCTGTTTCCCAGTGTATGACTCTTATTTGAATGCTTGCTGAATTACAGATCGCAGACCCAATATTGTAGCTCTGTGTCTTTAAGCTTTTTCTTTAGTGCCCCCTATTTATTTTTTTTTAACCGATGGTGGTGTAATCTTTGTATAGAATTTAAGCTTGCAAGCAACAGGGTTTCTTAATTACCTTCCCTACATCGCTTTGAGGCAGTCACTGCATGAAGAAATCATTGCTGTTAAGATTGTTGCATGGATTGTCAGAAAGGTGTTGATCCAAATGTATTTTTTGTTTGTATTTTTTGTTGTTGTTTTGTCTGAGGTTCTGCCTTGGGTAAGGCAAGTACTGGCCACCTCTCTTGGAGATAGTGCTGCAGTTTATAAAACAGTCCCTTAAGTGGGTGAGCCAGTCCTGTATCAGCCCCATGCTCGTCACTGATTGCTTCAGTTGTACTGAAGCTCAGAATAGTTTCTTTTTTTTTTTCCTTTTTTTTTTTTTCCCAGAGTGAGGAGAAGAATAATGGACTATTGAAGAGAGCAGGTAGTCGGCACTACTGATGCTTCAGATTATTGAACTGTGTTGAAATAATGAGGTTTCTCATCAGGCTAGGTTGCCGGTACCTAAATCTCTGAACCTTTCTTTCATTGTATTAAGTTGCATTGGGATTTGGAGGTGATGAAAGGGACCACTTCCCTGTGTTTAATGAGGAGCTGCGTTTTGGCCTTCTTGTGTCCTTGCTAAGCCGTGACCCATTTGTATTCTAACTCCAGGATCAGATTTTATCGGTGGAAGGAAATGGGGTGCTTGCAGCATCCAAAAGCCAAGATCCCCTCTAATTTTGTTTCACTTCACTGTCAGGCACTGGGGCAGCTCTCAGGCTGGTGCAACCTAGCTAAAGCCTTTAGGCATTTTGGTGAATAGGGGTTTAAAGATCTCTTCCTGTGTAGAAGCATTCTTTTAATTTAAAAATGGTAAGAGTTGTATGACAAAAGGTAGAGTTAAGGATGTGGTGGTATGTAGCCTCAAGGATGTTCCTGGAGCAGGAAAACCCGTCCTCCTTAGCTTCTGACCAGCAAAAGGGTGAAGCTCTTTGCCTCTTCTGTTAGTTTTACAACTAGTTTGAAGATTTCATCCTGTGTTGCTTTCTGGAAATCTTTACTGCATCCAAATTTTGTCCAAAAGTTCATTGGTTTATTTTATGGAGAGGGGAAAAAAACAAATCTTGAACTGAAAAATCAGACGGAACACTTAGGTTTAGGAATGCTAGCACCATCTCCCACTAATTGGCATGCTTTGTTTTCCCATTCTTCCCTCTGGGCTTGACTTTGTGGCTGACTTCCATCTCTTCTGTTCACACTGAGTTGCCCATTGTGGTTGTGGCAGGTACAATCTAGCTAGGAAATCCACTCTGTGTTGGTGAATGGGGCCGTGGGTCATCCCGTGGGTCATCCCGTATGTAAAGACCTTGAGTTGTTACGGGCAGTGTTTCACAGATCTAAAAATGGGTCGCCAAATTTCCATTGTTTAGTGAAAAGGCAGCGCGTCCCTTTGTACAGGTAACATAGCTATTCATTTCACTTCCTTCAGAAGGCATTCATTTGAAAATCTACATTTCCACTGAAACTCACTTGACTGATCTTGCTTTAAATCAGAATCTTGTCATAATTTTCAAGAGTACAGTACCATTTTTAGGGGCTTGCCTTGCAATAATAAATGTGATACTAGGATATAGGAATTTCATTTAAGGTCAGCGTAGAGCAAGTAGTGATTTGATTTGCCTGAAGAGGCTCCTCTTGCTGGTCTGGCGTAAATGTTTCTGTGTGCGGAATTGAATGAGACTGGCAGAGGGAATGGGCATAAAATATACTTCAGGCTTGAGATTTTGCTTTTAACAAGGTAGATTACCTAGCGAAATAGAAATCAACAGAAATATCGGGGTTGCATCAGTTGCAGCCAACTGATTAAATAGTCGGTCTATTTAATCAGAGTAGGCAGCGTGGCAGTATATGAAGTTTCAGCATCTCTAGAAGATAAAAGCTGGTCAGTAATAGCCAATTGGTAAGAAATTAGTGAAGTAGCATTGCTCCCAAATTTGCCTTTAGTAAGCAGCCAGCTGTTTTTACAAGGACACTTACTACTGTTATGGCTGGCCTATTAGAAACTCCCCTTCAGAAAGATGACCCTCTAGCAAGACTTCAAGTGTGCAGAAACTCAGTCTTTTCATTCTCGCAATTTCACAGTGACTTCTGTCTTTCAGCTTACAACCTCTTGGAAGCTGCCACTCTCTCTGTCTGTGCGACTTCCACAGAAAACACAAGTAATAGTATTAAAAGGGAATTTTAAAATAGATAAGGAAATCTAGGGCATGTCAGGATGATTTTGAGGTGGTCTTAAAAATTCCAGTGGTTGCCTCTTTCGAAAGCTTTTGCTGAATGTTTTGAGATTTAGCCCCCCTGTTCTTTATCTAAAGGTTGGGCAGTGAGACTTTCTTCTCAGACAGAGCCAGTCACATGCATTGCATTTGCTGCAAGTGGGACTGCTTCTGGGCTGACCTGTCCTCCCGTGGAAGGGTCTGTGGAAAAGGCTAGCCTTGAACATATCTGTCCATGAGAACAATTACTGTGAAAGCGGTTTTGCCCAGTGCAGTGCAACTGGCTCATTTGTAGGGGTCACTGGCACAAAGAAATGCTGCCAGGCCTGCATCCAGGCTGTTTTGCAGCTTGAAAGAAAGGAGGCTTCAAAGAAATTGTTAATTTCTGCAAAGTCCACGTGATTACTTGTCATATATAAAGTTGTTATTTTCATATATAAAATAAATGAGTTCATGGTATCATACTGGTGTTCCTGAACATGCATGCAAAGGGGTAAAGTAAGCCATTGAAAAGCCTTTTATATAAGGAAATGTGCATTTTAAGAGGAAATTATGCCTGTACTCAGAAACAGGTTAGGGAGAAATCCTCAAACTGAGTTCCACTTTGGAGTCCTGATTTATAGTCTGTATCATCTCACTTCTGATGCAGCCACGTGCTTGGCGCAAGGAGTGAGATAGAGGGCTGGTTATGGTCTCATCTTGATAATGAGGAGTTATTTAAAGAAAGGTTACGTTTTTGTGATACTGCTTTCTTCCTTATTGTTGTTTGGAGCCAGCATGACCCAAAAATGAGTGGTTGGTGAAGGGCAATGGAAATAAGTCCCCACAACTACAGGAACTTTACTCTTGTAGCCCTTCTAGCTCATATAAGAGAAATCTTTAAGACAAAGCGAACAAAATGACTCCTTCATATTTTGGGGAAAATGATTCTTTTTTTTTCCAATGCTTGCGTTACTTTCCTCTGCTATCCTCTCCTCTCCTATGCTGGCTGAAACTCACTCTGTGGTCAGCCCATTGGAGAATTTCTTATCTTTTTATGTTAATGGGTGGTTATGAAACAAAGACAAAAAAATTAAAGATCATGCACTGGCAATTTAATGAAGCGATAAGAATCTACAACTTTGTCCTTTAATAAGTTTATAGAACTGTTGCTTTTCCAAATGAAGAGAGACACAGAGGTGGCCGTAACCTATACATGCGCAATTTTAAATCAGAATATCATGCTGAGTTGGAATTCTAAAGGTCTCAGTTTCTGGCACCGGTGCTCACTTCCTTTGTGTGATTTTAAACAATATACAACAGCATTTTTTTCCTTCAGTGAGGGCCTGTGCATTTTGGTGACCTTTACTGCATTCTTTAGAGGGGTTATGCAATCAGACATAGGGGAATGAAAAAATGTAATGATTTTTTTTTTAAAAAAAAAAGGTCTTCAGCTTAGGCCCTATTCTTATAGTTGTACTACTCACAGTTAGGCACCTGTTTTTTGCACCTGCACTCTTATTTTGGGGAGCCTGAAAGTCTACTTGCAAAATCTGTGCTTATTTGTGAAAATCAAGCTAAAAAAAGAATATATGTGGATAGGATGATAAACTTTAAGGCAAGACACTTTCTTTCTAATATTCTGTCCCTCCTTGATTCCCTAACTCCTTTAAATACGTGATATTTTCTTCTAAATTTAAATTCAGAACTTTCAAAGGGATTGACTGTTTTCATCTCCATTGACTAGTAAGCACCAGGGAATTTCGTGTGCCTTTCTGAACCCGCTTACCAGCACTTGCCTACACTTTGCTGCTCGGGAACATGAAAGCTCCCAAGAGTCCCCATTAACTGTAGTCTCCTCTATCAAGAGAGGCCACTCATTAGAGAAGGCAGCGTGCTGTACCGAGTAGAGGGGAGAGCAGCAAAGCCTGGGCACCCCTTCGTTCTGCTTCCCAATCGGTGGGTGGAACGTGGAGCAGAAGTTGCATCTGCTCGGGGAGAGCCATGGAAACAGGAGAGCCAAGTAAGTTCTTACAGCAACAACTGCACCGCTTGCTAACTTGGAAATATTTCTGATGTCTCATGATAATCACCAGACAGTTACACGCTTCATTGCTGCTTAGTGTTTAAAATTGGTATGGGTTACAGTTATGCTTCATGACTTGCTTTTCCACATATGAATATTTTATGAACCAAATCCACATCGGGATGGCTGCTAGGAAGGCAGAGTAAGCAAGAACAGTTGTCCCATTCCTCTTTCCGTGCCATCAGCCCGTTGTTGTGTACTAAGAGACACTTGCTTGAAAAACACGTAACAAGCAAACTTTTGTGCAGTGTGTGCGATGCACAGACCTTGAGCTTCTTTGGCTGGGTAATGTTAGCGACCAACAAGAAAAAAGGTATGGCTTATTGCTTGCTTATGGGCAATTGGTTTGGAATTCTAGATGTAAACGATGTCCAAAACCATAATGAATATCAAGTGGCGTTGATGGTGGAGCCTCATCTGCAAGAAGTACACGTTCCTTGTCCTGGATTTGTCTGGTTTGTGCATTGCTCATACCCACAGAGACGACCCTAAACTTTTCCCAGTTTTGTGTCTATTTATATCTGTGGTCAGTTCGTGGGGGAAAATGCCAGTGATCCACTGACATATACAGGAGACGAAGGGTAGTTACTGTCTGAGAGATCTTTCCTGCTATTTCCACATGAGCAGAAGGATCTCATGGTACGAGTTTGCCTTTAAGGAGAGTTTAAGCAGTAACTCATTTTTACATGAGGGCTAGACATTTTCAGTATTTGTATAGTTTTTAGGTAGTTCATAAGGACTTGTGATAAAAATGCAGTCTTTTTTTTTCCACCCAGTTGTATGACCTTTAATGTTTTACACTAAAATTTCCAGGGGAGGGTGGTGTAGAAATTGCATCTTTGTCAACTGCGTTGATTCTTTATGTTTCTAAAAAAACAACTGCAATGCTTGATACCTTGAGATGGGCAAAACAAGTGGCTTCCAATCTGTCTTTAAAATTTCATTTTCTAAGAGAACAGCACAATCTTCTTAGGTTTAAGGGCACCTCCTCCCATCTCCCCCAGGTTGCATGGTGTTTTCTCAGTGGCCTTTTGCAGACAGAGGGACGAGGAGGTTTCCAAACAGGAGCACAGCGAAGCGATTGCTCGTAAAGCCAGGTGAGTGTTGCAAAGACTGGGTGAGCCACAGCTCTTTGAGCTGGATTTATTTCTCGTAGCTGATGAGGCTACCAGGCGGGGGCTTTCCTGCCAGTCAGCGTTTAATTGGAAGAAGTGTCAGCTTGACTGAATCTGCTGCGGGAGGTGAGGCAGAAGGCTCAGAGGAGGGTGGGAAGCGTCAACGGCGCCTCGAGGAGCCATCTGCAGAGATGCCTCCTAGCCATGCGGGAGAGCGCTGGGGCTGTTACGTATGTGTAGGGTATAGCTAAAAATAAACAGAAGGGAAACTGGTTTCTCAGTCTTCAGGGTGTGTTTTTTGTTGGTGGTAGTGTTTTAAAGCAATACAAGGCAACATTATGTCAGCTACGTCCGAGGTTGCTGCTTGTTTGGAGGAGTGCAGGAGAGTGGTAGGAGGCAGTAAAGTGCTGCCACTTTTGCATACACAACACGGGAAAGCAAACTCAGCTTGTCCTGAGGGAGCGCTCCCCTTAGGGAGCAAGTCGTGAGCTCAGCACTTCGGGTGTGCTGCTGCCCTACGCTTCTGGACGTGATGCCTTGCACCAGCGTCGTGTTAGGGTGCTAAAAGGCAAGGCTGTGGGCGTTTGTACCCCCTCTTCGGGAGTGGGGAAGTGGAGATGGTCATCCAAGCCAAACCTCCTGCAGGCTGCTGGAGCAAGGTAGTGGCACAGCTGAGCAGAACGGGGTTTTTGGTCCTGCGAGCCCTGCTGCTTAGTGCTTTGTATTCTGGAGTGCCACCTGCTGGCCCTTGCTCTCTTAGAGCTCTCTTCTTTGGAGGCAGCTGCTCTAGGGGATGAGAGCTCACGCCAAACATCATTGGTGTTAGTAATAATAATGCCATTAACTATTTGTATTGATCATTACATTAATTTTTTCCTTGTCATAGCATTTAAGGACCCTGTTCATTGGCAAAGACCTCGCTCTGGCAGGCATTCTGCAAAGTTAATGCGAAAGAAACCGGCAGCGGTTTCACTGCTTAAAAAAAATAGAGCACAGCATGAAGGAGTGGCTTCAAGAACAGAAAAGGATTTTTCCAATCCATTTTTTTTCTAAATAGGAAATACTTTTTATTTTTGTATTGATTTAATAAAATATTTTGATCATTCCTGTGATTTGGCAAAAAAATAATTTCCTTTTCGTCAAAATGTTTGTTTTTTAAAGGAGTAATCATTAGAATGAAAGATACATGGCAAATAATATCACTTAAACAAAGATAGGACAACACTGACCCAACTCTAAAAAGTAACAATGATGTCAGTAAATTAAATGATACTGAAAATCTTTTGGATGGAAAGCTAAGGTTGTTATAGCTTGTGGCACAGTGCAGATCTGGTCCAGAGCTCATCCTAAATGAGAACTTGTTTTGGCGGTAGAAAAGAGGTATGTCTCTCAGCTGTTTTGTCACATTGATTTCTGTCTCTTGGCCAAATCCTCAAGTGGTGTGAGTCAGCATGGTTCTTCTGGCATCACCTTGGCTGTATGCATTGGTATTTCCTGTGTTTCATGCGCCACTGTAAGGCACACAGACATTGTTTTAATAAAATGGTACAAAGACCTTAGCTGATTGGAATCTGAATCCTGCACAGATATGCCTCCTCTTAGGCTGCATCTTCCAATGCAACACCAGTAGAGTGTCAAAACAGACTTTTGGCCTTTTCCCCTTTCTTTCAACAGTCTCTGTGGCACCTTTTCTTTAGAAGGGCTGTTCTGTATCATGGTACACGTAATATGCATTGGATGCATGTGGTGAAGCTTCTCTGATGTGTTCATAAGCTATTAGTGACTTTGGGATGTACTCTAGAGACCCTTGAGATGAGTGATTTTTTAGAAAGATCTGAACTACCTGCCCTTCCAAAGGATGATCCTCTAGCTCTTCTGCAAAAAACACCTCTAAAAAACAGTAATCCCCTCAAACATATAGTCCTCTTCAGGATTTGATCACATCATGGAAAGTGACTGGTCTGGTGAAAATGCCACATGTTGTGATTTATTTATTTTTGTTAGCCAACAACTAAAAGTCTGAAGGATTCTTTGTAAACATGCTGCTATGAAACTGTTGCTGATAGTTTGGGTGTATTTATCTCCTTTGCTTTCACTAGACTGGGAAAGAAAAAGAAAATGTGGGGTATTGCTATACTTAAGCATTCTGCGTTCAGCAGTAAAGCGGTGCGAGTAAGAGATGCTTCTGGCTTGCACAGTGGTTGGTTGACAACATCAGGAGAAAAGTTATTCCAGAGTCAGCACAGATAGCTTTGTTTGCTTTACCTTTTTATAAATTTCTTCCTCTGAAAGGAAATAGTTGAATTAAAATGAAAGTTGGAATGAGCTGACAATTTAATGGAAATAACCATTTTTGCCTAGGGAGAAAGTATTTGCTTAATTTGACCTGAAACTGCCAATGAATTTGTTTACCTCAAAACTACGTTTCTGTAGTTAGCTCTAATTCAGGTTCAGAGTTCCCTGAGATCATGAGACTGGTTTGCAAGTTAGAGACTAAAGTTCAGGGGCCTACCTAACCAGGATTTGGGGCTTCCAAAGTCGATGTTTTCAAGCTTTTCTTCAGAAAAAGGGGGCCAGAAACCTTTTTAATGAATACTGAGCTGTTTGTAGATAACCATGTGAGCCTAGGGGATTTACCATAGCCATATACTATCAGGATTATGATGAAATCTTGAGCATTAGCAATATTATGCTTGTTATCTTTTCAAAGTCTGTTCTGCTGTTACGTTGCAAGGACTGCAGGGCTAGGCCCAAAATTAAGCAGTTTGCTTCATTTTGATGTTTTTTTGCTCAAATGTAGCATAACACCGTCCTTTCCTAGCATCTGCACTCCCTCATGCAGTAAATGGTGTATGCTGTTGGATCAGTGCTGACAAGCGGAGGGTTTTCCACACCAGGATGTTTCCAGAGCAGCCAGGCTTTGACTGGCAGAAGTACGATGGGTGATGTCTGGCCTGAACTTTGAAACTTACTGTAAGGGATGAAATACAACCTGACAGGGCTTGGCAGGTCTGATAAACTCCTTGCAGCTACAGCCGGTGAGTGGCTCTGGAGTTGAATACCTACTATCTCTGTGAAGGAGAGCATCTGTAGGTTTCAAGTAACATGGGCAAGAATAGTTTATCTTCCCATGCCAGAGCGTTTGAGAGGCCGATTGCTGGTCCCCACCATGACATGGCTGTCGGAGCAGAGAGGCTGGCAGCTCTGCATCTTCACGCTCCGTCTCCGAGGAGCTGTAATTTATCTCAGCCCACCAGAGAAGGTTGAGACATGGCAGTGTGGGCCCAGTTGCTACCTGAGCTGTGGTCATGGGCCTCTGGAAACACCGTATTGCTTAGCTGTGAGGTGTCTTGTCTTGCAAAATGTGCTGGTTCCTGTGGGGGAAAGCGAGACTCAACGCAAATCCCCTCACCTTGTTCTAGGCTTCATCCTAGAAGACCACCCATGGGAGTCTTCTTGTTGCTCCCGTGGGCCTGCCCATGTCTGCGGGCATGAAGGAGAGGGCTGTGAGCGTTTCCTGGCATCGGCCTGTTGCCTCACTGCTAGACTCAGTTTTTCCCTGGTTGTACCAGGGCTTCAAGTCTTTACGTACCACCAGTCTGGTTAGTTGTGGCAGTTTTGGGAAGGTTGTGTCGTGTTTGCCCAGGTCACCCATTTTCAGGGTGACACAAGGTGGGTGAAAGCATCTGCACTTAGAGATTTACTGATCTGCCTGCGGCCGCTGACACTGGTTCTCTGTATTAGTTGTACTGATGGATAGTGTGTTAAATATGTAAATGTGCAACTGACCTCAGGAGCATGTATCATCCCATTAACTTCAGCGGCTAATGTCAGGCCAGGCGCTTCATTACGTGGCTGCACCGGACCTTGCAAAGCGTTGTAGTCATGCGTAGGAACATGTGCTTTGGAAAAGTATTGGAACAAGTTACTTATTCAGTATAGCCTGCTAAATCTTTTGGGGATGATTTGACTGGTGTAAAGACAGTGATATAAATCAGGATACCTGATCGCTTAGGAAGTCATCAGTATGTATGCTGCTCAGGCTCGGTTTACCTCTGCTTGTGATCCATATTTGCAGTGAGAGTTGGACCGTTCCCAAAACTCAGGAAGCGAGCGCGGTATTAATATTACTAGCTGCCAGGAGTGTTACAGGGTGAATGATTAGCTTCCAATAAGAAAGGAGCTTTTGGACTGGTTCCAGTTCCTTTTGGTGTAGTCTGCAAACCAGAATGACCAGTGCCGTGACCTGGAGTAGCTGTAGAGCTTATCAGAGGCTGCAAATGCATGAAGATCACAATTTGTCTGCGTTAGGAAATGACATCGTTAGCGGCTGACCTTGAGGGGCCATGCTAGCTGGCTATCGGCCACTCTTGTGAAGATAAGCTCTTGGAAGTCATTCTTCTGTGTTATGACATCTGTTACACCTTTTCTCTTGATAAACGGGGGACTTTACTCCCCTGTGCTGCCCATATAGTAAATTTCAGGAGAAAGGTAAAAAGATTACGCTGGGGGGGGGGGGGGGGAGCTTTTTAATCTCCCTCAAACCTTACTCTACTTCTTTATGGTCTATGAAAGAAAAGATTTTCCTTCCTTATTATTACGAGGCTTCTAATAAAATGTTTTCCAATTTCTTAATCCCATCCGTTTCAATGTAAAAAGATGTGTTATTTTGATTCCCCTTGGTCTCTTGCTTTTTTCTTTTACATGCTGAAGCAAAAAAAAAGAAACATCCCCTTCCCACACCCAAACAAAACAAAATCCAGCCCAGCCCTTGGGAGCAGCAGTGTGAACGTGGCTGTTGAGTGGTGTGGGTCTCAGCATCGCTTCCTCAGGAAGCCGTGCTTTGTGGGTACGGAGTCCCGTGTGTGAGACAGGAACACAGAACGGAGTTGCAACAATTAAACCTCTCATTTGAAGGACTGCTGTTTCCTGAGGTAAGCGTGAAATGGAGTTTTCAGTTTTTGCATTATATAGGCAATACATGAAATGTGAGTATTGATTCCTTTCTCTCTTTGGGCCAGTATGCAGGCATATTTTGACCTGGTTTATCAAAAACTGCTCAGTGACCTCAGAGAGCTGCAGTGTTTGCTCCTGTAATAATAGTTGGGTATCTTAGTGCGCTACTTCAAGCTGATTCCCAGTCAAGCACCCACTGACCTATATCAGTGAGAGGCATGTGCATTTGAGATTTATTTAAAACTATATATTTGGGGATGGTGGCATTTTGTAAGTCTAATAGCAAATTCTTGGGGGAGGAAGGGAAGAATATTTTAATTAGGTTTCTCTTCAGGTATCAGGCAAATTCAGTCAATGGCAGATGAAGCATAAAGCTGTAATGGGAGAGCAAAATTTGTCACTTCATGGTCTCTCTCAGCATTTTGAATACCACAGAATCCTGTCATGTAGCCATAAATGAAAATCTCTTTTAGAAAGAAGATGCTGCATTGCAAATAAAAGCTTTTACTGAGAGTGAGCTTAATGACCATAGCCTTACTCTTTGCTCGGGCAAAGCTATGAAGATGTGGTATTTTGGCCTTAGTGGCTTAATTTATGACCTCGCTTTAAGTTAGGGAGGCTACTTCTAAATCTGTCTTTGCCAACCATCTGCTCCTTATGTCCTGGCCATCAGTTACTACTGGTGTTGCTTTTATTAAGGGGGTGAGGGGTAGATAGCTCTTCTTATGGCCCCTCACCCCCATTCCTCTTGGTGCCAGCTTGAATGGCAAACAGTTTCGTCACTTGGTAGTGGAGAAACCTGGCTGTTAATTCCTCTCACCCTAGGGTTACAAGTGTGTCAGGCATAATTAAGAGCAGCCAACAGATCTGGAGAAGTGCTAATGGCCGTGTGAGATTTGCAGTGAGAAAGGCTATAAAAATGAGCACAGTCTCTTGGGATCTTTTGAACCCTGGAGATTTTGTTTATTTCCAAATTGAGAGGGAACCTTTTAGAATCCTGTGCGGGGCAGTTCCCAGATTTGGGATGCCTAATAACCACAGTCAGGTCTCTCATCCTGTCAGAGAATCACAGAGTGGTTTGTGTTGGAAGGAACCTGAAAGATCACCTGTTTCCAACCCCATGGGCAGGGACACCTCCCACCAGACCAGGTTGGTCAAAGCCCCATCCAACCTGGCCCTGAACATTTCCAGGCATCCCTGTCAGTGCACCCCTCATTCAGGACAAGAACTGCCAAGACTTATGGACAGCAGAAATGGTGAGGAGCACCATCACACTCCTCCTGTCCTGGGCAGCAAAGCACATGGGGTCTCCTGCACTCCCCCAGGCTGGGGGAAGCCCAGGAGCCTGTGAGATTTAGGGACCTGTAGCTCTGGGGCAGCTTGACAAGTCACCCTGTCAAAAAGCCACAAACCTGGAAGCCCTGGGCTGGTGAGGACCAGGTCAGGCTCCACAGCTTGGGCTCCACATCCAACCATGTGGAGGGCTGTTGAGGGGCTGGATGGGCAGAAGAAATGTGCCTGAAATGGGCATGTTTCTCTGGAATATTTTTATTTGAAATAGCATTTCCCACAGGAAAACACCTCGCTTGAAACTTGCTGGTGAGCATGGTTGTTCTGTTTTGACTCAGCAGTAAGAATCTGTGCCCGTCGTTTGCTGACCAGGCACATTACAGGTGATTAGTAGTGTTTGCTGTTGGAACAAAGTGCAGTTTATCCTGATCACATTTGACCAAAATAAGGTCTTTGGAGCTGGGGAGTGTGGACGTGTCAAAGTTTGCAGATAAAAGGAGGGAGCAGCAGAGCTGGTGAGGTGAGATGGAACAACGTGCAGCCAAGTGAGTCTCTCTCTGTTTTCTATAAACACCGAAGGCTGGTGTTTTCACCGGATCCATTCTTCTCCAAAAATGTAAACTTCTGCGTGTAATTACTTACATTCCTGTGGGGGACCTTTGTTTCTCCGTCTTCTGTTGTTACGGCTGGCTGGTGACGATTTCTGAGGTAAAGGTGGTGGGTTAATACCTTGCACTCAGGCTCCCTTCTCGTGCTTCATGTCTGATTGCATGGCTGCCAGAGAGGCAGGAGGCTGGCCAGCTGTTGTCCTGATTGATCTGTGCCATTGAGATCACCCACAGCAGATTCCCTATCAGCACGGATCCCCTGGCACAGGTTCGTAGGATGTTGTAGGCTCATATTTCAGTTTCACCCAGCTTTATTTTCTGTGGCTTTACACATCTGGGAGTATGTATGCTTGGTTCTCATCTTGCCAAGGGCTGGATTTCTTGGCAAGGGCTGGGCTAAAGCTGAAGGAGCAAGGTCAGCTTGCACTCGCTAAGGATTTGGCCAAATTAAAATGCGTTTTTGCTCTGAAATATTTCTGTGCAATTGTGAATAACCAAATGGAAAGAATAGTGGCTGTAGGCTGTCTGTCTCAGGGGAAGGTGCCCAGAAAATAAGTAATTCTGGAGAGAAGAATGGGTTCACTTTGTCTTATTGTTAGCTTCATGTTCCTCAAAATGCAGACAGTCTCTCAGTTGCAGTTTTCGTGATGGATAAGCTGTGTCTGTGGAGATGCTTTAAAACTTCTGGATCACAGGCTTTCGTGGTTTCATGGTCCATGGAAAAGCTGGTATGTTCGGTGAAAGCCACTGAAAACCTTGGGCAGACCACAGAGATACTGCCACCTTGGAGAGACTGGGAGAAATGCGTGGTTTTGTGAGCATTATTGATTCTCTGTTTGGGAAAAAAAAAGAATCTTTCACCCCTGTCCAGTGGCTCAAGAGGTGAGAAGTGGAGCTGCCACGAAGTTTTCCAGGAGCTTTGAGGCAACCTGGGTGGTGCTTGCATGACCTTGAACCAACTGCTTCATCTCTCAGCACTTCTTTTCTTAGATGATGAAAGGATATAATAATGATAACACTTCTCTCTTAACAAGGGTGTTGTGCTGAATAAATTAATTAATCTTTGTACTGTTTTCAGTTACTATGGTAATTAGTGCTAAAGAACAGCCTAAAAATAAATAGGATCATTTAGTGAAGGATATTCAGGGGAAATCAGGTAGTACGTCCTGCATGTTTGCAACAGCCCCGGTACATTTAGTACAAACAAATCTGTTGAAAACATTAATGGATGGTGAATTTTGTAGCAGAAATGCTCCCAAATATTAGATATGTTTCTTCCTATCCACTATCAGTTTGAAGTGACTGCAGCAGCCATTTCCTTCCATATTTTTGGGCAGATGATTCTTGCAATTAGTTCCCCTATAGAGATGAGTGCCCAGTCTGCGCCACTCCCCCCATCTCCTTTCCAGCCTAAGGGCACCCAAAATGAATGGATCTTTCTTCGTCGTAAGTCATACATACTCGGTAATACCGTCAGAGAATGCTTAATGTGTTTGGGGAGTTTGCGTAATGAACCTTCCTTGAGAAAGGTGAAGTGTCGTCAGTGCACTGCCTTGCTAAAAGTCTGTTATTAACCTTGCCATGCAGTAGGTACAGCATGCCTAAATACGTGCATAAGTCTGTGCAGAGATTTTGAGGCTTCCAGTGAATGCCCTGGAGCCAGTCTGTAAAAATGGGATATGATATTTAATCTTCTGTGAATTGTATTAAATTCCACAGGCATCATTAAAATATATTTTTGTGGCGTTCACGTTGATATCATTTTGGGCCCTAATAAGTTAGGATGTATGTGTGGAGATAGTTCTTCATTCTCCAGTGGAGGCAGCACCCCTTCAAGGCTGTGGCTTCCATTGCTTAGTCACTGGGGCTGTCCTTACGGAGAAGAAATACCATCTTAATAGGCAATGATTTGTCTTTGGTTTGTTGTTGGACTTGTTCAGCTCTCATCGTGGACGTTTAATGTCTGTCTGTGCACAGGGTTCCAAAAATAACTGCCTTTTCTGACCACTTTATAGTTAGTGTTTGTGCAGAATTTTCTCTACATCAAATCTGATTTTAATCTGACCCCTTTTCTTTCTTCTTCCTCGCACTGCATCTAGCTGTGTTATACTATCTGCAGTGCCTTCTATTCACCTCATGCAACACTTCCCTGCGTTGTGTTGGGAAGCCGTGAGTTGCAACAAATACCCTTTCCCCCTTCACCTTCTTGGGGAGCAGTAAGCCAGTGCTTTGGCATGGCGGGCCTCCTGCTCACCTGAAGAAAGAGAGCTTGGGGCCTGCCACAGCCTCTGACAAGGTGTTGACAGAACAGATGGCATGACTGCCGAGCAGCTGAAAGAAGTTGTATTCTCCGGAGCTTACTGTCTTTGTTGTTCTTGAGTTACATGGTATTTTCTCAGATCTTATGAACTCTTCAGAGGAGGGCCTTGTGTCATGCTCTGAGCCATCCAGCTGTACCTTGATCTCCTCCAGTGGATCTCATCAGCTTTGCAGCTTCGTCCCTCCGTCTCCTCTCCCGTGTGTGAATCTCATCTCGCCGACCATCAGCAGTCCTGTGGATGTGGGACAGAGCCACAGCAAGTGTGAAACAGAGAGGCAGAGAGGTTTCCTGATGCTTCTTTGCAGCTCTGTCTCTTCTCACTTCCTCTGCTGCCGCACCTGTCTGACACTTGCATTTTGGAACTCATGGATTTTCATACCCTATTAGTTTTTATTCGTATTACTGGTTAGATCTCAGCCCTGAAAAGCTGTCAGTTGCTGTCAGGTTCAGGCTAGGCAGAGTTATTAATCGCAGCTGCAGTCACCTCTGTGTGTGTGGTTTCACCGTCACGTTCCCCAGCCCTCCCCCCCCCCCCCACATGCCCATATCCACACACACGTATGCTCTCTTACCAGACCTACAGAGATCCCTGACAGTCTTTTCTGTTTTTTTTTTTTTTTCCCCTCTCTTTTCCTGTCAGTAGCCCCCCGTGTCCGTCACTGGGTGACAAGCGCAAACAATGACAAAACGAGGTTTTTGTCTGACACTGAAGTCAGCAGCGCCTTCATCTGCAGCCTGGCTGCCTCTTGGTCGTTGCGCTCGAAGCATGAAGAAGAGTGCAGTTTGAGTCAACTTTGGGCGAGGTGTTCACCTGGGATAGCTCAGTGCCCTCAGTTAGTGTGAGGGGTGTTGATCAACAACTCAGTGAGATCAACAAGTCGATGAGACATTTCAGTCCTCTGTCCACCAGAAGGTCTGCTGCAGCGTTAACTCTTCACTTCTTTATTAAAATGAAGTGATAGAAAAGTACTCAGAGCTCCCATGGCTTTTTCCTTCCTAACCATAGGCAGCAAAATGAAACAAATGGGCACTGTGCAGTTTAGTTCTGACTGTAGATGGTGGCTTGACCTTCTTCTATCTCCCCAAACCAAGCTGTGGCATAGTGCAGGAGTGTTGTGGGGCTTTCAGTATGGTTGGGAGCAAAGTTGCCTTGCTCCCATGAAACTAGATAGCAAACCTTTGGACAAGGTAAGCTCATTAGTGTCAGCAAAGGCCAAGGGGTTAGACGGATGTGGCTACTCTTTAACTTGTCCTTAGATATATTCTGAAGGAATCATTGGAGCCTCTCCGCTTATGGGATGTTAACACTGATCTGCCAAAATATATCTCTGGTTATTATTTGAGACTTACAGGAAAAGTAAGAAATGTCATAATTTGGCATAGGTACAATGCAACCTTGTAATCAAAATAATGTTTATAGTTTTGTGTTTTTTTTTTTTTCAAGGAAAATCATGTAACTTTAAGACA
Organism: Anser brachyrhynchus; assembly: GCF_964034855.1. Taxonomy (NCBI): domain Eukaryota; kingdom Metazoa; phylum Chordata; class Aves; order Anseriformes; family Anatidae; genus Anser; species Anser brachyrhynchus. The sequence goes on along the minus strand of NC_137695.1, from coordinate 80,357,543 downwards.
CAGTGGAAGCAACTGTTTCCTTTATTCAACACCAGGTCAAAAAGGGGCTTTCACTAGCTTTGTGGCTTCAACAAACACACCTGTACATGCTGAACAGTATATATCATGCAGGTCCCAAGTCCCATCATGACCTCTTAATTTGTTTCCACTTTTTTTTTTCCCTTTTTCTTAGATTGCACTAATGTTTTGTAAGTTTGACCTGTTGGAGGAATGCTTCACACCATTTCTTAGCATTCAAACCCGCCAAGGTCTTCTTGCTAGAATGGATTTTTCTTTTTCCTTGATTTTCTTTGCTTGGAGGTGACTTCTATTTCATTCTTTAGTTCTGAATATCTCACCTCTTTCTTAGCACTGGTCTTCTGCTGTAAGGATGTCACTGGGATGGGGATGAAGGCTTGATAGCATATGAATATGTAGCTCCTGGGGTTGTGAGGTCAGAAAAATGAGCTTGATCCCAGTCACTTTAAAATCAATGGAAACTTGTTTGACTTTAGCACTTTAACTGGAAAGAGGTGGTTATAGGTGACAGCTAAATCAGGTCAGAGAACTTAGACACTCAGTTCCTTGACTCCGAGATCTGGAGTGCAGATCTGTACAGAGATACTGATTTACACCTACAGGAGAACTACGTTCACTCTGTTTCTAAATTAAAGCTTTACCTTCTGAATTTCCAGGCAGTAGGGCTACTTCTCATAGTAATACTGCAATATTATACCTGTTTTCTAACAGATTTGCAGATACCTAGGACTATATCTCCAGGAGATCAGAATTGCATCTTTTATTGTCTGAGCTCATTTGTCACAGGGATGACTATGAAGACTTTGTATGGACACTTCTGTGCAAAATATAAAACTGCTGGATCATGTGTGGTTGATCACTGAAAGCCGGGTATGATGACTTGAGCGATCCCTTCCTGAGTTCCCTTAACTCATTTCTAATCTGGCCTTTGCCTCTTAATGTTTTTCAGCAGGGAGTGGCCTAGCTTTGTGGATGGTGTTCTCATGTTTCTGTCTCAGTTGCATGCCAGTCTTTTGACAGCTCTTTCTGCCAGTCTTCCTTGTGCCTGCCTGTACCATAAAAATGTGAAGATGATAATGCAAAAGAGGATGAAGAAAATAAAACCTTCCCTCACTTTCTGCTGCTCTCTTTTGGTGTGGCCTTATGAATGCAAAGCCCCCTCTGTGGTGGTGCTAGGCCCCAGCTGCACGCAGAGTCTCCCTTAATGCCTTGTGCAATGTGCTGCTGCTGCCTGGGCACCTTGCCCCAGCCACTGTGCGGGTTTTACACTGGTCAGGGCCTCCCCCAGCACTGGTCTTGGGCAAAGCATCCCAGAAGTGACGTTCCCATGGCTGGAACATGCCTTTTTTCATGTGTTCACAAGCTCCCGCTTTCATAACCTCAGCCCCCACTCCCTCCTGAGTCAGGATTGTCACTGTGTATTTGCTGAAGCATCTTGTGAGCCAAAATCTGCTGCTGTTACAAAATCGGCAACAGGGCCGGTGCTGCCAGCCAAGTCGTTAGCGTCTGAAAGGATGGCATGTATTTTGTTTTTCCCAATTCAAATATTGGTACAATATAGGACAGTGTGGTCCAGAGGCCTGTCTCGTATTGCAAACCCCACATTTATGCCTGCTTTTTCTTCTTGAACCGTGGTATTTCTGTTCGACTGATGTCACCTATTGATTAGCATGTTGCAACCTAGTTGCTATGACCTAGAGGGAAGAGCAAGAAATAACTCTATGGAAAGGAAAAAGTCCTCCAACAGCTCTGGTCCTCTAGTGTTAACTCTGTTTTAGGTATAACATTGCAATAAGAGATGATCAAAGATCACCATGCAAATATTGTGGGCTTCCTTTCTTTTATTATCTATATGCAAATTTGAACTGATACTTCTTCAAATACAGCAAGGAAGGCAAAAAGCAAAAAGTTGTAAAAATGTCGCCCCTTCATATTTATCATGCGTTGGAGTGACTGAGATCAAACAGGGCTAAACAACTTGCTGTGGAAGTAAATACAGCTGCCTCTTTTTGCATAGTGGTAAGAAATAAGTGGGGAAACGCAAGGAATCCCTTTTTAATGACTAGTGCGGAACAAGGTCAGGAACAGTTTGCCTTCAGTGCCGTGCATTAACAGATGGTTCTCCATGGCACGCTGCAGTCCTGGGTCTAAGCAGAGCCTCTCACCTTGAGCAATGTCTTCCTCAGTGACAAGGTTTGCGTCAGATGGCCATGTTCAGAAGCTGTTTGTGTAACTGGGCAAACAGTTAATTTAACTGAAAAACTTGCCGTTTCTTTCTGTTGTGCACAGATGTGGGTGTTTCATTGTAAATAGGCGGTTGCTCATTCAGGCATGTATTTTACAGTCATAACGTCGGGAGCTTGTGGAAATGCATCCCTTTAAACATTTTTTTTCCTCCACCTTGCTCACAGAACTACTGGTTGAGCCAAATAGCTAAAAATCCTCAGGGGTTTAAAGGATTAAGTGAGAGCAATTGTTACGGTGCAGAAAGGGCTGCAAAGTTCTGAAAGTACAAGAGGCATATGCCGAAGGACCTGCTTCATGGACCTTTCATGGGTATAAATATGAGTGGAAGTCTGGAACGTTGGTAGTGATTTTATGACTGCACAGAAAGGGAGATCTGCTGATGGCTGACTGGAAAGTTAGACATGAGGGGGCTTGGTGAAGCTGACAAACTCACGTTTGGTTGTTTGGGATTGCAAATTGGTTTCTCCTGCTATCTTACAAAGTCAGTTCTAGTTTTTACTCACCCTTAGCCTCTGGCTCCGTTTCCTCTTGCTCCTGTAATTAATCCACTGATTCACGTTTCTCTGTTTGCCTCAGGTGCTGAAAGATCAGGACCAGAGGTTTCCCTGCGCTCTTCCCAGCCTTCCTGAGGAGAAGTAGTGGAAGGCGGCCGCGGGGTGCCGTGGCCAAACCTCCCTGCCAGGCCGGCGGTGCCTCCCCGCGTCGTGCCGGCCACCATGGAGACACTGTCCCAGGACTCCCTGCTGGAGTGCCAGATTTGCTTCAACTACTACAGCCCGCGCCGGCGGCCCAAGCTGCTGGACTGCAAGCACACGTGCTGCTCGGTGTGCCTGCAGCAGATGAGGACCAGCCAGAAGGACCTGCGGTGTCCCTGGTGCCGCGGCATCACCAAGCTGCCACCGGGCTACTCCGTGTCACAGCTGCCTGATGACCCTGAGGTGATCGCCGTCATCGCCATCCCCCATGCCTCCGAGCACACCCCTGTCTTCATCAAACTCCCCAGCAACGGGTGCTACATGCTGCCCCTTCCTCTCTCCAAGGAGAGGGCCCTGCTGCCGGGAGACATCGGCTGCCGCCTCCTGCCCGGCAGCCAGCAGAAGTCCCTGGCAGTGGTGACGATCCCGGCGGAGCAGCAGCCGCTGCAGGGCGGCCTCCCCGCTGAGGTGGGCACGGAGGAGCCCGACCGCAGAGGCGTGGTGAAGAGCTCCACCTGGTCGGGGGTTTGCACTGTGATCCTGGTGGCCTGCGTCTTGGTCTTTCTCCTGGGCATCGTCCTCCACAACATGTCATGCATTTCCAAGCGCTTCACGGTGATCTCGTGCGGCTGAGGCGTTGTGGAGGACGCCCCGGGGTGCCCACCCAGGGGTTAGGGTGGTGGTGGTGGTGGGATCGAGCAAGACAATTCACTGCAACTTTGGCCGATGGCTGCAGGACGCTTTGCTCCGAGATGGCGGTGCGCCGGCCTGGCCCCAGCTCTTGGCGGCCTGCGGAGAAAACCATGTCCCCTGTCTGATGGTAACAGCACTGAGGAGGACTGCATGCATCACCATAATCATTTATCAAAGGGACTGTAATTTACGGTGATTTTTATCGTGTTACGAGATTAAAGACATCTACATAGCTGGTTATACTGTAAAGTATGCGGTAAGAGCTCTTCTCTAACCACAGTAGATCAAAATCAAAACTGCTCCATGTAGAATTAAAGGAGAACTGGCGTGTGACTCAGTGAAAGGTGTTTGATACCAACCCACATGTGTTATTTTTTAATTGAGGGAGGGAAGGGGGAGACTTGTAGAACTGAGAAATCATTTAGCTGGCAAGGCATTTTATATGTTTTAAACTGCACATTAATTAAACTAAGTTAGGAAGTTGTATAATAGTTTTTAAAAGGAAACATTTTACAAGCAGTTGTTTGGTTCTGTGGTGTGTGTTTTTTGCCTTTCTCTTTCTCTTTGCTTTTCCCCATTGTTTTCGGCTGTAGAGAAGTGGCGCTTCAAGAATCTTCTGTGTGAAGGAGCTTCCGAGCAGGACAGCAAAGTGAGCTAGGAGGAATACCTGAAAATGCAGCCAAAACATTTCTGCCTAACCAGCTTCACGTGAAGGATGGCTTTGAACGGTGAATGTTGGACATGCTGTTTTACCTCTGATCTGGCAACAGGGCTTCCTGCAGACCTGGCCTTCATAGCCATTAGTGAAGAAATGGGTCATGAGAAGTCCTAGGACTCCTTCCTGCAAGGGCATGATAGCAAATTGTCCTTCCTTTTCTTTTTCCAGAGGTTGGGTTCTCTTAATTTTTTAGAAGAATTTAGACCTATTTTGTCTCCCTCTCTCCTAGGAGATAAAGCTTGTGCACCCATGGGTGCTGTAAAAGAGGGGTTGCTCTAAGGAAGCCTCAGCATCCCAACAGACTGAGGACCCTTTTGTGCAATTATTTAATAAGAGCCAGTGACAGAGCTGGGAGAAGAATACAGGATAACCCAACCCTCTTCTGGGTTGCACTGCACCTCCTAAATCACTGTGGATGTCCTAGTGCCAAAATGTCTGGGTGAGCGTGATGGACCTTTCCCCGCATTTCATATAAATGTTGGTGTTCATTAGGACAGAGTTGGGAAGAAACAAAACAAAAAGAAAAAGCACAGGTAATATCCCCCTCCACCTATGAATGTCCTAAAACCCCAGTCATTTGCAGTTCTCTGCTCAGAAAGAGCCAAATTCCCGAACCTGCATTTCAGCAGCACCTTCCTCCATAAAGCAGTCCCACTAGCTTTAGTAATACTGTTTGTAAGTTAAGTAGAAGTCTGTGAATTTGGGTATTTGGCAAGTCTGAAAGCTGAAATTTGTTTGAGGTTTAAGGATCAGATCAAGGGGCACATGGCAGAAAGACCTTTAATAAGGCAGAAAAAGCTATTGATTTGCACTGGTTCTTTTTGCAAGTACAAAGTGTGAGCAATTGCCTAAGCATAACCTCCCTGTAGAGTGAACTCTTGTCCTCCACCTAGTGCTCTTTCTAGTAATTAATTAGAAATTGCTCAATGCTGTATTGTAACACTGGAGAACACAATTTTGTCTATACAGTGCCCAAGTTGGCCTTGTAGATGGTGTTGGCTTTCTGATGTTGTCACAAAATCCAGTATCTGGTTCACAATAAACATTCTCAACTAGAACTTCCGTCAGCATACCTCTGACTTAGTGCTGGATTTCTTCCCCTCCTGGTTCACAACCCACCCTTTTCTTCCTCGATTTCTGTTAACTGCAGAATAGCATAAACATATGGTGCTTAATTGTTATGGTGTATGTAGGGTCATGTGTGGAGAGGAACGATTGTGCTGAATTTTATCTACTGTCATATGTATTCATAGCACAGAAAAAAAACCATAATCCTCAGATAACACATTCAATGCCTTTTTCATGTAGGTCCAAGTGCAGTATGCCTTGAACCTGACTTATAGTATTGTAATACATTGACACCTCTCAGCAGCACATCTTATTTGGTTGCAGCAGGGAACAACAGGAATTCCAAAATGTGTCTTGTAAACGTGTTAGTCCTGTCACCAGTAGGTAGCCAGATTTCTACTGACATCCACGCTATGCTGCTTGGTACGTAAAGGAAAGCCAGTTCACCAAAAAATCTTGCCTTTATAGACTCTTAAGGAAGTGACCAGACACAGGACTTGACCCTCTACTGCCTTATTCCCTGTAGCAAGCGATGCTTATACCAGGAGTGTATAGCATAGCTGGAAGATGCTCCGAGAACAGCGCGGAAGCATTTTGCACCAACTTCTGCATCTGTTTGAGTTGTCGATGGCTGCACAAAAACATGAGGCAGTCAAAGAGCAGGCCTGGGAGGTGACAGTGTTAAGGCTGGCCTCGTGCTGGCCGTACCTGCCCAACTGGAGCTCTTGAGGCCGAGGTTTCTCTGGCGTTGCAGAGAACGGTTGTCTTGAAAACTGCCTCTCTTCATCCCTACGTGGGGAGCGCGGTATGAAGGAACAATCAGAAATTAGGTTAAAATACCACGCTGCATAACACATTATGCAACAGGCAGACGTGGGGTTTATCCGGTATTAATGGAGTAAGTATTATATTAGCAGAATACCATCCTGTATTACGTGATGCAGTACGTTGTTTTGTTAATACGAATTTCCTGTACTTTTTGTGCCTGCTGAAATGCATGTTTGACCTAATTTCTGATCCAGACATTTGCCTGCTCACAGCCTTGTGTAAGAGCAATAAGTAAAACCTCAAGATTTTTGTCTGCGTGCGTGTGCGGTGTGTACGTTAATTCCTTTTTTTAAAGAAATTCTGGAGATGCTTTTTGTTCTGGCTTTAGACTGTGACTATCATTATAAATTTGCAACTGCCATATCATGTTGGATCACCTGGCGCATTTGCTGACTTGTATACAAGTGAACTGAATAGTTTGTTGTAATGTACAGTGTTAAAATGTTTCTCAAGTATGTCGATAGTCATACTACTTCAAAAATGCAGTGCAGTCTATCCCATTCCATGGTCCAGTACCTGGCATTAAAAAGTGATGCTATATACACATCTATTTTTTTTTTCTTTTAAACACACATTTCTTTGTAGGTTTTCTCCGTGGAGACATTTGGACCTGTCTAAAGCCCAGGTTCTGGGCTACTTTTTGTTCCCTGGTGTCCAGTAAGAAGTCAGTCACTGCTCAGTTCCAACAAAAAAAAAAAATAATAATAATAAAAAGACTTATGTGACTCCAGTGCTGTTTGAGCAGCCAAGGCTTAAAAAGTGGTTGTGGGAAGTACAAATGCACCTGCATTTTTAGAACAAATTACTCCATGTGAATGATGTGTATTTATTTGCTTGTTTAATGCGAAGGATGTGTGTACTGGGGTCCAGCTTCTTTATTATCCTGGGAGGTCCCAACTTCCATTTTGGGCTTGTGCTTTCCTGGCAAACAGACTTTAGGGTTCACTCTGTGAAATTTGATTCAGTGAATTTCAAAAATTCAGATATGCAATTTTGTTATGCGGGATTTTTTGGTTTTAGGAAATTGTGTTCAGTGATTCTTCACGCTTAAGCAAGATGTAAAGGAGCCTGGATGTTTTGTAAACATGGAGCAACCGTGAGTCCAAACTTTCATCTTTATTAATGAAGCTCAGCCTGAATAAAACATTAGCAGGAAAAGAATGATATCAAGTGCATTATGGTACCTCTGTTGCTTTGCCATCAAATGAAGAGCATGGATGGGAATTTGGCAGAATTGCTCTGTATTTTACGAGGGGTTGGCGGAAATTTGATTCTTAGTGTTTCAAGGCGAAGTGTTAAGTGTGTGGGATGTGGCAAGTGGTGAAAGGATTTTCACATTTCATTACCTTGGAGTACGAAATTATAGCTGAAGACTACTGAGCCACACAGCAGATTTTGTGTGTGTTTTAATCAGATGATTTACAAGTTTTAAGTAAACCGTTTGTTTATGGAAGTGAGAGATTATTGGCTTTTATTTTAAGCATGTGTTGTACAGACTGGCAGGCTGGCTCCCCCTTCGCAGTCCTGTTAGTGCTGCTGGAGCCCTGGGCAGCCAACCTTTGTAATATGGCAAATGCTTTTCTGGAACGGAGACGGCTGACTTTGTACTGGCTTTGTTACATTCAAAACAGGGCTAAAACGGAACAATTCATACATGATTTGAGCTCTACTGCCAGTGTCCAGGCATCGAAAGCTCCTGGCACCGATCTACTGCATAAACTGGTTCCAGCCTCTCTGCTCCCGGCCTCTTCTCACAGGAATGCCAAGTGGAGGACGTTGCCTCCTCCTGGGCATAGGAAGGGGCCGTGCCCGCCATGCACAGCCAAACATGCCCCCGGGAACGAGGGCTGCTAGCACGGGAGATGCTTCTGTGAGTACTGCAGGAGACATTCACAGGTGCAGTGAACACATCTCAAGTAAATTTTGGCATCGAAACATTTCCTTATCCTAATTGCACATAAAGCGAGGCTTGAAATATGTTTTTTCCCAGACTTTTTCTATGGGTGGATGAGGGCGAGGGAGGGAGGGAAGAAGGAGCTACATGGGAGCAAATGAGTCCCAGCATCGTCCAGGAGGCTGTTGAAGGATCTGCTGGCCCTGAAGGCAAAAGTTTTCATGCAAGAGCTTCAGCAGGGCAAGACTGTCTGGAAATGCTGCAGTGGGTTTACAGCATGTTAGTGACCTTTCTGGTGCTGTACACTGTCCGTGGGCCTGACAGCTGGGGCTGTTCTGTACTTTCTCTTTGTCACTTTGCCTCTTGCATGCTCGTGTCAACAAACAATGCTGCTTGCTTCATCTTCAAGTAGAACGATTTTACAGACGTTTCTCAAGTTGCCTCGAGCATCTCTAATGGAAAAAAAATACCTTCTAAGTTCAGCAAAATTTAATGCTTAATAAATGCATTTTTTCAAGCATTTCCTTATGCTTCAGTAAACTTTTTATTTTAGTTCTAAATAATTCCTACATTTTTGTTTTGTGCAAAGCATGTTCTTGCACATTTGAGGCAATTCTGAGAGATTAGGTAAGATCCACAGACAGAAGGAAATATTTCCTTGTTCCCTCCCACAGTCCCCTTCAGATCTACACAAGTCTGTGTCCTCAGCTATATCATACACCTAAGCATGGTGATGAGATGGGGACTTGTGGGCGTGCATTGAGCCCCTATATGCATTAGCAAAGAGAATTGTTACCATTTTCAGGGGAGGACAGTAAGTGTGCAACGTGCTCTCATGTAGTAGAGAGGCCAAGAGGATTAGTAAAAGGGTGTCGGGCTGTTGTATCTCAGGAAGGTCATGTAACTTTATGGTGCTGAGATGGCACAGTAGCATGAAGTGTAGGCATTGCTACCTGGTTTTCACATGTGGTGAGTTGCCGCTCCCTCTGAGCTGCCTTCTGCAAACCTAGCACCTAGTGCTGTTGCGTGGGACTAACTGCTCCAGAGGGGACACCTGGTCTGGGGCTCAGGTGAGGACCCACATCATTGCTCTGTGCCTCCAGGCTGGGTTGTCCACCTAAAAGAGAACCAAGAGGCGTAGATGTTGGGGTTTTTAGCATATTGGGGTCCTGTGTAAGCTCAAGTGAAGGTCTTTAGAAACAGCTGTATAAAACACTCCTGAAAGCTTGAATGTGACATATGGACTTGGCCTGAACAGGCTTTAAAGAGTGTAGAAGAGGTGCAGAAGAAGAAGGACACCTGGAAATGAACAAGCAATTGGGCAGTAGCCTAGAATTTCAGATTTGTATGTGCAAAACCATCTATTGGGTGCAGTTTGTAGTGGACTGCATGTGTCATTTCTGTCAAATAGTATCTCAAGAATACCTTGGCTGTGAAGCTCCAGATTTTGCTTTTTTCTTCAATATCTTTGAGATTAAAAGCTGCATACTTCAATAGCGTAGTTTTCCACCTAACTGAAAAGCTTGATGGATGGACAGAAATATTGTAGGGTGCTGAAGCATCGCTGAAGCTCAGGACTCAGATAGAGGCTAAACAGGAGTTCAACAGAAAGAAGTTGGGATAAAAAAGGCAAAGTACTGAGTCCTCAGTGTATGCAGATGTGTCCCGTTGTTTAAAATAAGCACTTTTTTATGGCCTTCTCCCAGGACAAATAATGAAGTTCACGAACAAGAGTTGGTAATGCCAAACAGCTAAGGATAGGATTTATTGAATCTGTTAGATCTGAGAAGCTGAAAACAAAAGAAGTGGGTATTTTGTACTGCTAATATCCAATTTACAAGATATAAAACAGGAAGATCAGACTAGAGGTCTGTGGCTTTCTGCTTTAGTTTTCAAGATGTAGTAAATAGAAGAACTGAGAAGCGTGAGTAGCTCCGTGCTTAAGGTTATTTATTTGCCTGTCTTGAGAACTACAAAAGGATGTGTGTGTGCTGTTACTGTGCCGATCAGTTTTGGAAGCATTGCCCCATAGGTCCCTGCATGCACTGCCTAGATCTGGGGTTTGTTTGCTTAGGAGACATCTGACCATGCATCAGCATCTGAAAAAAAACCTCCCTTCCCCTGCAAGATGGCTTGATGCTGTAGAGTATGTGACCTTGCTTTGTAGAATTTAAGAACAGAGATGTATCTTAACAGTGCTTTCAATGCAGCCTGTCATGTGGTAGATGCATGTGGCTGAATAAAAGGAAGCTCAGTTTCTAGGCATGGCCAGTTTGCTGATTGAACTGCAAATGAATAATTTTGTGCTTAAATTATTCGGAAGAATGGTCACAGATGTTTTGCAAAGATTTGCTTAAGAAATGTATTGAAATATTTGGGACGTGACTCAGGAAAATATGTTAACTGAGAAAGCACTAAAGCATTAAATCTAAGGAGGATGGATTTACTCAAACATCTTCTTGAAGAGAGGTGGACTTTACACCTAGGTGCTTGTTTCTTGATAGTAGGCTAATCTGCATGATTCTTAAAGAACATGTGAAGTAATAAGTTGTGCTTTGGGGGAAGATTTTATTTTGATATTTGAAAGCATACTGACTAGTAGAGGCTCTTTAATCCCCCAAGGCAGTTGTTTTCAAGCATTCGAGTGTAGAAACCTGTATTTCTATAACTGCTTTTTTTAATTGCTGATCGCACATAGCTGAGAATTCTTAACTCATGTTGGGGGAGAAAAAAAAGAAAAAGCAGACAGTCCAAACCCACGCCAAAACCCAGAGTGATGATGATTTAAAAAACTCGGGAGAAATAAATTGAATTCTAATCGCTTTTCTCCTTCTGTGTTGAAATGCTGAGGGATTTGCTATAAACCTACAGGTTGATACAACTGAATCCCCGCTTAATGATTATATTTGCTAAACTGGCTAACCGCAATGGTTACATATAGTGCTCGTTCTTTTCCTTACTGACCTCATCTGGTTTAGAGAAGACAAGGTTTGGACAGTTGTAGCTGGATTGAACAGCATGATAACAGTTGTAAAATGTTACCAGCAAGGAGTGTAGTTTTTGTGATAAACAAAGCATTGCAACACTGAATGTCTTTCGGCAGCCATCCAGGCAGAACAAGCATGCAGCAACTCTGACAAACCCCAGGGATCGAGAGAAATGTTGTTGAGGAGTAGTGGATAAATGAGGATATTTTTTAATACCCTAGATAGCGCCTGTGTTTGTTATTGCTGATACCTGACATCTTTGGGTATGGGTTCTTTCTTTTGTCCTTCATAACAAGGAGCCTAAAAAGCACTTTGTACTGCTTCCTTGTGAGACTGCCATCTCCCGTTTCCTTTTCTCCTGCCTATTGTTTCGCCAGCCTGTTTCCTGGCAGATTTGCAAGGAGAAACCCATCTCGGTCTATCTGAGAGACTGCAAATTTCTATGGCATTTTCAGTGATGAAAATGATAACAAGTTTCCACACAAATAGGAACATTTCCAGGGCTTTACACAGTCTTATTTGTAATAGCCCTTTCATCTGCTGTCATTATCAGCAGCCTTCTCTAAATAAATATTTTTTATTGTTATATCTTTCAAAATACTATAGCCCTACTTTTTTTTTTTTTAAGAAAAAAAAAAAAGCAATAGCAAAGTAAGAGGCAAAACAGATTGGAGACTAGAAATTATTCACACAACCTGATTTTAAAAATAAGATAAATCCTTAGTAGCTCCTTTTTGTTGCAGTTCTAGTGCATTAGTGACATTAACTTTCTGATTCCACTCTGGTGGGGGAGGGAGAAAAGGAAGAAGAAAATCCATATTCATGGCTTGGATTAGGTCTGCTGAGTTTCAAATTGTATGTATGTGCTTCTGTTTTGTAATACCTCATAAACCTCCTAACAGCTGAAAACTGCAATAGCACCAAAATCTTAATGAAATGTCACGTGCTGCCTATTAAATTTAAAATGCTTGCTGAAATGTGCAAAGCCTGGACTTTGTGGGGTTTGAGCACAGAGAGCACTACATGTGGAATTAGCTCCGACTGTCAGTTCTCCAAGATCAAACTCGGGTCTCACGCCTCATTTAGAGCAGTTAGTGGGCTCAGCCTGCGAGGATCATCCTCACATGTCCTACACGCAGTGGCAGCCCTTGCTTTGTACATCTACAAAAAGCAGCCTTTCACGAGGAGATATTTACCAATTTTGAAGGCAAATCATCCCTCTCCTTAAGAAACTGTTAAATCCTCGATGGGTTCAGCGACCTGACTTTTGCTAAAGAAGATGAGAATTTGGATAAAATTGCTTCTGTGCAGTCTGTAGCCTCGGCCACGTTTGCTTGCATGGCCCAAGGGGAGAGGGTGCCCCGGGGCAGGTATTGAACCGGCTGGAACATGACCGTGACCTTCCACAGACCTCTGCTGGAACAACAGCTCTGTAAGGACACGCAGGGAATGTTCTCCTTGCTGAAACAGTTGAGCACATCATCTCTGGTTAGACTCCGGGGTCTCATGGTTGCTTTGCTCTGGATGTGATTATTAGGTTTGAGGGGAATGTGAGACCCTTTCTGTAAGATTCCTTCAGCTTTCTGAGTTGTAATAAACACCGAGGTCTCCTGGCCGCTCTGCATCCCGTGAAATGGAAAACCTGTCCTTCTTTTATTCAGCTTCAGGTACGGAAGGTAGTCTCAAGGTGGGCTGCTTGTTGCAGGGTGCTGCATCTGCTGCTGCGCTGAGGTTTAGCACACTGGTCAGGTGCTCTTGTGGTGGGCTCTAAAAAGTGTTTCTCGTCCTTCCACTTCCCCTCCCCAGTCTCACTTTGCTTATAATTGTTTTGGAAAAACAAAAAGCAAAAACAGGCACTAGGAAAAACAAAAAAAGTAAAAGTAAAGCTGTTCTTAATTCAGGCCACGTTTATACCATCTGTTCTGGATCTATTTAAACACTGTTGGGAGAAAGCAGAGGTGCCCCTGAATTTCGGCTATGCTCCCAGTGAATCCCAGTAGGCTTCCCGTTTTGGAGCCTAAAGCTTGCTAAGCAGAAGACCTTTGAGAATAAAAATATCTGTAAGTCCTGGGAGTAAGCAGATGAGTTCCACGGCTGCTGGAAAAGGCGGAGGGAGCAGCGGCAGCCCCTGCGGCCAGGCGCTGGGCCCGATGGTTTGGCACCGGTGGGCTGGTGTGGGGAGGGGAGGGCTGACTGCACGCAGGAACATGTTCCCCAGGGGAGCTGCCTGTCAGCTTCCCAGAGGGTATTTCAGGCTCCCTGTGATTGATATCCGTTCAGGTGACTTCAGCTGCAGCAGCCCAAATCACTCCGAAGGCATTGCGAGTGAGCTGTGATCTACAGCAGCCTAAAAACCCCGTCCCACAGGGCCTGTCTTTGTGCTAGCCCTATTAGCAAAGGTTTCTGCATTACTAAGGGAGGTAGGAAGGATGGTAGGGGTGTCTTTTTTATTTTTTTTCCTTTGGGTGAAGGCAAATAAACTCTGCCAGGTGTTAAAACAGCAAAGAAATGCTGCACAGTTGTTACGTCAGCTGAAGTGTCCTCAGTGCAGCTTGGAAGCGAGAGCTCCAGCGCAGTGCCGACGGGAAGACGTGTGCACGTACTCGTGCACTTGGTCCATTAGTTAAAGCAAGAGCTGAACGAAGGTCTGGCTCTTGTTTCCAGAACAGAAGGCAGACGTGCTCCCATCAGTGGTGCCGATGTCCTCTTCCCTACCGCCCCTTAACAGCTGCACCAGAAGCCGGGAAGGTTGACTCTAGCCTCAGGCACGCAGGTCTTGCACGGCTCTCCTACAGCCCTGCCACCATCTCTGCTCCTTGTTTTACGCTCTGTTTTACATGTTCCTTTGCCCTCTGAAGGCTCCCTCCCCACCCCTTGTTAATTATATTCCAGCTAAGTGAGCGGGCTGGCGCTGTTTGGTGGCTGTGAACTGAAGTCCTTGATGCGTTTCAGAGGCAAGAACACACATAGCATAGCATTAGAAGAATTCCCCCTTTTCTTGCAAAGGGTTACCCAGCCCCTACAGATATATGAGCTGCCGGGCTGCCATGTCAAAACCTTGCCAAATATTGGCTTTATAAAGGTGAAGTTAAAGTGCTGTCAATAAATCTGAATATCTGTGGAAGCAGTCCTTGCTCGCTTTGTCTGTCCTAGAAGATATCTTAAATGTCGCTGTAACCACCCTCTTCCACAGCCCCTTCTCCCCCTCTTTTAATACATAGTATTTTTGTAGACCAATCTCTGGAGTCTTGTCCTTTGTATATGTGGATGTGCTAATTTTATGAGAACTGTTCAGACACATTTGCTATGATTAAAATTCTTTAAAATGATTTTCAATAGACTACTGTGTGATTTTCTTTTTTAATACAAAAAGTAAAATTGGCTGAGACATTCACTCATCGGTTCCACTGAGAGCTTTAATAGAGTAGCGCAGTAATAAAGGAAGAATGAGATCCTCAGCCAAGTTTCAGATGTGTGGAGGTGACTTTCAAGTGGTCCATCAGAAAGGTGCTTTTATGAGCCTGTGAAAGAGAGGGAATATAGTATCGTGTGAATGGCCATTCTTTCCCAGGGGAGCTTTGCCTCTACAAGTTTGCCCTTGACTTGGGTGCAAATCTCCATCCTTTGGGACAGGGGCTGTTGTGACATCTCCCTGTGAGTGCTCTGTGACACCTGAGTGTACGGGTGCTTGTGCACGTGCATGCCTGTGTTCACAGATGTATGTCTAGAGATACTCCCTTACCTCCTTAATGGACACATGAATTATAAACACCAACTTAATGGGCTACTGGTAATAATGAATGTAAACCAATGACTTCTGAGGAGCTCTGAGGATTTATAACACCCAAGGACCAATAGGTACAGCTAATTTTTTATATTCAGAAATCTCTGATGTTTCCAATGAATGTGTTGCTGTGAGTCCAAGTGCAGCTCATTTTCCTTGTAAATCTTCCATTTTTAAGCTTGGTTTCCTATGGCAGTAAGATATGCTCTGTGTCTGTGTGTCCGTTTCCACTGACCTTTCAAACGAAATTTAACATCGTGATAGCCATCTAAAAGATAATTAAATTTCTGTTTTGATGATGTGTAGATAGAAGAGTAAAGGGAAGAGAGAGAGCGAGATTGTGTATGTGCCAAACCAATGAAAAAGGTACAGTGTGGACTTGAATCTTATTAGAAATTAGAAATGGGAGACACTCCCCAATAAATGACTCATCCAAAAGAAAAAAATTAAATTGGAGCTTGCAGTGAACAGTGAGACACCAGTCCATGGGAAATCAGATTTTATTTATGCTTCTCTTCAAGTAATTCCTTTTTTTTTTTTTTTTTCTGTCATGCAGTCTCTCCTAGCATTTTATATATATATATACATTTATTCTTCAGTTGTGAATTTTGGTGGTACTGGCTGCCTGCATATAGCCCAGGGCAAGTAGAGCTTTGCAGCCACAAGAGGCTGAATCCCTTCATTAGCAGCGCTGCACCACAACTTTCATGACATCACTTTCCATTTAGTGACTTTGCACAATTAGGGATGGGTCACACAGTTTCACTGCGATGTGACACATACCAATTGGCAGAACTGTACAGGGTCATCGTCAAAGAAGGGAAATGCCTGAAGATGGTGTATTTGCTTGTTTATTTTAATATCAAAAGCAAAGCAAAACCATGGAGTGCTCTGTCATTTATGATAGCTTAGTAAATATGATTGTTTTAGCTGGGACGAACTACGAGTATAAATTAGGTTTGTCAGGTGAGGGAGCATGTTTTATTAGATGAAGCAATAAGCTGAAGAAAAAAAAAATAAAAAATTTTTTTTGTGCCCACAAGCTCTTCTTCTTCAAGCCTGAAATAAGAGCAGCCTGCATCAAAACTAGATACAGGCAGATGACAGCTGCCCTGAATTTACCTTAGTTATGCCACTTAGATGGAGTACTGAGAGAGTAAGGGAGACGTGATCCATGCAGGAGAGAAGAAATTTTATTGAGAGGCAGGAGAGCTCTTAGCCTCTGCAAAGAGACAGTATCACCAGTGAAAAATTCAGGTGGTTAAGGGAGAAAAGGACTGAGGGAGACTGATAATGTGGCATAAAATACGGCTATTCAGTAGATCCCCGTCTCGCTCGTGAGGAAACCTCAGTCCTGTGTGGCACCATATAACGGGGACAAGCACCTGGTCAGTGGGAACCCGCTCCGCTATTTGTGTCCCAGGCGTTGTGTGGGGCACATAGGCCGTGCTTTGAGGGAGAGCACGATGCGGTACAGGTTTGCTCTGATGATGTGCCTTTCAGTGCAATGCCTCCTTGGCTTCACCTCCCTGTGGCTGGGGTGTGCCGTGCTGTAGGTGCCCAGCTTGGAGGCCTGCTGGGCCCTGGGGCGGCGAGAAGCGCTGGGGCTGTGCCACCAGCACACCTAGCACAGGCCACGCGGCCCGAGGAGCCATCTTGTGCTAGTGCGAGGCTGGGCAGAGCTACCCAGCTCAAAGACGTAAAAGACGTTGTCCCGCCAAAACCACCCCTTCACCACCAGCTGAAGGCATTATAAAAGACTGCTGGTAGCTGAAGTCTTATGGAAGAAGACAGGTTAAATTATCACGCTACTTTTCATGGCCTCCTCAGCAATGAATCTGTGAAGCAGGGAAGTGGGCTGTCGCTTTCAGCGTGGAGGAACTTGTCACTGTAGCCAAATTAATGACTGCTGCTTGAAAGTTTCTCCTGCTACCTGAAGGACTGATTTGCTGCCTGCTTTTTGTTATCTATGGCATTTTTAAGCTTCGCCCAGGTGAGCGTATTTCTGTGTGTATTTAATGTCTGAATACAGCCTTCCTAACCTTGATGCTGCTCATCGCTCCATTTTCTTCTTTTGCTGGGGTTGATGATGGTGTTGTAACAATTTACCTTCCTAAAAGCCTGTTATTTATTTCCCTTGCAGCTATGTTAGAGTGAGTTTCCCCTGCTCCTTTGCATGGGCATGCTTGTATTGACCTTGTGGTAGGAGCAGTAAGGCTGCGATCTTTCACTGGTAGTTTAGGCTGTGCAGTCTCCGTTTGAAGATGCAGTGCAAGGTTCTCTATGGTGCCAGAGAAGGGGGAGTGAAGCAAGCAGGTCAGCTGAGTGGCTGCAAATGAGCTTGTAAAGTCATAACTGCGAGGCATAGTACCGACCAACTGATATGCTTTGCTGTCAGTGTTATGAGAATAAACGCCCTGAGCTGTGTTTAGTCAACACAGATTTTTGCTAGCACTATCCTGATCTGGGCTTATCATCACTTTTTTTTTTTTCTCTTTTTTTTTTTTTTTTCCTATGTGCTTCTATCAGCTATCAGGGGTTGAGAGGTATGGAGCAACAGTAGGGGGGCTGCAAGGCAGGGTCTGATTACAAAAAGTAATGGATTAAATTAATCCTAGAGGAAGCCTTACTGAGTAGAAGGGTGTTAGTTGTGTTCCCTGGCAGCTGTGAAAAATGTATGAGTAGAATAAATACAGTGGCATGGTTGACAATGAATATGCAGTGGTTTTCATTTTGACACTATCTGTTACCACAGAATACCAAGTCTGCTAACTCCTGTGAATTAATTTGAGCTTTTCATCAGCCTTATATACATCTCTTGCTGCTGAGACATCTGAAGATTCAGTATTGCCTTCACATTTGTTATGTCCAGGACAGACCAAAATCCCCAGACCTCAACAAATGAGATGTCTCCATGTTCCAGGCTCCTTGTCCTACCTGCATTTAGGAAGAAAAAGAAATAAAGAGCTGTGATTTAGGACATATTCAGGGGAATCAAAACACAAGAATAAATAAACAAGCCAGTATTTTCATTCCTCACTGCCCTGGTTAGAAGGCCACTACAATAGCCTGTGGCATACTAACAGCTCCCAAGTTACTGCTCAGCTCAGCAGTGTCCCCAGCCTAATTAATTGGTCACAGGTGTGGATGGGCACAATAATTGCACCAATGTATCACTTCTGAGCAGTCCCAGTCCTGCCCGTGTAACGGGAACAATGTAAGTCATGCAGCTGTTTGTGGCGGCCGTATATGGAGGGTGGATAAATCATGAAGGCCCAGTTCTGCCACCTTTTTTCTCATGGAGCAAGATTCCTTGCGAGGAGAGGTGTTTGAAGCACTGGGACTAATGGCGAATAAAATAATCTCAGCATGAGTAAGTATTGCTGAACAGCAGATTAACACACTAGGCCAAGCGCTTATCTAAAATTAAGTGTTTTTTCCTCTGCTTACGCCCTGAGATTCCTGCCTCCGATTATGTTTGTTTTGTTTGCTTTGTGTTTTTTTTTTTTTTCTGTGTGCAGTCAAATATTGATAAGAGAGCAGTCTACACAGAGACCAACGGATGGATAAGGTCTGTGTAGCACAGTAAAATAAAAGCACTTGGGTGGAGTTCAGCTGCCTAAATCTTAAGGCAATACTTAACCTATTATTGTCTTCAGCTGGGTTTGAAGTACTAATGTACCTACGCAAGAAAACAAATTTACAATGGCTTAGTTAGGAGTTCCCTCTCCAGGAAGAGCTAGAATAAGCAAAACATAGCCTGACACAAGGCCAGATTCCCTATGGACATACGGAAAGAGGCCTTGCTGAAATCCAAACAGTTGTGTGCTGTTAAATTAACACACATCCCCTTCGGCACAGGGTTGCTTCAGGCAGACATGTGGTCCCAAGGCTGCATTATGGAGGTCCGCAGCAGAGCACCCCCAGTATCCTCCCCTGTCCCAGGCTGTCTTCTGGGCTATGTTTGCTGGGACCCTGCTCCCTGGTGAAAGCCCCCAGCCTCATCCTGTATCCCTCTCCTCGATCTGCCCTTCCCTGGTGACTATTTCAGTGTTGGGTCCAAGAAGGACGTAACTTCCTGATGCCCTCAGGCCCTCTCCCTGGCTTTCTCCCATTGGTGTCTCTGTGCTGTTCTCCTACCACATTGTTCAAGGGAGGCCCTCACTTACCTTTCCTTCCACAACTGGGAGGCCCTGCATCTTTCCTCCAATGTCTCTGAGGAAAAGGAGCAGGGCTGGAGCACTGGGCTTGGTTTACCAGGAAGAAGCAAAGCAAATAGGGCTGTAGCTCTTTTGCTGTACTTGGCAGCCTGCTGCCCTAAAAAGTTGGTTACTTCAGCTATGCTTAGAGCTGGTTTTGAGAGGAAGGCAAAGGCTTCAAGTTCCTCAGCAGGCCTATTTGGAGGCTGGGAGGTGACTTTGTTAGTCACCTTTGTTGCTGGTGCTTGAACACCGTCGGGAAGCCAGTGGTAGCCCTGCTGTTTGACCCCTCTGAGATGCCTGATGGCTGTGCTCTGTCCACATGCTCTGAGCCATGCTCATCAAGAAACCTAGGGGCAGCAAGAAAATCCCCTCTGGGGTCAGATGGGTATTTATTTTATTTATTTATTTATTTTTCTTATGGGCAGGGAGGTTCAGCTGCTGGGGTCTCTGACACGCATCTGCCAAACAGGCTCAGAGACTGGAGAGCTGCCAGAGGGAGATGATACCACTTCCTTGCTTTCTACAGTCCCATAATTTGGATTTTGGAGGAATGACACATACCTGTAGCATCAGGATATTTGGTTGAAACTGGGAAATGAGAAGGGGTCAGGCTAGTCGCTTTAATGATCCCTGATTAAATTTTTATAATGCTGTATTTTTTGAGTTGTAGCATAGACTACTTCTGCGAGCCTAAGAGGGGAAAAAAAAACAAAACCCAACAACAAAAAACTACCAACCCTCCAGATTTTACTTCTTGCAGCAGATATCCTAAAATACCTCTTCTAAAATATGTTCAGGTCTTGTTTTTAAATGACCTTCATCAGTTGAGAATACATGTCTGAATTCAAAGTGAGCTGCTTAAAGTTTGTTTAAAATATTTCTGTGTATTATGTAATGTAGAAAGACATCTCAGAATGTGATTTGTATGAAAAGCACTACAAAATTTAATTGTATATTAATTTATCAATTATATATATCACTGTACTTAGAACAGCCCTCTCATTGTTTTGGAAATTATGTAGAGGTTGGTAAGTTCAAAGGCAAGCAACAGTAAAAATTTCAGACAAAACATGGTTTTGTCCTTTCCTTTGGTAATGTAGGTATCAGCATTAATGACCTGTTCCTTTTGTGTGCCTGTATAGTTTTAGTCTGACAGCAAGTATGATGGAGGAGAATTGGATCAGTTTGTTAATAACGATTATTCTTCAAAAGGTTTTGTGTGAAATTAAAAATAATTATACAAGTTTTCCTTCTCATTTACCCAGAAATCATTGTAGCTTGAGAACATGTAGTGCAAGCTGAAGCCTGTTTTATAAACGTACATATACATGTATGAATGTGTGCATATATTCATACATATGTGCATGTGTTTAGCAATAGGCATGTTGTAAAATTTCACATGGCATTCCCTGAGAAGCCTTATGAGCATGGAATATAGTTTTGTGACGATATAAAAAACTCATAGGTAAAACCTTGCAAAAATCCTTCATCTAAAATCTGAAGTTGGAGATCTTATTCTTCAGTGCAACTCACCTCAGTGTGGAGCTTTTCAGATTTGCGAGGAATGCTTTCTGCTTTCTCACTCTTTCATGCACACATACATACAGATATACTCCCCTATGATGTGACTCCAAATTACTGGGTGCCGGTACTCTAATTTTAAAAGACCATTCTGTTTCATCTTGTGAATAATGTGAATATTAGATGCAAATCAATAGTTATTATATACTGAGGTAATATGTGCATTCGAAAAACTGCAGTAATGCTTCACAAAAAAAAAAAGGACAAAAGTTACAGCATACAGCATTGCCTGTGAGCACCCCGGTGTACACTCAACTGTACTTTCTTTAGCTCAGCAGTCATCAGAAAATTATTCAGAAGTATGTGAAAGACAAAAGTATGGTGAACTCTGGATTAAACGGAGATCCTGTGCATCAGGTTTCTTTTTGCTGATTGATTTTTTTTAATTCAAAACAAAAAATGCGTTTGTTGCAACTGCACTGTTAAATGGTTGCTTCTGCTGCTCTTCCTTTGATTTGAATATACGAGGAAGCAAACACAAGCAGATGCTTGTGAACTCATCACCCAGTTAACAGAGCAACTATGGGAGTTTCTAGTGAGTTTTCACTGGTGGCTGAATGCAGCCAAGACTCATGCCCATCTCTGGCTGTTCTGTTGACTAAACTGACCTTCCTTTTTTTGGTGCAGCTTTTCTTTTTTCCTCTCATTTTTTTTTTCCTCTCAAGCTTCTCCAAAGTATAGCTGCTGCTAGAGCACCACGTTTTCACACTTACGGTCTGTACCCCTTCAAGAGCAGTGGAAACACTGCAGAGGAATAATTTGTATGGTCAGGTAACTTGCATAACTTGGAGCTGTATCCTGAAAATGTGCAAAATAGCCCATGGGAGACTATATACTGCTGTCTTACTGGATAAAAGAAATCAGGCTGTGGGGCTCGGAGGCGGGGAGGCTGCTGGGGACAAGGGCACCCTTGCGTTACCCATATGTGCACGTAACCTAAACTGTTGCTGAGTTGCGAGGATTTCTTACAGAATAGCAAGTTACTTGTACCTTTCATTATCCCCTCTGTGGGTCTTGCACTTTTTTCTCCTCACCCGCAGTGCCATGTTTCGTTTTTCTGTGCTTATGGTTGCTACCTCATGCAGGAGAAGAAAACATGTCATTTCCAGGGTAATCCTGCCAATGGAGTTTCGGTCACTGTGCAAAATGGTCCAGGTCCCTTGGGCTTCTCCAAAGCACTGCTGTGCTGCAGGGTTTATTTGAGCTGTTATTGCAGCCCGCACAGCTTCACCCCTGCTGCCGGAGCTGGCTGCTGGAGGCAGCACAGCTTATTGCCAGCCACAGGTACCCGAGCTTTGCTCCTTGTGTAGTTTGCACAGAGGAGCTGTGCTAACAGCCCATCCAGAAAGCTGGAGGATCAGATAACACCTCTCTCATTCCACACACGTAAATCATCAGGGAAAGATAGTGTTCCCCTCTGGATTTAAGACCTGTTCTTATTACAGTGTCTGTAGATTGGACTGATTGCAAAACTAAGCTGAATGTGGAAAAACAAAGACATCCCTCTGGCCTTCTGAAGTAAGTAGAGAAGCTGCCACCTAGAAACCATCAGGGATGCGTACCTTTCTCTCCTGCTTTGAGCCAAAGGGCAGTTCCTCTCCTATTAGCTTTTCCATGAGCTGACTTTCAGTGTATTGATTTTATGACCTTTCAGCCACTGTCTGTCAGTCTCCTGCACTGACAGCTTTAAGAGGATCAGTTGTATGGTCAGAGCTCAGAAAATCTTTATATCTTTGGTTCTTTCAGAGTCAGGTGGGTTCACAGAATCCTCCAGGACAGATGCTGATATCATTTCTCACCTCCAGCAGCACTGTGCTTTGCAGGCCAAATCAATGCAGCTGCTCAGTGAGTCTGAAGAATTCAGGCCACAGAATTAAACTTTGGGGTCCACTTCTGCTCTCGGTGAAGTTAGGAAGAAAATCCTCCAGGATCACAGTAGGTACTTGTGTGCGAGCTTTCCTTCATGCACTCCTCTGCTGAACTCTGGCTATATGCCACTTACGTTGAACTCTGCATC
Source organism: Anser brachyrhynchus (assembly GCF_964034855.1). Lineage (NCBI taxonomy): Eukaryota > Metazoa > Chordata > Aves > Anseriformes > Anatidae > Anser > Anser brachyrhynchus. The sequence goes on along the minus strand of NC_137695.1, from coordinate 80,334,811 downwards.
TAAATATAGCTTCCTTTGTGGAAATGAGAGGTTTGCTTTGTTCGTGTTTGTTCCTTTATCCCTGAATGATTTTTTCTGTCCCTCAGCAGCAACAAAGCCTCTTTGTTTTGGTGCTCAGAGTGGGACGTGTTAAATGGATCCTATTTTCAGAAACTGCTGAGCCTCCAAGCCCTTGAGACGCCTGCCCATTAGTGTTTCACCTTGGATGGCCCAAAATGGAGGGAGTTGCACCCATTCCCTGTAGTAGAATTGGCCTGGGTTGCAGCCTTCTGCAGCTTGGTAATTTAAGCCCATCTAGTTTGTGAATGTCAGGGAAATGGAGATAGTAGATAGCTCTTCAGATCTTTATCTTGGCTTTTTGCTGAAAATAATGCCACTTCTTTGCCAAGTGATCTCCCACTTTGCTTTGTTTTCATCCTGCTGACCATTCATCCTCCATTCCCCAGGCTTGCAGACAACCTCATTTTTCATTCCTACTTCTCCGTTTGTTGATACTTCAGGCTCCTGCTCGTTGCTCTCCCTCAGCAACAAGCTCATTCGCATTCCATATTCAAAACCCACAACGTGACTCATTGAACAGAGGAGTGCTTTAGCTTTGCACGGTTTGCTTGAGACTGACCTGGAGGATGACATTATAAATGAGCTTTTATATCTGAATTGCTTTGTCCTGCTTAGCAACGTCAGTAGAAAACGGTAAGGAGCTTTTGATTTTGAGATCATCTGCTTCTCCACAGTCAGTATTCCTGCTGATCTCATGTCTTTGCTCCCCTGTTGCTGCACGGGAGGCACCAGTTTCAGTTCTTAGGTTTATGAGGGGGATTTTGAAAAGGGCAGTTCCCTACAGGCAGCTTGCATCAGAAGAAATACAGAGTGGAGGTGGTCTTCAGGTATGAAAAGAGGCGGACAAACTGCTTCAGGCCATAGTAACAGCTAATCTGAAAACAAGCTTTTCTCTGTCTTGAAGTTCAAAGTGCGTCTAATTTTTCAAGTGTCTTTTATCAGTTCTGCTTGCTTCAGCAGCATTGGAAGTGCTGAAGCAGTGTATCACTAGGCAGACCCTCGTCCAAGTGTCTCCACCCAGGACACAGGAAATGTCCTAAACCACAAGACCCCTGCCATGGTAATCTTGCTGATTCGACAGCTTTCAGACTGTGTGCTATTCACATCAATAACGTAAGTGTAAAAGTTTGCTCCTCAGCAGTAAAGTTCAACTTATAAACTGCACATAATTATCCAAATTCTTTGTTTATTCAGACCAATGTTCCAAACCCAGACAGGTAACTGTTTTTAACGCACATCAAATGGGAATAACCTAAGGTCATCCAAATATTAATATGACATCCAAATACTAATGTGACAATATTACCCTGATGTGCTATCTGTTTTTCCGTATTTATTCATCTTTCTTTTAATTTCAGTCATATTCTATATCCATGTAATAAGGTCTCAGTCAAGCATCAAGATTTATAGAGCGGGAAAACAATACTGTGCAGGCTAAAACTTTGAGACACAATGGGTCTCAATAGTTATCTTAATAGAGATTATCGTGTGCTTTAGTACTTACAGTAGTTATTATAGTCATTCAGAACATCCCAGCTCGTGACATAAAAATGGCATTTTTTTAATGTAACATTCAGGAAAAGGATCTTAAATATGAAATCTAGAAGAAAACTCTCCTCAGGAATGGGACTGTAGCCTTCCTAGCACCCAGTGCCAGGAAGGTCATTTCCTATATTTTTATGGGGACCATTTTTGTGTATCCCCAATACTGCTCAGCTCACAGGTGGCTCACCTGACACAGGGAGAACTGCTCATAGAGTCATCACAGTTGTTTCTTACGGTGTGGCTGACAGTCTATGGAGAGGAGAAAGGTGTGAATGGTTAACATGGACAAGAATTTTCTGGAATGACAATTTAAGATAGATTTCTGAAAATATTTAAGAACTGTTGCATTTAAAATGTGCCTAAAAGTTGTGGCCTCAAGTAATTAAATCCTGTGCCCATGTACAAGTGAATATGTCTAGAGTAATGCAATTGGCTGATACATAACAAAATTGGTTCTGCTATTGGGAAAAGAAAAAAAGATGGGAGTAGAAGTGGCTAACAAGCACAGACATAGGTGAATCAGATGTCAAACTTTTGGTGGCTTAGCACCATTGAAATTCAGGACTTCTTAGTAAGTTATAATTACTGCTATAAACTGGCTTTGGTAGAGTGGAGTACTAGTCTCCAAAAATCTACTGGAGTTCAGAAATTTGAATCCCAAAGCAGGCAAAGATACAAAGAGAAAGATGATGTGAAGGCATCAGGAGTTTTTTTTTTCTTTAGTAGAGGTGAAATTTAGATAATACTTGTGACTATTTTACTGGTTAGCTAACAGTTTGTGACCTATGCCATGTATAGCCACAGTGAGACTGTTACTTTCTGGTGCCTGCCTTTTCAAAAGGACTTTGGAAAACTAAGGAAACATAAAGTAGTTGAGAGTGTTTGGGGGGAGGCGGGGAGGATGGCTTAGGAATCTGTTGTTGAAGCAAGACTGAAGAATCTCAGTTTATTTTTTTCAGCAATGAGAATCAAAAGGTGACAGGTTTACAGTGCAGATGTTTTTTCAGGAGGAGAGAGTAATGAGGTCTAGGCAAATGCGTGACACAATATTGTAGCTAGAAGTTAAAATTACACCAGTGGAAACAGCAAATAAAGCACAGATTTTTGAACTAGGAGCTCTGCATAACAACATAACAGGGAAAAAAAAAAGAAAAAGAAAAAAACACAGATCTTCCCTCATCCTTCTGATGTTTTTGTTACCTCTTTGGAAAGCGTACTTTAACAACTGCAGGATACTGGTTCCAATACAAGACTGAGTGGGTGAGCATTAATTGCTGTTAAAATACGGAGACCCATCCTGGATTGATTAATTATTGCTTTTCGTGGCCTTAAGCTCTGCGAATCTATTAGGCTCCCTCCTTTCAATCACAAAGAATTCAGAGATCAGTATCATTTTGTATTATTTGCTCAGATGTGGTATCTTCCCCCTGTGTCACTAATGTAGGATATAAAAGTGATAGATGCTCTCCTGCTTCCTTTAGCATTCAGGTCCCTCTCGCATAAGCTCACAGTTTGAGACTGAGATTGTGGATGCTGCTTTGTCATGCAGTCTGTAATTTCCATTGCTGTCTTATCATTTAGATGTACGGTTTAGTTTCCAGATGTGGATGCTATCACAGGATTTGGACATCATGCCATCATTCCTGTCTGCCTGTTCAATGCAGACATAGGCAGCACGTTAAACAGTGCTTAACTTAGTGCGGGCTTTTTCATGGCTCACACATTTGCTGCCACCTAAATTCTAAACTCCTCAGGCTTGGGTGCTGACCTTCAGACATCACTGTCTTCCGGTTAATGAATGTGTGGTTATTTCAGGCACAAGTCACATTCTGTACAACACAAACTCATTTCTATATTACAATTTCTCTTATGGGGGGAAAAAAGATGTCCTTTCAGACCTGTATTTCCTCCACTGTTATTATCTACTTTTTAATGATGAAGGATGCAGTAAAGACTGGGAAAAAGCATTTGAAATTCCAGACATAAGGTAAGAAGATACAAACATTTGCTAAAAGTACAAAGGAAGCACAAAATAGGTATTACACATATTTAGTTGCTCTTTGGTTTGGAAATTTCGAGTGGAGTCTGGGAAGTTTTCCTCCTAGATGGGTGTGGGATGGAGCTGCGCTTTCCCTGGTACATGGGACATTAATCATAGGGTCAAAGGTGTCCTGGTCTCAAGCTTGGCTGTTTATCATGTGTTTCTACCTATGAAGTGCCCCAAAGTGAATTCTGGTAATTCCATCCTTACAGAGGAAGAATGGGTGGAGGAATTCATGGGTGAGGGTTTTCTGATCAGAGTGCTATAGGGGAAGGATTGGCCAGAAAGAAGTGGAGTAAAACGAAGCATTTTGGCAGCGGGAGGTAAGGAGATGCAAGCCCGTGGAGAAAGATGGGAGGAATGAAGGACAGAGGACAGCTGATCTGAGAGGTGAGGGTATTTCATATGACTGCTTTTTCTTGTCTGCTGGGCTGAACCTAGTGCTGGCCACTCACCAAACAAGCGGTGCCTGTACGAAGGAGGAGCTATGTGAGTTACTGCTCTTGCAGCACTCATGTGCACCTGGAGGTCAAAGCCTTGAGCTGGAAGTGCAGGTACAGGTGGGCAGAGACCTCTGAGCTGCATAGACAGGGCCTGCCCCGCTGAGGGCGCATCACAGCACTTATTGCTTCATGGCACATAATGCTCGAGTCATCCCACTTCCACCTCCCGTCTGTAAAATGTTACGCCGGTAGCTGGAGTAACAGGGCTTGTACATTTCACCCAAAAGATTTTTGCTTCACTGAGGAGGAGGAGGGAATTTGTGAGTGTGTCCTGATATAAAGCCATTTTAAGCCCAAAGGAAAGATTTCTATTTATTATAATGCTGTTTAAATCTGGTCCGTAATGCCTGCTAAACAAATCGTGTTACGTTCTTTTTAAGTTATCCTTGTTATATAAAATCAGCGGAATTATTCCTATTTATTATCTCTTTCACTTAAACCTTTTGGGGGCAACAATGCATTCACTTTTAGTGATAAAGGAAACATGGTGATTAATGGCTTTGGAAAACTGCTACAGAAAAGAGTTTGTGTATGGGATTGACTCTGTTTATATCTTGATAACTAGCTATTGTGGAACAGGAGTAATTTACAGAAAAGATGTGGAGAATACCAGGTCGCAGTAGACTCTTGGTATGTCATAGCTAAATCACAGAGAAAAAGATTTTAAATTAATACAGTGATGCCAGAGGCTTTTTATAGCATGTAGGATTTGCTCCACTAAAACTGAATTTCAGTATAAACACAATTATCTTGGAGTAGACCATGCTGGGGAGTAGAAGGGAAAATCCTTTAGTGTAGAAATTGTCCCAGCTATGGCTTTAGGGAAGCACTCTTCTGGAAAGCTGGAGGTTATTTTTACAGATATTTGCAAAATTGTTGATGGAAGGAAATTAATTGCACTTTAGCTAAGGTTGCAACTTGTTTTTTCCTTAAGACCAGATTTTACTTTCTCCAGTAAGACTGTGATACACTTGAGGCTGGTGCTCTGCAGGATCATTCTTTGTTGTCATCTTGACTGCCTTCAACTGCCTCTAACACTTCAATGAGGGAACAAATCACACAGTAGATTTCCTCATATCTTTCTCTTCTGTCCTATTTTTAGTATATCCTACTACCTGAAATGGCATTACTCACAGAAACAAGTGTTACAGGTAGTGCTCTGTATAGTACATAAACCCTAACCTGTGTATTTTAGAAGAGTAGAATTGTCCTACGGTGTGGAGGCCTTGGTCATTGGTCTTCAGTCTTGCAGGACAGCTTGGGTGTAGATGGCTGCCTGATGGGTTTCTTTTTCAAACAGTGTTGTTTGAAGCTCGTGGGCATCAGAAATATTGAGATTACTGGAGCTAAACTCCCTCTATGGGCCTCATGCCACAGTAGCTAAACATCTTGTCTTTTTTTTCCCAAGAGAACTGTTTTCTCCTAATGGCAGGCTTGGAAGTTGCCTGTTCTCCCTCACGGGGGTTGGGATACTGCATGGAAGTCAGTCTGTGTGAGCTCTGCCAGTCCTGCAGGCTGGTGCAGCTAGCGGAGCAAGAAATGCTTTCCATGATGTAAATGATCCTTCCCTGACCTGTAGAAAGCTAGCACTCATCTCTGATTTTATTTTATTTTATTGGTTCATTAAAGACAGTTTCACTATTATACGCATCCATTTACAGTCTGCATATTGTAAGTCTATTCTTTCGTATGGGCTTATATAATTGGGAAGAGGTCAGGAGGAACAGCACCTCTGCTTTTCTTTTTTTAAAGTGTCTTCTTCCAAAATGCTCTGTGGATAAATGCAAAAGCATTTGTGCTCACACGCTCTGACCAGATTTGGTAGTTACCTCTCGTGGCCACTCAATAGATTGCCAACAGGGGACAGCAGCGCAGCTACTTCTGGAGGGGTTTAAGCCCATGCCACCTTGAGGTGTTGAGTGGTGATTTTGGTGTGCAAATCATCTGTCCTTGGACAAATCCATTTTCCCTAGCAGAAGCTAGTTTAGAGTTCTGAGTGATTACATTTCCAGCAACCCCACACTGTTAGGTGTGTGAACACTCTTTATGCGTTACCTTCCTAAAGAAAGGTTGGAAGTGGTACTTAGGCAAAGCAGAGTCTTACAGTTAGAGTGGAGTTTGTACTCTGACCGTGGAGTTGCTGTTCCCAGACTTGATTTGACATGTAGGTGCAGCCCCAAAATTGCTTTACTTACTCCTTGCTCCTATTTGTACTTCAGAAGGGTACTGGCTCACTGAGTGCCAGATTTTTACTGCCTTAGGAGAGAGTAATATTTCCCCCTTACAATCCAATCTTGAAGGCTTCAAGGCAAAGCTTTTCCTTGACAAAGGCAAAATATTTTATTTTGCAAGACTAAGGGACCTGGACCTTAATATATACAATCTTTTAAGCTGGCTCAGGTTTTAATGCTCACGGAACTGAAGTGCCATATGAATTACAGGCTGACATCTCCTTTATCAAACGAAATGACTAAGTTGGACTCATTCATGGAATGTTTCCCAGCACAAAACTCGCTCTGCTTTACATTTCCATCAGGAGCTGATCCACAGCATTCTGATTTGTACTCACTGCTAGCAATTTAACTCTTATCATAAAAAGAAATTTGCATGTTGCCATGTGTGGTTCAGTAGAAGCATCCTCTCCTGTGCTACAGTGATAGCTTTAGGATAAATGATGGTATTTTCAAAATAGCTTGAATTACGTAGATTCATCTACCATTTTAGCAGTAATGCACAGTGCTTTAAGATATATAAAATCATCTTTAGGCTTGGGGAGGCATGAATACAGAGAATACTCTGAAAACTCATCTGACAGGCAGATTTACTAGCAGCAAGAAAGTAAAGCAGATAAAAACCATCATAAGAAAATCCACCCTTTGATTAAGAAGGTTCATCTTTCAAATCCTTTTGAGAAGATACTTTCTAGAATTTCAGTCCAAAATTCAGCTGATGTAAATTAACATATTTCTGTTGATACACAAGAAGATGTGTGGTTTTATACCTAGTCTATTTCTAGGCTTTCTTCAGGGCATACATATGTGATTACATTAACTTTGAAGAGAGATCCATGCAGCTCAGCATTGGAAATGACAACTCCAAGTTTTTGTTTTAAAATATCACTCATCAGAAGCAATTCTGGTGTAATGTGTTACCTCTTTCCAGTTCATCTAGGGTCACTGAACTGAGTCCTTCCCAATTACAAAATAAATATATGAGGTTGCAACACTCCTAAGATGCATCTTTCTTAGACGCACACGCACATCACCCGACATAGACCTGACGTGGAACCAGGATGCCCATTAGATTTCACTGCATTTGTTTTCCAGAATTTTATTGACAGCGCACCTAATGTCAGCACTCATTTAAAAAAGTAATTTCCTTGCTTTTTGTGTTTTGACGGGGACTAGAAGTGCAACCATCTTGGCACTGATGGTGAAAATTTGTCATTGTGATTCTTCTTTAAAGTCACTCTCTGTAACTTCTACAGCTCACTAGGAAAGGCTCCTGAGGTTTGTGAAACAATCAGTAGCACGAGAAATTTACTGTACAAGTGCAGGTGGAGAAGAGCCCAGCTAGTTCTAAGCTGTGCTTCAGCTTTCCCGTAGCAGCTCATGCATTTTTTTTTTTCAGACCAATTACTTCAGGTCTAGGATTTTTCCACATTTGGACTCCAACCATATACAGTTTTGGGGAAGGCTCACTTCAGCTTGTTTGAATTCTGGGAGCTCATACCCAAACCAAGGAAATAACTCTGCTTTAAATGCCTTTCCCTATCTACACCTCAGATTTTTTTTAAGTATTATTATTTTTTTCCTGCAGACAAAGATAGTTTTCAAAACTGTAGGAGCAATTGTTTTTCTTTTCTTCTCTTATTTTTATTTTTATTGATTTATTTATTTCCCATAGTTGGTGTGTTTTGTGACAACGAGACAGAACCAGAAGGATGCCGTGGGCTGAGCACACTCCTGCTATTCCAAGCACTGGCAGCCACTAGCTCCAATCAGAAAATTTTCAATTTCCATAGTACTCTATTAAGAGATAAGTCCTGAAGTAAATTGGTTCAGCAGATAGCCATTGAAAACTTAAAATTGTCTTAATCCAGCAGTTTCTATTCAATTACAGTGTGAGTTGCTGGGGTACATTTGTATGCTTGTGAAAATTCTCTCAAGCAACAAAACAAAGCAGAGGATTCTTCAGAAATGTCACATGGTTATATTTTGCCTTTTTTGCCTTTCTGAATGCCGGACCACACTGTAATCAGAAGTATTTTTAAAGCAAATAAAAATGTTGCTTCTGCAAACATAGGTGCTTAAATATTAATCGGAGCTCTACCGCAACCCCGCTGAAATGCTTAATGATTTTGTGTCTTTCGCTCACTGTAATTCGGATGGTGGTAATTAAATGCTGGTGGCAGCCGTGCTTGTCAGTGACTTGGGAGACTGCAGCAGGTGTTGTTCCCTTTTTTAGGACAACTACGCACTGGCAACTGATTTCTTCCCATCTGGAAGTGTGGTGAGACGTAAGTAAATGCAAAGAGGGAGATAAAACATGAGCTGTCCTTTGCGGGAGCTGTGAGTGACCCCTCTCTCCCTCTGCACATGGGATCTATGAGGAACAGCGATGCACGGGCAGAAGATGTGTCCAAGCCCCCTGCCACATGAAGAGTCTGATCTGAGAACAGCTGATGCCTGAACTCTGGGATTTTCCCTTTAAAGTAGTGAGAGAGTCACAGACCATACGGCTATTTGTTAACTATGGGATCTGGATCAGAAGTGTTTGTTTTCCATAATTAAATGACATTTGAATGTACCTAATTCTGCAGACTACCTAGATTGATTGCAAAGTGTGTGAAATGTATCTTAGCCCTAAAACTTCATCTAGAGGCCCTTTTTGAAGACTTGTCAGAGTTAAGAAACAAGCAAAAAAATATTTCTCTCTACTTCTGTTTTGTTGTTAGGTCTTGAACACAGAAAGAGGAAGCAAGAATGCCATTTAGGTGCATTACCCTAGCCAAAGGAATACATATAAACAATAAAAATTCCTCAAATGGCAAACCTTTAACCTTTCACAGGGTGGGTACCAACTTCCCCTTTTTTTTTATCCCCTTAGGAAAAAACTCTTCATTTTACCATTCCATTGCCTCATTAATATATTTGGTGCATTTTTGACTATGTTAATGTCAAACAAAATGCATATATAATTGAGCTTCGTATGAATTAAAATTAAATTAAGAAAAAACTATATAAGGATGGATGGCTCTTTCTTTTCAGGTCTTAATGATAAATTTTCTGTGAGAAACACTGCCTTTTGTTGAGAACAATTTCCAGTAAACTAAGATACAAAAATATTGAGGTTTATTTTTCCTTTCTGTCTACAGATTTACTTCTGTCTTAGAGGGTCCCAAACACTTGTATGCATTTAACATATGAGCATTTACTTTCCTTAGCTGCCTCCATTTTGAAAAACGATTTCATTTATTATTATGAACTTGTAGGTACATTTTAAAAGTAATAATGAAACGCTGGCTGGAAGATTGGGTATGCCATCTGTGAGGGTTGTTCTTCTAGAAGAAGGAGATAATATACTAGGTGGTTTAAGTGTGACTGACACAAAGCACTCATGTTTCAATACCGGCACAGCATTCAGAAACTACATTAGTGAACGAGGGCCACTGGCTGTGATGGCATTGACCAGTGAATTCCTCCTTTTTTCCCCACTGACCCTTGCTGGAGGCTGGCCAAGCATGTTCTGAGGCCTCTGGGACTTCCTGCCAGGAGAAATGCAGGCACGGGGAAGCTCCTCTGTGCCCAGCTCTTGCTCAGATATGAAGATGCCACTGTTGTGATGCAGATGCACCTGTTGTCTCTGTATTATAGCAAGGCAAGGGCAATACTACAGAATAACTGAGGTTGGAAGGGCCTTCTGGAGGTCATCCGGACATCTGGATCTGCTCAAGCAGGACACCTAGAGGTGTTTGACCAGGATGATGTCTTTTGAATATCTCCAAAGAAGGAGATTCCACAACTTCTCTGGGCAACCTGTGCCAGTGCTTGGTCACCCTCAGTGAAAAAGCGCTTCCTGATGTTCAGACAGCACCTCCTGCATTTCAACTTGTGCCCATTGCCTCTTGTCCTGTCACTGGGCACCACTGAGAGGAGCCTGGCTCTGTCGTTGTTGTAGCCTCCCTTCAGGTATTTATAGACACTGATGACATGCCCCCCTGAGCCTCCTGTTGTCCTGACCTCGCTCAACTTTTCCTCATGGGAGAGGTGCTTCAGTCCCTTTATCATCTTTGTGGCCCTTTGCCAGACTACCCCCAGTACATCCAAGTCTCTCTTGTACTGGGGGGCCCAGAACTGGACACAGTAGGCCCTCAGTTAGTGTTTCTCCTGTTGCAGCACCTTAGGCCAAAATAGGTTGGAGTGATTCAGACCACCAGGCCTCTGGAGCTACTCAGCCTTCTACTCAGCCTTAGTGCTGGTAAGTCACTGGAGATGAGCCGTGGGGCTGTTTCTCCCCAGTGGTTATGGGAGGCGAAGATGGAGAACAGTTTGAGGAGCTCATGCTGATGGCTGTGTGGGGCAGGATGGCTCACTAAGACCACCCAGCTCATGTTCTGTCCCAGAGGAGATGGAGGCAGGCTCTCCAAGCAGCACATGCTGCCTGGGCAACCCATGGCTGCTCACCACCAGATGGCTCAGTACAGTGCAGGACTTGCTGCTGACATCCTTTCCTAGCAAGGCCATGCCTTGCAGCAGTTTGTCTTTTCCCTCTCTTCTTCCAACCTACAAAGTATCAACAGCAGTTTCGCCCCCCACAGCCCCAGCCATCCTGTGACCTCTCCCATCCCTCTCTCCCTGGGAACCTTGCTTTTTCTTTTTTCTAAGGATGAGAAAGGTGTTATCTGTAATTTAGTTAGCACGTGGATTCTAAATTTATTTATATTTATGAAATAACAAATAATGGTTGAAACAACAAAAAAGTTAATGCAAATGTATGTAGGGTTGTAGATGAAGCTGAGCTGCATGCTAATATATGTGCGTTTTTCTCCCTGCTAATACAGCTCTTAAAACAGCTGAAAAATAAATTGTTGAAATTAGAATTAATGTATCATTACCCTGTAAACAAGATGCTACATAAGCTTAAGGAGAAAGAAATGGTATATAGGCACACGGGAATGATAAAATAAATATATATTTCAGGGGAAAAATCTTTCAAAAATAAATACAACATTGCTATATATATATTATCTTAACAAGCTAGCACAGTATTATGTTGAGGAATGGAAATAATCTTGGATGTATGCTGAAGTTTAACAATTAACAGATGCCTTAGAAAGGATAATTTGCTGATATTAAAATGTCTTGCGTATAAGTTTGTCTGAATTACTTTTTAGTTACATGTGCATTGTAAAGTGCGTATAAGGTATATATATGTTATTAGTTGTAGAAAATATTCCTTCCCCAGTCAATCTGTGAGATACTGTTTCAAATAAAAAGCTTTCTACTTTCAATTAAATCTCAACATTCAGTATTTTTTTCCCATACTACATTTCAGAAAACAAAGGAAAGAGATTTTTCTGAGTAACCCAATTCCTCTTGCCCCTCCCTGCCCCACTCTCTAGATCTGCATCAGGTGGGAGCTATCATGGGTTGCAGCAAGAAGCTGGTGCTCAGGGTGAGTAAATGAGGGTAGGGGAAAAGGTGCAAAGCCTTAAGAGGAGGGAAGCAGAGCATAGCTATTCTGACTTCTTATAAATAGCATCACCTGGCTTTCCAGGATGGTAGGGATGTTAGATCTTTCTGTTCTGTTCATCTACTACAGGCATCCAGTCTTCACCACCCACCAGCACAGGCACTGCTTTCTCTGAGCTTGATGGAAAACATTGCCCTGACTCCCCACCCCTGAGATCTCACAAAAGGATAGAAAAGTCTTAAGGCCTCCTGACTGAGGGGTCAGGCAATGGGTTATCACAAGCAGGCTGCACAGTTGGAGCCATCCTGGTGTTGGAGTATTGCTAGCAGGAGGAGGTAAGGAGGAGCATGGTCTGGTGCTTGCATGGCTTTCTGCAAGAGGGAGAGTAGTGTGTAGAGCAGTACCCACCTGTGGTGGGTGATCTCTGCCTTCTGTAGCGGCTTGCTGCTTTATCTGGGGGTGTGAGTAGCAGAGACAGCAGTGGGGAGGAGAAGGGACCTGCTCCCTATTTGCTATCAAGGAAGGAAAAAACCTACAACAGCGGCTGAAGACCACAGTGAGCAAGAAGGCAGTTTGGGTAATTGGCACTGTGTGCTCTGCTTTTCCAAGAACCGTTTTGCTGCCTTTCAGAAGAGAAGCAGAGTTCATACATTTAAAGAGGAGGAACACAAGAATAAGGCTGATAGATTCATTTCTCAGACCATGTCGTATTTTTGGATGCTGACAGGTTTTAACATGAATTATTGTCATCTAAGTTCACTGGTTGATTGAATTGTTTTGCCTGCCCTAAATGTCCCTCAAATGTACTTGTTCCACAAGGCTTGTCACCTAAGCACCTCTGCAATAACAAAAAATCTCTGTCATATCCTCTTCGTTTGTAGTCAAGACTTGGCACTGCTGTTACTCATCAATTTGGTGGCTTCAGCACAGCTTCTAGGTACGCTCAGGAAGGACTTTTCTCAAGGTGCACCTGAGCCAAGAAATATAACAATGAGAGAAGTTGTTACATAAGTTTGCCTCTCACCTGTAGTGGGGATGTGGTTGCAATGCTCTTGCATTATATTAGTCAATACTTATCTATGGAAAGAATCAAAGCAAAAGAGAGAAGCCTTGCTTGTCTCCTAATCAGTTTATTTCATTAGTTCTGCCTTTGGCCATTTCTGTCTATGTGTGGATGACTATGCGTTATCACAGACTTTCTTAGATTTCTGCTAAGACACCTGTGTTAAGTTTTAAAAACAGTATTTCCTTTCAGTATGAAAGAGATGCCGTGGAGCTGACAGGCTGGCTTTTATAACTCACAAGCATTGAGGATGGTAGGAGGCAAATAAGACTTCCCATTTCCCACTGGATTAGCTTTTCTTTATATGTTTGTTTAGAATGTAATATTAAAGTGGTATTTAGCTTTTAATCTCCTATTGAATCAAACGAGATGTGAGTGCTGATTTTGATTAAATCCATGGTGGCAAGAGCCGTTTGCAGGAAGATATTTCTTTGCAAAAGGGCCATGACTAAATAATTAATTAAACAATGATTCATTATTTTTCTTTTGGGCAACAGCAGGAAGAGCTCAATAGGATAAACATTCAGGGTATTGCTCATTAATTTAGAAGTCCCTTTTATGAGAACAATAAAGAAATCACTTGTCAGAAGATTAGTTAGTTGTTTGCTAGTCCTTGATTCTGTAGCGACGGATTGTGCTGTCTCCAGTGGTTTATATTATGTCTTTAGATTAGAAGCACTTCTGTGTAAAGTTTGGTCTTGGAGCTTGATCGCGTAAGAATTAAACTTCCATTTAAAAAGAAAAAGAAGGGAATTTCTGCAATCTAGAGAAGAGCTCGAGAATGTCTCTTGAGTCCCAACCATGATTAGGATGAGTTTACTTTGTATAATGGGGGATGAAGGTGCCTAAGGAGTATCTGCGAGATGAATAAATCCATTGGCCCCTGCTGGTGGGGGCCAGCACTGTAGTTCAGCACCAGTACCTGCACTGTACCATCCGTGCCTAAATCACTGCCTCCGTTGCCTGGTACTTCCACCACCCCCACAACCCTGATGCAGCTTGCCTTTGTGTGTTGGATGACCATACACTCATGAATCATGGGTGGGCTCCTCTGTGGGCATAGGTCTTATTGTATTAAATTAGCCCTTTAGGTAACCTGGCAGGAAGATATTACAACCTTTGTTCAGTATGGTTGTCCATAAATTACAGCATCCCTTCTGTCTGTTTTGTTTGATGTTGCCAAGCAAGAAGTCTGTCTCAATACTGGGAGTGCAAACTTTGATGCTGTTTTTTTTTTTTATTTTTTTTCCTCCTCCTGAAAAGCTGGCTTTTTCCTAATGGATTGCTAACACGGAATACTTACCATGCTGTAAAACCCTAGTAGAAACAAGATGCCTGTATTTCTTATCCTCTGGTGGCAAGATGAGCTCAGCATTTTATGCCATACCTGTGGGTTACGCTCCTAACTTGCCTAGAAGTGAAAACTACAGGAGCTTTATCTTCACCAGAGTCTTACTGAAGATAACAAATGACAGCTTTTAAACTTCATCTCCTTTAGCAGTGAAGAGATTACCAGTCTGCAAGTACCACATGAATGCCCTGAGTATCTTTTTCCTTCATGGTGACCGTATCCTTACCCAAGCAGTTCTGTGGCAAGTCATCACTCCTGTGCCAATACCACCAGTGTGGGAGAGGGAGAAACTCGAACCTCTAAGGAGACCAGGAGTGTTAATGTCTGTAGAGGAAGTTTTTGAAGACACTGTATCACTTACAATGTGAGGAATATGGGGAGGGGACATAAGCAATGGGATGGAAATCATAGCAGAAGCTGTGACTAGCAGTATTTGCTTAATGAGTCTAGAACAAGAGTAATGAGGAAGCACTGCCTGTGAACATCTTCCCTCCCATGCAAGGAGGTTTTCAGAACAAACACAGCTGAGGCGTGCCCATGAACTGTCATGCCATCATTACTTCAGTGGCGATGTAGCTGTTGGTGGGAGTGGGGATCTGCAAGGATCTTGAGTCCCATGAAGAATGGGAGGTTTTTACCCAAATGCCCTGTTGCTCCCTGCTAACTATATAAACCTGACTTTACACCTCACAAATACCTTGATCTCTAGAGTAAGAAGTTCAGGTTGCTCTCTGCCTTCCCAAGCAGGGCTTTTGTTCAAACATGCAAATAAAAGCTTGCATTCACTCCCACAGAGAGGTAGAAGTGTGATCATCTGGTCCTTATGCTTTTCATCGCATGACTATAAACAAAATAATGAATGTTGAAAAATATTTAGGCAGAGTTTAAATAAAAAAAAATAAGTTAAAAAGATAAACCAACAAATATTTTGAACAGGGATATTTATAGTTAGGTATATATACATATCTAGTGCAGATTGCATGCCATGGAATTCAGTGCAATTATACTCTCTCATATCAGCAGTGAAGATGACTGAAAAACAAAAAGAAAAGAAACAAAAACATTTCTGGTGTGTTTGAATCAGGTTTATTTTGGTGATGGCTTCTTGCTCAGCTGTGCACAACAAAACAAAGCCATTGTTATCCTCTCAGTGAGACTTGTGTTTACATGCCGTGACATTACCAGTACTGAATCATGGTGTTCTTCCACCTCTCCCAAGAACAACAGTCTGCCTACAAGTATTTAAGAAAACACAGCTATTATTGTTTTCTTATGTGTATTCATACAGTGAATATGGGAAGACCAAAAACACAGTCAGAGTCCTGTGGACACTTGTTTTCGTACAAGTGAAACTTACTGTAATTTGCTTAGAAAGGGTGTGTGTGTGTTGTTCTCACATCATGGAAAATCAGAAGCATCTTAGTACCAGTTAAAAATAATCCTCTCTTGTGGTCAGTTGGTGGGTGGAGGGTGCTTTGGGCTTGCTTGTAAAGACATTCAAGGCCGTGATCTGCTATCTGCTGCTCACAGTTAAACAGTTAGTAGCGTGCTGTGTTCCCTGCAGGGCTTTTGCTGAGTTCTGCCTCCACCAGAGCTGTCTCTGGATGCTTTCATCACTGCTTTCGTGTGACCTTATAGCTTCCCTGACTCATCAGAACTTGTTTCATGTCAGGAGACCACTTTCTTTGGCATCTAGCCTGCATCCAAATGACTCCTCTTGAGGCCTTGTCAGAGCACTTTAGGGATATGACATTTTTGCCCATGACCTCCTTTTGGATATGCATGTATCTCTGTTTAACCAGATAAAGGCTGCTCATACTCTTTACATCTAGACAAGTGCCTCTTTCTTACCAGGTGGGCCTTTGAAGACTTTCCTTTCCACTGGGCAGCTATTTCTGCCCACCACACCTGGCCCCCACAGAAGGAACTCATCTCCTATTGCAGTGCCTACAGCTGCAGTTAGGTGTATAATTTGGGGTATATGATGGCTTCTTACTATTGAGTAGGAAGCTACATGGCAGCCTGCCAAGAGTGATAGACGATCACTGAGCAGAAATTGCCTTCTGTTTACAGCAGTCGGTTAATGGTCATAATGCTAATGTAGAAGGAGTGGCTTGACTGAGCCTTTCGTGCTGAAATGAAGCCAAGAAAAGAAGAGGTGGGGTCTGCCCTGATTCCTGTACTTTCTAGGGAATACTAGGCTTCTCCAGTGAGTTTCTTCCCAGTGAGCATCATTCATAAACCAGAGCAGCCCCTGTGGAGGGGTAAGCCCAAAGACCAAATAACTGGTTAAAGGAGAGGGATAGTCTATGCCTTGCTTTTGTCCTGCTTAATGCACTACAAACCCATGCTTACAGCTACAGATCTGTTAAGGATCTCTGACCCAGTGGAGGGTGCTGTTGTCTATGTATCATCCTTTCTCTTCCAGATGAGGGAGAGATGAAGTGCTCATCGCCATTGCTGTGTTGTTTAATATATTGCTTAATGTAGACAGTGAGTATAAAGCAGCCCTTCATTTCATCAGTGTTTGATCCAACAAAGAATGATTCCCAGACCGTCTTCGTAAAGCTGTCCAGGACCTCACCCTGAACGTGGTATGACTTCGCTTCCTTCCAACATTGAATTGTGCTTGTCTGCTTCTCCCAGGATGCACAAGCCCCATGGGTCCTGGGTCCCTCTATTACCTCCAAAACTACCGGTAGATTTTAACCATCCTCTAGCAAATTACTTGAGGAGGAGTCATCTTCCTTTCCCTTCCTGGGTTTCATACTTACAAAACAAAATTACATTACTACGACTAACGAGCCCTAGTTTGGGTCCAGTCTCTGTTGCAATGGTTACACAGAAGAGCCTGATTTTTGCGTAGTATACCTGTGTCAAAGCCTCCTGTTTCCCATCAGTTTCAATGGCTGAGGGCGCAGACTGGAGCACGGGTGTTTGCTGTGCTGGCTGATGCTCTGCACCCATGTTCACCTAGTCTCAGTAGTGCTGAGGTGTAATAGGCTGATGCTCACTAACATCGCTGATAAAATTTCCTAAGTATCTCTAACTTTTGGAGGAAGGTAGCTATACTTTCAAGCCCACGTGAACTGGTGGCACTGAGAGGTACTGCTGAATCAGTACAACACCTGGGTAAACAGGAAATCCAGCCTTAAATTTGCAGTGGATGATAACAATTAAGTCCTCACCTACCCCTGACTCTTACTGCATGTGAGCAGAGTTTTGTAACTGATTAATGGGCCAGAACAGATTGTTTTGGAGGAAACCTGAGCAGATGTGCAGTGGTGGAATATGATCCAGGGGCTTGGTGTATAAATCACCAGTCAAGTGTTGTGAGACGTGTCTGCTTGGTGGGAAATCACTTTTGACATTCTAGGTACTCCGGTTGCTCATACTGAGACACCCAGGTGCCAAAGCAGCATCTAAGTGGAATAGCTGTAGATAACAAATATCAGCCAGAGCTGATATTGTAATATATTTGTTAATCCTTGTTAATCTGTGATTTAGATCCTAAATAGCCAGAGAAAGTGGCAAGAACTTCAATGGCTATGTCTGTAAAGCTCGATAATAAGAGAGCTGTTGTTCTGGGTGTGAGATGCAGCATGCAACAGGTAAGGGTCACAACATGTATAACCCACGGGTATTACCTTTAAATAGTAATAGTTATTGGAGAAATGTAACAGATCACTGTTATGAAAGATAGACGTCGCTTTTCCCATTTGTTCAGCCTTTTATGAGAAGAGATTTATTCTGCCTCAGCTGCCCAGAGAAGCTGTGGATGCCCCATCCCTGGAGGTATTTAAGACCAGGTTGGATGAGGCCCTGGGCAACCTGGTCTGGTGGGAGGTGTCCCTGCCCACGGCAGGGGGTTGGAACTGGGTGGTCTTTAAGGTCCCTTCCAGCCTAAGCCATTCTGCGATTCTGTGATATGATTCTATGATCTGAACAACTTAGTCTTGCTTTGCTCTGGATAAAACATTCTTCTTTCACTGACCATTATAAATACCAGCACACCTTTCTGTCCCTTGTGGAATCCCTCTGGCCCCAGCTGGAAACAGTGGCAAGCTGGCAAGCTACTTACCTTGGGAGTATTTAAAAACCAACAACGCAAATCTAGGCTTTTAGCTTTCTTCTCTGTGTGAAGATGTCACCAACTTTTTCTAAGCTTACTGTTCCCCACAGAGGTCCAGAGAATAGGCTTGTGTTGTTGTACATCTCTCCTGCAGATGTTGATGTATTGTTGACGCTTAGCTGTACATTGTTCTGCTCTCTCTGATAAGTTTTAATTGAATAGCGTGAGAGAGTGATTTAGCAGGGAAAACAAAGAGCCTGTCAGCAAGGTATTTTGCTCAACTCTTTCTGACAAGAAATAGAAATTCTAGCAGCGAATCTCCTGGCATAAGGGTCAGTCCTGTGCGACTGTTTCTGGAGCCTCACCTTCCCAGCAGTGTTCTCCCACCACTCAGCCGCTCCATTACCTCTTCTGAACAGACATAAGTGGAAGGGAGAGCTGAGCTGGACTTAACCTCTTGATCACTGGCAAGTGCATGCCTGAACACAAGTCATCAGTGCCATGCCAGGCATGGTTGTTGGTTTACAGCTCTGCCATAACATAGCTCAAATTCCGTTCCAGTCCCCGTGGCTTAACCTACATAGGATCATAGGAGACTGCCTTCTGCCCCAGGCCATCGAGTCCTGCTTTTGGGGTATGAACACATCTTGGGTTCCTTTCCATGGAGTAATCAATCTCCATTTACAAGTATTTAGATCTTCCTGCTCTCTTTCCTATGTCTCCCATTAGAAAGCTAGTCTGGAATCAAGTTGCATTGACAGGCCTAATTTGCAGGCTAAGTTTATTTGTTGCCTTTCTTTTATCTTCTGGCTCTTGAGTTATTGCTCTTTGGCTTTACTAGTTATTTTCCTTATTTTGTGCTCACAATGTCTTGTGTTGAGATTAAAAAAAAAAAAGAAAAAGCTCTGGTTCTTGCCAACCTCCCACTCCCTTCCCCCTCTCTTCTTTTCTTGGCTAAGTAGGGCAATCTTGGTGTACTCTTGTAACACAGGGCTTCCACTTTCTCTGATTTTGGTATCCCGTATCTTTCTCACACATAACCGATGCTTAGTTGCTTAACCTGTGCCACACTTCCTTCAAAATTCCCCAACCTCAGCTTCTGTTCCTGATCACAACAATCCAGTGGTATTTAAGAACAGTTTAAAGCTGTACAGAAAGCTGGCTGAGTACTGCAGGTTTATCCCTGTGAATGCAAAAAGTCATTCTATGTTTTTTTTTTTTTTTTTTTTTTTTTGGTAAGGTCAATGAATGTCATTTAGAAATCGTAACCCCTGAAGACAGAAGCTTTATTGGTACTGATAGCTAACTGTGAATATAGGTAATACAACTGACCAACACAAATAGCTTACGTTTTTTCAACCAAAAAGCTATTAGAAAGCTGTTAAAGTTTTTTTTTTTTATAATTATTATTATTTATTTTTTTTTAATGTGTCAAGCACACATATGTTCATGAAAAACTTCCATTATTTATATGGGTTATCAGGTGCAGTTTGTAGGCTGATGTCTGAAAATGTGCATGTGGAAATGCTAATTTGAAAACACTAAGTCTTGCATGATAGTCAGTAAAATAACCTGTGGGCTCTCCAAATGTATATTGCCAGTCTGTCCACACGTTGACGTTGCCAGCTGAGACCCCTGGCAGTGTCTCTTTGAAACTGGAGTAAAATCTTAAGTGGAGGGACTTTCTCCTTAATTTGTGTGTAAAGCTTTGTGCAACATTTTGACACCCTTGTAAATAATATAACAGGGCTCTGCTTATTTTCTTCCTTTCTTATAAGTGAGCAGTCTTTGTCACCACAGTAGACGAAGACAAACTCAGTAATATGTGAAGATTAAGGCTGGATGTTGGGGGTTTGTCCGATGCAGATCTTTTATTCTGTGCAAGCTCTATCTGCAAGTTGCAGGTGAAACAGCTATTCTAGACACTAAAAATACTTACCTGTTTATATTTGTTCTTCTCACTCACTGGAAATCATTTAAAAGGGGCTGGCAGATGGAATTCACGCGACAAATATGACTAAAAATAACTACGAAATGAACACAGCTCCTTGAGAAAATACACATGACTCTTATTTAGAGTGGAGGAGAAGATACTGAATGGTAATTGTAGTGTTATCTTTGAAGGTCAATTGTTTTCTCATTGCTGGGCCAGCTGTCCAAGCAGTCTTCCTACAATGGCCTCTTGGCTGGGGACATAAATCTCTCTCTAGAGCTCATGCTGTTCTTAATTTTTTTTTCTTCATTGACAAGAGCAGGATAGCTTACCAACCTTTATTGTTCTTGTCAGCCCAGGAATACTGACTATAGCATTATAGATATCCTCAAGAAACAGAATTTCAGGCTGCTGTGATCTGTTTTCTGCTCTAGTGGCTTCCACCCTTGGGGTAGTTATGATGTATGACGCTGATGTATTGGGCATTAACAGTTACCTCAGCATGGTGCTAGTTATGCTGTGTGTTGAATTCAAGATCCTCTCTCATCTGCAGCATCAGATCAAATCTTCTTTTCTAATGTCTTTGCATTTAGATACTTATCAACCATGAGCCTGTGGTGGAAGAAACTGCAGGGGCACAAGAGTGCTTCTCTGCCTCTGTACTGGTGATTCTCAGCCAGCGTCGTGAGATGAGTTGCTCTATTCTGTTTTTAACTACACAGAATCTGACTACAGGGGTAGGCCGGGCATCCAAGAGGTTTTCTTTTGTGTCATTTATATGGACTTCTAACCTGTTTTTACTCTTTGTGATGTACTGCAGCAGGATGGAAAAGAATGAACGAAAAGGACTGGGTCTGTCTGGCAGGGTGTGGTGTTGTCACAGTTGCTGTCCCAATTTAATAAAGTTTATTGCCCCTGGGGTGAAATGCAGTCTCTCTCCTCAGAAGGAGCACACATCCGTGGGTGGTGCTGTGGTGAGGGCAGGGGAGACAGCCATCATTTTTTTGGACCATCAGAAGCAGCTGTGCTGGATTAGAAGATGAGTCCATGTGGGTCAGCGTCACCATTTCTGGTAGTGACCAGCCACAGACTGTCATGAAAAGACTAAGGATCGGGGCAAGCCCAGAGTGATACGTCCTTGAGAAACCTTCCCCACTTACAGCCATAAGAACTTCCCACGTCAGAGCTTATATTGTTCTCTTTTCTGTTTTATAAGTGATTGAGACATCCTAGTTTTAAGCACAGCAAGAGCAATCACAGATTCTGCAACCAAATTATGTAGGAGATTTATACCAGAGCCTTGTGCCTCCTCCGTGCTCTGTTTTTTGCTTCTGCTCTACAGCAGTTACATGCACTGTCTGTAGGGGTTCCCCTGGTCTCAGGATCTGACTTCTGTCTAGCAGGCAAAATGTACTGAGTGTGCCCAGCCTGTGAGCTATGCTGGCACATTTGCAACACTAACCACATGTCAGATGCTTTCCATAGGGGTTTGTGGGAAGAGGAATTCACTGTGGAGAATGAAAGCCCACAGCAAAGATTAGTGGAAACCTTTTTTTTTTTTTTTTCCCCACAGCTTTGGGCTTCCCTTAGGTGTCTCTTTACGAATTCAGTCGCTACAACCCTTGTAGCAGTGGTTGCTGATGGTACCAGTGCAAGGAAGATAAAAATGGAAGAAGTAACCACAGACTGCTTGGCCCTGTGTGAACTACTTATCTTCAATGGCATGGGGATTTCCCTCCTAAGTAAAAGGAGATGCTCTTAAAAGGGTTATCTGGTCTGAGTGTATATTTGACTACAGCAGTCCAGCTATTGAGGTTCTGCTGCCTTTCCATAACCCCCAGCTGCTAATTTGCAAATATTATCGACATGTGCATTAAAACACACTCTTCGCATGTAGCTGTAAAATCAGAATAGCACCTGCGCTGTGGCATTTAATCCGCAGCAGTCACTTAGCATAGCAACTTAATTGTCATTACATAAGTGAGTCAGGTCATTCCAGGCTGGCACCTAATATTTGGCTGTGTCTTACACAAAGCTGTGTGCTCTGACTGGGATTTTTATGTTCAAATGTTGCAAAAACGAAATCAAAGAGTGATTCTGGTGAATGCTGTGCTGCATTTCCTTTTTCTTCACTGTATTCAAGATGCCCCTTCCCACCCACTGTTTTTTCCCATCAGGATCTGTCACATGATAAATCTACTGAAAGACTTGCATTAATCATGCCCCTGTGAATTATCCAGCAACATATTTCCTCTGTCAGTCAGCCTCCAATTTGAAACGATAAAGCCTGCTTGCTTGTGACTACTGCATTATCACTGGTTGCCTTCTTACTGGCTTTAGTAGCAGAATGAATGGATTTAGACTGGTTCATTTGTAAGTCCACAACGCATATTTCCTCCTTTCACTAATACTTGAAAGTTGGAAGTCCAGATGAAGCACAAGCAAGCTTTTCCAGAGCTGATTTAGAAAAGCCTGCTCTTGGCTACAGCTTTGCAGCAGTGTCCTGCCCTCAGAATCATTAAGGATCCAGATGAAGTTCACCCTTGCAGTATGATGTCAGTACTGTAATATTTGCATTAAAGAATCCAAGATTTTTTTTTTTTTTTTTAAGAATAAACTGTCCTGAATTGATTGAATTAAATCAGAGAACAAACACGCTACCTGTGTTGCATGTGCGGGAAATTTATTTGCTCTTTACAAAAACAAATTAATTGAGCCAACAAGTGGGATGTCAAACCTTTAACTAAAGAGAGGAGTATGATAAGGTAGAGAGAAAAAGGGGGAAAAAAAAAAAGTTAGGTAACAGATTATTTTGATACAAACTCTAATATGTGCGTTAAGGAGACAGTTTAGGTTGCTGGATACCCTGATGCATGGTGCCAGTTTTAAAAAAAATCATACTTCTGTCTGCATGACTGTTCCTATTAATGTTACAGATTATCCAGAAGACTGTAAATTTTTTTTTTGTTACATTCCTTTTGGGTATTTTAAAGCACTTTTGTGCAGAATAATTTCAATCTTTTCCCAGTGTACTGTCAAATGATTCTCTTGTTGTTTATGTGGATTTTTCCCACAGCAATAAAGATGGAAAAATAAAGAGTAGTGTAATTATTAAAACAATAAATGTTGCCAGGGGATATGGAATGGGAGAAGTGCTACTATTGTCTTTTTAATAGATTGCAGACAGTCTGTTTACTGTCCCTTTATATATCCCTTTCCTTTCCCTCCACTTAACCTTATATTTTTCTTGTATGTGAGACTGTTTTGTACTCTCTGAAAGTTCACCTGTTGCTTTCAAAGCAAAAAGCCCTGCAAGTGCTGGTTACAGGCCTGCTTCTGAACGCAGTTAACTTGAGGGAGTGCAGGAATACCTTCATCCTCTGGGGAGTTGCACTGAAATACCATTTACTGTAAAGGTTTTTTGAAAACAATGCCCTTGGACACAGGAAAACCTTTTAGATACCTAGTAGTTTATATTTATAAGGGGCAAAACACAAAACCTCTTAAGAGTCAGCCAGCAGTGCAGCTGTGTGGGGGAAACCCTCCAAGTTTCATTTATCTATTTAGGACCCAACTGTTTAGTGGTAGACACCACAAATTGCTAACAGCTTTTCTTCCTGTTTGAGATCATCTGGAGAGGAGCACCCTGTGGAAGTCTACAGCACCCAATAGCACTGACCTTCAGTATTAAAAAAAAGTATTTAAGAAACGAGTAGTGATACCTTCTGCTAGTCCCACATATTCTGTGAAGCTGGAAGTGTAAAGTATAGTAACACTCACTCAGGACTATTTTCGCATAGAGTTAAGTGAGAATGTTTATTCCCCTTCCCACCAGTATCTTAATGGCAGGCCACCACTTTCTCTTAACCAGTTCATTCCCTTCAAACTTTCAACACAGCAGATCAGTGTTTTTTTTCTCCTCTGGCACTGTTTCCTTGTGCACTTGCCAAAATTTGAAGTTATACGCTTTCTGTTTCTAAATAGGCAACTTCTGTTAATCTCCCATTTCTCTTCAGTTGCTTTGTAGAGAGCACTTAGCAGCAGCATTTCCAGCAGCCACCTTGTCTATGCAGGGTGCGCATTACTACCCCTTTGACTATGATTATGAACTGTTCTAGTTCATAATGTTTTTCACATTCTGGTCCTTGTTTTAGGTTGTACTTTTTGTTACTCTGAAGGTTGTAACTCCAAGTGTTGCAGAACTCCTTTGATTTTTAAAGTTTTCACTGGGTGTCAGGGCCTTGAGGGCACCATCAGGCCTTAGTGTGTCTGAACAGGCTTCCCCTCATGTGGGCTCTACCTGTAGGCCAAGTCTAGGTCCAGCCCTGGGGATGGGGCTGCCCTGGTGCCCTGCTCCTGGCTGGGCTGGTGGGACAGGACCTCCTTGCTAGACCTTGTCCTGACCCACCTAGGGAGGCCCTGGTTCCTGGCCCAAGGAGCTGCAGGCCCATGGCGCCCTGATTCTGAGCCGCGTGTGGCCTTTGTTTTCCAGTTTCATTTTTAAGTCATATCTTGTTATTTCTATCATGCTCACAGTGTGAAACCATTGTCCGTGTTCCCTAAGCTCCGCTTTGCTTTGGGTTGGGTTCGTGTGTTTTGACAACTCCTCCAGAAGTTTGTTTCCCTGTGCTTGGACCTGAGCCACAAGCATGACCAGAGTCCTGTCAGTATTTCAGTCTCCCAAACCTGCCCCTGTTCTTTGCATTAAAATGTGCACAAACCTTTTGGTTTCAGGCCTCTTGCCTGAAAGCATCTCTGCCAGGTATTTATCTGGTGTGCAGGCCTCCTCCAACTCCTATAGTTGCATTTCATAACCTCCTGTACCTGAAATAACTAAAAGCTCTTTAAAATGTCAAATGATCAGAGTCAAAGCCTGTCAGGAATGGAGCTTGTCAGAGACAAAGCTATCTTCTGATTACCTTCCACTTTGCTGGCACCCATTTCTTGCTGATACAGAATGAAACTCTGTTTAAATCCTTGGCAGTAGCCTCTTATCTGTCTTTCCATTTCCCATGAGTTTCATCTCTGGCTGGGGTTTGAATTGCTCTATTCTTATAAGGTATTTTCTGGGTTTGCTTTGTCTGCAGGACCATGTGTTATTCAGCAATCACTTGTGGCCAAGGGAGTCTGCTCCATCCAGGGTGGAGCTAACAATTGTAGGCTTTTTGGGTGGCCTAATACCAGAGCACCTTAAACAGATGGTTCCTCACTAATTGCTTTTGCTTAGGAGCCCAGGCAGTTATTAGGATAGTCACTCAGAAGATCAGCTAGTGGCAAGCTGACCTTAAAGTCTGTTATTTACCCATGTGTGAAGGTTACTTCTGCACCATCCCTGTGACTTATTTTTCTTTCTACTGCTTGGAAGTGAGCAGTCAACTGACCATTTTTAATCCCTGGGGCTCAGTTCTCTAAGTAACATTGGTTTTATAGCAGTACAGTTTCTTTCCTGGTTTACATGTGAATTGCCTAGGTAAGAGAAAGATCGAAGAGCTCCTTTCCACCCATTTCTCTGTGCCTCTGGGGGAGTAACGTCTGGGTCATTCTGAGCACAAAGCCCTTCTGCCTCTGATAAAAGCAAGAGGCAGATTGAGCTCCACGAGATCAAACGAGAGATAACAACTGTTATCAATCACTTTCCTTTTCCTAGAAATAGCAATTCATCTAACCTGTCTGGGGCTTTCTAAAGACAGAAAGGTTGCGAGAAACAAAGCAGCTTCTGTCCAAATCTCAAGGCAAAATATGAATGCTGTTGATAAATGTTTCAAAACTTGGTGTCTCATTGAGGACTGCTCTACTGGCTGTTCCTGTGTAGTGTGATAGTTTTTATACAACTTTGCAGTTTTTTGACTGGGACGTTTTTCTT
This sequence comes from Anser brachyrhynchus, assembly GCF_964034855.1. Lineage (NCBI taxonomy): Eukaryota > Metazoa > Chordata > Aves > Anseriformes > Anatidae > Anser > Anser brachyrhynchus. Next base: position 80,308,685 of record NC_137695.1, on the reverse strand, counting down.
GACGAAATGTATTGCCCTTTGCAAGCCAAGACTTTGAGAGCGTTTATGTCCCGTTAGTTTAAGCCAGCACTGCCCTCTTCTGGAGGTGACGGCAGGCCATTTCAGCAGGCAGGGTGGTCTTTCTGAACATAAGCTTCATCCAGGACCTGGCATTGACTCAGCAAAATACTTATTCAACTCGTAAAGCACGTGAGTAGTTCTTCTGCTTAGGTGCTTAAAGACGTCAACACACCAAACTGATACCATAATACTCTGACATAATAGCTTCAGTGGAAACACTTGTACATAAAAATCACATGAATTTATACCACAATGAACTGCGTCTCTGAATCTTAAATCCTGAGGGCAGCTTCTTATTTAATACTTGCCAGAGGGTGTCACATTTCATTAGCCTATGACAATTTGCCCACACTGAGCATCTGCTCTTCAGCTGCCTTGTAACCACACTACCTCTAATCCAGTGTCCATAAATGTTTCATAAAACTCACTTCTTTCTGGCAAGGTCCAACTCACAACAGGGAATAGATGCTTGTTGTTGCTGGAGGAGGTGGCTGTGAATCTCAGCTTCCTTGTCAAGAAGAAGCCCAGGCGGCCACAATGTCAGTGCCTGTTACGTGCATGCTGGATGCGCGCTGTAAGGTGCTGCAGTGTCCTGGCCTCCTGATTATGCCCGTGAGTGGTTGAGTGTGCCTGGGACATGCACGTGGACCTGACAGCTAGCGGAAAGTACAGTGAATTGCACAGTTGAAGTCTGCCAATACTTTGTATAGGTTGTGCTTGTGGAGGCTTTGAATTTTAAGTTACCAAACAATTTGCATATATATATATATATATTTTTTTTTTGAGGGCAGTTTATCTTATGCGTTGTGATATGCTCAAGTGGTTGTAGAGTCTGAGCAGCAGAGCTAGGTTAACTTTATGACTGTCACCAAGCCCAGATTTCACTTCGAATATTTTATGTGATGCATTTGCAGCCCAGAGAAATTTGTACCTTTCTGACAGTGCTGACTTTCCTGAAAAATACGGTGTGGGGGGTTGAAAAGGAAACACCAAACTTATTCAACTAAACTGAAAAGTATGGTGCCATATCACTCTATAGCAATTTCAGTCAAGAGCTAGACAGTGCTTTTCAAGAATTAATGACAACTGATTTACAATATCCTCACAAGATCTAATGTACGTTATAATAACACCACCATGCTAAGTGACTTACACTAAGTCATTCAGTACCTCATCTATAATTCAGGTTACCTGATGTCTAATTGCATCAGAAAACATAGTCTTTTTTTGGGTGTGATTGTCTACCAGGATTGCTAAACAAATGAGAAATAAATTTTGTTGATATTTAGTAGAGTTTGAGTTAGACATTTCACATCTTTTCTTTTGATGAACTTCCTAAATTTATCTCATGAATCAAAAAATAGTGGATCTTTTAAACATTATTATGCCACTGACATACGAAAATATTGTGTAAAATACTTTCTTTGTAAGTTTTACTTCCTGATTTTTAACTCTTGGGAATTCTGAGGAATTATGCAGAAGTTTGAAAGTAGATATTTATCCAAATGAGGTTTCCAAGTTCTAAATATTTCAGTCACTTCCATTAATTGTCACTATCACTTTGTTCAACAGTACCTTGACATTGATGTATTCTGATTTTTCTTTTCAGGTTGGCCAAATTTTTCAAAGAGAGGTGTATCTGACAACATGTTTTGGAAATGTTCAGCACATTGTGATAGCCTTTCTGATTTTCCTACAGACAACAAATGTTTATTTGTCTTTGCACTATCTGTTGTGTGAGAAGATGCATACAGGGAAATCTCTCCTGCCAGTGTAAATTAGCAGTAACTCAGTCAAAAGCTGTGACTCTTGACTGGTGTGAAACTGCTCTGAAGAACTGATTCAAGGGTAATAGGAATTAATAGGAATGTTCCCATCGACTTCCACGTGCTTTGAAGTATGTCATGGGCTGATGACGGTGGTGAGCTGTAAGAGGGAGAGGAGAGAAAATTCTCAGAGGTTAATTTTAGAATGCGGAGAGCAGTTATCCTTAGTACTCCTCTAGGGTCGAAAGGGAAAACAGGGCTTCTCCTCTGGGCTTCTCTTCATTGTCACAGCTCTTTGAGTCAATAGTTTGCATTCTGCTTTAGTTCTGGCTTCCTCATGCCCTAAAAACTCCACTGAATCAGTAGTTCCCCACCCTTACTAGCAGTGTTGATCAGTTTAAATTATATTTCAATGGCTTTTGCTGCAATAGTTTAACTGAAACTACTGAAAATCCCATATAAATAGTATCCAAGTATGTTTTTTTATAGGATTAATCATACTGGGGATAATAAGGTACCTATTTCTTTCAATAAGGTCAACAATATTTTCAGAATTTTCAGTATTGAGCAATGTGAAAAAGCTATGAACATGCATAAGGAGTCAAGAACTGTGTCTCTGAGCCCATAGTTTCGTTGCTGAGATACCTGCATAAGCAATAGATTTTTAAATAAAAGTGTAATGTCTTTATGTCTTTCAGACTCAGTGTTTTTTTTTTTTTTTTCCTTAACAGTAGTTGATGTGGAAAAAATCTATAACAAGCTTCAGCAACAAAATGGCAGCTGTTCAACTCCAAGCTAAGACCCCTTGAAAACGAGCGTGGTGATACATCACGGAGCCTGTGTGCTACATGCTGCAGCTATGCTCTGCATAGGCAGGTTTTAGCATTGTGGTTTGTCATGACGTAAGTGTATTTTTCTTTTCATCTGACAGAATAGTGTTAATTTCTCCTGCAGTACCGTGCTGGAAGATGAAAAGTTTTTTGGCTCCCATGTGCTATTTTATAATACAAGTAAAAGCTGTGCAGGTTTTAAAAATTATGTTTGGCCTTCATTATGTCAAGATTTCATAGTGTTTCGTACAGATTTTTATAATATTTCTGTGGTTATTACAAGCAGGTAATTACTATGGAAATTATAGACTGTGCTTGAATGTTTAGAGTGAGAAATTATAGATAATTTCTGGTACGTTGGTCCAGTTTCTATGGTAATCTGAATAAGTGTGAATTAATTGCCTGTTGTTGCCATGGTTCTTTATGGTAATTCCAGACTGTTAATGTTTGAAATATACCAGGTTACATTTTATTCATGTCTTCAGGACTTGTTAACATGCCTCTTAGGACATTCCAAAGATTACTGTCATCTTCTTTCCCCTGTTTTTGACTATCTGAGGATGTTAACACGAGGAGTTGGAAGATAATCTTTAAGAAAAGCCTTCTAGCCACACTGGCTTTTACTTTACAGCTCAAGCAGAAGTCTATTAAGGCCAATTCCCCATTACTACTCTAGGCTCTGGTTGGGGCCCATATTCTTTTATGTGCAGCAGTGATTGGCATGCCATTATTTTTGACTTGCCTTTTTTTCCTGCTGTTGTTAACTGGTGGAACTGCTACTAGCTTCAGAAATGTCTTGGGCAAAGTAATGACCAAATCAGTGCAAAAGCATCGGATCCTGCTAAACAGGAATTTGAAAGAAAAAAAAGAAAACACTGGAAAATGAATGTGTTCACACCGAAAGAAAATAACCCTCACACTGGCATTATCCTCATGTCTGCTGGATCCGTATTCTTGGATGATGACAAAGAATTACTGTACCCTGAATGGAGAGGTATAGCAGTGAAAAATTGCAGTGCTCTTTCTTAGATGGTAATCATTGTGTCCAAGACAAGAATTCATGGGGAATGTAAGAGATCATCAAGGGGTGAAATCTATAGTCCTTTTTGTGTTTGGCAATGTGGCAGATAGGCATGTGCTATTGTGTAAATTACAAGAACATGTAGACTGCTATCCAACATGTTCTTAACTCCTAGCCCTGTGAGATTCAGAACAGACTCAGGCTCTGCTTTATTTATTATTCGGATGAAATTATGTGAAAAACTTGGCTATCTAAGCATCTATCTCTTCCCACCGTGATACTTAGATGATTATGGTTCTGTCATAATAGTCATCATTAGCTACACACAACCCCTAAATTAATTAATGCTATTCAGATTACAAAGTCAAGTATTCAGGAAATGCCAGTTGAGTTTTTATATGACAGAATTAAGGTATTTGCCTGTGCAGGCTTAACTCAATCCCCTTGTGCTTGGGCTTTGTGATCCAGCCTTTGATTACATGATTGCATACTGTTTTTCCCACATTCAGTGCCAGGATGGCCAGTGCTCTCTTTATAAGCCAGCTAATTGATATTTTTCGCTCATACTTTCTTAGTGGGTGGTGCCAGGATTATTTATGATATTCCAGTCAGACACTGTAGATGTGTTAAATTCCCTATTATCTACAAAGACAGTGAGGATGCTTATCACCAGAGCATTCTCAGAAAAATGACATATAAAGAAGAAAAAGGAAATTCAGGAAAGTTGACAGATTCACTATAGTAATCCTTCCAAATCCCCATTGTTCTGAAAAATGCGGAGCAGGGGGAAAATTTTAAATGTTTTTTTTTTTTTTTAAAAAAAAGAAAGAAAGAAAAGAAAATCCCATTTCATTTAACATTTCAAAACAAACCTTTAAATCTTCTTCTTTTGAGAGCAAGATATCTTTAGTAACTGTCTTAAAAACTAACAAGAAAAAATATTGAAATGATTAAATAACACACATACACAGTTGCACCAGACAGTTGTATTAGATTGAACAAAATGTTTTGGGTTAACCTTAAGTAAAATGTGCTCATAATTGGAAAATATCTGTTTTGACTGGATTTGAAACAGTTTTTTATTGACTTCCTCGTTTTAGCTGGTGTGTTCAAAAATCAATTATATTTGCCATAAAATATGAGAGTAACTGATAGTAGCAGTAGCTTCTCCATTCATCAAAAAGATTATGAAGTGGTCTTATCGCTGGGCATAGGTACTTATTGATGGGAAATAGCTTACTTCTGGGTAGGAGAGCTTTTCACCTCCCACAAAGGTGTAAAAAAGATCCAAAGATTAAATGAGGTAAGTTCTATCTTCAAGTAAAAGGCAATTGCTTAGTAGCGAACTTAGAAATTATTATAAAAGCTGCTCAGGGAAGTGGTGGATTCATCACTTCTCAAAGTGAAGTCGTATTTTGTTTTATTTTATATTATCTTTAAATTGAAGTTAAAGCCATTTCTGAGAGGGAAAAACTTATTCAGCTAATCCACATTTTGGGAAGAATGCTGGAGTGCCTGGATGCAGAGCAAGTTTTTCCTAAGCCATTTGGCTGGTGCATTTTGTTTGCCTGATTTGGGGTCATATTGATTGTGGTGTTTTAGGGATGACAATTTATTTGTGTCAGATGTGTTGAGAACTTGGGGGTTCTGGTCTTTCTTCCACATACATGGTCTGATGGGGACACCTTGAATAGATCCCAGGCACAAGTTGTACTTTGACTTAACACTCAAAAACATTATTCTAACTAAAATATTTAGCTTCGGTATGAGAGCTGCTTCTGTGTAGGAGAGAACATAGTGGTCCTCTCTTGCCTTGAGTTCTGTGAAAATCTGCTTTGAGTAACAGTAGGGGAAGATGGGGAAAATACCCTTTGCCAGAAGGTTTCAGAGATATTTGCTAATAGCAGGGCTCAGTAAACTTGGTCTTAGGTGGAGGCATGAATGCTTCAGTGAACAAACTCTTTCTTCCCTTCTTTTCCTGTCTTCTTGTTCCTTCTCCTCAAATCTGCCTCAAAGGGAGCCATTGTATGCTTGATAACACGGAGAATCAAGCAACGAAGTCCTGGGAGTGAAGTGTGAGTTTAAGTTAGGAGATAGGATGCCTGGGGACTATGTGGAAACTTTGGGGTCTGGAGAGATGAATTCTGGATCTGTAGGTCATAAAGACGCGGAGGTGGCTGGCTTTTGCAGCCTGGTGTCTTTCCTCGTGTGACCAGTGTTACAAGGTCTCTCTTGTGTCACTGTACTTCCTTGGCTCTTTCTGATGCTTGGTTCAAAAAGAAAACAAGACTTTAAAATCATTGTCATCTGAGGAATTTGCCCAAATGGTAAAATAAATGCTTGCAGCCAGCATTGCACAATTAACTTCTATTGTATTTCCAGATATTTTCTTAGGTTTGGGTGTTTTAGTGTGAAAGTAGAGATGCATTTTGTGGTAAAAGAATGCAATTATTTTCTTCTTTGTTTCTCATCTCCTAGGTGTCTGCTCTAAGCTTTCCTCTGTCAACCAACTTAAAAGATAATACAAATAAATAGATATTTTGAGATTATAATGCCTTATCACATTACACATCAGCTTGTTATGACACAGCTTACAACGTATCATGTTACGCACCATTTCTACTGACATAATAGAATAAAGCCAAATAAAAGTGAAATGAAGATAGACAAATAGAAAGTTGTATAGGCAAATAACGTAGTATTTTGAAATTCTTTAACAGAAGAGGGAAAAGAAGAGCTCCTAAAGGTACTGATGACTCTGGGAAAGGGTTCACCCAGTTTCACCCAGTGTTTTTATCCCCAAAGACCAGCTGGTGGCAGAAGAGTGCAACACACGGTTTCCAAACTCACTGAAGTTCTTATCTGTAGTGGAGGTGTGTTTGCTACCCCATAAAGAGACAGATGCCTGTTAGGAGATATCTCTGCCTTTCTGGTGGGTGAATTGAGAAGGACAATAAATCTGTTAATGAAAGGGAAATGTGTAAGAGGCCACAGCCATCTCTGGGATTTCCTCCTGCTGTGGACACTGTCTATCATCTGTGAGTTTCTATGAGGCCACCAAGTACAAACCACATTCTCTAGATGGGGTGACCCTGCAGAAATTCATAACTACACCCAACCCTCCTCTGCAAATTAGTTGTCCTTAGCCCTGGCTGCTCCTTTTGATCTTATAAGATAACCAGGATGCATAGTCCTAAAAGTCATCCAGCCCCCCTAACTTCAAGAGGAAAATCAAATGGTTATTTACGATCACTCTAAATAAGAAAATCAACAACAAATTGTGTACCTAATTTCTTGTTTAAATTTGTCTTCAGCTACTGGTTAGTATTTTATACTTCTCTTTTAATGGATTGCCAGTATTTTCTGTTAGGAGTCTCTTCCTCACCAAAGCAGTTACTTCTTGATCTGTTGTTACAGGGATTGAGCTCATTGCCTTTAGCACTGTACAGCTCTTGTTTTTTTTGGCAGGTTTTATTTTTGGGACCCATTTTTCAACATCCTTCAAGAAAGTTGGCCAACAGAACTGCATATGAAATGAAATGCACAGGAAATAGAGGCAATACTACCCCCTTTTCTTCCTAATTACTGTATTCTTTATGGATCAGGGTATCTTATCAACTCCCTTTATTACAGCATGGGAGTCTGCAAGGACTTGTTTGTTCGCTGTGGCCATGAGAAGTTTTTTTTCCCAGTCCTTCAACTGTGTAAGGCATAGATTGCTCTGACAGGAGGGCATGGCACTCTGCGCTTTACCTTACTGTCCCCCTCAACAAATTTAATATGCAGTGACTATTTTATATTTATTTCTGAATAATTGGTAAAAGTATTTGAAAGTAGAGTTTGTAAAAAACTCTAGAAAGTAGAGTATTACAAATGGGATCTTCTTTCAGGGTGGGAAGGGCCAGCTCACCTGCAGGTCTGGAACTTGAAAGGTGTGCATGCTTGGGAGCTCTGGTAGTCTGGGACTGTAAACTACCTATAAAATGCAAATTTGAAACAAATTTGCATTGTAAACAATTACTGTATAACTATATTCAATTGCCCTGTCTTTCAAAAAAGACATTTTGTCTTTCAAAAAATACATCTATCTTTTATTTCAATTTTATATTATTTAATACTTAGGGGAAAGTGAGCCAAATGACTACAGAGTGACTTGAAAATATCCTTAATGTGATACAGTGCCAAACCCATGAGAACTGCAGGTCTTTTGATTCCTAATCTTGGGACCCATTGCCTTGTCTTCCTTGTGTCTGTTTTCTACTTCACACATAATTCAGCTAGAAAGTTCTGTGTGTCCTTTCATCTTCTGCCATCAAAGAGAGGATATCCTGTGATCTGCCCATGAAGTTTGCCATGGACTGTCTGAGGCTCCCTAGTGGATGGTTACAAGATTAAGTGCCAAGTCCAAGTAGCACAAACTCTGTAGAAGGGCTGTCGTCTTCAAGCTGAATTCACTTCTCTCTTCACACGCAGAGTCCCTCAAATGCCCTTTCTCTTTTTTTTAAAGTACATTTTCTGCATTTCCAAGACAGTGTTGAAACATCCTAAAGTATCTGCATCCTTTCTTACAACTAACCCCTTTGGGAACCTCGTGGCTTGAAACATGGGACTTGTATTTGTGCTTGGGAAGTTCCTTTACACGACTCAAAACGGTGCAGGAGAACTACAAGTCCATGAGAACAAGGATCTGTCTGGCTGCAGCTCTCTCTTCATCCTCATGAAACAATTTCTCCTGACATTCAATAAATTAAGTCAGCATCCTTCAGTTCTTTGTCTGAGACTTCACTTTCTTTAACACTTACTTAACAGCTAATGCTACCTTTCTTCTTTCTTAGCATCCTCTGGATAATTTTCATGCCACAAATAGGTGTGGGATTACTGTTGCAAAAAGTCATTAAAAGTCAGTGATTTTGTCACAATAGCGTGCTGTGTGTGAGGATAATGCTGTTCCAGTTTGATGACCCTGAGAGGACCCTGCTCAGCTTTCTGAGCATTGCTTATTCTCGTTGCTAAGCTGAGAGTCTAAGTGACACTCAATATTGAAATCAGAAAAATGATTTACTTGAATAAGAATGACATTCCAAGAATGTACCACATTGTATCCTTACCACAGTTTTAGATAGCTAATTGTTAAGGAAAATCCGGAGAGAAAAATAATCATTTTAAAATGTACTTTTAAAAATACATTAACGCAATAAGAATCATCCAATGTATGTTCTGCAATCTGTCACAGGTGTTTTTCCTAGACATGTTATAGTTCAATCAAATGTTATATATTCAGCTGAGAGATGACATCTTCCTCCTTTCCACAGGCCAGGGCTCACTGGAATCTTCTGATTCTTGTGGTCTTCCAGTCACTTAGATGATGTGTGTCTGCAGGAGAAGCTCAGATTTACCAGAAAGTTGTATTTTTGTCTGTAGAACAACAGCAAAAAATACTGGGAAGAAAAAAAAAAAACACAGTCCATTCTTATTAAAAGACAAATGAGTAAATAAATGTGCACTTCCAACAAACTAACCAAAACTGCAGTGTTAAATGACCAGAGCCTCCCCAGGCTGGTGGAGAGCTTGTGAGCCACAGGCTGCAGACGCTTTGCAGCAGAGCTTGCACCGATGCTAATGGGAATCACATGTCTGGCAGGAGGGCAGGAGTAGTCCTAAAAAACAGTTTCTCAGAGAGATACCATTCTGGCAGTTTCTTTGTGTCGCTGTACAATGTTATGTTATGGTTTGGGGGGATGGAAAAGAGCATCAAAGAGGTTGTACAGAGGTGGAAAATGAGAAACAAGTAAAAAGGTCACAATGAAGGTGAAGACGATAGGATGTTTTAATAACTTTTCTCAGGAGAGAAAAGAAATGTTCTGTCTTGTTTGCCTCACCATGTGTGCAGCCCTGAAAAATACTGGTGCTCTTTTGGAATCAGAAATGAGTGTGCTTGTGGTAGAAAACTCCATACTTCTGAGGGTAAGCAAAAGCTGGAAGTTTTATTTTTATTTTTATTTTTTTGGTTGAAGTGGGCGGATTCTGAAAGTGCATGGAGGCAGGACCTGGTTTAAGACCTAAATGACCATCTGCAATGCCAGCCCTGATGGGTGCTATCACTGCGGTTGGGCTTAGTTCTCCATCACACAGTCTCAGGATTCCCTCTATAACTTTGGATATTTTCAAGGACATTCATGGTGTAGGTTCATGGCTCAAAACTGGGAGGGACTGTGAGCGTAAGGATGGCTAAGAAAGAAGAGAGGTGTGTGTGTGTGTACACACATACACAATCAGAGCACCTCAGAAGCATAGATTAGAAGTAATTAATGAGATAAGGTGATGAGGATGGTGGTTACAGTGACATAAAGACTAATAACAAAATGGATTACTGGAAAAATGCTAAATGAGAGACAGGATGGGAAAATAGTAGAGGGACCTTAATTTTCTTTTAGTAAGTAAACTTTCCTGCATCATTTTTTTTTTTTTTTTGCATTTAATCTGTGGATCAGAATTGTTGCTGCTTTTTTACCTTTGTGAGAAGATGAATCTATGGTGTTCATGCTTCTCTAAGGAAGCTGGCCAAGTTCTGCAGAAACTAGTGGAGAGTCACTGGCTCCAGTTCACTGTCTGAGTGAAGGAAGCAATGAAAGTTGGCTGCTTTGACGAGGAGCTGGGTCTGATGGGACAGTGTGTGTTCCTGGTGCCTGTGTTGTTACTAGCAATTACAAATCAGGCTTTCTGTCACTCTGTGATGTCAGGGTGTTAGGGCTTTTCCCCTTTCCAGTTCTCTTTCAAGCCAATCAATGAACTGAAATGTTTCTTTTCAGGTACTAGTATCCAGCAAGCCCAAAGATGAGAGGCCAGCAACAGCTTTTGCCATGCTTATCTGGATGGCATTTGTGGGCAGCTAGAAGAGAGTCCTTCCAGTTCATCTGACTGGATTTACCTCTTGGACAGCTGTGAAGAAGCTTCATACATTTTTCTATCTATTTCCAGGATATCTCAAAGATGACTTGCAATTTTATGTCAAGGGAGGGACAGAGTGTGTCCAGAGCTCTGTTATTTCTCTGTAAGAACAGGGCAACCGACTTGAAGGGAAAGCTCTCTCATAATGTTGTGCTATTGCAGAACTAATGAGTACAGCACTATCACCCCAGGAGTATAAAGCCACTTTTAAGCAGGTGATAACCTTCTTTATAACTTTCTTGTCCCCCAACTGAATTTCAGCCCTTGCTAACTTGTTCAGTGTTTTGGCTATTTACTCCAGCCACTCTTTAACATCCAAAGATCTCTGGCTTTGGCTTTCTTGCAGAAAGAAAGACAAAAAAATAATTTCATTGTTACCTATTTTTAATTCACCAACACTCGATGCTCTGCATTGCAGGCATTAAAGACTCATCTGCTGTGAGCACAAGGACATCTTTGTGATAAATGTACCCATAATACCTAACAGATGAGAAGGTAGCAAAATGGCATAAAATGATATTAAAAAGATAGTATTAAAAATGCAAAGTCAAGCTTGCGGAAATGAAGAAAGACTGGAATTCATGCTCAGTTGAAGTCTTAGTTTGGTTCCTTTCCATGGAGTATGCATTTCGATTACTATGTGGTCATGTTTTTTTCACAGTCCTCCTGCCTCACCCAGCACACTTGGTGCTCGCTCATTCGCAACGTACCTTCTAAAATACTGCTTTTTCCACTCTTCCTTGATATGGGCTCACATGCTTTCCCAGCAACACGGACTTGTTCGTTCTTCTTGGGCTTTCCTAAGGTGCTTGTGCTGGAATAACCTTATAGATTTCAAACAGTAAGGAATTTACGTCTTTCAAGTTGAGGGGATAATATTATCCACATTCTACTGACTGCTGTCTGAGACCTGAAGATTAAAGCCAGTGGCATCAAAAGCAAATCCAGCAGCAGAGAAACAGGTTGGATACTGTTCTTCAGTTTGACATTGTTTCTTTAGCTGTGAAATCTTTTTGCTCCTCCTTCAGTTTTCTACCTCCTTACCGTTCGAGTTGTCCTATGTCAGTAACAGAGGAGCTGGGCTTTCACAAACAAATGACCTTTCCACCACAAAAACTCAGTTTGTCCCCAGAACAGGTTTATTCTGTATAATTAAAAGACAAAAGGTGAATTGTGAAACTCACATTGTACATTCAAGGAAGATTCCAGCTAGCGACTACTGTGTTTGGAAACCTTGTCTGATGTGGGAGGCATTTCAGGACGCACAGCAACCAGCACAGCTGAGAAGAGTGTCGTGTAGTGCCCTCACATGGTAGCTGTACGGTGAGGAAAGTCAATGAAGACAAGACAAAATCTGCAGAAATAAGATGACAAAAGGGAATAGTGAGAGTTTTGAAACTGCAGAAAACACAGGGAAAATAATTGAAAAGTAAACAGCTAGTAAAAGGCTGGTGTGGGAGATTCAAAGACTGCAGAAAGGGCTTAGCTGTGCATTGGGAATGGACCCAGAAAAGGGGCCTATAGTATACACTCACGTAAAAACAATGAAAAACAAAGGTAATCTTAATTACGTATCAGTGAAAACTGATGTGGAACCAAGACGCTTAGAAACGTACAAAGCAGCAAAATGAGTACCGAGAGAAAACAGATGGTTACTTGCTTCTGAAGCTGGAAACAATCAGGCAGTCACACGGGAAGATGAGAAATGCCCCTGCAATACTTCTGTAGCCCCTTTGTGTAGGTTTGCAGTACTTGAGACCTATCTGGTGCGCTGGAACTTTTAGAGGAGATTTTGGGTAGCACAGTGCGCTGGAACACACTGTAAGTTCTCGTACACTTTGAAATCTACCTGTGGCAGGACAAGTAAAATAGGCTTAATGATCTTGTAGTTCTCTGCAGTCATTTGAGGGGCATAGACTTCTCTGTAAATGTCGTAGGAGTACAGGTGCTGAAGGTGGAAACGAGTTTTCCATTTAAGGGATGGAGAATGGCAGTGCATTTTTATGATGATATCTCATCTCCAAGTTACAAGGAAGCTGTGATGGGCTAAAAAGATACAACTGCTAGATTCTTGGCTGATTTTCACAATTGAAAGCAAATTGCAGCACTTTTACAGATATATGCATGATTTTCCCTTCCTGGGTTTGGTTACTGTGCATCAGGGTGAGTTCTTACAACATTTCTGATGCGAAATTTAGCTCCTCTTTCTTGCCAAAGCCTAGAACTTGTTGAAGAAAACTTTTTTAAACAGAGCACTTAATCTGGAAACTATTCTTTACCGTCACACACATGCATCCATCCTACAAGCACGTATATAACTTTGGACATAGGTTTGGCTTGCCTGTCTTGAAGAATATTCAGAACACATCACTAGGTTTTGCAGAGGGTTACCTTGTAATGAAATGGCACAAAACTATTTTGTTCATTTCCTTATCATTGGCTTACCGAATTGCAAATCAGCTGATTCTTAACCTGTCAGGACAACATATAACACAATCTATAGCCATATAACAAGCTGCCTTTTTGTACATAGGTATGTGTAACGCTCTGAAACACTGCCATCTTTTGGTCGCTGGAAAATGTGTTGTGTGATTTGTTTCAGATTCCTCACAGGTGACTGGGAGGGGAGAGAGGTGTTCATAGGCCCCTGATGATTTTATCCTATGCAGCAATGCATGGCATTGCAGGAGCGTGGAGAATCACATTTCCATCTCCATATTTTGGTGGGAACATCAGTGATTGGAAAGAGCGATGTTACTTTCCTTCCTGCCACTGTCCAGGAAATACACACAGAGTTCGCCCCTTAGGCAAAAGGAATAATGGACTTCACATAGCAGAGTTTGATGCTCTGCTGAAAAATGCTTACACGGTCCAGTAATGATGGCTTTATGAGTTCCTGTATTGAAATCCTTTAGGATATAAAGGATATGAGGTTAATAAGCTTGCTCTGAACATCGTACTTGAATATACATCTTTGGGAAATGTGCATCTAATTCCCTCTCTGAAGTTACCCATAACCCCTAATTCGTAGGATTTCTGTGCTTTTATTTATTGTACATTTATGAAGAGTTTTGAGACCCCCCTAGCATTTTGCCTAAGATGTATTTTGGTACTGCTAGGGACCTGCTTTGAGTTGGCTTTAGACTGGGCAGTTTAGAAATGAAACCTGGAAATACAGAGAATGGAGAGAGAGCCTGAAGATGTTCTGCAGGGGACAAGTCTCCCCGGGATCCTAAGACCAGACACAGGATCCACATGCTCTTCTCTCTGTGCTGAAGCTGAATACAATCAAGGAAACTGAAAGTGGTTTGAATGATTCGTGAGGGCTCTGTTGTGATTTACCGGACTGCCTTACTTGATAACTGCAGTGTTTTGGGAGATGAATAATGTGATTATAAAGTAGGACTGTAATCAGGAAAAAGAGGATAAGTTATTGACGATTGGATTCACTAGGCTTGACTTTTTTTTCCCCCTGTACAGCTTTTTGTGTGGATTTAACTATTGCTGAAGATTTATATTAGTGCAAGGAAAAGCAGGCTTAGGCACTCTGGTGCAAATGCTGCATAATTTGATAGCATCTCTCTATCAGCAGACTGGAATATGCGAATGAAGAATTAAATGCCCGGACTTACTAATAGATGCTTATTGATATATCATTGTACAAGGATACAAGTTGGTACAATTTTTCATGGCAGAGAGCCAGAAGAAATTGTCACATTAAATTAGGAGGATCTATTTTAATTTTCTCCTTCTGACATCCTCCTATCGATTAGGTCCAAGTGCCTTTATTCAATAATTCTACTAAATGAATACCAAACAGCCTAGTTGCTTAAATAGCATTTATTTATCAATACAAATTTTAAGACACGGAATCCCAGTCTATCAGCTGATTTATGAAAGTGTGTTAAAAAACTAAAATAAAATAGAATATATCTTAGCAGGTAGCCTGTCTGGGAATTAGCTGTAGCATGGAAGCACTCTGTTCTCAGGAGCAGCCAGGCTGCAATGGTACTGTCAGATACACTTTGTCTTTTACAAAGGATCTAGCTCCTCCATTTTTTGGTGTAACAGAAGTAAATAGGCATTATATGGCAGGAGGGGATGGCCATCCTATGACAACATTTTAGTCCGATGACGTTATCACTTAACCATGAAAATAATTGGAAATTAAGTGGTCATTTGTGAAACTGTTTGGAGGCACCATGTCAAAAAAAGTGACATGAATAACTTCTGCATGGGGTGACATTACGTCTACATCTTCTGTGCTGAAGTTTTATTTGGTATCTCCTCTTGAGGATTGCTTACAGTATCAGCAAAGCTTTAGTATGTCTATTGCACTATATATATTTGGAAAATGTAGGTCATGATTGTAATATCTTCTTTGGAGGAGGAGCAAAACTGAAGACTTGATAATCTGTACCACTGAATTTGAGGGGGAAGTAAGAATGGGAAGTCAGTTCTCCTCCTTTCCTGGTCAAGCTGCATTTTGTGAAATAACACTGTGCCTACTTGGACTCCTCCTGCAGCACCAGTTGGCAATGGCACATTTGTTGACTTCCTCATCTTAGCACTCTGCTCCTACAGTTTCTAAAAGCTGCAAAAGCATTTCAGGGACTGCTGTGTCTGTGTTTGTATGTGTATGCAAACATAACCATTAATAATATCTTAGGGCTTTGCAGCATTAATAGGAAATTCATTCAGGTGTTCACAGTCTATCAGTTTTGCTGGTTCAGTTTCCCTACTGCTGTAGAGAAGAACTGCTGTGAAAATGTATGGCAAAGATATGAATGTGTAATAATAGGTCGGGCCCCAAATTTGTGGAACCTTGTCTGGTGGTTGAGTACTGATCATATCCAGTAAGTTGGCCATTAAGTATTCATCAGTAGGCTGCCTAGTACACAGAAATGTGTGAGAGGAGGGGAATATTTGTATGAAAACATAGAACAATAAAGTGAAACTTCAGCAGAGTTCAAAGAAATGGGGTCTCTTTTGTGTAATTCAGATACTTCTTCACACATGCATTATTGTGCCCAGCTAACTTCAGAAGAAAACCTCTTACTTAGCCTGCCAGACACCAGAAGACACTGTATGAAGAACTTAACTACAAAGTTTAAGACTAATTAGCTCTTCTGTTACCTTAGTAGTGCTAATTCATTTAAATGGATTTGATGGAGTAGGGTTTGATCAAACAAGGATCAGAGAGAGGCAGCCATTGACGGCGGCTGATGCAAGGAACAGACGTCAGGAGATTTGTTCCTTTTTTCCCCCCAGTCCCGTTGACTCTCTGAGAATTACTGTTTGTAGTGATAAGAGGCTTCAGAAGAGGCTTGCTGCAGCAGCTAACTTATGATCCTGATTAATTTTCTATAACTCAGTAAACTGTAAATAAATGGATTAGAGCCATTTGATCTTCAAGAAGAGGTTTAAAGTGGCTTTGATGACTAAGTACCTGGGGGAATACAATGGATTATCATGGATAATTGATTAAAGAAGAGAGGACATTAAATTGTTGTATATGTGAATACATATAATCTGCAGTTTTTGTGTGTGAGTCTGTGTGTCTGTGTGTAAATACAGACACATGCATAAGAGACAAGAATGGGTGTATATAGGTATATGTGTTACTTTTCTATTTATGTTGTGTTAAAAGATGAGGCACTACTCTGTTGAATCATAATTGTGCTTGGAGATACAGCAGCAGGCTGCTAAACTACAGGTGAAGTGCAGGCACCAGGTGAATTTTTCAGACATGCCATCATTAGTAAAACTGGCTGAACGCAGAGGTGCACTGTAACTACAAGCATATGGGAGTTGAAGCATTCAATGATAATTGAGAAAATAAACAGGTGGTGGAAACATGAAAATACCTTAGAAATAGTCTCCCCATAAAAAAGAGCACTAGGGATCATGATAGCTCTCACTGTCTTCCCCAGCGTGTTTTAGCACGGATACCAACACCTCTTTCTGCTGTGGGTATGTGCTTAAATAGAGGACTCTGAGGAAAGCTTAAAAACAGGTGGGACAAATAGAAAGGGCTGAAAAGATCAAGGGGCTGCCCCCTCCAGCTTTCTTAATGGAAGGACCTAAAGGCTTGTCTCAGATTTTAAGACAGAATTTTAAAGTCAGACGTGGCCAGAAATGAAAATAATGTAAGGTAACCCCTGAGACTACTTTTGTGACCTCTTCAGATTAAACAAGTGGCTCTCCTGCTTGGTAAACTGGATTTCAGCCTGCAGTATATTAAGTCAGCAGAGCTGTATAAACCTGCTAAAAATAAGAAGTGAAATGGAAACAACGATTCAATCTTGACTTTAGCCCTGTGAAGACGAGGCTACAGGAACTGAAGTAAATCTATTCATTGTTTGTTTTCAATTGCCCTCTTTCTCTTGGATGAAATGTGTTTGATTTTTTTTTCTTTCATTTTAGTAAAGACTTTGTGGAGTAGGAAAGGGTGAATTTAGCTTTCGGAAGGGAAGAAGGAGATGATTTTTGTACCTTGTGGCAGTTACTTGATTGGACCTGCGATGGTATTTTTATTTTCCACTTTTGTAGTTTAAATGATAACTTTACGGATGATTCAAAATTGAAATGATATAAAACAATTTATTCCTTGCTTTTGCTCCTCTCCTGCATATATTCCCTGCCCAACTGTAGTTGCTCTTTAAAATTAAGTGGAGAGAGAAGGATTTATTTTGCACCAGGGCTTTGGGAAATCTAGAAAGCAGCTGTTCACTTCCACTAGAGCAACGGAGACAGCACAGGATGTCCTCTGGGAACTGACATAGAGCATAGTACTGCATTATAAATGCCATTTCCTAAATACAGACTAGGCTCCCCACGGCTGATGAATAGAGCCGTGCTGTCTTAGTACAGGGAGTTAAAGAACATTTTCCTCGCTCTTTTTCAGAGCTGGGGGAGGCGTCTCACAGCATTTCTTTTACTCCACTGGTTGTTTGTGGTGTTAGATAAACCTTTAACAATAATTTGTGGACTGACCTTTGTGCTGGTTCTGGCACCACCACTTCCAACTGAGGTGAGCTGCATTTGGGGGCGCAGATCCTTCTGAACAGGGCGAGAAGAGGGCTGTGAGTTTGGGCCCTTCTGCACTTCTAGGTTCAGGGCTGGTTTGATGTGTAGCCCTTGATAAATGGTGTCACAGCACCCTTGCATCGCGTTGCTGGTTTGTGAACTGGAGCCTGAACTTCCTCATAGTATGGCAGGGATATAATAGGCCCCGCTAAATGACTGCCAGCTTCACTGCGTGCCTGTCTTTTCTTATTCATCTGAAATAACCTTCCAGTCTCATTAGGACAATTAAACTCCTCTTGCATATAGAAAAGAATTAGCTTTGTTCAAATAATGCATAGTGAAAGAGATGTGAAATAACAGCATTAAGTTCCCACTAAATAACTGCTGGAGAATTGTCCCAGTAGGAGCTGCTGCTCACAGCCCACCTCCTTGGGTACTTTCTGCTCTCTTCATGTGTCGCCTCTGCATGAAGATATGCCCCTTCCTCTCTTTCATATTCTCGTGCACTTTTTGCCACAAGGTAGTCCCTGAGGAAGTAGGAAGGTGAAGGCAATTTGCAGCTCCCTGTATCAGCTGTGAAAAGCCTTCTGCAAAATACAATTAAACAGAGATGTACTCTCTTCCTTAGAGAAAGCAGCCTAAGAAAAGACAGTTCTTTAAGGAAACAAACAAGCTGCAGTGGTTTATTTTATTTATTTATTTATTTTGGGATACCTCTTTGGTGAGCTTTTACTGCTCTGAAGGCTTCTTAATTAATCACCAGAATGGAACTGGTTGTCAGCACTCAATATGTTCAGCTGCATGATCTTTTTGCTTCTGAAGATTTGAAATTGCAGTAGCTGGTAATACCTTAGCCTCATTAGAGCTAAATTGCAACTGAAATGTAGGAACCTCCTGTCAACATCACTTCCATGCTGTGCTGCTACCTCAGAGGACCAGAGTTTGCCACACACAGCAGCAATATGACTAGTAATGCAGGAATTAAGAGGGAATTCTGATTTTGTCCTCTGCATGAGGGAAAGATGAAGCTGAAATAGGTAAATATAAGTTTCCACGGGATGGAGCAAGGATGAGTTACAATTTCAAAGGAGACAGCGTTTTGGGAATTGAGGAAGCCTTCTGTATTCTCTTGATGCATCCCCTCAGTTAAAACTTAACAAGCAAATTCCTGAAGTTCATTCTTTCTGTCTTATTTTTCAGTCATTTGCCTGGCTATCAAAAACAC
Organism: Anser brachyrhynchus; assembly: GCF_964034855.1. Taxonomy (NCBI): domain Eukaryota; kingdom Metazoa; phylum Chordata; class Aves; order Anseriformes; family Anatidae; genus Anser; species Anser brachyrhynchus. Next base: position 80,289,806 of record NC_137695.1, on the reverse strand, counting down.
AGTACCTACCGGCTGCTGTTGAAGTCAATAAAAGCAACCATTATGTTTGCTTTTTAGTAATTGCTTCTGTGCAGGAGATTCTCCCATGTGAATCTGTCCCTTCATTTTTGATTAGAAAACTGGCTATTTAGAGCAGTGCTATTTGCACATACTGTAAGAAGTGACGAACGAAATTAAATTTTTGTTTGAAAACTGTTTCCCAACATTGAGGAAACTGTAGTGTAGATGAAACATTAGGAGGAACCCACTGGAAAACAGGTGAAGATTTTCCTCACAAAGAATTTAAACAATCTGTAATAATTTGCCAAAACAGTCAGTAGACAATCTCAGCTTTTCATTGAAAAATTGAATAGTTCATTTTTTTTTCTATCAAGACAGAACAATATTCAAGGGAAAAACACAGTTTCTGTAATGATAACATTATAATAACAACAACAATGCAACAGTTTTGAGTTGAAGGAAGGGATGCTGGAACAGGAGTCAAAGCAAAATGATGGGTAGCTCTGTGTGTTGAGGTTTCCAGGTCTTGTGTCACCAAATAGCATAGCCACAGCAATTAAAATCAGAAAAAATGTTAAAAAAAAGATTCACAGAACTCTTCCCAGTTCTCTTTCATTTGCCAGTGTTGCCCCTTCTCATGTTGTGCAGCTTCTCATTGTGTACAACCAGGAATCTTTTGCCTCTGATTAGTAAACAAGTTATTTTAGAGTACTCTCTTTTCCTTTTGACTGCAGCCAACAGAACTGATGGGAAAGAGAGCTGACTGCATCACTAGATTCGGTAAGGTCACTTCGACTGCTATTGAACATGAATTTTTCAGGTTACTGTACTGTCCGTGTTCCCTATCCAAGCGTGCTGTGTTTAATATATTGTAGCCATTTCCCTTGGGAATAAAGCCAGAAACGATGATTTGAGTTATGTTTTAAAAAATGCTGATCTTGTACTTGTGGCTTTGCTACTTCCCTTGAGCTCAGGCAGAGCAGAGTTCTTAACCAGCACATGGTGGTACAGACTGTAGCACAGCATAAGCTGTGACTTGCCCCAAGGCAAATTAAGGACAAGGAAGCCTGAACGGTGCATTTCTTTTCTTGTGTGTGTCCTGTCTCTTTGGAGCAAAAGGATTTCTGGTGTAACAATGACACTAAATGAAAGTAAACAGCACTGATGGGAAACTTGCAAAGAGTTTAGCTCAGCTAAGCACTCCAGTGTTATTTCTTATTAATTATTGAGAGCAGCTTGAAATGGTGGAATACACGAAGGATAACACGAGCTAGAGAACACACAGTATAACTGAGTCACTTAGCTGTTCTTCTGCTCGATGCAGTTTACTGGGGAAGGGCAAGAAGGAGAAGCAGTTTTAGAGTTGTTTTGCCTGTGTGTCAGATGTGTGCGGATGTGGGGACTTTCAGGAGCACCCAGAGAACTCTCTTTGGGTGCATTCTTACCTCAGAAAGCCCGTGCTTTCTTGCCCTTGCTAATACCTGGCTGTCAGCTGGCATGGACAGCCACAGGCTCACCCTGCCCCCTTCTATGCCTGGTGTTGGTAGTGCTCTCAACAGTTTGCTTAAGGAAAATCTTTACCTAGAGTCTATTTTTCACCTAATTTATTCCAGCACATAGCCCTGACTGTGAGAAATTCATTCAGGACTGAGCCATACCATCCTCTTGAGCTTAACAGGACTCATATTGATGATTTAAGGGGGAAAATTGTATAGGTTATTGGCAATGTCATGTGGCATCAAGCTCTCTGCACCTATGAGAATGTATTTTAATTTTTTCTTCTTGGAAAAGCAGTGCATGAAGTAAATCATGCTTTCATAGTAGAGTCAAAGAATCTCTTCACAGGACTGTTTCATCTGGGCTAAAAATTGCCTTAGGATATAATCAGGGCAGATAGAACTGTTATAATTAAAGTGATGCGGTCAGAGAGTGCATAATGCAAATTACACATACAACAGCATGCAAATGTGTTTTGAGTAAATTGCTTTCGAAAGGTTTAAAAGAAGGGGAGTGGGGACCAGTTTTCAAAACAGGCATCTTAGCGTTGTTTCAAATGCCCTCTGTCTTATGCACTCCAGCTGCTTCTCCAGAAGAATGTGGATTTGCAGTTTCATGTCATTATCATAGAATCACAGCATATCCTGAGTTGGAAGGGACCCACAGTTGGAGTCCAAATCCTGGCTCCACACAGGACCACCCAAAAATGAGACCACGTGTCTGAGAGCACTGTCCAAATGCTTCTTGAACTCTGTCAGGCTCGGTTCCATGACCACTGCCCTGGGGAGCCTGTCCCAGTGCCCAACCACCCTCTTGGTGAAGAGACTTTCCCTAACACCCAGCCTGACCCTCCCCTGTCCCAGCTCCATGCCGTTCCCTCGGGTCCTGTCGCTGTCCCCAGAGAGCAGAGCTCAGCGCCTGCCCCTCCGCTCCCCTCGTGAGGGAGCTGCAGGCCGCCATGAGGCCTCCCCTCAGTCTCCTCTTCCCTGGGCTCAGCCACTCCTCACATGTCTTGCCTTCTAGACCCTTCACCATCTCTGTAGCCCTTTGGACTCTTTCTAATAGTTTTATGTCCTTCTTACACTGTGGTGCCCAAAACTGCATGTAGTATTCGAGGTGAGGCCGCACCAGGCAGAGCAGCGCAGGACAATCCCTTCCCTCAACCAGCTAGCAGTGCTGGGCCTGATGCACCCCAGGACACAGCTGGCCCTTTGGGCTGCCAGAGCATGCTGCTGGCTCACGTTCAACTTGTTGTCTATGAAAACACCCAGATCCCTTTCTGTGGGGCAGCTCGCCAGCCTCTCATCCCCCAGTCTCTCCATAGATCCAGGGTTGCCCCATCATAGGTGCAGGACCGGGCACTCGCTCTTGGTAAACTTCATATGGCGGGTGATTGCCCAGCCCTCTGATTTGTCAAGATCTCTCTGCAAGGCCTCTCCACCCTCAAAGGAGTCAACACCTCCTCTCAATTTAGTGTTGTCAGCAAATTTACTTAGTACACCTTCAAGTCCTGCATCCAAGTCACTTATGAAAACATTAAAAAGAAATGGCCATAAAGTGGAGCCCTGTGGAGCCCCACTAGTGACCGGCCACCAGCCTGATGGCAGTGTCAGCCCCACGTAGATGTCTCATGTATTTAAGAGCATCTAAAATGGCTCTTGATGCCTATATTCAGGGATCTGTGGAGCACGGTCCTGCTTTCAGCTCTGTAATAGCGAGTCCTATTGAGACACGTTTTTTCTGCATTGCTGTTGGCACTGAGAATGAAGTAAGAACAGCCTTTGTCAAAGGCTATTGTGCATTCCTCTCTGCCACACAGTGGGCAGAGGTAGCAGCAGTAACCCCTTCTAACTGAGATTTGAAAGGAAATAACTCCTATTGCCACATTAGGTGTGGGTGTTCTTAATCCCTGCTTGCACCACAAATTACAACTTCTGATTGCGTCAAAGGGTAGCGTCACTTATTTTAATAAATTAGGTTTTGAAAAGATCCCAAAAATGAATGTTCCAGATCATATGGAACTGCATGTAGTATTTTCAATCATTAAAATCTTGTCCACACAGTTAAAAAGAAAAAAAAAATAAAGTCTGTTGTAACTAGCTGTGTACAAATGAGTAGCTACTTAGGACAGTGGTTGAAATTACCATAAACCCTTGATAGTTCTTGGACTTGAGTTTGAATACTGAAGCATGTATGTGCTGTATCTGTATGTTCTCATTCTCTCTTCTTCTCTTTCTCTCTTTGTCTTTTCCTAACAAGGTAATAAATTCAGTTTTCTGAGAACTGTTCTGCTGCTTTTCTTCCAGAATCGTTCACGTTCCTGTCTGTGAATAATAATTGCTTTTTAAAGCAGTTGTGTGTGTAGTGGAGGGCAATGTTTTGTGTTTGGAGAATCCTAAGTTTTCTAATAATTAGAGTGAGAGAAGGATCCTTGTTTTTGTATGCCCATAAAGCAGCCAGCATACTGTTATTCTTTCTAATATGGGGTCATATGTCATTCTAGCATCTGAGTGCCTTCAGGTGCTGTGGTAAGCAGTGTGATTAGGATCTTGTGGATTCTGAATTCCTCTAGACCAAAAACAGAGCTAGAGATTGCATTTCCTTTGTTTTTCCAGCTACTCTAGGGAGCTGTGAGCACACTTTGTATTTGATACTTCCACCTGACCTTGCAAACATCAATTATAAAACCTTCTCTAGACTGGTTTGCAGTACAGTGTGTTTCTTTGGAGCTCAGAGAATCCTGGTTTTGCAAATGATTTGGACATCCTCTGAGATTTTAATGCAATTTAACAAAATAATGGTATCTTTGGGTGTTTTAATGGCTCCTACTTCCAGCTAGATGAGTTAATCTAATAATAACTATATGCTTAGAATTTGCTGGTGATCCAAAATTTGCAGGTTTACATACAGAACTATATTTTTGCTGAGGAAGCAACATTGTATGAGCTCTGAGAGCTGCCAGCTAGTCTCTGCAGCTTTCATTTGTGTGGCTGAAAGATGAATTTCTCCCTGTAAATTGTGAGCAGCTCCATGGGAATCTGTTTAATATGTGTAAAGCAGGGTGTGCACAGCAATAGCAAATGCCATAGTACCACAGTGCAAACACTTCAAAGCAGGAAAACAATGTTTTTCGCGCTGCTTTTTTTGTTTCAGCTAACTCTTGTGCGGCATCAAAAATCATATCCAAGAATAACTTTGAATTCTTGTAAACCCCTGTACTGCATTAAACTGCAGTGGTGGGATGATGAATCAGCATGAGAGAGAAGGAAATACAGCCCTGGGCATTATGCTTTGCCATGCTTTGTGCAGGGTAGGCCTTGGAGACTTGTCATGCTTTATTAACTATTTGGGGAGAAGAAAGAGGTTCTGCAATGATTGCTTGCACCAATAAGTTGTCATAGAAATGCTCTTATCAGGGCATGTTGCCAGAGCAGGAAGGCACTTCAGAGACTTCTGAGTAACAAGTTGCCGTGCTTGGGGAGCAAATTACCTGCTTTTACTGATTATCCCTGTTAAAAAAAAAAAAAAAAAAAAAAAAAAAGAAAATACTTCAATGAAGCAGCTCTTGCGCTTCAGCTGCAGTTCATCGGCCGGCCAGGTGCAGCACGAGGTACCTGCTGCTGGGCCTCCACCTTCCTCTGCTGTGAGAGCTGTAGGGCAGAACTACTGAGGCCAGAGCATGACCCTTCCTAGAGATGCTCCACTGCCTCGTGTGTCTTTGGTGTCAAACACTGAGGCACATTTGCAGTATTTCTTTTCCAGTTAAGCTTTGGGCAGTAATGACTCTGGAAAGGTTTTGGTTGCAGAGGTTGCACCAAAGCCTAGCCTTTCCATGACTGCCACGTTGCCTTTTGCCACTTGCAGATTCCACACTGTCTTTATTTTTACATTGTTGCTTCTGCTGTTTTCTCACAGAATTTGATGGGCATGCGTTGTGCTTGCTGAATCAGTTTTATGTATGTGATGTGTCTTCCAGGATACCCTAGTTCTTCAAAAACATCCCAGTAAACTTCTAGCAGTTTTGCCTTGGGTGTTCGTGCACTGTGAACAGCCTTAGATAGATGCTTTTCAGTATTCTTACTTTCTTATTCCATTTACCTTCAGGACATGATTGCCTTCTGGCATCCTGTTCCGTCTTTGAGCAGAAAGAGAAGAAAAGGGAAGACATTATAACAACCAGGGTTTTTACTCTTTCTGTCCATATATTATTCTCTGTGACTAAGTGAAGCAGAGAACTCTCTTAGCTCTCAGGCACAGCATTCCCTCTGTATGAGAGCTCTTTTTATAACCTGGATCGCCTTAATTTTTCACCATTCTCTGAACATAAACTATGAAAGTTGTCCCTTTTCTTCCTCCCTGCCTTGTGAATTCCAATTATGAATTGTGGGAGGGTTATGACCAAGGTGTACAGAATACAAGATGTTGCATTTTAAAGGTTTTACTGACACTCATTTGTCATGACCTACATAAGTCACTGGTTGCGTCATGCTTTAGAAAATTAGAAGGAATTAATTCATAAATGAAATTAATGGAAAAAAATGACCATGAATTTTAATAGAAGTGTAATATTAAAAGGAATGGAACTCATTAAGCTTTGAAATATGAGGCAGCCTCTTCATCCACTAGTCTCCACAGCTATGATTATAACTGATGGGGATTCAGGGGTATTAAATTGGCTGCATGAGGGCTTTCTAATTGGCCCGTGAATAGCTTAAGAGTAAGGGGAAAGGAGAGAGATGGTTGCAGGGGAATAGCAAAGAAAATCAGGAGTGAGAGCAAAAAATTATTGAGGTTATACCATCCCTATTCTCCAGTTCATGTTGAGTTACAGTCTTCATCAGCTGCACCACTTGGGGGGTTGCTTTCACTAACAGGAACACTAGAAGAGGTTTTCTCATCTCTTGCATCCTTGCTTGTGTGCACTTCCCAGTTAGAAGGATTCTTCTGTGCAGAGCATGCTCTCTCTCTCTTCTGCCTGTTAAGCAGCAGCCTCTGTGCAACCTGATGCTTCCCTCTGACTACAAAGGCTTCCCATCACTGAGACTAGACACAGAGGCAGCACCTTTCTCAGTTTTGCTTGTTTCAGACTAAACCACAGCTCTGTCCATTGTCTCTCATGATTTCTCTTTTTTTTTTATTTTTATTTTTATATTTTTCTGCCAGTCAATACTAAGGTGTCTAATAAATTCCTAGCGATAAGGTTTCAAAGATGTTCTCCTGGGTCAAAAGCATTCCTCTGCAGCTTGGTACTACCTTGCACATGCAGCTGAAATGTACGTGCATGTGTTGTCCATCTGTCTGTCTATCTAGTTACTAATAATTATCTAGGTGTTTAGAAAATTAAAGCTCATCTACTTCGACCAAATTCTTCCACTTGATATTGAAGTTCATTTCTTCTTTGCTTGTGCTTTTCTTGTATGTCTGATTGGTGCTTAGTTCTGGTTCACTTAACATACATTTATAAACTTTACTTTTCACTTGAACTTTTACCCGTCATGGATTGAGAGGCAAGTTATATTGCCAGCCCTCAGTTAATTACCAGTGCCATTATTTTTTTTATTTGTGGTGCCTGAGCAAGCAGGAGAACAGCAGGTTAAGCCACATTAGCAAAGAGATCACGACTCAATTAGTGCTTATGAGTAAAAAGGAAAAAAAGGCATAATTAAGGGTATGGCAGTAACACCATTATATGCTTGCCTAAATGCTCAGGAACCTGCTCAAAATTGAAGCCAAATAAAAGAACAAAGGATTAAAAAGGAAGTGTATAAAGCCTTGAATGCAACTGGGAATTTGTGTGAGAGACTCTTCACGCAGAGGAATTAGAGTTAGAGGAGCTTGTTAGAGCAGGGCAGAAAATCTTGGCTCTGGTTTTGCAAAATCAATGAACACAAATGCTCTGGTTTTGGAGGGTTTGCTGCATGGATAGTTTAATTTTGGTTGTGAAAGGAAAAATAAAAAGCACCAGACATTCAGGACCATCCCTGTCCATTACAATTAGAAAGGCACAAAAGCATCAAGGTTTTGCTTGTAAGCTCTGCTCTTTCTCACTAGGGAAGTTGCTTTTCCCTTTATGTTCAGCTATGCTTCTCCTTCCTCCAGCAATTTGTAGTAATACTAATTGACATTATCGTTAACTACTTGCCTCAAAAAGTGAAGAGTGGCAAACTCAAGAACTGAATGGATCACTGCATGGGACTTGCCCCTCCAACTTTCTGGATGGGTTGTCGGTTTTGGTCTGCATTGGACGTGCTTTTATAACCTCGTGGTGCTACCAGCAGTTGGAGCTAATTAAAGAGCTAGGTTTTTGGCATATGTGTCCTTCCCTGAAAACTATATCTCAAGGGGCATAACATACGTGCTGTTTGTTATCTAGGCAAAATCCTTCCAAATGATGTGGCAATTAAGGGATTTCTAAAGCAATTTCTGTGAAGAAATTGCTGTACACAGTAGCAGGGATATTCCACAAAAGGTTCTCTAGCTTTTAAAAGTTACGGTAAAAAACTTCTTTGCCCTTGAAATCGGTGTGCTGATTTCAGTGGGAGCAAGGGCACTGTGCCATCCCATCAGGACACTTGATTACTGTGATTTCCAGAGTCTTTCAGAGATCCAAGGGGAAATGCCTGCCCTGCTGAGCTTACAATGTTTTGATATGCTCAATTGCTACCGCATCCATTAAAAGAACAAACAAACAAAAAAACAGAAGAGGAGATTTTCTCCAGCTTTTTTCCTGATGGTATTTTCCAGCTGTCTGAGTGTGGACTCAAAGCCTTTTGCCTTTGCAAGCACATACATATTTAACTTTTGTTCTTCTGTTTGCAAGTGTGTGGCTTTGTTAACACATGTCCAGGAGAAATAAAGAAAACAGAAGCAGAGCGATGGGTTCTTCTGACTAAGCTTGATGCATTGCCATCTACCTTGGGGCTGCAGTGCAGGTCCTGCAGCACCTGTCAAGTCTCCTCTCCTCTTCATTCCCTGGGTGTAGCACTATGTTTGCTGGGTGAGAGCCCCCAGATGTCCACCATCATCACGTCACCAGATCCCACTAGTGCTTGGAGCTGCAGGGATGGAGCCACAGGCTCCGTTTTATCTACGAGGATCACCAAAAGCCACAAAACATTTCAGACCATGGTGTGCAAAAGAAGAAAGCCAGCAAAACTGTAGACCTCCTTTTCCACTAAAGAGGATGCTCTGGCTTATCCTCCACTGCTGGGCTGAGAGGAAACAGCCCCCCTGGCTGTGCCCTGCTCCTTCCCACGCTGTGTATTGGTCTTCCAGGTTTGTCAGCTTGCTCACTTGCTGGGGCAATCTGTCTCTTTGTGCGCTGTACAACTGCTTGCCATTCCTACAGGCTGCTTACTGGGAAAATAAGATGTTCTGCATGAAGAGAATCCAAACACTCTTAAACCTGGGTGCCTTTGGCTCGCTTCTTTGTGGCGCTGTTTTATCCTTCCTTCTCATTTTTTTAAAAAACCTCTGTACAGCCCCTGTGCACCCCATTCATATGAGGATATGAGGATGAGTAATTGGACTGGCAGCAATACACAGTTGGACAGTGAAGTTTCATGTACAGTGCAGTAAAAAATAATACTGGCATCACCTCAGCCTATGGCAATGACTAGAAGGTGATTTCTTTTAAGCCTGGATACATTACAGTGACAGTTTTTTCTTTCTTTGTGTGTGTGTGTGTGTACAGAGCATCACAAAAGGCAGATGATGGTAAACATGATTATTTTTTTTTTAAACTGAGTGACAGATCCATCCAGCGATACAACCCCAGAGGTTGTACTTTTTTTTTTTTCCTCATTTACCTAGCTCTCCTCCTGGGGGCAGCACACTTCGGTATCTTGATGTTCTGCCCTACCACTGCTATGAAGAAAGGATTACTGTTTTGCTCAAAATGGAATTTTAATGCATCCAGACGGCAGCCATTGAGCATGTGGACTGCTTCTATGGGATGGGAGTATCCACTAAGCTGTGGGGCCTCAGAAAGCATTTGGAAGGGAAAGATTTTGAAACAAATTTTTTGTTGTTGTTATTTTTGGTTTGGTTTGGTTTTGGTGTGAAGGAGAGAGGAAAGGTAAAATTGCATGTGTCTTTTGAAATATCTACAAATGTTTTATGAACCTGCAGAAGTGATTAGGAAGCACGTTCCTTCACAGAGGCTGTGACCCTTTGACAAGGCCCCCTGTGAGCTCAGGGCAACCCTAACCAGCTGAGGCTTGCAGTGGCGGCACTTAGTGCAGGCATTTCATGCGGATCTAAGCGGGCCTGAGGGCGTGATTACATTTGCTTTTCTTATAGAAACATTGGCACCAACCTCTTCCCTTGACGGGTAAGGCAGAGGTGGGCTAACCACCCACAGAATAAACTATAGCTCAGTGTAGGACCTGGCGCAGAGGGCAGATTATCTTAAAGGGCATGGTCCAGAGTCAGTGGGTGCTGAAGTGATCTTACTCTTGTCCATATTTTAATGGATGAGGATGAAGAATTTTTCTTGCTGTGTGTGGGAAGCACAGCAGAGAGTTGTCTACCAAGAGTGCAGGAAAGTGCATTTCCTCATCGCTGGTTTCTTTAACAGAGCAGAAGGGTGCTCTTGCACCTTCTTGCTGACCTTTGGTAGAAATGAAGTATTAAAACTCAAGAGCAAAGGAGGAGTACCAGTGTCCCAGAGTCATGGTATGCATGACCGAGAGCCTGGTGAGGAATGTTTGCTGGTGGGCATGCAGGTAATAAGGTGGGAAACACTGCTGTGCCCTCCAGAGGAGCAGGGATGTGCCGGCATCAGGGGCAGGCTCCCAGGTACTGCAAGGGAGGAGCTAGAGCTTGGCGGCTCTGAGGGACTGGGTAGGTCAGCTAGCTGTCGTTACTCATACAGAGGGTTGTGCTGGTGGTGTGTTCATGTCCAAAGCAGCAGGGGCTCACAGGGCACAGAGAGATGGTTTGGTGTGTGGTTAATCAGTTGTCAGGTGGGCTTGAGTGATTGCCTGTCTGTTAAATCTTCTGTTGATGGACTTACAACATGTATTGCTCATCTGTAAAATGATTATAATGGCTATAAATCACTTAAGGAACCTTATAATTCATTTATGAACCCATTCTTTAGAGTAAAGTGGGATTGATCTTCACCTTCATGCCCAGTATTTTTAAATTACACACATATCCTCTGCAGTGGGCAACTGAATAGAAATGATCCCGTGTGTTTCATGGTGGCTGCTTGTTTTCCTCTCCAAGCTTTGGTCCTCATCTTTGTGGCAGTTATCACTCTGCCCTCAAAGATGCTCCACTAGGTCTGGTCCAACCCCCTGTAGAGCCTTTGGAGCTGACTGGAGCATGGCCATTTGCTGCTTGGTCCGTGGGAAGCTGGTGGGATTCTCAGTGGCTTATGAGGAAAAATGTAAGCTCATGGCCAGCATTGCTTTGCTTTGACCATGGTGATGAGTAGCGTGGTACTACTTGAGAGCATTCCTGAGGTTGTGCTCACTTATATCTATTCGCAGTACTGAGGAATGTACCCAGGGACTGTGGAAACTTGGGAATGATACATGTTCCCAAACCCTCCTTCTCCCAGTAAAACTTTGTCTGATTGAGTGAGGTCTGTGGCAGCTTTGGGCCATCCGGTGATTTCCCTGCTTTTGGAGAGACACCGCAGAGGACTCTCAGGCCTTTTTGCCTGACTTGGAAGGTGTCTAGCAGGGCTGATGGTATAACTCTGGTTATGTTTATGGCACAATTTAGTGCTTCATTCATGCACTGGGACTTCTAACCCCTAAGAGAGAGATCACCTGCTGAAAACCACAGAGGTATGGAGTAAACGCAGGAGAGGGATTGCCCTGAGTCAGCTATCAGCTGCCATCTCAGGAAATGCTGCTCTTCTGCTGTCTGCATGTAGTACCAGCTATGCATTGCCTTACCAATTTAGTTGAGGTAATACAGCCATATGCAGGCTCTTGCCTGATCAGAACAGCCTCTGAGGAAAACATAATTCACCCAGGAACAGGGCTTCTTCTGGGTACCAGTGAAGATGTGCTGCTGCACTGCTTACATCTGCCTCAGCACAGAGCCCCAAAGCACAGTATCCCCATCTTGCAGGGAATAACACAAAATAAATACTATATTCCCAGTGGGCAGGATGGATCGTGGTTCCTTTTTCTGCTGGCAGCAGTGGGGCTGTGAGCCCCATGGGGCCAAGGCAGCCCCGGTGTCCCACAGCTGCTGGGTGCCCGTACGGCTCAGCAGCACCCGCATGGCTCAGCAGCACCCGCATCTCAGACTTCGCTGCCCTCTGAAGCTCTGCAGGGAAAATCACACAGGTTTTTTTATTTATTTTCTCCCCCCTGATTGACCTACAAATGTGTCATCCAGCTGGACCGCTGCTGCTGGGAAAAGACTGCCAGGGCATTTTATTTTTTTCAAATGAAGACCTAAAACGCTTCCCTCCCACCCCCTTACTTTTTATATTATCCTCTTGGAAATCAGAAATTGAAATCTGTTTTCTCCCTCAGTTTTTTTTTTCTTTTTTCTTTTTTTTTTTCCCCTTTTATCGCTTAGACTGCTTGAGCATTTGATGGCTGCTTTTTAAAGTTAGACTCTAAGTTCAAAAAAACAAACAAGCAAAGAAAAAAAAATACTATATTGGCAGTGGGAGGATGTTAATACACTTTGTGGAAATGCTTTGCAGATTTCAGACACGGATGCGAAAGCAAGGATGCTATAGGCAATATTAGCATGGACTGCCTGCCATAAATACCTCTGTGCCGCTCCAGCACAGATGTGGGTTGCCAACAAGCAGCTGGCACCAGACGATGTTGTCTGTAGACCCCGTGTGATTCCATGCAAGGCTCTACGGTGTGTGGTGAAGGAGATGCCTATGGGTGCTGGAGTGCCTCGTGTCTTTTGGGAGGTTATTCCCAGGTCTGCCCTGTGTCCTGCAGACCTCACCCACTTGAGGAGCACTTAAGAGTCCCAGCTGAAATTGTCTCATTATGGTACAGGCTATGGTACACCTGAGGTCATGTTGTCATGGAGGCTGGACATCCAAACATCGGTCCAGCAAATGATGCCCATTCCCCTCCGTACCTGGCTTGTGCGTTGGGGTGCGATGTCCTATGGTGTCTGGAGGTGATGCTGGTGATCTTTGCTTGAAAGAAAAGCAACTTAAAATGAAGATGTACAAAGGAAGTTTAAAGATTTGGGGATAGCTGACCTGTGTTTTTTGGCGGCTTGTAACTGATATAACTTCTCCCTGTTACAACACCAACCACAAGAGGTACAACAGGATTAGCTGTCCTTCACTTGTCTACTTCTAATTCCAGTGATCTACCCTTCACTTGGATACTTGGTACTAGTGACACTGAAAATATAAACAACTGATTTGTTGGTGGTGGTGGTGTGCAACAGAAGGGACAGAAGGGGCTGTCCCCTCCCTGTGCACGACCCAGCGTGCAACGACAGCCTGACACCCGATGGCACCCTCCACATGGTCTCAGTTTGGGCTCAGATGCAGTTTGATCCCTTCTGATGTTGCTGCTTCTAGATGGTGCCCACCTGCTCCGGCAGCAGTTAATTACCCTTTTCCAGGGCTATCATGAATGCAGACTAGCTGTTATTCACCGTGAACTCTTGCCTGTCCCCTGCACGACCTTACCCCCTTATTATAATCGCTTGAAGCAGCTCAGCACAGAGGGAGATCCCGAGGACAGTTGAAACAAGCAACTGAGACCTGAAGCCGGGAGCTTCCAGCCACGAAAGACTTCAGTTGTAAGCTCAGCTCATCCAGACACCAAAAATAGTCACCAGGCTCTGCAAATGCTGCTGCAGTGTGCCAGCCCCAGTTGCTTGCTGCGGGGAAAGCAGAGCTTTCTGTGTTTTCAGAGTGATGCTATTGCAGTTTCTCTAGGATTGGGGTGAACTTCATTAGCTCCATGGAGCACTAGGCAAGTCAAAAGGGATGAGGGGAGGCAGGAAGCCACTATATGCCATTGTCATGCAAGGAGTTACAGCATTAGAGTTTGGCTGTACTGTGCCTTCTGATCCCCTTGCTCACCTTCAGCAGGGGGAGATGCTCCAGCTCTTACAAGGTATTGATTAGCAATGAAAATAATGTGTGCGGTGATGGTGTCTGCAGATTCTCTCTGTGGAACCTTCCAGCCAAAACTAGGTCAGGTTTAAAAGCCTAACGTGGGCACTGAAGCACAAAGGCAGGGGGAGAGATGACTTGTTCCCAGTAATGATATTTTAAACAAAAGGAAAAGGCCGTCATTCTGTTTGTTTAATGGCTGCAAGCTGATCGGGTATTTCACCACAGCTGTGTTTTGCTTTCAGATGCTGTCAGGGTGTTTACTTGCAGAGACAGGACAATGAGTAGCAGGCAGAGCCTGGCAGGGAGAGTGTTACAGCAAAAGTAGCTAAATAGTGTAATTTTTCTTTTTATAATTCTGATACATTGCAGTGGCCATTATCCACACACAGAATGAGAGCTGCTCCCCTGGCCTTGTGGGCAGAGTAGCTAAGGTGGAGTAGGCCATTATCTCTGTTTTGTAGACAGGGATCCAATAATAACAGGATAAATGACTTGCTCTGGGTCTAAAGAAAGTCTTTAGCACAGCTGTGTACCGAACCAGTGCCATGTGCTTGCATCCTGCCTGAAGTACAAACCCTCTTTTATTTAAAAGGGAGGCTGGCCAACTTGTTTGTGCCACGTGCCAGTTTCAGCAGCAGACGTGGTGGCAACTGGTATGGCAGCAGGTATACAAATCCTCAGGCAGTGGCAGACCTCACCTCCTTTATGGTCTGTGCACCCCCATGAAGCACTACGGGGAGCCAACGCAACAATTTGGGAGCCTCTCGGATTTTACTCTTACTGTTGTCTCTCGCACTGGTGTCTCAGTGAAACCCATCTTCATCCCTGCAGGAGACAGGCAGTGAGAAACCAGGGTGCCCTTAGCAGTCCCTTGGGCACCTCTGACCGATGTGAACACCTCCTCCATGGCCAGCAGTTGATGGCCTGGGGAGAGAAATGTTCCTCCAGGGTCCAACTCTTCCTCTCCTGAGACCGGTGTCTGAGGTAGGATGGTTTCCTTGCTAGGGTAACCTCCCCTCTTTCTCTTGTCTACAGAAGGAGACTAAAAAATTAATTTTTAGATCCTGTTCTACAGTCTTCAGGAAAAGCAGAGTCTGCTGTATTACCAGTCTCAAATCCTGCTGGGCTGCACCAAGACACTGAGCTGATTTTCTTTAGCAAAAATATCAACATGTAATAGTCTCCAAGGGCTACTGATAACAGAGTCACCATACACATCAAGAATGCAGTGCTGCTTCGGTAATTCACATTTACTGTGTGCTTTTATGCTCTTGGAGGAAAGGCCTGACTAAAGGAGCAAAATATTGTGACTACAGCTCCTAAAGTGAGACAAAGGGAGGGGATTAGGATCTGGCTTGCCACTGCATTTTGCTTGAGTCTATTCTAGGGAGGCTTTAAGGGAGGCTGCATCACTGCAACCTCTGAACGCCTTCTGGTAGTGCACTAAGAGATGCTACCAACATCTGCCACTGAGTCACCCTCCTTTCCTGCTTTTCCCAGAGCTAGAACGGTGTGTGCTTTTTGTAAAGAAATATGCAGCTTTATATGCCATCTAGCGTGTGCCAGGGGCCCTAAAAATGCTTAGCAGTCTGCTTAAATAAATTCTAAAACTCTTCAGGTTGTTATGCTACTTTACAGCGGGTAGCAAAGATGGTTATCCCCACAGTATGCCGGGTGGGGAGCCAAGGCAGAGAGACTGAGAATCCACCATACAAAGCACATGGACAGCAGAGCCAAAACCAGGCACCAAGTCTCGTGGTGCCTTGGTGTTTCTTGTTAGTGACGAGCTGGGAAAGCACATTTGGCAGTACGTGGCTGATACAGGAGTCATGGTGGCACGCCAAGGTGTCGGTGGGAGATGCTTTGCTTTCTGTGAGCCCAGATATACAAATGCAATACTGGGGTCGGTGGGGAGGGCTTTCAGCCTTCCCTTCTCCTTCGCCAGGCAGGTTATTGGGGTGGCCACTGCACTGGTTTATATACACTCTGACTCGTTCTGTGGGATGGAGCCCTTTTCCTTGCTGACATTAGTTTCTCTTGTGCCAAGCCCCCATCAGAAAATGCCTGCTTTATTAGGTCTCGTTTTAAGCAAAACCAATATTTTACCCCGTCCTTGAACATGCTGCTCATTTATAAAGCAGATCCATGAGATGGCTGACATTTTTCAGGGAAGATGAAGGAGGCTCAGTATCTTATAAATCGGTCAGTTTGGAGCTTTCACTGTGAGTGATGTTTCTAAAATGCTAACGTCATCTCTAATTTCTCAAAATTACACTTAATTTATGTTTTGGTTGTTCACTACTCTGTTGGTATAGGAAAACAGTTTACAATTAACTCTGGATGATAAGATTTAATAAGAGCTTTCACACATTTTTATCCTACTCATCTGTTTTGGCTTGTAAATGCAACATTGACTTTTGATTTCTTTAGTGGTCAGACAGCTGGCTGAATAGGAGTTGAGAATTTCAAATATACAGGAATCATGAAATGAATTTTCCTTGGATTAGCAGTAGAGTTAATTTTCTGTTGCCGGACTGTATTTATCATGTTACCCATAGGCTCATTTATTTTATCAGTTTAAAAAATGACTTTGCATCATGTCACATATGCCATAGGAATAATTTATGAAGTGATAAAAGGAGGTCTGCTGAGTTAGCACAGATTGCCATTCGGTTACCAAAATTTGGTTACAGGTTACCAAATACAATGATTTCCTCTGAAATCTTAAGCATTTTGTCAGCTTCTCTGTGCTTCCATTTATTTGTCTTTAAAAAAAAAAAAAAAAGTTGTACCAGGTATTAGGGTTTTACTTAACTGAACCCTTATGCAAAGCCCTTTTCATACAGTCTACAGGCAGAATACGCATCTTCGTAACTCCTAGTGGACATCTTAAACATATGACACTTCTTCCTGGTCAGTAGGCACAAGACTAAGACTGTTGGAAGTATGTACTTGAACTAGTTAGTACTTGAACTAGTTAGTCTTTTTTTGAGAATGTGGCTCTAAGATGAAAATAAACATGATTTTTCTAAGCCAAAAGGATGCTCTGAGGTTGGAAGAGGTCATGTACAGTCTGGGAGTCTGTTTCTTTTGTTGTTGGAAGGTCACTTGATTGTTTTGTATCTCTTTTTTCCTACCTTCCCAATCCGTGATACCTGTGCCTTTAGAGAATAGTTGGGTGAGGTCCTTCAAAAAGAAGAGACCTTGCTGGACAGGTTATCTCCTTGTGGCTGATCCCAGAAGAATCCATGCAAAAAGGAAAACAAACAAGCCCAAACAATCCATTCTGTGTTAGCAGTGCTGCTTGGTAGAAGATGAGTTTTTCTCCTCTGAGCTTGGTATCACTGTTCTTGTAGAGTTACAGTGATGCATGTTATAGCTCAGGAAGGAAACGAGAAGGTTATGAAGCTGTAAAAACTCTCCTGTTCCAAAACGTATCCTGGGCTGCCCAGGGGAAAATGCCTTCATACCTGAAGGAAAAGGAGATTCATATGTTCCCTGATTTCTCCCTCATAACTGATTTAGATAAGGATGATGTCAAGAAAATCTGGGACCCTGAGAGACCCCCCAGGGGACCAGCAGTGACTCTGACTCTCTGAAGGACTGGTGTCGGTGGAGCCCCAGAGCATTAAGCTGCACTGGGAGGAACAGGGCACTGCGCATGGCTCCAGGCTCTCTGCACGCTCCAAGCAGCATCTGAATGATGTTTTCCAGGTTCTTCTTTCTCTCGACTTGGTGGAAAAGGCAAAATCTCCTATTCTACATTCATCATGGTACTTCCTTGCTGAGGAGGATCATGCTGTACTCTGGCTTAATCCTATTGCTTGGCAGGATGAACACCTGGAAATAATAAGCCTTTAACTAGGGGTTCAGCTTCCTGAGTCCCAGGATGAGTCTGGGAAATATCATCCCTCACACAGAACAGGAACAAAATCTCACCCCCAATCGTGATAGGCATTGGCTTCGTTTATTTATGTGGATTTTATGGCAAGCTCTTCTGCCTCAGTTATTAAATGTGATAGCTCATGCACTTTTCAGGAAAAAAAATTATAGGATCAGTCATTGTGGGACTGGCTGATAGATATTAAAATGCTATTTTGAAAATTCTTACTGCCCAAGAGGTCCATTCCTTAATGGTGGGCTTAATAACAAATGAGATTTGAAAATGGTATTCAGGCAGTGTACTGACTTCTACAACACCTCTTAAAAAAATCATGTGATTTTTAAAAGTCACTGTAAAGATATTTCCTTCCACCTCCTCCACCATATTACTCTAATGTCTCTTGGGAAATAGTGTGGGCACCACACTGCTTCTGCTCAGAGCCAGTGATGCAGGTGGACTGATCCCGCCACTTGTGAGGCCAACAGTAAAATATCATGTCTGTCAGTGGGGGCAGGATCTTTAGAAAGTTTACATGGAAATTAAAACAGAGACTCTGTCCCTAAGTCCTTAGTTTGGCAGTAGGACTCCCCAGCCCTTATTGCTCTCCTTGGATCGTAGCTCTCACTCCACCTGAGCTTCATTGCTGTCCCTGCTGATATTTCTCCATCTGTTTACAGTGGATGCACTGGTACAGATCGTGTCTGCATCGCAGTCCAAATGACATTCAAATCAGTGACGTCTGTGCAGGAGAACTAATCCCTTAGGTGATGCAGCTGTGTAGCAGTGGCTATCTTGGAGCACTCTGATGCTGTATGCATGGCCCTGCGAGAGACAGGGTGCCACAGGGAGAAAGCCACCTCCTCCTCTTCTGTGTGCTGCAGGTGTCAGCAGGCACAAATTAGGATGGCTTGGACGGGCCCACTCCATGTTTATACCAGCTGCATGTGAAGAAAATACACGAAGGGCTATTTCTTGAGCAGTACGCAGTGAGTTGTCTCCCACCCTGACAGGCAGGAGGAGGGAGAGAGCTGCAACACACTTATTTTACAACAGTACAGATATCCCCGCATGCCATTCTCACCTGTTGCTCCTTGCCTTCTCTCCTAGGGAGCAGCAGCCTCTCCCGGGTTTGGTCTGACTAACAGCTGAGCCAGCAGAAACCAAAGTGGTCGAGCCTGACAGCGTGGCAGTAATAAGGCCCGGGCAGCACAAAGTCAGATCCAATTGAATCTCCTCAACTTTGAATTTGTCCAGGTCAGAACTTTTCTAGAGTCTGTCAGGCACCATTTGTCTCTCTTTCACATGCCTCATTTCTCTTACTAATGGCCATCACAGGTAAAATGTGGTGCATATGCAGGACAGACCTCTGGGATCCATCTGTCCCCCTTGGTTTGATGGTTCCTGGGAGCTGCAGTCAGGCAGCGGGCAATGAAGCAGGTTCTGGTTTGCTCTACGTGAGAGATGAACCAGGGTTTTGCCTGGTAAATCGTATTTCAAGGTGACCAAAATATTACATTTGGGTCCCCAAGGATCCATGTTAACTATTGATTTTAATGAATGGTCTAAAAGGGGCTCTGTAGTTAGGCAGCAAACGTGAAGGTGGCATAAAATGATTAAGAGCAATAAAAGCTGGAGAAGAAAAGACAAAATCAAGAGGGACCTAATAAAGCTGGAATAATGGTCAATTCAGCAGCAAATGAAGCTCAGTGTTGCAAGAAAATTTATGCCATAAAGAATGATGTTAACTCTTTTTATGCATTCTTGAGTTCTGCATTTTGCTCTGAAAGGATCTGGGCTCTTGACAGACAGCTTAAAGAAAGCTGCTATTCAGAGCCTGGGTGTGATGACCGATGCAGTATGAGAGATGACAGGTCACGCAGCCTCCCTAGACGAGACAGAGATGGATGGTAGGAAGGGAAAAGGAAATCATCAGAGCCCGTAGTGCTTGCCCATGGTTGCTCATAAAGCCAAATGTAGAGTAGAGGGCTTCCAAATGTCATGCCTAGGGCCAGACTCTGAACTGCATGGATAAACCCTCAGAGGTTAGGCCATTAACTGAGAGAAAAGCACTTCCAGAGGGCCATTGCATCATATGGATGGCCGTGGTAGGGGCATGAGTCACTCTGTCTAGCTCTGTTAGTTAGAGAGCTCAGATGGGTTGTTTAGGCCACATGCTCAACTTTAGGGGTCTGGAATTAGTGAAACGACTTACACTTTCTGCTACTTTTTTCCTCTGAACCATTTAGGTTACACATAGGACTGTGGCTGTCACTTGGAGGTGTCTCCTGGTGTGGCAAAGCCCAGACCTGTGGCAAGCTGAGCTTCTGGTTGTAAATCACCACAAGCAGGCTTTATGTAGTGCTGTAAATGTCCGAGCACACTGCCAGGCCCGGCCTTGAGGAGCCCCAGGGCAGGAGACTGAGGACCTGTGTGATCAGCATATTTGTTTCATTGCCAGCACGTGGCACCGTGCATCTCCTTTGGGCTCAGTCTTCTCCCTTATTCTACTTTGGGCCCTGATGTGTCAGCAAATGGATCGTTTTTTATATCTCATCTGTAAATGCAGAGAGATCTTCAGTTTTGTTTGTGGGAGGGTGATAGATGCAAGTGTTGATTGTTTGCATAGAGATTTCACAGTCTGCAAAAACAGTCACCTGTTCCACAGAATGGGAAAAATCCAGGCTGCCAAGCATCTACTAAACACCAGCTGGTAAGTGTCACAGCATCAAGCTGTCCTAGTATTGACTGGGCTCATGAGTTTAGGCAAAACAAGGGGGTAATCAGAGAAGCCAACTGCGGCGTGCGGCTTAGGAAAGTGGAGGATTCTCCTTGGAGGGTCCCTGAAGGTGTGAGTAAGAACACCTGACAAAAGTGCCACTGGTCCTTGCCTGCTGTGTGACACACAACCTGGGAGGTTGGTCTCAGCCACTGTACAGCCTCTCTAGCAGAAGCCACTGCTGGGGGCTTCTCTGGAGTAAAAGCAGACCTTGGAACACCTTTTCCTGCGAAGAGCCTCAGTAAATGCAGTAGGTGTCTTCAAGTTGAAGGAAACGTGATTCTGGACTGCATTTCTACTTCCCTTCCTCCCACTCTACCTGCAATGGTAGAGGTGAAGCAAACTGGTCTCAGGATGTGAGGAATTATCTGGAAGCTTTTTGTTACCATAGATTGTGGCTAAAGCAAAAGATGGAAATGGTCTGTAAATACTGAACTGTAGCTCTGCAGAGGAACACAGTCATCTGAGTGCATTGTGGGCTTGTATGGCAGCAAGGGATGCTTTGCTTGTGCTCCCCAGGGAAGGCTTTCAACACTGAACATATTGATGTTGTGGAAGTTTGCCTAGAAGGCTGTGGAGCCTTAGCAGTTGGAGGTTTTCAGAATAATTAGGCATCTGCTTAAAATATATAAAATTGATTATTAATTCAGACAGGGAAGTGGTGAGATAGATGTGCTCTCTGTCTTTCTTCCTGCCCTACATTCTGTGATTCCTGTTGAATCAGGGGGGTGAGCAAGCTCTCAGAAGTCTCTCAACACCAGTTTTACATGCTGCACCTCACTTCCTTGATCATGGTGGTTACAGTTCTTTGTCTAGTGTTATAAAATCAACACAATATGTGAGGGTAAGTGCTACAGCATGAATAAAAGAATCATTATCAGGTATATTTCCTTGCTCTTTCCCCAGAGGTGTAAAGCTCCAGTTCCAGGGGTAAGCAGAACCCACGGCATATTACATTTACAAAAGCAGAGAGTTTCATCATGGTAGGTTGAATAGCCACTTTTTTATTGTTGTTGTTTGATTTGTTTTGTTTTGTTTTCTGGCTGCCTACCTAGCTCTCCAGGGTGTATGACTTTGTATGAGCCCCCGTGGAAACAATGCTGCCGTCTTACATTGGTGCAGCCTAAGATTCGGCAAAGTGGAGGCAGCAGTGTTTTGTGCATCTCCGCAACAGAAACTGAGCACAATATGACTATGGTAACCGGGTGATTATGTCTGCACATGTATTTCCTGGGTAATTTGAGATGGAGAGAGTTCTTAGCTAGAAAGACACATCATTGCAGACTGTCCTGCTTCCAGAAGTCTTTTGCCACATTTCATGGAACTTGTGTTAGTGTAATTTCCCCGTTTCTCCTGTTTACACAGGCAAACAAGATAAGATCCAGGCTCAAAACTTTGGTTGCAGAGTAAAACTGACCATCAATTAATATTGCATGTTATAGTCCATTATATTTCTGAAGGCATGAGCTTCTGTCAGAGCTATGTAACTGGCATCCAAGAGTCTCAATGCCCCAGCTCTAACATTCCAAAAAAATCAGCCAAGACTTTCTTTTGACTCAGATGGATCAGAAATGTAACTACTCTGATGGGCTACACATGAGCCGACTCACTGCTAAGGGCAGCATCCAAGTGAACATCAATAAAAGAAGCAGGCAATCTGCTCAGACCTGCAAACTGAAGTCTTGTCTCCTTGACACAATGCTGATGAGCCATTTCTTCTCGATGCCTGAGGCATGTGACAAGCCACAGATAAGCATTAACTGCTGTGTGCAAAGTAGTCAATAAATTGCCATCAGACTTTCCCTTCTGTTTAACTTTTATTAAAAGAGGTGCTAAGGTCCCGTACTGTATGCAGTACATCATATTTATTACCAAAATTAACAAATATACAAAACTTATACATGTAATTTTCTTACATCCATTTATTGGTCTATAATACTGCATTTGTTCAAGTAGGTTATCTACAGTATGTAAACATCCCTTGGATTGACCTCACACAGATTAGGAAAGCCCATCTAACCCATGTAGTTACCAAATATAGTTTTATCTTTTTTTACTTTTTTCTTTTTTTTAAATTTATTTGGCTTTCATTGGTAGAATCTAATCTTCACATTTGGCACGTGGAAGAGACATCTACAGTGCAAAAGAGGCAGATTTTCTGGTTTTGTTCTGAGCAGTTTAGCAGTGTAATGGTTTTAAAGAGTCAAGAGGAGAATAAATTTACACAAACTTGATAGGAGATGGATTAGTATTAACGTCAATGACTCATAGATCAGCCATTAAACTAGAGCAGAAATTCAAAGCCTCTTCCCCAGCCCTCTCAGCCAGGTGGAAAAAAAATCTCAGCCTTGTTCTAAAGGTTTAAAGAAAGGACTCTGATAGCAACAGAGAGAGGAGGTTTAGTTTACAAAGAGATCTCTGAGATCCCAGTTTCAATTTTCTGCTCTGAATTTTTCTCTCTTGTTAGCAAGCATTTTTTTTTCCTCCTTCTTCTTTATTTCCCCTCCTTTTTGATGGGGGGAAAAATAACCAGTGGAGTTATTTTCTTTTCTGTGCTGATAATTTCTCAGTGAGCTGGAGATTACAATTGGAGTTTACAGGTCTTTGAACCCATATGTATAGAGCTCAGTAAGCTGCCATATATAGGAGAGGGAAAGGGGAGAGAGAAGGAAAGTAATGTCATTATATTCTAGGAGTGGAGCTTTCCAATTTTTCTGTAAAAAAGCAGGAAAAACTTTATTCCTTCTGCTTCTCATTGTTTCAAAACATGACTTAATTTAACTGAGTAAAGCTGATCCAGAGAGACCTTCATTCACACCCTTCTTCCCATTCTCATTCAAGCACCGTATTGCTATTTTAGGAGGCCTCACCCATGTCCATGGAAGCATCTGATGAGAATGGACCTAATCGGACACCGTTTCGCATGGAAACCCCTCTGCAATTCCTTGCCCATTACCACAGAGCCCCGCTGCTGTCCGTGGCACCGTACATCTCGGCCAGCTTTTTGAAGCGTGGCCCCCAGTCCGTCAGGTAGTCGTAGCTCTGGTCTGAGTCTGTTGTCACCGACTGTAGGGAGCTGAGTGACTCTGCCACTGAACCATTCCCTTCAAACATGTATGTCTGGAGGGAGTCGAAGGGAGGAGCCCAGAGGTCCATGTCAGCCTCATACAGCTTGGCGAGCACATAGTTATGGACGTTGTTGTCCATGACGCACGCCTGAGGCACGTATCTGGAGAGGCTCTCTATTTCAGGGAGCATGTCCTGCCTGTTTTTTAACACAAGCTGGGCTTCCCGTGGGTTCCACATGGCGGCGATATCGAAGGCCTCCGTGTCCTCCTCCCCACCGCCTTCATCATCATACCTGACGATGTTCTCATGGATGTTCTCCTCCTCGTCAATGATGTACGGCTGCTTCCGCTGGCGCCGCATGGAGAGGATGAGGAGCACCAGCACTGCAGGAGGCAACCAAGACATAGGGCCATCAGTAAGAGGGCAGATCTTGCAGGGGCTTTAATGTGCGTTGAATGTGTGTGTGTTGAAGTAATACCTCATGAACCAAGAGCCCGAACAAGGGAACCGAAGTGCTTTTGACACCAGCAGCTAACAGGGGAAATAGAAGGTCTGGACAAGGAAAGGATGAAATACATTTGTGGAGAACAAAGGCAAGATGTCCAGCTTTCAGTACTTCCTTCTGACACACCCCTTCCTAGAAAGCAGGGCCGTACCAGATGGCCTGGCACACTGGGGATCTGCCAGACATACTTCCAGGCCATATTTTTCCCCTATCTCTACACCCCAGAGTCTGAAGCCATTTGTGGCTGACTACATCATCTGTTCCTTGACTTGGCCCTTTATGAATGTGCGTGTCTACGTGTAATTTATATACATACGTGCGTGTGTGTGTGTGCATTTGTATCCTTCACCTTTGCTGAATAAGCACCCCCTGGCCCGAACAGAAGAGCTTGTCCCCTCCCAGGAAGCAGCCAAGGCTTTACCTAGCAGGACAAAGATGCAGGCGAGGATTGCAATGAGTGCCCCTCTGCTCAGGCTGACGGGAAGGACGTAGGCCTCAGCGTTGCAGGACATCACCATGCCGTCATCGTCGCAGCTGCACACGTGCACGGTCAGCGTGCCCGTGCTGCTCAGCACGGGGCGGCCATTGTCGCTGATCAGGATGGGGAGGTAAAAGGTGTTCTGCTCATGCTGTCTGAAGCCAGAGCGCCTTGTCAAAATCCATGCCGTATTGTCTAGGGGCGGACAACAAACGGAGAGGAGAACTTATACACAGAGCAAGTACGTTCAGCAGAAAAGGAAGGTTAAAAAAAAACACTAGGCCCACATCCACTTGCTTTCCCTCCTTTTTTTAATTGTTTTTAATCAGTTTGTCACTAATCAGCATTTTGCCTCTGCATCCCTTATTCCAATATCTTCTCAGGCCATAGCTTGAAACCTCAAGGCATACACACCTTACGAGCTGTTTTTAACCTTTCTGACATAAAGTGCCCAGAGCAAAGTCACAGCCTTCAGATTTAGCTAGAAGAGCTTTCAAAAGGCAGGACAGAAATGAACAGCTGAGGGCAACTTGTTGTCCCTGTTTGTTCTTGCTCAGCAGCTTTTCTAGACATTGCTCTTAAGAGCTGCCAGCATTTTGGGGATACTGGTGTATAACCCTTGCGGACATGTTAAGGTTGTCTGTATGTTTTTTGATACATGGCATGGCCATCTGCTTGAGGCAATAAGAAGACAAAGGAAAAAAGAAACCAGCTTGCTATTCGAAAGAGCAGTGAGTTGAAAATTTTGCAACTAAACATTTTTTCAATGAAATACAAGGAATTTCATTGACGCTTTTGCCATTGAAAAAAGTCAGACTACTTTGTTGTCATTGCCAGAATTGCTCTGTTTTGATTGACCATTCTGCTTCATTTAGTGTGGCTACCACCTGTCTTCTATAAGAACTTCAAACAAAATGAATCAACATGATGCTGTGGAAACAAAAGAGCAAGAGAATGACCAAACTGCAAATTGCTTTTAATTTTCATTTCAAGGGTAATCATGTTTTTTTTTTTTTCTTTAAAAGTCAACATCTCCCAGTGGCTTTTGAATTTCTTTCTATACTCCCTCCCTCAGATTCCTCAAGCTGTGCACCAAGTTTCCTAACTAGAAAGAAATTGGATCCAGGAATTTGTCCTTCTCAAGTCTTATCTCAGAAATACCATGGCAAACCCTTTGGAGGTCTGTGATGATTTCGCCTGTGCTGACTTTCAAGTTTTGTGGCCTCAGAAACTTTTGGAAAGTGCAAGGCTGAATGTCTCCAATGTGATCTGGGCCACCAGGGTATGTAAAGGAAGCTGCAGGAAAACTGGCCCTTTACAAATATGTTTGCAAATCTTGGGCCAGCTAAGATAGATGGGGAACAAAGGTACCTCTTCCTCTTTTGGCAGACCTACAGCCCCTGACCCTGTGCGGTGATGCTGGGGGATTTTGAGGAGTTGAGTCTTGTGCACTTTCTTTTACTACTTAGTTTGTTTCCTGTTCCCTTGGTTCAAAAGTAGCTGCAGTGTGGCCATTCACTTTCAGGTTGTTACTGATGTATGTTTGCTATGCTTGGAAGCGCAGGATGCCAACCAGCTGTTCCTGGCTGGATTGGCAAGAAACTTTCTGATCACAAGTAGACTGTGAAAAAGCCCCAAACTCAACAAGTTCCATTTCCTTATTATTTCCCTGTCAATTCACCACCGAAATTTAAATCTGTGGTGATTTTCCTCAGTGCAGAGACTGACTGACTTGCAGGTAAATCAGCTGTATTATCTGCTGTTGTCTGAACATCAGAAATTATCTGATGGCTTTTAGGAGCGCTATCAGCAGTGTTACATACAGCCAGCTATGGAATATATGCAAACTCAAGCTAGGTTCTCTAGACTTCCCTGCTGGATTTTAACTATGCTGCAAGTTCCATATTTCGTGCTGCAAATCTTATGGCATGAGGCAGCAGTGGCCCACATAAGTATTGAGAATCAGGCTCCATGGTTCATCAGATTAGTTTGAATTGTGACATGTTTTTAAAAGCAATCTCAGGATCTTTTATTTCTTACACTTCAATGACATTTCAAGCTTTCACTCTGAAAGTGTAAAATACTGAAGAGTGCGTGTGTCTCTTTGTGAATATGTAATGAAATTGTATTGTCTCATTAAATCACGTAATCCCAAGAGCTAGGGCTTTGAGAAGAACCACCAAGTAGCACCAGATGCAGGCTGAAATCCCCAAAGTTGCTTAAAACTGGTAATGAGTCAGCGTTTGCTGATTTCACCACTTTTTAATACACTGTGCAGCTCTGAACATGTGCAGCTGGTATGCACAGACGTAGACAGACACATTTCCACCGATGTGTGCCAAGATGCAGTGGCGATCAGTACCCTGCGCTGCCAAGGCTCATGGGCAAGGGGTGTGTGTTCCCCTCCTGCAAGCCTCCCTCCTGGGTCACACACGTGGTTTCTCACCCTCAGGCTGTTTATGTGCCCTCTAGTAAATGCTTCCCAGTATTAAAAACACATCTTTTCATCATGGGGCCTGATTTAGCATGAGAAAAGCAGCCCAAAGGGCAGAAAATGGCAAAGATTCTGGATTTATGATGCGTCAATGGAAATGTCTGAATCAGCTTAACAGGGTCGTAGTTTGGTTGCATTTCTCTTTCCTGGGTGAAAGACTCACTTTCTTTAAACTGGCTTATAATAGAAGTCACAAATTCCATTCAGGTGACAGCAAACTTTCATTTTATGTGAAATTGCTCTTTGTGAAGGAAAAAGACTTCATTATTCTGAGCTGGTCGTACTTTGCCTGTAGAAAAAATCACAGGCAGTGAATATGACTGAAGCTGTGCAAAACCGGTTAGTGAGCGAACTCAAATGTTTTTAAGCATAATTCTCTTTTTTTTTTTTTCAGGCTGAGAAACAAGTTTCCATAATCAAATATTGAAGGAGATATATGTATGTGTATGTGTGTTATATACATATACATATTCTTGCAGTGATGTGTTGACCGTATCGTCTAGGTCTTAAATATTCTTGGCTATGTAATTCCCTTGGTGATTTTCAGCATAATGTTTCATCCTTTTTGCTTTGTTTTGCTTTGTACTAGGCAGGCATCCAAATCATCCCTAAGGAGTCACTCTACCTGTTACTCCACAACTGCAGTGTGTTGGTGCCAAAGCTTGTTGTGTGACTCATCAAAAGCCAATGTGATTTGATGTGCTGCTGCAGTGCAAAGGACATGCTGGAATGGGATGCAGCACGGTAGAAGCTGGAATACACAATTTTCTTCCAACTTTGATATCTGTTAAGCCCCAGCCATCAGCAAAATAGGGCTTGTGAGGACATGAAAGCCTCATTATATTAAAATAAAGCATGATAAGAATGCACAGTATTTTTGCATCACAGCTTCCAGTTACAGCATCTTTGTCTTGCAGAGGGCTGGATGGTAGCACATAGCTACAGCGCTGAGCAGAGACAATGAAGAGCACAGTGTGGTGGGTCCCCGTGACCCTGAGATCACCTTGAGCATGAAAACCATACTTCTTCCGGGCATGCAAGTTGGTTTGCTTGTGACAGCAAGCCCTGGAGCATCTCCTTCCTGCCGTTTTCTGCCCCAATGGAACTGATTTACCTCCCTGGAGAGGTCATGGGTAAGTAATCACTGTGTAGGTCCAAACACCAAGATCGGAACTAAGCTCTTCTCACAAGAAAGGCTTGTTTCTAATCTCTGCATGAATCTGTACAGTGACAGAGGATGGTTAGCCTAAAAGTTATGTTAATTTTTAAAACTAATTGCAATAATAATGAATGGTTATTGATAATACGACAAAATATTTCAGCAGGGGTGGGAGAAAGAGTACAAGGAAGCAGGTAATGCAGACATGACTGTTTTCAGAAGGGATCACCTTTTTTTCTGAGGGATTTTCAGGTCATTGCTTTTGTGCTCTGTCATGCCAAAGTGCGAGGTAGACCTCAGAGTCTCCCTGAAGGGTAGGAAGAAGAAGGGTAGGGAAGGAAGAAATAGCTAACAATTTTCCTAGGAAAAATTTAAATGCAATGGGGAAGACTGCTAGAGGCTTCTATTGACAGTCATGATGGTGGTACGACACTGATGCCTGCACCCATCAAGATGGCTACTACCTTCATTAATTCATGTTACCCAAAAATGGAGGAGAGCAGATAAGGGTCAACAGGAGATCAGCTCAGAGTTTAATCTGGAAATGCGGTAAGCCTATTTTGTGGCTCATCCCATTCTTACAGCAAGTCTCTTTTGCCAGCTGCTTCCCAGCATAATCTTACCTGGAGCTACAAGCAGGACGAAGACGGATCGCTGATGCCCTCGGTCAGTAACCAAAGGGACAGGAGACCCCAGCTCAATTCCCTGCTTGATCGCATATGCCCTGTATGTCCTTGAGAAGTCATTCAGGCCCAGATCTTTGCAGATCCTTTCATGTCTATTGCCCGCTGATTTTAGTGAACTCAAAGGGAACCAAGCACGTAAGTAGATTAACTTCTCCTTACCCCAGATCCCCGTCTACGAAGTGGAGACAATAGGATTTCTCTGTCTGCCAGAGATATGGGGAGAATGAATAGCCTAAAGTAGTTCTTAGAGACTATAAATGACAAGGGCCAAAGAAATATGCAAAACAGCTCATCAGAATGCAAACCGTGATCTATCTGTTGCTTGGTATAAATCAAGGTTTTAATTGTTGCCAGGAAGGCTGCATGTCTTGCAGTTTTTCTTACCACTGTATGGGATGACCAAGTAATCAGCATGATTGCTAATCTGCATAGTGTCTTCCCACAGCCTGGGAAGTATTGCTGTCTCATGGTTAGATGCACAGGCTGTGAGGAGCAAGGTGGGTTCTGTTCCTTGTCTTGCCACTCTGTGACATGCAGTATATCTAAACCCCTGTGAATAAGTCATATAATTTATATACTGCTTAGGGGTCCCTAGATGAAAATAGAAATATAATTTATTGTTACTGAAATGACTACTGCACTCCAAATTGCTGAGGCAGTAAATTAACCCTTAATATGTATAGTCAAATAGTCAGTGATTTGATACTTCACATTTTTATTTCAGATTTGTAACCAACAGTACCCTAAGCTTCTTGTGATATATATTTCTGGAAAACTGGTATTTTACAGAAAGTGGGAGGCACAGCCATTCAGTCACTGCTGTCACTATAAATTACAGCAAGTATGGCCTTAGACAGAAAAAGTGCATCTGATGCTGGGAATTTTGCGAGTTTCCTTTTTTAGAACAATGCCCTCAGGATGAAATGAGCCTAGTTTGCCAAATGTTTTAGCAGTGGTTGCGTTTTATTTGCTTATTTATTTTGGCAATATATGTTCAAAAATAAAAGAGAGAGAGATACAATGAGAGAGTGAAGGATAAACATGCAAGAAGCGGTGTGGGGAGACTTCAGGGACCCTACAGAAAAAAATGCTTTTGGGATGAAAAATCATTAGTATGCTGTGGAGGAGGGCTCCAGGGCTCTGCAAGCAGCATCTTTTAAGATGTGTTTAGTTAGTGAAGGCAGGGGCTTGTTTATTGGCCTATATGTTGCTCTTTCATATGCCTGCAGAGGCACAGATGGGGGCTTATGGAAATAAGTGTGACAAGTAGGCATGTATACTTATGTGGGAGTAGGATCAGCACTCTGCCTGGAGACTGGTCATGGATGCTGCAGGTGCCTATCTCTCCATTTATAACAGAATTGCTTGCTGATTTGTGGTGCTTTGAATACTAAACTCCTACTGACATCCAGCCCCTTCATACTGACTTTCAGTGCACCAGTTCAATCAAGGCCGTCCTTCTTCCCCACTGAAAGCTGGTGTGGACCAGTATTTGTTGCTTGGCACCGTTGTTTGCCCATGGAGGTCCTGTATCAGCAACAGTGATGTGAAGGCATGCTCACAGCAGGCTTTTCCTGCAGGCTCGAAAGCAACAAAAACTTCCCCAAAAGAAGCAAATTCCACTGGTGTGGATATGCAAATGCCAGTGTTTTGCCATGAGTCCTCCTCACTGGTATTTCAGTTTCTGCTTAACCCATCTCACATTGATGTTTAGCTGTATTCCAAGTCACCCCCCAAGGCTCTGCATCTCCTCCCTACCGCCCTCTCTTTCCTAGGCACTCAATGAGGATGTGCAAAGAGGAAGAAAAAAAGTGCTTGGGGAAAAAGATTGGAACAATACGAGAACCTCCCCTTTCAGTGCCTGGAAGAAAACATGAAGAGTACAAAAAAGAGCAATGTAATTTCCTTCAGATTTGTCTCCCTGTTCCAGTTTCTAGCCTACCTTTAAGCATCTCCTTTTGAATGAATGCAATTTCCACTCCAGTAATCTGAGATGCCTGCAGCCTGACCACAAGATCTGAATTTGCACAAAACACTGGCACATTTCCTTGAAGAAGAAAAAGGGGCCTATTGCTATAGAGTATTTATAGAGAAGGAAATATCATATAACCTTCAAGTGTATTAAGTAATATGTCATTTTATCTCTGCCTTTAAGGAGCAGGTGTCACTTGGTATTATTTGAAATGGCAGTCTTATCAAACACTGTAAGTCACAGCCTCTCAAGTCCAACTCAGACATTAGAAATTAGAGTAGCTAACTGCCCATGTCCACTCTGATTACCTTGATTGTCCCTCAGAGTAAAGTTGGGGTTGTTGGCTGCCTCCGGAGCCAGGCTGTAGTAGAAGTGCTGACCATCCTGTGGGTCATCCCGGTCGATGGCACTCACTGTCTGGATCAGCTACAGAATATGAGAACAAAGCAGAAGCAGGTGAGAAGGAAAATGTATGTAATCTAAACAAGCAAATAAGTTAATATATATATTTATATATGTAAATATAAGCAACTTGGAGCATTTGAATAAAACTTTCTTGCAGAGGTACAGCAGATGAATCAAGAAGAGACTCAGAACCTCACAGGCTTCATTTTATTTTGCTATGATCATGCAAATCACTTTAAAACAAAGGAGGAGATAGTCAGTTTTATTCAAATAACAGACACTTTTCTCCCTTGTGTCCCTATCTTCTGTTACACATTTTTCTCTTCTTTTGAGGCTCCAGGGTGTTCAGAAAATACATCATGTATTAGGGAGCTGGTAAGAAAGCCCATGCTTATTTTCAGCTTCATTTTGCAGGTAAAAAAAGACTTGAGGTTGATTTTTTATCACTCTCAATTTTAAATCAATTAAGCTCTTCACAAGAAGTCAGTGTAAAACAAAGAAAATGCAACTATGCAAATGCTTTGCATGTGCAACAAGTAATACTAAGGAAAGAAACTAAGACAATACAAAATCCAGAAAGAGTTTTGTCACCTCACTTATGGAGGCTTGGTGAAGTAGGTACAACAAATTGAAGCACGGTGAGCTGTAGCTCTGTCTCAGTAAAAATTCTAACATCTTTTCAAACAAAGAATAGGTCTTCACCTGGATTTTTGCATTCCAAGCTATTGTTGGATTCAGGGACAAATGACAGAGACGTAAAGTCTTATTTAGCACATTAGAACCGATTTCAGAACTTTTTGAAATGAGGCAGAAGTCCCACTTAGTGTGCTTTCAAAACAAGGAAAAAGGCTGGGCAATAATTTCTGTTCCCTGTATTATTAAGGGCATCTTTAAGTTAGTAGAATGAAATTATCCTGTGTAAGATTTTTAGTAGGACAGCTGTCCCAGCAGTGAATAACTATTTTATTCTGCTTCACAACAAGCTGGGAGGAGCTCCACTGAATGAGCAGTGATATTGCTAGTATAATTTTTCTCTTCGTAAATCATCAGTTGTGCATCTGTGCACTTAAACTACGTTTATCAGATGTGAATTTGGAGATACAGGTCCCCACTGTGAACCCTGTGTGGTGAAGCACCAGGTTGCATCCACACAAACTATAAGCAGTAGAAATTGTACCACCATCAGCAAGGGAGAGCTCCTGTCCATGTGTGATACAGGCAGACCTTGATCGAGGGCTTTGATGGGGTTTTAGAAGGGGTAGGAGCAAAGAGGCGTCACAGTTTGCTTGAAGGTACGGGTTTACAGTGTGTGGAGCTGGAAGTCCTGTGTTATCTGTGATTCTCCGTAATCTCCAGTTCACGGCAGAACAGATTCAGTTTGTCACCCCTTTGAAGCTGATGTAGTATATTATGTGCAGCTCCCATAAGTCAGGGTGCTTAAGGCTCTTATAAATAGGGTCTTTTAAAAGTAAGACTTGTCACTCACACACGGGCCGGGCTGACTCTGTGGCATTTCTTATAACACTTGTCCTCTATTTGTTGCTGCTACAGGACACACCGTCTGTTTGCCTGCTGGCACCTGCCCAAAGGAAGGCTTTATTTCAGCAGTGAAGTGTATGGTGGAGTGAGTTTGGAAACTACTGAAGGAGAAAAAATGGTGCTCTACTATATGACGTTAATACTGGTGTAATGCACTTGCCCTTGGAAAGCAGCACAGGTAACTGCTGAAGAGAGCTCAGGTGCACCATTTGGTTAGCTGAGCCCTGTTTTCCATGCCTAGTCTGTTTGTTGTGCTTTCTCCATGCGGGACAACCTTGCCCCCTGCCAGCCCCCATCATTACCAGCATTTCTCACCTGTCCTGCTTTGGCGTTTTCGCAGACAAAAGATTCGTAGAACCTTGCAAACTCTGGCGCGTTGTCGTTCACGTCCAGGACTTTCACCGTCACAGAGACACTGCCCACCTGCGAGGGATTGTCTGGAAGGAGGAGGGAGAACATAAAGAAAGGCAACGTGTGGCAAGGGAAAAAAAAAGATGTCTCCCTACTCTGCTGAAGAGGTAAAGCAGTGTGTTTTGCTACTGATTTGTGTTAAATTAATTTTTTCTATGAGGAACTGAGTTTGCTTGCAGGTTATGTGACTCAGAGTGAAGTTGCAAATGCTGCTTTATCTATCCTGGCTTTCCATCTGGTCACATCATTTTCAAACAAATTCCTTTGGATGCAAAAGGACCTTCAACCTGGTCCAGTCTAATGGGACTATTTCTATAACAAAAGTTTTAGACAATGCCCCCCAGTTACAGCTTTGACTGGGAAATACTGTTTTTTGAGCCTTGGTACTGGTGGCATGAGTTATGTTGAGGCTATTTTTAGGGGATAGTCTTGTTATTTAGAGCTTGTTGGAAATGGTAATTCTGCATTTCATTTTTGCTCAGAACTTATATTCCCGAACATAAAAATATTGTGTCAAGTTTTTGATACTTTGTACAGGGGGTTAAAATGCAATAACACATGAAATTGTACAGAAAAGCTTTCAATGAAGCTTAAAATCACAATGAAAATTTTACATTCTGCATGACATCATTTGTGATATTTCTGTCCCACTGGTTCATTAGCTCTCTTGCCCAGTACATCCAGACATCATTTCACATATCTTCACAGTTTCCAAACTCAGTAGCCAAAGAATATGTTTTTTTTACTGTTTTTTTTTTCCTCCCAGAACAACTTTTCCCCTTATTAAAAGATAAAAGGAAACTCTAAGAAGAGATTTAAAAAAAAATGAAAAAAATAAATTCACGATTAGGAGATAAGGAGCAAAAATCCAGAAAATTCTTAAAAGTTAAGCTTGTCTTAGCTATCCAGCCTCATGCATTTATTTCCAAATATATCTCACTTTACAGCATGAAATGATGTGTTCGTATAAACAATAGAGAATTTTCTTACACTCCGGAATTTTCTTAAAAGTTCAATGTACTGAATCCATAATGTGTGTCACATTTTATCGAGATAATATTCTTAAACTATATTGTTTCGCCCTGATTTATAATTTAGTCCTTCAGCTTCCCACATATCCATACATATCTTACTAACACACCTGTCACTGTGGCGTATGAATGTCTGCATTCACACTCAGTAATATTCATCTAACTTCTGAAACTAGAAGCTTTATTCAGGAGCCCACAGCTATGGCATTTTCAGAACTATTTACTAAATTAAAATATTGCGCTGTACATGTACAGAGCAAAACTGACAGAGGATGGGCAGAGGATGAGTCAAAGGCAGACATGCCTTCATATTGCTCTCACCCTGGAGTGCTGCTACAGGGCTGCTTCTACAGACTCGTGCGTGTAAGTGGGCCTACATGGAATTGCAATGACCGTTGGTGGCTGAAAATAAAACTAGCATTGAAACAGATGGGGTGAGATCCTGTCACGTCACCAGCCCCTCTCACTACTAAAAAGGTGACAGGAAGGCTTTGCATGCTGGAACAGCCTACAAATATGTGGCAGATTCACCCTGACTCTTGAAAAATATTCCTCCTGCTAACTTCAAATTGGTTGACTGTGTTTTGGGCCAGCTACTTAATTTTTTTCCCCTCTCAGACTGACCCATATCTCTCATACAGCCTGGATGTGTAGAAAGTGCTCTCAGACATGAGGAACAGCTCAGCTATTGGCAGCAAACTTCTAAAAATCTGCTGCCCCTCAGCAAATGAACTGAAATCCTGAGCAAAAGCTATGTGGAACAAAGAGATTTCAGGTGAAGATTGGATGAATGTTTTATTTTATTTGCTCATATATCCTTAGCTCCTTTATGAAACTCAGCAAAATTTTTTGTACTGTCACTACATAATGATCAGCATCTCCTTGTTCTCATAGCCTTGGTAAATACCTGGCACCGATGAATCCTGAGCTGAGTTTTAGCTCACTGTGAAAGCTGAAAATCTAATAAGATTCAGTTGCTCGGGGGTTTTTGTACAAGAGGATCACAAAGCACCCTCCCCAAATCATTATGCAGAGAGCAGATGGTGATGCCACTCACTCGCTACTGGCCCAGAGCAGATTTCCACCAGCAACCTAGCAGTGAAAGCATCGTTGCTGCCTGCCAGTCCCTGCACCACACAATCCTCCCAGGTAGGACTGGCAGCTGCACAGCCTTTGCAGCTTCTGCTTTTTCTGCCTAGTCCTTCTGGAGAAACAGAGCTCTTGCAGAAACATATTTCATGAAGAGTTTTAAATAAATCCCTAGAATACTAATGACAAGAAAAAGCAGCACTCTGCATTTAATTGCCAGCCTCTACTCTTCCCACCGCTCTGTGAAAAGGAGCGTAAAAAATAAATAAAATGCAGCATTTGCTTGTTGATGTCAGAAGAGTAATTCAGTTAATACGGCTTCCCACTCAATACATAAGAACATCTGAATTGCTGAATTCAGGTCTCTCAGTCTGCTTTGTCTCTTATATCTCTTTAATCTATGTACAGTCTGCATTCTCCTTACTCAGCTCCATGGCCAGCACTGTGATGTTGTGCCAAGAAACATCCTCCCGATCTAGAGGTCTCGCAGTCATCAGTGCTCCTGATGTAATGTCGACATAAAAGAACCGCCCCGGATCGCTGCTCCTGTCAATCGAGTATCTGCAAGAGTACAGATTGAAAATATTGTGCAACTCTTGTTAAAACTGGATGTTATGTACACCCAAGTACCCCAGCAAAGGGAATACTGTCGCATATAGCAGATCCACATTCTTCCACAACCTAGCTGTGTGCTCCATTGACTTATCTAGGTACAGTGAGATGCACGAAAAACTTGTAGTTCGCACGTCTAATGGAATTTAACAGCGAGCACTGCTGGGATGGAGCTGGAAGACAGGGAGATTTAATGCAAGCAGCCTCAAAGCAAGGAACAGCTCAGCACAGGAACATCTGCTTTACAGAGAAAACGTGTCAACTAGGAGCGCAAGTTCTTTTTCTAAGCTAAGTAATTATACCCTTTCCTTGGGCACAATTCAGACTCTATGAAAATGACTTTACACCAGCTCCTTCTCTGGGCACTCAGGCTGATGAGGAGGAACCGTTCCTTTCCTTGTGCTTTTGCATTCCCTCTTCCTTCAGGAGAATGAACTCCACCTGCATCCTGAGCCATCCTACTGACTGAGCCATGGCCGTGCCAGGGGGATGGTGTCTGTCTTTCTCCTATCAAGCAAGAAAAATGGGTCCCTCTGTGAGGTTGGTTCATCATAATTACTGAGCCTGCCTGGCCAGAAAACTTTGTCAGGCAGCTGACTGACAGCTGTCACTGCTGCTCTCAGTCAGAGGGACACCGTGCCCTGTGCCAGGGCTGCCTGCAGGGCAGTGGTGAAGGGGGGGTCCCTGAGAGGGGACGCCTGCTGGCTTTGCCCCTGACTTTTCCCAGAGGAGAGAAGATCTTGCATGCAACCTGAGCACCTAAACTCTGCCTCCCAGCTGCACAGCTGGGCTCGCTGCTGCTGCTGCTGCTGCCCCTCGTAAGCGCCCCCATGCAGGAGGCAGCCTTTACCTCTTGCTGGAAGAGCCGCAGACTAGGCTGCAGTACTGTACAGAACCCTGCAACGATGGGGGTGGCTGGGGGTGAGTTGGGCAACCCGAGTTTGAAAGCCCAGCTCTCAGGGCTCCTCCTTGCTTCTGCCCTGAGCCCCTTCCACAAACTAAGCCAGGGCTGATGCAGTTGGTACGTTGGTATCTTCCTGTTTTTCCTGCCTAATCTCTAACAGGTTTCTGGTTTCACTGGTAATGGCCAGCAGAAATGAGTTGCACTTGCCCTGTACGTGCCACATTTGCCATTCAGCTCCATGGATGTATTCCTTGTGTTTGATATGTCATAAATACTCTCAGGTTTTATATCAATCTGCAAGTTGCACAAATCATGTTCTGTCAGCTTTTCTTTTAGCAGATGGCAGGACTGGTGGCAAATACATTTTTGCAGGGTGTGTAAAATTCTCAGTACCCTTCAAATGTTCTTAACAGCAGTTTGTACAAGTCGCCTTCCCAGCTAATTATGTTAGCATGGTAAGAGATCC
The DNA here is from genome assembly GCF_964034855.1 of Anser brachyrhynchus. Classification (NCBI taxonomy): domain Eukaryota; kingdom Metazoa; phylum Chordata; class Aves; order Anseriformes; family Anatidae; genus Anser; species Anser brachyrhynchus. The sequence continues at coordinate 80,252,751 of NC_137695.1, read as the reverse complement.
TCTGGCAAAAACCACCCATGCGCTTATGCAAATGCCACAGCCTAGAACAGAGCCCAGACTTATTCTCTCTCCTTTTTTGTTGTTGTTCTTTCTTCGAAGTTGATGGGAATTGAAAGCATTAGTCATAACAGATGCTGAATAGGGCTTGTTGTTCTGAATTTTCTCCTTTCAGCATAAGCACATTCACTGGAACGAGCATGCCAGCCCATTCTTTATATAGGGACATATTAAATTGGGATATGAAGTACTGTTAGGCTACGCTGTTGTGAAACAAACAGCATTCTTTTCCACTTTTTTCAGAAAAATGAAAGAGGGTGGAAAGGCAGGTTTGCTTCCCTTCCCCTCCCAATCCTTTGCATTTCAAATAAAGAGATTTCTGAGGCACTGGATTTATTTAGGAAATAAGTATGAATGTTGCTATATTTTGCTATAATAATTATTCTTGTATGGAGGCTATAAAAAGAATTTCTCTCTGACAGTTTAAGGCCAACGAGTATCTGAAATTTAATATGGCCTTGTGATTAGTGGTGCAGTATTAATCACCAGTGTCAAGAGGCACAGGTGGAGTCTTTGTCTGGGTTCTCCACACACCTTCTCCTGTTAATAAGACCTGCTCCTTCACAATTGTTTCCACTTTACTCTTCAGGTAATCTTCCCAAATCACTTGAAAACAATCATAATGTAGAGGACTGAAGAGTTGCCCTGCGTTTGATGAGCCCTCCTGAATTGCCACCTGACTTTTCCATAATTGAGAAGATGGCCCAGACCCCATCCAAAGGAGGGGTCAGATGTCAGTTTAAATTTCAGATGGATTCCATCTTGTGTAACAAAATGTGTTATCTGGTATTTTGTTCTTCTTATCTTGCTTTGCCCTGTGCAAAGTGAATGCACAGCAAGCCCAAAAAGTTGCCAGACAGATACTGCGCAGAGTTCTTTTGTATGGGAGATAACATTAGAGGTAAAAACAAGTACTTAACATCTGCATTTTAGTTAGCATTACAAATGGTATTCGAAGAGCATTTCCTTTTTTTTTTCCTCCCTCCTTTTTCCTTTATCCCAGTCATTTTATATGTATAACGTGTGGAGGAGGAAGGAGGGAAGAAAGGAAGGAAAGTGGGATGGGAGGAAGATGGGAAGGAAAGAAGGTGGCAAGGAACAGAGTTACAGAGAAATCTCTGAAATTTGTAACTTTTTTTTTTTTTTAATATATCTTTGGTAATGCATTCCGTGCTTTCCAGAGTACTGTTTCATCAAGGGAAGTCACTGGAAAGCTCTGAAGAAAACTAAGAAAAAATCTCATTAATATAACAATGAACACTTCTACCCTCTGATAACACCACAGAATTATTTTTATACTATTTTGAGCAGACTTGCACAAATCTGTTTGTGCTGCAGTATTTGGATAAAGCTAGACAGTAATCAGCAAAATAAGATGCGGGCAGTAAAAAAGTTTAAGGTAATGAAATCGTGATGCACACAGTATGATGCTTTAGTTTTATTGAAGAATTTGAGACGTCATGAGAAGTAAGATAACTTCATAATGTAGGTAGAAAAGGCAGGTATATTAAAACAGCAGAGATGAAAAAATTAATAAGAGCAGTAACACAGAAAGAAATAATCATTAAGAAAAACAGGCTTTGTGCCTGGTTAGATCTCCCAGCTGAAGCCCACAGAGTTGCTCATACAGATTTCACTTCCTTTGAAAACTCCAAATGCTCACTGTTTTGGCTCTCTCTGGTATTTCCCAGTGGTTGTTCTGAACGCAGAGAACTCAGAAGCTGGACCGACACCAGTTAAGGCACACAGCAGCTCAGCACCCAAAGCTTTTCTCAGATGAGAGGTGCAGCTGACCTGCTGGGAATATTAACTCGCAGACACCTGGAGCTTCTGCAGGTTATGAAAATCAGTATGTGAGCTGGCCTCGGAGAAAACCGGTCTTCCCTGATAAACTGCGCTGATTCGGCCACCACTATGGAAAAGAGCACCGCAATTGCACAAGTCTGCCCCTACAGCTCCTTGCTGAGTTGCAGCTGTGCAGCTTCCATGGCTATAAATACACCTTTTACCTTTCTTAACTCCTTATGGGGTTATCTAGCTCTACAGAACTGACCAGACACTATATAATTCAGTGGCTCATGCGTATTTATCAGCATGCATTCAAACTACTCCAAATGTAGCTGTGCATTTCAGCTGTTCACAAAGACAGGTTGCACACAGCAATGGCTTTGAAACAGAAGGGGGAGAGAGAAGAAGCAAGCTCATTACCTTCCCCTCAGTACTACAGCAGATTCTCAGCAGTGCTGTCAGGTTTTGTGTTCAGGTTGTGCTGGCAAAGGTCTGGGCTTTGTTTTTCGTGTACCCTGTCAGGGCCTGTCTGACCAGTTCATTGCAATGCTAGGTGCAGATGTCCTCCAGACCACAGACAACAGAAAGGTGAGCTCCTGCTTTGCTTCGCCAATTGCAACAAGGCCCCTCAATGCATGAGAACTGGTTTGATTAAACCTACTGATGACTACAACAGGTTGGAAAAAAGAGTCCCTCCCACCTGTCCTGTCTCAGCCCTGTCACCAGTTCATCAACTGGATGTACCAGGGAACGCTCCTGGGGGGACACACAAAGAGAGGACAGACCTGATGGAGTTGTTGGTCACGTCTGGGTCCTTGGCAGAAATGATCTGTATGGTGGTTCCAATCTCCACGTCCTCAGGCACCTCCACAAAGTAAAAGCTGGGCTCGAACACAGGAGGCTCATCCACATCCTCCACACTGATGTGAACCGTGGTGGTGTCTCGGAAAGGACCCAGGTTCAGGAATCGCATTTCCAGGTGGGGGTTGGCACCCTCTACTTTCAACGTGTAGCTTTTCTTGCTCTCAAAGCTTAGAGGCTAAGGAGAGAAAAATTAAATCTAGTATTAGGCACACTGGCCATGTGATTTAGGCCATATCTTTGTAATTTTCAGAAGTAAAAGATGCCCTCTAATATAAGATGATTCTTCCTTTTTAAAATAAATCTTAACCATGATTTTTAATTATCAGGGTAACAAAGATAAATATTTGCAGATAGAGACAAAGCACCAAATGACAGTTGTATTGGCAGTGGCACTGCCTGCATCTTTTTCTTTCATTTTTAATTTGACAGTTGAACTGAAAAAGTCAGGAGAAATATATTTGCAGCTGTGTTTAAAATATGTATTCTTTCATTCTTCTTGGTGAAATGAAGACAAAAGTGGCCGCACCACCCCCGCATTGCGATTCACAGTTTCACTCCTCTCTGGGGTTAAAACAAACAAACAAACAAAAAACAGGCAGAAACAGGTATATTGGGAGCACCTGAACAGAAGGCAAAGCTAGGAAGAGCCAGTTCCTCAGAAACAGGTCCTGGTGGCACTGATAGGGACACTTGCATATGATGTGGAGGTCCCAGTTAGGTTCCCCTTTTCTCCCTGATGAGATCTGAGTCTCATCTGCAGAGAGCCCTGGCTGCCAAGCTCCTAAATGGCTCTGGTGACTGTAGGGGACAGGGCCAGCCTCTCTTGCAGGATCCTGCTCCCGTTCGCATCAGTAATCCATCCTTCCTAGAGGTGTTTTTTTTTTTTTTTTTTTTTACTTCCTCAGTAAATGTCCTAAGCACAAGTTCCCACTCTAGGTGTGCTGAGTGCTAGAATTTGAATCTCCTCCCTGCTTAGAGAATAGTTTAATTTCAAAGCATTATGAGCTACCCCTGGCTTCTTCCTGGTGAAGCTCTTTCACTTTTCATTAAATACTCAAGTATTATTTGAAACAGGGAGCCGGAATGGCTCTTGTTCTTACTGAGATAATGGATAAAGAGAGATGAGCTTCCTCTGCTACTATTTTCATGAATTTGATTTCCTTTCTAGATAAAACTACTTATTTGGGGAACATGGATATAGAAATTATTGATGCCAACACTGAAGTTTTTAATAAATAAATCTTTCATTTTCCTCCTTTCTCCTTTTCACAGATCCCTGAAGAAAATGGAGCCTCTCCAAAACCTGCTCAGACCTAAATGGAGATCTTCATATTTCACATGCATTTTACCAGTCCTAATGAGAAATGACTAAAAGCATCTGACAACCAGAATGGCAGCATGGAAGGGTCAGCCCAAAGCATACAAAAATTTTTCACCAGATTACGTACACCTTACAGAGGACACAGTCGTACTTTCCAGGCTGCAGTTAGAAGTTACGAGCAAGCCCACTGTGGTTAAATGGTCACAACCCTTTGCTTCGACACTCCGTGAGTTTTAATGCTGGAAGCCAGCACAACTGGATCCCCTTAACCAGCACAGCTCTTGAGCAAGAAAAGCTTTGTATCAGGAAAGAAATTGCCCAATTCTCAGGTTTGTCCAGTGGGAAATTACATTAATTTTTGTTACATGGGTGGCTTTCAAAATACGTGCCTGTATTTGGACGCAGGGATTTGAGTGCTGTGTGGAACTACCACACACCCTCAGCTCCCTCAGACTCCAGTCAGACCATGGTTGCTCCCATCCAACACCTTTGCTTTTTCCTGTTCAGCTCTTTTGTTTTGAAGACCAACCACCAAAGTGGGGCAAAGAAGTGGGCACAAAAATGGAGGAGAGGGAGGATGCCAAAGGAATTGGAAGACAAAAGCACGAAGACCATTATTGAAGTAGCGAAGTCCTCCTTGGCCAGTCCCAACCCATCTCTTTTCTGCCCTGCACAATACTGCAGCTGGGCAATTCTGCAGCCACGAGACGTGCATTAGTTTAACAACATCAGTACAAGTTTCACATGCTCAGACATGGCAAGATTATATATTACAGGCCTCAAAACACCTCCTGAATTCAGTGAAGGCTTCACTTCTTCACTGCTGCAACAGCTTCTTTCTTCCGAAGTGGAAACACTGCAGTGTCATTTTATTGATTTCACAGTAAAATTACAAGTGCCAAGGTCCTGCAAATGAATGTCTGACCAAAGGCTGCAGTTCTGGCAATCACAAAGGTAAAACTGTCTCGGCATATAGTACATGAGTACTGGAGTGGGAACTGCTTTTCTTGTGCTGGGGCAGATGAAGACCCTGTATTACTGGAGATGCTGTGCAGCCATACAATACGTGCTGTGCAACCTGTGGCCGCAGGCACAAGCAGAGGATCTAAAACTTACTCCTGGTGCCCTCTGTTCCACCTGGTAAATCAGTGACTACTGCAGGCATAGCACCTGTCAGCAAGGGTTTAACTAGATCCACAAATATATTACCCATTACTACAGAGTCATTATGGTCTACCAATTGCATATTTAAGCATTGTTAAAATAGCAATAAAATATATTCAGATGATCAAGCAATAGTTATTGTCCATCTGGTGGAGAGCACGCAATGCAAAGCTTCCTAAACATATACTAAGAAAGAGGCCATTATATCTCCTGATTTCTCATGTGAAGAAAAGTGTGCGAGAAACATTGCACGTATACTAAAAAGCTGAGTTGTATAAAGAGCAGTTAAATCACAGAAACACTTAAAGCTATAAAATCCAACTACATTAGGAAAAGACTTAATTGCCTGGAGTGCTCTAGTTAGAAAGAAATGAAAAATCAAACATGTGCTAGGCCACCACACTTCTGATGCTCCTGGGCTCAGACCAGCTCAGTTTGCTTTGGGCTCCTTCACTGTCAACTGCGGCTTAAACTTCTGAACCTGTCATGTGCCAGTGCCTCAACACAGCCACCCCCTCATCAGATTTGTCTTCTGTGGGTGCGTTCAAACCTTTCCGCAACGATGCTCCCATGGGGAGAGCAAGCAGGTCGTCTCCTGTGAAGGTCACAGCTGAGAGGAGAGGCACCTCACAGAAACATCTCCCTGCCCTCATCCACTGTTCCCCAGTGCTGAGACAGGCACCAAGGGATTCACAGGTGGGATTTAGCACTGTGAGAAAGCAGTTCACTGGGCAGTGGATGGCAAGGAGGGCAGCATGGGGCTCTGTCCTGGTGGCAGGACAACCCACCTCTGCTCCGCAGCAGCATGAAAGTGAAGGCAGGGAGAAGGGAGAGGCTGTCGCTGCGGTGAGTAGCAGCCTCATGGATGGGGAGCTTTACAGGCATTGCAACTCCTCAAGAGGTGCTTAGTGTTGTGTGGGACTAGTTAGCTGAGGTAAGTGCACTTAAACAAGCGGTGGTCTTCTCTGTAACTGTGAATTCCAACTTTTTGATGTCCAGGATAAAAGCAGGATTAACGTTAGTTACTTCTTTTGGGAAATCCGTCTAGAAAAATGAAAGGGAAAGTTTCTTTCAAAGAAGATTTCTTTCTGGCTTTAGAAATTCTCTCTCTACGCTCACTGTGATATCCTTTTCTAACAATACCAATTGCGCTTTTTATTTATTTATTTATTTTACTTGTTGAGTGGATCCAAAGGACAGCTTTTCCAATGTTTGGCTATGGATAACCATAATGTTACAGACAGCTGCAGGTATATATAGTATTTTACAAACATTTATGTACAGTAGATGGATTGAGCAGTGTGATGCCAGTACATATCCTGTATGACTCATGCCACAAACTTTTATAACTTCTCCTCCTCATACAAATGGACATCTAGTAAAACTGTATTTGGAATAACCAAAGTCAAGCTTATCAACATATGTACTCCAAAGAAACTATTTTTTCCCGTCAATAAATAAGTGAAAAACTACAGTAGATTTTTCATTCAACATCTGTTTCATTCCTGCAAAGCACTTAAGCACATGCTTAACTTTAGTGACCAGTGCACATAAACAGGAGTTGAAGAGAGGAGACCATAAATACATGCTTAAATGCTTTACTGTAGAGCATGCAGACGTGCAGGGTCAAATCTATCCCATGTGTTGTTCCATTTTTGTGCACAATTTTGTCCCAGGCTATTTAAAGGGAGAATATATTTCCTTATTAGTACGCTAGATACATGTAGGCAGAAATACGGTTACAATTTCATAACCTAGAAACGGAGTTGAACTTCTAGCATTTATGTAGGATTGTAGAATAAATATCCTATAGCGGGGAGTCTAGCAAAATAGCCTATTTCTTTCTGCATAGCCTGCGGTACAGAGCACTAGCAGTTTCACAGCTGCCATTTTAGAGACAGCTTCTTCTGGCCTAATTAGCATTTATGGATCTTCAAGCAGCAATTAAAAAAAACTGCCTGGGTTTTATTGGTTTATAAATAATTCTAAGGCATGCTTTATTATTGTTTGTGGGACACCAGAGTGAAAAATGTGTACAGTTCAAATGCAAATATTGATCTAATTTCTTGCATTGTAGGATAATTAAGCTACAGAGAATATTTAAATAGATAAATAGTGAATCAGAATATTCCTTTGGTGGGAAAAGACATGTTTATGCTGATGCTGTCCCCACTTCTTAAAGGCTGTGCCTAAGAATGCGGTCTGTTTTCATATTTCAGCAATGATTGTTAAAGAAATGGTGTTTTATAGCAGGAAAGGGGCTACTGTCATGTAATGGGAACCAAGTTACTACAGGCATAAGGGAATATTGCACACATAAAATGTAACCAAGACTGTTAGACATATAAATTACTATAAAAATGAATTTTACTACCTTTCTCACAGTTATGATGCCAACTTGGTAATTAGGATCAGTGTTAATATCAAAGACATCCAGTCCATCTCCATCCACAAGGCTGTATTTCATCTCTGCATTAATGCCTTCATCCAGGTCTTTAGCAACCACGCGGCCCACAGTGGAGCTGACGGGAGCAGACTCCAGCACGCTCATCTGATAATGCTCTGGCACAAGCAGCAGAGAGGGACAGGGGAAAGGAAAGCAAGTTGTGAAAAGGAACCGAAAACTGCACAGCAGTTCAAAGAGTAGATTGGGGCAGGCCATGATACCGCCTAGTCTGCCAGGAATCTCTCCCACCTTTCTTGGAGCTGAAACAGCAGTGTGGTATTCTTTAAAAAGCCACAGCCAGACTGAATTGCTAGGGAACATTTTATTTAGGTGTTTGTCATATCAACAGGTTTATTCAAAGGGTTCTTTTCAAAACAGCAGTATACCTGAAAAAGGGAACTCTAGCTAAAAAAAAATAGGGCAATTAACACCAGTGCTGTTGCAGCCATGATATATAGCAGGGTATGAAAAAGAAAAATTAATAGGACAGGCATCTTTTATTAGATCAGCTTGCACAGCTGGAATAAACACACAAGTTCTGAGCACCACAAATCTTTCCTCAGGTCTGTCCAAACTTCTTTTTCAGCCCTGAACAATGCTTTGAGAGCTCAGAAGCTTGCCAGTTTTTTTCCAAATTTAACAGTTACTCTATTAAAATGTACTACGTCTCCCTACAAACCTTGTCTTGAGCACATTTGGTGCATCACTAATTTGCTTAGCAGCAAGCCTGGGGAAAGAAAGAAAGGCTATTTTAAAAATATGCTTTTTAAAAATATAAATGCCATATCTAAAAAACTTTCCTGCCATCATACTTCATGTCCAAACCTTCCTTGCTACACTCTGCCCAATTACTGAGTTTTACAAGGCAGAGTAATACCAAGGATAGGGTTTGATATATTCTCATTTTCCTTAATCAATACTTTGATATCAAACAGTTACAATTCATGCCATTTTCAAAAGAGGATTGGCAATGATATATTCAATAATTTGCTGTGAAGGGAGAAGAAAATTGGAGGTTGATGTTTCTTGCTGGTCTTAGTGGAGTGTTTTGTTTTAGCAATGCAACATGCAGAAACAGATGGAGAAGAATAGCAACAAAAAGAACTGCAGGAGGTTTTGTTTCTCAGCCAGATAAGAAAAACGGCAAAGCTAAAATTGCTTGAGATAGATCTATACTACCGAAAAATTGACTTTATTTAAAAATAAAAAAATTGTAGAATCTTTGAAAGCTTTAGTTCAAACAAATCTGAAATGTTTCTTTCCAATTTTTAAAAGTAATGTAGAATTATGTAGATAAATTTGATCTAAAATAATTTTACAAAAGAAAGCAAAATATTGAAAATCTTACTTTGAGACTAATTTCTGTAAATAAAAAGTAATGTTTCTGATAAGAGTGGAGGTGCCTTTCTTTCCATTGCATTAACTGTTGATGGCATATATTTTAGGGTTTAACTGTATATTGCCGAGTTTTAGATGTACTTTTACTGGAGAACAGTCTTCACAACAGCGTACTCTACGCTAACAGCACAGTGATCAGATGCTCCCCTGCAGTGGCCTGGCTGGAGTGGTGAATTAATTATCTTTCAACTTCCAGTGCTGCCACATGTCCCTGATATGATGGACATCTTTTTGGAGATAGGATGAGGAGAGAACTAGGGCAGAAATAGCAGCCAAAGGCAATGGCCATGAGCAGTCTAGGAACACAAAAGTTCTTTCCTTCTTCCTTTCCTTTCCTTCCTTTCCTTCCTTTCCTTCCTTCCTTCCTTCCTTCCTTCCTTCCTTCCTTCTTTTTTTCTTTTTCTCTTTCTTTCTCTCTTTCTTTCTTTCTTTCTTTCTTTCTTTCTTTCTTTCTTTTTTCTTTCTCTCTCTCTCTCTCTCTTTCTTTCTTTCTCCCCCCCCCGCTCCCTCCTCCCTTCTCTCTTTCTGTAAATTAATTTCCCTCCCCTTAAAAAAAGTGTTGCTTTTGATGATTTTGGCAGTTGGAAACCTTTTTTGAAAGACAAACTATTGAACGCTCTGTTTTGACATTTTCTGAAGGAAAGTTCCTTCTTTGATCTGAAATTCTGCTCATCGCCAGTTATCGCTATACTGATTTGGAAAATAGCTGTAACGAGAGCAAATAGCAGCTGTGCAGCTCAGCCACCCCTTTCTGCCCATCCTGACGTGGTGGATACTCACTCTGTGGAAATCTGGGTGGATTGTCATTGACATCAGAGAGGGTGATGTTGACTGTAGTTGTTCCAGCTAATCCTCCCAGCTGTCCACCCATATCCTTGGCCTGGATAATCACTTCGTAATATTCTTTTGCTTCTCTGTCCATGTTCATCAGAGCTGTCCTAATTAAGCCTGTGAGATTGAGAGGGGAAAGGGGTTTCGGGAAGAAAAGAAATGGCCATTATAGAGTGCACAAACAAGGCAGGGTGGTCTTGCTCCTGCATCGTACTCCCTACATAAAGAATGAGACCAGACTCTGCGTTCAGTCTCACCTTTGCTGGCACAGTAAAGTTCACCCAAATTAAATTTAGGTTAACAGAAGGTGTGAATTTTAAAGGAGCCCAGTTAAAGTGCATCAGCTGTGGGGCAGGCTGTCTGTTCAAAATTAAAAGGCTGCCTTCCAAGGGAGCTGGAAAAGTATTTCGGGAACAGAGTGCGCAGCACCGAGTTTCGGCCCTGCTCAGGCTGAAAACGTCCGCACAAAAGGTGGAAGCAACGTGATCAGTGAAAAGCTAGACCACGACGAGTTTCACAGGGCGCCCCTCCACACGCAGCACTGGAGGCAGGCCGAGGCAGGCCACGGGCCTTGCTCGCCTCCTAGGCCGGGGGCGATGGGATCGGAGTTTGCGGGGAGCTGGAAATGCCTCCCCTGTGCGAGCGAGAGGGCACGGGTGGCCGTCCCTTCGCTGAGGGGCGACACTTCTGCGACAGGCCGTGAGGTGGCAGCAACGCTTCTCCTACGGAGGCTGCCAGCAGCCGGCCCCGGGAACGGGACACTGCAGCGCTCAGGGGCCATGCCAGGCCGGGCAGGGGTGTAGGGGTGTCCCGCCACACGGCCGTGGTACGTGCTGGTGTCCCACCACACGGCTGTGGTATATATGGGTGTCCCAGCACCCGTCCCCCTCAGCCCCAGCACCTACCCTGTTCACGCATCTCAACATGCGCTGCTTGCACATCCAGACACTGCTGGCCTGAGTGATGTGTGTTTAGTCTTTATTTTTAGCAGATAGACAATGTATGGGTTTAATAAAAAAGCAGTAAAAAGATATTGCATTGGCAATTATCTCTGTATGTAAAAGGAAAGAAATAGCGACCAGAACTGAACAATTCACAGTGCACTATTTTATTCCTGCTACCTGGAGTCCTTAAGAGTCTCATTTTGCAAAGTTGAGCGACTCCAATGAAGTGCTGTAGCTCTCAATTCCCATGAATGTAAATAAGATATGAAAACGCATAGCACTTTGGAAAGTATTTTCTCCATAAACAAATACTTTGTAGGGAATTTCCACTCCTGGCTTGTCCTTAATACAGTACAAGCAAGATCTAAAAAAGACACTGGTGCCTGCATTTGGGGCCTCTTGTCCCTAGACAAAGGCCAGTTCAGCACACCTGCACTCAGAGCCACATCAGAGTCCCACACTCCCTCTTCTCCCACATCTAGGTCCATCCTCCTCTGAGAGGTTTGGCTTTTCTGGGAAAGCAGTGCAGATAAATGGCATTTTTTTAAAGGAAAATGTAGGTTCCTACAAGGTCCCCATCACCTGGATGCTTGGCCTCCCTATGTAATGTCTGGTGGAGGGGGATCATACTTCTCCAAGCAGGACACAGAGTAGTGGCCATGCAGAGCAGGGAGTCTCCTATGCTGCTGCACACAACTGGTCGGTAAAGGAATAATCCCGTCCTTTGGGGAGGGCTCAGATCCTCCAAAATTAGGTGCAGGTATCATTTCTTTCAGCAGACTGAGTGGGGCTCACTCTTGAAAAAATAGTAAAGAGCAGAGGCAATGTCCCTTCTTTTATATAACAGACAAATGGTTTCTTGGGATGAGGGAGACTCAGGTGCCTTTGCCTACTACACTTGAGGGGATTTAAATCCACATTTTTTTACCTTCTAGGGGAATATGATCACGGATAGGCCATAAAAGTACTCTGGGAAAAAGTAGGAGGAGAATCTCAGCCTGTCTTTAAAGTGATTTACATATACATTAATACGACACCTGTGAGGCTAGCAGCAGAATAAGAACAGGAACACTGTTCTTGAGCTAGTTTATGTTGGGAGGTGAACGATAAAGCCCCCAAGTGCTGCTAGCAGATGAATGTATTGAAATGGGTTACCCACCACCAGGTGCTTTGCTCACTAGCCGTCACTACAAAGGAATTGGTGATGATTTATGGACCAGTTCTGCTTTAGGAAAATGTGAGAGGGACAACTGCATTTTGTGGGTTAGTGAATGCTGCAAGTCGGTTTGGGAAACTCGATTTAAGTTCTGTGCCTGTGATGGGAGAACAGTTTCTGGATCACAACTGTATGCAGCCTAAATGGGTGCCTTGATGACTGCTAGTGAAGGCTGAGGCTGCCCTGAATGTGTCCTGAGATGCAGGACTAAGTGATTGGGAAATTTCTAAATGGATAAAGAGGACATTTTCTGGGTTAAATGGCAACCAAGTACATGATTTTGTACTTAGGGACCTATTTTCTGCCTAAATTGCACTCCAGTTGTTAAATCTATACTGGATCTGAAGCTCAGTATTGCCTCTGCTTTCTTAGAAATCATTCAACACTAACAAAAATTATGCCCTTATTTGTCTGTGTTTTATAACCTGATTCCAAAATGAACATTACTGTTTTGCTTATATGGCATAGGGCTGACTTGCCACATACAAGTTTATCTTTGGATAATGCACCTACTCCATAAACTGCTAACTTTCAGAAGTGGATTATGTAGTTTTTTTCCTTTTTTTTTTTTTTCCTTTTTCTTATTTTGTACCCTACGGCTCAGCAGTGACTATCATCTCATGATTTTCTGACCTTAGCACTACAGATGCCCTTTAGAAACTGTCAAAACCTGTCAGATTCCTCTTCTGGATACAATCCTTAGATATATAAAGAAAAAGAGTGAGAAAGCAAGTAAAGCAGAGAGGTTGTCTTGTAGATAAATTTAAGGTTATTAACAAGAACACCCTTAGGTAAAACTACTCCAGATAACTGCATCCTTCAACTTGTACTTTCCAGTTCTGGTTACCAACTAGATCTGTTGAAGTCATCATTGCAGTGATAAAAGCCAACAAGGATGTTTGCAGCATCGAACACACACAACTCCCTAACGAATGAATATGGTCATTCAGATGAACATATCACTGCAGAGAGCACATCCTTCTTCTGGGGTTCATTACAGCAGTCTTGTTCTAACCCTTTGAGTGCTGCCCTATGTTGGCTCCAAGCCATAGAAACATGTTTCTGTCGCCACAGTCATGGTGCACTGCTTTTTCTTTCTGCTTTAAATGTTTTCTTTCAGTTTTTACATTGGCTCATTCCCTGGTTAAATGATATACCTGTCCGAGAGTCCACCGAGAAATATGGTTGTCCTTGGAGAATACTGTACACTACTCTTGCACTGTTCCCATAGGTTGGGTCATCAGCATCTGTTGCTGTCACCTGGATAACAGAAGTGCCTGAAAAAATAAAACAACAAAACAAAACCAAACAAAACCGAACATGAGGTAAGACCTTGTGGGATAAAGAGCTATCTTGAAAAGTACACAGTTCAAAACAAATTGAAACATCTAACAAGCTTTCTAACATCTAACCAAGTTTCTCCATTTGATGCTGGAAGTGTTTGTCCTTATTGCTCATACTTGTATCTCATTAGCACTAGAGATTAATAGGCATAAATTCATCAAGCATCTTTAAGAAGATATAAAAGTGCAAGTACTCTATGTACCATAGTTGCAAAATTGCTGATCTAACAGTACTTTGTGGTGGTTTGCATACAGTGATTAGTAATGAACTATTTGCTTCTTTCCCCCCTTTTTTTTGCTTTAAAATGTTATTTAAAATCATTTCAAATAACATCTATAGCTATTCTGACATAAAACATGAATTGCCATGGATGCTGTAGGTTGACTAAAGGATGTAAATTGTCCACAAATATTGAGCACGAAGGGGTGGATGTCTCTCTGAGATAATCTCTCTGCAGCATTGCAGTTTACATTGCATGGACTAGAGATTATACCCTGCTTAAGTGCCTTGTGGACCCTGCATAGATTCATATACTTTTTTTTTTCCTTCAATTGGTTTTCAAGGTCTGCTTCCTCTAAAGCTAATAATGGCTTGTAGGTGATGTAATTCATCAAGAGCAACGAGAAGGTGAGACAACTGTTTGAAATATATGAGAGTTTTGACTCCTTAAAATGTCAGACAATGCCTTTATGAATGTATCTACTCTTCTACATAATGTTTTGTGTTAGAAACAAATCTAGTGTTACTATATACACATTGGAAAATAACCATGAATTCAAACTACTTGCTAATATTAACAAACGTTATTTCTGAATGGAGCTTTTGAATTTGATACTTGTCTCTAGCTTTATGTCAACATTATATTGAAGAATGAGAAGTTGAAGCATATCGGTAACTTCAGAACATGTGATTTATCTCATGATATCTCTGTAACGATGTCACTGGGACAGAAAGCAATATGCATCTCCAAAAGAAAGAAAAAAATCCAGGAAAAATAGTATTTTATGTGACTATTGGAATCATTATATAGTAACAGTGTAGGTAGGTAGGCTGCTATTTGCCTTCTGTCAGCACTGCAGTAACAGGACTGTCTTTGACATGATCCCGCTTTCTAAGAAAGTGCAGAGCAAATAGCACCAGATCTTTGGGATGCAGGCTTACAGGTTTAGAAGAAGCAAAGTTGCTAAAAATTGTTGTCATGTCTTTAGGATTTCAAGGGCTCCTGGACAGTATTTCGGCTCTCAGTATGACCTAGCATAGGTTTCTAGAATTGTGTTATTTTCTGGCTGGTAATGGACGTCTAATGGTCATTACTATTACTACCATCTGATGGCAGGGGAAAAGTGGCACTACATTACTGCAAGTTGTCTGAGGATGACATGTTCAAATTACACCCTTTTTCAGCTCTCCAGCTCCCTTTCACATATTTCCTTTTAGAGGTGCCCAGTGGATGGTGATGTAAAGCCTAGATTCCTTGTTCTGAGGCAGCCAGGCACCCCTGGGGAAGCTCTCCTGTCCTGCAGCTTTCACAAAGGGCAAAAGCTGAGTCCAAGGAGTCAGGGAACTGATGTTTTGGTGACCATCTCTAGTTTGGTTATAGGGGGACAAGACTCCACAAAATCTGTCTTACCCACAGGTGACATTTCTGGTACAGAGGCTACATATGGTCCATCCAGGAATTTGGGCTCATTGTCATTGATGTCTTGGATTTTGATGATGAACTCTGACTCCGGTTCCATTGGCCTGCCTGTTCTCCTGTCCAGCGCCTGTGCCCTCAGGGTGTACTGCGACCTTTCTTCCCGGTCCAGTCTCTGAATGGCATGAATGTCCCCTGTGGTATCATCGATTGTAAACACAATGCCTGCTCCCTCTCCCGAGAGGATGTATTTGATGGAACCATCTCCTCTATCCATGTCAGAGTGAAGCTGTGGAAAAGAACAGGACTCAATTAGACCGTGAGCGGGGAAAGCAGATGCTGAGAGACGCTAAGCACATGAGCGTCCTGAGCATTTTGGTCTCGCTGTTGGGACTCACAAGCTGGTTTTAATGAACTTGTTTTGCTGAAAGAGGAAATGCTTAGTAAAGTCTGTGTCACAGAGTTGCAATTAAAAACCCTCTCCTATCTTCCCATTTCTGTACCCACAGCTGTGCCAGAAGAAAAGAGAGATACCCAATGAGGAACAGGCTTGGTGCCCTTTTCAAATTTCACTCAGCAGAAGAATTGTCTTTTGCCCAGTTGCAGTGGCCATTGAGAAGGACTCAGTGCCAGGCTTGGGATAAGGGGAGGTCAGCAAAAATACAAACTGCTTGCTCATGTGACTTAAGAGAAGTCAGATATTCCACAGGTAGCATAACATTGGGCAAATGAGGTAACTCTGTTTGGGATCAAGGGGGAAGCAGTATGGAAGAGCTATTCAGCTACTGTCATGACTCAGAAATCTGAAAATGTCACATGAAAATTGTAGCAAGAAAAATTAAGCTGGACCATTACATCTTCAGGAAAGAATTATTATCAAACAGTATGTAAGGTAAGCAACAAGGAACATTTGATTGTGGCCATAGCAGGATATTCAGATGAAAGGCATCCCAGATATTCTAGGGAATTAGCAAATGGATTTATTGCATGACTGCTAATTAGTTCTGAGCAGCCACAGATTGCTGGGAATGCAATAGAACAGAGGAAAAGTAAATGCAGTTCTAATTATCATCTAAAACAGAGAAACAAATCATCCTGGGGACTACCATTCTGTTAGACACCTGGTTCCCTCTGAAATACTGGAATGACTATCAAAAGACAAACAAATCACTTAATTTCACTCACACTATGAGGCTGCTTAACAGTATGCTCTTGCTTCTGTGCTTTTGAGGAACAGAGCACAAAAGCCTGACCGATGCTCAGAGTATGATACTGGTTCAGTCCTAATGAGCAGGATGGTAATAGAACTGAGGAGCAAGAATGAAAATGAGATTTTAAAGAATGGCTCAGGTGTGAATACCGTTCTCAAATGAGATTATCATATTGGGAAATAAATAAGAAATAAATTATTATTATTATTAATAACCATAATAATAATGAAAAACACCCAGTCATCAAAGTGGCCTCACTTCAGTTAAGCACATTTTAAAATGCACACGAGCTAATTTTCTCAAGAGATGTGGTCAGAAATAAGTGTAAATAAGTATGTGTTTAATGCTTTGGTGAATTCAAAGGACATATGGGAACAATTGTGGAGGAAAAATCTTGGAATAATAAACTGGATATATGAACACAGGATTGGTGGGATTTGAAGAATGAATCCTGGTAGAAATGGAAAATTTATGTGGAAAAGCAGAAGTCAAACCACATGCATTTGGTTACAGGCTATTCTCTCAAGCAAGCACGAACAAATATCATCTGTGAGTTGAGACATGGAAACACAGACAGAGCTATACAAAACTTTATAATTGAGGAAGAAGTTCTGTGGAGATGTAGATAAATTGTATTATCAGACCTAAGCATTTCTAATGCTAGTGGACCAGCTTTTTAGCTGTTACAGGGCACATGATCCTATCAGCTTGAGAGAGACCATTTCCCCAGTGATGGGTCTGGCTGGAAGATGCTCATTCTCTGGCGGTTGTTTTCCTTACTTGCCTCTCAGTGCAGCACAATACTTACACAAAATTTGGGCCTTGAGCTGTTTTTAGGGTAAGTCTGAGGTGGGATCTATGGATTTTCTATGGCACTTGCCACCCTGGAGAGGGGGTCTGGACTTAGTGGCACATTGGCTCTTAAAGACTGATGTGATGACGATTGTTAAAGGCAGGTACCCATCTGCCACAGGAGAACTCCAAAGTGGCTGTAAGAGCTAAAGGTATGGATTGTGACAAGTGTCTTGTCAGGTAATTGATACTTCATTTCATCGCTTTTCTCCTGGTCTGCGTGGCTACTGCATCTGAGAAACATTAGTCCTTTGGAGGAATGCTGGCAGCTCTCAGGTGATGGATCAGCTAAATGCAGGAAGAGCAAGCCCAGAGAATATTGGCAAAAACAGCTAAATTTAGATGACTGCCATGTGTATTAATTCTTACATAGGCGCCAGAACTGCAAACTGGCATATCTTCAGGAAACAGCATTTTGTGATTAATTTAAAGAAAAACCTAGTGGTTGTCATTATTTACCCTAAGCACTCATAACTCAGAGATTATCATTGTTGTAGCTAGTAAACAAGATGCTTCCAGAAGGAGGACACTATTATAGCTTTTCAAATTGATTCAGAACCACTAAGCTACATCTTGGGCATTTATTTTAGTGCATCAGTGCGTCAGTGAGAGACTGCAGCTGCTCAGACAGATACAGATGTTAGACCTGACTGGGGAATTATAACTGGGCCTGATAGAAGAAAATGTGTTTTGGAACATCAACGAGTCTTCATTAAATTGGAAAAAGGAAAGAAAAAGTAAAAGGCAAAGGCAAAGAAAAGGCACAGGAAAAGAAAAATGAGAAGAGGAAGAGGAAGAGGAAGAGGAAGAGGAAGAGGAAGAGGAAGAGGAAGAGGAAGAGGAAGAGGAAGAGGAAGAGGAAGAGGAAGGGAGAAGAAAGGAAAAAGAAAGAAAAAAACAAGAAAAATAGAAAAAGAAAAAAAAAGAAAACGAAAACTAAAAAGAAAATGAAAACGAAAAAGAAAATGAAAAAGAAAAAGAAAAAGAAAAAGAAAAAGAAAAAGAAAAAGAAAAAGAAAAAGAAAAAGAAAAAGAAAAAGAAAAAGAAAAAGAAAAAGAAAAAGAAAAAGAAAAAGAAAAAGAAAAAGAAAAAGAAAAAGAAGAAAGAAAACATTTTAAAACAGCAGAAGGTGTTCTGGAAAGTTCAAAAGACTTAGAAGAAGATACTGAATAAAATAACGGGTTAAATTACACCTCTGTCCAAAGCCCTATTTGGACTGAATGCATTTGTGTAGGGAGCAAACAAGGAATGACCATGGCACACTAATAAGAACATGGGAATACAAGAAGATCTCTGTCTAACTGTGATTTGTTAAAAGCATTGGGTCTCAACCAAGTCTAGGCAATAAGAAATGTTGGCAATATTTTTGCAACTTCTCATATAGCCTGCTCTTTCTAGACAAAACAAAAAAGGATAAGAGTTAATAATTACAGACTGTAATAAATCAGAAAGAATTTGGTGTCTAACAGGATTGAAGCTCACACCGTTGCAATGACAAGCCCAATATCAGAACAGTACAGTTTTGAAGTGTATGTAGAAGTCACTGTACTGGAAAGGTGATCCAGTTTTAAGCTGGCTCTGTTTTATGGGTGGTACAATAAATTGTGCTGCCATGTGGCTGACACAGAAGTAGGAGGAATTCATTTGTACTTTCTCCTCTACATTAAAGAATGAACTATGGGAGGAATGAAAGAGATAAACCTTGAGAAATTGTTACCTGCGTCAACCCAAGCTGCTGCTTTTGATAAGGATAGTACAAAGATTAAGGAGGCTGTATCTGCACCTAAACGACATGTTTTTCTGGCAAAGAGCACGTGCAAGAGAGTGGTGCTTCCAGGGGCAGCTCAGGGAAGGACTCATGCAGATCCTCTAAACAGGCTGTGATTCTGTCCTTGACATGCTCTCCCATCTTTGCCTCCACAGAGGTAGCACCTGCAGGGGATTTTTGTGAGGATGCATGAGAGTATTTGGTTGATCTGGAGTGATAGTCTGTAGAAAGGATGCATTTTATTCACTCATTCAGCTGCTGTGGTTCAAATGCCTTGTTCCTTTGAAACAGGGCTAGAGAGTGTCTGGCACTGCAAAGTGGTGAAATCTGTCACCAATTCAATTACTGAAGCAGTTTGGGATGCTGGATAAATGTGGAAAATACCTGTTGAAGCACATGTGGGGGCTTTGGTTTCCCTAGTTCATCCTATTAGCCAATAATAGCCACCTATAAGAAAGCTGAAGTCTGGTATTTATCTGTTATGGGGAAACCTCTGAAGCTAAGATACTTTACGTTAGAATAATGAGCACTGGAGAAAGGCAAAAATTGTACTGACTTCACCTCAGGAAGTTTCCTTTCATTTCCCTGCCCGATAGATATTTTGCACCATGCCTCATAGGTACGTAGGAAAGAACATTTTTTACAGCAGACCTGAAAATTGTATTAGGCAAGCCTGGACCCAGGGTTCAAGTCAAAGTTATTTTTGGTTTGCTCCAGTATTGCGTAGCTAGCCAGAAACAGCCATACAAGAGCATCAGAGGAGCTACTCTCTTACGGGAAGCCTTCAGAGTATGAAATAAATATAACTGGATCAACGCTGTATGCTGTTTCCTTCTGACATGGGCTGGAGAAAGCAGACAGACAACAGCAAGGCCCAGCTAGCAGGACGTTGCAGGGTGCTGTGGGTGTTACGGGTTAGGGGAGGCTCTGCCTGTCCAGCAGGAGACTCAGGGTGGTTTCAAGGGCTGGTGCTTGCACTGAGGCTGTGGGCCTGAGGTCCTTCTGCATAGCTCCGCGCGAGCTATTTCTGAGCCTGCCTGGGGGGACTTGGGCTGAAAGATTTCTGTCCTGCCAGAACAATTAATTCAGCGCACAGCCTATTCCCTGCTGACCCCTTTCCTAAGGATCCCTAAGGAACAGGCAGCATGGATGCAGCAAGGATGATGGCCTGTGGTAGGCTGCAGCTTCTTCCGAGGCCTGCGCCTTCAGCTGCTTGGCGAGAGGGGAGGCCTTTCCCTCCCGGCAGCCACCACCCTTCAACACACCGCTCCCCTGGCTGCTCTGTGCCCAGCTTAGGGATGGGAGAGGATATCTGAGCCCCAAAGGCCCATTTTGGCAGCACGATTCCCTGGTGGTGGGTCTACATGGAGCAGACGTAGGAGGCCTACGGAGCAGCCAGCAGCTCACAAGTGTGTGGGGGTTAATTGGCCCTGTTAACCCTGAGAGATAATGAGCCCTTCTTGCCCCTGTGCCAACCCAGCTGTTGTGTAGGCCATCCTGGAGAGAGAGAGCTCACTCAGGGCGGCTTGGCCCTTTGTGTAGTGGACCTAGAGCATGAAGAGTCATCACTGCTTCCCCCAGTTCGTCAGAGCTCAGTGGGAGCAAGCTCAGGAGCACTGCTGTCTGCGCCAAGTTTTTGTGCTCCTAATGACACAAGTCTAAAGAAAAGATGATTTGGCTTCTTCCAGTACTTGCTGTAGCTAAAATTCAGCTCACAGTGTGAGTCTGGATTTGTTTCAGATGAAATTGAGTATGTGAAATAATATGTTTGGCCATTGTTCCAAAGCTGTGAATTGCATGAAAATAAATATTAATTTCTTTAATCAATAGAGATATCATGAGCAGAAAAGCTAGGTACAGAGATGAATGAAGACTGATGTGGTCTCATTTGATGGCAATCACTAATAATACCACTGCTATGAGAGGAAGGAAGGAGAGCACATCTTGCTGTCAGTCACACAGAATAAATCAGGAGGAGGTCCTCTGAAGCCAGTGGATTCATTTTGATTTATACTGGTGTGACTGAGGGCACAGTTTAGCTCTTTGTGGGTGTAAAACCATAAATACAAGTCCAAAATTGGCCTCTGGATTTGTAATACTTTTTTTTTTTTTTTTTTCCTTTCCCTGCAGATGGATAGCTTGGAAGGAAAAAAAGATCTGTGATCATATAAAAATAAGCAATGAAATCTGAAGGAATTGTTTTTTGACGTAATTTCTTAGTTCTTAATCTATAATATCTACCTATATTGTAGTCTGTGTTTATCATCTAGACATGTAAAATCATAACTGTGTTGTTCAAACACTTAACTACACTAACACTCTCCCTCCCACTTTTCCCACATTTGTCACCTCCGTTTTAACTAGACGCAAACGTAGTGCTGCCAATAAGTCTTTGAATAGTAGGTCAATATGTTAAACAGTTCAGAGTCTTTACAAATGTTGGGAAAGCAGAATAAGGAGGACGGATATAGTGAAGTAGACTGTGATGGCAGACACTACTAAGCCTGATTTCCATCAGCTTGTATCTCAAGGAGCTACAGAAAAGTGAATGCAAAGTACTACCAGGTAGATGGGGTAAGTTTAGCAATCCATTTTGCAAATATCTGTAGTGATGTATGGATTCTTAGTGTGTAAGGGATCTGAAAATTTGGCTCTGCCAATTGGATTTAATAAGCTGTCCTTCTATCTTTCTATATTTGGAGCAACTTCTCTGTAGTCCACAGAATTAACCTGGGGTCAAGCTGTGGTTAGCAAGGAGATATTCTGACCCTAGAGATCTTCAGAAAACAAAACCTGAAATGTCAGTTTTCATGAGATACTGGCTATTTCATTTGACTGTGAATTTCATCTTCCAGCTGACTTGATCACAGACAGAAGCATGATCACAAATGCTTCCTTTCTTTCCTAATCCTCCTATGTCAATATAACCTTGCTTTGTCTTGACATTGTAAGAGTCCCTGGAAAGATCACTGCAGATTTTCTAACACTACCTCAATTACAGCTGATGATGGTAACAGAAGATCTCTTTGAAATAGGCAAATATATTGACAGCACCTTTAAACAGAAATTCCTCACAACTGAAGGCGACACTGGTCAAAAGCTCTTGGGAGCTGAAGTGAAATTAATGTGGGTGGATTCACTGCCAGAAAGAAGGTAGAGACAAGGCACTTAGAGAAAATTCCCATGTCTGCAGGTACACAGAAGCATACACTGTGCTAGATATCCTCCTGGTGCAGCTCTTACCTTCCCAACGTACAGAGGGTCGGTTCCTGTGTACTCCTCCAGAACGAAGAACTGGTTCCACACCCAGCTCCTCTTCATACGCTGATGCAGCTTGTCTGACAGGTTGTCTTCTGGCCCTTCAGTGAGTGGCCTGGCACTTCCTGACAGCACAGTTGTAGTAAGGTCCATCAGTCCCCACAAATACAAGGAGACTCCAAGTCCAAGCAAGTTCTTTGCATTTCTCATTCTACCTGAAGTCCACATCTGTGTACTAGGGTTGACTTAGCAGTCAAAGCACAGTATCTTAGGTCCTGTGAGAAGAAAGTAGGTCCTTTTTGTAGTCCTTTGAAATGTCCAAGAGAGTTCCTGGTTCTGGGAACGACAGCCTCCTGTAAAGTTAAAGGAAATTCATAGGAGGATGTTTTTTTCCCCAAGGAAAAAAGAGTTTCCTCGATAGGCAAATGTGCTATAAAATATTTAATCTTCAATATAAAAATATAATAACAGGATGCACAAATTCCGAAGCTAGGAATACTATTACCATATAAGCTGCAGAACTGGAACCTCAGATACAAGAATTGCCAGGGCTTAGTCAATAAGTAAGAGCGCTCTACTTTGCTAACTTAGCTGTAGTGTTGCTTTATAGTATTGATTGGCATGAGTTAAGTGCGTACTCTTTAGAAATATTTATGACCAGAAGTCATTAGAGAATATTTAAAAACTGTTCACTCTGGAAATTTATAATAGCTAGTGAACACTTTTTGGCAACTGGCTTTTTCTTTTTGTTTAGAAACCAGGGCATTGTCATTACACACACGTGCACGCAAACATGTCTACTTAAATACACATATTGCTACATTGCAAACCTTGAATTTCATTTCCAGCAGCTGCAAGTTATTTCTGTTTTTAATTATTCTTTAAACCTCCCCTGTTTCTTGAATTCAGTTTTCACACTCTGCTGCCTCCTCTCTGAGGAGCTGATTGCTGCTACAAATCCAACATTTCTGGAATTTGAATGGTCAGTTAATCATTTTATAACCCACAAAAGGTTTCAGAGTGCTGACGGTCACATGCTATTGTGTGATATGTCCAACCAAGTCAAGCTAACACATTTTTCCTCCGCAAGCCTGAAAGACCTGTTTAGGCTGAGGAATGCTGACCTCTATCAGAGGACACTTTCTCATCAGTCTAGGATCTTTTGTTGTCATGAAGTCACATTAGTTGGTGACCTCACTCCAGGCTATGGATTGGAGCAACCCTTTCCTTCACCATTTTCCTGGGTTTAATGATGTGATGCTGCACTCAAGCTACTCTGCCAAAACACTCCATACATCCTCTGTGGGCCCAGTGTTTTTGCTCGGCTCTCAATTCTCTTCGAGACAAATGGACTCATTAGGAAAGGCATATTGGGCTCTGAGGCTTAAGCGAGTAGTATAATTTCATTTTACTGCCATTCTATAGTTAAGTCTTTAGGCTTAATTAATTGTTTTATCCTGTGGAAATAAAAAGCAGTAGAAGACATCTGTCAAATATTCCTAATTGAAATTCATGAAAGATTTCAGAATCTTAAAAAGTATTTTAAACATTTGCACAATAATATTTTGAAGTGAAGACTGAGACAGTACAATGCTCTCAACAGAGAAGAAGAGAGTGTTAGAAAATCCCCCAGCATCCAAGCTGATATAACTGGAGGCCTGGGACCCTTAGAAATCTACTGAAACAGCAATTCAGAATTTAATTCAGAAGTTCACTGAAGTCTGAAAAAGGCAGCTTAAGTCTGGAGTAAACGTCCACAAGGGAAGTAAACCCAAAATAACTATCTTAGACTGATTTCTGTACACAACCATGTTTCCAAGTATGAAGTCCAGAAGGAATATGATTACACAGTGCTGCTAGTAGTGAAGCATAAAAAACAACTAGCATGCTCTTATCTTGAAAAGTTTAAAACTTAAGGTTAGGCACAAGAAAGAAAGGACAAACTACGACCACAACCACAGAACACGGTAGATCTCTCCTAAGCACAGCAATTTACAGAACTGCTAGTTCTTTAGATATGGGCTACATAATATGCTAGGGTTTATTGTCTGAAAAGCCAAAGAATGTGGATTTATCTAAGCAGTACAGGCCTAGAAGGACAACCGTAATCTCTGTGTGTCTGTCACTTCATGAAGAAGCTGGCAGTTCTGTGAGAGAGACAGGGACAAGGCTCAGCTTGCTGGTGCCCACCATCCAAGGAGTCCAAAGGCAGCGCATGGAGTGCTTACCTCTCTGCACTGCAAGTCCTTAGCTCCCAATAGCCAAAATACAGTTACAGTTGGGGAATGGAGGCTGAAGTCCATATCATATAATAGGTACATACACCTTGCTCTTAGCATGTTGTCAACAGCAAGTTTTTCTCAGCAAAGACATTATTGATAGTCAGTGTTTTACTGGTGAATAAAGGTGGGGAGAAGCCTCCCACCACCACTGTCCACAATCTGAGGGAACCCATCACTGCCTCCACCGTGTGACAGGAAGGGAGAGCAGAGGCTGGCAGGGGCTAAAGGTCCCACCTTGAGTTTTTACTTTAAGAAGTTCCATCTCCTGTATGTCAGTTATATTTTTGTCTGTACGACCAAAGAAGTGACACTACATGATGAACCAATTCCTGTGGCAATGAGAATCATGTTTATAGGTGAATGCCCAAACCATGAATTCAGAACTAATGGTGCTAGGTGTCTCCTGCAATTAAATTTGGCCAACAAGGGTCAATAGCTCTCAGTCAAGGTAGTATTGAGATATGGATAAATAAACTCACAGAACTTCCTATTCCCAGTGCAATCCTACTTAAAGTAGGGTGACTATTAGGAAACTTACCATAATGCAATAAAAAATTTTGTAGAAGGATGTTCCTTCCCTGAATAATGGTAGTTTCCCAATTTAATGCCAGCCCACAGTGATATGGTCATATATTTTTATAGGCAGGGAAGATCACAGCAGAGGTGAGGTGGCACAGATTGTTTGTGTGTTTGGTGTGCTAGTACCAGAGTTTCTGGTTGTCTCATTCCTTTCCAAAACTTGAACAAGCAGGCTCAAAGTTGTCACATTTTCCTTCTTGCCTAAAGGCAAATTACTACTATTAATAACAGTGTTTAATCACAAATAGTTCCTCTATCTCTGAAATTGAAAGAGAATTACCTTTTTTTTTTTTTTTTTTTCCTGTCTCAGGTTTTCAGCTCATATTAAAAGAATGAAAATGACTTTTGTGAACTTCTGGCCTGTGGTGCTGTTGATCTCTTTGGGGCTCCTTTTCCTCAGCTTCACCTACCGTTGGCCCCTGGATGTGCAAGGGGTACTATTTCTCTAGCAAGGTATTTCTCAGTAGCATAAAAGGCACTGATGTACAGGTAGGGTTTGAACTGTGTGTTAGTACAAGAGATAGCTGAGGTACAGTTAAGGTCATGGAAGACTGGGTCCTTCAGAGGACTTGTGCAGATGGCTGCTTCACCAGCTGAGTGTGATGGATGAGGATGGGGTCACTTGGACTGTAGATACAACAGTTGGTGAGGATGATGGCCATATGCTTTGAATGTGCTAACTTGGTGGGGTCTCTAGCTTTAAGTAAACCTTGGAGTTTTTTGCCACAGATGGATGACACAAACATTGAGGCAGAGTCTGTGCTGCCCCAGGCTGGGTAGTTCTTTGCAGGGAGATCAGGAGGACTGGTCATACAGCAAGGCACTTGTTGGCATGACTGAGTGAGACCTCTAATGTTCTCTTAATTCAAGTTGTTTCCTGGAACCCTCCAAAACAGGTTCTGAAGAATATCTGTGGATATCTGCAAAGATGGAATTGATATTGTCATATGACTCTTTGTCATATGAAATACGTTATAGACACTCATGTTTCACGGCTCAGAATGGGGATGGGCAAAGGATTTTAAAGCAGTAAAGGGAGGGATATGTTGTTTTGCTTGTTCACACACACACACAAAAGCTAAGCTATTAAGCCTAAGAAGATTGCATGGCCACAGCCCGCACAGGGTATTTTATTTTTCAAGAAAAATTGAAGTGTGTTTCAGAACCTGGTTTGTTACCCACAGCTGAGTACCCCATTATAATAAGCTTAGCTGCATCTGTGCAGTTTAGATCCCTGACCCAAAGGGAACACCTTTCTTGGCCCTGCTTCTGTGATGAATATTTGATTACTAGCTCAGTTGTTTAGGTTACTTTTTTCCTGCTCTTGCCTTGCAGATGTTGCTGAAAATCTTTTTTCTTGCCACTCAACAGTAACAAATATGGCTTTTGGCTTCATAAAGACCTGTGAAGACCTAATTGAACCCTGGGCAACTGGTGGCCTATACACAACCCAAAGGAGACATCTAATTGTTCTACACAAAAGAGTCACAATAATGCACTTTCCACTGTTGAAAATACAAATTTATCTCTCAGCACATACTATGCAAGTAAAATAGGCATATTCCAAATGTAAGCTCCTGTTCATGCTCCATTTTTAAAGACTCCCCCACTCCCCCTCCCCTCCATATTTGTACAGTAATTAAATTATTCTTAATTTAATATCTAATTCTGGTCAAAGATGAAAAGGAAAAAAAAATATCTGCCAGAACTTACTTCTAGCATTTCTTGCATGTGACCCATTTATCATGTTGATTCTGAAGAGAACAGCACTCCCGAAGAAATGATAAAAATATTAATAGTTTGGATGACCATGTGGGCATGCAGAGAGTTCCACTGGGATTGAAATGCATTGTGCTTAATACATATTTACATAAATGCCAAGGATTTTATAGTCAAAAAGCTGATACTTGAAAAGGTTTATACACATGCTTAGTGCATTTGTCATTTTGAGCAAGTGGTATCCCAGCAAGTCAGTGGACTATTTGCATTCATAAAATTAATTACATGCTTGCATCTTTTGTCCTTGGTCCTTCCAATGGATTTTGTTGTGTGGACCCAGCACTCATGTAGAATGCTACAGAGTTTACTGGATCCCATGCGGGTACATTGCCGGAGCAGAGGCAATTGACTTACAGGAGACATATTACATTGAAAAAAGTGGGGTAGAAAGAGGCAATCACTTTCGAATTCAGTCCCCAACTTTCTCTGTACATAAATACACAAATATGTGTGATAAATTTTCTCTGTACATAAATGCATGTGATATTTTATATATATATATATAAATGTTTCTTAGCAGCATATACACTGCACTAAGAATATGTTAATGGAAAATGATTTTTGTGCTTAATGACACCTTTAAAAGAGCCCCCCCCCCCCCATTTTGTCAAAAGAAACCAAACTATTTGGTAATAAACCCAGTAGGGAGGAACTGAAGTTGAATGAAAAGAATCTCCAAGTGTGATATTTGCTTAGTTCCTTGAATTTCTTGTGATATTTTGAACCCAAGGTGGGAGTGTAAGTACTGTGTATTTTATTTTCCCTCATTGAATGAATTATTCTTTTAGGTTTTTCCAGATTACGTCTTAGGTTTTTGTACCCTTACTTGCTCACAGCTTTGTCATAAGATGCCTTTGCAACAACCCTACAGGAGTGCCAGCCATTAAGGTGTAGGCTGTGTTCTGCACTAGGCAGACCACCTGCAAAAGGTGCCTAACAGCAGCCTCCAAGGCCACTCTCCTCCACACAGCCAGGATCTAAAATCTCTTGGGCAATTTTTGTAATCCTGGTCTCATTTGAGAGATCTAATGCTTTCAATACCTGAGTTATGTACCTCTAAACAGGCTGATTACAGTCCTAAATGAATTTGTACTACTTTCAGAACTGCATATGTTTTATCTCTGTCCCAGACCAGTCCTACTGTTATTATTACCTATCATATTTACTGGGCAAATTCAAATTAAAAATAAAAATCTAGAGGAGTTCGTTACTGAAAATAGACTAGGCCTGAACATGTATTTTTATTTTTACCTCTTTTTACTGAGATCTTCATAAATACAACAAAACTTGACAACATACCATATGGTGCATAAACTTTAACTCACAATACAATCCATTGTCATAAAATTACATCCACAGACCAGTCAACAGTCTCTCCTGGGACACATCAGTGAACTCATTTTACTCAAGATCTGAAGTCCTTCAAAGCCACAGAGTGCATGCAGAGCAAAAATTCCCACAGAGTGACAGAGGGAGTCCCATCTTATAAATCCCAGCCCTATCATTACAGGCTCATAAAAAGATCAAAAAGAATGAAACATGCACACAATCACAAAGTAAACATTTTCAAATAAAATGATGCTGGTAACTTAAATCAGGTGAGGATCTGATCCCCAGCTTCTTCTCAATGGGAGGTACTGTAAATGCTACATTAAAAAAAGCAGGACAGAAGGAAGAGGAGGTTTCAAAAGCTCCACGCTGGTCTAACTGACTCTGCTGAAGTCAGCCTCAGCAGGAACTAATGAGGCATCACAAGTACATTGGGAAATCCAAACAAATGCCAGATAAGACAACCCCAGTCCAATCAAGGACATACAAAAATATATAAAAATGGTACTAATTAAACTATCATTTTGAAAGCAAAACTCTTTAGTTTTCACAGACTTCTGACTACTTTTGCCATCCTGTCAAGAAAAAAAACACATATACAGGCAACCCTGAGTTGTTACTTGATGGTCACATAAACTGTGACAATCCTCTCAAACAGGTAGCATTTAAAAAAAATACAAACCTCCTCCTCGCCCTCAAAATGTGACCTTTCTTGTTTGCTATGCAACTGTACCAGAAGCCTTTGCTCAGACCTCTCCCAAGCCTTCCAAGCAATGTAAGCAAAATCTGTTGTTTCCTGCCACAGAGCGAGAGGGCTGGGTGGGGATGGTGGAATTTCCTGTGCTATCAAAAAGGAAGAAGTATGGGTTAGGTGTGGTGTGAAGAGCTGGTGCCTGTTAGAGAACCAGGGCTTCTGTGAAGGCCATGAGAAAATAAGATCGTAGTGCTGGGTTAGTCTGCCCTCCCCTGTGAATGCTGCAGTGCCCTCCTGAGCTCGGAGAGGCCAGCAGGGATATAGCCCAGTGATACATCCCGGTGTCCTAGCCTGTGGGGTACTTATGGCCAGAACAGGATCTACTCAAAACCGTGACAATCCTCTTGGAGAAAAACAACCCAAAACCTAAAAAACTAGTTCCTTCCTTCTTTCTTTATTTTATTTTATTTTAATTAATTTTAATTTTATTTTATTTTCATTTGCTTCCTTCTGCCAATGTCCCTCCACTCTTCCCGTTCCTGAGCAGATGCCTAACCCGATCCCTCTCATTCCCCTGCAATGGGGTAAAACCCATTGCTGTCATAGGCTTGGAACACATTTTGAACCTGAAGTGTCCCTGCCTGTGCTGCATGGTGTCTATGGAAGCAGACCATGTCCTTTAGCTACTAAATATTGCACTTTGGGTATGCTAGTCCTCAGAATATGACAGATTTCCATGTAGCAATGAAAACCGGACTCTTTCTTATCCCACAGCTGCTGGATAGATAATAAGGCTCACTGATATCCCCTAAGTACCAAAGATGGAAGAAGTGTTATCTCATATCTGGAGACAGATAAGAGAAGCAGCTGTCTGGCTGGAACAGATAGAGGTCTTTCAGGTAACATTTTTTCTCATGCATGATGATTGAAAGTAATGATGGGTCAGGGCCTATGTGCTGTCATAGGTGAAGACAACTTCCTAGTTTCATTATGACTGTATTCCTAGTTAGCTTGGTATTTCATAAAGTATTTTGATGTATTAAAAATGGTCCCCAAACATCCCACATCCAAAAGCAGCTTCTGAAGGCAAAGAATTGAACAGGGAATTTTCTTTGTTTGTTTTTCTTTTTTTCAGCCAGAAAACAGTATTTAGTTATCTATCAAAATATGGGTATGCAAGGACTGGCATGTAATGTGGCTTTTTTTCTTTTTTTTTGGTGTGGCAGGATGGAGGGCTTAAAATTGTCCCTGTATTCATAGAGAAAGGGCCATATATTAGCTTAGGAATAGCTGCAGGCGCTATAAGAGGTGTAAATCTTTTCTCTGTTTCATATTCCTTAAGTCTGACATTGATTCAACTGTCCAAAACTGGCATCCATACCTTGTCTTGACTTCACAGACTTCCCTGTCTGAACATGAAGACATGCTACTAACCAACAGGATGAACATTTCCAAGCCTACTTTGAGCTGCTGCCTATGAAATGAAAACAGCAAAAGAAACAGAAGTCTTACAACCTTTCTCTATCTGAACTGTTAGAGTGCTGCCTTGTTCTTATCACCCAGCTTCAAAGTGTTTCTAGAAATACAGAATATGAGTGTCTGGCCTTCACAGGACACTTTCAAGCGGAAAGAATAAAAGGAATAAAGATGTGCTGACCTCATTTGTCCCAGAACTGTTTCTAATACAGCAAGAATAAGGTTCATAAAGCCTGAAAAACAAGATATTTTGCATGTCAACTTCTAGATTTTGGTCTTCAAAGTCAACTGTTGTAGTCTCCACAGGAAGTGTATCTAAGTGGCTTTTGTGAATGTGACATGCACTAATAATACACCTTAAGAAGATGATTCCATTATCTATTTTCTGTCTTCTTCATAATCCACTGTTGGGACATGTTCCCTGAACTGATGACCCTGGCCACATAAACATGAGAAGACCCTACTGACAACAACTGCATGGGATATCAAGGCCCATTTCTCCCACTGTGGGTAGTCACTTCACATAATCCCTCAAATAGTTTAATGATTCTTTCTTAATTCTCAAGAATTCAGTCAAAGTAATGCATATATGTAATCAAAAGAGAGCAAGGAAATGCAGAAAATGTAGGAGGGCTTAAAGGAAAGCAAATTAAAATACATTGCAGAAGAACTCAGATGAGATTGCAACTTTGCTATTAGTCCATCTGTGTGCATTGCAGCTAAAAAGATTATTTATTTATTTAGTTATTTCTATTCTTTCTTACTTGTGGATCTGCATTTTTATTAAGTACTACACAGTATCTTTTTGAGACATCAGGATTACCCTGCCAAACCAGATCTTTGCTCCTAATGTTGAGATTTTTGCCTTTGGAAATTGCCAATAAGTGATACTTCTAAGTAGCTAAAGTCCCTCTCAGTATGCTTTAAATGTGGTAGTTTAGACATGAAGGAAATTCTGAAAAAAAAGAAACTTGGCATCAGAATAGCTGCAGTTAATAGAAACAAATGATTATACCAAGAAGCTGGAGAGACAGTGGAAATGGAGTGGGCTTCTAGTCTGACACAAGTGAAATCCTAACCAGAGAAGGTGCAAGGAAAGGAGAAAAAGAGGTATTTTTCTTAGATATTGAGTTATGGATTGCTGGGAAGACGTTTGAGACTTGAAAGACCAGTGCATGCAAATTTAAATGATTTGCTTGAAAGATGGTTGCTCAAAGAAACTTTGCTTGCAGGTGAAGCAGAAACCTACAGTCTTGGTATCATGTTGTTTCTTTCTCTTTGTGGGAGAAATCTAATTGATTAAATATTTTCTATTTGAAATTTCAGAGAGGGGAAAGAGGAGAAGTGGAAAATAAAGAGCAATGGGAATAAGCACCAGTGCTTATAAGAGGTCAATATTATGATACTGCATGATACATCATCTTTAGTTAATAATAATGAAAAAGAAGGCTCTACTGTTGTGAGGTGCCGGAATAAGGTGAGAATTCCTTGCTGACCCTTGTGATTAGATTAAGCACTGAAGCATGAGTTTTATTTTCCTCCTTTTGACTAAAGAATTATTTGGTCTCTTTAAAAAATCTAGCAGTAAATATCTCCTTCAATTTCTTCAAAATTTTCCAGTATTTTACTCCATCTTTTCTTTTTAAATTTGGGGGAAGCATAAAGAAAAAGGATGGATCTATTTTTACTCCATCAACACAGTTCGATCTCAGCCAAAAGCCAAAAGATCTAGTGCCCAGTGAAAAATGATGGGATACCTAGGTATTATGTTCTGCTTTCTCTCAGGCTGCATAACCTACATTTTTGAAATCTCTTGCCAGATCAATCAATCCACATGGAATTTACTCTCAGGTACTTCAGAAACCAGCAATAGCTAAAACCTTTGTGATTATCTTCATGAGCTTATAGAAGATGAGCAAGTTCCTAGAGGACTGGCAGAGAAGTCATTATACCTACATTTAAAGGGGGGTGAGAGGGATGGGAGTAGGGGGAAGCAATCCAGTGAATTATAGGGCCTTCAGCCTAACTGCAGTACTTGGAAATTTACTGGAACAAACAACCAGTTTTTCTGTATCTAGAGGATAATGAGGTACTAAGGAATGGATAGCTTGGCTTTGCAAAGAACAAGTTGACAACAAACCAGCCTGATCTCCCTCTTTTTGGTAAGATAACTAGCCTAGCAGATGCAAGATGAAGAAAATGCAACACATCTTGATTTTCCTAGGATATTTTACACAGCTCCCCAACTCATTGTCAAAGGCAAGATAGAGGAATATGGCCAAGGTGAAATAAGAGTAAGGCAGACTGGAAAATAACTCAAAGAGCAGCTAGCAGTAACTCAATTTCTCAGCTACTGGGAGTCAACACCAAGTGGCCCCCCAGGATTTTGAGCAGGTTAGATTTAGATTAAATATAAGGAAGAAATTCTTCACTCAGAGGATGGTGATGCACTGGAACAGGTTGCCCAGAGAAGCTGTGGATGCCCCATCCCTGGGAGTGTTCAAGGCCAGGCTGGATGGGGCTTTGGGCAACCTGATCTAGTGGGTGGTGTCCCTGCCCATGGCAGGGGGAGTGGAACTGGATGATCTTTAAGGCCCTTCCAACCCAAACCATTCTATGATTCTATGATGATTTTGCTTCATGTCCACTACTATTCAATATTTATGTTAACAGCATGGATGATGCAGTATAAAATATGAGGATGACATCAGGCTGGGAGATGTTGTAAGCACTTGGGAAGATGGGGTTAGAATTCAAAATGATCTTGAAAAATTGTAGAAAGGGTAGGAAATCAATATGAGAAAATTCAATAAGAACAAGTAGAAAATGCAAGCCTTAGAATAGCAAAATCAAATGCCTAGGCATATGGAGATGAATAATGGCCTAGGAATCAGCACTGTAGGAAAGAAGCTGACCAAACACTGAATAGGAACCAGCACCTTGATGCGTGGGTTGTGGTAAAGAAGGAAAATGCCATTCTGTTTTCTATCAACAGAACGTCATGTGTGTTGTGTGTTTCATTTGTGAAGCACTTGTGAAGCATCCACAGCATAGAAAGTCAGCATATCACAGATTAAAGATGTGGCCAGACTCCCAAGCTGCTCCCAGGAAGAAAGCAAGAAATTGGAACAGTAGTCTGGAAAACTAGGACTTGTGAATAGGTTATAAAATTGTATTTTCTGAGTCCAGAAAAAGAAGATTTGGAACATGGAATAAAAGCAGACTTTAAAAAAGTGTAATATATATTAACAAGTGTAATAAGAAGAATGGTGATCTACTTTTTTTCTTAGTTTCCAGGAACAGTGGAAGGTGCAGTAAACCTACTTTGAAACAAGAGGAATTTAAGTTAGAAGCAAATCAAACCTTTAGTATAAGGTGGGTAAAGTATTGGAAGAGATGACTGATAGAAACAGTGAAATCTGCACTTTTGTAGCTTTTAAGAAAAGGTTAGAGAGTAGGCTATTGGATGTTCTTTTGTTGACTTTTGATCTTGTATCAGAAGCAAAAGACAGAAAGAATTTAGAAAAGTCCTACATTTCTATGACCCCAAAACTTATAGAATCACATCTTACAGTGCAAAAAGAAAACACACACAAAAAGAAAAAAAAATAAAAACACAAACACACCCAAAAAACACTTTTGAGTGCTCTAGTCTTCCTCTGTCACCCTTTCCCTCCCTCCGCAGTTAGCCTGAATCCACATCTGCTGTGAATAGCCTTTACTAGGTAAGTACTCAAACCAGTTGCTTTTACTAGGTTGTAGAGGCGTGGATAATACTTTTAAGCATATGTGAACATAACAGATGAACCCTAGGATGATCAGAGCTTCTCATGATAATTAGAAAAAATATGAAGAAAAAAACCTCATGCTTTACTTGATCATTGTAAGTAACTGGTCTTTCAAGGAGGGGAGATGACCAGAAGGTGCTTGGCTGTGATTGCTTTACTGTGGGGCTGACTGGGAAGAGTGCCTTCACCCCATCTGCACTCTGATTGCTCCCACAGGTCTCCACTTCTATAAAGCACTAATTTCATGACAGTCAAATCAGATCCAGAACCTTGTATGCCTAAATGCCTTTTTTTTTTTTTAAATTATCCCTTCAAGTAGGAGGTTGTACCCTTGTTCCCTGTATAAGTATTTTTGTGGTGTACTCCGTAATCTCTCTATCCACACTAAGCTGTCGCCTTATTTCATAAAATGATCATCAAATGATGTTGTATTGATTCAGAAGAGGCTTCTCTTTCTGTATGTGTTAACTGAAACTCTAATAAAGTCTGAGTTAACATACAAAAGTGCTAGCTAGGCTGAACTCCCTGCAGCTTTGTAAAAGACCATTCTTCCCTGTCACCTTCCAAATCCCTGTATGAGAAGATAAGGACTACCCGCCCACTTTTCTTATTGATTCCTGCCTCAGAATATAAGTTCACGGTCTAAGTATCCAAGTGAAAACAATAAACCAACCCTTCCTGTTAAGTAAAACAGATTTTCAATAAAACAAAGTTTGAGCCCCAGTGACTCCATTATAACCTGTACAACATCACGGGGTACACTAAGACAGTCCCCTTTCCATTAGTCAGTTAAAATATCAGAGAGCCCCTAGCTATTTCTGCATTTTAAAAATGATCAGAACTTACTGTAATGGTAGGTGCTCTTTCTCATGTCCTATAAACCCACTTTTCTGTTTATCTAAATTCACTTACAGCTGGCATTGATTCACTTTTGGCCTATACAGTCTTAGAGCAACGCTCTAGATTATTGCATTTGATCTTGGATGAGCCTCGTTTCCATAGCAAGCAAAGTGGTTTTTTGTGCAGAAGACCAAATTTTCCCCCAGAGTCTCTGACCTAGTCTCTAGGTTTGAACAGATTTTGCACAGCACAAATCTTACATGCTTTGCCTATTTGCACCTTCCAGTACGAATATTCATGTGAACAGAACCATGAAGATATGACCTGCACTTCCACAGAGGCACATAAAAGAATTACAACACCTCACCATATACTTTGTAGGCACAAATGTAGCTTTTGCATTCAAAAGGCAGAGTTAAATGCCTATATTATATCATTTGTGTCCATTAGCCTATTAGTTGTCTCATTAGCAAGAATGAATAACTGCAGGCATAAAATAGGTCTGAAGAAACTAAAATTTTATTCGGGTACTATTTATATTACTGTGACATTCTTTGGGATCGAAATGCAGTATAAATTCATAGTATTACCTGTCAAAAATCTATCACCTCATCTCCAGCCACTAGAATATCTTTCCTTCAAGAAATACTTTTCCTGCCAATCAGAAGATAATAAGCAAAATACAGCCTAAATGAAATTTTCTACTTTTTAATGTCAGAATGATCTCAACTTGCATAATAGAAGGGGACTGGGTTTCTTAATCAATATTTGATTCACCTAAAATAAAATAGTATAATATAATGTAATAAAATATACTATTAAGTAATGTAATGCAATATAATATGACACATATGGAATGCATAGTGCCTGCTTTCCCTAGAAGATATGACACGCTTATGAATATGCATCATTTGGTAATACTAGGAAGGGCAAACCCAACACACATGCAACTCACATCCATAACTACTTGGACAGCTTCAATGCATGGGGACTGTAAGTCACCTTTAAGTCCAGGGTTTGAGACACATTCAGGAAATGATCGGATTTGATTAAAGTCAGTTGCTTCTGATTTCTAGATAAATATTGAAGGTAGAGTAATAAACCAGTGAATGCGACTGACTCAGGAAGCTACAGAGAAAAGCTGTATTTTCAGGATTTAAATAGAGAAGCGTTACCTTGCAAAACGCATCCAGGGAGAGCATTGCAGACTGCTGGTGTGACGTGTTGACATGGTGGATTGGGCTGTCGTGTTTCTGCTCAGAGACAGCCTCAAGCATAACACTGTACAAGGCTGGAACAAGGTTTTCTGCTTGTCCCCTGTTTTCTACAAGACCTCTGTGCTTACCTACATGTTCCACCTGTCCCAGCTGGCAGAGGTGCTATCTGGGGTCCCAGAAGACCCTCTTCTCCAACCATTTTGAGAGATGAAGGATCCTCTTGCTGCTGCTCTGGGCAAAAGTTGGGCACTCTGGGGAGTTCGTACACTTAATATTCAGGCAGAGGAAGGCTTTCCTCACCAGGAGCTGACCCAAGGGCTGTGCATCCCTGCCTGCTCTGGCCTGTGGAGGTCTCACGGTCCCCCTGTGACAGGGTCACTGCACCATGTGGGGCAGGTGGCTGGCTGGGAAGCCGGAGAGATAGCCCCAGCTGAGCAGACAGTGCAAAATAATCACTGCTCCTTGTCCCGTGCCAGAGGAGGGAGGAGGAAGGCGAATACTTTCTCATGTGCAAGAGCCGCACTGCTCCGCTTGTGGAGGCTTTCACCTGTCTCTGCAGCTTTCCTTATAGGACAAAGGAATTTTTCTTTAATGACCTTCCCCACACACCATTAATTTCAGTGGGTGGGCTCTATAGGAGTAGTTACTAGTCATTTTGCTATGAAGAAAAATTGAATAAACTACAAAAATGTGAACAGTGATTTGGAAAGAAATACATCAAGGACAATAAAACTTTTGATTTCTGGTTTAACATTCATTCAGTATTTCAAGATTAGCTGTAGTGTCTGTCTAATGCTGTTAGTTAGCATAACTGAGCTTCATTCACTGTAACTATTATTTTCAAACACATATATTGCTATATATCCCCCATTTTGTTTTCCCACAAGGCACATTTCAAAACAACATGTGCTGTTTCGGATGCAATACCATATCAATCTGATTATTTCGTACATAATAAGATATGCCCTAAGATAGAGCACTGCAAGATATTTATTTAGAAGGACACCTTTGATGTTATGTGAACTAAAGAAATCTTTAAATTCTACTGAAATAAAAGTGAAATTCAATGTCACTATAATCAATCTTGATCCACTGCAGGAGTCAGGGCTCCGTACGAGTGCCATTCTAATCTACTTCCAAACACAAGTTTCCAACTAGACAGTCAAGACACGCGGATTAGCTCTTTGAACAGGAATTTTCTGAAAGCACAAATAGAAATGTATGTGCCTAACGCCTATTTTACAAATCAACTTTTCAATTAGAAGAGTTTTACAACTTGTTTAAGAATAACTTGTCCATGTCACTGTCAGTCTTAAGTAATGTATGGGTTTAAAATTAGAGCCTGCTTGAACAGACTTTGAAGAGCAAATAATGGAATTATTCCAGAGCCTTTTATATGGATACCGATGACTGCAACAGACAGCTACTTAATATTTCTGAAGAACTGTTTCAGACAGCTTGTCCAGATCTTAGAGAACACAGCAGAATCATTTGTTTCTTACCAAGACAAAAGTACAATGCTTTCTAGATCTTTCCAGTTTTCAAGCAACCCACCATATTCAATGAGAAGCAATGTAGAAAATGAACTTTTTGCCACAGAGAAAAAGAAATAGTAGCTTTACAACATACCTTTCGCGATGTTTGCACTTCTCTGTGCTCCTGCCACTCAGTTTACACACTGCCTTTCTCTTGTGCACTCCTGGGCAGTACAACAGGCTCTTCAGCAGCTCTGTCCTCTTTTGAACACAATCATCTCTAAAGAAAAAGTTTCATTTGTATTATAGTATGCGGCAACTTTCAAGGAAAAAAGAAAAAAAAAAGACATCACCACAAACCAATCAGAATATTCTTTGTCTGAAGATCTAGCCTCTTTCTCAACTGATGCACTAATATGTGAATGAGGCCAGTAATCCATGAGGTGAGGTATACAGAAGCCATTCACTAGAAAAGATGCCAGGAGAACATAAGCTACATGGGTGGATGGTGGGAACAATAGCAAACATTTCAAGTTGAGGTGGCTGGGAATGAATAATGCATGTGTTGGGGAAACAGTTGCCCCATTCTGGCATGGGGAGGATGGAAAGAGTGGGCGTGGGAGGTATTTTCCTGATCAAGTTAGCATTTCCAATTAAAATCATCATCTGCATAGACCCAGAAGACATGGTATGCCGATAAAACAATGCACAAATATCCGAGGGGGAACCAATTACCGTTATGTGAACCCACAAAGAAAGCAGCTCAGATGCAAAAATAATATTTTACATAGGGAGGCAGACATGCACAAATGAAATGAAAGGATGAAGAGAAATGTTAGCATGCTACGTGTTCTTTTGATCTGATGTTTTTTAGATATGCCGTATAAATGAATGCTTCGTATTAGCTGAACCACCCTTTCAAATTATTGTTAATTAAGTAATAATCCCTGAGAAATCTGTCATTACCAACAGTTAGGAACTGGTTTATTATGTTTGCCCCAGGCTATTAATGCTCAGACACAATGGCCACTAATTGCAATAAGAACGAATTTCCCTAGATTTATACATGCATCTTCTCACTATCTGGAGGCATATTTTTGTTTTAAAACTTTGCTTTTTAACTTGTGTAACTGGAGCAATGGTCAGTCAGAAATTCTCTAATCATTCCTCACAGAAATCATCATTAATGAAAAGAAAGCAGGTTTTCATTAATGTTTTACATTATTAATTTTTTGTTGCAGACAACAACAGCAGAGGTTATAATCCCTATAAACAATGCATCAGCTCCAAATCCAGCAGTGCTAGCAAAAGCATTTTCAATCAATGCAATGAGCTTTGGATCAGTCCCAACAATTCCTTTAAAAACAAGGGAGGGGAGGGGTGTCAGTTGTTATTTTCTGAGCTTGCATTACCGCTCTTCTTCCGTAACACATTATTAAAGTAGTGAGAACCCATTTCTGGGATGTCAATGACCGAACTATGACATTTATTTCTGTCAGTTGTTTTCCATGTAGACAGGCCAGCTGGCCATATGAATTATTACTAAGTATTGTTAAAGAGATAAATTGAGAAAATTAATCCAGAGGCAGGGAAAAAATCTACCTGGAATGTAAAGTGATTCGCTCCACAAACACTTTTCCCCTCTGCTCAGGAGCAGAGTGTAAGGAAAAAGCCTTAAAGAAAAGGTGCCATTGTCATTGCATTTTAAAAGCATCCACATGACAATTTTAAAAGAACTGCCATTTCAGCTATTTCTTAAATAACCTCTTTCTTCCTCCATAATCATGTAATGTATTTCTTTCACCTTTTGACTAGCAATTTTTTTTTTTTAATAAACTTACACACTCATTTTGCAGGAAATTATATTTTAAAATGCTTCTCAGAGATGTTTTATCCTTACAGTTTCATTTGGGTTGAATTAATGCTGAATCCTGATTTGCAAAAATAGAGAGAGAGGAAGAGAGGGAGAGAAAGAGAAAAAAAAAAGCTTAGCTTGTACCCCAGCTCCAAAATGCACTTATCTTCAATTCACATTTCCAAATCAATCTTATGGTAACCTTTATCTGTAATAACAGAATTATTCTGATACTTCTAAAACACATACAGCAGCAGTATAGTTATCTACCGGACTAGATAGTCAAATGACTTTCCTCCCCCTTTCTTTGCCAGTTCAGAGTTTGTTTTCAAGCCTTCAGTGCTGGTTCTCACTTGATAGTTTTTATTCTTTTATTTTCTTTTTTCTCTTTTTTTTTTTTTTTTTTTTTAAGGTTCTCATCTCTCTTTTTTCCCCATTAAGATTCGAATGGGCTGGTACCTCAGCCAATATGTCTATACATGCCTGAATAGACTTGCAGAA
Organism: Anser brachyrhynchus; assembly: GCF_964034855.1. Taxonomy (NCBI): domain Eukaryota; kingdom Metazoa; phylum Chordata; class Aves; order Anseriformes; family Anatidae; genus Anser; species Anser brachyrhynchus. Next base: position 80,212,837 of record NC_137695.1, on the reverse strand, counting down.
AAGCGGGGTCTCCTTTTGTCTGGGCCCGTATGGCTGTATGTCATTCCGCACCGATAGGCAAGGGCTTCTCTCTCTGTGGGAGATTTCCAATAATTGCCAGAACAAATTAAACTGGGGCTTATCTGTTCCTCTCTCTTTTCAGCTTGAAAACGGAGGGAACTGAGAAACAAGACCAATTTTAACTGGTGACAATGCACCATAGAAATAGATTGGATACAGCTTGTGTGAAGTCATGTTGTAGTCAGCAGTGGCAGGACACTGCTTTGAGGAGTGAGGTGGTGTCGGGCTTCATGGACCCAGCCGGTCCTCCGATCTGACAAAGAATAAAAAATGAGTTGGGAGGTTACGAGCAGTCCAGATAATCACCATTGTGACAGGCAGAGAAGACGGGAGGAGTATCTCTGGTCATTCTTGAGTGGACTGGGCAGCCCAGAGAAGCAGAGACAGAGTGGACTGCAGTGTGTAAAGAGGACAGACATGGCGTATCTTGAAAAAAAGACATGAGGTGTCCAAACAAGTTCCGATATTTCCCTCCCCCCAGCCACTGCCATCTACATAGTTTCCCACCATTTTCCCACATCTTATGCCTCAGCCTTTGGGCAAGTGTCATAAAGTACAATGTTAAACCTCAACAGACAGGGAGAGGAATGAGGATGAGTTCTGCCCCGCCTCTGTGGTGAGCACTTGGCTGTCTGGGGCTGAAAAGGGTGTTTTAGGAGATAATATAGTTATCAGACACATATTTTCTATAGCAAAGAGCTGTCATCTTCCTTTGCAGATGAGATAAAGTGAGTTCAAAGTGCTTTCTCCAGGCAAAGATAGACTCAAAGCTGTGCAGAGGAAATGAATTCTTTGACAGTGTCTGACAGACAGAAATGTGAACCATCAGATTTGAAAGGGACCTTTAATTCTTGGGTCTTCTGAATGCCAATGAGAAATATTAGGATCTTCTCTTGACCAACATGATTACTGCTATCACACAAGAATATGTCAAACACCTTTCAACACACTGTTGTCAGTCAAGCTCTAAAAAGCCATCACTCACTGTAAACTATCTTCTTAGCTACCACTCTGCCTCAGTCAGGCTCTGCCAGCCTCATAGTCAATGAAAAACTAATATGAAAAAAAAATAATAATCCAGAAGCACTTAGTGTTAGGTTTTCTTTTCTTTTTCCCTCAAGCTCTCATGTTCCTGATCCGTATCAGAAAATCAAGAAAGAAATTGTGATACAGTCATTAATGCAGACCAGGGGGTGTAACTTCAGGCTACAGGAACTGGATGCAACATCTATTGGTAAGGTCATCATACAATTCGTAGGAAAATACACATATTTATATTTTTCCCTTAGGAAAATCTTTTTAAGGCATTGCCATAATTGAACCATCTGAATTAGAAAGGGAAAGGGCAAACATTAGACCTAAAGGCAATAAGGAAATAGGGAGTAAACTGACGGTTGATATGGCACAGAAAAGGGGATTGAAGGATGAATGTGGGAAGAGATGTGGTGGGAGATAATGGTGGGCAAGAGTAAGGTTCTTTTCTGAGAGTAGACAGAGAGGCTGGTCTGTAAAGCCTCTACACCACTCACAGCTGATTTGGAAGATGTGGGTAAGATGAACAGTTGATATGATGTACAAAGCCCCTCTGTTTTAATGCTACAGTCCCTTAACCCAATCCTTTTTTAGGCAGCTCCTAACTGTTCAACATTTTCTAGGTTTAAGATTCACCACCCTCTGGTATGATTTGCCAAACAGCTGATCATCTTCTGCTCATGTCAGATGGATTCTGAATATACGCAGTGTTTAAACTACCAAAAATTCTGAAGCAGCTTGAATAGGGCATCCAAAACCAATGACCTCAGTGTCTCAGTTCCTCATTTACAAGGTAGGAATAATGTGGTAAGAGCACCTCATCTCACCTGAGCAACGAAAAGATGCACCTAAAATGGTGATGCCAAAATCACTAGTCATTTTGTCCATTTTGTTATAAAGGTAGGCAGAGGCAGAGGATTTGAAAACAGTTACAAACTTACACCTATAGCTGGATAAAATGTTTAAAACTTCAGAAGAGGAAGTAGACCACTTCAAGAGTCATATCAAATTTATTGAGATTATTAAGACATAAAATCTTCATTTGGATTCCTTCTTTGGGGGGAGCAAAGATATGGAAAGTCTATATTATTGAGCTTTTATGGACTTTGGAGACCACTTATAATTGCAAGTAATTGCAGAATGGCATGAATTACAACACTGGTTGGAGGCCAGATCAGTCCATACTCTTTACAAAACCTCTTTGGTATCATATTTGGTGGAGAACTCGGGACAAGTGTTATCCTAACAAAAAAAAGCGCTAGGATTTTGCTATATATTTGCTTTTATACTGGTAAGATCATTCTAACATTATATGCAAAAAAAACAAACAACAAAACAAACAAAAACATAGTAAAAGAAGTGAAATCATCAGGAAAAATCAGAGGGATTGAAAAAAGTCACATTTTCAGTTTGTAATGTCAATCCTGTGAATGGCTCTTGGACTTAATTACTTTTCTAACTTGTGAATCTTAAACAAGCAATTTTGTTTCTTAAACAGCCCATAACTAAAATAATTACTTAAAGAGATGTTTTAATTTTAGATCATTTAAAAACGTCTCTGGAGGAAGCTATGGAAAATTCTTAACAGGTTCACTTTCCATTAGGTACTCAAGAAAAAAATTAGCAAAGTGCAAGTTTTACAGTGTGATTTTCAGTTCTAAAAACTGTGAACAGTCAGCAAAACTGGAATAGCAAATCCATTCTGAATTGACTTTTTTTATAGTCATAAGCCCAAGAATTCAGCTTTTTCAGAAGCACACACTTCAGAGATTCTGCACAATTTTAGCCCCATACGTTCTTGTTTCTAGCCATTCTTCTTAATTGGGGCAGATAGGAGCTAGCCACCATCCAACAGGCTTACATTGGAAAGGGGTATTTTTTAAAACTCTACAGAAATCATCTTCTGTTTCCCTCTGGAAAACACAGCAAAGTCAATAAAACCAACACTCCTGCAAACAAAATAAGAACTGAGGCTCTAGGATCAATTTCAGACATTATTTATATTTAGGAAGCCTCCTTACTTAGGAGGAGTAAAAGGGGGATTTCATGTCTGTAAAAGGGGCTAGACTGTCATTGGACTTTAATCAGTGCCATGGTAGAGAAATCTGAATATGGAATAAATATGTCCTTTATCAATAGGCAAATACATGCATAGAAGTAAACTTTTGCAGAAAAATAAAGTTCAGAAAGTAATTGCATGCCAGGGTGAAGTTAAGAATGACTTCTGAAGTCAATACACAGCGAAGAACAGGCAGTGCTCACTGGAGGAATGGGTACCCCTTTGCCTGCCCATGACATCAGAGCCTCAGGAACAGAGGGCTGTCACTGCTCCTTGTGGCACTCCGTCTGCCTGGCCCGCTGCTCTAAACTGGAACACAGCTGACGGCTTCAAAAGGTGCAAGATGCCTCGCCAACCAGCCACGTGGCTTGGAAGAGGGCAAAGCTTTCCTGAACCAGCCATGTTCACCTTGCAGTCCTTTATTCTCTTACTATGGCTGTCAAAGTCTTAAAATGCCTACTTGCATTCAGACCAAGTGCCGCAGCAGCCTGGCTACTTGGGTGCTGGCTGCCCTGCTGCTCCCTGTGCTCGGACACGGCTGGTCCCACCAGAGGACTCCCCAGCCTGGGGCTTTCCTCTATACTGGCAGTCCTGGGAGGAGATGTTGGGTGCCCCTGCAATGGGGCAGCACCACCAGCCACATCAGAGGAGGTGAGAGGGAGAAGAGCCAGCACCCATCGCGCCCCGTTCCTCCTTACCCTATGCTGCTGATGGGCTGGATCTTTTCTTGTACAGTCTTTCCCTTCAAAAACTGGGAAACTGGGGGTGATGGCACAGGTAGCGGGGTCTCCGTTACAGTGGGTTGGAGCGAGGGATGCTGATCAGCTGGAGAGCCTGACCTTCAGTGCATCACTTGTGCCTAAGGGCCCAGCTCTCCTTCCCCTGTGATTGTGCTGCTTCTCTCAGCTGGCTGCTCCACAACCACTTAATTCATCAGCTGTTTGGCTTGGCCTCGATTGCAAACGAATCCAAAACCCCCTTCCCCTCTGCAGCTTTGAATTGCTTATTTTTGAACACTGGACCGAAGAGGCTTCTCTTGTTCGGACACCCTAATCCCTTCTCCCGTCTGTCGAGGACCTCCTGTTCTGCTGTTTGTTGTGCTGGGGCAGAACTGACACCCTGCTGATCTCGACTGTCTTTGTGGCTGCTGGCCTCATGCTCAGAGCACCGAGCTCTGCAAAGGCCACTGCAGCCGCTCTCATTTTCTCTTCATACGTTCATGACAAATTTTTCCTGATTCAGCAAACATACGGTGCCCACATAGAAAGAGACCCCTTTCTAGATGTGTCCTGTGGTAGCTTTTAAGCACTCGTGTCACTCTGCATTATGGTGCCTGGGGCTTTTAAAAGCTAGGGAAGGACTGGAAAATGTTGTGAGTGGGAAATCCCTAAGGAACACCCACTTGCCACAGATACTTCTTGCTAATTCTGCAGATGGCATGTTCCTTCTTCTGAATAGGACATTAAAATGAGCTCTTGCTTACGTGAGGCTATTAAAAGATGCAGTAGTCCTTCCAGCAAGGGCAGTGGTGAAGTCTTCTCTGTTCTTTCCAGATTCCAATTCAGTTAATTACACGTGTAAGGCACATTGCAAAGCTCCATCACTAGATGCTTGATTCCCACTAATACTTTCTGCCTAGCTAAATTCTGTCTGCTTTTTCATCTCTGTGTAGCAGTCATCTTCAGTTCCTACACTGGACTATTTGAGAGCGTACAGCCTCTTTAACCGCTGCTCTGTTTTATTCCAGATGTGATCTGGGGACAAATGAAATGATTCTTGCACATATAAAATCCATAAAGATGAAAGGTGTTATAACTGTATGTTAATTATTCATTACTAGTATTTCACATACTAATGTTTTCCTCAAAGTACAATGCACCCCACAGAGCTGTAAACATGTTAAAGAGCTGTAGTTTTTCATTTAAATTTGGCACAGAACTCAAATGAATTTCACCAAAGAGGTAGGATCAAGATCAGATTTTGTGAATATAAAATCCCTTCCTCACCTAGGGATGAGTTTAGAGATGGAAGGAACAAAGAGTTCAAACATATGCGTTGTTGATAGCTTCTGGAGTGCCATGAAGTCTTCGCATCAGATAGAGCACTATTCAAAGCCACCTACTAAAGCACATCCCCATACACACAGCAAGGATGCTGAAATCTCTGCTGAGCACAGAACTGCTTAACACTGGCTGCAAAATTACCCTGTAGGCTGTCCAGCCTGATTAACTACTGACGTCAACAAAAATAGCAACTGGAATTTCCTGCAGCTAAATATATATTTTTTTTCCCTATAAAGCTGTTTTGGGTCTAAATACAAAGATCTCTGCACAACCGTGTGAAACAATCAACTACCAGCAATAACGTTTAATGGCTCTGTTCAATGTAAACTGTGCACTTAGGAGTGATCACGGTATAATTATAGGAAAAATGCATTAACAAATAAAACTTTAAAGGAAAAAAAAAACCTCAAAATTAGACAGTAAGTTGGAAATGAAGTTGTGAATCTCAGGTAAATTCAATACAAACTGCAGTCACTCTAAATAGGAATAGCAATAAAAAAAGCCTTGGTATTATATTGTTATGAATGAATTGGCGAGCGTTCTCCTGTTGTTTCACTATTTCTAAATTCTGCCAACAGATGCTATTAAAAGGAAATAAGATTAAGTTGTAAAATGGAATCTTCTGCAGTGGTAATCACAACAGACTAAATGACTGTCCCAAGTTCCTAACAGGAGGCAGCAAGGAGCTTTTCCCTTACGAAAGGGATATTAATGCTGGAATTTTCTTTCCTTGCAAGTCTGACAAAGCCCAAGGTTGAAGTGAAAGGATGTGAGCGGAGAGGTGAGATAGGGTGCTGGATGTGATCCTATCGCTAGATGAAACGTGTCTATGAATGTGAACGTTTGTGTACCTGGATGTACATGCACATATATGTTTAATTTGCCTAATGTCAGGAAAAAGAATATATTTATGCTTCATAATATATAATCCAGTTATATAATGGAAATACATGAAATAACTGCTGCCCAAAAAGGGGAGATCAGATGGGAACAGTGACTGGCAGCTGCTGGGAGGAAGGAGAAGGGGTCAGTGTTAGGACACCTGGGACAAGTTCTGTCCTGGGATGTAAACTGGCAAAGGCAGCTTCCAGCTCCAGCCAGAGGGTACATCCAGGGCTCGAGTCCCATGCTGTAAAGTCTCATCCACCCCAGAGCTGCCAAGCGTTCATTTTCTAGGAGGCGGGACATGGCAGTTCCCCAAGCACGTGTGGTGTAAAAGGCAGAGCTGGGAGCTGCTGCAGGCCAGCCAGGAAACCTCACCTGTGTGGCCCTGCATAAATCCAGCTTGTACGTCACTGGCCTTTTCTTTCCTGCTGACTGGAAAATACAATGATCACTGCAAGCAGGAGATAAGTGCAGCAAGTTCAAAACCGTTTTATGTTTTGGATGTAGCACTGCATTAACATGAAGAAAATCACAGGAGCTCAAGCTCAATTATTTAGATTTGTCTCATCTGTCCAGACCGAAGAACTCTATAGGGTCACAGAGCCGTTATCTTTGTCTCTCATGTCAACAGATGACAAGATTTTTGTTACACGGGAAAACTGGAGATATGTACATCTTCTGGGGTTTGATCGCTATGCAGCCTGGCTGCACTCTCCAGCAGCACATGAAATATGCAGCCCATGTCACCTTCTCAGCAGCGTCCCTGGCAGTTCTCTTGAGCTCCAGTCTCAGCAGGAGGTAAGATGCTATACATCGTTAAATCAGCACCAATCAGCCACCTATTACTGGTGCAGGAGAAAGGCTCATTCAACAAGTGTTCCCAGTAAGGAATAATCACTAATAATGAACACTGCATGAAATTCTACATTATCTGTTGAAACATAGGCCAGAGTACCACAAAAACATCTTCCGTGCTACTGAAACTTGAGCACAAGCACTAGAATAACATGCCAAAAGCTGTTTGAAATTAGATACTTGGATTAATATTTATGCACTTTTTTAAGGGCCCTCAGCTCCGACAGCCCCTAGATGAAGTAGACAATATGGCTTTGGCTTTGAAAAAATTAGCATGCATCTTAGTAGGGCATTTTAGTCTCCAGTTAATGTGACTGGAAAACATAATTTTCCCATAATATAAGACATATTTGGGGGATTAATTTTTGGCTGAAACACTTTCCTCCAGGCTTCCTGTAAGAAATTAAATCTTTGATTTTTTTTTTTTTTTTTACAGTTGGTTATTGGGAGGTGGGCGGGATAAACAGAGGGCAACAAAAATGGAAGGTTAAACAATACCAGGTTTCTCAGGCTATGCTGGAAACACTAGACAATGCCCTCTCTGCTCTGCTCAGACACACAGTTGCTGTTCTGAAGAGCTGCCCATATGGAAAATTCCTCTTTTTGACCAAGGAGGCTCTGTGCTAATTCCTACTCTCTGGGAGCACTTCTGCCCTGCCTCACTACCATCACTAAGGCGGACTGCTGCATCTTCTCTTTGGGTTTCTCCGAGCCTCTCTTGAATTCTCACTCCACGCAAGACAAGGTTTTTAGGCAGTGTTCGTGCACCTTCCGCTGGACTCCCAAACATTCAGCACCCTCTCAATGCAGACAAAAATGTTTCTTTCTTCAGCCTTTTGTGAGTCTCAGAGTTCACTTGACTTACAGAGCAGTGGGGGCACTGATGTCTGACTCTAAGTTATGGCATGCAATGTTTGCTGGCACCCATTATGCCCATTTGCAACATCCCCAGGCTCTGCAGATGTTCAGAGGGCTTGGGGATGCCCAGGGCTTGTTCAGCCAGCAAGAGGGCAGCCTCTGATAGACAACATCTGTGTAGACTCACATTTTTTTTGTAGCTTTTCAGCTTCAAAATAGAGCTGCAAATCACATTGCTGGGAGTAATATCAGTTGTATCATCAACCTTAAGAATAAAGGGTTTTAGCTGGATTTCCCAAAGAAATGGGTGTACAGTACTTTCTGCCTGCCTGTCAGTCCTCATCTAATACAATTGGAATCCATTTAGCCAATTTCAACCCTTTTTGACAGAGAAGATATTATAGAAGATAAGGAAGAGGATTATATGTGATATACACAAAGGACTGCTTTTTTTTTTTCACAGAAACTTTGTGTACAAGCTTTTCTACAAGCATATTTGCTTCTTTAATGTGCCACATACATGTTGTTTGCACGGTTGTTTAATGGATGTCATCTTTTTAATGTGTATTTACAGAGAGTTTAAAATATGCTCTGAGATCTTAATTTGGCATGAGAATGATAGTATGCAATTAAAACCTGAAATGAAATATAGCAAGAACATTGTAGGTTGTAACTGCAATTATTACCAGTAGAAGATGACGTGCCTGAGATACGGTCTGTCTATCGTTTTGTGAGCGCAAGTTCTTCAGGGAAAGAACTGCTATTTGTTATGAGGTTGCACGCTGCCAATCAAGATGGTCACCTTGATCCACTCTGCTAACATCAGAAAGTAAGATAAGATAAGATAAGATAAGATAAAACCACGCAGTATCATCTGCACCATGAGTGACACTGAAGTACTTCCCCTGGCTTTAGAGGATGGCGCCAACACTGCACCTTCAGCAAGCCCTGTGTGGTAAAAGTTAGTGACCTTTTAATGGTGACAGTTATATGAAGTGGTTTGAATAATTACCCATGAAAAGATCCTTTTATATATCTTTACAGACATCTTGCAATGAGATGCTCTTTTGTGGCATTTTCATTTCCATTCTAAACCACATTAATGATTCACTGAGTTGGAGAATCGGATGGGAAAAAAAAATAAATATAATAACAATTTGCTGCTTCCAGCTCTATTGCCTGGAGGCTCTGCCTCGCAGGACACCAGCCAACCTCTGCAGCCATGGTGGGTGAGGGCACCTCCAACAGAGCAGGGAATTTGGGGTGGGGTGCTCCACCTCACACTGGACCATCTCACCCCACTGCAACTGCTCCCACCCAGATGATGAGGAGAGATCATCTGAAACAGCTGCAAACAGCTGTAAACAAGCTGCAAACAAACCTACTGAGGGAGATTCTCATTTGGTGTCGCTGACTTTATCATCTGCACCTAAAAGTTTGCAATTCATTGCTCTTATTTAATTCAGCATATACCATACTGCAGCAGAACAGCAAAATGGGGGTGGAAAGAGAAGATGAAAATTGGAGAAAAGGACACTGTGTGACAAAGAAAATGAGAGATTTTAAAGCTGCAATGCAGTTAAAACATTAGTTTTTTTTTTCTTTTTTACAGCTGTTTTCTTTTTTTCTCACAGATGTTCAAGGCAGTATCTACCGAGCAAGAAATATCCTGCCCATACAGGAGAGGAATATTAGCTTAATTACATCTGTGTGCTTTTGCAGGAAATCACTGAGGTGATGGACCCACTTGTATTAATCTCATCAAATTCTTCTGCATTATCATCATCCTGCAGGAAAGTTAAACCCACACAGACCTAAACCCTTTTCATTCAGAAATAGATCCCAAATCAGCATTTCTTTTCTATTTTGCACTTTCAGCATGACAGACAGAATAAAACATATGTTTAGAGAATAGAAGCAGGCTCCACAATGCCCACACAGACCTATACAGAATATGAAGTGGAATTGAGAAGCATTCTATGTCACGTGTCTCTTTTAGCCTGTTGGTGAAACCTAAGACAATAGTGATGACAACAGATAACAAATATCAATATTCATCTTTTCAGGGGAAAGTAACCTCAGATCATTATGAAGTAGAGGCTGAACCTCAGTTTTGTGAAATTCAGAGGTGGCATCCTCAGAGGTCTGAAAGAGTCTCAATCAACCTTAATTTTTCTCTGCAGTTTGTTCATGGCTACATATTATCAGATAAATTCTCTAAGCTCTGCTGCAGGTGGAGATGGTTCTACAGACTTCAGGGTGCTTACATGAGGTGATTAAGGGCACCCCAAAAATAGACTTAAGTAGCAATCAAACAATCATAGCTTTCCCAAGATTTGAAACACTCTTAGAAACAAAAACAAAAAAAACAACACCCCAAGTGAGAACAGCATTTTAACATCAACTTTCCTAGTATTTCAATTGACTCATTCTTGTAGGAAACAAACAGGTAGGGTGGAAGGAGGCAACACACGATTTTTCCATGGTAGAAGTAGCTGTCACAAAGAACACAAGAACATGAGAATGAGAAATCTAGGACCTTGTGACAAAATGAGAATAATGAGGTTATTTCCTGATGGTTTTTTAATCAATATTTTCACAAATTCACTTGATATGATACCTTCTGTCTTTAATTAAGATATTGGCAGGTATGGTTTGTTTGAATTTATGCCAGAGGATTTATTCTAATCTCCTCCTTTTATACTACGCTCATTTGCAAGAGCAGAAAAGATGTTTCACCATTTCTAGCGAAGGGGACTCTATCTGATACTCCTGTAATTGTGTTGGAAATCCCTGTGAATCTGGGCAGAAGAGAAACATTACCCAGACATGTCACCTCTCAAATATTAGTGCTGGTTGTCTGCAGCACGTTCTGACTCCCTGGCTTGCAGTGAGTGGGACTGAAATTAATGAGCAGGGCTGGAAGTCAGTGCTGCAGTGTCTAGAGCTGAGGGAGATCACTTCGGAAGGTCTGAGTCAAAAGAACAGAACTGGTCTATACGTCGTGGGCCATATTCATCAGAAAGTCACAAGTGGAAGAAAAGCATCAGTCTAGACCATTCCTAACACAGCTACTCAACCAGGACCAAATTTGCCATTGATGCATATTAAGAAAGTACTTCACGAATAGCTCACAGAATAAGGTTGCCCTCAGCATGAATACATGTATTGCAAACTGGCCACAAGCAGGGAAAAATGATGCTTGAACAATATCCGGTGAATATGTTAATCAGCTGATTTGTATGGTTGTTGTTTAAAAAAAAATCAACAAGAACTCCCCTTCTATTCCCACTATTCAGATTGCTCCGTTCGCCACAAATGGCACAATGTGTCCCTGCCATTGTGCGCACCCAGCCCATGTGGATGGTACATCTGGGGCACAGCACGTCCCATAACCAAGGGCTCCCGGTGCTGCACGACCACTTGCAGTGCTCTCTGTAGCTGCTGTTGGTACAAAGGACTAACAGGAGATGCCCCTCTCCCTCACCTAGCTCCCCATCCTTGCTTCTCCCTTCGTGCCCTGCTGCCCATTGCCCCTCTGAGCAGATCACAAAGTCACTCAGGATTTCCCTTTCTTTCACATTTTGACTGCTGCAGCACTTTCCTGCCCTCCTCTCTTTTGCTCCGGCTCTGTAGGCCATTTGTTCATGGTCTGGTTTATCTTTGTGAGCTAAATGGGAGGTGGTTTTGGTGCATTCAGCCAGGGACACACAGAAAGAGCCCAGCTGCAGCCTGATGGCATTGGCATTGTCCACGGAGCGGGTCCATCACCTCACCACCCCCTTACACTCTCAGGACTGAAATACCTGCCTTCATCAGATGCTGTGAGCATGTTTGGCTTTAATTAATTCCAACAAAGATACGTCGGGGCTCAGTAGGCTTGTATTTTAGATGCTAAGCTGTGAAGGTACAGCATTGTTCCATTCCACGCATTAAAATGAGGATTCAGCATGAACTGCGTAATTAAGGACTGAAAGGAGGAAAAAAATGTGATTGAATTAAACCTGACAGCATAATGCAAGAAATCAATAGCTTTATTTGCTGTTTAATGATGATGATACCGTTTTTATTTCATTATATATGAATCACAAACAGCTTTGTGCTGGCTTAATTGTATTCCGCGGCAAGTAAACTGAGGCATGCAATTTGCACCTATTAAAGAAAGCTTATTTAAGACTATCATAAATTGGTCCTGAGCAATGAAATCAATTTGCTTCCAATCCAGCACAACAGATCATTTAAGCATGATACTATTTTATTTTTTTTAAAGACAAATAACACAATGAAGATTTCCTTTGACTGACAGGGCAGAAAAACCAAAGGGGCTGTAGGAATGCATCTTGTGATCCGAGCCCCACAATGGCCTGCTTCAATTTTCACATGTTCGGGATTACACAGTAAACCTAGATTCCTGTCTCTCCGGCTTTTGGCAGTGGTTGAATGTATTTACTGCCTTTCCTTTTCATGGCCTCTCTACCAAAAATATCACATAAAAGAAGCAGAAAGAGGAACAGAAGTGGGTGAGGAAAGAACTCAAAGGAGCCAGCAGAGGAAGGGATGGCTGTCACAAGACTGAGGTCATTGTAGGTGTTTTTCTTAAGCAAAGTAGCGATGAGGAACACTCCACTCATTCGTATTTCCTGAAGTCTTAGGAGTGGTTCAGCCTTGAAGAGGTTTGGCCATAGTATATCTGGAAAGGGACAGAGCTGCAAATGAGTTTCAGTAGACTGCGGATGCAAGGATACACTGGCAAAATGAGAAGTCTTGGGCTGCCACCCGTGACCAGCTCCTTTGTCTTTATTTGTCGTCTTCTCATGGTCTATTTTGCCTATAGTTCCTCTTTCTCCTCGCTGTCTGCCTCTTTGTTGGTCTGGGTCTTTCTAGCGGCCTCTATTTTTTCCCAGCATCCCGGTGAGGTCCAGGTGAGCTGTGTTTGTCATGGTCCAGGTGAGAGTTGAGTGGCATGGAGCCTCCCAGGAACCTGGGGTGCCCAGTGACCTCTGGACCCAACACAGTGCCCACAGTGGGGTGTGCACAGAAGGTGCAGGCACAGCCCAGTCCAGCCCAGGCTGAGTGGAACCTTGAAGTGGAGGTGAGGTTGGGAGGTGCTGGGGACCATTCCGGCTCTTGTTCTCCCTCCAGGAGAAGGGATGCAAGTGCTACTTCTGCTCCTCAGCTTTGCCCTGAAGGGGCAGCTTTGCCAAACTGAAATTGATTTGGTTTTCTTTTTTCCTAGTGATCACTTTTCCCTCCTTCTTCATCCTAAAGCACCTGTACCGCTGCCGTATATTCAGTAGTTCATTTTCAGGGAAGTGGGGGGACTCATAATTATTATTGCCATTCCCAAGTTGCTTTTGCTTCAACGGTCTGTCCTTAATTCTGGTCTCAATTACAAGGGATTGCACGTTTTAATATTAGTCTGAATTGCCAAAGTGAGGAGCTTTGAACAGCTCAACCATCACATAACAGCTGAGGCCTAATATTGTTTTCCTCTAATCAAGAAATGTTAGCTGTGGAGAGGTGTTGAGGTGGGCCTGACAATAACATCTCTGCATGGTAAAAGCAGATTTTCATGGCTTTGTGTAGAACCTGCAGATTTCCTTGGGGACCTAATGAATTAAACATTAAGCCTACGTATACTATGGTAGATATAATTCCATGATTAAATTCAGAAAGAAAAAAAAAAAAAAGCAAAAATGCATCTACATGTGAAGACCTCCAAGACCTTTATTTCCCACAGCGTCATTGGGAGTGTTAAAATGCGATGTTATCCTAAGAAGTTCTTCTACAACAAAAATCACATTATGGGTGTCTATTATTTCACATTGATTTTCTGCATAAAATACATTCGGCTTGAGAGCAAAATGAGTATTTATTTCCTGACTGCAGACCTTGAAAACTGTACATAGATCCGTATGGGCAATGTCTTTTTCCCAGCTACCAGGCATGAATGGCTAATGGGCCAAACTGTGCCGCTGTTGAACCTTGTGCAGTTCTGTTGGCCGCCCTGCAATTAGGCAGGTTGTGACTAATTAGATGTCTGTAAACACTTCTGAGGATGATAGAAAGACGAAATAGAAACCTCAGTTTCTGGCTGCCTATCTGCATTGAGTCTGCAGGGCAAAATGAAGACAAAGCAGCCAAAGGAACTCAAGAGTTTTGTTAGACCCCCCTGAGCAAGAAGGTGTTTTTTTAAGTGGAAATTTTTGAGAGTAAAGTTACATACAAATAGAAAAAATCCCTCTCCTTCCCTCTTCCCTTTGGGCTACTGAATGCCTTATTAGATGCTTTTCTCAGTGTAAGATGAATCCTTGACAGAGGACTGTCAGCCTCTTGGAATGGTAATTCGGGATTTCAAGCATTCACAAGCCCTTTCCTCATACGACAGAGCCGAGGCCAACTGTGTAACACAAGACGAGGAAGGATTTTAAGGGAACTGCAGATTAAGATGTGTTCTCTGCTTCTTCCCGTGATAGCTTCTGAGAGTAACCAAGGAAAGTGCTTTGTGTGTAATTTGCTTCCATACCCCTCCGTCCCCGTCCATTAAGAGGATCATACACAGCCTGGAGGTAAGAACAACACTTGGCCATGGGGACCTTTGGAAAACAGCACACCTTCTCTTCAGGCTGCTCTCAGATAACTTTTCCTACTTCCTTTACATGAAGACAGAATGATTGCTTTTGTTTTGTCTCTTGTGTAAGATTTGGGAAACACAATTTCTACCGTCTACCAGGTTGACCACCAGGTCCTGGGCAGACTTTGTGGCCTTCCTTACCTCCGGCTCCAGTGGGAAATGGGGGTAAGGGCACTACCCAAACTCCTAGGGAGGCCATGAGGACAAATAAATACATCAAAGCTTGCCAACAGTTTGGATACTATGCAGACCAGATATATGGAGACCACACAGCACTGTGCCATTTACCCAGAGTTGCTATTTCAGTCCTGGCACACATGAAGCCCTTTCATCCTGGGGAAGTATCCAAATCTAACAGCCGGGATGGGATGTATGACTTCTGAGGGCCTGCCTAGCCCAGAGAACCACAGGTGTTTTCTCCAAGTGGAGGCCTAATGCCTGACTACATAATAGTTTAGGGCTGTTTTGGGGGGGATTTCTACTTTGCAACTTGTATTGCTTTAAACACAAAGGAAAGTTTTGTTTTGTTTTCCTCCTTTTGATCTTTAAACAAGGAAGAAATTGCAGAGTTAGAAAGAACCTTTATGTTCAAAACAAGAGGCTAGACTCACTTTGAATAAATACTAAAGCCTTGTGCTTAAAGATCCATTAAGTAAAATCAAGTTGCAAGGTCCTGATTGTGATCAGATAGCTGCAGTATGTTAACAGCCTTTGTCTGTACATGAGTGGGAGTACAGAGAGGGAAATGCTTTCATAGAAAACAAAGCAAACAGCCCTGTCATGTCTGGTTTATTAGAATATTAGGGGTCTGCAGACGAGTGAGGTAAACAACTGCCTTTATTAAAAGTAGCAGATCAATGCTACTAGATTAGCAGGAACTGAGAACAAAGCAGAAAAAGAGAAGAGCATTTCTGCCTAGCTGCACTCCCTCTCCCACACTGTTGAGCACAATCCCTGGTTATGAACAGTAGCAGCAACACACCCTGCCAAGTGGGCGATCAAATTTTAAGACCCAATTAAAAATTTCCCCAAATTTAAAGCCTAAATGGAAATGCAGCCATCTGTCTATGCTGAGGAAGGGCACATATCTGTGCTGATGTAAGAGCAGATGAATGAGTGAATGACTCAGAGAGGGGAACAGCTCCTCTTTGGCTCTCCGCTTAGTTTTCTGCGAAGAATAAGCTAATCGAACCCAAGAGAGGTTGGCTTTCTGTCTTGTCTTGGCCAGGGAACAGCTTTCTGCTCCAGCTGCTTCTTCCTCCTCATGGAGGAAGGTAGGAGGTGGGAGTCAAGAGCTCCTGATCTTCCTCCCAGGCTGGGGCCAGAAAATGATCAGAGCTGACCGGGAAGCAGAGGTGTGGAGGTGTGAGTGGTGGCTGGGAGCTCTGAAGGGCTCCTGGGAGCTCATTTCCAGGCTGAAAGTCAACGATTATGTGGGTATCATCTTTGGGCTTGCCTCTGCATTGGTCTTGGAGAGCTTTAAATCTTGCAAGATAGAAATGGCTGTATGAACCTCTGTACTTCTGCCGGCACCCCAGTATAAAAGCTTCCACGAAGAGAGGAAAATGAGTTACTTCATGTGACCAGCTGAATATCAATTTAGGGGTGGTTGTACCAGACCTTTTGCCCATGTATCTACCTAAGAAAATCTCATGCTCACTGTAGGTTACACAGCCGTGTCATTTGGAAAGCAAAGGCAAAATTCAGGCCTCTACTTCATCAATGTTTAAAAACTTTTCTCTACAGAATTAGCAAGAATCATATTTGGAAATTAAAAAAGTAAATAAATGGTGTAACTTCTGAAAATTTTAGTTCAAGACATTAACTAATAATTAGAAAACTGTTCTCTTGATAGTCTATTACATTTTGAGTATGTGTTTTTTAGACTCAGCATCTATCATGACATTAACACATCTGAGAATTTCCATGTAGGTTCTATACATCACTGCTATATTAGTGACAAAACTTCTGCTCATATCTGGTCAAAACACTCATTTAATGATTTGATACATTTCTGTTTATCTTTTCTAGAAGATCAATATTCATCAGCTCCTGAGAGGAGTTAACTAGTCAGCTCACATATTTCTGTAAGACTATTGCTGATTTCTGTGAAAGCTGAAAAAGGAAGTCATTCTGGTTTCTGTTTTGTAAATCCACACACAACCAAATTTTACAATACTGCAAAAAGTTGTCATGAAATTCTTTATGACTAAGACTTCACTACTGGATTCTATGAGTAGATGATTTGCTATTGTAATAAATAAGGAAAGCTAAATTACACTTAGCAAATGAACAAATGAGCTCTTTAAGTGATCCATTATCCTCTTTATATTATTCTGTTCATGTGATATATTACGAAACTCAGTCATTCAAAATGGGTATCCTATTTCTTGCTTTACAGTGAATGTAATCAGGTGAGGTAAGGTATGTACTTTCTGTGGGTTAATCAGCTGCACTTGTCCAGGGGCAAAATAATTTGCAACGTGCTGTTCTAGGGAAAAAACTGAGAGGTTGTAATGGACCACAAACTGAACAGGACTCAGAAATGTCGTGCTGGTACAAGAAAAGCAAACACCATACTGGGATGTATGAACAGGGTAACAGCAAGACATCTGAAACAGCCCTTCTCATTACACTTGGCGCTGAGAAGGCTTCATGTGGGGCTGCGTCCAGGTTTGAGCACTACGCTTCAACCATTGTGTGGCTCAACTGGAGGCAGGGCAGAGGCAAGCACCGAGACAGATTACAGGTCTGGAAAATGCGACTTCAGAGGAAAGCTTTAACAAATTGCAGTTAATTAGCCTAAAGAAGAAAGAACTAAGGAAGCAGCACTGAAACAGCCATTGCATTATACAACATAAAAGGATGTTGTGAAGAAGAAAGGCACAGTCTGCTCCCCATGCCCATGGGGGATAGCCTACTCAGGAGGCCTCTGTTCCAGCAAGGAAGAGTCAGGTCAGGGATGGGTGGACTTAGGAATGAGGGACACCTCATGAAGACGAGCCTTGTCAAGCATCACGGCAGGCTGCATGGGGAGGATCTTGTATCTCTGTTCCCAGACAGGATAAGCTGGAGGTACAATTGATCCCGTGTCCAGGAAGGGTTAGCCTCTTGACATTGCAGCCCTGCTTTCTTTTATTTTAGAGATGGACAAACCCTGGCAAGCCAATGGAGAGCACTGACACCCCTCACCGGGCCTCCTGCCTTTACCAGTGGCTGGCCACAGAGGTTTCAGAGTCTGTGCAAAAACCTCTGTAACTTACAGTGGGGGAACAAACTGCATGACAAAATCACATCAGTGTTTTGTTCCCTCCTGGAAGAATAGAGCTTTATGGTCTGATTATGTTTTTAAGCTGATCCAGGGTAACAACTGACATTCTCAACCTACATAAACATTTGTAAACTTTTTAAAAATTTTACTAGACTCTTAGCATCAGTGATAATTAGCGACAATGTATTTTAGAATTGATTGCACTCTTGAGTAAAAAGTATAACCTCTCCTAGCAGTTTGTTGTATATTATTAAGAACAGGTAACTGGAATTTCCTAAATTACCTTCTCTATGACATTCATTACTTGGTATAACTCTATCAAGCTCCATGTTATTTTTTTAATCTCCAGACTAAGCAGCTTCAAGATCTGCACTGTCTCTTCGTATGGAAGTCTTTTTGTGTCTCCAGCAATTTTCATCAACAGTCCCTGAATCATCTCTGCTGGACTAAGCAGCATATGCAAACCTTTTTCTTCTAACTGAGGCAATGGAAACAAATGCACATTTGGGGAGGGAGCAGGGGAGGGGAGAGAGAAGAATTTATGATCACATTTGTTTTTAGAACATTTTTTGCACATCTGATTTTCTGCAGCTTTCACAAGACAGGGCTACAATGGAGGAATTACAGACAGTTCTGAGAGTTTGTTCTGAACTTAGGAAACAGTGCATGCAAGGCATATTGATTTCTTTGTCTATATTGATCTTTCTTCATTACTTAACTCTCAAGCCCATAAAAGCTGATGGACAGAAAAAATACCGATAGCTTATTATTGGCTTATTAGAATTTCTATTACAGGTGGTATGTGTTTTTCCATTTTAAAGGAATAACAAAAAAGTGAAGTCAAATTTTTTTTTTCTCTCATAGAATTAGAAGTTAATCTACATAAACACAAAGAAATAAGGAAAAGAATCCAAGGTACTGTAAGTTCTGTTCTGCTTGCCCACTATATATGAGTAGGAGCCTTGTATTTCTTGTCCTTGTTCTGTCTATTCAAGAGCTGCTAGATTTTTCAACCAAAATGTGGTGCATGGCAATAATTTACACATTTGCTTCAATGCTGCATTTCTGCTTCAAAGCAAATTGCTAGTCAGTCTTGACTCCTAGCACAGCTAGACAGAGGCTGAGAAGATATAACCGCATCCCAAACTCAACACCACCTCCATACCCTTGCTAGAGAGCTGACTGGCAATGTAGGAAGTACAAAGCTTCCCCCATCCGCAGAAGCAGCAGTGGCAGGAAGGTTTGATAAGGTCAAGGAGGTGAGGAAGGTTCCTGTAAGGCAGAATGTCCCAAGGCCATCTTCAAGGAGAAAGTGGATTTCAAGCTTTCTCAGCACATGGATGCATCTCCAAGAGGTATCAAACCCTGCCTTTTGAGGTAATAAATTATGGCATTTAAAAAATATTTCAATGACAATGTTACCATTGCAAAAAGTGATCAGCTCGGCATACTCACTTTGTCTGCCTTCGGGTCCTTTTGTCACAGAATTACAGCATAAAAGATGACATTTTGTTGGAACTTTTTACTGATTTGCATTAATGGCTAGAGGTAGACAGAGAATTCTAATATTGTCTATGGGTTGCCTGGCATTTGAGGGCTTATGTCAGATCTTTTGGGTTATATGAATTTTTCCTTTGATGTAATGATATTCTTTATTCTTACAAGAGCAAAGAAAATTCTCTTTTCAAAATGTGCAGTTAATGAAATAACAGTCCATATCACCTAATGCATTGTGCATTTCATAAATATATATTGCAAGTTAGGACAGACAGCTTTTAACAATTCCCTTGCTCATCTCAGTCTAATTCTTTGAGATCTTCTGGGTCACTGTAGATTTCTTTGAGAAATATGGATGTAGTGCTGTCGCTGATCTGCGTTTTGGATCTCACATCAACGCAGATAATTCATAAAGAGAGTACATGGACTCAGAACTCCCAATCTTTGAGCATTTTGCAAGTATACTTATTATTAACTTGGTGATACATGTGTTAAGCTACAGTTTTGAACAGACTCAAGCATCACTGTCTTCTCCTTCTAAATCTCTATAGACACACTCTAACTGTGTGCATGCTCAACTGCAATTTGTGTCTGTTCAGATCTGGTAGGGCTGTGTTTCTTCATTTTCTTATCTTTGATAGAGTACTTGAGCAACCATAGGCAAAAAAATACTTTTTCTAAAGTAGCATGTATGCAATTCATCCTGTTACACAAAGCTGACAGTAAGAGTCAGCAAAAGTGATGGAAAACAATGAGGTGTCCAACTGTTAGGACTGGGAACTCTGCTGAAGTGTGAGCAACAGGCATGAGAAAAATAAGAGAGAAATTAATAGTATAATACAGTGTGCTGGGAAACACGCTAACAAAATAAAGAGAGGACATGCCATTCAACCTACCACTCCCTTTGGGAGGGCTGTATTTGGATAGCCGATTGGAAGGAAGTACAATTAGACACTAAGGCCAAGAATACAAGTAGGCAGATGATAGCAGTGTGTGTGATGGGGACACCTCCTCTGATCACAGGATGCATTCTAACACCGTAGGATCTTGTTTTCCCTGATCCTGAAAAATGATGAGATTGAACCAAGGAAGTCAGAGGGATCCAGAGGACATCAGAAGCTCTTTTGCCTCAGAATAAGCTCTGGCAAGCTCTATTGCTATTGTTATGAACAAATTCCTGGTTCTCTCTCTTCTTTTTGTGCTTCTTTCCAGCTCCAACCCTGTTCTTTTTCTTACTCCCCATTTGCCTTCTTCGTGATTGTGATGTTCTTACACGCATTTGTGTGCATTTTGGCATGCCTGTGTCTCTTTGTGTGTTTCTCATGTGCTTGGCTAAGATGGCAGCTTTTGTTGATCCATTGAGCATCCTGTCAAACAGAGAGCTACCAGCAAATTGGCCCAACAAAAGCCCAAAGACTGAACTCCTGAACTGGCCAAGATGAGAGTGTGCCATGCCTGCCATTCATCAGAAGCACTGTTGCCCATCTCAGAAACTAAATCCTTTTTTTTTTTTTTCTTTTTTTTTTCTGTCCTTGGTGCTTTTTGCTCCTTCTTTGGTGCATGCTTGTCCTTTTTGTCTTGTCTTCAGGGAACCAAGATGTGACAAAACTGCTCCAGTCCAGCTCAGCTGACGTTTTGTCTTTTCTTTAACAAGAACAATTACTGTAATCTCTAACATCAGCCAAAGGGTTGCCAAATGGTCTCTCTAGAGCTAAAGTTTAAGGAAATGTGGTATATTGCTAAAACCAAGTTACTTCGCTGTTTATATGTCAGACGCATTAATCTTTTTCTTTTCTTATTCTGCATCTTTAATAAAGGATGATAGATTTTTAAGCTAGTTGTTTACCATGGTATTACGCAGACTGAGATTTCTCTGTCAAAAACATGAGTGTATTTAATTTTCTAATGTTCTGCAGTGACAAGGTCATGTTAACACCATTGTGCCTCTAGACCCATTAACCCATTGAAACCAACACGGAATTCAGTTGTTTTCCCCTTCATGCCAGGCTGTGTCCCAGGGGGCACAGAGGGTGTTTTACATAAAGCCCAGCAGTGATTTGTCAGCAAATTTTCCACTTCCTAACTTCTCACAGTGCTCACACCCAGGTAACTTTCCCAGTTCTCCTTTCAAGATGTATCTGGGTGGATTGAGTATCACCATCCTTCTATCCCACAAAACAGACTTTGGGCATGAAACTAAGGCTACTCCTCCTCACCCAAACCCAGGCAGAGCTTCCACTGGCTGACTTTTTTGCCAGACAGACAGGTTTCCCCTCCTTACAAGTCTAGTCTACCCACTCATTCCTGGCTGAAGACGTTCCTCTGCTCCTCCTTGTCCTGGGTGCACCTGGAAGGCCCACCTTTGACACTGCAGAGCTGGCTCCCCATCGGCCTTCAACACAGGGAGCTGAAACTCAAAAGAAAGGCCATGCCTGCACTCTGGATGAGCTGAGCTGCTCCTCCATCTGGAAAGCTGGGTGCAGGGAGTCTGGATACAGTCCAGACGCAACCAGGAGCTACACTGCAGCATCCACGGGGAAGGGAGCTGCAGGGGAACAACAGCTACTAATCCAAGAGCCCTTATACTGCTTCTGGGAACAAGCAGGTAAATCTGCAGGGCACCACAAGCTGCTGCTGAAGTTATGGGGGTATGCTCTCAAAATGCAAACTGTTAGGCTGTCTTTACCTCAGTAAATTAAATCATGATGGGAACATGCCTAGGCAGTGGACAGTGGTCATCTGTCTTTCAATACTGTAAGAACGGTCCCCAGCCTCACAGGCTGTTTCACGCCTACTGGTTCCAGTGCTGGAGAGCAGTCCTGGGCATGTTTAATTAAGTAGGATAGATGTAGCCTCTGGTTGCTTTTACCAGCTGCCCACACTTCTCCCAGATTCTGTTACACCTGAATATTTTCATCAGGTCGGTGCTGCCTCCTCACAGGAAAACAAAGCAAAACAAAACAAAACACTCAGCAGTACCTGAACTGACCATGAATTCAAAACTGATAGAAAGAAACAGGAATGATTTTGTAAATAAAAATGATGTTGTAACTAACTTATTCAATAGGAGTGTGCACATGTGTGCAGTGTCTTCTGAAACCTACCTCCTAAGCTCCTGATAAACCCATGCAATCATCTTCTGTTACCTACGGTTTTGCTAAAGCCTAACTTTAGATAAAATGTGTCTGATACAGAAAGACTGAGCTTATGGAAATCTAGAAAGTTATGCACATGTGAAACCTACGTATTTTTTACAGATGATGTTGGCAGATATATATAACTTATCAACTCTTGATGTGAAGCACTTATGGTGATAATACATTCACGTCCATTATACAGTTCTGAAATGAATGCAGCTAATATGTTTGCACTGGCCAGCACTCAGATATTCACAACTCAGAAATTTAAAATTGAAGAGAACAAGAAAAAACGGGCTCATCTAAACCATTAACTGATGTTACACAACATTTCATTTTGAAGAAAAAACTATTAGGATTCTTGAAAAATAGCCAAAACTCGAATTTCTTCTTTCCCACACTAGAACCAACACATGAGAACCAAGATGAGAAGTAGTTTACGTGAGCTTTTTTGCTTTGGATTTTAATGGTTTAACAGCATGTACAAAATAAGCACTCTCTGAAGGACAGGAAATAACTGCTGCAAGGATGGGTCTAACTATGGAGCTTTAACAATGCTACAAACTGTCATCTGGCCACACTCTAACCTTTTTTTTCTTTAATACTCATTGAAAAAGTACCAGATCAGTAACAACAGGAGCAGAGCATCTCTGGTCAGTTATACAAACCAGTCAACAAAGAAACTGGCTTTCCCCATCTACCATAAAAATGCTTCACCTGTGCATCAAATTGCAAAGGTTTTTGCAGCCACTCAGTGTTTTTTTCTCTCTCGTAAGATTGCACAGAAAGTCAGGCCAGCTGAAAAGCTGGAGATTTTGTTCTTCTAGTTATATATAAAAGAGCAGCTACAAAACATCAAGCTGTTCTGAGAGGTTTTTTATTTTTTTGAACAGCCAAACCAAAACAAAAGAACTACTTCAAGCCACAATTATTTTTGCACTCTTCACCACTGAAATGGACAAAAATCAATCAAAACACCCCACTTCACTCTTCCTCCTCCCATTCTTTTCGCTTTGATAGAAGAGAGATTTCAGTGCCACTTGAGCTTTTTGGGAAAAAAAAAAAGGCAAATCAATAAAAATTAAAGCTCTAATAATATACTTTGGAGCATTTTATGTGGTCTTAAAGAAGTGGGAAAACAGGCTTCAAAACTCTGTTTTGAGACAGGGAGAGAATGGATTTCAGATCGGACTTCTAAAGCCAAGGGAATCATAAGAAATTTAGTTATACGTCTTCTTTAATCTCCCACATTTATTTTATGCCACTTTGCATAAATAATTAAGAATCCATGAATACAAATGAGAAATGAGAGGGGCTTTATAGCTTTGTGGTCAGGATACTCACCTGAGAGCTTGGAAACCTGCTTGCCATCTCCATTGCAAACACAGCATGGAGCACCCAGGGCCCTTTCGCAGGTTTCGGAGAAGGCAGGCTCTCAAAGGAGGTGAGACTGACTGGGACCGCTGGGATCTTCTCACTGGACATCAGTGACAATTGCACAGCCCCTTCTCTTTTGGCTAACACACCGCCACCTTTCAACTATTTTTTTGTCCAAACCAGTCCCCAAATACAGCATAGATGCACGGTTATGCCTGGAAACTGTGTATTTTGGAGGGGGAGTCATTACTTTATATATTTAGATAGGTAGATTTTCATCCTCATTGACACCAAACATTTTTGAAGACAGACAAAAAAGATTATTTTTGTCTGTCTTTCCACATCTGCCCACCACCACGTCTGTACACAAGGTGGCCACCTGCCATTTTGCACCTCCTGTGCAAGACTTGGTTAAACTTCAGGCAAGTTGAGGCCAGCTGTACGTGCCTTCAGGCTGCTGACACACTGTCAGCTGCATGAGCACCAGTAAAGAAAATTATAATTTCTCAATACAGGTCTCTAAAACACACACACACTCTAAAATAAATTGACTGAACATTTAAACCTGCTTAATTTTGGAATCAATTCCACGTTTGAAATAATCTACAAGTTGGAGCAGCTGAAGCATAAAATGTGTTTGAAACTGAACAAGTTTAAATATTGAATCAATTTTGACATAAATGTGTTTGCATATTAAGGCATTAAAAATGAATCCAGTTTAAATATTAAGCTGATGAGAGAAAGAGCTGCGCTAGGGAAAAAAAGATTAAGGATGACCACTAAAATTACAACACACTCAAATATTAGAAAATCCTGGAGTTTGTTATTTAATCTTAGCGAGACAGCTCTGGCCAACGGAAAAAGAAAAATCCTGTCGACATCAGTATGTAAAAGAGTTAGTAGCACAGTATGGCAGTAGGTGGAGAGTTTCTAATTCGGATTTTGTTTGGAGTTTTGTCTTTATCTGCTTTCAAGGGCCTTCTTGCAAGATACCCTTCTGCTCACAACTCTGGTCTCTGTGGCTTTTTGTTTTGTTTTGTTTTGTCTTTTTTTTTTTTCTTTCCCTGGGAGCAATGGAAGGGCCCACAAGCTGCATCCTTCCACCCCACACATATTCTCTTGTGTCTTTTTGCCTCTTCCCTTCCCTGAATTCCCACTCCACTCACTTGCCATAATACTTCCAAATGAGCTAGCAGTGGTTGGCTGGGACTCCAAGCATGGGTTTCAGTCTGGTCAAACCTGCCACATAACCCTCTCCACAGTCTGCTGCAACCCAAGGGGGAGCTGCCTGCCCCTTCTGCCCCTCTCTCCAAGCAGACAATGATTGCAGCTCATGGCATGGTCCTGGCCATCCCTTGCCTATACCAGTGCCTGCAGGAGGCACTGGGGCAAGCAGGAGGGGAAGGAAAGGGAAGGAAGAGCAGGGTACAAAGTTCTGCCTGTAAAAGGAAAATAAGCTAGTGGGGCAAATGTGCTCAGGCAACACAAAATCACATGCTGCCATAAACAATTTCCTAAGCCTGGCATGAGGAAAAGCATTTTACTGAGCAGGTTCAGTAGCTCAGTCTACGTTTTTCACCTGAATTCAGATGACTGCGTATTGCCAGATTTCATGCTATTTAGCCAATTATTCACTTGGGCCGCTCATCCTCTGTTGAGAAAGCCCCACCTACCTCGCTCTGCATGTTGTTCTGAGAGCTCATGTGGCTGGAGATGCTGCTCGCCCTCGCAAAGCATTCAGGGGCATGCGGCTGTAAGCTGCCCACGTTTTCCAGAGGCGGCCCCTATGCACCTGAGGTCTAGTGCTCTCTTTGTGACTCTTCCACCAAGCTGGCTCTGCATCAGGATCCATCGACCAGCTTACATTCTGCCTCCAATGCTAATTCCACAGCCAGAGGGAGATGACTCTTGCTTAACCACTTTACCTGTGAAATTGTCCCTCCCTCCACCTCGCCACCCGGCACTGTTCCTGCTGCAGGGCTCGAGCAGCACGGAAGCTCCAGGTGAGGGGTGCGCTACGCAGGCAGCCACACAGCCTCCGGGAGGACACCCTCTGATCATTAGCTACTGTTGTGAGCTTTGGTACTCACAACCAAAATTACAGAAGGATCAGTCTCTGGAGACACGGTTGTCATTTCTGCTAGGCTGCACAGAGATGATGTTAACTAACCTCAGTAGCAAAGCCCATACACCACCTCCGCATCTCTCCCCACCATCCCCAGGACAAGACAGTGACATTTTTGTAAGAACGAATGAAACCTGGGGCTGAAGACTTGAACGCCTTGAACGTTCAGTCTGTACTCACCAAAAAAAAAAAAAAACAAACCACCACTGCTGTTAGCATTAATAGTCCATGAGCTAAATCATTTCTCAAGGAGAACATTAAATACTTAGAAGTCTGGAACTGAGTCTCCTTGCTGCTGAAGTTTCAAAGAGGATGGCAGTTTTAGCTCTTTGTCCTCTCTGTGTGGAAATCTCAAAGAATACATTTTTTACTGGAATTTTATTTTAATAATGGAAAAGTTTATGCATGACAAGAACTATTGGCTGATTATGTCAATCTGAAGGCCATCAAGCTGTGGTTATCAAAAGATAATGTTAAAGAAGCATTGCCTGTAGTTCTGCAGTGTGCATCAAAAATGTAATCTTCAGAGAAAAGCAAACAGGGATGCTTGATGACAGCAGGCACAGAACCAAGGCCCGCTCAGCCTCCCGCCCCACAGCTATGAAATTCCTCATCACTGCGAGAGCAAGGCACACCGATGCTGTCACACCTGCCTGTTCTGGCACTTGCTCACATCTTCTCAAAAAAATACTGGAACCTGGATACACTATTTTCTGGAACCTGGACTGTGCTATTAGTCACGTGAATTTTTGGGTAGACCTGTATGGTGCCAGGAGTTGGACTCGATGATCCTTGTGGGTCCCTTCCAACTCGGGATATTGTGTGTTTCTGTGATTCTCATTTTCTTTCCTTCTCTCCTCTCGCCCATGAGGATGGAAGACAATTTTATTCTGTGACATGTTTTATGTCCCTTGAACACTCCGACTGGAGTTCACCAGTGAGCTGCCTCTCTCCATATGCTTCTGTGAGAGAAGTTCCTCACAGAGCTCATCTTGGCTATGTAAAGTGAAATTCTTTCAAGTTGCCGGGATTTTTACCTTTAACTTTACTGGAGGTAAAATCTAATGCAGCAGTTTCACCATCCCTAGCTGTAAGGACCAAGAGGAACAGCAGTGCTGGAGCACAGGACAAACCCCCACTTTGTGGATTTTATTAATTTCCTTTATTTATTTGCCATCAACCTTTCCTTTATCACATGCAAAGGATTTTCTGCGTAAAAGGACAGAAGAAACTCTGTCCTGCTTCTTCCCATCTCAACCTGAATAGGTTAAATTGCCATGGTTACCTCTCCTGTACCACTAGACTTTGAAATACTTCTCTATTTCACTCCAGCTTCCCAAGCTAAAAGCTGAGCTCTAGACAAATTTAGGAGGATTTTTCATCAGGATATTAGCTCCCATCCCAGAAGTCCCCTTTTGGGTTTCGTTCATGCCTCCAGCTTCCTTCTGTGCCTGTTTAAACCAACAGTTGCAGCAAACCTCCAAATCAACAGCCTTGTCAGGATGAATAATCTAAAATTAATGTGCACTTGTCGACACGCATTACTGTTCCTGACAGAGACGCGTTGCCTGTGCTGGCTACAAACCGACAATCCTTCAGAAGAAGTTTGCTCACCGCAGTCTCAGAGCTGATGGAGAGCAGGGATAAGGCTGGGAGTTGGGTTGCAGCTGATAAGTACAATGGCTCCTGACACGTCAAGCTCGGAGTGAATTCACCAAAGACCAGGCTGCTTACTTTTTTTTTTTTTTTCTTCCCTGCTGTTTGCTTTATTCTCACTGGTGATGGTTATCACGTTTGTACAGCACCCCCTGAGAAATCATCCAGATCGGTTCTGAACATCTTGTTTTTACCACCCTCCGCTTCAAGTGGAGGAGCAGGCGCCTGAGTAATCCAGCGCACCACAGACACATCAGAAACACACACTTTAACCCTTAAGTTTGTGCCGGGCTCTCCTGTTCCCACCTTGTTTTTTTGTTAGCTTAGCTCTTAAAGTCCCACGTGAGGTGTTGTGGGCAAACCGCAGCGAGTGAAGGGGGCTCCACAGAGGGACACGGGGGGGAGTTCATAAGAGCAAGTGTAGGGCTGCAGCTATTAGTGCTGTGCCCGCTGAAGTAATGAAACCAGCTTGGAATGAAAATAACAGAATTAAATATTGCTCTCATTCTGCCCCCCTTTTTCACACAGCTTGGTAATCAGCATTCAGCATATTGCTGCATTTTTAAAGCTGGCTGTTACGGAATTCATGAATTCTTCTTCATGAATACCAAAGGATGCCATCTTTTGCAATTTAATAGGTAACAGAGTCCCTTTAAAAAAAATTGTTGCTAAGCTTTTGTACGTCAACACAGTTATACAAAAATTGAGAGAGAGGCTTTTATTTCTGGTTTTGCTTGAACCTCGTCACTCCCTCGCCCTCTCCACCCGGTCACAACTCAGGGCTGGTGAGGCACCCCAAATGCTCTTCAGGAGGAAGGGAGAGGATGCCTGCGCCTCCTGTGCTGTGCACCCTTTGAAACAGCAGGGGATATTTGCGGAGACCAGAGCGCTGCCATCCTCACCCACCCACCTCACACTGGCTCCCATCCAGCTCTCGTCTCCCGGTGAACCTCACGTCCGCCTCCCCGGCCGCTCAAACCATCCAGGCTTTCGCCCTGGGAAATGCCGGCCAACCCCTCCGACCTCGAGTCCTCATCTCGGAGAAGCCTGCCCCCAGGAAGCACTGCTCCCCTTCACCGACGCCACTCGTGAGGTGACGTGGCAGGCTGGCTCCCTGCCCCAGCCACCAGGGCAGCAGTGGCACGTGGTGGCTCTGCAGGCAGAGCGGGGCATCCCCTGACGCTCCTCCCGAGGGATGGCTCTGGGGAATTGCGGATTATTTCGCTTTATTGTTTTCCCCTACTCTCTTTCCAACTCTCCAAGAAGAAAATTACCTAGAATTTACTAAGCTGCACAAACAGCTGGTTGGCAGCTTTCAGTGTATTTGCAAAAAACATTTCCTTGGCAAAACGGTATACAGGTTTGTAACGCTGGGACGATACTGTCATAATATGTCGCGGGGCTCGGAGTGGCATACCAGCAGATTAAACGTAAAAGCATGCCTGCCTCCTCACAAGGGACTTATTGCCTGAGAAATACACGTCCTGGGCTGGTGCTGAAGAACAAACACCTCTGCAGCCCTCGGCTGACGCTGCGTGCCCTATCTACTCATCCTGTGCTGACTGCAAACAAAGCTGTGGGCCGGGTGTAAGGCATGCCTTTATCTCTTGCTTTTGCCTTTGGACTCTTGTCTAGCCAGGGAGGAGCATGCTAGAAGAGATCTGAATTTGAGCTGGAAGAATCATGCGTGTGGGAAATGGGGGTGAGAAATAAAGCTTCAGGAATTAGCTCCTGGTATATGGTGGAGCTTCATGGCTAGGCACGCTCATTTCTACTGCAAATGTTCCTACAAAAGTGCTGGGAAGTAAAAATGTATCTGCATTTTAATAGCAAAAATAGCCAACTTTTGCACTCAGAAGAACTTTTACCTACAAGGTTTCAGCAAAGGTATGACACACAGGGAACAAAGGTCAGGGAACCCTGTTTATGTAAAATGGGAACAGAGCCAATTTACACCCAGGTGGAGCTTGAGGCTTCTGAGCCCCCAGATCACCGACTGTCTCGAGCACCCAGCTAACAAGCCTTGCCTGGGAGGCCACAGCCTCAGGTGTATACCTGTCCTCTTCATCTGCTCCCCATCCTGCAGGCACTGGGGACACACTACAGGGGGAGGATTTTGAAAGCAGAAAAGGTCCCTGGCAACTACTTCCCATAGCGAGCATCAGGCCCTTAATGACACACACCCCACCGGAGGTAGCGCTGGTTTTTTGTGCCTTGCCATCTGAGCCAGGTGAACCAAACTGCCTTTTCTTTCCCTTTTTTTTTCCCCCCTTTCCCGATGTTCTCTGAAGACAGGCTGCTGGGAGGCATCGTCAGCATACTGACTCCCCGCTGCCGATTAGAGAACAGGTTACGTCTCATCAGGTTATGCCGCGGCACGTGTCTGTGAAGACAACATGAGGTGCGATCATGCCACAGAAATTAACAATGCAGAAAGACATTTTCTTGATTCACAGTGTGGCATCAACCGATACATCTGAGGAGTGGATTAAGGGCTTCCAGCAGTGAGGTGGGGAGGAAGTAAGGGAACAAGCTGCCAACTGGTAAATATCCACACTAATTTTGCAAATGCAGGTATTTCATGTCTTTCCTAATCTAATCGTGAATGCAAACTGGATTACTGCATCTGACATGACAAGAATAAAACAGCATCAACAGGCTCTTGAAATGAGCAGAGTGAGTTTGCTGGAGGAAATACATTGCTGTCACTCTCGTAATAAAGGGCACTCCTAAAATGGGGGGAAAAGAAGTGGGAAGGGCAGAAAAAAAGCAAAGAGAGGCACGATTTTTCCCTTATACAGAGGCATGATTAAGTTAACTCTGCACTAAGAACAGAAGATTTTTCCTTCTGACACTCAGTACAGCATGGAAATTAGGTGAGACAATCTACGCTCTGCTGACAAGAGAATTTAGGGAAGGAAGCCACAGATACTGAAGGTGGTGGTAGCACTTTCCCAGGGACTGTCAATGACGTGCCTGGGGAGATGCCTGGAGGCTCGAGGAGAAATCTGTGAAAGTGCAGAGGGTAAGGAGAGGAGCTGCAACCTGGCGCACCAGGACAGATAGGCATAAAAAGGGCTATTGCCTGCCCTCCCTGTGCCCTCAGCCTTGGACAATCGTTTAAAGCACCACTGTAAAGAGAAACCATTTAAAACTCTTTCATGTTGTTTATCATGGCTGTATAGAAATGCAGAGGAGTAGAGATCTTGCTCTGTGTCATTTTCAGGTTATTGTTAACAAAGCCCTTACAACTAGCAAAGCTTCGCTATTTCCCCAAGCTCCTATTTTCTGTCTGCAGCATGGCTCAGGTGATCTCAAAACTGCTTAAAACTCAGGTCCAGAAGAAGAGGAGCTGCACCTCACCCTACCCTGCAGGCTATTTCCTGGCTGCAGCATATGTAAAAGGGGAAAAAAAAGAGGAGAAAACATGCTAAGAGAATGGTTGCAAAGAGAAAAGCTTTAAAGCAGAAAGGCAGAAAGAAAAACAAAATAACAACAACAACAAACAACAAAGCAGGTCTGAGAAAGCTGAAGTACTACTAAAAAAAATAAAAAATAGAATAAAAAAAATAAATCTCCTTTTACAGGTGCTGTCTGTGGAGAAAGTGGGCTGAAAGACAAAATGAAAAAGCTGTCACTGCAAGGAGGAGCAGATCCCACAGAGCCAAAACCTTCCCAAGCAAGGAAGCTCTGCCTCGGCTGATGGATGAGCATGGATGAGGTGTAGAGGCTGCCTTCAGGGAGCTTTGCATGGTACCAAGGCTTCCTGGAGAGACGTCAGCCCCTGTGGCTGGTGGCAGCAGGGCACCTCCACTGGGGCAGCTGGGACCAGCCACAGTGGGATGGAGAAAGAGAATGGGAGGACACTGAGTGCAGCCCGGAGAGGTGAGGGACAGGAGCAGCAGTGATGGAGGATGTGGGGATAGGAAGGAGACAGTGGAAAAAAATGTGGAATTACCACCCCCAACTTGCCTTGCACTCTAGCGTATGGAAAACCTGCCTTCAGCACTGAAGTGTCAAAGGAAGCGACAAAGGAAAAAATGAATCAGGCCTGAAGCAAAGAGAAAAGAAAATGCCAGAGTCAAAGAGAAGGAGATGGAAAAGACCAAGCCTCTAGGCTGAAATGAGTAAGTTTAAGGCTACAGAAGAATAAATTTAGGCAGGAAAAAGGAAAGCAGAGAATATAATGGAAGAGAGCCAAGTGACTATGGGGGCAGGCTCATCGCTGTCTGCTTTAGCTGCGTACTCTGGTGTTAAGAACTCTTTCTGGAATTAAATAGCAAAGGCGTTTTGAGAGGAAAGCCAAAGTGTTAATGCTGGTTGTCTCACTGCACCCAGAAGCCGCTTTGCCATCTCCCTAACGAAGGATTCACCTCTGCTGCGTCTCGCTGCCTTTCTGCGCAGACCGCAACAGCACCGAGGCACGAGAGGTACTCTCATCTTCAAGTACCACCAGGGATAATTTGCCTTGGATGAAAATGTTACTGCCTACTTCTGCTTCTCTCTCCACTGGCAATTGCTTAAGTAACTACATTTTTAGCTTCGCCACAGCAAGCCTCCAGTTACAAACTTCTCATCCTAATATGTCACTGACATTAATAATGTCTCTGACTACTACTGAAATAGCGAAAGATTGTACTTTTTGGCATTTTTTTCTCAGAAATAAAGCCTTAACCAATTTCATTTCAGTCACACAATTCATTCTAAAATCTCCCTCCTCTGCTGCCTTCAATCAAAGCAGTATGTTGTTTCTGGGACATGAAAGGGAAGCAAGGGATGTCCTGATAGCCCCCCATTTTCCCAGCAAGAGAGATCTAACTTAAGTAGGAGTAGTGAAGGAACCAAAGTACGGGGAAATAAAACAATAACAACCATGAAAGCAAAGTAATCTGGCTTTAGCTCAGTTTAATGAAAGAAAAACTTGCCCCTAAGCTTTCAAAGTATTGCATAGGCTCAAAAGACAACTCCTTCCCATTTTATTTTTTTTCCAGACATTAATGGAGCTACAATTCTGCCCTACTTAGAAACTGTAGAGGCAAGAGACAGGCTGCTGCTTGAACAGTAATGGAGCTTTAATTCCTGGAAATCAAATGCTTTTTGTTGATATTCAAATAATCACAAAAGGCGCTGTCTTAAATCCTAGGAGCCCACGAGAGCAGCAACAAAGTGGCTTTGTCTGTGTATGAAGAAAATACTTCCTAGTCCGTGTCCCAGAATTTCTGAAGAATTTGCTCTCCCGAGCAAACCTTTCCAGATGCTGGCATGAGGTGGCATCAAGCAAATCCCACCCATTTTCATCCCTTATCCCTTTAATGTTCATCACATTCCCTTATCACAGAGGATGAGCCATACCTTTCCTTATGACATTTTGCTTCTGGACTGATGAGAAGCCCGACTTGGCCACAACCACTGTGAAGCTGAGATGTGGGTCTTGGGATCTGTCCCAGAGCCTGGTGTTCCCCTGACTCTGCAGAAGATGGTCGTGCTCATCAGCATGGTGCCACCAGCACACTGCATCCTCACAGGGACTGAAAGTTGTTTAGCCAGTTGATTTCATCAGTTAACTCTTAACTAGTGAAAAGACTAATGACAAAACACATCACACAAAGGCTACCACAATATTCTGACCTTTGTGTAGTCTGTGTTTGAACCCCTGGTCATTAGGTCAAAGGCCTTCTGTCTCCTAGCAATCTCTAAAATAATGTAATTGCCCATATAGATGTATTGAACACTTAGTTTTGTCTTATGGGGGGAGAAAAGGAAAATATGAGAGAAAGCAAAGGGAGGGAAAGAGAGGTGGAAAAGGGAAAGGGCAAAGCAGAAGGGGAAGGGAGCACTTTAGTCCAAACTAATAAAGTCAAAGTGTGCTGGATGGAATCTGCACTCCAAAAATGTAAGTGCTGCAATATGATGATTTTATGCCATCATCTTAGCACGAATTTACAGCCCTAGCTTGGGCTCAGTACCCATCCCAGTAACACCACTGTGTCCCTCTCCAGCAAAACCCATCTCTGTGTCCGGAGTCCATCCATAAAGAAGGGGAAGGGGAAGGAGAAGGACGACCCTTTGTCTTTGCACTGGGCTGCTCCTGCCCGCTTGCACGCTGCGTTTGTAACACCGTGGCATTTTGCAAAGCCGCATCGCCTGATGATGCCAGATGGAAGCATTACAAGGGGAGGATGTAGCTCAGGTTGGGGCTGCCTAATAGTACTGGCTGTAATTCAAATGCAAGCACTGTCCGGCCAACTCACTCGTCCCGATGAAAGGTCAAGGCCTTACATGGCACGGCCCCCACTGATCTGTGCGTCGCCCAGCCACCGGGGGAGGACGGTCAGCGCATGCAGCAGTCCTTCAGGAGGCACTGGTGCAGAAGAAGCTCCTCTGGTGAAACTTAAAGGAGACTGATTAGACAACGCAAGTTAATAGAACTGATTTAAAATGCTCTTAATTGTATTATTCCTGGTAATTATTTCTTCCAGTAGGAAAGGGGAAAAACAAAAAGTTGACCAGCCAGAACTAATGAAGAAATATTTTATGGTAACTGTTTGCATTAATAATAATATGGAGTGTTATGATTAATCAGAGGGGCACAAACACAGCAAGTTAATTGCAGGTTGCTGATTATAGATTCTGAGATTCAGACTAATGGGTAAGTGGACATTGAGCCAGATTTAAATATGAAACATCACTACTGATTGCCCTGAAGTTTTCAGCAGCGTAACACAGATCCAAATCTGACCCATGGCCTTCTTTTTCTACTTGGTTAGCTCTGTTTGGACAGGTAATTAGATCAGCTGAATACCCCATTCTTTGACTTTCCAGCATAAATGGAAAAGCTTTGTTCACCAGCTCATTGTAAGCCTAGCAAGTGAGCATTCAGTCATTGATGCCAAGAAGTTAATGACTCAGCCCTGTGTTTTCTGGAGAGAAAACCTGGCTGTTTATCTGAGGGGCAATGCAAGTTCCCCAAAAGAAGGAAAGTGATGGTCACTGAAAGGGACAGGCTAAGGTGAGCAGTATGAAAAAGTTTCTGTCAGTTTTGGACTGTGGGCATTGCTAGGACAGAAAAGCAATTGCTATTTAAACAAGCATCAGATCCAAGTCAGGGACTTTGAGTTTCATCTCCAGGCCAAACAATTAATTACCAAGAGCATGAGCATAAGAAAGAATTTATTCTTCACCTCCTCCCGCACCTCCTCCACAGTATTTTATAATTGAATGACTCCATTGGAGAGGTTTTGCTTTCCAGCTTACTATTTTGCCAGTTTTGGAAGAAGGATAACAGACTACAGGATTGTTCAAGTTTTGCAGTGCACACTCTTGCACTACAAAAGCTTTTCCAGTGGCATCAGTGTATAGTACAACTCTAATATACACAGATTTTAATGACAGGTAAGCATTAGTTATACTGTTATCCAATAGTTATTAATAAATTATTAAATAATAGTGTATTATCCTGTTAACTGCATAGCAATTAGACCTCATAAATATCTGTAATGAAATGCACAGTTCAATGCACTTTCATTCAAAGTAGATGTCTCTGTACTTGAGATGATGATCTGCTTCAGGAGTGGATTATAGCAGATACTTGGGGACTTTCTAAAAGTTAAGCAGGTACTTAACCACTGTCCTGCAGTGGGATGGACTTCAGTACCATTAAATTCACCCTGGCAGAAACGTGCATCTTTTATTAAGCATGTCCTTTACTGAATAGAGACAGTGTCAGAGGATAGGGTGCTAGTGAAAAACAGGGTCAGGCTTCTGTCTCGGTTTTACTGAATATGCCTCACATTCATTTTTCAAATGGACCGGTCCTGAATTCAGTCTATTTTAGAACAAAAAAGAGGAATATTATCTGCAGTTTAGGCAAGAGATTTCTTGCCTTGCTGATGTATCTCTGCTCTCTCATCCTTCTGGAAATATTATCCCTTTAAGCGATTGCACCATTTCAAGCACAGTCTCATAAAGAAACGATCCAATTTTACCATCTCTCTGTCCGTGGCTGAGCCACCATAGCAATGCTGAAGGACAGTTCTGACTGGGGACCTCCACAAGTCTGGATAAATACATGTTACATGAGGAGAATGGCTCCCCAGTGCCTGTGCAGCAGGGTCTGGGCAGGCCTGCTGCCCATGGGAGACATAGCCTCTCTGCAGATGCAGACTACATCAGATTTACAGCCCACGTCCGACTTATCTGCAAGCAAACAGCAGTCATCTGCTGGACATGCAGCAGCCTGGGGTGCTGAGCATCTGGGTAAGCATCTTGCTGCCACAAAAATACAGAAAATACCTGTCCCATCAAGAGGTTTTCCCATATGAGACCTGGGACTGGATCATCTATACAGGACTACATAATACAGGATCATCTCTATTATCAAACACAATCCTAGCATTGACTGGTGGGTCTCCAGGGCCTTTTCAAAGCTGGGGCCATGGGAGCTTACGTGCTCACAGTGTGTTCCTTAAGACATGGCTCTGTATCTACATCTGTCCATCCGAGCTGCACATAATTAGTTTAAAATATGTTGGCTTATTTCAGTTTCATTTATTTCAGCCAGTTTCAGCTGGCTTATTTCAGAACTGACAGCATCAGAAATTACAAAGGTCCTACACATATTATATAAAATTGCAGCTAAGAGAAGAGAGACTCATATGAATGTCCCATGGAGAGAAAACCTGTATGAAGTTCTCCCCAGTTAGTTATGGTTTTGTGCTTGGCCTATACCAGGCAGCCTGTGGTCATGGCTGGCTGACTAGCACATGGGTGACTTGAGCCTTGTCATGGAGCACATCCCTGGGGGCCTTGAAAGAGCCTGGAGTTTTGTCTGGATGCTTATGGGACATGGGGAGGCAAACAGGAGATGTTGTGGGGGTGGCCCAGAAATAGGAGCTAGAACAGAGGCAACAGGCTACTGCAGAAGAAGGACAGGCATCTGTGGGTGTAGAAAACAAATCTTAGGACACCAGGTTTTTTTCAATTGAGCTGATCCTGGAGCAACTTATTCTTAAATTTCATGGTACTGACTGTTCCTCTGCTTCTTACTTGGAAGTTATACAAAACAAGTCCCAGATGAGCTCTCACATCTCACCATGAGCATCTAAGAGTCAGGAATTTATTTTACCTGTGCAATCCCTAGTGACTTTATTCAGTATTCTTGTGAGCCTCATGGCTACTGCCTAAAATATTCTGTGATAATTCATCACCATTATCTGGTGTTTTACTAATGTTACTTAGGTAAATTATTATAATCACAGTAAAAATATTTTAGTATTTCATTTACAACTTTGTTCAAAGTAGTCTAACGAAAGTTAGATTAATAAAACATCTGTCTTCCAATATAGTTCAAAGTATCCTAGCAAGGTATGTGTATGCCAATTAATTCTGCCATAAGAAGCAGAGTTTACAAAAGGCTGATTTAAGCTATCAGGACATGTAGCCACATCTTCCATTTTTCCTGAAAATCTGTCTGTAATGGAGGGGGTTCAAGTCAGCCCCCAAATGAAACATCCTGGCCTCAGATGACAATGTATTTCACTAAGCAAAAGTGCTAACACTAAAGGCATGCTGGGATCAATAATCTTCTTTTGCCTTAAAGATCCTAAAATGTTTTGCTTTCCTATGTCACTTCCCATTTTCTGCATCTGCACTGCTTCTATTTCTCTGCTAGTCTGGGACCACACGTACCCTGGTCCCCCACAGCTGCCTCCATGGCTCACAAAAGAAACAGCCTCCAGTTTACAGTCAGATAACTCCCGAAGGCTGAATTCCGGTTGCTCATTGGCATCTAATAACACTGAGCCTAATGGGCAATGAAGCATATTCTATTTATTCTCAGGTGCTTGTTTTCAAGAAAAAAACATACATTATGTTATCGAGGAGTACATTACCAATATTACGTTATCATTACCATGACATGTTGCTGTCTTAACTCTTCTCTTTCCTGTATCCCTTGAATGAACAAAGCATCCATGCAGGTTCTCCGCTCATAGGAATATCAACCTTGCTTTTTTTGTTTGTTCCTCCAGCACCCACACCAGTCTACATGCTAGCTTAATTTAATGACAACAGTAATAGAGCACTGCAATGGAAAACTAAAAGATTCAAGAATCAGACTGTGCCCCCTGCAGCAATTCAAAAACAGTGCTATTTAAATTGATACCCAGTACTTATTAAGAACAGTTCCTACACCTTTTTTTTTTTTTTTCTAACACACCATATTTTAATGGTACTTTGAAAAAAATTTATGTGTATAAAAATGTGGGAAAAAAATACTACATTTTGTTTATATTTTGCTCTATATTTGGGATACAGAGCTGTTGGGAAGAAGAACATACCACACCTATTCCTGTGCATACAGAACTTGACCAGAAGATCTGTGACTATTTATTGTTCAGGTCAAATATAAGGGGAAAAAAAATGAAGTTCTTAATTCTTTGAAAAAGCTTTCCACAGGGACCTAGACCTGTCATTGTAGAGTCTGAAGCTCTCCGCTACAGGGGTTGTCTTCCTACATGTTTCTGTGGAGTGTGTCATCAAAGTACCCAGCACCCCTTGGGAGATAGCCCTTAATAATAAATAATAGTGGTGTAGGACGTAGGGTAGCTCATTTTCCTCCATGACCCACTGATATTGTCTACCTTTTCCTGTATATATTAGTGGGTATAACACTTCAAAGGAATTCAGTGCTAAAAATCCCATCAAAGTTAGTGGAGTTGGATTCAGATCTGATGCTGAAGATACGTTTGATAATTTTCAATCCTACCTTTAGTAGCAAATATTTCATATTCCAAGACTGGCAGCAGCAGTGACTGAAGTCTATTATCAAAAGAGACATTTCTGCACTTCCACTCCAATAGTATTTCCCTGTAATGTTTTCAAGACATTCCCACTCCAGAGAAGGGGAAAGGCAAAGGACACTGAGAAGAATAAACACAACTGCTACACACTCCCACTGCTACCTTTCTGTGGCAAATACTGCCTGAACTGCAATAGGTTACTTGTGCTGGTACAACGTACAAGCTAGGTATGTAGCTATCACATTTAGCCAGTTGAGATTTTGTTTTCTTGCAGTCTATCAATCACTTCCATGAAACAATTGGTTTTACTAGCATCCTGTGTGATGCACTTCATAAATTGGGAAGAAATCCTCCTGAATGCCTGAAGCTAGACTGAACACAACTTTAGAGACTTTTTTTTATAAGTAAGATCAACAATCCACATTAGGCTATTAGGAATACAAGGTGGAATTTCTATCCTAGAAAAAAATGTATTTTGAACACTCTAGATTCAAAGTCTGCTATTGTTCTGGAAGGGAAGAAGGACCACATCACTTAAGAAAGACAACACTATTTTATTTTCTGCAGGTCTGCCTTATCTTCTTGTCCCAACCCTGAAACATCTATACCAGGTCCCCACAAAGGGATTTCAGTGTTATTGCGGGAACTCGTCAGAAGAGTGCAGTGTATAGCAAGAGAGAGTAGCACTGGTGTCATGCAACAAGTCTTGTGAGCAGAATTAATACCCTTCATTAGATAGGCTGGTTTAGTTGAATAAAAGTTATGGGACCAAAAGCGTGCCTGACTATATCATCTGGTCCAACAACAGTTATTAATTCTTCTTAGAAACATTGCTTTGCCAATTAAAGTTGCTGTAATCACCTTCCATCAGGAGGCTGGACTAGGTGTTCTCCATAATGCACGGTGTGCAGACCGCCTACAGTGCTTGATGCCACGACGCCTCATAAAATTACCTCCATGTTAAGAACTCTATGGAAGTTTTATAGCAGAGCACATCTAATGGATGCTTGTAAAAAACTCCACTTACTTTGTCACAAGAAGTAAATAGGGTGAGAACTTGTTCAACATTTAAGTACTTTCATTCTGCTCTAATTCTAAACTAATGTACTTAGTATATAATTTTGCAACCAAGAAATGTAATAGAATTGAATGTTCTAATGCATAACACTTTTCATCCTGTATACTGTAGCCAGACAGCTTTTTACAATTAGTACGACTACTGCTTTTTTTGTTTTTAGCAAAGTAATACATGTACAGTCATTAAGACCTGCAATGTAATACATTGGATGCCCACAGTTTTTCTTTACCTTTATCTCCAGCATGAAGAAAAAGGAAAGAAAAAAGATTACCTAATGTGACTAGAAGATGCATGCATAGCTAAGAATGAATACAGACTGTGTGCTCAGAAAAAAACATTAAAGCATTAGGGCAGGCATTAGTAATCCCACACTATGTACTTTAGAATAACTTGCTGCCATAAAGATAGATAGTCGAGATAAAAATAAAATAAAACAAACAAACAAGCAAAAAGTGTAAGAAATTTTGTAAATTCCTCATACAAGCTAACTGAAATCTTTGTAGCACAATTATGGGGATGTTTCAGTCAGTCACAGAACAGCCTGATTGAATGATAATCAAATTAATTATCTACATTAACTGAACAGTTGAGAGCCCAGGTTGAAATTTAATAAACCACACTGCATGAGGATGTTTAAAGATAAATCATAGCTTGTGATTGTGTGAGCATCATTTATTTTAAAACACTGTGCTGTTTCTACAAATTGTATTTACTAAAGCTGTGCAAAGCTTCAAATCTTTTCCAAGGTGAGTACAATTTTATCGTGGTGGTTCTTGTAATTTAACATCCACTTATGCAGTTACTCACATTTCCACACCCTACCCAGTAATTCTTGGCCAGAGGTGCTTGGCCCAGACATGCTGTGGGGAGCCACACGGGTCCAGCTGTTTGCCCAAGCTTGATCCTGCCTTCCCCAAGCTTCCCTCTTTATCTCATGGCCCCACACACACTTGCACCATTTGTTTGCCCAGTGTCTGCGGGACAGCACTGCCTGGGCTCCGCAGGGGCTGGGGGCACAGCCCCTGCCCTGGCTGGCGAGCAGCCCCTGGGGTGGCTTTGTGGGGGAGACCCCACTCCTGTCCCACACATGGACTCAGCACACGTGTGCAGCAGGGTTAATTATAATGTCACCTGTGGAGGTGCTTTTCCTCCAATATTAACCTTCTGTTTTTCCCATATGTTCCCATACGGGCCAAGTTTTCTTTGTAAGCAGAGCACTAAGAATTGCTTCATACTAGCGCTAAGAAATGACAGCTGAGCTTTACTCACGTGATGTCAAAGCCATAAGTCACCTGACTTTGATAAATCACTTAAAAATAATAGTAATTTTAATTTAAATAAATTGCACTTTTTTCTCCCATACCATAACTTCTTAGGAATAATTTGCATTCACAAGATAAATGCAGTTTGGTAGTCTTTCTCATGAAACATCATCATCTATGCCCAGCAGTAATCAGTGAGAAGACTCAGATTGCCTTAGCTCAGCATCCTTTCTGCAGCCTTCCCACTCCACATCCTTGCTGCAGTCCAAATATGCCCAGTTCTACATATGTTGAAAGCATTACAGAATTCAGATGCAATCTCTGTTAATCTTGGGAAGAGCAGAAGAACCAGCTGTATTGAGATATAATGCAAAACATGGCATTAGTAACTCAAACAACAGGTGAAGTAAGCACACACAGTCTTAATCAATTCCTATTAATTCTTATCAAGAATAATAATAATAAAAAAAAACAGACAATAAAAATGCTTGACATTTCTCAGTTTCTCTACACATTGTCTGAAAAGAAGACTTTGTCAGTGAATTGGCTGAAATCTTACCAGTCCTAGAGATGTGCAAATGATTGTGAAGGATGCCCTAAAAAAATCATTTTTAGAGGAGCTTTAAAGAATAAAGGGCCTCTGGTTTCAAGTGAGTTGTGCATATGCACACAAACGCTCATCCACAATGTGAATTTAAAATAATCCTGATGGGAGCGAGGGAAGGGGAGGGAAGGGACAAATGGAAATAATGAGACAGACTTTGTCCCTTTGTGTCAGAAAACAAAGCCTTCTGGTTCGAATCTGAGATAGCGGCTCCCATTTGACATGGTTTCAACAAACATACGCGCATTCTGGCTTGAGCCTGTCCCTAAAGGATACTAAGACCAAGCAAAGCTTGCTTACAAGTCACCCAAGCACAACATGATGGTTTTAAGTGGAAACAAATGAATGGAATAGATGTAATTAAAAAGCCAAACCGAATTAGACAAAATTGCTACAGCTTCACCTTACAAAGTCAGTGAAGGGCAGCAGTGGAGCATCTGAAATGGTTATTTGGCATAGGGTCGCTATGAAGATGAATTAGGGTTAATTTTCTACTGGAGCGTAGGTCAGGTGCTGTGCTGTGGCAGAGCGCTCATTTTACTGGATATGTTTTGGCCTACTCACAACTTTAGAAAATAAATATTACAATGTTAAATTAAATATGCTCTGTGACAAGGACTTGCAAGATTGGGAGAATGTGATTTATATGCAATTGGCTCATATACACCATCTAATATGATATGCACAGTGTAACGAAAGCTCAGGGGTCTGATCTGCAGTGCAGAAATGCTTTACAATCCTCTTTCAGGTTGCATGTTGTTTTTCCTTCCTCTTCTTTTTTTTTTTTTTTTTAATTTTAATGACTACATGAGTTAATTAGCGGTTATGTACTCTGTCTCTTTGCCTGGCCTAGCTTATCCCTACTGCAATAAATCTCTTTTCTTTCCCTCTCCCAAGGATCATTACAACATTAGGCAGCACTGTCAACAAAACTAATTGAAAGCCACCTGCTTTTAGGATCACCTTAATGAAAAACAGCAAAGTTAAGAAACAAGATTCAATCAACTTTTTAATAGTCTGTAATTTCCTATTAATTTACACAAATAGGGAGGCAGAAAAAAAACCCCATAAGATCCTTTTTTTTCACTGCTGGCCTTATTGTACACCCCTCTTTACATCTGTATAATTAGAAATGATTATTTTTGGTACCTAAATCTCCCATCACTCCTTAAAGTGGAACTAATAGTATTACATTTTGTCTTTTCCACTGCAGCTGTGTAAAAAGTACTTGCAAATACCCTTCCAACTATAAGCGATCTGTTCACTTTGCTAAACATTTGGGCCCTTTTTAATCAGGTAGGCCCAGATTCAGCAAAGCTTTTATAGATGTCTAAGTCCACGTAAGCACCTACACAAATGTTCTACATCTCATTGTCTTTGATATCTTTTAAATTCAAGTACCTGCAGAAACCTGGGGAAAGGCTGAATGTGCAGGACTGAATCGGTATATATTTCTGGAAGGGGGCCTTAGTCCCAAAACGTGCAAAGCCCTTCAGCACATGCTGAACCTCAGGCAGGTGATTAAGTGCTATTGAAGTCAATAGGAAATAAGCATGTCCTTGAAGATAAGTACTTTGCTACCATTCCACGGGAGCACACAATTTAGTCAAGTGATTGTCAGTAAGGAAAACATTCTTGATGGCTAAACTGTTTCCCGTAAGTAGTTTCCCTGCTCATCCTTAACTGTGGAGAAAAAAGCCTAGAGAAGGATAAAAGCGACTGATCTATTTCTGGTAGGCCAACTGAATAAAAATACTGAGGAAAGAAAAGAAAATGGAAAGCACAAGATCAACAGTACTAATGACTATTTGTGTTACAGCAGGGCTT
Organism: Anser brachyrhynchus; assembly: GCF_964034855.1. Taxonomy (NCBI): domain Eukaryota; kingdom Metazoa; phylum Chordata; class Aves; order Anseriformes; family Anatidae; genus Anser; species Anser brachyrhynchus. The sequence goes on along the minus strand of NC_137695.1, from coordinate 80,169,758 downwards.
AGATGTCCCAGCAAAGATGAGGATCCCACTGTGGTAGATGCTGTGCAAACAAGTCAGAGAGGGTGTTCAGTAAAGGAGAGCTGCCTGTAAACACAACATGTGGAAGTCCCTTTGAAGTCAGTCAAAATCCAAGCATGCAAACAGTTTGTACTGTGGGGTCATAAATTTCAAGCTACATGATTAATTGCTATCAAGTGTGCTGAAGCAGAAGACAAGGTCTCTCATGGCCACCACATATATAAAGACGTATGAAAAAAAATAAGGTCACAGATAATATATTGGTGGCATTTAATAGACCACTATTTACTTCTCAGGACTGTAAACATATTGTTATTTTTTCTTCTTCAAAAGAATAAAAGCATTATTGAAATGAAATACATTTAAAACAATGCAGGTGACAATGCAGTATGGAATCAATTCTACCTTCATGCAAATGTATGCATCTCTCATTGATTATAGTAATGAGATATGCAAAGAAGATCAGAGGAATATAATTTGATCTTTTCTGGAAGCTACTCAGAAATTCATGCTGGATGTAGTGTGTGTGCATACACAGAAGAGGAAGAAGAGTGAGGAGTCGTATTGTGGAGCCTTCCTGAAGAGGGCAAATTCCTGCTGATTCAGAAGCAGTCTGATGCCTATAGGAGGTTAGGGGACCTAGGAAGAAGAAGAGCTCCCCAGTTTGTGATCCCGCAGTTTCAACAGTGCTATGAGTATTACAGCAAGCAGAAAAGGCTTAAAAATAAAGAAGTACAGAAGAGCGAAAGGAAGGAAAAAATACCAGTCAGGAATAATTATCACAGTGTATAAAACTTTCCGCTCCTTTATTATCATAAATTGCAAAGTTTTATTGATGCATATTTTATCACAGCACTCTTGCCATATGTGATCTGAAGATTCAGAGCCTGTCCCCAGGGACAACGGTACTGATATAGATAATCAAGAATTCCTTTTATGCTTCTCTCAACGCAGCCACAGCTCAGATTGAAATTAACATCTTTTACAATGAAACACCAGTTTGCTGCCACAACCAGACATGACAGCTGGAGAGAGAGGCCTGCTTATCCAGTTACTCGTTCAAGTCTCGGTTTCATTACGGCCTGTGAAGATGTAAACTACGTACAAAGCAATGTGGATGGTCACTGAATACCAGAAAAAGGAACCGGCATGCAACCTGCTGCATGAAGAAATGGGAGAGATTTCTCAAGATAAAGTCAGGGATGAAAAGCCAAGATCAGAGGCAGCCCCTAAAAAAGCAACGAAGAGGAATCCAACAGCTTTGAACTTCTGCAGTTTACACTGCCTAGATTACTTTGGATGATGCTCACACACACATGCACACACAAGGATGGAATCCGTGCCCAAGAAGAGAGCCAGCACAGGGCACTATTCCACTTAACTCCTCCAAAACAAGGATTTTAACCGCTCTTCTACATACTAGGGAGCATAGGGTCATGTATGCACTGTGGGAACACCAAGGCTGGTTCATCTGGAAGGCACTCGCTCCTCGTCATCTTTTTAGGTTTACTGCTTCCACCTGCAGACAGGCTCCGTTTCTCAGGCTGCTGAGAAGAGAGGCATGGAAGTTGTCTTGCTCTGTTCCCCACGGGGTCATATGCCATTGCAGAATCAGAGTGTCTTCCTGTAGAGCATTAAATGACCGACATCTGCCATGTGTGGTTCATTCTCCCTCTCATCCTCTTCCCAAGGGAGAACGAGGTATGCAGTGTAGTGTTTTGTTTTGGCAGGGCTTTGTTTTTGTTGTTTTAAATCTACATGCTGCCATATGTTAGGAAAAAAAAAAAAAAAGCAGCACCTTTCTTTTGAAGGAGAAGGTGGTAGGTTCTGCGATGGTCATTGCTTTCTGAGGCAGTTAGTGCCAGGGTCTCGGGGTGGCTTCCCAAAAGGTGCAGCTTCACCCTGGCTGCTAGAACTTCACATATTGTCACAGGGAGCAAGAAATGGTAACACAATGGAATCACATCTCTTCATGTGCAAAATTGCTTCAAACCCAGCTTTGAGCATGTCTATGTACCACAACATTTTATGCCTGTTGCTTTGGCATGTTATGTGCTGGGACGAATAGTAAAGCCTACTCTATTGACATTTTTTTCCTGATTAATATCATATATTTACAGGTTATTTCCCAACAGTCACCAGAGAAGAACAGAAAAGACAATATCAATGTAAGTTTTGAACCATGTAAGTGGACAAATGTGCTGATAGAGGTGCAAAGACCTTCAGGAAACATTTGAAGTATATTGCATGCCTCCAGTAAAGACCAGGAAAGAAGTGCGGAAAGGACAGCAACTACAGTGCTATTTTACTGCCTTGTGTCTTTGAATTCCTGCAGGTTCCACAAAACAGTACTTCTGCAGTTGAATACTATGGACAAGCTCAGGCTAAAACATGCATAACAGCAAGCCCGCTTTATGATCATAACCAAGTAAGACAAGGAAACAGAAGGCTATGAAAAGAAGATGGGTATATGGCAGAACAGCAGCGTAAAGATCTAACTTATATCAGCAACAGAAAAAATTGCACTAATGGGTTACATAGATGAGTGTTCAGTGAACAAAAAGGACAGGGCAGGATCTCCAGCCCTAGATTAAGAGACAGTCACTTTTGCTCTCCTAAAGCTAAGGAATTTGGGGAATTTCCTGGTCCTTACCCCACTGGAGGGGAACATCTCACTGGCAAGGGCTGATTCCCAAGCCCTCAAATCTTTGCTCAGTCACAAAGAACACTCTTCTGGGGACTGTCCATTCTCTTTTATGTTTGTAATTTATACTTTTCCCAGATTTCACTTTTATAGGATGCTAATACTGAAGGGATTTAATATTGAAGACATTCTTCTGCACCATAAAGAGAACCCACAGGTTCAGATGCCCAGGATTTTTTCAGTCTTGTGTGCACCCGCACACACACACAGCGATGACTGCAACCTCAGTCACACTGTGAAGTCTAGATTAGCTAAGGACCATTTGAAGAGAAATGTAGCAGTATGTATTATTTTTTCCTTTTATAAGAGATTTAAGATATTTACTATGACCATACAATTTTAATGTCAGATTGAAAAACAAAATTTCTGTCTCACAAGAAGTTACAGTATTTGGCATTTCTCCCGAGTCAGGCTAAAATGCCAAAATAATACAATTTCTCTACCTATAAACATTTAAAGAATCAGTTTCAGGAGACAAAAATGCTAACTTCTATGTTATGAAATAAGTCATTGTGAAGTTTCTGAAATAAAATGTTTAGTGCTGGGGGCAGAAAGGTTGTGGTGGCATTGCTCCTTGATGCCACCTAAATGGCCACAACTGTGAGCTGATACTCTTGGTCTGCTTGTTTCTACCTAACCCATGGATCCTTCTTCCTAGTCAGACTTAGAGCCCTACCAGACACAACAGTCTTATTGTGCTGCTGTTCTCAAGATGCTTCACACCTGTGCAAAACACAAAATCTGTCAGCCACATTTTCCTTTGTGGAACAATTTACCAAAGGGTCCATTTTCCCTAAAAATATTTCAATATTTAATGAAGTCCCTTTTCCAAAAGGAAAATACTTAATTTGACATGTTTATGATCAAACCTAGTTGTTTTATTACAGCTTGCCTTTTGAATCCTTTGAGTGGGACTATCAAGGCAGAATAACTGGTAAGGACACTACTATAAAGCTAGTGTCTCAGTGTGATGTCTAGCTAAAGAACAACTTTGAAAACCTTTTCAGATTAATCTTTCTTCAGAACAGCAAGTTTTTAAAGTACTGTTTATAAGCAACCTTTTGCATCATTCTTTTTATAATAGCGTTGGTTTAAAAATTATTTTACACTTGGGCATCAAGAAGCACACTGGGAATAAAAGCCTTCCTATAAGCCTCCTAATAAGGCACAGACCTCATCAGGAGTCTGTACAAGGTCTGCTATGACGGATAGAACCCCTGAGCCAAAGGGGTCATCACAGTACCACAACAATATCAGTAAACTAGTTAAAATAAAATAATAATAATAAGTAAAAAAACCAAAAACAAACAAACAAAAAAAACCAGATCATCAATCAAGCAGAAATCAGTTGCTTGTTGTGAACTAAATTCAGATCCTCTTTGAGTGAAACTTGATTCTAATTTAACCATTATAACACCACTGAAAACAGTAAACTTGCACTGGTCTATTAAAGCATAATAACATAGAGACACGCCACACTGTTAAGATCTTTTACATCTTTCTTTGAAATATCTGACATGGGTCATTTTTCCAGACAAGACGCCAGAGCTATTAGACCACCAGTCTGTCCTGAGACAGTAAATCCCAGATCTTTAAGATAGATAGGGTGTAACTGAAACTAGAATTTGGCCTGTGGGGCTAGATCTGTCCCCACTTAAATCACATTGCTTTCAATGCTCTACTGGTGTAAATGGTATTTTTATGTATGTGTCCAGAAGAGAATTCAACTGCAATATTTCTTTCTACTGCTGAAATATTAGCATTAAAAAAGCAGTATTTTACAAAAGTCATATAAACATAGTGCCTATAATACAATCAATTTTGTTGGAATTGTTTTATACAAACCTTCATCTTTGAAATGATATGCCTTCCTTTGTGGAATATCTTAAAACCTAAAAACGTTATTTGAAGTAAGACGTGACAGTACATTAACCAGTAAAAAATCAAAGTACTCCTTTTTTTCCTCAAGTCCAGAAGAATTAATTGTGTTGCCACTAAAAAGTACAGGCACCCAACTTTTGAATAGGAACTGACCTAGTATTTCTGAAAACCCTGCATGCAATTAGCTTCGTGTAAGAGCCATCTTTCAAGCCGTCTTTTTTCTGCCTCTGAACTCTGAAAGCTGCTCATCAGATACAGGAAAATTAGGATATTAATAGAGAACCATTTATCAAGCTTGATAGGTTTGTTAGAGGCACACTTGCCCAGTTAACCAACATTGTCAAAGTTTCTTTTAAAGCAGAATGTTCTTCCCAGTCATCTTAAAGATATTGTGAAGGTCTTCCTGATGTGTTTATCCCTACATGACGCCTTCCCCATCAGCATTTCTCCAGCGGTGGGCTGGAAGCTGCCCTGCCCCAGGAAATGGTGCTTGGCTGGCGGAAGATGTCTTTGGCTATGGTGCGATGCCGTGGCCTTGTCCCTACCATATATGACAAGATGTCCAAAGAGACGCCTGTTGCAAGAGGGGTTACACCGCACCCCTTAGAGCCTTGTGCACAGGGCATTTTTTGTGGGTCCCCAAAGCAAAGAGTGCTGCCATCCCCCTGACTCTAGGGTTTGTAACCCATGACTCAGAAACTCTGGCCTAGGTTGGCAGGAGGAAGATGTTCAGCAACATCTGTATTTTCTAGATAAATTCTCCTTCAAGTAAATAAAGCAATATTTATTTCTTTATTTATTTATTTTGCAGCAGAAACATATCAACTGCAACATTTCCCAAGGAAAGATTTCTCACATCAGGGCTATTTCTTGTGTCCTTCTTAGAGACACAAATCAAAAATCTTTACCTATTCATTCCTAAATGTGAAGGCTCTGACAACTTTTTTGTCTGTACATTTTCTAAGGGCTTTGGTTTCTTTCTAAAACATGGTGATTATGAAATCTAAGCTTTGGCAGAACCAAACTGTGATCTCCCAGCTCTGATATTTGGCTTGCAAGCACTTCAATACAATGCTATTTCCTATGTGTTTGCACAGCACAGGGGTCTGCATCACACACAGCACCTGTAGGCGCCTCTAAAGCACATATTAGAGCTACTAATAAAAGTTTTACCTTTGCCTGGTGCTTCAGTCTCAGAAACCTAAAACCCATGTATTTCCTCAAGCTCCCAGATCCACTGTGTAGACAAAAGCAACCAAAATCCCTGTTGTTTTCAGGAGATTCAGAGCCAAACTCAAACACTGCATTTACCTAGATATATAATGTCATCAGAGAGTGAACTGGCTTTGCTAATAGGGTGTCCAGCAGTGGAAGAAGATATGCAAAGGCTTGAGCCTTCTCGCACCTCCTCCCTCCCAGCCTCCTTTTCCCCCCAGCCTCAAATGCCTCTGCTTGAGGTTCTCATTTATTGGCACCAGTATTGTACAAGTTTCAGATGGGGCAGCACCATTCCTTCCTTTCATTTTCTTTAAAAATTTAATATGTCACGTCTGTGATTCTTCTAGCTCCAGCGGTTTGTGAGACGGGAATATTGAGGTTATCTCATGGACGTTGACAATACCCCACACGTGGCTGGGGACAAGAGCATAAAACACTGGGTATGGTTGGTGTCTGCCTCTTTCCCCTCTCCCTCTTTTTTTTTTACATCCTGTAAACATTACTGGAAGAGATTGTACTGCAAAGTCATAAATAAAGTATACTTGTCAGAAGCTACAGTCTTAAAATATTCTAACGGTTTGTTTGTGCTCTTTCCATAAATTGTTTATTGGTCAATATGGCTAGAACTTTCAAATGTATCCTCCTTTGCAGTTTACTGATATTATCTCTGTTCTAAATACTTTCATCTAGTATAGAGCCTTCAAGAAAAACAGTTTCTACCTTTTTTCATTGATGACAGAGAGATTTTTCCAATGCTGAACATTCAGATTATTCAGCATTACATTACTCTGTGCTTCTTATCCTTACAGAGATTGCTAGCAGACCGTTAAAGGAGAACTGTATGATTATTTCTGAAGTTACCATCAGCAGTGGGGTTATGCAGCAGGGGGATGCTTTTCAAGTGGTCTCTATCTATGCAGTAAAGCAAATCAGAAAAGAAAGATCTCTGTATAAAATATTGCTCTAATTTGTATTCTACTTCACTACGTCATGTAAATGTTCTTCAAGTAACAGTTTGACATTGTGAAATGGTACCCTGATGAGTAAATTATCATAGAAAGAAGTTCATCAAAGCAATGATTTCAGACATGTGTCTGAGTAGCCTGTGAGCATGTAGAACCGAAGCTATCTCTTCAGCCAGAGATGACACCAATCACTGACATATGAGAAAACAGACTTTCTTCTAACTCTCCTGGAGCTCTGCAATGCAGGGGGTCTCCCTTGAAAACAATCATCCTGCACAGGATGATATTTTAAACTGGAAATTAATCAGTTCAGTCCCTTCTTTATAGTGTCTAAAAAGACAGACCTAAGAAAAGTTTAAATGCAGATAATGGCTGATAGATTGGATATTTACAGCTAGTAAGTCAAATATGTTATGACATTTGATAATTGTTTCTTCAATAAATAACTTGGTGAGTTCCGGGGGAGAGGAAGAAGGTAATTTATCTCAGAATAAAAACAGCTTTGGTCCACCAATTCTCTGAGGACAATTTGGTAGGTAGCAGTAGCTACTTGTGGAATTTTGATACTCAGTGATTATTAAAAGTAATAGGAATATAGAGTCCAGATCTGAAAGTAGCTTCAAAAAGCTTAGCCACGCACTCCTGAGGCAATCATGTTTTGCCCACTGCACACATATTAACACTGAAGCACTCATATCTTAGAAAAGAATAAGAACAAGAGGATAAAATATTTCAAATTGTTATCTAAGACCATTTTACTGATGCTTTATTAAATTAGCACGTGAAGAATAAAACAAGTAGCACACTCTGCAAGTTATTTTGATATAATTACTGAGGTTTCAATTAAATAAGGACCTCATAACCAAAGAGATAAAATTAGCAACAGATTTTAAACAAAATTAGTTTTTCAAGGTTGGGAATTTCTATTAAAAAATAAGTGCCTAGCTGTCACACATCATTATATATATTTATTCTACATAATGCATAATGCAACGGAGCTCAACTCCAGTGAACAGTGGGTCCTTTGGAGAACCCAAAGGTGAGAAAAGAATGTGATGAAGATAGGGACTAGTTAATAATGAACAGTTAATAGTCTTGCAAGGTATCACTACTGCTAACCATGGTTCATTCACTGCCTTACTAATAGTCAAGTGTTTAACAGGCATCATAACATAAATGAGTTTCAATGTGAGCTCCTCCTACTGCCCCAGAACAGCATGACAGCAAGTGAGAAGGTACTTGAAGAGTAGCATGGGGCAAACAGGCAAGAAAACAGATAGGTAGAAACTAAAAACCGAGCTGCTGGTTTTATAGTTTTTTTGGTTGGTTTGTTTGTTTTGGTGGGGGGGTCATTATCTCCTCTACAAGTTTGAGCCTAACATCTCATTCCTTAGTCCTTGCATTCATGTTGAGATGTACCATGTACGTGAGCCATAACAATTAGCCCACCTCAACCACAGCATACTTGATAGAGCACGGTTCCACCGTGCCCTTAGCAGTGCCTCTGAACTCAGCCTAATTAGGATTAACTTTTCCGAAGTCTAGACTACCAAGAAAAGCTTAGCCTCACCTCAGTCCAGAATGCCTATATAGTGGCTCCAGCTCTAAGGTATATAACCCTAGCATCTAAGACACTCCAGTGACAAATACCTTTCTCTTGGCTTATTGATGAGCAATTACCCGAAACTCCACATGCAAAATTAGGAACCGATTTTCTTATAAAACACTTCCAATATCCAGTACTCACCCTAGAGACTTCTTGTGGGATCTAGGATCTGTTCCTCCAATCTCTCCTTTTACCACACACTGCTCTGCTTTCTGCCATGCTTGTTCACAAGCCTGCAAAAGTTATTTGTGTTTCTTTTGTATTGGTCGCTCTCCAAGCCTCAGCCAAATTCTATTTCCGCCACTGATCCAATCTGTCCTTTTTTGTCTCTGTTATTTTATTAAGACATTTGTCATTTCTTTTGCTCTACCTCTCTATTCAAATCCTCCATTTTCTTGCTCTCCTGCAGCTTCATCCTCTGTTCAGTCTCTGCAAGGTTTTGTTGCTATTATCATTTTCTCTCAACATGCTCTCTGTCCTCTTAAAGCCTGCTTTGACAGATCCTCTCTTGTCATCTGCATGAAAGCTGATTTCAGCTCTTCCTTAAAGCACCGTGCCTATGCGCCTCCTCCACTACAAGTGCTTAGTGTGGAGCTTCTCCTACCAGGGCTATTTGTCTGCTCCTCATGGCCCTTCCTCCCAAGGAGGGCTGAAGGGATGTAAGGTGTGCAGGGCTGTGGGCCAGGGGCACTAGTCTGATAATGTCAGTAGTTCACTGATGTCTTTCCAGTGGTCTAGGAGCTCTTCCTGTTGCCACTATCAAGAATGCATTCTAGTTACTTGACAAGAACCCACTTGGGTGTCCATGGGGTGCCCAGAAGAGAGGATGTTTGGGAGCAAGCTTGCCATTACAATAAATTTACCGGCCAGTGTTCATTCCCCCTTGCCTTAGCAAGACATGTTCATGAGGAGTAGGCACCTCTAATTGCTTGCGTGGTGCTTGCCCATCTCTGCAACACTTTCTGAAGGAAACACGTAAGTAAAGCAAATCCACATGGGAAGCACAAACCAAAGAGGCAAGTGTAGTGGGTCCTGTCAAGAGACACAGTAGTGGTAGATGCATGCTGCCTTCCTTGGACACTAAAAGAAACTGAGTGGCCAACTAAAATAGACATGCACCACTGATCCATGCTCCCCCCAAACCCTCCTTTCTGAGGAGGCATTTTTCTACCCTAAGTAGCTTCACACGTCCTTTATCAGCCACCCTGATTTCTCTCTTATTCCTTTACTCTGTTCCTTAAAAACATATTTTTCTTGAGAAGCAAGGCCTTAAGTCAAGCAATAAGTAATATATACTTGAACGGTTGGTTAATATCCTCTAGATTATATTTGGATTGGGGGACGCTTGGGACAAAACTTTAAATTTTCTGCAAGGAAGCACTTTTAAACCATTTAGGAGCTCTCTTTTCTGTAAGTTTGTCTCCTAATTCTCACCACTCAGGTGGAACTTCACCTGTTAAATCACCTCTCTCCTTTTCAAATGTATCTTGCAATTACAGAATAGGCTAATTTCAGCAATGGGCTAAGCACACGGAAGACACTCCATATATAATAACCTAGTGAGGTACCTATATTCTTCTTAACAGGTTTGCCAAGTAGTGATCTACTACCGCTATTTTAACTTGCTTTACATCATGACTGCAATTCTAAATTAAACTCACACAAGCAAGGAGATTTATAGTTAAGTCTTTCACTCAATCTTTAACTTGCTTCTCTGTAACAAAGTTGCATATTGCGAGGGATCTTAGGCATGTGTCACAATACCTAGGTATGAAGAAAGGTTAATTGTATACACTAATTCTTTACCTTCGATTTGTTTCTGTAGTAGACTTAACGGAATCATGTAGAACAATTCAGCCCCACTGTGCTGTCAATCTGAAAGCTGTCAGGACCTCTTGGGCTATGTTGTTGGGTGCTGCATACTTCAGCAGGACAAACCCTAGACAGTTTGCTGAGTGCCTGCTGAGCTTGCTCCCATCAGGTATCTATCTACAGAGAAGTTCAGAAGCATGAAGGGCTTCTGTCCTTCTGAGAAAAGTGAAATAATTTGAAGGAAGGCCCTTCTCAGAAACAAGTCCGCATGTGGTTCCCAGTGGCCCCACAGCAGCCCAAACGAGCCCTGTTCCTTCCCTCCTTGGTGAGGACGTGGACATGAACTAATGGCACAGACCTAACCAAGAGCACTTCAGTGCTGTCACCATTAGAAAAAGGAGGAGTCCCTAATCCAAATGGTAAAAAAAAAGAGAAATTCAAGAGAGGAATTCAGAAGGCGGTCCTGTAACCTGAAGACTATGGTGTTTTGCTGATTCCAGTCTAAGTTTGGACTGGTTAGGGTCTGGGGTATCACCCCCTGCATACTCAGACTTTTTTGAAGAGCTATTACAAAAACAACAGAGACAAACATTTCAAATATACAGAATGCATTTGACATTGTACCTTCACCTTTAGTATCTGAAATCCCTTTAAAATATTTCTTAGCATGTGAACTATACTTATGCTTTCAAAGTAAAACAAGTAGTTTAAAAGACGGAACCCCCTGTGACTGCATAAAATGCTCCTTACATCCATAAATTCTTTAAATGAGGACCCAAGTTAATTCTTCCACATCAATTATGGTTTCTCAAGTCTGCAAATATTTTTCAAAGCGGGGGGGGGTGGCTTTACCTTTTGGAATATTATCACGACAAGCTTGGTAGTGTCAGAACTGGTGAATTTTAAGTGTTTAATTTTCAGATGAAATGTATGTAACTATGTTAAAAATTCCTGTGAAAAAGTAGGTTTTACACATGTACTGCAGTCAGTCTTCACAGTTCTATCCTTTTTTAATTACCCAAGGCATTCTGATTAAAGAGCTACAAAGCAGTCTATTTAAAATTGGTTTTTACAGTGATTTAATAGGCACAAAAAGCATATGGAATTAGAAAACATTTACTTCTCTTCCCCTTCTTATATTGCCAAATATAGTTAAATCAAACTTGTATTAAAAAAAACAAATATTCCCATGGTGAGGACTTTCATATCAACTTCCAGTTTCAAGCAAGTTGCTACTGCTGAATTAGAAACCTCTGGCAATTTTTTCCTAAAGAAATGTAAATGATGACATCCCGTTAACTAGCAGCGTTACACCACTAAAAGACTACGACATGTCTTGCTTGCCTCAAACTTCCCTTTCCTTCAGTACAATGCCTTAGAGGCAGCAGTGTTTAAATGGTACAAAGTACTCCACTACCACCAGCCTGAATCTTTATTTAGGAGAACAAGCTTCACATTCTTCCCCACTAATGCAGTACATGGGCTTGTTTGGCTCCTCCATAAAACACGCTCACACGCTATTCCTGTCTAAAACAAGGTACAGTACTGACATGACAGATTCATGTTCCCAGCTGTGACATAAGGGTTCTTTCACAATACCACAGTGAAAGCCCTATTAAGACAACATGTGCCGGACAGTGCATCTGATGCAGTTAAATGCTATAAAAGATTTTCCAGGTGTTAATGAGTTCCATGGGTAGAATGAAAATGAGATAGATCCGTGCACTTGGAAACTCTCAAGAAACAGGACTCAGACTCTCACAGAGACAGACAAACAGCGCTTTATAAGTATCACTGGCCAAACTCTGCACCTGACCGCACGAGGTGATGAGCGACCCTGACTATTCACTGAGGGAACTGTTCCTTTTGGACTGCTTGCATGGGAAAAGACAGACTTTCATGTCTTCCTGCAGTTTATTGCATCCTTCTTGCTTTGCTCAATTGGTGAAAAAGCACTAGTTATTTTGCTCTTTTTGTGTCTTTTTTTTCTTCCCCTAAAGAGAAGGAAAACATTATGCCTGCTACTTCATTTCTCATCCTGAGTTGTATGAGAGATCCAGCTTGACCCAGTACAGATAAGAAACTGTAATTGTAATTTAACCCATGTTAAAGTGTCATAACTGACAGTTTGTGCTTTTAAAGGACAGAAATTAACTCTTTTCCATACTTTGAAACAGCAGTGGTTGTAATTTTTCATGGCAATGTTGGGGCTAAAAAGCCTACATATAAAATAATATGCATGGACTGCCCTGAAAATTTCAACCACTGATATTTCAGATTATATTATCTTGAACATAGGTATCTATAATAGCACTGTTTATTTGTATCACCTGTTGACTTGGTAAAAGGTTGTTTCATTTCCTTAGGGTGTGTGACTTTTATGGTTACTGTCCTTTGGGAGCTAAGTTTTGTTTTATCTACAGATGACAGGTACAGTGTGGGAAGGCTGCAATGCAGATTTTTCCATGCTGTTGTGACCACAACCTCATCCTTTATACCAGCATACATTTCTATGTAGAAAAAAAAAAAAAAAAGAAGATAATTTTGTCTCAGCTCTAATTCCAGCCTGATTTTCCTTAAAGAGGAACCTCCCAGTACTAGGGGGACCAATGGAGTCTCCTCTCAGAAATGGATTAAGACCCACCTAGTTTACTTCCCACAATGACAAGTCAGCGCTATTTTATCTTTCATTTCCAATCTAACATCCCAAGTTCCCTTCCCACTCTTCCCCTATTCCAAGAGAGTTTCTCACTTAAATAACTCGGAGAACTAAATTTTCTTAAATGCATAAGACAAGCAGGTGAAGAGAATGAGCAGGCAAATCTAATAGTACCTTGACATAGATCCTTGAAATTAATGTCTTAAGGGTTAAAATTCCTCTGGCTTGCCAGGTGTTCTGTGCAAATGTTGCATTCATACAATGTATTATCTGACCATTTAACCATATGTCAAACAAACTCTGCTATGACAACCAGATGTAGACATTACCATGGAATGAAATTATCTTTTTATTAATTACCCTTTAATTAGTTGATACAGCAGAGAACATGCAGTAATTTAGTCATAATTGGCCTGACTGAGATTCAATACTTACAGGGATGGAATCTGTTTGTGAGACTACTTATTATGAATAACAATTATGTCTGTGACAATGCAATTTTATTATGAAGATGTACTATGCATTTCAAACAACTTTTAGGTATAAGATGGTATCCAGTATTTGACTACAATTCAATAGTAAATGGTTTCCTTGAATAACAGCATATAATCCTCTGCACATTTTGCTAACCATGCTGTAAGAATGCAAGAAAGACCTCTTCCCGAACTTACTGTAGTACCCAAAGTGTGTTTTCAATGCATTTTATTATAGAAATGAGGAGCCATTTGGTAAATTTTATGTTTGGGAACACAGGAAAAAACACTCTGGACTCCTCTCAAAATCTTGTTTCTGGTCTGCAAATTATTCTCAAATTTAACGTGGTATTTGTGTAAGGGAAACACTATGCAGATTTTTAGAAACATTCTCTGTCAGAACATCACTAGCAGAAGCTTGAGCAGGGTCTCTTATGCGATAACTTGATCACTCCACTTTTTGAACTTCTTTAAGAAAAAGAGAACATTCTTAGGCTCTTGGACTGGACAGGTGCAAATAAAGTTGGCAATATCCTCCTCTAGACTGTACTACTAAGCAAAATGCCTGGAAGACTTTCTTTTGACACAGCTTGCCTTTAAATCAGGAATACTCTTCCTAGACAGAATACCAAGTATCACTGTGGTAGGACAAAGTACATTCAACAACTTAACAAAAATGTGAGTAAAGCAGATTTTAACTGTGGCACTTACATACCTAGATGTTATGATTTTTTTTTTTTACCATCACTTTGGATAAAACTCTGGAGACACCATGCTGTCCTTGTTGTCCTACACTCTGTGACCTGAGCAAAGACTGCAGTGTTTTGTGTTAGTTATATCCTGTTGGATTGGCAGAACTCTTTGTGTTTTCTCCACATTTATTCCCACAAAAATCTCCCAAGGTGCAGACCAAAATCTCCAACAAACTTGTCAACAAGATATAGCAAATCGCTGTACTTTTCAAAGTTGAATGAAAACTCCCTTTCTGTTTTTCTGCATGGGCAGTGACAGAAAATTATACTTCACTGAATTTCTCTGTACACCTTGCTCAATTCCAGCCCATTTATTTATTTATTTATACAGCAGATGGGCAGGCTACATGGATGTCTCTGAGTGAAATGAATCTTTCATATAACTTCTCTGAAGTCAGGTAAGTCATATGAAGGATGTCCCCTTTACAGTTAGACTTTAAAACACTCTTTTTGCTCAAATGGCTACAGACTTCTTCTGGAAGTTTTCTTTGTTTTAAACATAGCATTTTTCCACCCTTCCTGATTATTAATCCACTATGATGTTTCCCTACCACACACAAGTATGTATGGAAAAGGATGCTATACAGGAAAGAAAACAAAATTTTTTGCCTATGGTGCCATCTTTCAGTTAATACCAGCAAGTCATATCCCAGTGCTTGTAAGCGCGTCTTGCTTGACAACTTACAACCTCCTCTGGTACAACCACGCACAGGTTGCGTTTTCCTGCTGTGTCACAGGGAGTAGCTAACACAGTGTAACAGGAGATCATTTCATTAGATTACCATGAAAGAGTCACTGCTTCAAGGAACTTGATTTGAACGGGGACACAATTACAGTGTTAAAAACTCAAAACAGTTTACCAATAAAACCTTGTGTGCCTGCTTGAAAAATGTCTTGGAGCAGCACAAAAGCTGGCACCATTAGCTTTCATCCCTGCTGAGTTGGCAATAAAGTGTACAAATAAGTAAAATGCATTAATTGGTATCAGTCAGTCTAGTTAAGATGTTCATTCTCCAGGCATCTTCAGATTTCACTTCCATAAAATGGGATTTCTTTAAGTCCCATAATTTGATTTTGTCCAGCCCAAAATGATGTTGACACACTGGCAGCAAAAGCACAATTACTTTAGAAAGGTGTTCTCTCTCTAAATAGACCGGGACCCACGTGCTCCCAGTCCCAAAAAGAAAAAAGAAAAAAGAAAAAAAAACAAACCTGCGGAAGAGGAAAAAGTGATATATTTTCCTATCATTTTCCATTTGCTATTTTTTGCTCCCTTTCCCCCGTATTTTTCCTACTGTGCACTACTGATTACTGCACTTTAAGATCAGAATGAACAATTAAGTGCCTAATTATTCCAGTCACACCAAGCCACAATGAAATCTTTATTCAGTGTTTACAGCAATCTTTGGCAGAGACTGTCTTGCTGTTTTTAAACCGAGAAGAACTGCTCCCTTTGGCTCCCCTCAGCATCAGCTGCCTGGGTTTCGGCTCTGGATGCCAATAATCAGCCTCCTTTTTCTCTTCCAAAGTGGCTATTTTTTTTTTTAAGGGTGAAAAGACCTATTCTCACCGACTGCCCATATACTCCGCCTGATTTATGTCCCAGCCACTGGGTCTCTTCCTTCCGTATCTTTTACCATTTGTCCCCCTCCGTCCCGCTCCCGGAGACCCCCGGGGGGGCCCCGCTTCTCCCTCGGGAGTGAGGAAAGGGTTAGCACCCCCATCCCCACAGCCGCCCCTTCTCCTGCAGCCCCCCAGGGGTGAGCCGTGCCCCGGAAAGTTGGAGGGAGCCGCTCCGGCCCCTCCGAGCCGGGAGGGATCGTCCCGAGCAAAGTCCTCGTGCGCTTTGCTCCGGCCCCCTCCCCTGGTCCTTGCCCTCCCCGCCGGCTTCATCCTGGCTCTCGGATAGCGGCTGAGGGAAAGAAGGGGATGGGAGGAGGGGAAAAAAAAAAAGGAAAAGAAAAAAAAATGAAAAGAAAAAAAAGTGAAAAAGAGAAAAAAGAAGGGGAAAAAGAAAAGGGGAAAAAAGGGGAGAAAAGGGAAAAAGGGAAAAAGGGGGAAAAGAGAAAATGTAAAAAAAAAAAAGTGGGAAATGGAAGAGAAAAGAGAAGGGGGAAAGAGAAACGGAAAAAAAAAGGAGGGACAAGAAAGGGAAAAAAAGGGGAAAAGAGAAAAGGGGAAAAAAGGAGGAAAATGAAAAAATGAGAAAATGAAAAAACGGGGGGGAAGAAAAGGAAAAAAGGGGGAAGAGAAAAGGAAAAAAGGGGAAAGAGAAAAGAAAAAAAGAAGAAAGAGAAAAAAATAAGAGGAAAAGAGAAAAGGAAAAAGGGGGGGGGGAAGAAAAAGGAAAAGAAAAAAGAAAAGAAAAAAGAAAAAATAGAAAAGGGGAGAAAAGGGAAAATAGAAAAGGAAAAAAAAGTAAAGAGGAAAAAGAAAAGAAAAATTGGAAAAATGTAAAAAGGTGAGAAAAGAGAAAAGGGGAAACAGAGAAAAGGGAAAAAGAGAAAAAGAAAAAGGTTAAAAAAATGAAAATAAGGAAAAAGAAAATGAGAAGAAAAAATGAAGAGCAAAAAAGGGAAAAAAAGACAAGATAAAGGGGGAGGACAAAGAGGGAAGGAAGGGGAAAAGCAGAGCAGAAACTCCCCGAAGGGCAGGACGCGTTACCTTGCTGCGCGCAGGAGCTCCGGCTGCCTTCCCGGCGACGGGGCTGCGCTCCGCTCCCTCCCTCCTCTCCCCCTTCCCTTCCTTCCCTCTCCTCTCCCCTCCTCTCTCCCTCTCCCTCCTCTCTCCTCTCCCTTCCCTCTCCCTCCCCTCCTCTCCTCCGCCGGCTGCGCCCTCTCGCCGCCGCCCCCCGCCGCTCCCACCGCGCAGCGCCGCCCGCCCCCGCCTCCGGCTGCGCGGGGCTTGCGCGGGGCTTGCGCGGGGCTTGCGCGCGATCCCTGCTGCAGCCGCGGGGACCTGCGGGACGCAACCGGTGCTCGCCCCCGGGACCCCCCTCCTGCCCATTTTTCCCCCGCCAGGGGCTGAGTCTTGGGGGGCTCCAAGTGCTGCCGGGGGATTAATGGAGAAGGGGGGGGGCTTTGCTTCCTTTCAGGGCAGGGGAAGGGGGTGATTTTCTATCGAAGGCTCACTTTTAGTTAATAAACGTCCCCGGACTAATGTCAGAGCTACTTTTATGAGGGTAAACAGTACGCTTTCCTGGAGGGTTTGTGTAATACTTTGGAAAAACAACCAAATAGTAAAGGGGCTTTACATCCACTTTTAAAGATCATTTTAGTGTTCATAAAAGCTGCCAGACGCGCTGAAATACTCTACCCACGGAACGGAACGACAGCCGCAACGGCAGCAGCAGGACGAGGCATCCTCTCTGCTACCCACCTGCCCCAAAATCGACCTGAAGAGAGGAGGAGGGCAGACGTTGCCCACGCGGCCCTGCGCGAGCCCTCATCTTTCCACAGATGAAATGGAAAAGGAGCAAACTTGTGCCAACCCCAACCCCACCGACGTGTGTACGTGAGATGGAAAATCCTCCACCTGGGTTACGAGGAGGTTATCATGCCTGTAACAGCTCCCCGTGGCAATAACTTCGTGTCACTACCAGTGCAGAGCCCGTTCCCCTCCCAGCTGAACTGGGAGGTCTGAAGCACCTCTGCCAGGCTGGGAGCAGAGCGGTGCCCCCGCAGTCTGCAGCCAAGCTGGAGACTGGCAGTGGGAGACTCTAAATCTCATTATCAATTCCTTGGGACTCTGCCAGTCCCTCAGCAATTAGATCTTGAGATGAAGATTCAGATTATATGGTCAAGATTTTTTTTTTTTTTTTTTTCCACCCTCCAGATTTGCACTAATGATTATTTGCAGGACTAAGGTCACCCTGGCTAGTTTCTGGCCCTGCATTTTTCATATTGACCACAACTTTGTCGTTTCAGCATTACAAAAGAAAAAGAGCAGGCAAATCTCTTGAGAGAAGTTGTTGGAAGTTTGGACCCTGGCATGGTGCCCCAAATGATGAATTACAGCTGTGATAAATGAATACTTTGATATGTTGGGAAGCAACACGATGTCTTCCCCGTTTCCTCTATTGCATGTTCATCTCTGGACTCGATTTTAGTGTAAGAGTCCAAGGAGGCAGGATTGGCTCTCTTGTTATCAGTACACCATGACTGTTGGGATTCTGATTACAGGAGAAATGACCTCTTGCTAGAATCCAGCTGGCTATTGAATCAATGTGTAAATTTTTCCAGGCTAGGATTTTATTCACAATACGTTATTTCTTGCAGAGTATATACACATCTCTATTTCTGTACTTCAATATAGTACATTCAGGATATGTCTGCTTTTAATTTAAAAGGGTAAACAGATGCCACTTCTTTGAAAAGTTTGCATCTCAGTTTGAGTGTAGTCTGTGAGTTTGCTTTTTTTCCCACAAGTAGAACTGCAGTAAGGGGAAAAAAAATCAGAATAAAACACATATGACAGATTTAATGGAATGGAGGCTGCAGTGAATGCTCTTTGATTACTGCATATGCCACAGCACCATGAAAATAAATGGAGATACTCTCTATTGTTAAAGGTTATAATTTAGGATTAATATACAGTACATAATGCAGCACTCATATATATGACACAGAAAACTCAGGAGAATTTTATAATATACAGTGTGAGCACTGGAAAAAATAACACACATTTAATACATGAGCTCCTCGGTTTCACATATACAGCAGAATGGATTATCCAAACACTGTGTTTTACTCTAACAGGTGTGGCTGAATACTCTAATTTCTCCCTTGCGTGTTGTCTTCCTTACGTTTTAGTGACTGTGACTATCTTTTCTAAGAGCTGTTGTGTGATGTACAGTAAAATAAGAGGAGGAACTTACGTTTCTCACTGGATGTCTTGTGCTCCCCTCTAGTACAGGGCTGAGTCATGCAAACCGAAGAGTGCTCTCACACGCCTCTGAAATCAGAATTGAGAGTACATTGCATAAAATATGTCCGTCAACTCACCTGTCTCAGTATTATTTGCGTGATATCAACCACCTGGCTTTTTCAGGAAAAAAAGGAGAGAAGGTTTAAAACGTTCTCGCGCAGAATGCACGTATTATGTACAGAACAGGTGGGTGAAAATATATGCCACCTCCTTTCCTCAAAAAAAAAATTATACAAAAAAATGCAATTTTAAATTAAAAAACTGACCCGAGCTCTCAAACCTTACATGAACCATAAAAATCAGTTCCTGAATATAGATTATTTTATTAAGCGTAGCTGCGGTTAAATGCTCTTACATGAAAGGACTGAATATTTTTTCTCCAACACTTGATGTTCTCCCTGCCACCATATTACACATAATGCTAAAACCATGCAAAACAGAGTAAAAAATACTAAAGAATGCAGCATGCTGAGTAGTTTTAAAATTTAGAGGCTTTCGGAGAGATGAAAGAAACATTTTGCTATCACTGTTTGAACAAGAGAATTTTGTATGCTGCAAGCTATTTACATTGTTCCCCTACAAGGAAAACTTGGACGCAGCAGCATTTTACATGAATATTGCTTACGGGTTCATATAGTTGTCTGTCTTGCAGGACTGAAATCAGGAGTGGGTTACAAGTAACCTAAATGACAGAGCTGAAGAAACGATAGAGAAGAAAGCTGAAAAACAACTATTTTCAACTTTTGTGTTGTCATTTTATGTCATACAACAGCTTTTGTGTTTCTGTCTCACTTACATCCCTGCCTCATTTTATCCAACTCTGTTCATGACTCTTCCGACAAAAGACATTTTTTAAGTTTTGCAGATGTGGGCTGTGTTGTGGTATTACTTTGCAGGTGGTATCACTAACAGGAAACTCGTTCTTTAGAAATACTAGAACCAGATACTCACACCACAAAGGGTTGGAGCACTTGACTGGATGTAGGTTTTGTTGCACTTTTATGACTTTTTCAAATACTGGGTACTCATTTAACTGTTGGTTTGCTTTTGTGGTTAATCTTGACCTAAATTGCATTGATTTTTATTGTCCAGTAAATCATGATTTTGCAAGGGCAACAAAGTGTAAGGGTGCTACAGAGCCTTTTTGAGGAAGGCAAAAAGTGAACATCAACAAAAAAGGTTTGTGTATACTAAGTGATAAAATGAGGCTGTCACCCAAAAACAAGAAAGTTCCAAAGCAATGAAACAAAACTGCGCACTGCTGAAGAAGTGACGTACAGAGACAACACATCTATTACAGCAGGAATGGTGAAAGAAGTACACAGTCATAAAACTGTATCCACTTTCATAAAATTTCACTAAACCAGTAATAGAACAGCTTTCAATTGTCAGGTTCATGGGTGAGAATACCAGTTCTGCTTTTAGCTGTGAAAGCCCCAAATGTCACATGCCACAACGGTGAAACTCCTGAACGCTACAGCCTGTTTAAAAAGTCTGCATGCACACGAAATCCAGCGGGGAGCTTAAAATGATTGCAGCACAGCTGAAGCAAACACACATATCTGTGGATGCACTTGGTCATTCGGCAGGCTCCACAACCTGAATTGCTCTGTTCCATGCCTTTTGGCTTGCCTCCACTCTCCCTGTCTTCCAGGTAACCTGTGATTAGTCTCCCCAGGCATAGCTCACTCCTGAGTTTTCATCTGTTTTAGGGGGCTACCTGAGCTTAACACTGTCAAGCAAACATTTTAGAGATCTCCTCCCTCAGAACTCTGTGTTCTCTGCTTCTTTCCTTGATTTGCATCACCCAGTCATTTAATAGTGTTCATGGAGAGTAGGGCAAATCACACAAGGCTTTCTTCTTAGTCAACATTCCTTCTATCTTAGTCAACTTTCCCTTTTACCTTAGTTAATGACAACTTTATTCAAACACATGCTCAAACCTGGCCATTTGGCAGCACAGCTGTTTCAGACTATCTTCTGCTCTTTAAAATAACGCTTTTACCTGTCTCTTGAACCTCCTGTTAAACCTAATTTTCAGTTCATCACTTCAGTTGTTTTAGTCTATCATCTCCTTGAAGGGAGGTAGCATTCAGCATCTTGTGGAATGTGGAATTTTAAAATCTAAAATACATGGAACTTTATTATTGCTACTTTATTTACTTCTAAAAGCATTCCTCAAACAGCAGTTCTGATGCAATGCTCATGAGCAGATTTTTGGTCTTCCAGTTATTTAGTAAAACTGAGTATCTGTAGCTGCACCAGCTGCACCAAGGACCGAACTGTTTGCTGTGTGTATCTGTCGCAGGGTACGGTGTATGTACTATGGACAAGCCATGGGTAGTATACTGGCTGGTGTACAAGCAATTGACCAGTTGGTAGCTACACCCTTGTCTGCAGCGAGAGAAGGTAATGAAGGATTGTCTTCTCCCCATGCATAATGACAGGGACTAATGGGAAAGGAATAAGGTGAAGAAGGAAAACCACCTCAAATCTCTCTCCGTATGAATATTAAAAGGAACAGACTTCTATTGTCAGAAGTCAGTGACGTCTGTGCTTGGGCTGCTTTTCCTGATTGCACTGCATGTCACAATACAAAATGCAGCATAACTCTGATTGCCCAGCGCTGTTCATATTCTCTCTATGGGAACTGGGCAGCGATTTTTCTTTGAATACATCATTTACAGCTTGCTACAGTGATTTTACAAAGTCAATACATATCCTTAACACAAAGCAAAGAATGAGGGGCATTATGGAGACAGAGAAAGATACTACAGAGAAAGATGAATTCCATTGCACAAGCACATTACAAGTTCCATTCATAGCAATAAAAAATATATATTTTTTGAAACACAAAGTAATTTTTTTCAAAATACATGTAATACAGTTTATATTTAAAGAGATCTTGTGTGCAGCCTACATGTCACTACTGACAAAGTCTCTGGCAGTGAATTATCATATGCTTATTTCTTGTGCAATGAAGATCTATTTATTGATTCAAGTCACATATATTTGCATGGCAAGGTTTGTAGACATAGGTAATATTTTCTATTAGACCAACTGATTAGAATGGAAAGATGGATCAGGCACACAAGTCCTTCCCAGAGCAAAAGCTGATCTATTTTTTTCCCCTAGGTATTCAAGCTTGCTTCATGGAAGGCATTATGTCTCCTCACAAACTTAACTTCTGTTACAGCCTCAGATCACTGTGACTATTACAATGCTGCTACTTATGTAATTATAAACTCCCTATCTGGGAAGCTGGTCACTTGTCTACAATATTAGCAGTCTGACATGTTTTCACTACTGTATTGGGAACACACTTCAAAATCTTCTCCTGACCACATGAAGTAATCAAATTGTAGCGTACGAGTGTCGAAGCTTGTGGAAAACAATCTTCAGCAGCAGGGTATTAAGCTGGGGTAGGAGTAGTCTACCAGAAAGCAGTTACATCCCTTGGACTTGCAATAGTTACACCCTGTCACTACTGTGTCTTACTTCCACGGACAACATAAAGAGTTATTAGGCAATCCACCAGTCTTTTATTTCTGTATTCCTTGAGATCACTGCTGCTGCAGGGCATGGTTTGCAGTCCATGCTTCCTGAGTGGACTTCAGGACTGAATAGAGAATGACGAAAGATTAGCCAGACAGGGTCCTCAGTCTGTCCTCCTGACCCAGGTAAGACAAGATTTTCAGTGAGTGCTTGGCTTGAGCTACAGGAATCCACCTCATTTCTGAAATCTACACAGTAACCTCTAAGTAATTTCCTTAGGTTTTAGAGGGATCTTATCAACTGTGTTCTTTCCTTGTTTTTCACACGTCCTGCTTCTGGACTTCTGGTTCTGCTGAGAGCCAAATAGCCCAGGGATCCCCTGAACAGAGCTGCTGGACACACCTCAGCAGAGCGTAAGGACATCCCTCAGTGCCCCTGGTCCTGGGTGGTGGCTCTGGGGGTGACGCTCTGCACCGCGGCCAGTAAAGGTTCCCCGAGCAGGAATTGGAGCACGGAAGGTTCCCAGGGCACAAAAATGTGTGTGTTGGACTTCTCTGCAGAAATCACACTTTGAAGAATGCTCGCCAACCTGCTGTAAGCAGCGCAGTGCAGGCAACGCCGAACTGCCAAGCACATCAGTAAGGAGAAGTTTTATTCTCATCTCGCCCCTCCGTGATCAACGCTGACAGCCAAAAATTGAACACGTCCTTAACACTAGGAGAGAGGAATATATTCTGTAGTGTGCTACCAGCATGATCTAGACAAATTGCACCAATATTTTATTTGAACCCATCACAATGCAACATAACAAGGCATTTCAATTACCTCAACAAGCTACCAATACAACTTTATCATTTCAATTTTTCATCCCTTTTCTCTGACTCGGCGTTTCTTCTATATATCACTGTAAATCTCATCAGTCCCAGCCCAGTTTAGGCTAATAAATTTCAGTCACCACCTCAGACCGAATGAAGAGAAGGAAGCTCGCAGCGAAGGAAGCCAACACCTCCAGTTTTGAAGCCTGGGGCCTAGCGCTGGCTCCTCGGGGCAGCGAGGCGGATGGGCTCCGAGACGGGCACAGCCCAGAGGCAGGCAGTCCTGCTGCAGCAAGGGGGGTGGCACTGCACCCCAGAAACACCCTCGTGTCTCCGGGAAGTGAAATTTAGGCAACAGTTGGAAGCAAGCCGTGCCAGAGTACAGTTTTGGCTGGCATACGTAGAGCCTGAAGCACACTAGAGCTCTGCATGCAGGTTGGGCCACAATAACTATTATGTACTTCTGCCATGCTATTGCTGTCTTCGAGGAGGGGAAAAAGTTAAGCAGGAAAACAGTTATTTGCATATTAGCTAGAAGTGCACCGAGATCCCCACAGACAGAGGGAGAGAAAACTAATTTCACACCATGATTGTGTTTTTTCTAAGTGACAGTGATAAAGCCCAAGGTTTTCAAAGATTTTATGAACACACAGAAGAGGCAAACAAGATAAAATAATACCGGAAATCAACGTACTTATATGTGTATTAATTTTGACTAAAATTCGCCATCTGTGACGGAGTGTTTTACTAAATAAACCCAACAAATTATAGATTATTCTAGCTAAGAATCTTCATGGCAGCGTTTCTCAAGCTCTGGCACTGAAATAGCTCCACTGTAAATGAATATTTACAATAAAAGTATGCTCATAAAAGTTCCAAAGCATTTTCTAGTGACAGTCTGTTCAACTATTTAGTGATTCAAACGAAAACTCTTCAAGAAAGGCTCCATATCAGTGCAGTACATAAAATATAGAAAGGTATGAAAAATGACAAAGGCAGTATGTTACTATTGAGGTGCCTCTAACTTGATTGCTAAGCTAGTCGAAGGAGCTTTTCATAAATGAAATACGTCGTCAGTTTTCCTGGAATAGATAGAATAAGAGCAAAGTCAACAAAAAGTCTCTTCTTTATTTTCCTTTGAAGATATTACTTCCTCTGAATATAGTAAAAATCTGTGTTCAGGGCACGTTAGCTAATTCTGGGGCATGCGTTCACAAGTAGACATATAAGAGGCTAATTTACATGCTTAAAGGCAACTGAAACTTTGTTTTGCATATGTAAATATACCTGTCTAGAGGAATCCTGCGGACCTTACTCAAGCAAAAAATCCTGTTGATGTCAACAAACATTTTCCCCAAAGAATTTATACACAATTGAGCCTTCATCATACATTCATATTTTAGTATCATTGAAAATCTGCAACAAAAATAGAATGGGCTTTCTTCTTTAACTCAGACAGGGCATTTGGGAATAGAAAGTAAAAAAAATTCCCTCTTTCCAATCCAGGATAGGGACTACTTTTGTAATTTCAGGATCCCTTTGGAAAGGTCTGAGTTTTTGGGTGAGTATAGACAACTGTTTGAAGAGCAAGTTGCTGTAAAGACAAGCTACAGTGGTCAGCTACATAGGTATTAACCACTCAGAATCCATTTTGAAAAGGTAGCCTCTGCCTCTTTTCCTATCAAGCAATCACTTTAATGTGAGAAGCATGCACTTAATGTCCTGTGGGTTCAAATACTATCCACTAGTAAACAAGCCTGTCTCTCGGGTGCTTTTTTTTATGATTAATTGCTTAGGACTTCACCCAGACCAGGGCCCATTCTGTCAGAACAGTTGTAATTCTAGCTGGGGTCTGCTTGATGGAAATGTCATACGCTTCAATTTCTTCCCTACCATATGGTTCCAGTTTAGAGTTTTAAGGTGAACAAACCATGTGTGTCATGGCACTGAGAGTTTCAACCTTGATGGCACCTTTGGGTGTGAGATCTGCAGAGAAGAGAGAAGGCCCCAGTAACCTTCTGGTGGAGGAAGGGTGCCTGCTAGAGATAAATCTAAGAGGAGAAAAGGGAACATTTTCAGGAAGCATCTTAGTGGTTATCATAGTCAGAGCCTAGCTGAAAAATCATAAAAAAGTGTTTCCAGAGAGTTCAACCTACTTTCAATTCAGAAGACATTTTTAGCAACAATAAAGAGGAGATAGGTCTGGACATTTTCAAATGGTTTCAGAAATACTGGAATAGTCTATAGTCCAAAACAGCACTGAACATTTGAAGGTAACATTTGTGTATGTTTGGAAATGAAAGGAAATTAAGGAAGAAAATTAAAAGACAAAGGATTAAAAAATATTCAATAACTTCTAAGGGAACTAAAACATTTATTTCAAAGTATCTGTAGAAGAGATCACTGTTTACTAAACTCGACCAGCTATTAATTTATCATAATGTAAATGGTTTAATTAATATTTAATGATACAGCACTTTCCACGAGAACTGATCTCCAAATACACCACTTTAGAAAAGGGATATGGTGCCCTGAGAACCACATTTACATGAGATGGGACAAATGCATGGTTCACGTAAATTGCTTTAGCTCCAACAAAGTCATGAGAATACACCGATTTCTGTAAGTTTACTACCTGCAAATGATATTACAAATAACATATAATCTTAGTGCTTATCTTATACATCTGTGAATGTATATGTCTTGGTAGCTCTGTTTTCTGGTAACCCAGACTGACTTTGTGAAATCACTGAACTACATTGCTTGAGACAAGAACTTGTAAACTGTAATTTTGCAGCACTGCCCTCTCACACTGTGCTATCTGATGGCAAACATCACCTGTGTACTAGTTGCTCAGTTATGCAGCAAAGCTCACACTAGATAAAATGAAGAGACTGTATGAGAACTCGGACTCCGTAATGTCACTCTGTTAATTAATGAGGTGACTTACTAAAGGAACCCACAAACTCCAACCACTAAACTCTATACAGATGTAGGAAGAGGAAATTTATGCATAAGATTCATATTGAAATATCTTCTCCAATCATATCATCAGTAAAAGAAAAAATTGAGCAGCCTTTAAAGCTTTTCTTGCTTGATTTGGTATTTTTCCTCCAAAGTGTAGAGTTTCAAACAGATGATAACATTTTCCAAGTCCTTTGGAGCTGTGTCAGTCACAGGGCTATTCTTAGTATAGCCACTGGCAATACAGAATGACTTCTGGAGCAAGAGGAAGACCAAATACCTCCAAGTCAAATTTTAACTAGGTGAAATTACCTGTAGGAAAGAATTACTAAATCAAACTATAACAGGGTTTGGCACAGGACTGTCTGGCAAGTAGTGAGATACAAATTAATCAAAGTGCTAGGGTGTGGTTTGTTTGTGTTTTTTTTTTTTGAGATGTACCTTTAAATATCAAGAGTGTCTGACTTTTTACATTGTTCTTTTTGATTTTGTTAGCTTCTGCAGATGTAGGAATGTTGTTTTCAGCCATAACAAATTTGCTGCTCCTATAGCTTTAGCTCAACTACCGCCTAAAGTGGCACTACTGCAATTCAACAAAACACTGAAGTTCATCATCTGCTTAACTGTTTTCTGAATTAGTTACCTACATGCAGATTTATAATTTGCCTTCAGTTTCTTCACTGGTTCCATCACATGGTACATGTACTTCAGACAATTTAAGCTAACTCAGCCAGTTTATCTCCTGCAATGAAGGGCCCATTTCCTTCAGTGACAATTTATGTTAATGATAATCAGATGCTTTTTTAATTAACAATGACCTACAAGCATCCTAATATATTTCTCCCTCTCCCTGATGGTAGTTTTTACAAGACTGTGTCACTCCATTTCATTTGAAACTTGGGGGCTCTTATATTTGTTCAGACAGCATAGGTCCCACAGCCCCTTCATTTTTGCTTTTGCAGCATTTGTGTTCATATTTCCCTGTCAGTGTGTGTAGCTCTAGAAGTGATAGCACAGTGGGGGGCTTGAGGGGGGGCGGCATTGCTCCAGCAGTGCAGAATTGATCTTTACGTGTGCAACAGCTCTGAAATTGCTCAGATTCACTAGACTGCCTACACATTCTTAAAGTGGCTCCATATCACATGTACAGAAGTAGGGCTGTCTTGGCCGCACCACCAAAAAGGCACCGTTATATGCTACCAGTAATAGCCATGGTGTAGAAGACAACCAGTAAAAATAGGTAGCAGAGACAGCAGACATATATATACCAAAGCCTGCAACGTAAAATGCAATTCCTTTTATTGTATACTATATATATTTCTAACAAATAGACTGATTTATAAATTGCTTCAACGCAGAAAGATACAGTCCCTAATCTTGTCTCCTCCACAGAAAAAAAAAAAAAAAAAGCAACTAGGCTTGTAGCTCAGAATGGTTATAACTTCCTTTCCAAAGCCTTTTTTTCTGCACTTCTTGTCAGGGCTATCACTACCCACACGACAGCGCAGGCAGCCATCTAGGACAGCAGGCTACAAGGGGCAGCAAAAACGTGCCTGTATCTCAGCTGTCCCATGCCACACTCTGGCATGTTACGACAAATCTGCCTTCCTCTTTGACTTCTGCTAAGAATGCAGGGGTGTGACCTGTGGTGGTGGAGGCACTGTGCACGTGGCGCTCCCTGCCTTTCCCGCTACAAATGCACCAGCCTCCTGCAGACACACATCTGACTCTAATGCAGCGGGGATTCGGACATCGGCTACAGGTCAGTAGCATCAAGCAGGGAGCCAGCATCTCTTCATGCTGTCTGATCATAGCCCGATGACTTCTCTAGAAGTCTTGTTCTGAAGTCTTTAGAATACAGCTCTCCAGTTGGTGCCATCTCCAAGGCATGACTACATGGAATTAGTGGTCTTCCTCTGGTAGGATGGAGGGCATTCATGGGATGTGAGGGCATTCATGTCTTATGGCACTTTTTAAGAAGAAAGGTAGACAGAATTGGATGTGATGGTATGCTGACTCCAAATTCAGGGTCAAACCCCTTCTCAGATCCATGTATCCTTACTCTAGCCTGTAGATACCATTGTTTTTAAGTGTTTGGACTGCAGTTCAGAAACCTGGGACTCTTTCAAATACCACACCTGTAAATCAGAACTATAATAATAAAAGTCCCAGCTGATGTCATGCAATCCTTACCATGGTCATTATAATATAAAAACATCACTTAGCAAGGAGAGTTTGGAATATTTCCAGACAGTGATCAGACTCTGGAGGCAGCAGAAAGCTGAGTTTTGTGGCCGCTGGAGCTGATGTGTTGCTTTAGGAGTGGGGAATTTTTGTTAACCCAGGTAGGAACTGATAAATACCTGATCTGGATGACAGGAACCAGACATACTCAGGTGAAAGGATCAGTGTGTCCTTGAAATCTAAAGCTGAAATACATTGTGTGTGTGTGTTTCTTTTGTGATCATTGGCACTAGCTGATCATCCAAGCTTAGGTGATGATTTAGATAACACCTCAAGGTTTTATCCCATTCTGACAAGTCAGCTGTATCCTTCACAGACAGGTGGTGTGCATTATGCTTTTTATTTTTTATTTGGTTTAATTTACCAACCATGGATAAGCAATGCGTAATTTGTGAATATGTAAATAAGTCTGTCTTTTTTTTTTTCTATTATTATTATTAACAGGAAGACTAGAGAAACACAGACTTTATGTACCAGCCTGATAATAATTTTATATGAAGCATGTAAGAAGCTCAGATTATGGACAAGCAGTTGAAATTCAAACAAAATTACTGCAGATAATTCCTGGTACTAGGAATCAGGAGGAGGTATTAAGAATCAGAGAAGAACAATCAGAACCATGAGGACTGAAGATTAAGGACTTCAGAGTGTCAAATGGATGCACTAGCTGATATGTTATCATTTATTCTGAGTGCTGGGGCTGTTATATGACATGAGCAGAGCACAGTTTTATGTTATCTAAAATTCATCCAAGAAATACTTTGCATTTTGCCAGACCAGACTAATCTATTCTGTTTTCACTTTTCTGCCAGCTTTGTCACCTATATAAAATAAAGCTCTTCCTGAAGAAAAAGCTGAATGCTAAGCAGCAACTACGAACTTCAGTGTTTTTTCCCTGGCACCATATTTGCCTGCCAGCCTGCTGGAAAGGAGCTGCTGATGCGGAAAGGGAAGGAAGGAGACTATGGACAAGCAGTCCTCAAGCAAAAAGGGAAATCCAGCAAACTGCACTATAGACTTCTGCCTGAGCTCTACCTGAGACAGGACAGCACACTGGCTCATGGACATGCCTGCTCTCTTCAGGATATTGTCCTTCTCTTTTTGCCTATGTTTAGCCCTGTGGGAGGTAAGCAGAAAGAAGGACGTGGCGCTGAAGGCTGACAGCAGCTTGGCTTTGCCTTTTTTTTTGTCCTTGGACTGGGCAGAGGATGTTACGACTGTTGAGAGACTTACATGGAACTGGAGTATTTAAGCTCTTCAAGGTGTTCCTTAGACTTTCCTTAAGCTCATCTTTCATTCTACAAAGCATTCAAACTTTCACTTCAGCTCCACTAACACTAAAACAAGTTTTGGCTGACACATAAGCGTCTGAGTTCTGTTGTGACAAAAGGTTCCAGACTGAGTGCAGTAGACGAAATGTCCTTCATAACCCTAAACTCCTGCAGTTGTAAGCAGGTCTGGTACAGACATCAAGACCATAGAATCATAGAATCCTTTACGTTGGAAAAGACCTCTAAGAGCATCAGGTCCAACCATTAACTTAGCACTGCCGAGTCCACCACTAAACCATGTCCCTATGCACCACATCTATGTGTCTTCTGAATACCTCCAGGGGTGGTGACTCAGCCACTTCCCTGGGCAGCCTGTTCCAGTGCCTCACAACTCTTTCAGCAAAGACATTTTTCCTAATATCCAACCACGTTTTAGTTCAGATTCATGAGGACCACTTTGTAGGAATAAGAGTGCTTATTTGTGTTCTTTCATGCCTCAAATCACTCAGGGCTTAATATTCTATAACCTAACTTTGGGTTTAATTGATTTTCTGAACTACGGCACTTCACTGAATCAAGGTGTCAATTCAGAGCCATCAGGAGTTTATGACATTGGCAATTGTTGTTTTGTTGCAATAATAAAGTTTGTTAAAGATACTAAACCAAGACATTCAGATAGGCAGGTAAATACTACACATGAACATGAAAAGATATGAACATGAATAAAATTTAAACAATTGACTTGATATGTCAAAGTCAATCTAAGATTTTCCTTCCTTCCTTCCTTCCTTCCTTCCTTCCTTCCTTCCTTCCTTCCTTCCTTCCTTCCTTCCTTCCTTCCTTCCTTCCTTCCTTCCTTCCTTCCTTCCTTCCTTCCTTCCTTCCTTCCTTCCTTCCTTCCTTCCTTCCTTCCTTCCTTCCTTCCCTCCCTCCCTCCCTTCCTCCCTCCCTCCCTCCCTCCTTCCCTCCTGCCTGCCTGCCCTCCTGCCTTCCTGCCTTACCTCCTGCCTGCCTTCCCTCCTGCCTGCCTGCCTGCCCTTCTTGCCTCCCTACCTTCCTGCCTTCCCGCCTTCCCACAATCCTGCCTTCAATCCTGCCTGTCTGCTTGCCTGCCTTCCTTCTTTCCTGCTTGCCTCCCCATCTTCCTGAGCAGACAGCTAGGCTGTATGGCTTGTAGTGTTTATGATCTTGTCTTCTATAATGAAATTAACTGAAACACACAACTTCATAGCTGCAATGTGGAATTGCTTCTTCACTTAAACTGCTATACAAACACTCTAACGAGAAGCTTCTTTGACTTTTTGACTGGATATATTTCTTCTGATTCCTCAAGAGAATCAAAAATAAATCACACCAATATGTACATCAGCACTTTTCCTTACACACTTGCAAACATTTTTGCAAACTAGAGCTTTCAGGGAGTGCTACTGGCCCTTTCCTTTAAAAGAGCAGGCAGCATACTGTAGTGCTCTTCTGTAGAGATCAATTTGCAGATAGATGACAACTTGTAGGATCTGATCCTCAACAGGCATTCCAAAATATCCCTTTGCCTTCTGCACAGCTAAGAAAAATGTAGTTTTCAAAAGCTTATCAAAGTATTTTTATTTGGTATTGCTTTTCTTTTTCTTTTTCTTTTTCTTTTTTTTTTAATTATTTTTTATTATTATTTATTCTTTAAGCTAACAGACACCACTCAATATTTCCCAAGTGCCCTTACCAGGGAATACTCCCCTGTTCACAAATACCAAATGGGCTTACAAGACTGAGGACATCATAAGGAGAAGGGGACATCCAAACGGCAGAAAAAATGGGTATTATAATAACTTCCTTAGTGACCAGTGAATTTCACTCCCAGAGTAACTTTCCCTGTAGTCTGTCGTCTTTTATTTTTCATGTGCTGGTGTGAATATGCAAATGACAAGGGTAATTTATTGTATCATGTCCCAGTTCCCATGCCGCAAACATTACTGATGGTTTAGTGACAGTAGGTAATGTGGTGAACCCTCCCTTGGGAAGTGTTATCTAGTTTTGCTTTGAGGGACCTGCAATTAACATATCTCTGATGATTTTTGTTTTGTTGCACAAAAAGGCAGGAGGAGCATCAGAGAATTCACTGAGCTCCACTCTCGTCCTCTGCAGTTTGCAGTGTGTCTCACTGGGAGGACAATTTAAGTCGTCCCTGACTGAGGAGTTGATCTTGGCCATCTTATACCGAACAATGCTCCCAGCTGTTCAAAGTCTTTCAAGGGAAACAGCCAGCCTGCCAAGAACAGAAGTCCTCCTTGGAGAATAGAAGCATTTCTCTTGCTCTCAGTTTAACTGAATTCCCCAGCCCATTCCGCTTTTGTATGTAGCTAGGGTGGGTGCCACCATATCATCAGTGGAAACTCAGAAGGAAGTTTATACAGAAGAAACACTTGCTCTACTGACTTCTCTAATCTGTGAACAGGAATAAGCAAAGAATTCCTCTCTTCCTGAATTTTCTGCTCATTTCAAGTTCTGGGTAAATAAGCTGAGAAACTGTCCCTCCATATTTTATTTCTTCTGCCCAATAATACATAGAAGCAGAGAGATTGCTACACACCACATCTCATTTAGAGCTGGTGTCCTGAGGGTCACAGGGCTAGGAGAAAGCAAGTGACCTATAAATGTGACTCCCTATTTTGAAGGACATATGAGTCTTTTTTGATGAGATTTTTTTTTTCTTTTTCTTTTTACCCCCCCCTCCCCCCCCACTATTTTCTGGTTTATCTTGATATGAATTCCGTCACTTCCACAGTACGAGCTTTCTATTGCTTCTTCCCAGCTTTCCTGTCTATGACGGTTTCCATTTACTTCATCCCAAAGACCACAGACTCCAAAGCCTACCATCTGAAAGGAAGGCTTCTCTATGTTTTGACCAGTCCCCCTCATTGGGCTACTGCAAAAGGAGGCACTTCCTTTCTCTCCAGTACAAGGCTTAGCAAACATCAAGTCTGTGGTGCCTGAATGTGGTTCGGTAGATAGTACGGGCGTATGAAAGAATCACTTCACTGGGAGACTGTTCCCAGGGACCTGTGGATGAATGTTGCCTTTTGTCCCATGGAAATCCCCAGGAGTTTGGGTACTAAGTGGACTGAAAACATGGGAGAACTGAGGCAAGCACACCAGCTGATGTTACAGTTGTTTCTCAAAGTAACAGAAATTCAGCTGCCTTTTTCTGGGGAGTGAGGTCTCCATCTCTACTGCAGTGAGCAGTAGCTGGTGGGTGCCCTGGGCTCATGTGGGACACCACAGAGATGTCTCATCACACACTTCTTAGGGCAGGATAAAGCCCTCTGGAAAGCACTTCAGGTTAGTGTTTTTGAAGGGACTCCTTTAAAGGTTATACAACAATAAGAAACTGGAAAACCAGAGTGTTTACTGTGTTTTAAGATACAAGGTTTTCATATTATTATTAGTATTCACAAACATCTCTGCAACTATGTTGATACTGTCCACATCCAGATTGTTTTGAAATAAATTACCAGAAAATTAAATGCCAGAATTTACATAACTCTGGAGCATTTATTGTACTACATTACTTCGCCCTTCAATTGCCAAACACATGCCACTTGCCTGAGACAGTTTAATGTGATCTGGAATAGTTTTGCATTAATATCCTCTTTGGCTAGATTTACATTAGCAAACAGTAACGCACAATAGCAGTGCATCTCACCCTACGATCTGAAGAGTGAAACAGCTGATACAGAAGATCTGGCAGCAGCACTGAACACATTTTGGAAAGGGTTTGCTTTGGACTAGGTCTAGTCCGGTCCTATGACCAGAATGCCTGCTACTGGTTGGAGCATATCAGGTGTGCGCCCAGAGCTTATCTTTCAGTTTATTTTCATCCAAAAGTTAGCATGTTTTCAATACCAATACAAAACAGAGCAGAGTAAGTGTGACAAGTGAGAAATTCGCTTAAAAACTCACTCCTTATCTGAAATAAAACTCTTAGGAAGAAGTACTTTAGAGACCAATTGTTTACCATCTAAGAAATCAAAAAGAAAACCTTACCAAAGTCAGGGAATTCATACTATGAGGCCTTAGCTGATGAATTTTAAAGCTGAAAACAAGTGACAGGATCACATGGGAATTTTAAGACAAGTCTCATGTGGCTGTGTCTACATTCAGCTCTGGTATGTGCACCATCTGGAAGGAAAGGCAGGAAGGGGGCCGTGGCCAGACAGTGGGGCTGGTGGGGAGGTGGGATCCGTGCGACCCAAGAGAGAGCACACCTGCACCTCTCAGAGGCAGCAGATCTGGTCAAGGCCACGGTGTTTTGTGAGGAAGAGAAAAATTGGGATTTAACATTGAGCACGTCAGCTTCATAGGCTGTAAGTAAGGGCAGGCTGCGACCCTCTGTATAAATGAGATACACCAACATACACTTCTGAATAGGTGAGAGCTGCCTGAAATACTCCAGCTTGTGAAACACTTGGAATTTGGGTGATAGACTGCAGGAAATAAAACTTTAAAAATTGTAGCACAAAAAGAGGAGAAAATAAAAATGCTCTTAGTCATTCCCGGGAGCACAAACAGCCATTCAAACAATATTCTGAGTAAAGATGAGATTTAAGGCTCAGTGCATGGGGCAGACATTGTAAAAATCAAGGAAGAATTCCAATCTCCATCTATTTCTGTTGTTAAAGGCTTGCTGTTGACTAGCATAAAGCCTCATCAGCAGAGGAAAAATGAAGCTTTTGGACTCCCAAGCATAAATAAACTTTAATAGGTGTAGTAAAACATATCACTATTATAGGAACATTGGTACTGATATACTTGGTCAGATCATTTCTGAGGCGCAGATCACCAGAACCAGAGATAATACCAAGGGTGAAGGCATGCTACCGATATCTAAAACAGCAGTAAAGTATTTTCAGGTTTATTCTCCTGACTTTTCTTAATGCAGCCAGTTTTATTTTTATGCTTTTTTATCTCTTGTGCTTACTTTTTGGCTGAGGTATTTCACTCGGCTGATGTTTTTATTAAGCTGGCCACTATGACAAATAGTTTTGTTAGGATTCATCTACCTAGAGTCCATCAGAGGCTATGTGGTATACAAAATGTATCCTTTGCACACATTTTACTCTTACAAGACATTATTACCCAAATGCTTACCACTGGCTTGGATTATTTTCTTCAAATTTGCATTGAGACCTCTACAAAGAACCCACACTTCTGGATTGTCAAGTCCAGTTATTCTGAAGGACTGTGTTGTCGCATGAGTGCGAAGGGCCACATGAGGACCTCATTCAAAGACAGTGGGGTCCTTTATATTGACTTCAACAGCCTTCAGATCATGAGCCAAGCAATAAATTCCTGCAAGTTCTAAGCTACATCAAGCACATCATGTAAGCCTGATGGAAGCACACCAACCTACATTCCAGGTCCCTTCTGGAGAAGAAGACTTCTTAAATGCCCCTAATATAAAGGTGCAGCCAAAAAGACCCAAAATAAAGCAGCCAAATACAGGTTTCCTCATTCTCCAGTGATAAGAAAGAAGAAAAAGAGTTATAAAAAACATGTACTCAGTATATCACATAAACAAGATTAACTTGTTCATGTTGATACCGTCATTTCAAGTTTATATCATCTTGGCTGAGAACAGTATCTTACCTGTAGTTCATATTAAAAAGAATTCAGCTGTAGTAATTGCAGCTATGTAGATGTGCCAAAAACGAGAGATTTCTAACAGACTGCCATGCTGCCAGTGTTGCTGGTGGCTCAAACCCTTTACTTTAAAATCTAAATGGCAAAACTTTCTATTACTTCCTTCCTGACTGAATCTCATGATGTTAAGGTGCTTTTCTACTTGCTAAAAATGTCATATTCTTGATCTTCTGTTTTACTGAATTTGCACCTTTGGTACATTTCTTCCCCCCTATTAACTCACTTCACAGACATGAAGGTCTTCATAATAACCTTTTCATCACTGAACCTCAGGGTTTCTATCTTATTTGTAAAAATCAGTTGGTGAGTTATGTTAAATAAAACCAAACAAAAAAGAAACAAACAAACCAATGAAACTGCTGGTAATTATCTTTGAGAACCCAGAACAGCTTTCTCATCTTTTTCTGCACCACCCAGTGACTTAAGGGCAACCTTGAAGAAAGCAAGTGAGAAACAGTGTCTGAAATGATATGCCTTGTTTTACAGCACCTGCTTTACTGAAGTCTTGCTCCTTGGCCTTTGCTATTTGCAAATGCCTTTGTATATTCTCATTTGAAGCAACTCCCATCCCTTTGCCTTCTGGTTCATGATCAGTATCTTTATAAGCTGATGGTCAGGCATGTTTGCACACCTTTTCCATTCCAGTCTCCAACAAGCTGACCTGATGATGTCTGTGCATATACATATTTACATGCTAGTCTTCCTTCCTCCTCTCCATCCCTGCACCCATAAGGGCCCTCAACATCTGGGTGCTGCCTACGGTGCTTCTTCCCTGCTCTGTGGAGGTGCCACTACTAGCAGGGTGCAATGTTCGTTAGTCATTCAGGGTTTAAGACTCCTGAGAGAGCCACCTCCTGCATCTGTGACCAGTACCAAAGAGCTTTGCATTGCTTCAGCAGTACCTCAGACCTCTGCATAAGCTCTGTCTTGGGAGCTGAGCATGCTTCTCACCAACTTCCCTTGGAACATAAAGGCTTACCATTAAACTGCCCAGCTGTAACACTTTTACCACCCAGCCCTAGAGAACCGCTGCCAGACTAACACCTACACCTACTCCAGGGGCTCAGACAGCATGCTG
The DNA here is from genome assembly GCF_964034855.1 of Anser brachyrhynchus. Taxonomy (NCBI): domain Eukaryota; kingdom Metazoa; phylum Chordata; class Aves; order Anseriformes; family Anatidae; genus Anser; species Anser brachyrhynchus. The sequence continues at coordinate 80,133,183 of NC_137695.1, read as the reverse complement.
CAGTGTTGCTCAAACTCTCAGACTTCCCCTCCAACCTCAGCACCGCTTGCCTAAGGAGGCAGTATGCCTCATGATAAAAGTCTGGTGCCCATGTCCTGTATGTCCCCACTGCCTCAGCCTGCTGGGCTCGCTGCCTGGCTGAGGAGCCCTCAGAGAGCAGGCCGACCCCAGGTGGCCCCAGCCTCTCTCCTCCTCAAAACTCCAAGGTGACATTCCTGCCGGGGCTAACAATTTCAGGCAACTGCAGATAACCACTACCTCTCGTGATACTGTGGCAATCCACAGCCAGCATTACTGACGTGGGTAGGTACAGTTTCTTTTTGTGAGGTAGTGGTGGCCCTAGGGCCTCCAACTCCCATCAATCAGGGGGTTTGTTTTGCCTTAACTGTCACTTTGCATATATGTAATTTCCCAGAGTCTCTGGCATCTGTTCCTAACAGCCCAAGCATTCTTGTTTTCAGCACAACAAAATGTTATGCCTACAGACTAGCCACTGTCAAAACCAGTTACCTTCTGAATGTCTCTCTTTTTTAATGCACCTGTGGATGCTGTTTGCATCCACAGTCAAATGCTGTCTCACTTTCTTCCCCGTGTTTTGCACAATTCCAGGCAACCTCCGGACTCTCATTTTTAGCTTCTTCCTCTTCTTCCACTCAGCACAACACATATTCTGATTGCTTTTTACTTCTGGAAGCATGGGGCTTTCAGAGCTCACTTAGTGCCCAAACTGCTTCAGAATGATTGGCTCCAGCCTTTGTTATTTAGGTTGCTCATTAAATCAGCAAGAGTTTATGAGCTCCTGGCTCAGGCTCACTGAATTCATCCTGCTTAGCCGAAACACCTTCCGGAGGAATTTTGTCTCTTTACACTTCTTCCTGTAGCTAATGGCAAAGGTGAGGAGGATGAGCGCTGTTCTCTGCAATTGTCTATCCCTCATTTTCCCCCCTTCACTGGCTGCAGGAGGAGATAATGAATGTAAGGGGATTGGGTTCCTCCTGGAGGTATCTTGGGGAAGTGAAATGGATCTGGGCCTGTAAGCTATCCAGATTTTAAGTGGTTTTTTTTTTTTTTTTTCATAGAACTGCTCTTCTATTGAGCAAATGTAACCGGAAACAAACTAACCCTGACTGACACAGTTAAATACCTTGCTGCATCAACCATTTATAAAAATCTTCATTAGGTGTTTGGATTACTGAGGGTGAGGAGACAGGAGGTGCTTTTCTGGTTTCTTAGGAGCAGTCAGACCTTTCCCAAGGAAAAAGTTATAAATCAAAATGAGTAGGAGATACACAGGATTTGTTATCTTAGCAAGCATATTGCTACCTTCGGTTAGACTAGGCAACATATCAGACAGATTTTTGGATGAAAAAAAAAAAAGTTTCCTGTGGATGGAGACAAATTCAAAGAACTGTGCATTCCCTGTAGCAAAGAGGACTAAGACTCAATTACACTATAATTCTGCTGTTATCCCTGATGTCTCAAGACAGCAAGAATCTGACACATGGAACCTTCTCTCTCCTTCGCAGTATGGAAGAACAACTACAGAGGAGAGAGATACATCCCGCTAGCTGTGTGCACATCAGAACACTGCAAAACCAGAACACTAAACACTAATAAATCCTTTCGTTTTCTAAAAACAAAACAACAAACCTAACAAATACTTCCTGGTAGAGTCCCTTCCTCCTTTTCAAAGAAGCATATTCTTCTTGCCCATTGGAGGTACTCTGGACTCTGCAGCCTGCTGGGCAAGAAGGACTGCTTTTATGTAGCTGTCTTGTGGACTTTCACACAGGGACAAGAGCAAGTCTTCACCTGACACCTCTCACTGTGGACTGAGAAAACTCCCTCCTTACACCAGTGCCTCTGCGACAGTGTCAGACAAAAGCCTTCCTGTTTTCTTCCATGTTATTTGGCAGGTTTTAGAAGAGCTCCCTTTTCAGACACAAAGTTCCCTCAGCTTACTTTCTCAAACGTATAAGTTGCAAACCATCTCTTTTTGGGATTCTGACAGATGATTGCGCAAAGGTTGGGCTGATGTTCTGCAGCTTGTGCCCCTCTGCCTCATAAATGCTGAATTTTGTACAACAATCAAATTCTCAAGGGTAATTTGAGACAATAAGCAGCTTCTTCTTCTACGGTTAAACACCACAGTCAGCAAGGTACACCCTGAGGCCCTAGCAAATCATTTGCTGCTGTGAGACTGTGGTGGGTTACCTGGGCTGGCTGCCAGGCTCCCACCCAGCCACTCTCCCACTGCCCCTCCTCAGAAGGACAGGGGGAGAAAATGAGGTGGAAAAGCTCCTGGGTCTGGATAGAGACAGTGACATACCATTGCGGGCGAAACTGCCTCTCCCCTGGGTGCTGGCAGGGCTGTTTCTCCCCTTTTCTTCCTTTCTTTCTGCCGGCTGCCGGGCAGCGCTGTGCCCTCCTTTCTTCCCCAGGCTGTCCCTGAGGCGAGGCGCCGCCATCGTGGCTGCTGGGCCCAGCCGTGCCCTGTGGTGGGGCTGTTGGGGCCGGCACGGGGCAGCCCCGGCATCGCCCCACGCTGTGGCAGCAACACAGCCACGGGCACCCTCACCGAAGCCTCTCTTTGTTTAGGGAGCTAACAAACATTGTTTCTCTCTTCCAGATTAGCTCTTCTTTAAGTAACGAGACAGACCCCAGCTCTTACAAATTGGGCACAAACACAATCATGCGCATTCACAGTGCAATCATGAAGAAATGGGCCTCTAGAAGTAGCGCTTGAGTTAGGAGCTAAATCAAGATGAAGTACCCTTCTTCTTTTTACTGACTACTTAGGTAGCTCGCCTGAGGATTATTTGATCCACTACAAATGTTCAGTTACATCTTTTATTTCAGGATATCAGTTGTTTTTCCAAGACAGTATGATCTCTAGAAACTGCACATGGAATATTTGTGTTTCTATACTAACTCTTACATCAACATCCCAAACTCCCAGGTTGTTATTTTTATCTACAGTTTAGCTCCACAGAATTTAGAGACGGAAAAAAATATATTATCCAGCATATTTCCTGCAAATGAGCCTTTGTTCCCTGAAGTGCCTTGAATAGGCTTTTTTTTTTTTTTCTTTTTTAACCTCTTTAAACACACACAAAACGTAAGCCTTTCTGATGGAGAATGTAGATAAGTTTTCAGACTGTTCAGTGTTTTTGATGAGATTTCGTTTTCCCGGGGCACGTGGTTCACAACTGCTTTGTGCCTAATATCCATTTGGTCTGGGCAAGACATAACTTACAGGTGAGAAGCTGTCCCCTTCAAGCTCCAGACTCTTGGCTTCCCAGTTGCTTATGCTGGGACCAGTTTAGAGAAGGCAGCAGCTTTCTGCATCCCTGAGTTTCCTTCCCAGAATGGTTCACATCAGGTCCCATTCTACTGACATCAATGCACAGCAGCAAAGTGCCACAGAAAATGAGAAGTGTCACAAGGCCCAGAGCTTAGGAACAGCCCTAGCAGATTTAGGATCCAGCCCTTTACATCCCATTTAAAAGCATTTATCTGATAAACTTTTTGGTGCCAAGATCTACCCTTTTTCAGGCTTGTGATCTCTTAAAGGATGAAGGGGACGCTTGAAGGTAGAAAAATATGGTGCTTTTGTTATGCACAAATAAGAAGAGTTACTTTTTTTCTTAAAATCATCTTTCTTTTTCAGTTGAGAAATGCAGCAAGAATTAAGGCGCACAATATCTGCTTGAGAACTGAGAGTGCTGATGTGCAGCATACTCTTATTTTTCATGCTTAAACTGCTGTAATTCTCTTTTAACTGGTCTTCCCACCAGGCAAATTTAACGCCTTCAAGCTGCACAAAACTATGCAGCTCATCTTCCCATTGGGAGTAAGCCAAATCTACATATTTTTTCTTCGTGGCAGTAAAGTTCTGCAGTGATTTCAAAATGTTATCACTCACATTTTTTAAAGCTCTCTGTGGTCTGTCTCCAGGACCTGCTGATAGCATATTCCCAACAGTTCAAGCAAGAAGAACCTCTCAAGTATCCTCAGACTTAATCAGAAAGACTTGTCAAAGCTTCCTCATTTGATGCACAGACACAGGAATATTTTTTAAACCACAGAATATTTGACAGCTGATTTCCTCTTTGCATTCCACTCTTAGATGAAAGGACTTTTTCATTATTTTTATTTAGCCTTGGGTATTTTAACTTATAAGTGGCCTAACATATTTTTTAATGTGGTTTGAAATATACTTATGCGCTAAGAACCTCTCTGCCAACTTTTAGCCCAGATTAAATTTTTATGGTTTGGTGCAGTTTATAATGAAGACGTTGACACAACCTTAACTTGGTACCACAAATAAACCTCTCAGATACTTTCCCCCACAAAAGTGAATCTGAGGCTTACGAAAACATACTGTATTGAAAAATGTATGAAAATTCAGTCCTCTCTTTATTCAGAGAAAGAAGCAAACTGCAAGCACTAGCACTGCAGTGCTCCTCACACTGCCTGAATAATCTGTTTTATCTCTGTTTTGGAAAGACCCACTATAGTTCTTTCATAAGAGATTAATTCCACCTCTGTGCCCAGTCTGTCTTTGGCTTCTGCATTGAGGCTTATGTGAAGACTGCCAAATGTAATGATGGGATTTTTTTGATGGCACAGACATCTGTCAACTAGAAATTAGGCTAGAACCACCGTTCATTTCACATAGGCCACCCAAAGGTAATAACTCTCAGTTAGTATTGATTCAGAATACATTTGAACCCTTGACCTCTGAGATGAGAGTCCTCATACCAAATCCCAACCCACTCAGGTGTCTATTCAATCACTGGTAAAATGAGACAACTTGACTATTTTTAACCATGATATTGATGACATGTGTAGTATAGGGGTATATTTTATGTGTAAACAGTGTATACAAATGTCTTAGAAATAGTGGAAACTTAAACTAAAGTCAGGAGCACTTAGAGTTTAAGCAACTACACCACTACATTCAGTGCAAAGATCACTACGGTAGATGAAATTACTCCATTAATGTCTGTCTGTACCAAATGGGATTATCTTGTTTTAATCAAGTCAGTCTAAATAAATAAAGACCTGCTCATCCTTGTGGATGGCTCTGAACCTTTGCAAAAGTCTACATTTTCTTCAGTACTGAGGCTGATTGAAGAGTTCTCTTTTTCCCTTCTTCCTCATCACTTTTACTCCCACTTACCCACCACCACTGGTCCTTCTCTCTTCAGTTGCACTGACAGCCGTTCTTCAGGTTACATTACAAGTATAATTATCTAAACAATAATTAAAAAACACTACTTTAAAAAAAATAGATTTTAAACCTCTCTCCCCCCCAATTACTTTTGTGTTCTGATTTAGCTCGCATGGGGTAGTTGGGATGGTGATGGAATGGGTGATCAGTGAGAAAAGAAGGTGAAATTTCTTAAATGAAGAAGTTTCGGTTTGCCACTGAATAAAATGTGAACCTTTGAAAGAAAAAAAAAAAACCACACATGAACATCTTTGTTCTCCTATATGCCAGCTCCCGAGACAACTGTGACCCCATCTAAAGCAAATTAGGGGACAAAAGGTATGAACAGATGTTAAGTAAAGCCCCATGACATCTGAAACTTCATTCCTTTAAGAATTACAAGCTGAGACATTTTTGCACTAAATTATAGCTTAATTTTCAAAAATGTAATTTTGAAGACAAAGGAAGTGAAATAAAATAAAATGTAAAAAAATGCTTTTGGAAAGGCTGAAAAGACCCATTTTAGGGCGTTTGAATGTTTTATTCCAATCTTCACTTTTAAACCAGACTATAAAATTATTATAATTAAAAGAAACACCATGCTGATAATGTTCAGAAACACTTCAAAACACAATGTTTTGATACCACTGAAAGGATTCATTTACTGCCCCTCCTTCCCATTTTGTCATAATTGACATTTTCCCGCAGAGATTGTTTTGCTCTGAGGAAATATTATTCTCTGACAGGAAATGTTGCAGTAAAAAGTTCCTGACCATCTCTAACACCCAGAGGAAAAAGTCTATGAATATTAAGTTTCACTTGTCTTTTACTTTTCAGTTCACCTGCTCTACCTATTTTTTTTTCTTAATTTGTTGTCCATAGTTATTTTTAAATAACTCATTTAATATTAAACAAGTACTTTGAGAAAAAAAAGTGCTGCAATTTAATTTAATTACCTTTGCCTTTTTTTCCAGTCCATTTCTGGCTTTCATAATGTTGTATTTAAAAGTAATTATTTTATGCAAGCTACCTGAATGCCCAGCTTCTTATTTTTTTTTTTTTTTAATGAGAATACAAGCACTAAGTAATATGTTCCATACCTCATGCAGTGCTCCCTGGCATGAATTTTTCTTATATAAATGGGTTAGGGGTTGCACCTGCTTGCTGCCTCACTGGCTTCCCTGGAATTTTACGTATTCATAGACTTCTTCCTCACATCCTCTTTGGTCATCTCCCCTATCCTACCAAGAGTCTTCTCATTCTTGGATAGAAAAGGTAACACATCTGTCAGCAAAAACTGACCGCTGACTCCAACAATCAAGGTCATTGCCTCATTTGAGCTGAGGACAACTTGCAATGACTACGTATCTGACTAGGGTATCTTAATTAAGGTCTGATGCATCGCTCTTCAGGAAAAAAAAAAAGAGATTTTACAAGCAGGTTAAACAGGTCTAATTCTAAACCATACATAGTTCTAGGTTCACCAAGGCTGTTTGAGATATGACTAGGCAGCAGAATTCAGATGAAGCTATTTCCCCAAGCACCATTTTGATCGGTGGGGGTTAGCCCAGAGGTGTGATCTATATATGGAGAGATTTGTCCTTGGAGAGTCAAGCTCTGAGGAAGCTCTGAGTGCTCTTCCATAGTCACTTGTCCATGCACACAGCTAAACAGGCTAGGTACAGCTAGAACCAGTACAGTATTTCTAGTGCTACATTTCCCATGTGTTGTGCAGAGATCCATACTTGATGGGGGAAGACACAATCATAGAACTGTAGAATCATAGAAAGGCTTGTGTTGGAAGGGACCTTTAAAGTTCACCTTATCCACCCCCCCCGCCGTGGCAGTAACATCTTTCACTAGATCAGGTTGCTCAAAGCCCCATCCAACATGAGAGACTCACAGAGGACCACATTAAGGTCACAAAATCAGAAAATGCTGATAGCAACAGTGGGGAAAAGGAAAAGAGCACATCAACAGTCCTGTTTCCTTGGAAGAGAGGCACAAATAAAATGGAGATGTTGCTTTTTTGTACTGCTTGGTCTTGAGTATGGACTTCCAAGATTTCTAGTGTTGTTCAGCTGCCAGATCTAAGTAAACAAAAGGTAACTATTATTTCAATATTATGCAGCTTATTTTCCAGAATAAATAAACAAGTGGTTTCATACTGGTGTTACAATAGAGTGTTTCATCTTTGCCCTGGAGGAAACACTCTTTGATTTGCCCAAATAAGCATCAGGTGTTTTTTCTGTGGTATCTGAAGACATTTGAGGAAAGTCTTCATTGTTCAGGCTGATGTGGGAGGAAAAAGGGAGTGTGGTAACTTGGATAAAGCAAAACCCCAGGCACCTTAAGTGTAAATGAAGTTTCAGAGGTATACAGTTAAGTAATAAGAGCAACAAGAAAGTGTAGTGATGTTGCTGCCATGGAACATCGAGATCTCTAGGCTAGCAGTAAATTTAAGCAGGTTTGTCCACGTAGTCTGCCTAATATACTTCCAGATCCTACCTGGCCTGGATGGAGACAGCTAGGGGTCGTAGAGCTTGGCAGATAGATTAGCTTCAATGTGTATAATCTCTCCTTAAATAATTCATAAAATTCATAGGTAATGGACAGACCAAAAATCTCTTTTTTTTTTTTTCTTTTTGTTTTTTTTTTTTTTCTTCAGACAACACCCACCACATCTGCTTCTCTGGAAGTTTTTGAAAGATCTTTACAACAGTTAGTACTGCCAATCAGCATGGGTTAATACAACAATAATCTCTAACTTTCCTCTTATGTCTTGAGGCTGCTTGTATCATAATTTTTTTAGATTTTAACTCTTTGCACTGGTCCCATATCTATGGAAAGGCACAGGAAAGACTAAGGCATGTACATGTAGAGAAAACTTGCAGATAGGCCTTGTTTTCCAAATAGCCTTTAAATGATAGACATAAATAAGGATAATAGATATCTATCTGATTTGTGGATGAAAACAAGAACTGCATTGACAAATCAGGCATTTAAATCCTATCATTTGCTTCTACAATACATTGTGCCTGCATAATTGAGGTCCATTTAAAAATCTGCTTCAAGAAATATGGTGATTATGAAGAAATACATCAGAAATTTATTGTAATACTTTTTTTTGTTAATTCAGAAAAACCCACAAACTTTTCAATAGATCTGTCTTTAAATGGGTTCTATGTAATACAGTTGTCTTGGGCTGATTAATTCTAGGAAGGCTGCTAGTAAACAAAATCCTGACTCTTAAGATCTATAACGTGCACCAGTATTGGCAAAGATTTGTGCATTCTTAATTTCTAAAAACGTCAGGTATCTGTGTGCACAAAATCTATGGGTTTTGTAGACAGTGACTGAAGGAAAGCTGTACACAGAAATGTTTTTGTAGGGCCCGTTTCAGGAACGTTCCCAAAAGACTAAATAAAGACTACCTATAATCAACAGGATTTGGTTCAATGAGACTAGAAATCTTTTCATCAGTTTTCTGTGTGCATTTAAGATCTCCCATTAAGAACTGCAATTCATGAAGTCTGCATTATAAAAGTATACATATAGCTTTTCATGTAGAAGTTACTCATGAAACTTTACTCAAATACTCAAACTTGATTTACTTGTACCTATGTTTTCTTTCACACCACGTCCAAATAGGATTGGCCACAGAAATCACTTGAACTCTCAGAGTTCAGAGAGACACCCTTCCTAATATAAAATCTTGGATGAATATCAGCTCTCAAAATAAAGGATCAAATACTTCCCTGCCCACCTCTATAATCCTTACAAAAAATGCTGAAGGGTACTCAGCTAAACTTGGAAAAGCATAAACCCTTTTACAACCTTCTGTTTTAAAGAGTTATCCAGTTACTAAAGAGAAACATCTGCAGACAACTTTTTTTTTTTTTTGAAAATTATGCTATTGAGCAACAAGTATAATACTGATAGCTAACTGATTTATTTAGTGCCATTTCCTCACTTCCGAGTGCTTCATTGATTTCAGATTACAGCACACACTGCACTCTTTACCCAAAATGCAGCCCTTTCTGGAGAGAAAGCTGATCCACAAAGCACCAGAAAAAAAAGATACTGGATGGGAAACTGGAGGGGAATAGGAGTGAGTGGGATTTTTTGCCTGTTGGGACCTCAAGGGTGGCTGTCACCAGCCCGGAGCAAAGCAGCAACAAACTGGAATAAGCTTGAGTCACGGAGAGACAGAGCCCATGCTTGTTCTGCCCAGCTCCCACCTCACTGCATTTCGGCACACCTCCCAGTCCTGCACATCCCCTCCTGGGTGGCTGGCAGGGGAAGCTGAGGCTGCCTTGCTCCTCAAATTTGCCTTGCCCCTTCTCTTCCATAACTAAGTGAAATGTAATGAAACTTGTGACCCTGTAGTTGCTAACGTTACTGCAGGCTTTGTTCTACAGTGATCTTGCATCCAATAAATAATATGAGGAGAGGTGATTAACATGAATTTTATACTGTTATCGGCTTCTTTAATGAATGACTGAAATTCTGCTACGGAGAAAGGTTAGGAAAACAGGCTTCTGCTCAGCATTACCTATCACTCTGTAATTCACCATTCTAACAAGAAAGGCAGAGCTTTCCCATTAAAAACACATTGATAATTCTGTAATTTCACATAGGAGACAAATGGGAATAAAATATTGACACAAGCAAAAAATACAGAAAACAGAGTTTGAGAGCAATTATTCCTGAGAAGGAGTTGGAAGAAGAAACTCCAGAAGGGAAATTCTTTTCAGACAGTACTCCCCTGAACCATGCTCTTCCTCAGATTTTCCCAAATTAGGTACAAACAGGAAAATGCTGTCATTTTGGAGGTGATGCTGATAACTTTAATAAATCATCTCTTTACGGCTGAAGGCACAACTGTTATGTTCCTTGTACAGCAAATAGCAGTTAGCTTTTGACCAAGTGTTGTCAGAGAACATCAAACCATCTGCCTGCCTTCACCATGCCTAGTTAACTTGAAACAGATATCCCAACAGTTATTAATAACGTCTAATGAATGTCCTTCAGTTAATTTTGTCGTATCTGTCAAAAGGGAAGATGATCAGAATAAATTTATAATGTATATATTTGTAAGAAACATTCTGTGCATATGTGTGTGAGCGTGTCTGGGTGCGTGTGTGCATACCTAACACAGATTATGCATTTTGGCATACATGTAAGCCCAGGAAGAGAAAAAAGGAAACTGAAAAAGATGTAATTTACTTTTGTTTGCAATGGTATTTACTTAACTGTTAGCTAATTTATGGACATAATTCAATAAGCATGTTAAAAAAAAGTAAAATCAATGCCTGCATTTTGTGCCCGAATAAAGAAAAAGTCAGTGACAAATAATCACACGCTGATTTGCAGGAAAAAACACCAAAAACAAACAAACAAGAAACAACATGAAAACCAGACCAAACTGGAATGATCCAGATCAGTGTTTTCCCTTCGAATGAAAACCAAAAATTTAGCAGAGAGCATTATGCTGTGCTATAATTAATATGAGACCAAGCAAAGCCAATATTGCACTTGTTTCAGTATTGGATTGCTTTTTATGAAGCATGATTAAAAGGTTCCTTCTAATGCACGACTCTCTTCACTCCAAATGATTGTCTAAGATCGGTAAAACGATCTCCACCAATGCTTGTATCACTTTTTATCTGTTTTGAGTATTTCTGGCAAATGACATTTTGTTTGCAACACCCAGCGTACTGTGAGAGAAACAAGAAGTAGGAGAAAGCTTTAATTCTACCTTATCTCAAATCCTGTGGGTGTAAATTGTATGGTAAATGAGTCAAATATGGCTGTGACTTGGCAAATGCAGAAACATCTTTCAAATTGCAGAAGCAAGCATGGTAGTTTATCTTTTTTTTTTTTCTTTTTCTTTTTTTTTCGTTATCTATAGACAATGTTCACAAATAATTGCCCTAATTTACCTTAGTTGAAGGTACAACTAATGCACCTTACTGTAGCAGGAGGCACAGATACTTTTTCTGGCTGTAATTATTTGTAAAAGGACAAAACTTCATAAACCATCATTTGCACAGATCAGAGCAGCCTGGATTGTCAAAATCACCTAAATTCAAAAAAAGAAAAAAAAAAAGAAGAAAGTCTTACTACAGAAGTTCTGCTAGGAAGAATGACTATTTTTACTGTATTAGACAGCATTTGTTTAGGCTTCCATCCTCATCAGTCTGACTACTGATGCATGTAAGCTGCTACACATTGCTTTAGTCTTTTCAGGCTCAAAGAAACTTGGTTAGAAGGTAAGATTAAATCTACAGAATAGCTTCAGTCCTGAAACTCCGAGGCCTATTCTGCAAGACACATGGGCTTAAATAGCAACAAGGGAGATTAAAGTTAGATGTTATGAAAACATTTCTAGCAGCAAGATTTGGAACTGACTTTTTACGGGGGAGGAATCATCAACAACAGAGGTTTTCAAGATATCAGACAGACTTCTGCTAGGGATGACTGAGGCATCGCTGCTCTTGTCTCAGGATGGACAGATGTACAAAAGAACTTGGGATTTCTTCCAGCCCAATTTTCTCCAATTCTTTTGCGTTAAAGCAGCACCACATCAACAGGAAAAAATCACACAGAAGACTGATAAACATTAAGGGGAAACATCTCACAGGAGTTCATTATGCACCTCACTAACCACTTTAATTATGCATTAATTTATTATTGATGAAAAAATCAGTACTATATCTCAGCATCTTTTCTGACAGAGAGGGCTATATAAAATGCCTCCAAGCCTAAAATAAATGGTAATACGAGCGTTTTTTTTTTTTTTTTTCCTCAGCAAAGATAAAGCATCTCATCATTATCAATTAAAGAACTAGGGAAGTCTTTGAAAAGAGGACTTGTTTGCTTAAAGTACGTGAAGGTCATATTCACCCTGTAATACTTGATGAAGAGTAGTCATTTGTTATTTTTAAGCAGGCTGTCATTTAGCCATTATGAAGATGAATAACATTTGTTATTACCTAATAATCCTCCTGTTGATTACGGAGAAAAGACACTTGCAGACACCTTATGTGCCTTGCTTAGGTTTAGCAGATTATTAATGTATTCTGATTAAACTTTGTAAACAAAAAATTACGATCCCAGTTCTCTGGATATAGTGACTGACATGTAATGCAAGATACAAGAACATGTCCAATCCCTTGCATTTTGTTCTGCCTATGTTATTGGCCTAATACTCGTGTAACATAGTAAAAACAAAGTTCATTTTTTAATATCAAACAGATTGTCAATGGATCATATGCTGCTCTATTAAGGTTAGTGTTTGGATGCTTGCCTTCCCGAAGAGAGTTAATGAAGCTATAAGTTACCTGTGTGGCTTCATTTGGAGTCAGGCCTAATTATCTGGATCATGGCCACATTTTGGAAAGTCCGAGCCTCATTTCCAAAGCAGATGGAGTCACTCAGGAATGACTTCATTTGTATTAATTTGTTACACTGTCTTCTGCTATTCATCTCAGGGAATGTTGCTGCCTTTGCAGTCTAGCAGGAACAGAATTTAAAAGTTTCGATTTGGGAATTTTTATTTTATTTCTTAAAATAAATCCATTATCTTCACAATTATCAGTGGTGAAGCGCAAAAGTGATTAAGCAGGGTCCAACCCATGGCCATCAGATGCTGCATAGTGGTTATTATGTCAGCAGAGGTTTACGAGGCTTTCACTTCTAGGAACAAGTGAAGTGATGAAAACAGTGACCCAACAGCTTTATCAGGACAACTTACGGAGCAATTCTGACTGGGCTTCATAAGTGGAAGGTTTTTGATGTCAACTGTACCACAGCAAGAAAATCAAAAGAAAAAAAAAAAGAAAAAAAACGAGAAATGGTGAAGAGCTTAGGAAGAAGGGTAGTTTTACTGACACTTTAATGTATTTGTTAGAGAAAGGTTAAATTATTCCAGTAGGGAAATTATACCAGGATTTCTGATTTGATACAGTTGTTTATGCACTGAGCAGTGGAATTACATGAAATAGAGATTGGATGACTCCAAAGTCATTGCACTGCATTGCTAAGGTTAGGAGCATAATGCAGACTAAAGCCAGGGGAGTTTAAAGGTGCCTGTGGTACAATTACTGTGCTGTATCATAGCTGACATAGCCTGGCCTGTCCCCCTATTAAATGAGGGCAACACTCAGCACCGTTAATCCTTGAAATACTTTGCCAATAAGCATTACTATTACCATTTTGTACAATTTGTAAAGAGCAAAATGAGCAAGGACAAATGAAAGCAGAGTATCACATGGAAAAATAGAGAGACTCTTTTTGTATCATATCACCACATCTTTATCACAGCACCTCTGTCTAATCAAATTATTATCCGCCAATTATTTTCTGCAGTGAGCATAAGTGCTAGTCTACTTTCCTTAAGCTTAAAAAGTGGACAAGTATATTAATATGCGGTAAATTGCAGGCAAATAGTTCATTTTGGTTTTCTCTCGCTCTGGCATTGTGGCAGCAACTTTTACTGATTAGGTGTGATTGAGGACCCGGGGTACCTGTGATGCTCTCAGGTGACAACAGGCTGCTCAGGAGCCACCTGAGTGATTCCCACCCAGTGCTCTGCGAGATGCCGCAGGGCTACTTCAGTGGCTGAGCGGAGTAGTGAAGGAGGAACTGAACCAAGCAAAAGGAAATATTCAAAGCTTCCAAGTTTGTCACTTCCAGGCTCTTTTGAAGTCCTGGGGGCAGGGAGAGGGAGGGCAGGACTGAGGCTGCCCTAAGTATGCTCCCTTGCATGATACCTGGGGAAAGGAAAGGCAGGAGCAGAGGAAGAACATCCTCTTCATTGTGAGGAATGCTGATAGAAAGAAAAGATAAAGTTTCTCACAGGAGGCTAACAATTTCACTGATAAAATGTACATGCTGACTATGACACAGTAATATGAAGCAAAGGAGGCCTGAGGGTAGGATCCAAAATGATGGAGTCATGTGGGGTGGGAAGAGGAAAGAGGAAAGAGGCACTTGCAGGGAAATTGAGCCCCAAAGTTGTTGCAGGCTCATTTATGTCTCCAGGAAAGGTCAGTTGTCATTTCTACTCCCTTATATCATAAACATCCTGTGCCTATTGGCACCAAGTACCTCCTGCAGGTTTTTAATCACACAGAAACAGAGTTACAAGCCTCCAGCTCTTTGTGTTTGCACATCAATAATATTATTCATGTCTCCTGACTATCAAGGCAAAAAGCAGAGGGCATTCCTTTGGTCTGGCATATTCTTTCCAAAATGAAATATTAAAGCTTTGATTTACATAGGAAGAAAAAATCAGCCATATGTCTTTTCCTGTTTCTGACATGATTAATTATACACACACACTTCAAATTGTTGACTATTGCAAGTACAAGGAATAAGACATTTCAAAGTGTTCAGAAGTACCCTAGTATGTCGAAGAACAGAAAAAAAACTTTCTGGCCTGAACAGTAGCCAGGCCAAACAGTAGAAAATGCTAATGCATGTTAATCAGTTATTTTCCATGTCTGTAGGAATAAAGGCCAGATTCCTCAGCTGAAGTCAACAAGCATTAGACATGTTTTTTAAACTCTGATTTAAAGACATGGAAGTAGTGAAAGAAACAAAGGAAATGTTAGGTGATTAAATGGGGAATAGATTACTGTAAGAATAAGGTCATGTATCCTGAAGGCTGCTAAAAATACCAAACCTGTAGCAGTAAACACTGTTCTGAAATATTTCTGGACTGTCCATCAAAATGAGTATGGATGGATTTTGATAGAAAAAAAACAAGAGATTAAATTATGGTAAGCTCCACTTTGAGTGCTTGAATGAGGCTGACCCAGTACAAGAAGATAGGTATGACCTTCTCCAAAGAAACTAAGCCTACCTTTCTAAAGTACTGGAATTTATTTTGTGTTCTGTTGGGTCACTTTCTTAGTGTTCTTTTTTATTTTATAAATTGATATGTTGAAGTCTCAGGCACTTCCCAAAGGACAACAACTTCATTTTACTGAGTACTATACGACTTAGGACACTACATAGCCACTACTTATTTATAGGCTGAGGCCTTAATCCTGCAAAGGATTTAGAGAAGTATTTCTGTCATGTGAGTGGATGCACTGGCCAAGGGACTGATGCCTAAATAAACATAAGATAATATCTGAAAAGAGTTTAGAGTATACTTGTTTCTAGAATCAATGGGAAAAAATAGTAACAGTAATATGAAGACATAAGTTTAATCAAGTTTTAGTGAAATTAATAAAATAAGCATCTTGAACTCTTTTATGTTGCTTTTCTTTTTAATTGGGTCACAACAACAGATTCTTAGTGGGAGAAACAAGATAGAGGAATTAGAAAACTTCTATTTTTAAATGTGTCAGAACTTATTTTCAATACTGGGCTGATTTTTTATGATTTTTATGTAGCCAGATATGTGAAATGTAATTTTGCATTTTAGAGTTCCTTAACAACTGTGAACCAGTACCTGAACTGGAACTTCAAAGTTGTTTGCACTTAAATTACCTCATGTAGAGCCTGTCAATACAATGACAAAGTTTGCTTTGCCATGAAAAGGTTTGTTGACTCATTTCCAATTTTTCAGAGCCAAAATATATGTGAATGAGAGAGTGAATTTAAAGTAATATCTGTTTCAACATTTTCTTAGTAATACATTCTAGTTGTTGGTTCAAAATGTCAAGTTAAACTTTAAGATAATTTATGTTAAAGGGCAGCCAAACATAAAAAGAGCTTCAAAATAGTCAAAACCAACCCAAACATGTCACATCAAAAGAAATAATTTTAATTCAGCTTTTAAAATGTTTATTAGAATTATTAGTTATAGACGTATTTTTTTTTCTTTTTTTAATGTTTTGTATAGAGGCATGAAAGGAAGCATTTCCTCAAAGCAGAACTGCCTCACTCAATTCAACCTGCAGGAGACACTCATTCTGCCACTGGGCCAAGTGGGTTTCTGTTTCATGTGAACATGAAGTAGTTCAATATTTTTTCTTTTCCAAATGAATAATGGGGAACAGTTATTGAGGGGTGTGAAAGCAGATTTTATTAGCTAACACTTTTTATTTGGAGGCAAAAATCATCTAATCTGCACCTAGATGTTAGGAGTTCCTTGTAATAGATTTTCTCCAAACCTCTTAAAGCAGAATTGAGGAACGTGGATCAAGTGACAGGAGAGTGGGAGTAAAATCTCTCATAAACGTGACCTCTGGTGTCAAGGAAGACTGAGGATGGCAGTATTTCAGCTATCATATTATACTGTAATATGGAACTCCTCATATTGCTACATTGGTTGTGTATTGATTTTAAAGGAAGATTGCTTATTAAAGTTATGAAGTTCAGCAGAGATTGGGCTGGCTCTCTTTTGGCTGGTAAGGGAATCTGGAGAACTTTTTTTGGACTTTCCTTATTTTTTTTTTTTGTCTTGGTCACATAACACTTTGGAAAAAAAAAATAAACAAACAAACAAACAAAAAACGGTACTTGACTAATTTTATATTTCCAGTACCCAGTACAGACATAACCTGCATTTAGGACTTGCTACCCAGCTTATGTTATGCTCATGCTTATGCTACCCAGTCCCTGCACAGATTACTCTGCCCCTCAGAGCATGAGCACATAAACAGTTATTTGAAGTTTGTCACAACTGAAGGAGTTAGATGAAAGGGGTAAGAAGAGAGGCAGTGGCATGAACTTCCTAAAGCAAATATGCTGATGCTGAACTAGAAACTCCCTCATTTGCTGCAGCAAGACTTTGGGCAGTCCCCCTCCCGCTGGCGGTACTTCCAGCTGCCCTTCTGCACCCAGCCCAGTTTCTGCCAGGGAGGATCTCCACCTCTTTCTGTAGCAAATGCCAGATCAGCTGTTGGTGCATGGAGATGCTCTGAGTGGGCAATGATTTCCTGCAGGGGCTGGGTGGGAACAATGACCTTATTATTTTTTTTTTCCTTTCCAAATCAGTTACTGGTTGCACTCAAAAGGCAAAATTAACATCTGTACTCCCATCATCACAAGTAATTTTAGCGCATGAATTGCATCAATATTCAGACAGAAGGTAAATTTACACAGGCGCAGATCAGTCGTGTGTGTGCATGGCAAAAGTGAGATACTTCCATCTGGAAGGCACATATCCATCTAAGTATGGTGTTGAGTCCAACCCTACTGAGCAGACTGAGGTCTAGTGTCTCATTAGCACAGTTACATGCATTTTTAACTGACTTGGAGAACAGCTGGGTATTTCTCCCAGCTCTTAGGTGTCTGAATTACTTTTGAAAATATGTTCTTAGTTCTTATATGCTTTTGAAAACTGAACCCATTATGCTCATTGTGCATACTGAAAATGGACAGAAAAAAAAGAAAATATGCGAAGTTAAAATCTGTGTGTTCCAAGTAAAATCTGTGTTGCCCTATTTGGGGTTTGTATCTCAGTTGTGTACAAAAATCTCTGAAACAGCAGAGAATCAGCTGTATCTAAGTTTTTGGTGTGCTGCTTTTATATACATGAATTCTTGGAGATCTGTTTCTGAAGTGCACGGGTAACATCACGATTTTTGGACACTTACTGAGGTGACTAGTTACTTTACTGTCACGTTTGTAGAAAAACAGTATAGCTCAGACACTTTAATTTTTACTTGTCATCTGTTCACCTCAAAATTTAGAGGGGGAAAATACAGATTGGGAAAAAAGACCTATAATTTTAGAAAAAAAAGAAAGGAAAAAGAAATTGGTTCCCCTAATTTTGTCTGAAATTAGCATTCCATAAAAAAACAAGACAGAGAATATGTGTTAAATAGCCTTTTAGCTGGTGGGTTGGTTTCTGTTTTGCTTTGTTTTGTTTGGAATTGGAGCTCTTTCTTTAATGTTGTTTCACCAAGGGGTGATACAGGCAAAAAAAAACCAAACCCAAACACATTAAATTCAAGGAACATTGCCTGAATGATATAGATACATAGATGTACACAGTTCATATGCATTATTACAGCAGAAGCTGTAGGAGAATCTGGTGCTGTATTATATGGCAAGGTCCTTCCAAATAACTAGGAAACAACATAAAAAGCACTTCATTCATACTTATTTGGCAGTCCTTTGTTCATCTTTCTTCATGCTACTTTCACACACAAAGCTACTTGGGCATTCATGATGAATGGGGACTAAACTGATTTTGTACAGCACCTTTTCAGGCATATCCTAATTGCTTAAAGATGCAGAGTAGCATTGCGATAGAAGTGCCAAGTGTTGTATTTACTGTGGGAGCACTCCGTAAATACATGGTAGTTTGTCAGCACATCACTATACGGCTCTTTCTTGAAACTGTTTACATGATTATTTGTTATGCTCTGTTTTTATCAGGGCACAGTACAATTGTTTGCACAATTCTACGTAACCTATAAGAAGTCAAGAAATAGCAAAAAGAAAAAAAATACCCAGCTAGTCTAAAATGGCAAGAAATATAGCTACCAGACCGGATTAAATCTCTCTCATCCAGTCTCTGGCCTCGGAGAGCATCCTGTACTAGGTGCTTCAGGAGAAGGTACATGACAGTTGTGGCTTAACATGCTCACAGCTCAGCTTGCTTCCTACCTACCTGTGTTAGCTTGAAGTTGGCACATGCCCTGAAGCATGAGATTGTATTTCCCTAATTTAATGTTATCCTACCTAATATTGGATTATCAGTTTTTAAAACCTCAGGGGAAATTTTGGCTTTCAGAACTCTACTGCAAATACTTGACTTGGTTCAGCAAACATTAGGCACCGCAGAGAGTAAATGGTGTTTGGGTTTCTGACAGGTGAACTCTGGTGAACAGAGCTGCAGTGGCTTGCTGGGTTATTACCCAGACTCTGCTAGGGGCTCCTGCCCTACAGCTGCATCGGATGTGTACTGGGGTGTCACCTGCATCCCTTCACCGGATGCTCTCTCAGCACAAACTTTACTAACAAAATCCTAGTCTTCTGAGCTATTAGGTTAGACTGTGATGTGAAGCCTTCTGCAGATTCCTTTACCAGGTGTGTAACGTGTCATGGGAGGAGGGTGAGAGCTTGGAGGGTAACATCTCATGCTACATCCTGGAGCCCACCTGTAGGAACTCTTCAGCTTCTCTAGCTCGGCATGCTTAACAAGGAAGATACCAAACCCAAAGTTGAATTTCAGATAATCATTAAAGTTTGCAAGTCACAACATCAAAGCAAAAGACTGGCAAATTTGGCCACTGTATTTCCTGTATGGCATAGAAGTGCAGGGAGCAGCTGTGCATACGGATGCGCGGTGTCAAGATACAGTAAGACTGGGACAGAAATAGCCATGAAATATCATTCCCTGCTCACCCAACAGCCAGTGGTCTCTCCACCATCTCTCATTTTCACAGCCCGGTTTTTGGTCCCCATGTTGCCTGACCCAGTTGTATCTCCTGCATGTGCAAGCTTCTGATCCTTGTTGCTCTTTTTTTTTCTTTTTTTTTTTCTTTTATCAAGAAAATCTAGGGCTTACATAGATCACTAAATATTACTTTCACCTTATTAGATAGGTACTCCAATCTTTCTGTATTTTACACAATTTAGCCTCTATTCATGGCACATCAGTACTGGTAATTCCCTCGACAGAGATCCACATGCAGTGTTTTGGGTGTTTTCTATCCATGGTCTATAATGGAGTTTTCTCCATCTGGCTATTGCACACAGACTGTCTGCCAAGCAGGTTTCCACCACCTGAAAGCCATATTGACTTTATTGCAAACAAAATCTCTTGGATATAATGCTTTCCATCAACTAGAGGCAGGCTTTTCTGGAAGAGGAAAGTGAATTTTGAGACCGTATCCTGTTGGAGCTACAGGCATCAATTTGCCAAGCCATCCCGTAGCACAACTGTGATGGTTATGCTGCCTGTGGTTACTTCCTCTGACACGTACATTTTACTAGTTGTTTCCTTGCTTCAGGATTAAGGAATTCTTCAATGTGGGAAGTAAAACAGGTGGCCTTGGAGAACACAATATCTATTAGTCTCTCTTTTATATTGCTCAGAAGTATGTTAGACACACTGCAGGAAGCACATGCAAGATTTGCCCTTCCTTGGGTAACTTACAACTTCACTGAAGAGCAGAACAAATAAATACGGGTGAAGGAAGAGGTGGAATACAAGAGGAAGGATACAGTCTAGATAAAGAGAGATAAATATTTCATAACTGTAGGCTAGAACTTTTCCTGCTATCAGCTGGTGGAGATTTATAGATAAGATCATGAAAACATAGGAAATATCTTACTGGTCAGATCAATGGTCCATTTAGCCCCGGATTCTGTTCCAGCCAAGGGAATACACGGTGCTATTTAGAGAAAGGACATAAGCTTGGCCACTCTCTGCTGTCTATATAAAACCACAGGGGACAACAGTGTGCCTCCAGTCTGACCTACATGACATAAAACTAGAGAGCTTCACTGAATTAATTTCTCTTTGAACTAGAAGAAGACATCATGCACCTCAGTGACACTCTGCCACTTAACACCAGTTGTGGATTTTCTCAGAGATTTTTGTGGCTTTGTTTTCCTGTTGTTTAATGTGTTTGAAATGTTAATATGCTCTTTTTTTTTTTTTTAATAAGTCATCATCACCAGCATCAGCACTATTTTTTCTTTGCTAGCTCTCACAACCAAACGGTTCAAAGAAGAGAAAGAGCTACGATAACGCTCCATGTGTCAAATGACAGAGGCTCCTTAGTAGCAAAAGTTGGGGGAGAGGGAAATGCACACCCTTCCCTAGTCTGGAATATTTTATGTTTACAACCCAGTGTCCGTCCCACTCCTAGCCCAGTGGGTTAAAGTCAGTCTTACTTATCATTTTGGAGGAGGGATGCTTCACCCATGCTTCTGTGTGCCCAGTTTTTATATAATGTATATTTCAATTTTTTGAATCTGTGAGTATGTCTGTGCCTGTGTGTATACATCCATCCATATATATATATTATATATTAATAAGTGTTTTATGCCAACAGATACTTAAATACACGGTGGTTCACCAACAAAAGCACATAATGTTACATCTTAAGGGGAGCTTTCTGCTTCTACTAACCCCACAGAAAAGGGCTATGCATTTCTTGAACAACCCTGAAAACTGCATGCCAGTAATGTAACCAGTTTGATGTAACCTGGCTTAGTGCTGCTGAGGTAAATGAAGCCTGCTGAATAATGGCAGCTGGGGCACCGCAGACATAGCAAATGAAGTGTTACACACAAATGCACAGTGCACAGAAGCACTGCAATCCCTGTACAAAAGGGTAATAAGCATCTGCAAGGGTTTTCTGCAGATATTTGTGATTACCTCGTGGAAACTCTTCACCCCGCAGTTTGCTGAACTTCTCTTAAGTTTTCTCTCTTTCTTTTCTCATTCCATACTGAACACGGTTACTGGACAGAAAGAAGGCCATTTTCAAAAAAACTCCTCATCAAACTGTAAAGCAAGTGAAAGGTAATGTAACCTTTGCTCTCTTGGCAACTTGCTTAAACAGCTACATAGCATAAACATCTCAGGAAATATTATTTTGTCCTCAAGAAAGTAAATCACGCAGCATGAGAAACAGCTATAATATTTCAGCTCTGTCATGATTTACTAGATGCAAACTCGAAGTATTTATAGTTTCCTTGATGGGTTTACATTTCTTTTCTTGATGCTAGGGGAAAAGCTTACTGTAAATAATATAAACTGCTCAGATATATCCAAACACGATTGCTCAGAATTTCCAACATTCTTTGCATCCTGCAAAGATGCTTTGATTTACACTTTGACATGAAGGGATATATTTCCAAATTGTGCAGTATGTTAGGTTCACTGTTGTTAGATTTTTAATTTGCATATTTTCAACATGTTTACTGTAAAAATGTCTACGTATTTATTTATTTTGAATATGGAAGTATGGAAGTGCTTAGAGGCCATGCAACGCATAAAGCTATCACGTTATTATTTGTACACAAAACTGTCAGTGTTTCCTGCCTATGTAGAAACCACTGGCATGCTAAGCTTTGAGCAGATACTTAAGTAAGTTCCTAACGGAATATCAGGGCCCTTCTCAGCAAGGCCACGACAGAGGTGGGGAGAGGGGCTGCTGCACGGAGCACCCCACGGATGCCCCCGAGCACTGAGAACAGCTGCGCTCCTCCCTCAGCCACACAGAGCATCTCAAAGCCCACAGCAGCAGCCAGCCAATGAAAGCTAAGATTCAAGTGCCAAAGTGCCTTTCTATGTCTCGGGCAACCCCGACTTTTTCCTTTCTTTTCTAGACAGTTTACTTAGAAATGTGTGTATATGGAGTAGCTCTACATTTTTTTTTTTGGTGTTATTTTGTAAGGCAGCAACACTTGCATGAAGCCCAGCTATTAATCTTGCAGTTCATGTCATCCCTGTATTTATAGTTGCTGAATCTGGAACATTTCATCATTCCGATTTTAGCCGTCTGTTCAAAACAAAATAGATGTCGAGGGCTTTGGCTCAGGGTTTACATAATCTCTGCTAACTGTGGAAAAACTGCTCTGACTTCCGGGTTTGCATCTTTGCAGCTGTCTCCCTCGCAGGGAGGGTATACCCAATTATTAGCTCGCGCCTGTTGCAAGGCTGCAATGTATCATCTGGGTTGCAGTGCCATGGTCCCTTGGAGCTCAGCATTACATGTCGAGTCCTTGTGGAAACCCATTAATAACCAGGAGGGCTTAGTTACAAGCCAGGCTGAGGCGTTTTAACTCCGTTTTTCCCATGCAGTGGCTGTGGAGACATTCCAGTCACGCGATGCATCTACGAAGAGCGAGGCTGTAAAGAGCAGTTGGGCTCCAGGCTCCAAACACAAATGCTGCAATCTGTTGCTCACTGGTAGGTCTGCGCATGGGTGGCATCCGCAGGCACGGCCCCACTGCATGCAGCAGTGTGACAGGAGATGAGAAGGAGACCACGAGAACAAGCTGTTGGTTCCTGCGGTCCACCTGGACCAAAAGAGGGTTTCTCAGCAGAAGCTGCTGGCAGTGCAGTGGGAAACCAATGCTGGAGCTGGTCCTGCTTTTAAACTGATGGTTATTTGTGGCCAAATGTCTTCTCTGTTGACCAGAGCACAATAAAACTTCTCTAATGAGAATATATTAACGCTAGCAAATTCCCATCTAGTCAGTCATGCTCATAAATTGGCCATTAGCTTTTTATTTAGATTTTTTTTTTTAATAAATAAAATGAAATATCCCTGTGTAAAACTCAGGGCATGGACAAGCAAGACATTTTAATAGGTGTGCTGATGGTCTTACTGCAAGTCTCCTGGCATACCAACCCTAAAGCCTTTCCTCGCAACTCAGTTATTTCCATTCACTCCATCTGCGGGGAGAGGCAAGAGAAATAGGCGAGCTTAAGCACATTTGGAAAATCAGCAGTTTTGAGCTCTGTCAGCTCAGGGTTGGGGGAGTGAATCTCCGAAGACGCACTGCAGATAATGCCCTCCCCCGTCTGTCCCAGCTCTCTGTTTAAACCTTGGGCCATCAGATACGGCAGCTCTGATGCCGTCCAACAGCGGCAGAGAAAAGCCAAGAGAGGGAAGGTCTCTGAGATGTCCGAGGCTCAGGCAGGCTGGAGCTGTATATGCATTTATTTGCTGCATGGAAGGCTGCTCAGCCCAGAAACAAAATGGAAGGCAAAGCAAGATCCCCATCTCATGACAGCTTTATTACTTTTCTCCCCCGGAGGCATTACAACACTTATTGCAGCATTTTTGGGAGACTTTGAAGTTCCTTTACTTCTAATTGCAGAACTCATGTCATTTGGGGAATTTGAAAATAACCTCTTTTCATCTTTTCCAACAGTCAAATGTTACATGCTAACGTTTTATTCCGCACATTAAGAATTCACAGATACAGAAATGACTGGCATTTCGTTCCGCATCTTGTCTCGATTTTCTCAGCTTACAAATGCCTATTCTAACCCAGTGCCGTCACCCTGCCAGCGGAGGTGCGTTCCCAAAGTGCCCTTCGGAGTCAAACCTCACATGCCGTAGCCTCTCAGCCCCCAGACATGCCCCTGCTTCTGGACCCGTTCCTCCTGACCTCGGCGCCTGTGTGTGGTCCCCATGCCAGGCTCCTGTGGGAACAGACACAGAGGAGCTCAGGGAAAATGCCTGCTGCCGCCATCCCCATGCCGGGTTTGCCACCGTACAAAGCACGGACCAGATTGTGATGACATCCCTGAGGCAGGGACTCTGCCTTCAGCTGAGTTGGGGCTGTAACAGAGCAAAACGTGGCTATCAGTGGAATGTAAATGATAGAAGGAATAACAAATCACAAAAGCAAGCCCTCTAATGAAAAAATAAATAATCTAGATAGAATGTCTTGGAGTGTCTAAGCCTGATTTATTAGCAATTCTGGCTGACCGTTATTGTTATTAGGTGAGCAAGTTGCAGTGATTTTTCACCTGATGCTCTGCAAATTAACTGTGCTACTGGATGAATGCAGGAGATTTGTGTTTATTGTTTTATGAAATTATGCAGTAGGTAAAAATTCACTTGGAACATCAACATCATCACTTTGCAGCTTTATGACCGATAGCGCATCTGACATACAGTAGTACCGCTGCTCAGCACAGATTAACAACAACATCAGTATCACTGGTCATCTGGAGCAGTGAATAATAGCAACAGGAGCAGAGCCAAAGCTTATTTCAGGCTGGCACAGAAATGCACTCACCTGCAGGTTATTCTCATGTTTATTCCATGTGAAAGAGCAGAGGGAGACTTTAGCTTTTCTGACACATTGTGTGCTAATGTTTTCCAGGCCAAAATTCTGTGCCAAGTGCCCTAATTATGAACAAATTCCCTCACACCCATCCGCTTTGCAGTGACAGGGGTATCACTGTCTGTGTTTATTTGCCCTCCTCAAACTGGATGTAACTGTGACCCTGAGGAAAAAAATGTATTTGCATATGCAGAAGAAGCCAATGGCAATTTCTATTCTAGTTTAGCTATTATTGTAGTAAATGACATTACCGTAGAGTCCAAATATTTCTTTTGTGTCAGATTCCACTTACTAGTTTCTATTTCCTAGAGTCAATACAGAAATCAATCATGTCAAAAGAAAAATTCAATAAGAAAGTCCTTTATGCTATAAGCTTAATTATAGATATGTTTTCTTTTGTAAAAATAAAAGAAATCCAAATACCAGAGCCCTTTACAGATCATTCACCACTATGAGAAGCAGCTGTATTTATACATAAAAAAATTATGAGCAAACTTTTATTATTCCTTACATAAAAAAAAAAAGGGAAACGCCTGAAAACATTTTGCTCCTGACTAAATCACTGCAAGATTGCACATCTTAACTGTGCTGACAGAAAAGGAAAAGCATTGCAAATTAAGTGTGATACAGCAATACTTTAAAATCTCGATGTCCTTCCTGCAACACATTGATTCTGTCATTAAAGCCCACATACTGAAACCAGTTGAGAAAAATATTGGTAACTGAGCTGTCCCTGATGTCCTCAGATCTATAGAAAATATGTTTTCAGTCTTCATTATCTAGTTAATGAACTGGACTTCAGAATAATGTTTAATATGAATTCTGCAGGAACATACCGCAAGTGTTGGTGGCTCTTACACAAGGAGGGACGAGGTGCTCACCTTGAGCTGGATTCTAACATTTCATTATTCTTTATTATGAGCTTTTCTGTGTTTCTGAGTGAACTAAGTACATTATGAGCTATTACTGGCATGAAGCAGAGCATCAGAACCTAGCCCAGCAGGAGATACGTATTTTATGTGATGATAAAATGGTTTCCCTAGGAGAATTTAGATCTCAAAAAAACAACAAAACAAACAAACAAAAATAAGACACCGAAAACTAACAAAGCAACTAACAGCTAACAAAAGTAACCAAAAAACGCTGCAGCACAGTAGGCTGTATAAGAGCAGAAGGCTGAAAACAAAATTTTTTCAACAGATCTAGATTCAAATATCAGACATACATGTTTTAGAAGATTAGGTTATTATTTTCTTTTGCAAATATCAGGATGTTGCGATTTAATTTCATCTCAAGAACAACCCCTACGACGTGAATTCCTCTATACCCTCCTCCCCTTTCTTTGCAAGATTTCCCCCTCCTGTTAACAGGATTATCACGTTCACAATTTCCCCCTACCATTCCCAGAGCAGTAACCCAACACTAAATGGCTTCCTCCTTATAAAATCTAGGTAGTGTAACACAAGGATGGAATACGGGTTTGTAACTCCACTCCTTTGCATTGCCTGTTGTCGGATTTTATGTGGGATAGCTAGTTCAGCATGAACGCACACTTTCCCTGTTCACTGAAGACACAGTGCCAGATTTTAATATCTTAATTTTGAAACTGCACATGCCGCCTAGAAAAAGTAGGGAATGAGCTCTGCGCCTCCGGTGCGCAGATCTGTGCTAGGGGTAGTAAGTTAGATTCAGCAGAACAGGCTCTGAAAATTACAGCTTGTTCCCAGACCAGTGCTTAATTTTCCCCTCCAGCAAGCTCTGTCAGTGATGCTCAGCCGTGCTTCAGGGCCTGCCTCTTCCCTGCTCTGCTTGCTGAGGTGCCCACCCCACCTTGCCCCGAGGTACCAGCTGCTGCTCAGCCTGCAGCACTGCCCTGCCCCTGATGGAGACACATGCAGCCCAGATTTATTCAGTTAATCCCGCCGGTGAGAGCAGAAGCAGAAGGAAGGCAAATGCAGCAGCCCTTAGTAGTCTTTCTTCTTCTCTATGATGCCGCTGTCAGTAAGGAACAGAGCAAAACCCAATGATTTTTCTTAACGGGAACTGGAGGAACTCAATACCTAATTAATTTCTGCCCTTCAGTTCCTGAAACTGCTAACAATGCTGGATGCAACATAACCAGAGTTGTTACTATGATTTTTTTTTTTTTTCAGTGTCTCTGGTCTCCTACGCTTATACACCTTTCTTATATCCCCTTTTTATACCCATGGTTTTCCCATTTGTACCTTTCTTATTAACCTCCAGATACTTCCCACCAAGCTTTATGTTGGCTAATCATCACTAAGACTTCATGCAGACTACGAAACTCTTAGCTGCATCTCTGCCCAGAGGCAGGTTAGCCACCACCATCAGAAGCACCCTTTGTAAATAAAGGCATAACAGCACATTCAAAAAGCCAAACTTGATGTGTCTCAGATCAAAAGATAAGACTGTATTCTTTGGGGTGTTTTCACCAGTGTTTTTTTCCCTCCTGCTTCCATCTTGGTACTGTATTGATACACAATGCACTATTTAAAATGACTATGCTGCATCTAAATACACTGCGTTTTCAGTTCAAAAGTGCTGGCAGTCATACAATTTTAGTAATTCACCTAGTGAACTCCACAGGGTTGTCTCTGAGGGGCTATTGAAAACCCATTAACTTCATCAATACCCTTCCAAGTCCTCTGCTGTGAGCTGGTGAGCTACAACTGTGTGTACTTGCCTCTATTGAAAAAAAACAACACCTTTTATTCTGACTTGGAAATGCAATAGTAAACTTTTTATTCCTTGACATAGGCAGGATCACTTTTCTTTCCACCAAAATAAGTGAAGTAACTTTGTCTGTGAGGCTTTGAGTGTGACTTAATTTTTAATACTTGAAGTGTACTAGATAGGATACTTAATTAATTTTTCAGATAAGCTATGCTGACTGGTTTTTCTAGATTATTAGAGAGGTGCTTGAAAAAAAAATTATGCACACATGCATACGTTGAAAGCAAGACTGAATTTTTGCATTTGCAAATTACTGAATAAGACAGTACCTTGACAGCCAATCTAAGGGCTCTGAAGAAAGTCTGATTTCATCAAAATCCAATACAGAAGCTTCCAGAAACTAAAATAAATAAATAAATAAATAAAGGACAGAGAGACAGAGAACTTTGTCTGATGGAAAAAGCAAATACTGCTCTTTCAAAAATGATGAACCACAAATGAAAAGAAAAATAATAAGGTGTAGAAGTAAACCCTTTGCTCAACAGCCTGTCTACCGACATTCACACAGCTCTGACAACACCTGCTGAAGCAAGGTGGAATGTGACAACAGCCTTGAACAGCACTACTAACACGTCACATACCTTTACTAACGATAATGCATGTGCAGAATACATCATTAATCTTCTTTTAAAGCCTCTTCAAGAGCAAATATAATGTGGCAAAGTATTTAAATGGAACCAGTGAATTATCACTTGTAGACGTTCAGTTAAGTGAGAAAGGGCTTGGTTATTAGCACCCTGGGCTACTCATTGCCCAGGCTGCAGCTGCTCCAGCCCCATGTAGGATAATGCCAGGCAGCAGGGAGGCTGCAACATGAGTCCTTCCTGCAGGACATTCCGACTCTTGGACAGTTTCCATCCTGAATGGCAATGAAAAGTCAACACAGAGAATAAAAAATGGAAGCGAGGAACCCTGCAAGTCTTTATTTATTTATTTATTTATTATTATTATTATTTTTTTTTTCATTTAAACATGTCAAAGTATTCTGCTTTTGCATGGAGTGACAACTAAAATCTGCTTTTCTGAATCCTCACAGAGCTTTTTGCAGGTATAATTTCTTAATCGCACAGTCCTGTCCTCTCACACATTTTGGTCCCTCTGGCATGACTACCTCTCCTAACGCTATGTTTTAGTCAGAGGTTTCACTGCTTCATTACAGTGGGGAAATGGAATAGAGCAGAGGGAAAAGCAGCTATTCAGTGCAGAGATGTACTGAATTTCAACTGAATGCATTAATTTGGCTTAATTATATGGTAACTGCAATATTTACAGCAACTCTTTGATTTACAAAGACTGTTCAGAGCCCTGTTTACCAGAAGGGTGATAGGGGTGAATCACCCTGCCGGAGACCATGGTCATACTTCTGAGCTCCTCTCAGAGCACAATGCATCCAAAATAAATCCTGTAGATATTCTTTCTTGGACTTCTGTCACTAGACTGTGTTATGGGTGTTTTTTTTCCTCCTTATATGCACCTGCCCCAGTGATGGTGTCCTACTGCAAGCTCTTCCACTACCCTCCTCCTGCCCCACATGTCCAGGTCCTCTCTGCCCAAACCAGCACACATCCCCCCAGGATACACATTATTCCGTCTTGGATGCTAACGTGGTGCCTCTCTGCCTCTCAGGAGCTGAGCTATTTCTTATGACTATGTCGAGAAGAAACAGACTGCTGATGTTTTGGCTGAATCATAAACTCTTAAAAAACATCAACACGTACCTTATGCTATTATGTATTTTTATAAAAATGCTCTGAAAAAAAGCAAGAGAAAAAATGTATAAAAAGGAGAGGGGTGAAAATCCAGTGAGGTGAAGTAGTTTGAGAGCTGGTTGTACATGCTTACAGAAGGGTAGAGAAGCCTGACAAGCTCGTTGTTGCCATTGTAGCAGCAGGAGGCTGAGCCGTGCAACCCCAGCTCCACCACAGTGACCCTTGATGCACAGCTGGTCCCTTCCTCGTTCGAGTGATCAAACTTCAGAGGGGATGGAGCCACCTCCTTCACAGCCACTCAAAATGTGCTGCTGTGGAAGCAACGAGGGAGCTGCAGTAAGTGCACAGGAGTGAGAACTTGGAGGCTGCCCGCCCTGGATGGCATGGGTATGGAAAAGAGTGGTGAAGGGAGAAGCAGGATAGAGGGGACCAGGGAGTGAATGAGGGGAAGAGCTGGCCAGAACTCAAAGGCCATAAAGAGCTTGAAATTTTCCAAACTTCTTTTTTTTTTTTTTTTTTTTTTTTTGAGGAAACGCTGGTGAAAGAGCTGAGCTGACATAAAAATATGTTTTGCAAGGAGCAGCACATTTCCCTTATTTCCAAATCACAGGAGTCCTTTTTTACTATTATGGAAATACTAATAAAGCCTATTATCACAACTCACATCATTCCTGTTACATCTTAACACAGTTTTATTTTGTTTAGCATAACTTTATTGATCTGTGCTTCATTGCGGGCAACATGGGCCTTACTCACCTTTTCAGTCATGGTAGAAAAGTTATTTATTTCTCAATTACTGCTCTTGTATGAATACTGAACTGGAGTTCCACATAATCGCACAGGGCAGGCACGTATGGCTATGTCTGTTCTAGTAAATTAAACATGCCCAGTATTGTTCCTAGGCACTGAATCCAGCTACATGACACGTCCCAGATTTATGCTACTAAATTCTCTTAATCTCTAAGAGGTAGTGACCACAAATTACCTATTGGGAATAGTGCCTGGTAAATCCCAACTCCCAGAACTTGGCTGGGAATTGTTTGGGAGGAGTGGATATGGATCAAAAAGCATGTATGGTGATATTGTCTAACAACTGAAGACTACAGATGATTGCTTTCCAGTGCTCAGAAATGTTCCTGGGCAGTATTTTAGTAATATAATTATGGGCTGTGATTAGTTATCTTCCACGTCAATGAAGCAGACTCTGATACTACTGAATCTTTGGACATTTACACAGATTGAAGTCTATTCAAAACAGGACAAGAATCTATTATATTCCTTGCATTCCTATCATGCCAGTTCCTTCACAACATGGTTCTTATTGTTGCTGTTCTAAAATAAGGACACGACTTAGTTTATTTAATGTGTAGATTAAAATAGCAATAGAAAGCCAAACCTCTCAATTTTGTTAGTAAATATATATATATAAGCAAGCTTACTGGACCCCACTGCACTGAGTGCTGTGCAAACATATACTATGAGACAGTCTCCTGGAGATTACACAGAGCTCTCACTTCAAATTGACAGAGACGCTGAAACAGCAGGGATAAGGGGCACGTGCAAATAAAATTAATGACTCGAGAAAGAGCAAACAGCAAGTTACCGGCAGATAGACATGACAAAGAGAATGACTTGAGGGTTATGGCAGATGTCAAGTTAAGGATGTGGCAATGGAGTCATTGCAAACCAGGCACTGGGCTGCTTTAGGAGGAGCTGTGGAAAACTCTTGTCCTCCTCTGCTCAGCAGTGGTGAAGCAGCTGTGGGATGCTGCATCAAGACCCAGGGCTCCCAGTTGGAAAAGGATGGGAAGAAACTGGAGAGGGTCCTGCAGAGAGCTACCATGATGGGCTGGGGCCATGGACATGTGCCCTGCAAGGAGAAGCAGAGGGAGCTGGAGTAAAGTCTGATGAAGATGGTAAGAAGTGAAATGGTAGGAGCCTGAGTGTACTTGAAGGGAAAGTGCAAAGGTGTCTGACCCAAAGTTCTGTCTGCATCAGCAGATGGTATAACAACCTAGAAAAAAATCCCTCTTCACCATGAGAGTAGTGTAGCACAGGAACAGGCTAGCTAGAGAGGCTGCTGAATCTCTGCCCCTGACGTCTGCAAGGCTTAGCTAGACAAAGCAATAACAAATGTCTGAGTGGAAGTGAGCTGGATTGACCTGGTGACCTGCAGACATGCTTTCCAGACAGCGCTACTGTTTCTGTGAGGAAGAAGCCAAGTGCCCCAATGCTGGGCATGAGCACCATCCAGAAGACAATCATGTCTCCCACAAGCTATGCAGGAGCTTCTACTATATTCCAGCTCAACGTATGATATTTTTGATAAACAAGGATTGCTATTACCATAATTACTTTCTCTTCTTTGTTTAATGTTCTGCCCTGGCAGACCAGCAGTGCTGTTTACATTTTGAAGAAGTATATTCTAGTTATTAGTAGAGATGATTTCTTTCATATGCTGGGAAGTAAGTTTACTTAATCTGCAGTCTAGATACTGAAGGTCATCATATATTTCAGCTATTTCTTCTTTCTAATAAGTGGTATGCAATTGCAGTTTTCATCTTTACAGGCTTTTTTTGCACTCCTATTATGAAATGTGAATATGACCTGAAGGAGACCCAAATTTTGCCTATGTGCACAGAAAATACTTGAATCTGCTGACAAATATATGTCAGTACTTTATGAGAACTTGGTACGCACTGATGGTAGGATATACTTGACAAGATTAATCAGAGACCAGCTCATGGAGATATTAGCCAGACTGCACAAGTATGAGTGAAAACCACTCAAACCCAAATTAACTTAATAGAAACACTGTTGCTAACACAGCACAGTCTACTAAAGATAAAATACAGTGACTGGTCCAAGAGGAGAGCATAGCTAAGCACTCAGTCCATTAACTCTGCAACTCTCACTCTGGTGGCACAGTGTGACAGGCAACAGTGGTTTGTATGTATAAAGCACCCATGGAACAGCATGGTCCACTACCAAAGCCACAGTCCTGTTTTGCTGAAGAGTTACGTACCTGGTGTAGAGTACCCAAAAAAGTGTGCTGGAAGTTGCTAGTTGTCCAGACTGGACAGGCACACCACAAAATTCAGCTTTGGCTTCTTTTCCTGATGCCTGCCGGGAGACTGAGTTCAGCCTGGTTGAATATTAGGGGAGCTGGTGGACTGTCTCAGCAGTAAGCATAATATCAGTTTAGAAAACTGATAAAAATACACACGTTCACCTTACTATACACCTTTTCCAGAAGTCATTTTGCATATAGACATTTGCACAGCAGAAGGGAAGCCCTGCCATTACCCCAATACAAACTCCTGGTCTGTAGACATCATCTTACCTCACTCTGCATACCAGCCTCTCTGACACAGCTATTCTAGAAAATCCTAACTTGCATTTCAAAATGGGATCAGATTTAGTCTCTTCTCCCATTTGAATCAATATTAAACTTAGGATTGATTGGAAGTTATTTTTCATATATGTGAAAAATGCTCTCATTTCCTCTCAAATCTGCTTCTTAATTAAAAAATAATAATTAAAAGAATTCTTTAAACTGAAGAATTCGCTATCCTTCAGCTTGTGGCCACTGAATAAAAGACTGAGTATCTGGGGAGTCTCAAAACCTAGTTTGAACTGATTATCGTGTTGTTGACACAGTCTTCACATTCCCCTTAGAATGTAAGGCAGAAAAAAAAAATAGACATTTCATAAAGAAACAAATTAGATAAACAACAAAAACATGCTAGTGGAAACTATTTTACCAGCCCTAAGACTTCCATTGACTTAAAAAAAGTGCAGTGATAAATCAACCCTGAGCAATTCTGTAAGAAGTGGAGAAAGGTTTTATTTCATCGGTGTTGCACAGACAGCATTTAGCATATTTGCTGCATTGTGCCTTATATGAGCTTATACTTTTTGTTTTTGGAAAACAATAATCTTGTTATTTCAAAAGTGTTTCCTAGCTTGGTTCCCCACAGAAACAGAGGTTATACATTCATTTACGTATGTGCACTGCATCCATCTCCCCAGTATTGCTCTGAAACCACTGGTCTGTCAAATCAAGTCAAAACCACTCTCAGAAATACTAAGCTCCTACAAGCTATATGAAAACAGGTGGCTGGGACAAGAACGATCCTATTAGCATCCCCACAGAGGGGAAGGTTGCAAGATAACTTCACCTTTTATTCAACGCTGGAATTCAGCAAGGCAGAAACATTTGATTGAAAAATGGCTCCCTCCATGGAAGAGACATCTTCAAGTGGCACCCAGGCCTTATTAGATGCTGCGGAATCTGACCATGAGATCTGACACCACGGGAAAAAGGCTCCACTTTGTTCAACAAGTTTCTTGTTAAGGGATGCATTTCTCCCTCAGGGTTGCTCTTTGTTTAACCTCTCACCGTACGTTCAGAAAGTGACACATGGAGCAATGCGACTGCAGCTGCGCATCAAACAGCATTTGGAAGAAAAATGACAACCAAATACTTAAAGCTCTACATAAAATTGGCTGTGGGGAGACAACTCTAAAGGGAAGAAGGCAGGCTTGGCGGAAAACATGCAGCTATTACACTGTAAAACACCCTTGGAGAGAGTGGTCATTACTGCATTGGGAAATAGGTTTGCCCTTGTGATGGCCAATGCATTGGTGGGCATGGGGCAGATCCTCTCAGAAACCTGCTCTCCCCTCACCCATGGCAGGAGCAACAGGAGTCCAAGCCATCGCCATTCCCCCACACTTCTTCTTGTGGAAGCAGCAGCTTAGCCCTAACTTCCTCCCCAGCTGCTTGCAGCCCTCGTAGCAGCAAAACTGGTCTTCCCCACACCCCTGAAAACCCTCGAGCCAGGTCAGGACACGGTACAATGGAGAAAACCCCATTTCAGAGGGGAAGTACTGGGAACAACAGGAGCTGTCTTCTCTTGACTGTGTACACTAGAACACTTGCCACTTTTAACCGCTCTGAAGTTGTGCTAGCTGCTGCAGCAGTGCTGAAACATGGGACCTGATCCTGTATCACCGACCTCAGATAAAGCTTTGCCACCACATTGGATGATGGCAGCTTAAAAGCATAAGCATTTAAGACATACTTTGCAAATTCAGATTGTAAATACGTAAACTCTGCGGACACTTATTTCTTGCATCTGTTGTAATATGAAGGCTTCGGTAGCTGAAAATATTACTGTTTATCTCTGTGACTAGGTTGTTTCAAGCATCATGGCCTGATATTCGTGCAAAAGTTGAGCAGAGGTATTTGCAGAACGTGGTCTGTTAAGTGAAGGAATCCTTTTCATTACACATAAAAGACCATTCTTATCCTAAAGATGTTACCGGTCCTCCTGGCACTCCAATTTTATGCACCGGTACCTTAGTGGAATCAGTCATCTCTCTGAAACTGGAACAAGCTGTACAAGTAAACCCCATGGGAGAAATATGCAGTATCGTAGCCTTGGGGAAAAAACTGCAGAGATGAACCAGACATACTTCTTCCAGTATAAGCTATCTGCAAAACAGGAATCCAAAAACCCAAAAAAGCAGGAATAAAACAACATCCTTTGAATCACCTCTCCAGGTGTGCACAGAAGAGGTCTCCTCATACGGTGAGAAGGGCTTTCTCTTGCCAAATACAAGTAGCCAGAGGATAAAGCTGGGGAGAGGAGCTGACCTGATTCCAGCTGTGAGGAGAAGCTGCAAAAGCTGCCTGAGCTGAAGCCTGAGGCACTGGGGGAGCTTCTCACCGTGCCAGTTGGCCTCTGGCTGCCCTGTGCCTCTACCTCTGTTCCCAGCCTCAGCCTTCCTTGCCCTCTGTGCACCAGGGCTGCAGAGATGCTCAGACGTGTTACAGGCTTTTTGCCTGAGAGCTGGACTTGCAGACGAGTACATTTCTATGCAAGAGGAACATGCTGATGTGTGTGAAAAAGTGAGTTTTCTCTCAAAAGAGAAGACTTCGGGGCTAGAAGTGAAAAGTTACGTTCTTACTTCTTCAGTGAAGGAATAAGTCTTTGGGGGAGGGGAGGATGCGAGGGTGGTAGCACGTGGAAAAGGGCTATTTTTTGACCAGCAGTATATTTGGAATAAGATCTTGAGTTTCAAACTCCAGTAACAGAGACATGTTTTAAATATAGGAAGACTGATTGTCTCTTCTAATTACAGTATGCACCAGAATCATTACAATATTAAAATCTGATTTATGAAGTGTAAAAATTGATAGAGTAAGGTGATCTGTTTTCCACTGAGTCTTACCTTTATGCTTAGCTGCGTATGAGATATGTGTAAGGTATATATTATCAAATAATGCATGTAAAACCAGTTACTATTGACAACTAATAACACATTTATTTAATGATCTCAAGCAAACTGTGCTAGCTAATGTTACATCAAATCAGTCATGAAATGCTGTAAGGACCACTTTTGTGGGATGTACTGGTATCATACTAAACCCCCTATTTAATGACTTAGCAGTTTCATTTTTTACAGGAAAAAAGCTGCTGGTGTCTACTTGCTGCAGAAGAGCAATTGAGATTTAGTTTCCTTTCCTGTATGAAATATAGGCTTTTACTTTTCTCAAAAAAAGTTATAATCTACAATATATAATTTTCTATCAGTTCATCTGCATCAGCATACAGACAGGACGTGGGTAGGCACTTAGTAGCTCATGATTAACACTCACGCAGCTACAAATTCTCATTTACTAATAAAAAGAGAGGAAAAGAAAAATACGTCCCCTGCTGTAACTTCAGTGAAACCAAATTTTATTATTAATTTAATAACGTAGCTTATTCATTCGTGCACACAGAGAATTACTGAATGCATGATGGCTGAGAGCTGTGAAGACGTTTACATTCATCTTCACGAGTGAGCGAAGTGATAACTCATAACTGGTATAGCCAAGAGTGAGTTATTAGATCACTCCTCACAGATAAAAGGTTAGAGCAGATTGCAGCCATCAGATCTTTTAATGTCTCTGTGTACATCCAACACTGAATATGAAAAGATATGCCATTTTTTTTGTTTCATGCTCCAACAAGCTGCTCTGCAACTTTTTCACAACTGCCCTTGGTTTTCCCTATATTTTCCGCTCACATCATGCTGACTTTGCCACTCAGAGTTTTGTCTTTGTGTCTCAACATCTGTATGAAGTAGTTATTCAGCTGAGTAGAAGATCAACAACTATTTTTTTTTCCCCAAGACAGATTAATAGCTTGATTTCTAGTGGCACTAAAGAGCACCCATCTATGGAAACTTCCCCTTGGCTTAATCACTTTGTTCAGGGAAAGGATAATTAACGTGTGTGGCTAGCCTGACCCTTTCACTTTGGCGTCCTTTTTGTTCTAGCTGCATGGTGACTCTTGAGCAAAGGCAGCCAAGCAGAGCCAGTTCTGTCACACAGCATGGCCGCTGTGAATGCTCGTTGGACACGCAGCACTCAGGACCAAACAGCCCAGAAGGGGACAGATCTGCAGCACCGGTATTAAACTGGTAAGCACATTTGCTATTCTGCCTGAAGTCACAAGTTTGATTATAGATGTCCAAAGATAACATCAATGATGCAGACGCTTGCAGTAGTTATTTTGGCAGGCTTGCCACAGCCTGACCAAAGGGAAAAGAAAATTTTCTACAGCTGAAGCTGAAGAGACACACCTTCCTTGTAGGCACTGCAAAGGACTTGGCTGTCCTGGAGCTCCCGCACTGACAGATCTGACGCACTCACAAATGCATTGCACAATCAAGAAGTCACCTAGCTTTCCCCAACCTTATTAGTTTGTATTAAATCAGTTGTTTACAATTATCATAAATAAGGGAATCTGTTAGTGCAACCCTGTTATTAGCAACTTTTGTATTTCTGGTACTTATTAATAAAACGTAGGTGAAATTGTTACCTCAACCAGGGTTTGTGCATTGGACACGCAGGTTGTTTTCTTAAATCATTAACTTTGACTAATATAAAGGAGATTCCCCAGGGTTTAAAGAAAGGGACCGAGAACATGGACTCCCAATTTACATCTAATGATGATTAACATAGCTGGATTGATTGCAGCTCTATTGATTTCTGCTAGTGGACTTTCTAAACCACAGAATGTAATCCTCCGGCTTGTCAGGACTCATGCTGGCTGTGTCCCGAGCAGCAGTTAGACAAAATTGTGTGCATCTGTTCTTTATTAAAAGAAACAATCTGCTTACGAAAACATTTGTGTATCTATGAAAAATAAGCTTTGGTTTCCAGTTGCGAAAACAGGGCAATGCTTTACAGAAAACCTTTCCTGGAAAAATAAAAGTGGTATGTACTATAAATTAAAAAAATAGTGGTAGAAGCACATTTCACTTTTCTGCAAGTGATGCATGTGTATGCATTTCCCATCAAGGGCTTTCAGTCATAAAGCTAAAAATACAGGCAGAGAGAGACAGGAGAGAAAGGATGAGATTAAAAACTAAACCAAAACACGCTATAAGATGTGATTAGAAGAACAAAGCAGGGTTGACAAGGTTTATTAACTATCAGCCTTCCTGCAACAATACTTCAGCCCCAAAGGCTTTTGGCAAAATTTCTTATAAAAAGGTGGGGGAGGGGGGGGTCTCATTTTCAGAAATTGCCAACATGCCCAACTTCAACAGGAGCTGCAGGTGCTTGGAAAATGAACTCCATGGTCTAGTAGGTTCCAGTTGCCTCTGTTCCTGTCTGCAGGTCATGCTGTAAAGTTACTGCATTCATGCATAGAAGTATAACACCGAGAGGAATTGACAGGGGAGCACAAAAACTGTCGGGTCCAAACAGGTTTCTGTAAGGCTCTAGATTATCAACTATTCACAGTGAAAAATGAAAGGAGAGAGGAAATCTTATCTCCAGGATTTGGCACCAGTCAATAGAAAATCTTAAATTGGAATACAAAGCCCCAACAGTGAATAAATCGTTAGAAGCCTTATTATGTGTATCCATTCTGGGTGGGCTTTTCACACAGATCCAAAGCAACTCATTTTTTCCAATATGCTCTTCTATAATGCACTGTATTGGACCTAAACCCTGCATGAAAACAAGGAGGATCTCAAATCCATTTGCTTCAAAATCTGTGGGAGGATTTACTGAATCAGTTTTTCCACCACCGTGTTTGCACGGTGGCCAAACAGTGGCCCTATCCATTTGGGACTGGCACTTGGTATAAAAAGCATAAACCACAGCAGAAAGAAATTAAAAACCTTCTATCCCAGAAGAAAATACAACAGAGCCTAAGAAGTGCAAAACAGCCTGGTGTTACCTTTGTTTTTGGGAGAGGAATGTTTAGCCCTTACTCCTCCTGGCTGTGTGTGTTTAGGGTGGAGCAGAACCAGCTAGTAAAAAAAAAAAAAAAAAAAAAGTATTATTTTTCGATTTCTGAAAAATGTTATTGATTTTTTAAATGTTGAGAGGACTGATTTTTCAGATCCAATGTAGAACTTCTTGCCAATGAAGGATGCAATCTTCTTGTTTCTTCAAAAACCAGTGACTCTGCGGCTAATGAATACACACATGAGCCAAAACAAATCATTGCTTTCTGGTTCAGGCCAGAGGTTTGATCTGAAGTCACTGAGCTCCAAGATGAACGCCCAAGTCATTCGGTTATGATGCTCCAGTCCTCTGTTCCAGGTGGGTGCATCTCGGCTTCTCATGGGTGAGCTACCCCATTTTCTACCACACAGAAGCTTAACATCCTGGCTTTCCCCACCCCATGTGCACAGCATAAGCAGTGGGCTGAGAAGCCAGTTTTTGCTTCACTGAGCATTGCAGTAATACAAAACGACGGAGCCTTGACAGTGACAAGCAAGAACTCTTCACTGCTCAGTAGTCAATAGCTTGATTGCTCTCAGCATCAACGAGTGATGGATCACCTAAGAAAGAGTACCTTTTTCTTCTCCCACCTGAGAAATAGTAATAGTAGAGCTTCTTTTCCTGATATTGAGAGTATTAGTATTAGTGCAGTCAAGTTGGGAGGGTGCTTAGGAAGGTGGCTAGCCACGCATGCGATTAAAATGATTTTCCAAGCAGCACTATTACCAAGATGCAGCTATTAAGCATTGTGCTGGCCAAGACCTAGCCAAAAATCCATGGCTGCAGCTGCATTATGCATAAACAAGAACTTGCTGATCAATTAGCAGAGAATAAAGCAAGAGAATCATTGCTGTAATCAAGCTCCAAGGTCACAGAACATGAAGCCTAATCTTTAAATTATCCTTTTTTTGAAGACCATATTCTACCAAAGTTTCTAAATGATAGAAATACACTTTGTGGGCATTCATCAAGAAGTGTAAAGTAAACCAGTGGCTGGTTTTACCGTGCCACCTTTGTGCCTGATTTACCCTGGCACTAAGATGATCAGGGCTCTAAAAGAGGAGATTGTCACATTATCATAGTTATCAAAAAGAAAATGGGAAAGCAGTTGGGAATTTTCCAATGAGACAAGCTTGCGTCAGAAGTTGTCAATTCTTTGATACAGAAATATCTCTCAGAAATATCATTTAATGAGCTGCCAATGAGCCACAAAAAGGATTTCTGTCACAAATCTGTCTGACTTTTTGCCAGCTCATCTAAACAGTTGCTGGGGCCTGGGTTTCCTGGGCATACAAAGGCAGGAAGGCCCCTCTGTGGAGCATCACTAATGTATGGCTGTTGGGCTTTCTGCACAGAGCTTGGAAGTCCCGAGAAGACCACCTTTAGCTCCTCTTGAAGCTCAGATCCTCTGTCAAAGGTTTGTTGCTGCACATTTTTTTCTGTAAATGACGGGAAACTGGAACCCTGGAGTACCTTGTTACCATGGAAAAAGAAAAGATCTAGACTGTCAAATCTGGACATTTTCTGAAGTCAGAGTACTTGCCCCTCTCCCCAG
The DNA here is from genome assembly GCF_964034855.1 of Anser brachyrhynchus. Classification (NCBI taxonomy): domain Eukaryota; kingdom Metazoa; phylum Chordata; class Aves; order Anseriformes; family Anatidae; genus Anser; species Anser brachyrhynchus. The sequence goes on along the minus strand of NC_137695.1, from coordinate 80,092,915 downwards.
AAACAATTAAAAAAAATTGTGCTTTTTGCTCTGTAAAGAAAACCATTTTTCCCCTCTTTGTTCACTTACAAGAACTCCTGGCTGCAATTGTTGCTGGATGAACCAGGCAGTGCTGCAGCGCAGGAGTTAATTTCCTCATTTGTAGCTGCAGTCCATCATGCAGGGATTTAAATGTGTGTTGTTCAACAGCTATGATGTGCTATTTAATTTCTGAAGTAGGTGCATATCAGTGTTAGGTAAATTGATCCCTTTATCACCTAATTTGCAGTACCTGAGCGAGATATTTTGAGACTTAATTGATAAATACTTGAAAATACACTCACGTCCTTTGGTAAGGATAGAGTGGGTGATAATACATGATCAGGATGAGTATTTACTGGGGCTCAGAGTGGCAGCTGGGGTTTTGTTGATGTTCAGCTGTAATTTACGTGTGACCTCTGCAAGGTCTCTGCCGAGACAGAGCCCAGGCCACAGTCTCTCACAGAGGTTGTACTGTCAGTAAGAGGCAGAACAACTGAGCTGCAGCTACACAGCACTGACATGAGAAAATGCACCGATTGAGAACCATCCCCCAAAGCAGCATATTTAAAGCTTTTAAACAGCATGGGGCCCAAGAATAATGCTCCCCCTAAAGAGTTTGAGTAAGTCCTGCAACGACGTTCCCCAAAGTGCAAACACTTTTATACAAAAACATGACAGAGAAGGCTGACATTCAGAACCTGTCAAGAAGAGCAGCACCAGATCTGCATGAGTCATTGAGCGATCGGAGAGGAGTTGCCCAGCCCCTATGTCAAGAGCGGCAGAGGACTCGAAGAGAATTAGAGGGGAGAGATGAGCATGGAGGAAACAGCTGGCAAAGCAGTTTTGGGGCTGGGAAAGGGTTCCAAATCCCTCTCTGAAATGGATTGAAACTGGCATTCCCACAGAGGTGTGACTACAGCTGAAGTACAATTTTCCAGGATCTTGGACAGAAACAGTAAATTAGACTTCAGGCTACATTTTAAAGGCTTTTCAGAGGGTGGGTGTCGGGGTTGATGTTCCTCAAACCTGGAGTGACAGTGCTGTGTAAGAAGAGGTGGCGAATCACTCTTAACATGCAAGAGCATTACGCTAAAATGTTGTGAAGTGGAAAAGTGAAACACTGAAAACAGTTTTAGTATGCCAGAAATAAGACCACCAGCTGCTGGCCCAGGGGGGATCTTCTTTGTCTGATTTGGATGAGCAGGGTTCTGCAGGAAAAACAGCATGTGATCCTGCGATGAAAGATCATCTCAAAGTCCCCCCACACAGCTGAACTGAAATAAGGGTGTGCGTACAAACTTTTACTTTGCTGTGGAACTTCCTGACTTGTCTGTATGACCCAGCAACCTCAGTTTGGATGGTGGATGCTGGCTTTTTAACACACCGGCTTTCTTCATGTGTACTTCATTATATGAAGATGAAAAGAGAGTAACACAAAAAGGTTTTGATACCTGAAAACCTGTCTAAGCATACTGGTTAGAATAATAAAAAGGTCTCTTTTCTTTCCACAGCCTTAGTTATGAAAGCCCCAGGATATAGACTAGAAAAAAGTAGCACAGATATTAATACTCTGATATTCATAAGACAGCATAAGTTGCTGATACCTACAATCCCACACACATTCATAAGACTGCTCCTTGTCTTCACTGTAAATAACTACCAGGGACTGTATCAGATGCAATGCTAACGTGCAGCATTGTTCTTTGTCCCAAAACCAAGCAAAAAGTCTTCCTCTGCTCACCAAGCCATATTTTCCTCTCATCACTTCACCTTTGCACAGATGCAGGACTTTGCACCTTGTAGACCAAGCAACTTCCTACTGTGGTTCAGGACTTTGAGAAAAGCTCAGGCTGGCCTTGGCAAAGACAAAGGAATTCCCTTACGTTTCTTCTTCACTAACATAAGGAACTCCGGGTGGAGAAAATTTTCATTTCTCCAAGACAAAAGGGATAATTTGCATGAAAAATAGTGTTCATTTATATATATATGTATACATATACATATATATATAGTGAAATACTAATGGAGACCTGCCGATTGTGATTTGAGCCCGTGCCACTTGGCTGATAGCAGCATGCAGTCACAGTGGGATTCTGCTGAGCAGAGTCTCTTGATAATACTAATGGAGAAGTTTATTTTGTAGTTCAAGCCTGAGAGAGCAGCACCCTCCATTTCCTCCAGTCTGGAGATGATCAACTTCACCTGTGAGACAGTACTGTGTGCCAGGGACAAGTCTGGAAAGTCCAGTTACCTGACAGGACAGCAGCTGCCTGCAGCTGGAGAAGGCCTCCCCCGGTGGCACCCTTCCCCCGAGGAGATCTCCCTCCTCCTGTGTGGCCTCATACAGCTGGGCCAGCCTGTTACAGTGGGCACCCCAGGGTGCCCAGCCAGAAACAGGCTCTGATGCTGCACTGTAGCGCATGAGGTACCAACCCGGCTAGAGAAGTGGGCACAAAATGTGTGATTTTCAGACAGGTGTGTGACATTTACAGGTTTTTGATCAGAAAGGTAGGATAAACTCTAATTTCAAGTAATATATATTATTAAAAAAAAGTGTTTAGAAATAGTAATTGAAAAGTTTATGAACCTATTCATACAGGGGGGAGTATGTGTCCTTTTCCCAACTATTTTGGTGAAGGTTCTTGATTCTGTACATGCACATGCTATGTCTCCAATAGAAGATGTAAGAGTGAAAACAACACATGAATGCCTCCTGCAAATGTCTCAGTGCCCACAGTCTGCACCTTAGCTGGGGAGGGAAAGCAAAAAAAAGAGGGAGAGAACATCACGGTTTACAACACTTGCAAACTTCCAGGTCTGGGCTGTACAGCACGTAGTAAACAAAGCCTGAGTTATATCTGATAATCTACTTGGTTTCTGTCCAGAGCACCTGAAAGCTCAGGACAGAAAAGGGCATGTAGCCCCTGCCTCACTCAGTAAGTCCCATCTGTCATTTGCACTGGGTGAGGTAACAGGACGACGGAAGAGGCCACTGTTGCCCATTGGGTGAAGAAGAACTTCTCTCTCTTGACATGTTTCATCATGGCAGATGATTCTGCAGTGCTTTAATAGCAGCTACTCACGCCCAGCTGCATCATGTAGCTATTACACTATCAGAGAGAGGAAAGGGCAGGTGAGCTTGATGAGAGCTTGCACGAGCTTGTTCCAAAATGGCATCAGAATCTGCAGGGAAATATCTGCAGAGAAATATGAACTTGGTGGCAAAGGAGACCACAGGAAACTACAGATGTAATGAGCCCTCTGAAGGGTCAGTGTGGAGGAGGGCAGGAGGAAGGATGACAACCAAGAATAGCCACCAGCAAGGAAAGAGCCTGAGGAGTGGGTGATAGCTGTGAAAAAATTCTGCCCAAGTAAATGGAGGAAAGGCAATCTTGAGGTGATGTTACTGCCTACTGGAAGCAATACTAAGGGGGCAAAGAAGGGAAGAGGACACGATGGACTCCAACAGCAGAAATTAACTCAAAAGGTTCCTTCAAGGGAAGGTTCCTTTATGGAGTGCAAACTAACAAAAAACATGAGGTCTCAAGAGAGAAGATAAGGTAGGGATGAGAATGATTCATCCCTCATCAAGGGGTGGGCTTCATGGGATGAAGAAAGATGAAAGCTTATTCCACATATTCCTTGTGATGGATGTCACAGCTGAAGGGAGTAATGACCATCTCTCTGCATAGGAGCCATGGATGCCTTTCTGCACTCTTCCCTTGCTAGCCTGGGGCTTTACTTTGAACTAGTGGGTAGGCTCTTCTCTGCTGTTTTACTCCTAAAAGAAATGGCACTGAAAACTTCCTTTTTTTTTTTTTTTTTTTTCAATGGTGGTTTCACAGGCAACTCTCTTGTGAGGTTTTATAAAAACAGATTTTTTCCTCAGTTGGTAAATTTTTTTTTTTTTTTTTTTTTTTACAGATTTCACTTCATTAATTCAGGGGCTGCATGTAGAAGAACATCTCCATGGCCCTGAACATCATTGCCCTTTGCTGTGTGCAGAAAGGTGGTTGCACATCCCTTAGGTGCTGTTGAGCAATGTCTACCTTGCAACTCTAACAGAAAACAGAAGTAGGGTGGAAAGCCTTTATGGAGTCCAAATTGCACTGGATATAGCCTTCTTCATGCTCTCGTGCAAAAGATCGATCTTTACAGGAGAATAATTGCAAAGAAGAAATGCTGATACTTCAAAAATGTCTTCCATCCTACGTCATAATTAAATGTTTAAACATCATAATTCTTTGTAGGTCGTAATTTTCAAATATTTTCATCTGATGAATCATTTGTGTTTTTGCAGTGAAATGTCAGTGTGTGACTTGCTTTCATACACTTATCTTCCTTCCTTTTTTCCTCAACCCTTAGATAAAAATGTTTGCTATGTCATAAGAGTCATATTCATCATATTCAAGTTCCACATCCCCTGAATAAGTGATATTTTCCATGATATGCTCCATGTAGCTGTATTCTATTGGATCTCATAATGCAAAATAATTTCTGAGACCATCAAATGCAGAGCATAGTGCTAAACTCTCTTGTCCTTCAAAACAGGATAGCCACATACTAACTGCCTACTAGGGATGGTCCCTGGCCCATACAACTGTTCAGAAAAAGTGCTAATCGGCTCAGGACAAAGTTGTGCCAAGAAATATTTTTACAATTTTATGATATAGACAACAGCATTTTTCTGTCTGAGAACATTCCCAGGCACTCCTAATTTATTAGCATAGGACCATATGCAGCCCCAAATTACAATTCCTTTAAGACAGGATTCCACACTATGCTGTTTAAAGCTGAAGGGATTTATTGTTTAGGTTTTCCCTGAGAAACAATTGAAAAATGTTGAAGTAATGGATATTTTCTCACAGAGAACATTGATTCTGCAGATGTTGCACTTTTGGTTTTAAAATCATGAATGAGCAACTCCTACTTAGCATGAGACCCAAATTTTAATTGAACAATGAATTCTTTAGGCCCTTTTCTTTGTCAGCTTTACTACAGCTTTTTTTTTTTCCCACACTTTTTTTTTTAAAGTGTTTCAGAAATACTCATTGTCAACACTTCTGTGAGCACACAGTAGTATTTCGTAAGCGGGAAAAAGAAGTTCAACAAGATCAAAGAAAGAAGCATGCCAGTGTTGTGCAGGCTAACTCCTATTTAGCTAGATAGCAGCTATAAATGATTGTCTCTTCTACTGATAAGATTTCAGGACCAAAATTTAAAACAACACCATCCCGAAAAAATGAGAAACGTAACAAGAGAGACAAATAACTCTGGTGACTTGCCAAATGACATGCTGGGACTCCAGGCAGAAGTACAACTACATTCAAATCTCTAGGTGCCCTTCAGCCTCCTTAATCACAAGACAATCTCCTTCCTTTAGTCCCTAATTTCATACAGCTCATACATCTGATTTTCCACAACAAACCTTCAAGGACTCTAAGAGAAAAGAGACAATTCCACTGTGCAGCTCCAGCTCACTTCCAGGGCATGCTGCAGCCTATACACAAGTGAAGCAGCAGTGCTATGGAAAATCTATTTGGTGATAAATCTGTGAAAGAGTATCACTACATATAACAGTTAATTTGCAAGGCTAAGTAAAGTCGAGAGGAATGTAATTTTTGGTACCTCCTCAATTCTCAGTGCATGATTTTGCAGTAAAAACATTTATTTAACATAGCTTTATGACTGTAAAATGTTTTGTATTGGAGTGTGACTATGTAAGAAGCATTTGGCATAGCAGTTCTGATTACTTCTTTTAAAAAACGTGAATACTTGTGAATAAACTTCAGGACCGAGGGTTTTAAACAAAGTATATAAAATATAAATACAGAAGACTAAAGTAAGGTAAGGGAAACCATGTTATCGAGATGAGACATTGTCTGAATGCAAAAAGCAGCAGATGTAGCTAATAATTCAAAGGTTACTCAAGCAGGGATAAACGAACTAGATTTCTGATGTAATGATAATATGCATTTCATGTTCAAACTCTGAAGAGCAGAGTTGTTCATATAGACTCAAATATCACCGACTTACTAAGAAGATTCTGAATCTTCTTCACAGCCTTTTCCAGGACATAACAGTTGTTTCTTCTCAATTAAAAGTTGGTAGTAGCACTCAGAAGCACCCATTCAATGCTTACAAAGAACAGGCACTAAATGGGCGACTGAGAGCCAAACTCAAGTCTCCAATGGTCAGTAAGCAAGCTATGGAATTTGTGATTAGCAGAAATCAGGAATAAAATCTTGCCTCCATCAACCAAGGGCCTTTTACCAATGAATTAAACAGAATTTAGATTCCCCATTAAAGCTCACCCATACACAGCATGAAACGCAGCCTTGTAAAGGTAACTTGATACACAGCTGTGGGCTAAAGGTCAACTCACTTGGAATTTATTGCTATATATTTGCAGGTCTTCTGAGTTTCAGAAACAGGTTTGCAGGTTCACCTTGCAGAGAGGAGACTGAGAAAGAAAGGTACGATAAAAGGTTTCCTTTAACATTAAGGAAAAAAATGCAGAGTCTGAGAGAAGAGCTTAGGCCTGGTCTGCAATTGAAAGTGCTTAGGAGATGGGTTATGCTGTGCAGAACACTATTGACTTGTAGCTGTTACATTGTGGATGCAGCAGTCGATCCACACAGATCCCACCTCAGAAGCATGAGGGCTCTGCCTTTCCATCATCCAAAAGGAAACTGTGGTTTTAAAATGTTTGTGTTAAAAGACACTGCATTTAGTGTTTTTTGTACTTATATTTTAAACAGCCATTATAGTAGAAAGTTTTCCCGTAAGATTTTTACAAACCTGGGAATCATTAGGAGTGTGGAAAAATGCAAAGGGAAGAACACGCTCACAAGCAGTCTGACTTTCCCCTCCAGCTGCTACCGTGAACAGTGACCAAGAGAATCCGTAACATGTAAAAAGAGTGAACTCTTCACATGTGAGAATAAAATGAATAAACATAGTTTTACACTAATTTTACAATCACTAATAACACTAGTCACCATTCTCCAAGCTTTTTAATCTATCTCAAATGTAACAGAAATAAGTTCCATTATTCTAGCATTTTAAAAATCTTTACTGAATGGTCTTTGCTAATAGGAGAGAGACTCCATGTTTTAGTTTCCCCTTTTATTTTATTTTTCAGATTGAAAAGGTACATGAAGGTTGCTACAATATCACTGAGGATTTTTGAAGGTTAAAGTTTTGTTCGGTTTTTACTTTTACTTCTATTTACATGGCTTTTACGTTATACTGCCCAAAAGGGAGAGGAGGAGGGAAAAATCTGATCTGAATGAACTTTGCCTGCTGCTAGCACATGGCAGAGCTCTGAATGCTCCAGCTACTTTCTGAACCCTATAAATACAGATTGAGCAAACCAGGATTGGTTCAATCAGCAGGATTTTTTTTTTCCTTGAATCAAAGAATCAAAATGAAAGATGATCTAAATTTGGATACTGTTTTTTCCTAAGTTCCTACATTCTGGAAAGTGCCTAGATGTTGGTGATCATTCCAAGCAGGAACTGTTTGTCCATAAGTGATCCACCTCAGCTGCGCACCATCTGTAGACATGTAGCAGTGAACTGCTTTGCATATTGAGGCTACGGAGGGAGAAGAAACCCTCCCTGTAGGCTCTCAGAGCCAGTTAACCATATATAGTGTGAAATACAGACACTCAAATGGCCATGCAACTGCTAAAATTATCAGATATGAAAGACTTTGAACAGCAGGAAGAGGTAAAGAGATGCAGTCAGCCATGAAGTGTCGATTCTATATAGTTTTCCTTATCACCCTTCATAGCCCTAAAAGGGGGACCATGACTATGAAGGAAGTCTTTCAAAGATAAGGAATGTCTTATTTTATTTAACACAAGCACGTGTATAAGCAAAATGATTTATGTTTGCCATTCAGCCATATCAGAAATTTATGTAATCATCTTGTTTTCCTCATTCGAATCCTCTCAGGCTCTTATGCACTCTCCCTGCCATACATTAGAGAGAGCTTTTCAGTCTCATTTCTTGTTCTCACTCTCCTACTTCTTGCTGCCCTGAGTAGGTTTAACTACCTTCCTGCTTCCCATATTCTTATTACCTTTCTTTCTCTCTCCTTTCCGCTACAATCCCTCTTCCTTATTCCAGTGTTCCGTCAGGCTCCCAGGACATTGCTCTCCACTCACAAGACTCCGGGTTCTCTTCCTCTACCACTTTCTCCCACACTTTATAGTCTCTCGTCTTTTAGCAATCACTACTATACACAGTTGTGCATTTATGATTGTAAACAGCCCCATTCTTTTCTGCTCCCAGCACTTCCAAAAAAAAGAAAAAAAACGGAAAAAAAATAAATTCCCCTTTTTCTCCCTACCATCATAGCCTAGAGAAGAAATAAATAGCTTGATTAGACTAAATTTGTGGGTTTATTTTTTTTAATTTACTTTTTTTTTTAGATCTAGTTTAGCAGATAGTGTGTGAGTATAAGTGTATGCTTTTTGATGGAAAATGACAGAGAAGAAATGTTTTATAGAAATGTTTCGTGTTCACCTTGAAAGGAGCCAGCTCCATTTGGTGTTCTGCTTCCTGGAAGCAGGAGTACAGACGTCCACTGTGGTGAAAGCTCTGCCACTACACAAGTCTCTTCTTATCTGCTTCATGTTTTCCCAGGTAAGAGCAGAGACTAGGGAAAAGAGAGATCTCTGTGATCATCAGGGCACTCTCATGGGTTTTCTTGACTGCTGGCAGCGGGTGCAGAGCAAGTGGAGAGCAGAGGCAGGAGGCAGAGCACTGGGATGGTGTGACCACCATGGCCAGGTCACACAACTTCATGTGGGCAAGACTAACCACTGAGGGCTTCTTTGTTCAGCAGACCCCAGTCTTTGCTGAGTCTGGCACATTGCAGATTAAGAGACTTGGTTGCTGTTCATACCAATTTGGCTTGCACTGGCATAAATATCAACTATAAAATTCATGAAGTTGTTCTAAAACTCCTTCCCCATTAAATATAGTATGACAAGCTTATTTGAACACATTTGGTGACTAACATATGCAGCTTAAATACTATTCAGCTCTCTTTGGCCTCCTGTACTTGCAGTAGTGCAGTTCATTATGATGTAGTTTATTTGTCATACTAGAGGACAGAATGAAGAGGCAGGACTGATTAATTGTTATAGGGACCTTTTTAAATTTCCAATACTTCAGCCAAGTCTTCCACCCCCTTTTCCTTCTCTGCCTAAATGATCTGAGGCTGTTTCTCATCACGTGCAAATCCCACCATCTCTCTGGAGACAACTCATGGAAAGCACAACAACATCACTTTTGTGCTAATCCAAACCTTTTCCCAGAAGGGCTGAACATCTTTTTGGCAGATCAGCACTAGTTATTGTGCAGTTTTGCATTATGTTATCCTGTCCCTCTCCTTTGCCTTTTGGCAGGTTGTCAGATATCATTAAGATGATCTTAGTGATGTAGCATTATACATTTAGTTTTGCCTTTTCTTTGCTTAATAATAAAGACACAGGAGGATATAAGTTGGGCATGGAAAGGGCTGAAGAGCATTAGCCTTTTCTTCTCCATTCAGTGAAATGATGTTTCATGTGTGTACCTGTGATGTACAAACATGCATCAATATATGTGCCAACACGAAGGTTAAAGAGCTGGGGAATCCTAAGGTGCCTTCTGATCCTCCAGAATTTTCAGCTGTTTGGGCCAGGAAAGACCCAATAAATATGCTAGGAAGCTAGTGAGGTCACATTTCCAAGCAAGTTAATCTGTTTTCTGTGGCACTGCTTTTATAGGAAGGCAATATTTCTTCTGTAGGGCCTACCTTCTTCAGAAACAGAAACTGATGTAGCATCCCATAGTGTTAAGCATGTATCTGAGAGGTCAGTCAAGATGGCTAGGAAAGCTTCAAGCAAGAGCTATAGCTAATATCATTAATTGTTGCAAATGCATTTCCAATCTACTGAAATAATGTTGCTTTAATTTGAATAATTTTCTTTAGCATGTGATTGGGAATTTTGCAATTTAACTTCATTTTTTGGGAAATAGAGAAACTCAAAAATATTCAGATAAAATGAAAGATTTCATTCTGGTACAATAAGTTCCTTTACCCCTTTATGTTATACCATTAAAACCACACTTGTAAGTTTTCTAGTGGAACTGAAGGAGAACATGCAAAAAAAAGCTTTTAAAATATGAAACTATTTATTTAGAAAATGTCAGAACAAAGCATTCTTGCATTTTCTGTCATCCTTGAAGTATTCACCCCACTGAACAGTTAAAAAACCAGACTCATACAGGTTCATGAAAGGTTTTAGCATCATAAAATCTGCATTGTTTTGCCCTCAAAGTCTTTAATATGAACATATTTGCAAAGGCCTTCCTCTTACTAGATAGAAGACTGCATTCCACTCCTGAAGGTCTAACTCACACCCACTTCCTCTGCAGAGGGGCTCAGATTATGCAAACTAATTTTTTTTTTTGACTGCTATTTAATTAGATACATATTTACAAGCTTTTTGCTTGTTCCTGAATTTCATCGTCCACGTTACAGTACAAGACCTTTATAATAGACTCAGTTCAAGGAGCTATACTCGTCACCTCACATATAGCACAACATCACTGGTTTCTCATCTGCCTTCACGTTTATTGGCAAACGAAGTGACCCTTGCAATTAAACCATGACATTACAAAATACTGTTGTCAGAGGGGATCTCTGCCCCACCACTGTGCTCCCATGAAGGTCACAGGCTCTGTTGTGTGGGCAGCTTCAAACATGACCTGAATACAGTCAAAGGACAATCCTTTCTACTGTGTAAAAAGCCTCAATCATATTCCCAAACCATGCTATAACCTTGAATAAAGAGGCTTTAGCATGGTCGAAGACAGAATTTAGGTCCCTTCTATGCTGCAGAAATGGAGTCATGCTTTAATTGTATTTCAGGGATAAAGATATTGTAATTGGGTCCCATGGAATACATTTTTCTTTAGATATAGCTAAACAGAAGGCCTTAAATCTCTCAAGGACATAAGATGCCATTCTATCTTTTTTCAGCACTTGTATGAGACTAAAGGACTGTGAAAAATGAAATGGGAAGGACAAGAAAGACTTCAACAGATGTATGTTGATTTATACAAGTTGAAAATTTGACCCTTCAAGAGACGGTAAGGTCATTTGATCCAACCAAACATAAAACCATGATTTTCAGTAAGATCATTTTTTGTTAAGCTTTAAGATATATGTTTGTCCTTCACCTTCAGAAAACTACAGAAACAAACATATTTACTTAAGTATATATTTACAAGACCGAAAACTTTAACTTAGACTATATCCTAGCTCTGTGAGTTCACAGTACAGAGGATTCATCATCTTTATACTCTGAGGAATCTGTGTTAATATATATATTTTTTCAGTTTTCCATAGTGGCTCCAGATGGTCTTCCACCTTACACTTTTGCTCATTAGCATAGTGGAATCTGTCTTATTTGACAATTTTTTCCCGATCCTTCTGTACCTCAATATGAAGTCCACCAATATCGTATCCCTCTCTATCATATCCACCACCTTAAGAATCTAATCCAGCTGAGAAACAGACTGAATCAGAATCAGACAGCTCTTGATTATTCTTTTATACAAAATATACTGGAATAAAAATTAAAGGACTGTCCACATGTCTACTTCAAAAAATTTTCACTCTTTCATAAGAACATTTTTAATGCTGCTTTAGTCAAAAGAAAAAAAAATCCAGGAGCTATAAACCGAGTTATGCTTCTGGCTAATGATGGGATTCATCTCACCTAACCTTAGCCATCTAGAAACTAGACATTTAGCTTAACCTAGGTGTCAAGACTGCTGTTATTGCCAAAAGTCAGAATTTTGACATCTCACTAACTGAGACACTTATCTTAAGGTGGGAAAAATGTCTTTTGGAGATGCCTTTCTCTCTGAAGCAACTACAGAAGGAGCTTGGATAACTAGCTTATAGCAGGTACCTTTTTAAAGACATCTCACCTGCCTCTGAGTCTGTAACTGGGCACTTATTCTGAAGCAAACTTTTCTCAAACATATCACCATTAAAAGCTGAGCCCTAAACAGAAATAAGAGCCTTCTAACAGAAGCCAGAGCCTTGATGTTATTTGTTTTATATCAGGAATAGCACTTCTACCAAGCTAAAAATAGGAATGAATCTCCCCATCTCTTTGTCAGTACAGCAACAACCAAAAAGACAGGTCAGTAAAACAAACTCCTAGGGCTTGAAGAAATAAGAGATAGGATTTTCAAGAGACAATGTTTTTAAAGAGTCTCTTTTCTGCTCATAAATGCATCAAATCCTTCACTTTCTTTAAGATGTTTTTAAATCTGATTCTCTGCATTATTTGCTACAAGTGCAGTGGATTGCCTTTTTAACCTCTTTTCCATTTCACCTCTGATTTTTATTTTGATGCTGTAGACAACTCACAGCTCTGTAAATACCAGGGATCCTGAGGTGGCTTTTTACTTCTTCCTACAGGTAGCAAAATGCCTGGTGACTCTTTGTGTTCAGCCTCAGAACACATCCCTCAGAACTGAGGGATGCACAGTCTCCAGTTTGCCTAGAGTATAAACATGAAATAAAACATACCGGAGCTTATACTGTTGAATAAAACAAATAGGGTCATAACCATCTCTACTGTGCACTTCCACAGCAGGACCAAACAAAGACTTTAAATAGGAAAGGTGTGATGGGGACAAATCATGCTGGCAGTCACGTGTATGCTACTGCCCGCTGTTGCATTAAAAGAGACGTTATTGTGTGACTTTTCCCTCCTCTCCTCAAACTCAAACCAGTTGTGCTCTCAGGTGGTTGGCAGAAGTTCCCTATCCACCCTCCAAACTACAAAGTTGTCACATACATTTCCTCAGAACATCACAGGAAGATTTCTGGCAAGCAATCTGAAGACTCCTGCACATGCCAGCAATCCAGATACCAGCAGCACTACACCTCAAGTGCCAGAGAGAATCCATTCATCCAGCAGTGACTGTATCTGTTTGCAAATTAATTTCCTTGAATATATTCCCATTACCCAAAGAAAACAAATTCACAGAGAAATGTGTGCCCTGTAGATAATCCAAACAAAGCATGCTTTACAGATGGGAGATTAGCTAACAGAATCTGAGATAATGCTGTCTCAGCTCAGTGCTAGATTACTTGTGTGCATCCCTTTCTTACAAATTAACACAGGAAACAATTACAAGATTTAAAAGTATGCCTCCTTTTTCTAAACTGTCCTTGACAGATTTTGTATATTGGCTCTTGGTATAAATCTGTGTATTTCCACTGAAGACAGTTATGCTGCTTAGAGTCTCCGAGGAGCTAAGTATAAGATTTTTAGTCAAGTCTTTATTGTAGAGCTACTTAGAGAATTGTAAAGCTCTTCACAAGGAGCTACCTGGTCTAGCCATCAAAGCACTAAGTTGACTATCAGGAGAACTGGTCTCCATCCCAGCACAAACTTGGATGCATCACTTGATCTTCTTGTGCCTCTATTTCTTTCCTGAGAACCAAAACTGATTACTCATTTCATAGACTTTTAAAGGCAAAAAACCATGACAGAAGCCAAACTACCTCCTGCTATCACACAAGGAAGTCTGCATTAGAAAAGCTGCATCAAATATCTAACTTTCAGTTGAGTGGCAAAGCATCTTTTTCAAAGATGTCCAGTCTTTATTTAAAAATCTAATTAACAGAGGATCAAACGCATTGATAGGCTAGTCATTTCTTTGTTTAGTTACCCCTCTTAAAAAACATATACCTGTTTTTTGGTCTGAATTTTATATTTTATATTTTATATCAGATTCCTGTCATCAGACCTCATAATGTCTTTGGAAATGTTTCTGCTCTTTATTATATCATACAAGCATGAATAAATACTTCTTTTTACAAGCAAACATGTTAAGTGTTTTAGAGTATGTCTGGAGAGGAAAATTCAATTGCATGTTTGCCTACATGCCATCTGCTTTACCTAATGAAAAGAAGGATATGATATCTTTGACTCAGTGTCTTCACAACAAGGCTACCAGAACATATGCAGTAAACACAACAGGCGGCATCCATCCTCACAGATGAAATCTTAGCCTTCTAAAGTCAAGCTGGCTTTCTGATCTAAATTGTTCTTTATGTCTTGTTTATTATATATATATTTATTTTTATTTTTTTCAGAGAAACAGCATTTTTTCAACATATTTCCAATGTATTTCCAGAAAAAAAGGGAAGGGAAGGGAAGGGAAGGGAAGGGAAGGGAAGGGAAGGGAAGGGAAGGGAAGGGAAGGGAAGGGAAGGGAAGGGAAGGGAAGGGAAGGGAAGGGAAGGGAAGGGAAGGGAAGGGAAGGGAAGGGAAGGGAAGGGAAGGGAAGGGAAGGGAAGGGAAGGGAAGGGAAGGGAAGGGAAGGGAAGGGAAGGGAAGGGAAGGGAAGGGAAGGGAAGGGAAGGGAAGGGAAGGGAAGGGAAGGGAAGGGAAATTTAGTCAACTTAAGTCAATCATCCAGGTCTTGTTGCAGTTACGAAGTACTGCTAGAGGCTGACTCAGCCCTGCCTGGGGTTGGTATTTAAAATGGAGACCAACCCAGCCCACTGTATTCGCCAGTGTCCAAAACCAAGTAAGTTGAGTATAAAACACAAGGTCTGAGTATAAAACACAAGGAACTTATATATGCTGCTCTCTGAAATACCATTTCAGCTTTCAACAACTTGCAACTACAGATCTCCTCAGAAAAATGTAGTCTTATACATATGTAAAATTTCTCCTTTAAATTTATCCTATTCTTGAACCCATGCCGACTTTGAGCTATGATGACGACTGCTGTGACAAAGAATGAGACACCTAACCTCGCATGCTGAGAAGATCTACCTTCCTGTGTTTGTTTTGAAACAGCCACATGTTATTCTCATTTGATGTCCCCTGGATCATGTGTTGGACGCAATGAGTAATCAGTCACACATACTCACCCAATCTGCTATTTTTATAGGCATTTACCCTCACATCAATCAGCTGTCTTAGACTGAACCAACTGTCCTATTTTCCAGGTTGAAGAATGCTAAGTTACTAAGTAGTTCCCCGTGAGGAAGCCACTCCATTCTTTTCATCACAGAGGAAACCTCAGTTATTTGTTGTCTAAATTTTAGATGGCAAAGGTCAGTAGAGTTGAATACCACCGTACATACTCAGAGTTTCCAAGCCACATGAGTACCTCATTACATTTGAGAGGGAGAGTTCCGGAACAAAAACGTTTGAGCTTTAAATGGAAAAGATACATACAAAGAGACTACATGAGGCTTAGTTCATCAGGAAAGTTTTAAGATATACAACAGCAAGTGCTTTGGGAACTGATTCTACCCTTATTCATGCCAGTGTGCATCTGTTTATTCCCTGAGATGTCAGCAGTGGTGCAGTGTTGTAAAAGACAGAAGAATCAGGCTCATAAAGTTTATATTTTATGACCTTGCAAGAACATGCAGACTTAAGTTCCAATAACAAACATTTCTAGCAAGCATGCTTTGAAATGTGTTTGACCTCCCTAACTGCTTCCCTCCAGCAGACAACGCTGCATGATGCACACCTACAAAGTGCCATCAGCCAAGCCATTGCTTCTCCCTCTGGTGAAGATCTAACCATCAGTTGCCAAATGAGGATCCAGAAATTATTTTATTTATATGCAAACACCATGTCCCAGATAGAAAGAAGACAGCTTGTGTTTTCTTGATTTTCTTCTGAAACTAATGGAAGGAAAGAATCAAAGATAATTATCCAGAGTACTTATTTAAAAGGAAATTTTGCATTGCTATAGAAATGACATATGAACAAAATCAGGCAAAAAGCTTAGCAAAAGAGAAAAACTGGGCTTATTCTATGGCAAAGTCAGAAAGTTATTAAATAGACAGGCATTGTATAAAGACATTGATTGTTGCTCAATGTGCCAGGTGATTTAATACGTTCCCCTGGCTTCCAGCCACCACTGTCTTATCTGGAGATGACTAAGTGAAAGAGTTGCAAGCATGCAAAGGAAGAGCTCAAAGTGGGATATCACCTTCCCAAATGAAACAGCTATAGACATGGCCAAAGACACAGCTACATCAAGTCCACCGGACTGAGTCAGCTAGCTCCTGAAAAGTAGGTCTGATCACTCCTGCTTTAACTACACACTCTGGAAGTGAACAAGCATATGCAGTCATATTAATATTCATCCCTTTCTGAAGTCCTCACTCACTCTATCAGCAGCCAAAAAAGCACCAAAAGCTATTGCCTGGGTGCAGAATTTCCATCTGCTACTATTTTCTACCTGTTTCCTTCCACATTAATCAAATCTTAGCATTGACAGAGTGACAACCGGTATAAAGGATGACAAGGTCTTTGAGGAGGAAAATATCTAGTGCACAAAGCTCTACACAAGCATTTTTTCATAGACAGACTTGTACATCCATCCGTCTGTCCTTCCTTCCTTTACTTCTTTCTTTGAAAAGGATGTACACTATTTGATTACTGTAATCTAGTAAATATGTGTCTTGGCCATGTTAAAAGATACAATTAATGTCTCTCTTTTCTTTTCTGTTCAATGGCCTAAAGCACACAGCTGCAGCAATATTTGCTGAAGCTCAGGGGATAAATCACACTGAAATTTTACCCAAGTGAATTCTGTTGTCAGATACGATAGGTAAATAAACATTTTAGTTCAATAGCTTGCTGTATTAGTGCTGTATCAAATGGCACAAGATTTGTATTCTTGAGAGAACTTGAGGATAGTAAGTGATTGAAAATTTATTAAAAATTGTTTCCATTTTTTTTTCCAATAAAATACATGGGGGAAAATCTACCAACACTGTCAATTTTTAGTGAAACACATATTTTTAATAAATAAATAAATAAATAAAGTCTTTCCTTTCCCAAAATGGTTTGGAAATAATTCATTGAGTGGTTTTCCCCTTCTAAATTCTTCAAGTGAAATATCACTCTAGATCTTTTTCATTGATTTTAATTTACTTTTTAATAAATTAATACTAGTCTTTGTAGTTTCCATACTGTTGAATCCCAAGAAAGCCTCTATTTACCAGATGCTTATGGAAATCACATATGCAAAAATGCATTGGTTCAGATGGAAGGTTTGGTATTTTCCAGGGGAAAATATCCTCCAATTGCTGATTTATTTTCATGCCAAGTATGTGTTCTTCCACTATAATCCTCTGATTAGGCCACATAAAATGGCCTTTAGTTTCAACTGCTTGTTTTCTCCTTGCCTTACTAACAGTATTAGGTTTGCAGAGAAACAGGCCTCAAGCTAATATAAATCAGTAAATTACATTTCAAGCCATCGTCCTTTATCGTTCCACACTGGGCATACACAACAAGGACAGCTCAAAAGGCTGGTTAATTGCCTTAGGAATTGCAAGATCAAAGTCAGGCTCAGAGAACCCAGCATTGCAGGAAGAAGGAAATCTGCAATCCCCCCTTTTTAAAAGCCTTGACTACCCTGGGCTGAGATTTCCTTATGATCTTCCTTCGATTTACTGGTGCTGGTGCACCACTGCTGTTGCTAGAGAGATGAAATTCTAACATCACCCAGGGGTCTTATCCCAGTGCCATGTACATTATTATGTGCAGGGCCAGAAAATGGAGACTTAAAAATGCCAAGAACTTGCTTAAATTAGACACTCAGAAAATCATAGAAAAATTGAGGTTGGAAGGGACATCTCCACCACTATCCTCTGCTTGAAGCAGGATTTACTTTAAAACTAGACCAGGTTCCCTGTGGCCAATGCTAACTGAGTTATAAATATCTCCAAGGATGGAGATGCCATGATGTCTCTGAATGCTTTATCTGATGCTTGACCAGCTTCAGCAGAACGTTTTCCCCTTATATCCAGTTGGAGTTTCCTTTGCTGTAGCTTGTGAACATTGCTCCTTGTCCTTTTGCACTGTACCTCTGAGGGAAGTATGGCTCAGTATTCTCTACAAGCTCTTGCAGGACCCCCTTTGTGCACAGCTGCTGCCCCATAACCAGTCCGTACCCAGCCTGTACTGCTAGGGATCATTCTGTCCCCAGTGTGGCACTATTTTTTTGGGGTTGTTGAACACCATGAGGTAGCACAATAGGGCGTGAAGCTTCTCATGACTCCTCTAGCAAATATCTTGCATCTACTGCCAAAACCCAGAACAAGGCCATCTCTACCTGTCACCGTCAAAGTCAGCCCACACGTACAGAGAATAACGTTGTTAATATTCATTAAGATCATATCTTCCACACACAGGCAAACTTGATATATATTCAGTGTCTTGGAAGTTCAAATAAGCAAATCAAAAGCTCAGCCTGTTCTGTACCCATGAAAAAGGTGTTAACTAAAGCTTTAATATTTTTCTTGTCAGCAGCAACAAACTGAATAAATCCAGTTAATGAACTCATCCGGTTTATCCCTGACATTAATAGGAAGTGAAAATTACCTCTAGACCTATCAGTGTTTACAATAGAGCACTATGAATCTTAAGTATTGTTAATGATCATTTCTTTACGCAGAAGAGCAGTTATAAGCGTCAGCTTTATAGCTGGCACCATGCAACAGCCGAGTCTCACAGACAAGAGTCAGCATCAATAAGCAAACATCATTCTACAGAGCAGGTGATGGTAACCTCTCCGTGCTGCCTGAGACTAAACCGTCATCTGCATGAATATTAACATTATCGATATTCACAACCATATTGCATAGGCCATTCAGCTATCGCAGGGCTTGGGCAAGATTCCCAGGGTCAACACAGCATTGGTACAAGAAGACAATGCAAAAATATGGTAGTAAAGTGCAATAACATCTCAAGTATAGGGCAGGGTGGAAATGTGCAGTTCTGCAAAGGAAATTGTAGTGAAGCACTCAGATTGTAAAATCTTTGGCAAACCAACAGTTTGAAGGAAGTTGCAAGGTGAAAAAGAAGTTTTCTACAGAGTCATTGCAGCATCGAGTGCCTTTTGGGTAATCCCATTTCTGTTTCTTGATTGAGCAATACAAAGCAAAGCAATCGCACATTCACAGACACATTTAAGACAGATCAGTTATGCATCCTGGCACTAGTTATCCTCTCTCTAACAGCACCAAGATAGTATCACTGCTCTGTTTGCAGAAATCACTTCTTGTCCTTAATGTAAAGCTGACAACTATTCTGTAGAGCCTCTATGAATAAAAATGTGCTCTTGGACACGTCTTTTTTTTAAGAGATGGAAGCAAGATTTGGAAATGAAGAACTGCAGTTATTCCTTATCATCAAGTTTTTGCCATCATAACCATAACCAACATCATTTAAGCTATACTTCGTGTGAAGCAGAACAATGGTCACCCCATAATGATTCATACATGCAAATCAATGTGGTGAGATCTGAGTAAATAAAGGCTAAATGCCCACAGCTGTCAGAGCACACTGGTAACAAGAAGCAGTCCAGGAGAATAAAAGTATGAGATATTCAAGCAATTGCACTGCAGTACAGAACATAGATCTTGTGTCTTAAGCTCAGCATTGTGAACCTTCTCAGGCTGCTGAACTCCACACTGAGCAGCAAGCCCTTAGGCTTTATTAGCCCTTTCTATATAGTACGTTCTTCTTGTACAGGTTATGAGCCTTTCTCATAACCTTTGAGTTATGGCAAACAGGTAAAATACCTCAGCTCTTGGGAGCTCACAGAGGAGGTAGCCAAGGCAGTGGATTTCAGTCTTCATGCATTTGCATGACTAAAAGTTTAATTACAATTGTGGGCACCTGAACAGTAAATGTACGGTTACCAACAGCCTCTTTACAAGAAGAGCAGAGGTGGAAAACTGAGGAGGTAGGTCAAATCTCTCCTAAGGCAGGTAATCCACTAAAACACCTTGCCAGCTGAAACATACTTAGAAAAATTGTCAGACGTTAGACATTTCCATGACAATGTGAAATTTTCAACAAAGCTATAACTGGGGTTAGGCACCCAGAAGTATCCTTGCGGTACTTGAGTTAGCTGGCTATCAGAAAGCCAAATGGGCACATGGAACAGAAAGCCAGTGCCATGCATTCAAGAGCTCTCTGAGCATCATTTCCAGCAGCAGCAGCCCTGGCAGCAGGCTGTTCACAGAGCACTGCTTCAGCAGTTTGCCTACAGTGTTTATATTTGCAAATTCCTGGCTGCAAGCAGCAGGCTTCTTTTGTGATTAAGAAGGTAAGCATTAGGACAAGTGGCATATTACTTCCCTGCTTCCAAGAAAGGGGATTTTCTATTAAAAAAACAATTTCTTGTATAAATCTCCCTTTCCTCTCCTCCCCTCCAACCTCCCTCTCACCATCATGGGATTCCCAAGATATGCAACCCAACAGGCCTCAGAAAGGGTTGTTTTAATGCTTGATGGATGCTGTGACTTTCGGCACTGTGGGAACCGCTTTCCTCTCCCTGTGGATAATATCCTGAGAAGACCTGGTGTGAAGAATGTTTCTCATAGCAGCAGGAGCAGGGCAAATGGGGCCAATCTGAGAGATAAATGACTCTTTTGTTTTGCTTTCCCGAAATGCACGTTTTAATTTAGAGTTCTCTCCTTGTGTAGTCTAGGCTCAGCTTTGACATCTTAAATGCGAGTATTTGTAGGGGAAGCAATGAGATCCTCAGATGCTCTATTTAGTTATACTGTGGTTAGAGAGATCAGTTGCTTGAGCTTTCTCAAGGCTCTCGTTCAGCTGGGATTCTCCCAGAACAGAAAACACAATTAAAAGACATTTGCAACCTTAAACAGTTTTTCTTAGATCCTCAGAGGCATTTAATTGGACTTATGCTGCTCTCTATAAGAGGTTATGTCAGACCTCGATTTCAAAAATTATTTTTCAGCTTTATACACTTGAGACAAAATTTCCCAGTCAAAAAGGGACTTAAGGGATAAAGGATTTAGCTTATAAATCATGGCTGCCTATAAATCAAGACTGTAGCTCAACTGGAAACAGAGGACTTTATGACAGTTTCCACTTCTTTATGATCCAGTCCAAAGACAGTCACAGGCATGGGAAGTCCTTCCTTTGTTCAGAGGAGAACAATCTCTCTGGAAACACCAGAAGAGAACATGAGTGGAGTAGCAGCAGCAAGATTTCCCCTCTTCAGCAGGGTGGGTTTGCTCTGAGTTATATTTATGTAATCCATTGATAGCAGGATGGGGCTTAATAGGTTAATCAAGGACAGAATTGGCCCACTTGCTCACAACAGCATTTAGAATTCAAGGCCTTCACTTGTAGCAAGCAGCCAGGATAACTTCAGAGGATTTTAATATCATGTTGAGAATAAACTATGCTGGAGTATATCTTAGCCGTATTTGCTAATGTGAGTTTGGATTTAGGACACTTCACTGAAACCTACAGCATGACTTTCTCCAGGGTTTTGGCCCTCCCAGACCTACCCCTCACTGTGCCAGTTACTCCAGAAAGGCAGAGCTTATGCTTTTAAAATCATCTACCAGTAATTAGAAGACAAAATTTGAAAACTGGGCACAATTTAAGCTACCTAAAATCCTACAATGAGCTCATAGCTTCTTAACATCTAAGTTTTCAAGACAGCAATAACAGGAAACAAAAGAAAATGGTGTTATGGCAAAAGGATAGAAATTAATAGTAATGAGACGCAGTCAAAAAGGCTATATTTAAATAGGAAAATGAGCAGGATTCATTAAAATAGGAGTTATTTCCCAGAGGAAATCATGAAAATCTCATGGCTTGAGAAAGTCACAATTTATAATAGGTGAAGTTTTAGAAAAGGCCCTGCAGAGACCTTCTTCCATTGCACTGAGAAGAGCTGAAGAACACACCTATGATTTTAGTCTTTTCTGCCTACAGATATAATGTTTGGGCATGAATGTTTGTTTTACCACTAGAACAGGCAACACTACATCCTATGTGTTATTCCTCCAAAAGAAGAAAGGTGCTTCTTGATGGACATGTTCACTATTGATTTTTTTTTTTTCTTGGGGAGTGGTTGCTGGTGGGAGGGGTGGGGAACTGAAAAATGAGCCAGAAAGGAATAATGAAGAGATTTTTATTGCTAGTTCAGCTGAAAGAAATTCAGGAAGATTTTGCTAGGTGCTATAGATAGGAAAAGTGGTTGAAAGTAACAGAACAGAAAACAGTATAGTAAGGCAGGAGGCTAAAGGTGCCCACTTAATTGATCTTATTATTATAGAGGCAGGCAAAAAGAGATGGAAACTGTCTGTAGCACTTCTTTAGGGGGTAGTGAGACTGTGTCCTTCCTAAGAGAAAAAAGAAAGAAAAAAACAAATACAAAAGCCCTTGTCCTTTTTTTTTTTTTTTTTAAACAGCAATACAGTTGATGTATATTAGCCATATCTTTCAGTAGAAGTCCCAGTCAAGATAACGTACTGGAATTTTTTTCAGTGACATAATCCAAGCAAGATGAACCTAGAAGGGAAGTGTATATAATTTTGTATTGAACTTGTGGTAGAAACTATAGGTGTCTTGTTTGTGCAGGGTTTTACAGCCGGATAGTTAATACAAACTTGTTATCTTGGGAAAAGTACACACTATTTTTTCCCCTCCTTTTCTGGCACTGAGGACAAAGCCTCTGTCTGACTCTGCCCTGAGCTCCAGCAGCACTTGTAAACATAAAATTCAAGCCCCTGGCTCTGTTCCATTTTGCTACCTTGCAGCTGCTCCTCAAACCCCCTGCTTAATGCTCTTCTTCCAACTTTGTGTGCTGGGTTGGGAGCATGGTGTTCAGCAGCCTCACAAGCTCCTGTCCTCCACATGCATGCCAAGACTGTCCCACTGCTATTTCCCAGCCCTCTGCTCTGTGCCCTGCACAGGGAGAAATATGGATAATCCTATAGTTAACGAGGTCAATGGGAGGACTCACTGACAGAAGATATTGGCTGGCACAATGAAATACTGTCTGTATTTCTAAAACAACCACTCCAAGAGGGCTAGGGAGGACACTACTCTTGGTCATTCGGGATTATTGTGCAGAGATAGGGGGAAAAACACACGTAAAGTGAGAACTAATTCTTGAATTAAATCTCATTACTAGAGTACAAAGCCTAACTCATTAGTCATACAGATATGGAGTCATATATGTTAGATTTCACTGAATGTAAAGGAATTGTATGTGGATCATGCCCTACTTCCACTTCAAGATGAAAAGCATATTTGAACAAAATGATCGCAGACTAACTCCAGGCTATTACCAAGAACTATTTTCTGATTTCCCTGCTTTGTGAGCAGAAATGAGGCATTTTAAAATAACATGTAGATGTCATATGCTAATACAGAGCTCCCATATTATAAAAATACATTCATAACAAAACTGCAATGTAAACATGTTTGTGGATCCAACATTTAGTTATTGTACCTCTGCTGACTTATTAAGCCTCCTGTTCTTACAACTCTAGCTATCTGGGGTGGGTTGCATACTTTCTTAAGAAGTGGGCATTACAAGATCTGTTTGCAAATACTTCATTAACAAATGTAAAAAAATTCCTCCAGTCTTTACATTCTTTCCATACAGATGCAATCTGGAAAACAAAACGGTTCAGAAAAGAAAGAATATCTATCTTCTATTAGCAGACAATGGGGGATGTGGCATCATTCAAAACAAAAAGGAGTGGCCTGAATGTTCAGATTTCCACCTGAACTTGGTGTAATATAAACTGCTGAAAATCCAGTTACTTTCTTCCTTCCCTTCTGGAAAAAAAACTATATTGAAATGTTATTATGCAAGTCACCTTAGATTGGCATTACTGAGAAAAGAATAAAGAATTCTCTTAAGTTTTTTTGATCGATAGAAATGACTGTGTATTTCCAAAGAAAACTTGGTATTAAAAGCAAGCAGTAATAAGAGAAATTGAAAAAAGGTGATTATCCCCATCTGGAACTGCTTTTTTTTTTTTTTTTAAATAATAAAGCACATCCACATGTACCTCTTTTTTTTTCTTTCAACGTGTATTTTCAACACAATTTTAATCAAGCTGTAATAAACATCTTGCATAATACATCCAGAACACAGCATTTTGCAGTAACGTCATCCATTCAAGCTCTCTCCCTAGGAAGATGAGCAGGTAATTCAAATACTATTGCCATTTATGTAGTTCCCACTCTTTCTGCATTTACAGCAGTAAGAATCATAGCTTCCTGGACCAAACCTTGAAGGAAACTTGCTCTCCAGACCACAGGTGTCCCAGCAAAATCTCACACTAATTTGAACCAACATTAGACCAATCCATGGTGAGCAGCTAGCTCTATTTATAACCTGTGCCAGAAACAGATACACAATATATAATCTCTGCATCACACTTGTAAAGCTCTTCTCCTTTCTCTGACCATGACAATAAACTTTATTTCTGACCAACACCAGAAGTATCACTGGGCTTTTGTTTTCCCAGTTCTGAGTGGCTTCAGGAAAGATATGAGTAGAAGAAAAATGAATGCTACATTTTCCCTGCTGGCACCATGCAGATTGCTTCAGCTTGCTTATGTATTTTAGAGTTAACTCAAAGGACAGAAATATATGCCATTTCAAAATATTAATTCAATAATATGAGAAAAAGCTTCATGCAAAATGTTTCTATGGCACAGGGCTAAGGACAATTACCCACCTTCCTGGCAAAAATCCCCTGTTTCCTTTTCCAGGCACATCTTAAACGTGCTTCCTTGGCACGCGAAGTTCTCCTGTCCACCATAATTAAACAAAGCAAACCCCGGGGTTCTGCTGCCACTTTTTCCTCCTCCTCTGTTTGAGCCAGCTGTCGAAAGGCCCATATGCTCACTGCTCTATGGAAGATACAGCACTCCCCTAGCAGCATGCAGACCAGCAATTGGCTGGAGCCACAGGCAGCTGTGTTGATGGCTTGTGTCCAGTCAGTCCAAAGTGGTCGGCTTGTTCTCTGGGAAGTCATTTCCTTTGGATCCATTTTTAATTTTAGGGACCTGGCACACAAGCCTTCTATTTAAGAGTTGAACTCCAAGAAGAGTCAGTTGTTACACTGCTGCAAGCCCTATTTGCCACAAGTTTCATTTCTTACTTCTCCACCTTCTCCCACTGATGTCACTTTTTTTTTTTTTTTTTTTTGTGAGGGTTATTGGAAAATGCTGTCTACAAGGTAGTCTCCAGGTGTTCAGAATGCAATTCCTACTCAAAAAATGTACTGCATGTTATTGTCAAGGTGCGCTGTAAAATTGATTCACCATGTTATTAGAAACTGCTGCTGAGAATAAAAAAGTCCTCAGGCTTCCTTCCTCTTCGGTTAGCTCAGTCTTTAGGCAATGCCTGAATCTTCCTTAAGCTGCCATCTTTCCTTCCAAAACAGACTGATACTCATTCTTAACTGGCTTGCAGAGATGCTCAGTCTTCCACTACTGCATCTTCTGAAACCTCATCACTTTCTGAAGATTTCACAAGAAACAGCAGTGTATATAGAGCTTCCTTTATGCAAACTTGAAAATGAGAGCTAACCCCATGTGCAATTGCTAATTTACACACAGAAACTAGTGAAAAATAGGGGAGAAAAATCAAATCAATGGGAAGTGGGTGCATTACTTACAGGTGCCTGTGCAAGAGATGTCATGGTGTGGGCAGGAAGGATGCTGCGAGGTTTTTGCTATATTCTCTGCAGACATTTTCCATACAGTCTGTTTTTTTAACCTTTTCATTCCAGTATAAGAAAAAGAATCGGGGACTCTTCCACCCAGCCAATTCACTGAAATATGGAGGAAAAGAATTTGGACTGAATTTTTCTATTGACTTTGTAAGAACAGTGGCTGTGCCAAGGGCAATGTACTGTATTGTGAGTTTATAGGCACAGTGGATGGTTTCTTTACATTCATGCACTTTTCCCTATTCACACCAATGTCGTTCAAATAAATAGGCCAAAACTTTCCCAATAATGAAAGAGAGAGAGGAAAAGTTATGCCATTATTCTTACTGTAACAGCTTGGAAATTGACTTTATTATACATGCTCATTGGGCGATACTGGTGAGACTACGGAGGACTAGAATGCCTGATAAAAATCTTGTCAACATTGAAATGTTTGATTTATATGACTCTTCCCATAACAATTATATGATTTTTAAATTAAACCACGTTTCCCAACCAAGTAGACTGCAATCTTTTTTAGTCTCCTTCCATATCATTTTTCTCTAAAGTGTCTGTCTTTGTAATGTGTCCATCATTAGAATAATGCATATTTGATGAAAACTTGCAATAAATAACATGTTGGACACTGTTTCCAGTCGTTGATTGATGTGCATATTATTTTGTCTGCAGTATTTAACTGACGTGTCTCAATTTTTCCAATATCCGAGGGGCACATAGAGTATAGTAATGGAGAATTCAGATGACCTATTTTCAGTTTCTCTTGCAGGAATAAAAGATTCACTAAGTTGTAATTCTGTACAAGGAAAAGCAGTGTAATTCACCTGCAAATCCAAGCTCACCAATTTTCAGAAATGCTTAGAGACCAGCACACACAGTATATCAAAAAAGAATCTGGCCATTTTTCATATTTTTAAAAACACTTCAATTTATGGGTGCACATAAGAGAAAGCAAGACCAGCATCACTCCATTTGCAGTGGTAGAAGCATGATTGCACATGATGACTTTGAGATTTATTGGACACCAAGAGGTTTGTCCCTATCCTAGAGGTGTCAGAGAGCTCACCAGCAGAACAGTCTTTGCTTTTCTGTAAGAAGTGGCAGGCAAAAATTAAATATACAGAGTGGTGGATATTTTAACTTTTACTGTACCACTGAGATGAGTCCAATCATGTTTCTTCCTAGATTACCGTGGATATGGGTCTTTGCCTGTAGTTGGTGAATCAGATGTGTTCAGATACCATCCTGTATAAGCTCCAAGTTGCAAGCTCTGTAGTCAATGAGGAGGAGAGCACCTTTTGCCCATATTCCTGTAAAAGTCACCTATGGCAACTTTGATTCTCCAAATTTATGCTGATAAAATGATTTATTTTAAAAAGTGACCAGTACCTGAGTGAAATGGGCTCCTCCCTTAAGGGCACAGAACAAATATAGGTGCAGCTTTGTAACTTGTGTTTGGCAGAAGAAAGTTGTAAAGACAAGGAAATGAAGAATGGTAAGGAAATGTATATACTTTATATAAATATACATGGTTTTGTGTATGACAGGACTTCTACAACTCTGCCTACTTTTGAACTGCTGTCAAAAACTGCCTAAAGTACATGACCACTTGCAGCCTCTTCCCAATCCAGTTCATTTGAAAATGGTGACTATTTTTTGAAACACAGAAGCCTGCATAATTCTGGCTGTTCTGCATGGAGCAAAAAGGTATTTATACCAAACTGTCTGGTTTATCCTTTCAGCTACTATCTAGGGCAGCTCTTGTACCTGAGTGCTATACCAGATTTTTCCCAGACAACTCATGTAGCAAAAAATAAAATGCAAGCTGCATATTGCCTATATGTATGTATTTTTGCCAGCAGTCTAATATTCTGAACCCAATTGTTTTTGTACAGGGCTTTTGGTGCAAGTAAATCAATACTAACAAACTTTTAAGAACATGCACTCAGTGACTCAGATGAGCACTAAACATATCAACCCTTTTTCTGCTAAGGCCTCTCTCACTCAACGTGATGGAGAGTGCCTGGATTAAAAGCATGACTAAGTTATATTTATTGTTATACCCAGAACTGGCTTTGTAGCACAAACATCAAAGGCTTAATGGATATGCTCTTTTTTTTTTTTTTGAGCTTGTATATTAAAAATCTAATGCTTCTGGATATTACATTATCTTTGCAACTTGCAAATAAACACTAGTATACCCTTAAAAAAAATTGCATCCCTAAAAAGGTCCATTTAGCCAGGCACTCTGCAAGTATGAATTGGAGTTCTTCAGTAATAGAACACAGAGAAAAGCAGGGGCACAGGAATGCTTTGCTTGAAAACGAAAAAGTGGTGTGTTTTTTCTCATTCGAAGGAAGTAAAATTGTCTGTTTTGGAGATAAAACAAATTATAGCATCTGACCTTCATGCTTACAGATGCTCAGGCAAATCTCCAGCTTGGTCCTACAGCTGAAGAACTACAGAAGAAGCAGGTAGCCCCTGCACGGTTGAATTAGGCTCTAAGGCTAAGGAGGCTTATTAAGTGATCTTGCCAGAAAGGTGATTTCAGTTTTCTTTCAAATGAATGTGAAGTGTAGGGGACAAGAATAAAAGTTAATGCCCACCATGAGAGTGGAGCTAGGCATCAATATATTGGCAGGATCCCACAGAGCTACTCAATGCAGAATAAAACAGGTAATTTGTCCAGGGCTCCCCTGGAGGGGAACAAATAAATAAAATAAAATAATAATAATTACAAAAATAAAAATAAAAGAGCACTGTGAGAAGCCAGGTGTCCAAGTGGGAGATCTTCACATCATTATAACATAGTGTAGTAATAACACACTCCTAGCCTTTCTGCCCCTAAATCAATTTTATTAGGTCATTGATTGATGAGTGTCAGGAAAGCTTCCAATTTCTTGCTTACTTTGACCAATGTACTGTCAAAAAAATAAATCCTTTTTTTTTTATTTTAGTCCATTAAATTTCAGTGCACACACATGCAGAGTAAGTCCCTAAAACATGGCCACAGAAATTGAGTCTTTGATGTTCCTTTACAGAATATTTTGCAAAGGTGATTATAATTGTTATATCTTCAATGAATATAACAGTCCAAACTCCTAAATAGTTTGGGGGAAATACTGCAGGAAAAGACTGATTTGGAACAAATTCATCCACTCCCCCCAGTAACAAAGGTCTTAAAGTAAACCGTAAGTTGCATGTTTGGCCATAATGAAACATCACACCTCAGGCCATTATGAGCCACAAAACCTCAGCAGAGGTTATGGTACTCTAGGGTGTACCTACAGAGCACAGATTTGTTAACTCATGTTATGATAACCATTACTTGAGAGAATTTTATTTCCAGTGGTAAGAGACTTTTACAGATGGCAAAAAGATAAGGTTGCATATACTTCTGTGAAGAAAAATGAAGAAAAATCAAGTTATCCAAGACTTATTGGCTAACGAACATTCTAAAGGAACAGACTAATATCCTCTATGTAAGTGCTAAGCAGAGAGGAAGAGCTTAAAGTTTTGCTTATCGGTCACCACACCTTACTCTCTACATTACCTAACTAAAAACACAAACAAACAAAACAAAAAAAAACACAAAAGAAATCAGAGACTATTTCTTATTGTTGTTTTTACTAATTCCTCAGTGAAGTGTTGAGCACTCATGGCAGATGTTAGCTACTTGTACCCACCAGAAAATAGTGAATAAATATTTCTTCTAAGACATCCATCAAGTACCTAATCATCCAAATAGGGAGTTAAAAAAAAAAAAAGACAGAACCTATTCCATGAAACACTTCATTCTCTTTATAGCAGCAAAAGTTCTCCTCTTTTTTTTTTTTTTATTATTTTTGTTGTTGTTTGTTTTCTAACCTGAGTAACAGAGCTAGCTGGAGGATACAGATGACAAAAGGAAGGCATGTGGGAGACTGGCACAAGAAGGCTTGATTTCCCACCAAAATCCAGATGGTTTGCTTGATTTAAATAGCCTGTGGTTTCCCACACTCCAAGTAGGCGCTTTGATTACCCTGCTCTTGGTGTAGCTGGGGGCAAGGGTAAGGAGGAGAAGATGCAAGGAGCACTTCTCTCTCTGTGAGGAACTTAAGGAAACATTCTGAAAATCTGGAAAGAATTTCTCAGGATAGAGATATTGCTTCCAGCACTAGTCTACAGCTCAGTTCTCCACTTGTTGTTTTATCTCACTGCCGCCAAGGTTCAAGGAAATAAAGCAGACATTTTACTTCTCAGGCAAGAGAAATTTAGAAATAAGTGGGCTATTGAAATTGCCATTTATTAAGATTCTTTTCTTTTGGAAAAGTTTGAGTTTGTGTGTATATCTTCAATTTGTATAATACATTCAAGAGCTATGTGAAAAATAATGACTTGTTCAGGGTAAAAGTATTTTCCTCTGGGAAATTTAGCAGACCTGGTATTTGGCTTTCTGGTAGAAGTTGTATATTAGAAACAGAGTAGTGGATGTCTCTGATTTTGTATAGAAAGAAAACAAAGGAGCAACTGTCAGAAGCATAGTAAAAACACCTGCCATACAGAAGTGTTTAAGCATAAATGAAGGCGGTCTTTCGTTGCATTTAACAGAAGACTTTTGGAAAGCATATCAGCCATGGAACTATTCCAAGCATTAAGCAACAAACAAAGTGAAGGCATAATTCCAAAGCATTTTTAAGGAGATATGCACCTCAGTACTGATGATGCATCAAAATGTCTTCTGGCCTAGACTTTCACCAGTTCTCTTACTTTAGTCTTTAAGGATCAGCTAAGACATTAGTAGACATGACTTCTGCAGGATAAGCATTGCATATGCACCTGCCAGAGAGCCGAAGACTGTCAAAAAGAGGTTTAAGACAAATTTATTTGCCTTGTCCAATAACATAATATCTTCTTCAGCAGAGAATGCCAAACCTATTTCTGAGAGTACTTGAGACATCATACATTTATCATAGTTCTTCTGTTTTCTTTCTAATGAATCACTCTCAGCCTCCCCTTCTTCCTTCCCTCCTCCTTGTCGATAGAAACAAGCAACAAAACCCTCACATAGCTTTGTAGGCTGAGGCTTTCAATTCATGGGTTGTGTACAGCTTTATACTTTCAACTTCCCCCTGCTGAACAATGAACCATAAAACAAAGTAATACCTTTCCTTCTCCCTCAAGGTACTTCCTATCGTGTTGTTTCAACTAGAAACAGAATAAAATATTTAAACAAGCAAACGAGCAGAAAAGAAGGAAACAAAGCAAGGGTAAACATGGGAGCCCTTCTTACAGCAATTTCACCATTACCAAACAGCCCAAGCTTCCCCTATATATCAGTTCTCCATCGCATACCCACATGTGGTATGTGGTAATCAAAAGAAACCAGAAGGCATTGCCTTTTTTTGGAGTGAAAACTGGTCTTACCTCACGAGACAGAGGCATACAGCAATGCAGGTATTCAGCAGAAAAATACCTGGAAGCAGACAAAGGGGACTTTACAGTCACATGTCAAAATTCCCTTAACGGAGTGCAAAAAGCACTTGATAAATAATATTCCAATGGTATTATATTTTTCATTTTAGAATGTGGGGAAAAATGTAGGTGTAAGCGTACATCTATGTATAAAGCACCAGCAGTGAACGGCTCTGAAGAGAGGTTTTCACCCTTTTTGTGTGATTTCTCTGTGTCTGATAGCAAATACAAGCATTGCCCACCAAGGCTGATTTCCATCGTCCTAAGCCTCTGTTGTTTGGAGAGAAAACAGGCAGCTTCCTACAGCCCCTCTAGTCTAGTGGGCTGAACTGGGAGGTAGAAAAAAAATAGCACAAAGCATCAGACCTTAGCACCCTTCAGTGTAATAAACATTCAAATGGAGGGAAGAGAGAATGAAAGAACGATGTGCCCACGGCTGACTTCTGTATTGCCCAGTGATCAGAAATCTTCATGATAAAACACCATTTCTTTTCGTATTTCCAGTTTCACGCTGAATACTTCAATGCCTAGGCTTAGTGAAGCCTGCGTCATGCATCTTCTTTCCGAGAAACACAGACCTCAAACTGGAGATCCCAATTAGCCCTGCCCCTTCTGAACATTTCTGCCATGTTGGCAGTATCCAAACCGGAAAGACCTGAAAAGGAGAATTGATGCTCCACCTGCCAAGAATTCAAGCTGATGTGGCATCTGTAGATGGATCTTGGTTTCTGTGCTGAAACCAGCGCATTAAGTACATTCTGGGAGCTCCTGTGCAAACGGTTTCAAGTACCTGATGCATCAGTACACTGGGAACAGTACTCAAAACCTTTCGCCCCTGCTTAGGTTCCCCTGCTGCTGGTCTGGAAAATACCTGTAGCATTTTTGGCTTCACGCAAAATCTAAGTTTTGACTAAACCTGCAGCTGGAAGTGCTGCCCAGCCGATATTTGCCTCTTGCACACTCCATCTATGGTACATTTGCACATTCTTGCTGTACCTGTGCTATCTCTAGCCTTTGCTAAAGTCTCCTGGAAAGATTAATGGGGCTCCATTCTTCAGCACTGTCATTTCAGCACCTCTTATAAAGGTCATTTGCACTTAAAAATGAGGCAGTTAGAAAACAGTTAAGCATCCCTGGCAGAATGACTTTTAGGTCACAGGATGCATAAGGCCTCGGCTCAGGCATGCGTCACTCCCATAAAAACCTAGTAATTTACTGATAACTAAAATTGGTATAAAAATTCATGCATGCAAATTAAATAGAAAACAGAAGTATTTTAGGAGGATAACATCCATTATTACAACACTGTATATGCCTGGGACAAAGCTGACAAGTTTCATGGTGAAAATATTACATTTTATGGTTAGTCACAGATTAATGAGAAAATACTTTTAAGTGCGGTTTTAATATTGAGAAATTAGCAGAGATTTAACGGTCCTTATTTAGTGGAGTTAAGCAAAAGAAGAAAGCCCTTGAACAACTACAAACATCAGTTTGTGATCTGTGCCTCATTAATTCCTTTCACACAGCTAGAAAGAGGGTGAAGCAAAGACAGCATCCAGCAACAAGTGCCTTTGTATGAAGATTGATTTTTTTGTTGTTTGGTTTTTAATGCAGAATGTGAATAGAATCCATGGAATCAGAATCCCAATAAACTGAATTGACCTAGCCTAAATTTTATTCTGGAAAACCACAAAGCCAGCCACCCAAAGCAAAACACAGGGATCTGATGCAATGTGCACAGAAAGCAAACACCAATTCATTGCAGTAACTGTTAACACTTTTTCCCATCTTTGGAAGATCATGTCGGTGTCATTCACCAGGAAACAGTAGAAAATTGTTGAGGTGAAATATAAATTTTGCCTCTCTCAACACTGAAGTGTCATTTACAACTATAAACTTGACAGTGCAGCATTCCTATCTGTCAGCTCAAAGAGTTATGCAAAGTTGCAGCTTCTAGGTTTAGCATCACCTCCTAACAATGCAATGAAAAAGTATATGGCTCCCTTCCAGAAGTGGCAGCAAAATAGCCTCTACAGAGTGAAACATGGAGGTTTCCATCTCCAAGACCACAGGATTTCAGAAAGTAGCAATTTCACCCTGACTGCATGGACCAGCCAACAAACTGGTGACTGGCTGCATAGCTACTGCATCTAGGATTTCCAGAGGTTTGGCAGCCCTTTTTTGGAGATGTGGGATTTGGAGCCTTGTACCATATCCTTTCAACCCACCCCTACAGCTTTGAACATCATGAGTGTTTGCAAGCCCTACATCTGAACAGGAAAACTCTCGTGCCTTCCTCTTTCTTTGAAAGACTTATGCCCCCAAAATAAGATATTATATGGCTCTTGAAAGATGTCAGTTATGCTAAAACCTTCTCTGTGGTTCTGGATAGATGAAGACAGGAATAAATTCACATAATTCAAATCTGTGTCCTGCCAGTTAGGACACACCATGTTGCAATTTAAGTGCCTATTTAAATGCCACTGCTTTTGATTCATAATCAAAGAAGTGCTTTATGGCACCAGAATTGCTTTGTCATTAGAAAATTTTAATTCACCACAGAGGGAGAGAAGAAATTTTCTTCGCATCAGGCTTCCAACAAGGATAAAACTACCAGAGAAGTGACCACTGGGGACTCTTCAAGAATCTTTTTGGTTCCTCTGGTTCCTTCCAGGTGGATTTTTATAGCAAAGCCACAGAGACAAAGTGACCAGCTTGATGTGCTTGTCTGACTCCACGCAGGGGGATGAATCTGAGCGACCCACAAACTTACTGCCTGCTTTAGCAGCAGGATCTTAGTTGTTTATATAGGAATTTGTAGAGACAAGAATAGCAGTCAAGCAGTTCAACATCCATCTGAATTGCAGGACAGTGACTACTTATATTCTATTCTTACATCCCAAATGATTAACACTACCCATACACTAACAGCTATTCCAGTATATGTGTTTCTCTGTGTCTATCATCCCCATTTTACAAGCTTTACGATATTAGTAATTCTGCTCACAGAAGCTAGTTTTACTGTACAACTTAAAATTTTAATGAAATATTTGCATGTATGTGTTGCCACTGCATTATGCATTATGATTAATAGGAAGACTTACACACTTGGATATGGTAGTAGGCAAGAGGAAAGCACCTTATGAAGGGTGCATAAGTGCTCTGGATAAGATAGAGTCTAAGAGAACATATTATAATTAAACAAATCTATCATTTTTTGCAGTTATACTTAAGTTCTTAAGTTAGATTAAAACACGGCTCAACAGATTCTTATCATGGACATCACTGGTTTAAAGTATAGCCAGGTCAGTTCCCCGCTGCTCTACTTTTCCCCATCATTGATTTTTTTTTTTTCTCCCAGAGGAGAGAGAAATACTAAAATACAGTATTTGAACAGAGCTCTCCGGCTCTTAGTCTGAACGAGCACAGGGAGGCACTCGAAGGAGGGAAGGCTAGGATGAAAATAAGGACAAGGGACATGTAATGATCACCAGGCAAGGCCACTACTTATTTTGTTATACAGTGATTTAGGGCACCCTAAACAAGCCCTTCCAGTTCTCAAATCCACTTCTTATGTATAGCACTACTAGCAAATCAGATCGTTCAAATGTTTGCACAAAAGGGATGTGCAAAAGGTTTGAAGACATCAGCAGTCATAAATCCAGATACTCTAATGCACAGACAAAGAATATTTCCCGCCCTGCACACAGTGTTTGCTCACTCCAGATAGGAACTCAATACCTGCTCTGTGAGAAAGCTTCAAATCAGCCCTTGTATTTCAAGGCAAATGCTGTGGGTCAGACGGTGAGCAGTTAAAGTGCTGTAAATCCTCAAATGAGTCCACAATAATTTATCTCCTCTCTTCACACAGAAGTTTGTTCAGGAGTTACTAAGATTAAAGGTTAAGGTTTCAAAGGCTTCCCTTTAAAGGAAAAAAGCCACAAAACAAAAACCAACACTTCCCACTCAAACTGAGATACTAAAAATCGAATCCCAGTTTTCAGGGGCTGGATGCTCAGGAGTTTTGGAAGATCCAGCCCAGTCATGAGACTCAAGCTGGGTGTTTCGAAGCAGCTGAGGTCAGTAGTTATTTCAGAGTTTTTCTGCTGAGAGGCTGTAATCAGACAGGCTCTGCCACAGACACCTGAGTCTCGTCAGGTCCAAACATCAAACAAAATCACAGCTGGCTCTTTTACAGAATTGTCTTTTACAGTTTGTCCTCAGCTCCCCCCCTCTCCTAGCTACTACAAGCTACTACACTCTGCTACCCAAATGCCCCCTTCCTGCTACCCAAGCTCCCTTCTCAGGCCTGCACTGACCGTGTCCATCCTTGCAGGAAGTTATTCCTTCCCCAGGTCATTCAGCATCAGACACAGCAGTCTGCCCCCAGACTCCCCACCAGCTTTTTTTCTGCTTGCTGCTAAACCAGAGGGTTTGGAAAGGATTACATAGCCCTAGGTGCCTGTCTCACACCCATCAGAAAGGGCAGACACTACTAACAAGGTCTTCAAGATGATCTATGAGTGCCTTTATGAAAACAGCATTCAGAGGTAGAAATGAATGCCCTGGTAATCTAAAGACAGGTAATATCTCCACTGCATAAATATTAGAGCACCAGATCATGCAGGTTAAATTAATCAGTTTGATGGAATTAAATAGGTTATATCCAGAGTCATTTTAAAAAAGTTTCCACACGTCACTTAACAGACAACCTCCTTCTTCTCCCGTTCACACTCCTGAAAGACCAAGCAGAACAGATTATCAGTTTCAATTTAAGCTAGCCCTGCCAGGCTATAGTAGCTCACTGAGGCTCTTCTACATTCATCACTTTGCTGGGAACTGCAGGGGATTTTATGTGGAGTACTCTAACACAGCCATGTGCTGCAGGTAACAAATATGCCTCGGCCCATCTCTCATTCACGTGGAAACACCAGCAGGTTTGGGAGATGAACCTGTAGCACGAAGAGCATCACAGACTTTTCTCAGGTACATGCTAAGATCTCATTCAAACAACAACATTAGGGGGTCTTTCGTCATATGTCCAGAGCAGCCACTAAAACGTGATATCTCTCCATGCAACGGGTGCTGAGTTAATGTTACATACATCCAATGCTAAGAAAAACTTCCTTCCTGCCATCTCAGTCTCTTCAGCAGAGAAAGACTTCAGTCCTCTTAGTTGTCTTTACCCACTTTTTTCCTCCTTTAAAAGGTCTTCGACATGTACTTATAGTTAAACAACAGGACACACTGCTTATTAAAAAAAACAAAACCTCCAGCCTGCCATCGCCTTGAACAGAAAACATCCAGGGAAGAATAAAACAATCAATTATGGGGCAAAAAAAATAAAAAATCCACTTACCACAAACATGAAAAACCCCAGACTGATTGGCTTTATTGCTTTCCTTAAATATACTACTTCTCCTTGATACTCACTGCAGTTCACAGTACATCTACAGTGCTTCCCAGTCAGTCTTTCCTAGTGCCTACTGCATCAGGAATAACAAAACATAGAAGAGGTGAATAGTCTGATTGCAATTGTAAACAGCTGCCTTTAGCAGAAAAGAGCTGCTGAGGTGTGGTGAAGTACCAGCTTTCTGGAATTAATGGAGTGACCATAACATTTCAGCAGATGGTTTGTATTGATAAAAACAGTCTTATCTTTTGGGGATAAGGAGATGAATATGGTGTCCACTTCATGTGCCGAAAAAAAGGCTTCACTGAAACACAGTACAAATACCCTCTTTTGTAGTGTCAAGAGATAAGACATGAAAGTTTTGTTGTTTTTTTCGGGAGTCATGTGGTGAACAGGAAGGACAATCCAAGTGTGACAGTAGGGTCAAACAATACCAGTATTGAAATTAGAACTGAAAACAGATCTGAAAGCAGATCCAAAATTAGGTTTTAGAGCTACTTGGGTAATACACTCTCCTTTAGATTCTGATCTTGTAAATACTTATGTAGGTACTTAGCTTTAAACACACACAAAGTGCCGTGGTTTTCAATAGAGCTATTCATGTGTTTAAAGGCCTGGAGCTTTAGAGTGTTTACTCCTTGGGTCTGGGATTAGCTAAAATTTATAGCACCTGTAATTCTCAAGAAAGGCACAATCACTTGTCTGGTCTTATTTAGACTAGCATTTCCTCCAGGTGAAGGGAATTCCTTTAGAACAGAAATTACTTATACTAAAAAGCCAAATGATCTCTTTGTAATACTGGTGTGGCCTGCAACCAAAATAAACTGGAAAAAGATCAAGACCACAGACATAAAATTGGACTAAAATGAAAGAATATTGGTTTGGTTTCATTTCCCCATTTCTTCCCACAATAGCCCATTATAGCTCATCATTTAGAAGGATGGCTAGCACTCCAAAATGCTAACAGAAACAACATGCTACCGATAAAAAAACAGAAGCATTTATTTCTAACACAGTAGGAAGGACTTCGGTGGCAATTTCACTTCAAGAATTTTGTCCTTTATTGTGCTATCTGCATCTGTATTGATACTCGTTGCTGGGGACACAGGATGTAAAAGGATAAAAATCAATCTGTTTATGTTTTTTCTTTTTACTTCACTTAATGAGTTCAAAACTCATAGGAAGTTCTTCCACCTATGAGGATTTTTTTTTTTTAATGAACAAGAGTCTTTTTGAAGCAGACTTTTCTAATTTGGGGGGAACATTTGGGAGGCAGCTCCCACTAACCAGGTTTGCTGCCATTTCCCTTCTACCACCAGAAGCCATTAATTTGGGGATGGACAATAAGGGGCTCCTCATGCAACTGCCTGTACTGATACTCCATCCCCCACAGCTAAAACTGATGCTTTATTTCAGCCATCTCCAGGCTGAAACAGGTAACTCCATATCCAACAGTGGTTACCTACTCAAACTTCATAGTGTAAGCCAGGCTGTGGAAACATGGATGTTGTTGGGTATCATGGCACACCATGTCCTCTTTCAGGACTGCAAGAATTGCTGAATCAATATATATATTTTTTTGCCTGTGTAAGGTTTCCAGCATTGCTGTCTCTCAGAACAATATGCGTCAATTCACACGGTGATATGAAAAAATGCAGCGGTTAGTATTTTAACCTATCCATAGAAAAAAAATTAAAAAAATACATTAACAATTTCTATGGATAATTCATTTTTCATCTGGTGTTCTAGGATAAATATATTGGATAACTGGGCTGAGAAGATTGTCTTCTGCCCATTGTATTTTCTAATATCTTTGTAATTTGTATTAAAAATAAACCTGAGGTAAGAATCAGCTTATAAGCAAATGCCAAGTCACGCAAAATGGTAGTGAACAATTTGTGCCGATAAGGTCTGGCAGTAGTTTATTGACTCCGGAAGGCTTCATCACGAAAATTAATATTTAATCCTCTAAGGACAAAATATTTCCCATTTCTCAAAATATCTCCTTTTACACTTTAAGTTGAAGAAAACAATCCCCAAACTCTGTTCTCAGCAACTTTTGTGTCAGAGACAGAGTGAAAGCCATTGAAAGCTTCACTCTCCCTCTAACAAGGTTAATCACTTTAACAACTTCCATGACATTTGCCAGTTCTAGTACCTTCCCACATGAAGCTTTTCGTTGCCTCATTCATTGAAAAGGTAGGAAGTTCACTCCATATTTCTTTTTAAGTAAACCAATAAAGCTGTTGACTCCCCCCACACACAGCTGGAGAGCCGTCAGTCACCACAGCTGTTATTTTGTCAAAGCCACCAAAGCAATTCACAGTGCCCTTCACAGGATTAAAAATAAAATGCTTTTTTATAGTGCCGTGCAGGGATAACAGCCTCAGTCATTCCTCATGAACCTTAAAATCCTTGTTAATCATATAAAAAAAATCAACAGTTGATTTAAAGTACAGCAGTTACTTCTGCACTTTTCACTAAGTGCCAAAGAATAAACAACTCCATTATCCATTTCCAGTTTCAGATTTTCAGTCAAAATCACACATATAGCTAACTCAGGTGGCATTTGTCACAAGAGGGACACAGATTCAATTTCTGTTGTTGTTACTAGTGCTTTCTCATCTTCAGGCACTGTGACAGATGCTACGGCATTGCTATATGACAAATTCTGCATCAGCTAAATCTATCCTTTGGCTGCACGACTGATACATTTTACAATGTTAGATGCAGTAGTTTTCTGGCATGAAATCCTGGCTTCCTTGAAGTCAAAGGCAAAAATCCCATATCCTTCAAACCCTGAACAGAGCCAGGCTTTCACCTCTGGCTTATGCCATCCCCATATTGTTGAAGCTCCCACTCCGAAGCGCGAGCATCTCTGTCACTGACAAACAAGCTCCGCTTCCTCTATGTTCATTAGATTTCTCCAGTCTTAATGAAAATAACCTGTCACAGCCGGCTGCAGACCTTCTGCCCATGAATAACAGGCCCAGTAGTTCTGTGCTACAGCAGCTCAAGATGTATGTTTTTTTCCTCTCCTGATACTACAGCTGTCTAAAAGCTTTTTTTTTTTTTACTTCAAGATTTCCCTGTCTGTTATAACTTTGCTCACTCGTAAAGCAATGATGGCCATTCGGCTGTTAAATGACCTTGCCCACAGCTACTCTCTATTGGCTCATTAGAAACCAACCTTAGGAGCAAACCCACGTTTCCCTCAGATTTGACTGGGAGAATGATGGCCGAATTATCAAACTGTCTAAAACCTTACTGCAACCTGGAAAGTGCCTATATACCCTTCTTAGCATATATCATAACAGTAGATGTCTCAGTGAGTGAGGAACTGAGCTCTAGAATAAACACTCTTGCTGGAGTTTGCCCACCCCTGTCAACATTTGTTTAAAAATATGTCGACATTTTGGACAAGGTTACAAAGATTTCCCTTTTGAGCAGAAAAAAAAAATGTGCTGGATGAATCTGTGAGTACTAATTCTGTTTCCATTTTCATCCTTCCCCATTTTTTTGGCCTGTGGCTCACTTCTGAGTAGGCTGGAGAAAAGAAGGAAAGGTCACCAGAATAGCAGTAGGTTACAAAAAGATGGAAGCAGCATGATGCACTGCACACCAGCAGCCAGAAAAGGATGTAAAAGGGAATGTGGACCTGTACTGTGAATCCCTGAACCTTGGCTGAGGAACACCCAGTCAGGACAGTTTAAAGAAAGAGTGGGGACAAAGATATCCTCCTCCCCATTCTGAGTATGTGTTGTTGTTTATTTTTTTTTTAAACACAATACTTGATAAAATATAAATGTCTCAGTGCGGTCTTTTTTATTATTATTATTTCAGTGGTGATTAAAATGAATAATAAAAAAAAGTACGTTGTACTCTTGCCTATAGCACTTACAATTCAAATGCTGCCAGTACATGAAAACCCAGACTTAGAAATGATAGAGAATAATACGCAGTAAATTTATCAACCCTTACCGGCTGGAATAAAGCAAAGCAAAATAACTAAAACAGAAAAAGTATAAATAAAATTAAATTGATTTTAATAATTATTTAAGCAATCCAGGGTTTTCAAGGTAATAAGTAAGAGCATCTTGCTTTTAACAATAGGATTTTTTAAAACCCAAGACTAACTCTTTTTCCTCAGAACTGTACTTTGAAATATCAAAAGATGAGAAGGACACCTTTCAGCATTAATATACTGAGGGATATTTATGAGAATTAGCCTGGCATTTTCTTTGAAGCGCGAGACCCCTGAGATGAATACGATAGGTACAACGCATACCTATTATCAGCATGAGAGATGCTTCAGAATTTGTGATGTGGCGTAATTCCAAGGGCACGTTGGCACACAGCAATGAACGAACTCACTGCAGTTCAAGACACGCCTGACATTAATCCTCACAGCAAGAGTAGCCCAAATGAGGGTGCTGAAGTCAGGGCAGGCTTCTGGGGAGGGCAGTTGTGTCTATGCAGGCACATTAGCACATACTGTTATTTGATGGCTTTACAGTGCTCCAACAA
The DNA here is from genome assembly GCF_964034855.1 of Anser brachyrhynchus. Taxonomy (NCBI): domain Eukaryota; kingdom Metazoa; phylum Chordata; class Aves; order Anseriformes; family Anatidae; genus Anser; species Anser brachyrhynchus. The sequence continues at coordinate 80,051,895 of NC_137695.1, read as the reverse complement.
AGGAAGCAGACTGAAACAGAAACTCACCTCTCTAGCAAGTGGGAGAGATGAAGAATGAGAATAAAGTATGTAATTAAACCTGATTAAAAACGATTACATTGCCATTGCATTATCCATGATAATAGGAAAGAAAACAGAAAATAGAGGAAACCTGAATACCACCTGTGATTAAAAAAAATAATAATAATGGACTGTCATTGTCTGACTTCCACTTAATATGAAAGATGAGCTGTTTGGCTTGTAGTATATTGGGCTCTTTTTCTGCACCACACCATGGAGTGCTGAGAACACCAAGAAGAAATCTAAATAACCTGCTCACAAGAAAAAGAAAAAAAATGCTGATGACCTTTCAGTATTTTTTGGGAATGAACTGTAAGCAGCAGTTTGAAGATGAAAAGTAATTGGCATTGAGCCTTCTTAATTATTTTTCCAGTTTCAGGCCTTTAATATAGTTCTGGCTCTTGCTGACACATCTAAATGAGGTTTACAGAACCTAGAGTGTGAATTCTGTGCTCATTAATGGAGAGACGACAGCACAAAGGCTGCAGGTATTTTTTTCTTCTTTCACCCAGTTTAAATTGCCACCCACCCATGATTTAGACTTCATGTGTGTGTGGGTGGGCCACTGAAATGGAAATCCTTTAAAGCAGCTCCGGGCAAATGTAAAACTGGAAGAAAGATGGCAGGCAAGATGACCCCTTTGAAACATTTTGAGTAACTAATATGTAAAAAGCTGTGACCTCAGTGTCCATCAGAGCATGGTAAAATAAACAACACCAGAGGGAAACAAATGATGCGGTTTCCAGGGAAAAAAAAATAAACAAAGCAGAAATCACAAAAACAGACCAGTCCTCTGAACAGAGTGTTTAGAGACCAGCACTGTCTTTGTGTGGATCAGGAAAAAGATATCCTGGCTAAAAAAAAAAAAAAAAAAAAAGAAAAAAAACAGCTGTTGGAAAACAAACTGGCTGATTTGGGGCAGGAATCACGACAAACAGGAGAGCAGTGGAAGGAATCATGCCTCTAACTATTACGTAAAGATGCTGGAGATCATAATCACCTTCCACATTTCTCAGGTGGCAACAGAGTCCTTAGAGTGCCCAGCTGGCCTCCAAAGATTCTCCTGCTGCTGGGAAATAAGATACCTTCCTCTCCCGAAGCCTACTGACTCTGGAAGGTACTCGTACTTCATCAGCGCGGGAGCAGCCGTGCCTCTGCTGGGATGTCAGCCTGACAGCCGTGTGACCTTCCTGCCCAGAAGCACCCTTCTGAGGAACTTCCCCTCACACAGCTCATGGAGAGAATTAACCTCAACTGGGTTAATGAATTACCTCCGTTATGTGAGCTGCGTGCCTAAAACTAGACTATGCAAGTACTCACCTCTCTCTGTCCTTTGTGTAAGTAGCTATAGGTGCTATGGCAGAGAATGCATCAGTGCCCAAATTATCACCAGTTTATTTGGGCTGAGTACCAGTGACAACGGACCAAGGTCAGCAGAGTCTCGAGTGCTGGATATACTGCACAACAGCAAAAACTCTGTTATGTGCTCCAGTGGCCAACCTGAGACAGTGTTCAGTTGCCTTGGTTTTACTCTACTGGTGCTGGAGCCAGCTGAACATCGCCTTGTTCAGTTGTGCTGGAATATGAAAACCTCCTGCCTTTGATTAACTTGTGGATGGGCCATCGTTGTCTTTCACAGGTACCATGGCCCAGTGATGGGCAGCAGGCAGATCTGAGCTCACCCAGAAGCAGCAAACAACCTGCCAGTGCTGGCCAGTGCGGAGGAGAGCAGAATGGGGCCATCCGCATTGGCGACAGGAACAAGCAGGACACCTTGGTGTAGCAGGAGTGTGATAACAACAACTTTTGTGTGTTTTCCAACATTTCATACTTTTTTTTTTTTATTTCTCAAACTTCTTTCAACCTTTCTGACCCTTTCTGAGGAAGCAACAGATGAAAGTTTGCTGCTGTTTGCTCACCAAGGAGCTCAGGGCAAACCATATCCTTCTGCAATGGAGTGTGCTGCTTTGGTCGAGGAAGGCTGGAAGAAAGCTGCACTTGGACAGGCAGGTAGGTAGGTGTCTCACAATAAATTCAAATAGGGCTAGGGTGTGATAGGGCTACAGTAGTCAAAACGTAAGTGCTGAAATACAATTTATCGTCTATCCAAATACTTGAACAACATACAAGAAGTGCTCAGGAAATAGTAATACATTACAATCGCAACCTTCAGTAAGACACTAATAGATGAAATGCTAGAAGAAAGAATACATTTGGAAGATTCAGAAAACAAAAAAATAGTTTAGCATCACCTGCCTTTCTGGTGGTAACACAGGTTTGAATACCTTTCAATTCTTGTGTCTGTTCTATTTGTTAAAAGCATGTGTGTGGGGGAGAAGTATGCAAGAGTAAGACATGTGGCAGGCAGCCTTCAAGACTTTCATGTATTTTGAATAAATTCTGGTCTGGAAGATGCTAGAAAAAATAATAAGAGATTGCATGATCAACTGAACTCCTTCATAGCACTTATGACAAAATGTGGTGTATGTACCAGAAGGAAATAATGTTGAATATCCTCTGCTTGGTTGAATGCTCCAGTATATTCTCATTCACAGAAAATGATTGGGAACAACTGGCATCTCACTACATCTTGCCAAAAGCCCAAAGGGAGCTTTTGTAATGAAATCTCTGCCTTTAGCTTTCCTCCGTATTGAAATGTCAGTGCTGAAAGTGCTACCGTGAGCAGCACATGTAGAAATAGCATCAACTGAGATGATGGGAGGCATTATTTGGAAGGAGATTATGTCATATGAAAAAATAAAACTAAACAGATAGCCAGCCTGCTGATGCCTGTACTCTGAAACACAAAACCTGTCATTGCCCAAATCTGTTTGGGCAGAATCAAGAAAATTCTGCCTCTGAGCCAAAGCAGCTCTGTTGAGTGAGCGGGTGCAATGGAGGTTCTTTCTTTCATTCCCCTCCTTCATGTGTAAAAAAATAAAGAGAAGAGAAAGAAAAGAATAATAGAGGATAAACACTATTTTTTCTGCTTGTTGGCTTTACTTGTTTGGCTCTCACAGCATGACCCATAGCTGTGAGAGGCAAAGCTGACCATGCGGTTAGATGCCAGGAGCTGGCTCGCTGTGATCTGGTTTTGGGTCCTTTCTGCTCCCAAGAAGGGTGGAATACAGGCAAGACAGTGTTAATGCTGCTCACTGTGTCCTTAAAGGTTCAGTGGCTGAGGGACAGTCTTCAGCCTCAAAACACGAGATGCTAGAGGACCTGTGAAGAGCATGATTTTCAGGTGACCCGCTGAAAAAACAACGACAGGAGCTGTGACAGCCCAGTAGGGGATAGGGCTCAGGGAATGGTGAATACTCTTCTCCTACTTCACTCAAAATGGTAAAAATTTATTCTAAAAACTGAGTCTAATGTAGCTGGTCAAGGTTTTATTTGGTTGCCTTCCTTGTACTATTTTTTTTAGATATTATTCTCAGAAGAATAGAACTAACTAGATTGTTTTGGTATACATTGGTGTCATCCCTGGAAGGAAAAAATCTCATTCTGTGGCAAAGACCATACATTTATTTTTCTTGTATTTAATATCTACTGTAGTGCTACATCTTAAAAAGCATGCTGCTAAATTGTGCAGCCTGTAAAACAGGCATCAGGAGTTATGTGCACAGTGTGAAATATCCCACTATTTAATTTGCATTTGCACCATTACGGAGACACTTGTGCAATTATGTGCTGCATTACAGTTTTAGCTGGAGCCCAGAGATGGTGGTTCAGAAAAACCTACAGAGCAACCACAGTGTTTAAAATCTGAGTGGCCACTGGAGGCCCCAGAGCTTTGAAAGAATCCTGTTCAAGAGAAGCCAGGGAAATGGGGCAAAAAGAAAGATTTGCTCAAAACCTTGTGAAAACGATCCCTTCTAACTTACCTCAAGCTGGACATCCTGAAGTAACAGGCACTTCTGAGAGTTTGTGTCCATGGAAAAATACAGACCTCAGTCTGACTGTAGACCTTGCAATGATACTTGAACATGCACAGTGTGTGCCCACACTGTGGTCAGAGCTGACCAAAAAGCAGACAGAGACCCACCTCCAGCCCTGTCCATCTCTCTGGGAAGGCAGGGGACATGGAGGTTGCCGTCCTCCTCAGGCTGCCATCCTGGACTTCAGTAGGTGACACAGAGGAAAGAAGAGGATCTAGCACTGTATTCTCTTGTACCCCTTGCAAACCAAGCTACAATGTGTCCCTTAATTCGAAGTCACCTTTTTCTCATGATTTCCTATTTTCCCTCAGTTTTACACAATAATGATGATTATTATTTTCTAATATTAAAGAGACTGTATCATTTATTCTGTGAGGGGAAAGGAAAGGTTTAAGTCCAGCGGAAGAGGCATTTAATAACTCTCATGAGTTGGACAGCCTCTTCTATTATGGCATCATTTTGTTTGAACTGTGGGGCCAGAGTGCAGCAAAAAGATGTCTGCTGCTTGACAGACAAACGGCGGGCATAAAAAACATCCAGTGTGATGTGAACGATCACTTCTTCTAAGGGCAATGTGGACTCTTTCTCTCTGACTCAGTTTTATCTCTGAAGGTGAATGCCTACTCACCTGCAATATATTCTGCCTGCAAATTGGCGTGTGCCATTGTAATGGTTCTCATTTTATCTTTTTCTATTAAGCCTGAGGAAAGAAGTTATGAGGAAGAGAGACATTTTTGTTTTCTCTTCAGAATCCCCTATATAAGCAAGAGTTATCAAAGGGCACTGTTTATCATTTGATTTGGAAATAATTTGCCTTTCAACATTCCCTGCGTATGTCAAGAGGAATAGAGGCTTGCAGGAAAAGGAGATGAAATATCCCCGTATTGTTATTTATTGATTTTGTACAGCTCAGCATAGAAGCTTCATATAACAAAGCCAGCAGCTTAAGAAAGATGACCAAGTCATCAAGAGCCACTTAGACACACAACAGCTGAAACAGAAAAACTCACAAGGCGTCACAAGGTGACTGTGAGAGGAACACTTTCCTGCATGCACAAACACCCTTGTGCACATGCGTGCGCTTCCGTGTAAGGGGTGAGCAAGCTGCGTGAAGCTGAAACCTCCCCTGTGATGTGACAAGCAGCGAGGCAGTTTTGCCTAGTCCTCAGCAGTGGCAGAACTCATGGATACCCATCCTCAAGGCATGTCCTCCCAGAGTGGAGGATCTGGATGGTCACAATCAGTATTGCCTCCCTCGGCTGGTAGGCAGGTGCCCCTGAGCTGTGCCAGCACCAGGCACCTCGCCACACCGTGCAGAGAGCGGTGAGCTGCCTCTCTCTGCTCAGACTATGCATGTCTGCATGGGCTACACCTGAGGTGGAACCGTTTCACTCTTTCACATTTAAATCAGAACCTGGCATAAAATCACTATTGAGCAAACAAGAATCAAACCAAAGGGAGTTCTGTCCAGCAGTGCACTGCTTTGCAGGTCATACTCTTTGATACTGCCTACCTACCCACAACATGAAAACACATTTACATTAGATGCTTGCATTGGCTGCAAGTATCTTTTCCTGGTGAACTATTTTAAACACAGAATGAAATTAGTCCGAAATCTGTAGAGGTTTTAGTCTAGTTTTAGTGGCTGGATAAAGGTATGTTGAAAGAGTTAAAACAACAACAACAGAACATAAACCGAAACACCCCTATGCCAGAGCAGGAAAGTGGCAATGGTACAATCCTGCTATTTTATTCGACAATAATACGGTTCCCTCATCAAGACAAACTACCCAGCCTTCAGCCTTGTAGTTTATCTGCTCAGGAACTGGATTACTGCCTCATAAAACAGTGCAATGGTGCAATTATCACTTCAGTATTAGGTAGGTACTGCAAGGTGCTCACATTCTGTGTTAGGTGGGACATTTTATGGTACCATAAAGCTGATGTGGCTTCAAGAATTTGATACAGTGTTAAATTAATGAATCACACCATGGGACACATCTTTAACAAAATGGAATAGCTCCTTTTTCTTCCAACAGGCACTGGAGGCATGTGAGGTTGTATGCAAGAGGTATGGACATCACACTGGAGATGAAATGAGGTGGTAGATGCAAGTGTCCGCAATTGCTGTATGTGCAGTGTGATGCTGAGATAGAGGTATGTGTTTGAGACTTGACTAACGTGCATTTCTACTGAACTTTACATCTCAAAGCATTTTCCCTGGAAATACAGTATTTTTGCTACTGTGTTTTCCCTATGCCTTCATTTGGGAATGACCAGGTGCTAACTCTTGTACAGCACCATATGGAAGTCTTTGGATGAGAGATGTACCAGCTCCTTTCATTTGGAGCTCCCAGGCAGTAGGAACAGATCTGCGAGGACAGCAAGGGAGTGCTCCCACACTTGGAGATGCAGCTGGGTTGGGAACAAACACCAGCGAGTTCCTTTTTTGATGCTAGGAAGCATTGCAAAGGAGAAAAGGGAGTTTTACTAATTGGAAAAAAAAAGGGGGGGGGGGGGGGGGAGAAACAAAAAGTATCATTCCTTGCAGACTGGGTGGATGCAGAGGGATGAGGATGTGCAGGGAAGAACATCACACTGCAAAGTTTAATGGACTGGAAGTGATGGTGATGGAGACCTCTTCTGTGTGGGGGTTGGCTAGCTGCTGCAGTGGAAAGAACACCAGTGCTGCAGATGGAAATGTTTCTGGATTGACACGTAACAACATCACATGCCAAAGGGAGAGGTAAAATACATTCAGAGCAGGTACATGGAAAACAGATTGAGGTAAGCTAGAATCCTCCCTACTACTTTTCATTCTGTTGCCAAGGATATTGGCTGCCTTCATGGACATAGTGAGAGTGAGTATTTGGGGTTTTCCTTCACATTTTCCTCCCCCACAGTCTTGAGATGTTCTGGAAGCAAATATTCTTTTTTTTTTTTTTTTTCTTTTTAAAAAGAATTTTCAGGTGAAAATATTGTCATAATCATTTAAAACAAAATACTTAAGAATTATCTTTTAATCTCACATCACCTTAACGGGCATCGGAAGAACATTTACCAGAACTAGATATTTGTTTCAGGGTAAATAGAGAACAGAATCAAATAGACTGGAAATCATTTTAAGAGTTTTGCTGATTAAAAAAAAAAAAAAAAAAAAGAGAAAGTGATCAAAAACACCCTCAAGATTTTTAGTTGAACATAAAAGAATCGATTTTTAATAGCCTCAAGTGAGAAAATTCAATACTCCTTGTTTCCACTAAGTTTTTCTTTTCTATTTTAATAAATAAAAATAACTCGGAGAGTAGGAGTGTGGGTGTTTCAGATGAACTAGTAACTAAACTGCCATTGAGATCTGGCCTTCACAGCCGTAGTTTAGAGTGAAAGCTTGTCAACTTCATATGCTCCCTTAACTTGGGACTTGTTCAAACACTCCCTACCTCTTAACTACAATATGCATAAAGATTTTAATGGCAGTTATTGATCCTGAATACATTACACCCAGAGATGTCAGCACTCATAAGGAATGTAACAAGATGCTGTAAATACGCAACATACAAGTGTATCAGACCGGGCTGGCTCCAAGCCTCTCAGTAACGCAACACACGCCGCTTTGCTGCCAGTAGGCTGAGGAGCAGACGCGGCGGGGCTGCAGATGGGCTTCTCCTGCCAAAACGGAGGGAGAGATGAGGGCAAAGGGTTGTGCTGGGGCTGTGGAGGAAGGGCTGGGTACCCAAACAGCAGGACCTGCCACACTGTCCTTGGAGGGTCGCTCCCGTTCCGTCCCACGCCTGCTTGTGCACCCGCATGGCTCCGCTGCCGTGGGAACGCAGCACTGCAGCCCCCAAGGACAGGGGCAGGGTGCGGCACGACCCAGTGCTGAGCCTGGGACTGGCCCCAGCATGAAGCACGGAGACACTGCACATAGCATTTCCAGCACTGGATGGACTGGGATAGTATTCTGAAAGACGCAAGAGTCCTGTATGGCATCGGAGGACAAACAAACTACAGCTCTGCAATTTTCTTTCCAGTTTTCTTTTGGAGGACACAAGCAAGTGATCTCTCAAGCTGTCCTAATACCCTATTACCCACAAGCTGAAACACACTCAGCCATTAGACAGACCTCCCATTAGTTTAAACACCGCATAAGCCTCTCATCCTTCCGTAGTTCTTATGTACAAATCCTCTGAGAGGAAACATGCTGCTCGGGCATTTTAAAATACTGCAGTGAACTTGACCCCATGATCAGACTGGTGTGATTCCCACCACCTGTAAGTCCTTGCAGGACTCAGACCTAAGTTTTAAACTGCCTAAAACACTTCTTAAAATCGAGCAATGAAGGGCAACCATGGATTGCATTCGGCTGTAAGCTTCCCCTTGCATGTGGGTTTCTGCTCGCAGACAGCGAGGAAGCCTTGCAGAACAAGAGGGACCCACTATGTGGTGGAAATGACTGCCCTCCACACTGGCCATGGAGAAGCAGGATCGTTCCCTGATTGACTTTATATTCTTTCCAGGAGCAGTTACTCCAGAAATTGCTCCATGGTTAGTCCTTTTAAAGTCAGTTGAAAAACTAGTGTCCCTCTCTGCTTCTATAATTTTCAAGAAATGGGCTTTCTTAATTATATTAAATTAGGTTTCAACTATGCAATTACCTCCTTCACTAATTAGTAGCTGGAAATATCAGGCTCTTAAGGTCAATTTACCTCATTTTTCCACTTCTTGCCCACCTTCCTTTCTCATTCTTACTAACCCCATGCCATGTTTCTAGAAATCACTCCCTGTGGTTGCTTTTGCTTTCTCTGCCTCGGATAGCAACAGCACCAGAAAGCCCTATCACAAATTTAAAAACAATCTTTTGAGATGAGCTAAATCTGGTAAATGCTGAATAAGCAGAAGTAGAGAAGCCTTTATTTTTGTTGCTATGTACGTTTGATTGTTATTACAACTGATTAAAAGAAACATACACATCATGGAGCTGAAAATGACCCTTTTGATCTCTTCCCCTGGGCATGAATCTTCACATGCTTTCCTTCTCAGCCTCTTTGTCTTTGCTACCAAACCCACGATTGAGAAAGACTGAGAAAGAAGTACTAACGTAGCTCACCTCACTCCTCTGCTCTGACCTCTGAGTAGATACTGTCCACGCATGCAAATTGGGAACAGGCCATTAATCAGTTGAGGGGATTGAGCTTCTCTCTTTGCAGTAAAATCAACGCTTAAACACTAGAGGTAAGTCTGATGAGAACAGTAATCTCATGTAGCTTTTCATTTATTTCAGGTTAATTCCTAATAATGTCAATGAGAAAACACTGCTTCAAATTGAAGGAGAATCCATTCAGAAATTCTCTTGTTCTGTTGATCAGAACACAGCTACGGAAAAATTACTAGCTCTGCTGTGCAGTAGTTATCATAAGATAACCAAAGAAAAGAAAGCTTTGGGTAAGAAATAGACCTTTTAATATTCACACTCAGTTCCATGCCAAATACTATAAACACAGAACATGCTATAAAAACTGACAAGACAGATGGGATTTATTTACCCTAAAAAAGAAAAAAAAAGAAAGAAAAAGAAAGAAAGAAAGGAAGAAAGGAAGAAAGGAAGAAAGGAAGAAAGGAAGAAAGGAAGAAAGGAAGAAAGGAAGAAAGGAAGAAAGGAAGAAAGGAAGAAAGGAAGAAAGGAAGAAAGGAAGAAAGGAAGAAAGGAAGAACAAACAAAACCTGAAAGTGAGAGTATTAAGCAAGGCACTTAAAAGTAGTGGGTCAGATTCATCAGCTTTTTTTTGGTTGTTTTGGGGTTTTCCAAAAGAGCAAAGCAGCTGGACACTTAGTTGAAACCCCTGACATAAGTGGAGTTGTACTTTCTTCTACACAATCCTAATTTTGTGCAGACTGATGTCAAATGCTAGCATTAGAAATTCTGTTCCCATCCTCCACTTTGTACTTCTGCCTCTTTTACAAATTTCCAAGTGCAGCCTTGTTACAACCTGGCTGTACCTCCAGCTACCATCAGCAAATCCAGCTCTAATTCACACAAGCTCACTTAATGGCTAGTAAAGTCTTGACCTAAATGTAAACCCTTCAGTGGCAGAAACACACTTTCTTTTGTAAAGTGCCAAGCACAGCACGGATAATGGAAATGAAACTCCTAATCCCATCATACGTGCTAGAGACGAACCAGACCTGAACGACACCTCCCACATACAGTCTGCACAAGACCCTGCTGCCATCCTTTGAGAAGCTGCATATACTGCTCTTCCCTTTTTACTCCTCTAATTGAAACCCCTACAGCCTCTGGTCTCTTGAGGAAGGAGACTTCAAATAATCTATATTTTATACCATATTATATGATATGCAACCAACAGAAAGGAAGTTGTGAAAGATTGCTTTGCAAGAGCATTTAGTTGGCTCCCTCTCTCCTCTCATGTTGATGTGATTTATTTACAAAACATGTAATAAATCATGCAGCAACCGGCAGGTTTTTAATGAATAGAACAGACTTAGAGTTCACACTTCCAGTATGAATTGTATGTTTTCTGCTTACTTTCAAATACATCTCTACGTAGCTAATTCAGTTTGTAATCTCACAAATGTCGTTATCAAGGCATTCTAACTGAGGTTATGAGAGCCTGTTTCCAACCTATTCAGAGCAGTCAATCTGCCTTAACATAATTTTTGTTTGGAAACAGACATTGCTTTTAAGCAACAGGCAAAATCTCCTTCAAGAGATGCCATTCTTTTCATTGCCTGCTTTGTGTAGAAGCATGCTCTGCTTGGGCTCCAGGAAATATGACAGACAAAAGGGAAGGAGATAATTATACGTATACTTCCTAGTAAATTAAATCAACCCAAAGCAAAGCAAACAAGTGTGGCTGGTTTCCAGTATGGAAAGAAACCTACTATCATATTCATATTTTTTAAGAACAGCAATAAAATCGTCTTCAAAGATATCATACTCTATTTGATCTAGACTCCAAGCTTGAAAAACAGAATCATTATATAATGCTGCTTTATTATTGAAGTGTGTGCACCACAAGGAGATATCATATGCTGAATTAAACAGCACAACTGACTTGTTAACTTAATTAGGAACATAAATGCAAAGGCTTAACGAAATGGATAGTAAAGAAGTGAGTAAGGAGAAAAAGGCTAACCTTTATGTTTTCTTACAGAAACTTTCACAGGCAGGATAGTCTCCTGCACTTAACAACAGCCCTGTGCTGCTCACCTGCATCTCCTGCGAGTGGTATTCCATGAATCCAGTGAGTAAGGGGCATCTCCATCTGGATACAATCATCATGGCTCAGCCCCTTTTCTCTGTCAACTGCACAAAATGCAAGTGATTTAATTAGCATATTGCTGTGAATTAACGCCATTTATCAGAAAAGGCCTAAGTGATAATCAGACTGCTTGAGAGCTAATTAAATGCAGAATACTTGAGTACAAGCCCAACGTGAACTCAGTTCAGTGTGAAAGTTTGGTGTGCGGTGCCGCAGGCTCTTCCCCCCGGGCAAGGAAGTGCACACAACTCAGAAGGTGCAGGAATACTGCACCACACCCTGCTGGAGAAAGGGATCCTTCAGCTGGGGTGGACCACATGGGCCTGATGTTGGGCTCACAGCCAGAATTGTGTTTCTTGTCTTGCAATGACCAGGTATCTGGGCACAGCGTGGGGGCACCCAGAAAACTGCCAGGAGGAAGCAGGCTACCTGCACAGCCTTGTCCCCATCTGGCTTTTCAGCTTTTTTAGCTGGAAGGCTTGCGTGGCTAAGATGGTGCAGGAGCTGCACCCATGGGACACAGCACTAGACCATCCTGGCCAAATCTTTTCATGCAGGTAGGGCAGGGGCTATTGTCCTCCATATCCCCTGTCCTCTCTCTTTAACCCTGCACTTGCTCTGTGCTGGGAATCTATGAAAGCAGACCTTAGAGGGGCAGCAACAGCACAGTGCTGTTTTGTTTTCTCACAGAGGACTGCTGGGCTGTAGGCTTAATATATCTAGGTACACTAAGTGTACTACAGTGCACTAAGGAAGGACTTTTGAAGGGGGGATGAATGGTACCTAAAAATGGAGAAAAATAGGCTGGCTCTATCTGTGTGCTGGTCTGAGTTTGTCTCTCAGTGGCTGGTGCTAGCCTAAGGAACTGCATCGTCTGTAGCAAAAATGCAAAGGCCAGCACTCACTCTTTAGCTTCCTCACTGCCTCCTGCTGCCCAGTGCAGAAGACATTAATGAGGACCCCAGGAACTGGATGATAACCTTCATCCTGCCTGATGGAAATGGGAACCAGCAAACCAGAATCTGCAGACGCCACAGCATGGCAGTGCTTCCCTTCACCCTCATTTACTGAAACACCAGGACTCACAGTGTTTGTTCATTTGTAATCCGTGTGCATGAAGTGAGACATATTCTGGACAGAGGCAGGTGTAAGGACACATTTTGGCAGGAGAGATTTCTGGTCATGTTTCCCCTAATGGAAAGTGAGAGAAGTGTAGCCAGAAACGTGGTAATCACCAATATGCTTGCTTCTCTGCTACCCACAGGCAATCTGGCAGTCAGGGTTTCCTGGCTGTTCCAGGTTAACAGAGATGCTTAAAATGTTAATGACTCTCCATGTGATTAAATAAGTACGGACTCCTACATTTACTGCCCTGGATCAATAGCAAAGTTCATTGGAAAGAATTGGTTTACTTAAAGCTTCTGAACAGCACAACTATACACACAGTGGCAGACAGCTTTGGTGCATCTGGCTTGGTTTCCTACCCTATAGTTCTCCTGCCAGGAGAAAAAAACCCAACTGCTACACCCCATGGCAGTCCATCTTTGTATTCACGGGAAGAAAAGCTCATCTTGTACTCCCATCTTGTAGATGCAGAGCCTCTGAAGCGTTCCCAAACCAAGTGAGCACACCAGCTTTTTGAAAACAGGAACATTTCTAGTTTTCAGACATCAAGCATGTAACTGAGGGCAAATATTGTCCACTTCTAACATGCTGTAGGAAGACCCTGGGTGGTATAGTTGCAGCCCCTAGGGCTGATAAAAGAAAAAGTTCCTTCAGGCTGACTATACAAAACAGCCAGATGCTCATACACTTTATTGTTTCACTGTTTGTCTGTAGCAGACTGTGTTTCCTCAAAGTGTTGTGTTGCACTGCCAGAAAAAACTCATTTTGAGTTCTCCTCAAATTTGAGTATTGCAAGAGTCTGGAGGAAGGGAGTGAGTCACTTTTTTCCATTACTTTTTAAGGGTTCTTTTATGCAAATCTTCTCCCTTCCTCTAACCTTTGAAATAACATCACTGGTGGAAAGCTAGGAATACTAAAGTTTTTCTTTACCGAACTGGAAACAGAGCCTTTAGGTATGAAGGATGTGAAGGCAGAAGGACTACTAAGCAATAAGGAGACTGACTTTTTCCTCTGTTTCCTAGGACAAAGTTTACCTAGAAAAGGCTATTCAGTCACTAATGTAAAAGCGTGCTCCTTGTTTAACAATTAGGCATAACACAGGCTGAAAATGAGGTGGCTGAAACTGCTCAGAGAAAAGGTGTTCCCTGTAATTTATCTGTGTTAATCATGTCCCTTTATCTAGTCTTTGGCATTTACTTTAAACACAAACTGCAGGAATAAAAAGCATCGTTGTACTGAGCTACTTAAAGCAATTAATGACATCAAATGTGGAAATATGGGTATTTCTTCCACTCCGTTGGAATTTATCTCAATCTGCGTCCACCAAAAGGATTTTAAAAACTGAAAAACACCTTTACACACAAAGAAATGTTCATAAACACAATAAATTGAGGTAATTATATCCTGTAGTCAGCTAAATTCAAAGTGATTCACATATGATAGTCACTTGAACCTCTCTCTGCATTTGCTCCGAATGACACATTTCTGACTTGAAATCATTTTTGTTCCAAGCTGTTATGAAACCATTTACACTAAATGATGGCAGCACTTAGGAGGGTGGCTCAGAGTGAGTTTCTACTGCAAATACTGCTCTCATTAAGCAAAATCATGGTTTGTGGGTGTGTATGTGGCAGGGCTTTTTTTGTGCTTGTTTTGTTTGTTTCTGTATCTAGAGGAAGAATTGCTCAGCATAGGTAACATTGTAGAAAGATTGCAGTTCACCTAGAAGGTCAGTGACATGCCATTATTTGACCTCAAATCTAGTATTTCTGAAAATACATTCTCTTCTAAACCTCCCACCCCCAAACAGCAGCAATGGATTATTTGACAGACACCCACACGGCCAGCAAACCATCCTGAACCGCTACAGCATCTCTGGGACATGCTTCACACCCACCTGAATCTCTCGCATACATGTCCTAGGACCTCACTGAGACAGTGCTCAGCTGTCCTGACCCTGCTGCAGCAGCACCCTGCACGGGGGCACTGGCAGTGTGCATGCTCTGCCTGACTGCAAGTGCTTGCCTGAGCCAGACTCAAAGCTTTGCACCAGCTGAGCGACGGGTGATGCTGAGGAGCCTTACAACACCTGAGGCTTGTCCTTGGACCAAAGTCAAAACCAGAATCCTTTCTCAAATTCTTTGTGTATCCAGAGTGGGAGGAGGAATGTGTAGAAGGATTTTTAGTAAAGAAATACTTCATTTATTCTCATTATGGCTTCCTTTTTTTTTTTTTTTTTCTCAAATATTTAAAGAAGAAAATGGGTAAAAAAGAATATTCATCAGCCATCAGTATCAGTAATTCTACAAGAGCATTAATGTCTGTCTATAGGACTGAAGTAGGACCGACTTGCCCTACATTATGCTAGTTTATCAGATGATACACAAATGGTATTTCCTTTTGTTGCTAAATTCAACAATAAAAGGCAGCCAACACTTGGGATGAAGCACAATATGGCACCAAAAATATGTTGTGACTCTCTCCTCCTTCAAGAATGTGATGTTTCTGGCATACTTAAAGTTGGCATTGGGCTTATCTTTAAAGATTGAAAGAGTATACATTTTCATGAGAAATGAGCTATGTTGCTGTTACAGCAAGAATTGTATGTGCATTAGCATTGTATGTGTGTAAAAGGTACCTGTATGAACAAATAAAAGATAGAAAACAATCTCTCTATGTAAAACATTTCTTCTTCTTCCCCACAACTTGTCATTATATTGAGTATGGTAATTAACAAATGTGGGGCAAAGGAGATAAAAGGTAGAGTTTGACAGAAATTTAACCAGAACTTCAGGGCAACATTTTCTTCTAAACCTGAAACGATCCACTGAGGGTGGATGACTAGCTCTGATCATCTGCAATTGATGACCACCCTCTGCTCTCTGCTTTTCAAAGTAATGGTGAGCAGCTCTTCCAGATGAGCACAGCAAGGGGGTAAGAGTGCTCCTTACAGTCTTTTCTTTGCTCCTGAGAAGTAACACTTATACTCTGCATAAGCCCTCTCTTGCCTGTAAGTTCCCCATTTAGCACGGGGGCTCCCGCAGGGTCCAAGAGAACAAGAGAGATTCCATCCCAAGCAAGATCAGCCAGAAACAGACACCAGTTCTAGGGAGAATATTTTAAAAGAAGATCCATGCATTACTTGGTAATATCAAAACATATTTAACACTGATTTTTAAGTTTATGTGTGAAAATCACAACACACAAACATTTTATCTTGCATCTACCTTGACTGCCACCTGTGCCTCTTCTGAAATGGTATGAGTCCTTGGGCCATGATAGCAATTAAACAATGAAATGATAATTATCAACTCACTTCATCTAGGACTTATGTTCTCTTCAGGTTAGGTGTTGGGTGTTTATTATGATGTTAAAAGAGGGCTACGAAGATGGTGGTGGGTCTGGAAGGGAAGATGTGTGAGGAGCGGCTGAGGTGCCTTGGTTTGTTCGGCCCCGAGCAGAGCAGGCTGAGGGGAGGCCTCATGGCGGCCTGCAGCTCCCTCACGAGGGGAGCGGAGGGGCAGGCGCTGAGCTCTGCTCTCTGGGGACAGCGACAGGACCCGAGGGAACGGCATGGGGCTGGGACAGGGGAGGGTCAGGCTGGGGGTTAGGGAAAGGTTCTGCACCCAGAGGGTGGCTGGGCACTGGGACAGGCTCCCCAGGGCAGTGGTCACAGCACCCAGCCTGCTGGTGTTCAAGAAGTGTTTGGAGAAGGCTCTCAGACCCAGGAGTTGGGTCCCTTCCAACTCGGGATATTCTATGATTCTATGTTTTTGTGATGGGTTCACACAGTAAAGGAATCGTGGATTTACTATTTTTTTCAAGAAGGGACTGGTAACTTCTCGTTTATGGACACAACAGCTAGTAGCATCCACTGTTTCTTTCATCTTTAAAGCGGTACTGACATGGGGAAAGTGAGGTGATACCTACACTCCCCCTTCCCACAGATTCTAACTCATCCTTAACATTAAGGATTCAAGCTGTCCCACTGAAGTCAATGCTATTTTTTGTATGCTTAGAAGTAGAGCAAGTCCATTGATTCAAATTAAGGTGACCTGGTTTAATAACAGGACACTTCACTGTTGAGCTTGGTTGGATTCTAACACTGTTCCTCATGCATATTCACATTTCTTTGCTTCTAGATCTTGCACAATCTACCTCCTAAACGCAAAAATACGAGACTGTCCTAAACCATGCCCACTATTGATTGTGTGCGTTCTTTAAAAAACTAAAAAAACCACACACCTCTATTTGAGCAAAGATTGCAAAGGAATTTGACAGAAAGTTATACGTGAATAGATGGTTACATTGCCTGTCCTTCTCTTCTGGGCTACCTCTGTAAAGGTGCTGGGCCAGAGTTCAGCCCAGAATCAGGCAGTGCCTCCACTGCAACGTGGTTGGCAGCTGCAACTGGTGTAAGCATTCCGCATTGTACAGACTGAACGCTTCAGAGTTACCTGTGCTGGATTCTGCCAGACACCAAGTCTCTTTTGGGAGGTGATTCAGCCTTTCCTTCCTTCTTCTGTAAAGCCTGGCCTCAGCAAAGGCTGAACTGCCAGAAGGTTCATCCCCTCAACCCTCCAAGAGGTAGGCTAGAACTTGGCTACCAGAGCACAGGCAGCACTGAAACTCATATGCCCAGCAGGAAAAGAGTAGCCAAAAGGATTTCATCATGTTTTTCAGATAAAAATATTAAGTAATTAATCCATCTAAGGACAGAATGTTTTTAGAATCTATTAGGAGGATGATAAAAGCTCCAAAAGCAATCTCAACTTTCAGGTGCTTGCTGGAATGATACCATAGGCAATCAAAGGTTTTGTGTCTGATATGGGACTTGTATGGTTACTTTTTTTTACCTTGACTCAACATCAAGACTTTCTTATACTCTCTACCCTACAAAAAGCACTGCTTTCAGGTATCCTTAGACATATGTTTATCTCCTCTTCCATGGCTATTCAGATTTTATGCCAATAAACGATTTTTAAGAACACCATCAAAATGCATAAAAATGGCACTAAAGTATTCCTCCCTACTTAAACTGTCCCAGTCTGCGGGCTCCAAAAATACCACATATTTTTGCCTGACATTATCTTTGCCTTGCAAGCCCATGGCTGAGAGCTTTTTCAGAGCTCTGAGACTAATAACAGCCACCCAAACCACACAAGTCAGAAGGGTGTATCTCACTGGAACAGTGTCACTTAACTAGTTAATGTTAGAGAGCCTTTTGATATCCACAGATGAAAGGCACTGTATCAGTGCAAGACATTCATGTCATTACCTGCAGACGGTAAGAAATTCTCCCACAGCTACGGTGCATACATCACTAAAATCTGAAGGCTGGTAAACTTCCTGTAACTTCATAAAAGGAGCTGTGATGGCCTTCTACTTAGTCCATGTCTGTACAGTGAAGGTTTTAAAGGGCTTGAATCTTTAAAAAATCCTATAAGCAGCAGTTTCCCAGAGCAGACCCAAAGAAATACAAGTAATCTATCTTGCTTTGTAAACTGCATTAGTGTCAGACCTTCAACTAGTGGTTTCAGTACTTCTGTTGTACTAAGGAAGAAGCCAAATTCTGGAGCTGGACCTTAACTGGAAACAGATTTCCACTGCACCTTAAGGTACATGACATAGTCAGGAACACAGATGCCATCTTGTTTGCATAGGCCTTGATACAAGGAGAAAGGAGAGAATATCATCTCTGGGTAACAAGTTTTGTAGTCTAGGGATGCCAGAAGTGATAATGAAGAAACAGTGCTCAAGTCTTAAATGAGTTCCACTTGCATCACTTATGGAGTCAGCCAAATGGCAAAGAGCAATCCTGTCCAAATGTTAACGTGAACTGCTGAGTAGATGCAGTGGACCAACTGTCCTGGAGCTCTAAATGGCCTTTAAAAAAATAATAATAAAAAAATATATATATTCTTTTTAAGCATATGGCACAGGTGTGATTTAATTCTACCACAGAAAAAGTCAAAAGGTAGTGCCCTCTGTGGGTATGGAAAGTTATTATTTTGGTTTCTCAAGCCATTCGGATATGCATGTTTTTAAAGATCAGCCCTATGTAGAAACCAATCAAACTGATCTGGCCTGGAGAGCCAAGATGGCAGTGTGAGAGGCAGCTTGGTCTAGTGGACTGAAAGGCAGCAATTCCTGAGGTCTAATTCTGGCTGACACAGAGTCACTACATGGCCTTGGGCAAGCTCCTTAAAAAGACATGTCAGGTCAACTTAGGCCTGAAATTAAAGTTTCACAAATATACGGATTTGCAAATACTTACATCAGTAGAAATGAATGTCACCTTTTTTTATTTTTAGTTTCATTGGGTGAAGGAAAGGAAGCAGTATTTCCGGTTAGGTCTTGGAGATCTTGTTTTCTGCACTGTTTGTAGAGACAGAGCGTGAAAGCAAAACTGGTCAAAAATTGCTTCAGCAAGAAGCAAAATCCTCTGGCTACAAGACAGCAAAGCCTTGATCCAGAGATCTCCTGAGCAGTGTGGTGCTTCTAAGTGTTAAAAACTCACTGTCATTCAAGGAACACTAAGTACTAATTAATTATATGCTAAGTAATAACTGCAGTTCAAGGCTCCAGGCTCTGCCCTCCAGAGAGTGCTTTCCATCACCCTTGCCAGCTTGAATTAGAAGTATACTTTAAGGCCTGTGCAACTACCCATGCTCCTCAATTCAAGGGCAGGCACAGGCACTGTTTTAGAGCTGATAGAAGTGTGTAAGATGAGTTATGCCCCATGTGATACTAACTTATTAATATTTATCAAGTCACTACAGCTTTCTATGATTCTGTTTTCCTGCAAACTGCTTCATCATAATGACCACTACTGTTAGACCAGCCAGCAATGAATTATGAATGGCCCTTATTTAGAGAGAGTCTAGATCTGTGAGACATCTCTATTTGTGCGGTGCAATTACTGCGATGCTACTGCACTCCCTCAAGTGATGAGACTGCCTGAGATAACACTGCTTTGTTTGCTGGCTTTTGGGATGCTCTGGAGGCAAGCCTTCCTCCACCACTGGCAAGGGCAGCTTCGTGTTACTGTTTTGTGCAACTCTGTGCTGCTCATGGGCTTCCTAGAGGGACCATGGAATTTAGGGGAAGGATTTGCCTTGGGAAGGAGGCCAAGCCTACTGCCCTGCAGGAGTCAGGAACAGCTGCAGGTGGCCTCGTATCTATAGCTTATATGACAAGAGAAAATTAGCTGCCATACAGGGAGGCACTAAAGGATTGAATACCTCTCTATGTCTTACAGGTACAGTGGGAAACACAAAATCAGAACTAAAGTCCGCCACTGGATAGAAACTGGCTGTGAGGCAGAAATTAAAGGGAAGGAATAATGGTCAAATTAAAGTGTGTCAAAAGTTGTCAGTAGCTGCCTCAAAGTCCCACGGTGAGGTAGGTTTGTTCAGATGAACCATGGAGAGATCCATGAGAGTTGCAAGGTGGCAAAAACCTGCAGATGCCACAAAGTTATGCAGGATAATTAAGACTAGAGAGACTATGGTACTCCAGTGGGATCCAATAAAGCTGGCTGAACGGAGAACACAACAACACATAAAATGCAAGGTAACACAAATTGCAACAAAGAATTTGACCTACTTGTGCACACTGTTGACTTCTAAATTATTTCTGGTGGTTCTAGAAGATGATTCAGACAACATCACCCCCCCCTCAAATAAAAAGACAATAAAAAGAAAACCCACTTCTTGGCATACAGTGGTGACCCACTATGCCAAGAAAATTATTGAGAAAAGGTACATGAGAAGTGGGGACATGGGTAACAGACACAAAAAGACTTTTGTAGGAGGAGAGTGAAGATGGCTCATTTAGGAAGAACAAAGGTGACAGTAATATGTAATGACTAATGGCTTATAGAAAATAAACCAGGTAAACCTTTTCTTAGACAAAAGAACAAGAGAATGAAACTGAAAACAATACAGCAATTTAATCTCTTAGGTGGTGAACTTTGTGTTGCAAGAAATATTCGAAGCAAAGAATTCATTGGATTTTTTTTTTTTAAGCTGGACATTATTCTACGGATAATGAGATCCTTTCGCAATAGCATCTCAGATGAGGAGATACAGGAATATATACCACAGTTAACTTAACCACTAAAATGTCAAATGTTAGGAGAGAATTTCCTGATTTTCCTAAATTGTCCAAGACACTATTTCTTTCCCTTTAGAATATAAACTTTAGAATATTCCTTTATTCTTTTATTCCTTTTAGAATATTCCCTTTAGAATATAAACTGTTGGCTACTTTCTTGTTTTCTGGACAATGAGAATTGCTGTACTGGGTTGGAGCATGTCTTGCTGGTTTACTGTCTGAGAGTTGTTATTAAAAAAGCAAGCAGAACCATATTGAAATGTAAAACTTTAAAGCCACTTAAATACCCTAAAAGCACCTCTATTTAGACAATTAGCATCTCCATGAAGAGCTGTTGTTGTTGTTGTTAAATATCAATAGATTTGAATGCATTTCTCCAGAGAAAGAGACAGAAATGACATTATGAGACATACTTTTTTAAATGAAATGGGAGGGATAGGAGACAGGTGTTCTGCACATGAAAAAAAAACATTTGAAGAGTGTTGCTCTAGGCATAGTTTCATCTATCTGACTCAGCATAAATGCCCAAGTATGAAGGAGAAATGAACCAGAAGAATCAGCTCTGTGCTGCCTGGGGTCTGTTCACAGGGCTGTACGTATTAGCTTGCCCCCCCCCCCCCTTTTTTTTTTTTTTTTAATTAATGCTTTCACTTTCTACATTACACTAGAGACTATGACTGAACTTTATTTCTCAACAGTAGCCTATGGCAACTGACGAAGTCCTCTGGGAAAATAGCCTGCCCAGAAGTGCTGAGCAGAAACCAGAAGAAAAATGGATGGAGAAGAAAAGATTCTACCTAAGAGCAAATTATTTATTGCAGACTATTCCTTGAATTTAGCCCCTTCTCCTGACTGTGTATAGCCCACAGGAAGATGGTGTGATATGTATGAGTTGATCTGCCATTCATATATTGCCTGACAGATGCTTGGTGAGAGCATGTTTCATCCAGGCAGTTGTTTATGAGCTACTTTACTTGAGTGAGGTTCATTCCTGAAGCGTCTCAGTCAGTCATTAAAACCATGTGGTGGCATTTTTGCTCCTTGACTGGCTCACCTATAAAACTTAGACAAGACAGGCTCCTGGAAATTCAATAGACAATAGCAAAACAGTACCAAGTCTTTCATTCTCTTAAGAAGGAAGGGGCTGAGAACAAAAAAGACACACCAGGAAAGAAAATAAAAACAGGTTGTTTGAAATCTTGTCTTGCTCCCTTATGTAACGGGATCACACCCAAGTGGAATTCCGCCATATGGCATTAAGTGCCTCTCCAGAATTTACAGGCTTTTGGGATGGTGCCTACTCACTATCCCTAAACACCCTGAAGAATGGCAATTTCTTTCATGTTTTTGACATCTAAAGTATTCATTCATATTGGAGAGTATGTCCACTGAGAACATCACAGGGAGTCACACACAAGTGCTGTCTGTGCTCCGAACTGGCAGAGCATGAGCCAGTGCCCGTCTGGAAGCTATTTAACCTAAGGTCAGAGTGGATGCAACTAACAAGTGCCTGCACTGAACCACAGAGATGTATCCTGACAGATAACATGAAGGGAACTGTTCACTCTAACCTATTGTTTGGGCAAAATCAGCCAGACACCCTTGCGTCTGAAATGGCCTGAAACAACATTCAAAAGAAGAAAGATAAGTGGAGGAGTGCTGACAAGTCCTTTACTTTTTCCAGACAAGATCAGCTCATAGTTAGGATCGTTCTGTGTTATATTCCTTTCTCTTCCTGTTCTTAGTTGTGGTGATGGAAGGGAATGGGAATGCAAATGTCTTCGCAGAAGTCTTCCTGACCTCCGATTGCTCTGAACTTTTACTTTAGAAATCCTTCATCATGCAAGAGATGAAAAATAGTATCTCTCGTTCATGATGAAGATCTAGTTTTCTGTCTTGTACTTCCCAGAAAGTAGTAGACAAAAAAAGATGTTTCAGTGTCCCTCAAGTCCTAGTTAGGAGCTCACTTTCTCTTAACTTTTCCTTTAAACAAGCTCAGAACACAGCTTTAAGCACAAACAGGGGATACTTACCTTGCTGAATTCACACACTTGCACAATGCAAAAGCAGGTTATTGGTGATTATTAAAGATCACACAGACCTTTACTTGCACTTTGCCAGCAGAATCCCAAAAAGGGATGTCTTTCGCCTATGCTGTTCTCCCCACCATGAGGCAGGTTAAATCTGCACTGGTATCTCCAGCACAAAGTAGCTCAAGACATCCATTATTTGTTTTTGTGTTTGAAGTATAACTTAGGACTGCAAAGCTCACCCAGTTTTAAAGTCAGGCCCAAATACGTGTTACTTTGAGTTGCGTGTTCTGTTTTAGAAGGATTGCTTTGGTATCCATGGAACCTTTGAAGCAATAATGAAGTAAAATTTCACATAAATATATATAATCTAATTCTAAATTAGATATAAATGTGTGAGATTTTCACATCTGTTATCTCTACCACCCATCTTCATAGCTTCAAAGCTAGTAATATCTGACGAGTCAGAGAGAAATTAATTTTTGGTTAGTATAACCTGTGCTCTTAGGAAGATTACACTTGTTTACTAAACATTGTGTTCAAATTCAGATTCCAGTTTTCTTACAGGATAAGAATTTAATTAATATTTTATATCTGATATATTTGTAAATATAAAATCGTACATGTGATTCACAGCATGATGCTCATTCTTCCCTGCCCTTCCCCCTCCCCACTCCAGCAAACACAGATGAAACACATGGCTCACAGTCTGAATTTCAGTTCTGGGTGTTCATGTATTAGGTAATGGCATTGACCTCATCCTTACTTTCCATAGTAGTATCTGCAGTTTGCACCCTCTGGCCATTTCAGCTTCACAATCCTTCTTTTCTTCCTCTCCTTTCTACCCCCACCTGAGAGTGGTACATCTGTGTGTATGGGAAGAATGTTAGCTGAGACCTTAGGGTGAAACCTAAGAATTGTGTTGAAATAGCGGTATTGCAATTTCCCCAAACAAAGCAGCTAGAACTGCAGCAAAAACTGGGCCTGAATCTGATTTTCTTGGAACCAAAGACAAAGTTCTTAACGGAGGAGGAGGACAAAGAAAAGGTCCACCAAAATAAAACACCCCCCAGAAAAATCACAAATTAAAATATTTTGGCTCCTATGAGTTGATTTACATACGTGCATTGAAACTGGACTAGCATCACTTTGAAAACTGTAACTTTTACCTAGCACTTCAACATTTAAGTTTGTGACATCCATTACACGTGGACCTAGCTAAAAGACATTGACATTCCTTGAGGGAACAAGAACCAAGGTAATGAACTGAACTGTTGAGTGAGCATCTACATTTTGCACACAGGATTGTGAATTTTGCCCTCAGGTATTCTCTCAATGAATCAATGTTACGTGTTAGCTGTAGCCCTCTCAATGCATCCACATTCCTTTGGTTGAAAATTGGTAATTTGATATTACCTATTTATGGAGTTATTTTTAATTTCCAGGAGTTTTATGGTTGTACATTCCCCTCTATCACAGAAAATATCTCAGTAAACCACCAAGAGCCGGAAGTGACGGTCAGCTATTTTTCACTTCCATAAGTAACAGCATGGTTCTTTTTATTTTTCAGATAAACTTAATGGATGTAGCTTTTCCACTGCCACTTTTATAAACAGCTTGGTTTAGGGAATGTTAAAGAATACTTGTAAAATATAATTTAGAGAAAAAAAAAGTATAATTTTTATACCAATGTAGTGTTCATTTCTGTGGAATGACAGACGTGGTGTTTAAGGAGATGTTGCTTTTCTGTCAAAAATTAAGCATTTGTTTATGCTGTACACTTATTCACTCACTCGGTGGTAATTGTTACTTAAGTATCTCCTGTCCAATCTCTGTATACAGACCTTGGGAGCTGGCTTGAGAGCCAGCAGAGATGTCTAGTATCATTTGCTGAGAAATAATAGTAGCTCTTGGTTCACTCCTCTGCCAGGGCAACCTAAATATCATATTGATGTGTTTTTTATATATAAATAACCATCCTTCTTCCCCTTGGTTATACTTTCCCTACTGAATCATTCTGTCAGATTTTCTTATATGTCTTGTTCATTTAGCTTTACAATCACTTGTGTACATGTACCCACCTCTATTAAAAGATACTTTATAAACACATATAATTACTAGTAGGGGAGTCCTAAATGTCCATTGGGCTTTTATAAATTATCTATGAAGTTGCACCTGCCAAAGTCTGTCTTATTATACTCAAGAAAGAGTCAGTCCAGTGTAAATAAAGAGTTGTTTTATTGCCCTTATTGTTGATTAAACCACTAGTAGCTAGGCTGGAAGGAATGTTTATGAAAAAGCTGTTTAAAAAGAAAACATAGTTGCATCTCTGATAAACTGCACTTGTTCCACAGTACCCAGGTAAATCCTCAGACAACCACGTCAAACACTGAAGAGAAAGAGAAATGGGGATATAAGAACATGTAGGGTAGAGTGGGAAAGAAGGTTGGGCTGGCTGTGTTATCAGGGAAAAAAAGGAGCAAACAGTGGAGAGCATGAGGAGCAAAGTATAGCTAGATCACCCAAGCATACGTTTGTTTGCATGGCTGCTGAGATACAGCTTTTTTTCTTTTGCTTTTAACAGCTAATTCACAAGGTAACCACATAAAAAAATAGGAATTTCTTCTGAGGCATAATCTCCTTTTACTGAGAAGACAAATCAAGCCCCTGAGTATTTAATCATTTAACAACAAAACATCATGATTTCCATGGGATGTTTTGAAGATAGTACAACATTTTGGCCATTTGAAATCAGATCAAGTTGCATCTTAGTTTACAAGCTGTCAGTCCAGATCCACATTCTTTTTAATAACAATAAAAACATGTTCAGTTCATCAGGCTTTTGCTTTTTATTTTTGCTTTGTCATAAAGACTCAATTTGGACTAGGTTTTGGATGTTTTCTCTCCCCTTAAGCGCTTCTACAGAAAAAAATGGTTTAGATTTAACAACAACATGTTAATATATGCAGTTTGCCTGCTGTCCATACAACAGCTTTAATGCATAACTGCAGAGGTTCTCTAAGACACAAACTTAAAAATCAGAAACTATATGGCACCCAAGATCCTCATCTTGTTTAAATTAGCATCCAGAGAGTATGCTGATTCATACGAATTCAGGTTTTTCACTCTCCTATTCTGCACATTAGGCTCAGAAAGAATATTTCAAAATAAAATATCTTAAATTCCTTTGCTCTGTCATTTACGTGCTAGCTACTTAAGTATTGATCAATTGTACAGAGAAATAGACTGAGAAGTGGGAGTGATCTGTAATATATGACAGTATTGGAACAGAAAAGTAGATCCCATAAAATTGTAATGATCTCTAATATTGGAGAGTATCACATCTCACTGTTGGTTCCTAACAGTTTTGCTAATACAGCGCACCAAGGGGAGGGACAGAGGAAGCATACTACTTGGTGGCATGGAGAGAGTGAAAGCAATAGCAGAAAAGGAAAAATCTCCTAATGGAGGGAATTTTCATCAAGGTTAGCTTTGCTGGAGGAGAGTTGTGGAAACAGCAGATGTGGAACCTTGGTCCAGAGCTTACAACTTTAGGAAGGAGAATATTCTAAACAAAAGTAAAAGCAGAGGTTATGTATTTTTTTTTTTCCTAGGGAACTCCTCTGTGCTCAGAGCAAACCAACTGGGAAACAGGATTTCACTGTAAACAGCTGTTCTCAGTGTCTAAGTCACTCTCCTGTTGGGACTAAAATACATCATATGCCAGCTGCAAAAATCAACTGGTATTACAATGTACTTCAGCATATTTGCAAAATGGAAACAAGTACTGCAAAATACATGCTCTAAAGTCCCTGTAGCAAACCACATATCAGAGGGCACATATTAGAGAAGGATAGTAAGAGCACAGGATCCTGCAGTGAAAACTGTTATTAGGGAAGCAAAAAAGAGGTTCATTACTAAGGAGCAAACGGGCATTTCTTAGTAACAGGAAGGACGATCTTTGTCTCCAAAACATCTAGTCCCAGATAGAGTTACGTGAGGATGAGCAAAAAAAATAATCCAACAGTACCATCACTGCTCCATCTATCCCTATCATTTATACTCACTAAAAGGAAGTTTGTAGAAAGTTATAATGCTCATTAGAAAATACGCCTCTCAAACATCTACAAATTCTAGCCCCAAGTATGCACAAGCATACTGAATGCATAGTTGTCTGTTTTAATGCTGTAGAAGATCAAATTTTCCAGGAAAAAGAAAACAACTTTAGCAGCAGGTGGCTGAAGCATAGCCTTCAGAAAGCTGTTAAGAACCATTTCTGTCTGGGAAATAAAACATGGTTGCAAGCTATGTTATTTGCACTTATCGATTCAGTGAAAGAAGTTACCTTATGTTTAATTCAAATCGCAGTCCTGGGTTGGACAGGCTTAGAACATTTGAGTTTTACAAATCCATTTGTTTAAGTGACTCTCATGTTGGTTGTTCACATCATCCCCTATGCTCGTTTTTAGATTAGCTCTCCTCTTACTGATGGAGGCAAGGACTGAAACAGATGTGAGATCTGGGGGAAGGAGAAAGGTACTGGCATCCATTGGTAAGGACCACATATGATGGCAGCATGTAGGGCTATGGATCAGTGGCAGATCAGGTAACCAGCATCTCCAAAAGCTTGAGAAGCGGCACCATCCTTCTCAACCACCCAGCTTCATCAATGAGCTCAATGCAGGCTGTATTACAAGTCAATAAATATATATTTTTTACTCACTGGTAAAACATTAAAAAACAAACAAACAAAAAAACTAAATTACATTCTTAAGCTTCTTTCCCTCTATTTTCTTTTTAAGGAGAACCACCACAAGTGATAGACAGTCAAAAGAAAATACATCCCTCAGGCAGCTGTTCCTTTTACAGTCTGGTGAGCCCGTTTGTTAGGTGATCAGCTTTCCGTTACCTGAGTGGTCATGTTTTTGCCGGTTACTGACATCTGTCAAACGTGGGCACTGATGATTCATAGGAATGTGTTAATTTCACAGAAAAAGGTAATTCTGAGAAAGCTACAACATTAATTTGCTAAACTGGTTGGGTCAAGAGCCCTTGGAAACAAGGTGCCTGCTTTGTCATTAGTGGAAAAATGCAATTCTACGTCAAGGTTTCAGATGTATTTCTGTTCCAAGAAAGAAATACTTTGGAAATAAAACAAAACCACACTATGTACCCACTATATATATTTGCATTTGAATATGAATGCAAAATCCCATCCAGAGGTTCTTACAGAAATTTGCATCAACACATAATGTTATTCCCAAATACCCTTCCTCTGCTAAAACCAGTTGGATCCCTTCCAGCTTACCCCAAGACTTTGTACAGAGTGGGAAATAGACGGTTCTAGTCATGTTTCAGTTCATTTTATATTTTCTCACTTTTCCTTCCTCACATTATTTAATGGAAGAAAGAAGCAAGATGGGTTACAAACAGGCGCAACCCTGCCCTTCACCAGCTCCTAGGGAGCACACAAACACTATGCTGGACAGAGGACCTCTGCTCTGCCCCCAGACAGGGCAGCAGGTGCTCTCCTTTTTGCTATCAGCACAAAAACTAACGACAAACTTCCAGCTCTTTCATACATTTTCTGGCATCTCCCTCAGCAACGTTTTAGGGAAGTAAGTGACTAACAGCGCACCCTCATGACAATGTCAGTTAAAATAAACAGCGTGCTATCACTTGATGTTTTGCCAGCCTCCCTTGGGAATGTGATGCTGGAGGTTACATAGTAAAAGGCAGGCTCAGCAGTTCACACGAAGGCACAAAACACTTCAAAACAAAACCCTGCACAGTGTTCCGGGGTTTTAATGCTGACAGAAGAATATGGAGTCAAAGACTGGAGACTGAGATGAGAACCGTGATGAGATTTCACTCGACAAAACAAAAATATTTGAGAAATTGCACTAGATAACACCAATGATGTGGCTATGTAGCAACAACAAACTATGGTGAGCATTGTGCCAAGACTTTCACCCTCCGAACAGTCTGGGACTGAAGCGACAGTGCAAATAAACACCATGCATTTAAACTCGAAGGGGAGACCTTCCGCCACATGCACATACATTACCTTTGTCTCCAAAACATCTAGTCCCAGCTAAAGATGAGTGGGGATGAGCAAAAATGTGCACATGTGCATGCAAGGCAGCTTACAAGCAGTCCCCCTCTCCTGGCCCTTGCCCTGCTGCCTGCTGGAGTAGGCCCAGCCCAGGTGGGCTCTCGATGTTAATGAGCAATTTTGTTAAGCACCAGCCTCAATCTCAGCAGCAGGGTTAGTACTTAGTCCTCACTGGAAGTACTGTAGGACCTTTAATATTCTCCAGGGAAGGCAACACTGCTATCAGCTATGCAATTCTCTCCACGTGTGGCATTTCTAACCAGGGAGCACTGCAGTGCAGAGCCCACCGTGGTGGGGAGATCTCGGAACAGAGCAGAGATGTAGGCAGCACCCTGGAGGCACCGGGATAAAGCATCAGGTCTTGTCACATCTTTTACAGAGAGCAGGTCACGCTAGCACCATGAAGCAGTGATGAAGGTTGTACATGTCACTGCCATAGACATGCCAAACCATGTCGTCACTGATACAATTCTGGGCAAGGAGAGGAGCGTCTGGGTCTGCAGGCTACTTTGGCTCTTTTAAGGCCTTTTGTAGCCCCCTGGACAACCGTGAAGACTCTGAGGTCTCACAAGACACCACGAGGCTCAAAGCACGCTCCACCGTGGACCCTGCACGCTGTGCTCTGCTCCAGTACCTGAGAACTGTGGTCTACAACAAACAGCCAAGGTTTTCTGGGACAGGCTGTGCAATACTCCAGGCCTGGTCCGTCAATCATCAAATCAAGCCACAAGAACTTGGAACCAGGCACAGAAGCTCGCCTAAAGCCTGGCCCCTGAAAACTCCATAAAAATAATTATTTTGGAGATAGTCCACTGATAAAAAGCAATCGGGCATACGATCAATTCTAAATTATGAAGTGGGTAATAGTAACAGCGCTTTAATTAGGGCTTTTTCACTCCTCATGTAGCTATTCTGTATAAAGTACATTTTCTTAGTGATTAGCCATGACCTTTTAAGAGGTATGCTACCCAGATGATTCATACTTCTTAGTACACTTGCAAAGGTAGAGCTTTTGTGCCTTTTATGCTGGAAAACAGACAAAATCAAACAGAGTGGAGAGAAGTGCTAAGGCTATATGGCTACAATTTTCGATAGTGATTTTTGGATGTCACTGATGAAGCTTTGTCAAGAGTCACTTAGCTCAATTTTGAAAAAGCTACTTGAGCATTGTTTATCCAAATATATTTTGTCTGATTTTCCATCTGCTCAATCAAAACCAGTCAGAATTTAACAGTTTAAATCGGTAAATATATATATATATAAAAATAGTGGAACACATTACAAGATAAAGATCACAGGAATCTTCTTAATCCCAACCACATACCAGCAGATGTTCCACTCAAACTATGCTCCAAGGCGTAAATAAGGAATAAACTGTTCAAAGATATGTACAAAATAACAGGAAAACAATCTTTCTATTTATGCATATTATATTCTGTCAGCATCCTCAGAAACACTTTCTTTGTCTTTGGGTTGGAAAAATGCAAGATGGACTAAGACACTAATTGTCTTAAAGATTATTTCAATAAAGAAAAAGTAAAAGTATAACAGGAATGTCAGTAGAACTGCTTTCAACTTGGACTGATTTTTTACTACAGGAGTTTAAAAGGCCTTATATTTTGGGGATGACTACCTGATAGGCCACGAGCACTAAAAAGCCTCAAGGCAAAATTAGCTCCCAGTTTAAATAAATGCAGAGAAGTCCAGAGTACTTAGGAAAAAAAAAAAAAAGTGGGCATTGTTATAACTTTAATTCTTCAAGGAGTCTAGTAATGCTGCTCTGATTTTTTATTTTTTTAAAGAAAGTTCTGTTATACATAGCACAGGTAGGTACATATTCAAGAGAATGTATCTGTAATCCAATTTGACTAGACTTCACTAGATTAAAACATCATGGTGTAAATTCCACGTCCTCCCCACCTGAATGGATGCTGTACTAGGATTAGGTTCTAATTAAGTCTAGAACTGATGTAAGAAAGCCTAGTAATGGTTTAACCCACCCAGACCTCAGCTAAGGTTATGATCAGAGGTGAAATTCCTGTTGTCTGAGATTCTATATTGTGAGTGGTGTAAAGAGGGAAATTATGCGTGATTGAGAAGTCAAAGTCAATAGGAATATCAAATATTCCCCATTTTACTTCACAGCAGCACAAATGGTAAAATCAGACAGGCACTGATCAGGTGTCATCACTAGGAGGAAAACGCTGCAGCAAGTCTTTATTTGTCAAATAAAAGGAATGAAAACATCAGGCAGATTTGGTTTTGGCTTGGCAGCAGGCTGAAAACAGCTCATGCTGGAAGTACAGTTCAAAATTTCTCTCTAATCAAAATGTTACCAGAATAATAACAAAAATGCTAAAAAAATAAACAGGCTGTTAATAAAACACCAAGACCACACAGCAGAACACTCAAGTGAGGAGCGGAGACTCTCCAAGGCCTCTTGTGCACTTGTACACAGCTCAGAATAGGTGTGAGCTCAGATTCACATTTGTATCCAAGGGAACTGCTCATGGGTTGTTCAATTGCAAGCTTTTCTCTTATTCTTAAGGAGGCTGTTTGTATGGTCTTGAAGCAATGCAACATCAGATAGCTGACAAAAAATTTCTTACACAAGCACAAGAGACTATGACCCCTGAATAGTACTTCAAAACTTAAGACTAGCAGCAACCACTTCGGTCTTTTATAAGCAAACCATTGTGGTATGGCTTCTCTGATCTTCAAATTTTATTTTATTTTTTCTTAGGAAAGCAGCAGATTGCTGAAAATAATTATTAAAGAAGTTTCCTTGTGGTACTACTGCTGTAAGAAGAAGCCAGTCTGTATTTAGACAGTGGTCATAACATAAATCTAAGGTATAACGAAGTGCAGTTATCCAGGTTACAAAAAAGTTTTATTGAAATCCTATGTCTGTTCTATACCACACACAGAAAAACAGTGCAGAAAGAGCACAAAAACTTATTTTCAGAAAATGCAGAAGAGAACATGGTTAAGCTAAATTTCTGACACTTTCTTCATTCACTTGGGTGCAAGTACTAGGATACCATCTCCTCTCAGGTATCACATGTACTTTTGTACTTAGGAAATAAGAAGATCTCACAGATTATGTAAGAGAAGATGTGAACAGCTGCCCATTCTTCTTCATGGAGAGTAACAGCTTCTTATTAGCTGCACATGAATTCTCAAAGCAAACTAGTTTCTTCCATTTTCTCCAAGGACAGAGAAAACCCTGTTGCAGCTGTTGCCCAAATACTTGGGTAGCTAAATGGAAAACTTAAGCTTGTCATGCTAATGTGGACGTAAAGATCAGTACTACTGGTTTGCTCACTTCACCACTGAATGAGAAAGTGAAGAGGAATCTATTGTACATTCTCAAAAATCAATTTCAACTGCTAAATTGGCCAGATTAAAACCAATATCCTTCCTATTCCCTTCAGTAAGTGTAATCTCTGTAAAAAATGTCAGCTTTTAAAATTCAGCAATTTTGCTTATTTAAAACACCCTCTTTTTATTACAGAGTATATTTTCCTCCCCAGTTTTCTTCAGCTTACAAAGAAAAGTCTGTTTTCTAAGCTCAGACACTAAAAACAAAGTATTTATGTTTAGGAAGGGATGAATAATGAAGTTTCAGTCAAGAAGGTTCATATTTTTGAAAAGTTGCTAGTAATTGAAAACCAGAGGTCAGGTCATTCAGAGCTAATGACAGCAGTCACTGTTTTTTTTTTTTTTTTTTCTTCATGTCTTGCTTAAAAGAACATCTGTACTTCCTTACCAAGAGTTTCTATATTTATATACTCTTCCTAGAACTGTCCAGAGCCATCCACATGTTTTACAAGACAGGATTTTCCTCTCCCTTCTCAGGCTTTCTGATTTGCATGATTGCAGGCCTAAAGAAAACTTCTATCTTTCTGAAGCAGGTTAATCCATTTTCAAATAGGTTATGACCTCGGTGTGAGGTCATGCAAGATGGCTCATTGTGGAGATGTCTTAAGTCCAACAGGATATATCATACCACATGCACCCCAGTGCAAGGAAGGCTATACTGTTTCCACTGTGCATTGCCTTTAAATT
Source organism: Anser brachyrhynchus (assembly GCF_964034855.1). Classification (NCBI taxonomy): domain Eukaryota; kingdom Metazoa; phylum Chordata; class Aves; order Anseriformes; family Anatidae; genus Anser; species Anser brachyrhynchus. The sequence goes on along the minus strand of NC_137695.1, from coordinate 80,019,161 downwards.
ACTTGGGGTAAACCAGTTACTTCCTCAATCTTCTATTATTCCAGTCTCCAGCAAGTTTACTATAAAGACTGTATGTTTTTAAAGGAGACAGCCTATACACATAAGCAATTCTCATGAATCACTCCTTTGTGGTAGATAATGAGATCTCACATTTCATTTAATTGATCAGAGAATCAGGGATTTAAGTGCCCTTGTCAGAGCACACAATGAAGCTTAGTGAAAAGAGGTGCAGTTTTATTTGTAAAAACATAAATCAGAATATTTTTGCTCAAAAAAATCTGCCACAAACACATGATGACATGCCGGACAAGATGGTTCCTTTTCTTGCACCTTAGTTTGCACTCATCTTCAGTAAAAAGTTAATGGAATGTGACTGCCAGATAGATACAATGGCATTTCCTTCCCATGCAATAAGAATTAAAATAAGATGAGGGCGAATACTGGAACTTACAGAAACATTACAAAGGGGTTTTAGTGCTCTGCCTCTTGCCCACCCCCTTGATACCAAATGCAGAGCCCAGGAAGCGTTTTCAAATTAATATCCTGTTTCCCAAGTTGTTTTGTAAGTAAGGGTAGTTCCGAGTCATTCAGCAGATGAAGGGAATGTACAGATTTGGTGTTCTGCTGTCAAGTAACACATCCACCTCCCTTAATAGTCCTAATCTAATGAAGACATAGATGAGAATTTAGAAATTGTGTACCTTGAAGAGCTTTTCATGGTCCAATTTGGGAACATTTACTTGTCCTAAGAAGCCACTAGCCCAAGTAGCACTGTTCACAACATGAAAACAATGTTTGACTTAACTTGAATTCCTTAGTTTAATTACATTTTGTAGAGAGCAGGACACCCACAGTTAATTACATATGTAAGTGTATACTTTCTCAAAGTATACACTTCATGCTACAGCCTTCAGAGGAAATAACGATGTTTTACAGCATGGAGAGCTGGACCTTCATCAATGCTAGGAGTACAGTCCACTGTGCACTCTCAAGACATCCAAACTCTAATAAATCAAAATAATTTTTCTAAGAAACAAGACTTCTTGCTGAATTTCAACTTTTAATCCCAGCAAAAGAACTGTTCATTAAAGTAAAGGAGGGAGTAATTTAGCACAATAATAAGAAAAGTATGTAATTTTCTCCTTTTATTCAGAAACATCTTAATTGCATTTAAACTAACAAATAAAGCAAATGTCTTTGGGCAGAGAAAGAGAAAAAGAGTATTATTGAAAGGGATGGGCATTTTCAGCTTGCAAAATCTGGGATTCTAGATAGGAGGGAACACATAAACCATGCACTTAAAATTGAAATCATTATACAACCCCATCTACAGCACTTGTAGCCAGCATGCTCTTGACAAATGTAGTGTTTCAGTATGAGTATGCAGAGCTGCATGGCACATTATGTGTCATTGTCTTTATTTATTTACTTTACACCCTGTTCCGTCCCTCATTTAGATTTACTTTTGGTTTGAAAGGAAACAATTACTAGTTAAAGGACTTAGTATGGACAGGATCCCTTGCATTAAAATGTCTGTATATTCAGTCATCAAAGGAAAACACCCCTTTAGCCATGGCCAAGACTTTGTCACATTGGTCTTATTTTGGACTCATCTTCCAACTAATCTGTCCTCCAAAATGTGTTATAAAGCCTACTGAAACTGGAGAAATGTACCAGGCAGGAAGAGGTAGACTACTCGCTAAAGTATAGACACTTTGTTTGGTATTCTCTTTAACTAATGATACCATTCTTAAATTGATAGGGTAATTAAAAACCCAAACTGCTGGAAAAGCAATTTCATATATATATATATATGTATATATATATATATATATTTTTCATTTTTTTTAAGCAGTCAGATTGCTGGTCTTCAGCTTGAAAGGACTGGCGAGGGATGGGAGGCCAAGAGGCTCCTTTCCAAACTGCATGTAAGTAGTTTATGTTTGTAGGCATTCAGTGTTACCTCTTGGCTCAGGAAGAAATTTTCAGATACTTGTATTTTTAAATCAAAGGGATGAAAACATGCATTTTATTTTTGCAAAATAAAATAAAATAAAATCCAGTATTTATATATATATAGACACTAGCCTATTAGCAGTACTTTTTCTCTACTGTCTGGGAAGTTAGTCCCTAATGGCCATAAATGCTTGTAGTAATCTCTCTAATTAATATTAGAGAAATCTCTATCCACAGTTATTTTTATGTATGGGATAAATAATCAAGTTGAATTTTGTACTAAAGACAAAGGAAAAGATATAGATACACCCACACAATTGCTACAGTCATTTAAAAAATATAAAAACTCTGAGCTGATACACGTCTTTCAAACAAAAGAAGTATTATGCTTGTTATGGTTTCTCTTTCTTTCAAATGAACATCATGGAAAAGTCACATATATATATCAATGAGATGCAATCCCATAAGGAGAAAGACACTATTAAATGAGACAAATTCAGCTGCTGACACTGAGAATATCAAAGTATTTAAATGACAGCAGAGCTGGAGTTAAAATAGCTGAGACACAAGAGTTTAAGAGATGACCTTCTCTTGAAAGGTGACATGATTTGTCAATTATCCATCAAGCTCTGCGTAGCTATTTGATGCATTCATCACATATAAAACCATTCATTTTAATATAGTGGAGAACAAGGCTTTATTCATTGTGAGCTAGCCTCATTATCCCATAGTGCATTATTACAGAGACAGCAAAGCCACCTTCTAATGCTTCACCTCTAACGGCCTTTGAGTGAAAGATGCTCACCTGTCCTAGCTCTCTAACACCTTCATAAAAAAGGATGCCCGTTTATAGCAGAGGAGTAACTGCATACCAAAATGAACATATGATTACTAAGTATGACAGTTACACCCTTCCCAATTACATTTTCACTTCTGGACACACCACACATCCTTAGCTTAGTGGTAAGGGTCATTTATTTCTGTCTGAAGACTACTTTAATTTCTCATTCCCTATGCGAATAGCCATTGAGCAATGTCACAAATGCATTGTAAACGTGACTGTCAGAGGCTGGTGTACATGCAACAAAAAAAACACAATGGACCGCCATCATGGAGAGACCAATCTGCGCTATGTAGTTGGAGCAAAAAGTAGAAATCAATCTACCGGTAGGACAGGCAGTGACTACTTGTAGGAAGAGGACATGAGTTTTATTTCCTCTAAAATTGTGAGTGTGTTTAGAGCACGTAAGACACGTTTGCTTTTTAAATTTCTCTAAAGAATCATTATTTATATATGACTGATAAAGAAAAAAGAGATAAGTCAGACTCACAGGACTTCTGAATATTGGCTAGATAACCACCGGTTTATGCAAATCCCATCTAACTATAATCAATACAAACACTGAATGTCTGAAGGTGGCGAAGATGACTGGAGGGAGGCGGATTTATATTGAAACAAGAAAGGATATAAGAAGCATTATTAAGATATGAGAAGGAGGCCAGATGTCAGGAAAACACAGAGGATCTCAGGAGCTTAGAAAGAGAACAAGAGTGAGTACATGGAGGTAAAATAGGATTATGCTGGAAACCAAATTAGCAGTTGTAGTCCCGCCCCACTATACCCATGACTACAGAGATACATTCTTTGATTATAGATGATCAGTGCCCAAGGAACTCATTTCTCTACAGAAAAGTGATAACTGAATCAATGAGAAGAAAGAACAAAAATCCTAATGAAGCAATTGAACAATAACAAAACCGAAATGAAACTCGGTTTGCATAACTGCTGCATTGACTTCATTTTCTGTTACCAGAAAAAATAAAGTAGTCCAAGGACAAATAAGATGGAAAAAGAGAATGTACAAAGGGCCTAAAATACAAAGTGGATGTCTAGAAGAAGAGGAGATATTGCAAAAATGCAGAAAAAGGCATATCTCATACTGTAAATTTAAAGCAGTGATATAGAAAGTGGTGAAGGGATAACTGAATGCCAGTAAACTACTTTATTATAGTGTAAAAATGCCAGGTTTCAAGGACTTGAGGAGTTAACAGGCGTCTCCTTTATCCTGAATGAACTAGATGGTTTTCCCCATTCACTTTCAAATTGTTAACGCATAGAGAAAATCCAGCAACAACAACTCTTCTACAACAATATTGCAAGTTTGCAGGACTAGAAGGCTATATGGTTTTCAAGGCTGACATACTCATAAAAGCATATCTTGCTTTTGAACTGTACCAGGTTCATCAGCAACTCACAAGAGAAAAAGATATGATGGATAGCAATTATAAGAGAAGGATCCAGGCCACCTTCCTTTATCAACCACAGCCTCGAACAGGCCACCTATGATGACATGTGAAAATACTTAATAGGCTGACAAGCACCTTTCAGAACTTCTGGAAATTCTGCAAGCCTCTCCGTCAGAGAGAAGCAGTCATATGTTGTCCCTGTCTTTGCTTCTCTGGCAGTGCATCTGCAAGATGTTCGACTTGCCAGACTTTATAAGGCCCTTGAAACAAGCTCATTATAAATTGCATTTAAAGAAAATTTCTTATATTCCAAACCTTTCCATAGTATATCCTGTCGATTTGATGTTGGTACCTCCATATTTGTTTATATTTTCACCTTCTTACACACGATGTGCTGACAACACTGCTAATCAATAGTGGCCCAGAATTATGGCATTGTTGTTTGAGGTGTTTAGCTTGGGTCCAAACAAAGTTTCCATCAGAATTTGGAAATATCTGGCTAAGAAATTTTATTTCATATCCATCTCCGTTTGCTAATTTTATCACTTTTGAAGGAGCAGACAAACTAAAAAAAATTCTTACCATGCTTAGTGTAAGGTGGTCTATTGATACTTGTTTTCTGGAATTCATTGTTACTCATGGTCCTAGTAGTCAAGTTCAGGGACTTGTGGAAAATGCCTTCTTTTTTTTTTTTTTTTTTTCTGCACTTGGCAACATTTTCTTACTGAAACCGAAAATTTAAAAATAATATTATATATATATAGAAAAAATCACATGGGAATTTCTGAATTGCAGCCTAAAATATGAAAGTCTGCCAAAAATGGAATACTTAACAAGAGTAAAGGAGAGCAAGAGGAAGAGGTAAGAATACTAATGAGTAATTTTAAAAAGAAATGCAGAGTCCCTCTTTTTTCTCATAGAACGGTAGTTATGACTACTGAAGACAATAAAAAGGTTCAGTTCAGATAAAAATCCCCAAACACTGAATCCTATACACACACACAGAGAGGATGAGAAATGATTGCTGCCTCAAGCACTTGTGCTCTAAGAGGACAGGACAAAGGACAGAAGATGAAATGGAGGTACAGAGAGCTTCCTCTTGAAAGATGCTGTATTATTTAGGTGCTGAATCGACACAGCTCTTAAATATGCAAACTGTTTCTTTGAAGACCTAGTTCTACATAACTATTTCAAGACAAGTACGTGCTTAAGTGTGTTGGTGGACCACAGCCAGGTTGCTTGGCAATTGACAGGCCCGAGCCCAGAAGATGTTTCCCCCGTGATTGTGTAGAAGACAGATACAGGAATAATTACAGCCCATTGATCCCATTGACACAGAATCACAGAATCATTAAGGATTGGAAAAGACCTCTAAGATCATCTAGTCTAACCATCCACCTACCACCAATATTGCCCCTTAAACTATGTCCCTAAGCACCACGTCCAACCTTTCCTTAAACATCTCCAGGAACGGTGACTCTACCACTTCCCCTGGGCAATCTGTTCTAGTATCTCTGCTACAGTCTATTATCAGATCCACCCATAGGCACATGCAGAGCGTCAGGCCCACATACATCTTCAGAGCTGCTCCTTTTTATAAATTCTAAAAAAGCAGAAGAATTACGGAATTACATTATGAAGTATGGAAAACTTCACCTTCCAGCAATGTTTCTATGCTGTGCATGCTGTAAAGCTGAGAAAAATAACCCAAATATATATAATCTCCCCGAGAGAAGTTTGAACACTTGAAAACACTAAATTGTCAGGTTACACCATCCAATCTTACAAACATGGTTGTGCAGGGCAACAGCAAAGATGGCAGAGAGCCAAGCTGCCCAGTGGGTGGCATAAATTAGCAAAGTAACATTTCAAAGAGACATAAATATAGAAAACATTCCACAGTTTTCTTACTTAACTCAAAACTGTCACAAATACTGTTGTATACTAGCATGTTTTTTTAGCTGTACCAGCTGAGCAGTTTGAAGAATTGAAGTTACATCAGGATGCTGAATACATCTGGAGAAAACAGTATGCACGCTATCCAAGACGCAAAAGAGTCACGGTATATCTCCGGTGAGCAGAGGTTTCCTTAACAAAGACACAAACTGCACAGAATACAACACCCTGACAAAATGTGCCCTGCAACAACCCAGTCCCATCGCTGGGGAGCACACACACAGATGGAGGTGTGGGGGAAATCAGTTACTTGCAAATGAGCCCACTATTGCAGAGAAAAGCCAGACTCTTCATCGATAGAGGGTGTTGCTCAGCAATCACTATCAGCTGGGGATGTGACTTGCTCTGTGAAATCAGCTTTTCCTCAGGCGGATTAGAAATGGTTTTCTTAAATAAATTCCAAGATTGGCCAAAAACAAAATTAATTCTGGGTTGCTCAGCTACTCTGGACCATATATATTTTCTCCTCAGTTATTTGGTCCTTTGAAACTGTGTCTTTCACAAGCGCGTAAGTACAACGTATCTGCATGCAATAACTGCTGTGAACCCACAGCAAGACTTTCATAGACAATATATCACACTTTCATAGGATCATTAAGGTTGGAAGAGACCTCCAAGATCATCTGGTCCAACCATCCCCCTACTAGCAATGCCACCCGCTAAACCATGTCCCTAAGCACCACATACAACCTTTCCTTAAACACCCCCAAGGATGGTGACACCACCACCTCCCTGGGCAACCTGTTCCAATGCCTAAAAATGTCTTTCTGAGAAGAAATTTCTCCTAATTTTTGACAGACATCTGTTTCGTCTATACCAGAGCAAATAAAGGCTAGACAGTCTACCTATGTGTCACCCTGCTTGTTCTCTCTCGGGGTACCTGCAGCCAGAGATGTCTTCCGGGGAGGGGAACTAGAAGCAGATGATTGCTGTTGAAAGCTCTGAGCTCCAATGGGAGGCAACACCTCTGAAAGGCTGGGCAGCAGCATTCTGCACCCTTGAAAGCCCCTCTCCACATAGAACTGGAAAAGTTTGATATTCAGCTTCTTCCATGGCTACCTGATGGACTTTGTACCTGTCGTAGCTTAGAAGATTTCAGAAGTGGTGCCAGCCACTTTCTCTTTGAATAGGAGATATTTAGAAAGAACTGTGTAAGGAGCTGAAGGAAATACAGGGGTTTCTTGTTACTTGAGAGAATTATATGAAAGAATGAAAAAAAAAAGGCACAAACAAAATAAATAGCTGATGGGAAACTTAAGTATCAAGAGGAAACAAAATCTTAGCATTAAATTCACCTGAATACTATTGCCTGTGGGATTTCTTCTAGCCTTTATCTTTTTATTTTCTGTCTTCTGAATAATAACGATGCCACAGACCAGTAATAACAGACTCACGGGACTGAGATTCCTTCCTTTATAGTTTTCCCTTGGACATTACACGATCTGCATTGCTTCTAGTTTATAGGAGTTTGTAAGAAGCACCCTTCACCTCCCTGCACACTTCATGTTGGGACAGGAAAGAAATGAATGAAATGCATTGTGAGATCCACTAGCACAGAGGAAGAGGATGTGAAATGAGTAGTATATATGTGTCCCTGAAGGAAAGCACACTGCTAAAAATAAAGATTAAAAAAATGAGCAGTTTTCAAAACTACTCAAACATACAAGGTTGCTGTATTAAACACGAGAAGAAACACATCCCCAGGTTTTCTTACTTTTACTTTTTTAACTTTGCAACAATTTCTCTGCTAGTAGAAGCATACATTTCTAATAAAACAATTCCACTTAACATTAGAAACCTGCCTTTCACCCATGGCCCCAAAGCTGCTTCACTAGATGTAGTTCTCACAGTTGGTCATATTTAGATGAATTAGGTAGTTTAGTTAGGCCCATCTCATGAAAGTAGAAAGAAGAAAGGGGAGATGAAAAACCCATCTTCCAAATACTTGTGTTGAGTCTTGACTTTGAATTTATTACTACCCATTCAGAAAGTGGTGCAGTTCAAATTCCTGGCACAAGCATTTTAACCAGAGGTGGAATAGAAAGTAAATACTGATTTGTCTAGAGATATCAGTTTGGGGGAAATCCAAATTCAATTTGTTATTTTGCTGCAGGTATTCCAGTATCTCAGGCAAGGTAGTCTCTGGGCTTATGATAGTCATAAGCCTGGTAGCATTATGAGTGTAATTACATTAAACATTACAAGTTCCTTAGGGACTTCTGCAACTCACTGACAAGGACTCTGGGCTTAATTAATGGGACTTTAACTGTAGGGACCTTCTGATAATCCTCACTGATGACATGGTAACAAAGAAGCTAACATGCAAGGCTCTTGACCCTCGGTCTTTTGCTCTCCATGAGGCTACTTTTCAATAATTACTTGCTCTAGACATCTAGCCCCCATTTAATCATATGTATCAAAGGATCTATCAGCCTGGAGTAGTTTAGCTTACCAGGCTAACACTGTCACTGCTAACTACTATTCCTCAAGACAACAGCCCTCAAGCTGCCATCCTTCTGTTGGTGTTACCTGTAGGCAACACAGTCGAGTTTCAAGATCACTACTCTGCAATTGTACCTTGCTGCCCTCCTCTTTCAACTTGTTCATACAGTTACCCATTCTGAAGCAGTGCACCTGCTCCACTGTCCGATACTTGGACACTGAACTGCAAGAAGCCAAGAAGTCCTGGATAACTCTTTCCCTCTAGCAGGCGATGCTACTCTGACCACTGAAACCATTTGAGCAGGGAAATGCCATGGTGAGATCACAATAGATAGTTTTCCCTTCCTCATCCATTATTTTGGCCCAGTGAGATTAAGATGAACATGAGCGCCAAACATACATCTGTCTGATTTTCAACAGCTTCCACGTACTTTAGAAAAAGCTCCAGAGACTGTTCTGAAACTCCTGAAGTAACACACACATTAAAAAAAAAAAAAGGAAAAAAGGAAGAAAAACAAAACAAAAAAAACAAAACCTCCCCAGCACTTTTCTTCAATTACACAGTACTATTGATTTTTTTTCTTTTTAATTATATCTGTCAATAAAAATGTCTAGGAAAAATATCCCAAGGAACATCACCAAAATGTAGATGAGATACATTTATGTGAGGCCAATTTTACTTACAAAAATGAGAAAAAATAAAGATCATATTTGTCCCACTGAATCTGACATAATTTTTTGCAGTCCTTATGAACGTACTGAAGGTGAGAGACAGGATCATAACATTGGTCTCATCCTCTAACATTAGAGATTTTGATTTTTATTGTCAATAATTATTACAAGGGCAGAGGAAAAAAAGGCAGAGTGGGAATTTTACTGTATAAATATATTCACAAGGCAAAAATCATATGGTAGTCTACTGCACAAGGCATTAGCTTACACTGTATTTCATTGCCTAAACGGCAAGAAATTGAAATGAGACTTCCCATAGGATTAAAAGTACGTGTTGAATTTATCCATATTTAAGTTACCAACAAGGCAGATAAAAGTTTGCGATGCCACGGGACTATAAAGGAAAAAGAAAATCAGAGAAAGGTCATTGGAGGCCAGCAAGCGAGAGACTAAAGACAGCTTGCAGAACAAGAAGTTCATTTAAACACAGTAATTTGAAAACAGGCACAACAGGAGACGATCTATATTATCTTTTATTTGCTGAATCTTTTTGCTTTTACTACTGCCAATTCCACCCCTGTAGTTCAGACCTGGCAGCTAAATCTCGGTTGCTTTCCAGCAGCTTTCAGAAAACAGATAAGGAACCAAGCTAGCAAAGAAATAGGCTAAAGTACTCTCTCTTTCTCTCTCACTGTTCAAGTACAGTGAGTGAATCTTTCTTTACAGCATCATCTAGAGTCTTGGGAACTCTTGACAGCGGAAATCTTACACTGACCTAAAAACGTCTGCGTCTATGACTGCCATAAACTTTGTGTTAATAGTTTCCTAAGTTATTATATACTTTTCAGCAGTATTGTGTATATCTTGGCAAAATAATGAGACTTAGTCAGTTCATCCTCAGGACCGCAAAGGTGATAATGTCTTGATATGTGAGACTCCAGGGTGGTTTGGCTTCTGCAGAGAGAAAAAGGAGGAGAGACCTCTAGCTATTATCTAGATGGCACAGTTTCTACAGAGGAAAACCCATCATGTCTTGCAAGAGAAAGTATACACAAAAGATGATTTAGAAAAAGAAAGCATATAGACTACTTTGTTGCCATGCATTTGTTGTCAGACTTTTATTTTTCATAAATTTCTAGTAAGCCCAAATGTTCACAACCTACTTTGAAATATTTTCCTCACATCCATTTTAAAGGCAGCTGCAGCATTCTATGTGGACTACAAAACCAATCTTTTTAAGCTATCGGTGCCTGCATTTGGATCCAGTTATTTTTGTACTTTGTTGACTCTGCTTTAGGGTCTTAAAAATAAATGATCAATTCATTCTACACATCTCTACACCTTAGAAAATAGTTGAAATGCTATAATGAGAAGACAGAATTGGAGAGCGTGTACTGTGTTATATGTACTGTGTGATCACTGACTTCAGTGTGAATGCTATGCATTGTCCTTGCTTTATACAAAAGTAAACTTTGAGCTTGCATCCCACTGCCTATCGTGGTACAGCACTGGAAAGCAAAACCTTGCTTAGAGCTCTGGAGGCTGCCTGTTCCTTTCTCCCTCAGTGGTAAGTTAGTCTGTTACTAAATCTACTGAACTTTACAGTCCACCCAAGCCAAAGTCCAAAATGAGATCCAACTTCAGAACTCTCATCAGTTTCTTGATGGTGACTTGCAGTTGAAGTTCTCTAACTTCAGGAACCCCAGCCTCAGACTTTGGCTGGTGAATGGGCATGACCCCTACTTGCTTCTCGTCCTTCAAGAATCTCCTCCTATGTCTGATACCTTCCTTACCAGTAAAAATATGCCTATGGGTTTTTATTAAAATGTTACCCTTTCTTTTTGAGGTAGTTTTACTCCAACCATCAAAATAAAGTGTACCGACAGATTTTCAGCTCCTGTGATTGAAGAGACCCAGACATCCATCTCTATCATTGGTTTCTACAACAAAAAGAAAAAGAAGAGTTTCTAGAGTCCCTTTGCCATCACAACTTACTATTTCACCATCCTTGAGAAGGAAGTCTCAGAACTCATTCCCAAGCACACTTCTGTGTGTGTATTCATACTGAAACACAACTGGTTATCCAGCTTTACTACTGTTGATAGCTATGTTTATATGGCCCATCCCGCAAACTTACTAATTATTTCAGTAGAACAGTGGGATAGGACTGGTTCCATGACCTACAGTTATGTGTGCCAGAGGAGACCTGGAACTGGAGATCAAACATTTCTCATGAAAAGTCTATTTCAGTAAGACATAAAATTACTCTGGAACATAAAGCTCAAGCTGCTCTCTCAGACAGGAGAGGCTGGACAAGAAATATCTGCTATTTGGCACACTTAAAAAAAAATATCCTAAAAGCCTCTCTTACCTACCCCAAAAGGCACAAACAGGCTTTTAACCAAAGCATGAAAAAATTTCTTCATATTCCAGGTGTCAAATCATGAACTCATTAATAACAAAGCTTCCAGAAGCTGTAATGAGAGTGAACTTTTTTTTCCCAGCATTTCTGAAAGAGGTATGCAATCAACTTCAAAACAAAATTAATTCAAAGACTAATTCTGAAAGCATATTGATACAAAAGGACCAATGCAAACACCTACTGAAGTCTGGAGGAGTCTTTCAATTGTGTAATTTTTACAGACCACAACTCGATTTGAATTCAGGCTTTGGTCTTAATTTAGGACAAACTTCAGGAAACAATGAAAGAATGAGCTAATGTTATAGCTGTAGAGGCCTAAGATCTGAATGAGACTTAACATGCCCCAAATCTGCCTATTAATAGTATGAATAAGTTCGATGATGATATTAGTATCAGACCAGGAGAAAAATAATGAGACTGTACACGTATAACCAATGCATTAAAAAAATTAATTTCATTAAGCAATATTGAAATTTAAAAGATTGATTTCACTCACATCACTGAAATTTATGAACAGAACACTCAAAACATTTTATATATTTCTCATGACGGAAAGTGAAAACTAAAACAGTATCACTTGCAGAATAAGGTTTCCAAAGCTAATACTGTAAATATCAACTAGGGTGATGTACATTAGTCAGTAACTTCATTTTGGCATGGAGAAGGAATAAATAAATACATCAATAAGAGGCACCTATTGAATCATTTCACACTTACTTGTGCTATACATTTCTTAAGTAAATCAGCAAATTTTTGTTGCATTGTGACAGCTATAAATCTTGGAAATGCATTTTGTGAGTGGGTCAATGCATTAGCTGTGCAAGCTCAATTAGCTATGCTACCACCAAGCTGTGATAATCTACAATAAAAATAAAACAACTCTAGCCCATTAGATTAAAAGTGACTATAAATATTAAGTGTTGTTGTAAATGGGTCCAACTTTTGGATATGTCATCCAATCTTTGAAGCCTCATTTAAGATTTAATATTTAAAAGACATTGGGTTATTTTCGTGTTACAGAGTACTAAAATCTCATGAGAAAGCATTTAAAAATGAATTGGGGGCACCTATTAGCAATAAAATACAGTTTTGTTCAAACTCTATTTGCATTTTGTTTTATTTAATTTTCTGTTGTATTTCTAAAAAAGTTATTTGCTTTGAAAAACACAGACTTGGACACTAACAGATATGATTTCAGTAACAAAATGTAGACTTTGAATGGGATGCTTATAAATCAAATATACAACCAAATAAATTTTAACAAGAGAACTTTGATTAATATATAACCTTTTCAAATTCATGCTTCAAATCTGAACACAAAGCATTACTACAAAATAATACAAAATAAAAATTTTTTAAAAATGTTTCCTCCCCCTGCTGCCTTCACGGAAACCTATTATGGAAGCAGTGATATTTCTTAAAAAAACAGAACCAGCTTTTCAATGTTCTGAATAGTCTCAATGAAGAGGAAATCATTTATACACATAGATACTCAATTTATCTGAACTTCTATGGTGTAATCCCATACACAAAATTGTGAATTACCATCTCAGCAGTTTAACAAAAAACACGAAAACCAGTTTGTTACACTTGCTGGTAATATTGAACAGAAAGGTCAGAGTGAGTTTTTTTTATCCATCTGTAAATTAGAGGAGAGACTTGAAGAAACTTGAGTACCCTTTGCATGAAGCCTAGCTCTGTTTAAAGAGGTAAAGAAGTCTTCAGTGCGCAGTGCTAGTAATTACCTGTGGGCAGAGGTGCAAGACACCCATAGAAATCTGAAATCGCTGCTTCATGCTCCATAACTGTGCATGCAATGCAAGCCAGCTTTGATCTGGCTGTGATGTTAGCAGAGGAACATTTTAGCAAACAAAATGATTCTTCTGTGCGCTGACTAGCTCTCTTCCAACCTATTCATACAGGGGCTCTGTGCCTGCTTTGAAACTGCCCTGTGCCAGTTTCACAGGTTTGTAAGTATTGCAAATCTACTTGTCTAAGTCATTGAATTGTGCCCATCACTGAGGTAGCCAAACATATTCCCCTGTTATGGTCAGCTGTTCTGTGGCACTTGTTCTAATTCATCTATTTCATACAAACTGAGTTATATTTAGACAGCTCTGCCTCAAAGCTTCAAAATTTGCCTGTACATACATTTAAGTCATGTTACTGTGGAGAAGCTGACAAAGATTTTGTTATCCTTTTTGTTCTTCCCTCATGATTAATAGTGACAGTCAAAAACAACTGGCAGAAGGCCAAATAATCAAAGGGTATAGCAATAACAGTTCTGTTTTCCTGCAATTCTCAAATTATTTCATTATCTTCTGACATTGCAGTTGGGGTGCAAATCCAACACTGTACCAGCTACCTGGGTTACAGATACTCAGGTAGGTTTGATCTGATTGAGTAATACCCCCCTTCCCTTCCAAAAATGTTTTTTTCTAATTCTAAGAGTAGACAGACCACTGGAAAATTTGTTATTTTGTCTTCAGAGGCCATGTCAACGTGCTTGACTGCAAAGAAATCATTCCTGTCTAAGCAATGCAGTCTTCTCAGTTTGAAAGATATGAATGCTCATGTTTTGCATCCGTTAAAAAATGGAACGCATTTTTCTACCTACTTTATAAGATGATTGTCAATGTACTTCAAAAAAGACAAGTGGAAAAATGTATTTCATGATGTTTTTAAATCATCTTCATATGGGTTTGCTGAGATTGACAGCTCTGCAGAAGAAAGAAAAATTCTTCATTTGAAATTAAATAGAATAACTTGAAATATCTGAAATTGTCAGGAGGCTTTTTGAAAAGATGCCCTTATGCACGTAACTGCAAGTCCATCTGTTGTTTTAATTTTTCTCTCTAATAATTCCCTGGAGTTTCACTTGGTTTGAATGTTAGAATAAATAGAAAGGAATCAAACCATGCATTCTTTAAACAAAATTTACCCCAAAATACAGCTCTGTACATTAACTCTTGCCTGTGCCAGCTTCATTTCAAGTTTCACTGTTTTCATTAACATTTACTGAGCTCCTATTTAAAGCAAATGTATTCATTCCAACAGTTGCTCTGCCTTAAACAGAACTTTATACAGTTTAGAACTTAAACTAATTGAAGTATGAAGCCTAGTTAAAACATACTAGCTGTATTAACTACATCATCTATTTGTACTTCCGGATGTTCTTCAACAGTCAAATGTTCACTAAACATGTATTTTAAGTTTCCAAATAGTAAGCAACAAGAATGATGTGTTACTAGTTCTGAAAAAAATAAAAACATTAAAGCAATTTGTTTACCTGATTTCAAATAATTCTTTTTTATTTGGATAAACAAACAGTAACGTACTGCATATTAACAATTTTTCTAGCACTGATGCATGATTCATCTTGCTGTGCACAAACTAGTGAAATGTGAAAATTGATACATCTTTTTCAAAGTCTTAGAAAATACTAGCTAGCTCCACTTCACTGCTATAAACATGCAGAATGCAAGCCAATTCTGTCCTGATTTAAGAGAAAGAACCATGGTCTCCAATTACATTTCAATAGCAATTAAATGCTAAGTATAAACTGATTATTTACATTATATAAACTGTTTATCTGCAACTACAAAAATCAGCCTACAGCATAAAAGTCTGAAGAGGCATTCTGTGAAATCCTCGAGTTTTTCCTCAAGCCTATATCCTACAATTTGTGTATATAAATTGGATGTTTCAGGCTCTAGCCAAATCCTGTTCCTTCAAATTCATAGAAATCCATTAGTACCAATTTGTTCATGATCATTATATGTGCAAATTTTATCTCAATTTGAGAATTTGAGTATCATCGCACTCAGTTAATACTGACACTTGGAATGAATATGATGGAATTGGTCCCTAAAATTGTGTACTAAAACAAAAGTGGTGCTTATTTTTTTTTTCCCTCCATGTATTAAGGTCAATTGTTTCTGCATCAGACTAGAAAAATCCTACAGGACCCAATGAAGGTCTGCCATAAAATCTTAAAACGGCTACAAAATAAAAATAAATAAATAAAAATTTAAAAAAAGTGGTGACTGAAGACCCTTATTTATGTTTTTAAAGCCTTTTTCAAAACCCAGCCTAATTTCTGAGGAGTCATTCCAGATTTTACCTGCCCACTTCCACAAACAATGTTGCTGCCTTTAATTTGTTCCCATTGCTTTTATCCAGTGTCCAAATCAGTTACTGGTGACTCTTGCACTGCATTGGGATTGGCCTCTCAGAGGCCTCTGCATGTGCCTGTTCTGTTTCGCCTCACTATGGACACCAGGGAAAGGAGGGGACATTCATACAGAAAGTCAAAGCATTTAACAGATTCTCAGGAACCTGGGCTATGATTGCCCCTTTCAGGGTCCAACTTTCACCAGGTGTAAACTGGCACAGTTTTGGCATAACCTGCAGATAAAAATATTAGAGGACAGAGAAAGCAAGAGACAAGAAGTAAGCCCCTGACTTGAGGTTCTATTAAATCTTTGTTCCCTAAGTCACACAAAGATGAGATAATTGCTAAGTTTATTCTGTATACAGGGGAGGACAGAAGAAAACCTACCATATGCTAAAGAGCATTTCTTAGTTCCTCCTCTAGGTTATCCTTGCAGTTTCATGAACTCCATGAGCTGAGAAGTTGCCTTCCCCTCACTTCTGTGGAGGCCAACATGTTCTCCAGTCTCCACCCGTGCTTGCTAAAGAGCTCACCTGTCTGTCTTGCCCCACAATACCCACAGCAGGCTAGCAAGTTCCACTAATAACTCCATTCAGTAGGTAAAAGCCAAGACAGGTCAGCTGGCACATGAGGGGTGCTGGCAGAGTCTTGCAGGACTAAGCATAGAGGAGATGGACATGGCCCCATGGACAATAGCTTCTTTTGATTGTGCAGAAGTTTGCAAGATACATCCTAAGAAGTATTTTAGAATAAAATGCAAGCTGGCTAGAGATTATTATTTTTGCATTCCCTGTTTTTCCAAAACTCATCCAGCAATGTCTATAGTCATGTCTGAGTTTTGACTCCTTTCTACCAAAGCCTTTCTTATTCAATGCCATTATGACTAAAGCACATCATTTCATTGTTTTTGCAGTACATCGACAACCTAAGCACCTTATTCTTCAAAGGCATTACTCATAACTGCTTTAATTTTTCCATCCAGTATCACCATATTCCACTGTCTGTTCTTAAATCATCAGCTTACCAATGGATAACACCTCTTCCCCAATCTCCATCACGTAAAACTATTATCAAAAATGTGAATGGTGATTTATGTCAAAATGGTAGGCAGTCCAGGTTGGCATATGTACTCCAGTGGAGTAATTTTTTCTGCTCTGAAAGACATAAGCACTGTGGCCTCTGCCAAATGACAACAAAAACTGCGTGCTGATGTTCTAAGACAAGATTTCTCCCCTTCCATCCCTACCAGTTTTTTAAATGTTTGTTACCTGAAGTAAGGTGCTATCTACCACTGGGTGCATAGAATCACAGAATGGCTGGAAGGGACATGAAAGATCATCTAACTCCAAGCCCCAAGCACATGCATAACACATACAGGAACACCAACAATCAGCTGCCTGACAAAGATACTAATGGTTCCCAAAGACAAAAGGACAGTATTTGGGATTGTCACCAACATGGCTGCTTTAGGTTGCCAGAGAATGTAAAATAGGCTTCACTCCTTCCTGAGGCTAATGTAGATGTGGGAAAGGCAACATGATGTGAAATAACAAGGGAAGAATCATGCTTCTTCCATCATAAGGGGCCGCTCATCAGCAGCCAGCATGAAGTTTCACAGAACTACATCACCTCCTTGAGAAAGCACAGACTGCTCCTGCCAGAAGGAAATCATCAGGGAATGCAACAGAGAAAGGCTGAATTTAAGTTCTATTGTTTCCCTGTTTCCTTTCGAAGCCGCATGCCTATTTGGTGCCTCTTATGGGCTGCCGTGACTACAGCCATAGTCAAGTATGCAAAGTTCTTCAAAGACCTAAAACCAGCATAGATCCTGTTAAAAACACATACATCTCCCCCTCTCGGGGAGGATATTTGGGAGTGTGCTACATTCTGTGCAACCCTAAGGCAAATGAACACTCAGATTTTAATAGCGGCAACATATTAACATTAAAAATCACTGAAGTGCCCTTGGCTGGAGGCCACCCAGCCTAATCATTAGCACTCATTGCCTCAGGGAGGGCTCAGGACTCTAGTTCCCCAATATTTCTGTATTAAGCCTTTCAAAAAACATAAACCCTAAGCAAAAGCAAGACAAAATCTCTAAGTCGCTCAAATACTCTCCCAGAGATATAAAATCCCTGCAGCAAGAAATATCCTTTAGTTGTTAGTTATGCCTCTAGTAACTAGGAAAACACCCTCTGAATAAGCAGTAAGTGGCAGAAAATTCTGACAGAAGAGACAAAAGCTTCCTATGCCTAGGCGCTACCAAGTAAAAATCTGCAGAAAAGTACACGGACATTAAACTCCACCTAATTCCCCCACGGAAACATTTCTCGCGTGTTTCATTGGTTTCATTCATGAGGAATGCTTTGCCAGATTTTCATGTTCTTTTGGGACAAATTCCAGGGCTCTCACTGTCAGCTGCTGTGCTGATGGGGACCCAGTGGACTAGGAAGTTATGCTGCATCATGCACAGAGAGTACGTAAAGGGAGTTTAAGACCAAGTAAACTTTGCAAATACCATCACTGGGTTTAAATTACATGCTTGGTAAATTCAGCTGTTTTTGTTAGATCTAATCTAAAGAGGATTTTTCTCCTTTCCTTCCTGAAGGATTCATTCGCCCCTGCTGCTTATTACTCATCAAAAGTCATCATTTTCTATCTGTGACATCCTGATAGGCTGTTGCCGTGGAAAGGATTATGAAGCTGAAAACAAGCAAGCTGATTTGCATTAAGAAGTGAGTTTCAAAGTGTGCAACTTTTGTTCACAGAGAGACTTAGGACACATTTGATCAGGCAAAGATAATGTCATAGGGGAGAAAGAAAAGAAGATTTGTTTGAGAGACCTTTAGCTTTTTTTACATAGTGGGATGATTGGTATCACAGAGCAAACTGTGAAATCAAATTATTGAAATCACTCTTTTTAAATACCCCTTTCCTGGTGTTCTCCAGTTTATCTTTCCCTTTTAGAGAGCTCTGTAATAAAAATTTTCCCACTGGCCAAATCTTCAACTGGTGTGGCTCACCATAGCTCCATTAACTTCAGGGTAGCTATGTCATTGTATCAGCAAAGGATCTGAGCCTCTGCTTCAGAGCAGAAATAACGTAGCACAATAAGAAAAGGAACCTCTCTGTGCAGAAAAGATGATTTGAGGAAAATCAGTACTGAGTGTACTGACAACTGAGTGTATCTCAGTGTAGCTGAAAAATCTACAGCTTCATGGCATTTACAGCATGCCAGACATCAACAGTTAATTGACTGGAGCAGGAGATAAAAGTCTGTTTATAATCAGACCTAACAACATTCACACACCTTGATTTAGAACGAAAGCATCCTCTTACCTCCCCACTCCCATTCACATAATAAACAGCACTCCAGATGTCAGGCTTAGCCATAGAAAATTCTGCCAGCGCAAGGAAGTGAACTATTTATTGCCCCGTAACACAGGAATTACATGGGATACAGTGCTGCTTTCCTTTTTGTGCTTTTCTTAGGCAAGGAAAGAAAGCCTAGTTACCTTTGGAGCCTACAAGGACAGCTGGATTTCTGTTCTTTGATACACCACAGTTTTTTCTTCCAGATACCAAGTATACGAATCAGGTCCAGAACACCCGAAGGTGCCTCCAGAAGTCACAGGGACAACCCTCTGAAGTTAACACCACCCATCTACAAGACAGTGCTGGATAACTGCTGTGGTATTAAAAGGGGTGTTCATATAGACCTGTGACTGTACCCTGCTATACATTTGATTAATCGCAGCTTACACCATGGTGAACACTGGTCTCCAGCAGCACAGGCTGTTGTCTTAGCTACATCTGCCACCTGGGCAAACGTCACCTCCCAGTTAGTTCAGGAAGGTGCAGGTAGCTTTGTTAATTTGCTTTTTCTGGCAGCTGCCACTCTGAGGCTTCAGTAGGAGTCTGCAGGGTTTTTAAATTCAGCCTTAGATTTTATTGTGACTTTAGCTCCTGCAGCAGCACAGTAATCAACTCTACCACTTATTTATTCATTTACAGAACACTAAAAAGTGATGAATTTTAAAACTCAGTGGCTTAATTATTTTTTCTCCTGCTTTTTCCTACTTTCTTTCATTATCTTTGTTCATTAAAACTAATATTCCTTGATGATAATATTAAAGCACGACACAACATTAATTTTACAGCAGTTTCCCTATGAATATAATAAATTAGCTCGTAATAGACCCAGAACATTTTCATTTTAAATAGCATATTACAACACATCTTACTGAATTCATCATTATATTACTGTTAATCAGTTAACAAAGTAGTGTTGAATTTGCTTGTTGAACTTAAATAATAACCTTTAACTATAACGTTAACCTTATCTTAGGACGTCCTATAACTTTGAATTTGTTCCAACATTTTGGGGAATCCTCCTAGAATGCTTGCATTGCCAGGTCAGTGGCTATATTTCTTCAGGAGGTGTTAATCTGTGCTATGAAGTATGAAGGCGATGGGCAACATAGCCCAGGAATTGTAGAGATGTTTTAATAAACTGAATATTTGGCGTATTCATTAAGTACTGGAATTAAGTATTCTGGGCTCTAGATTCTGCCATTGAATTCAAAGGCACAGTCAAGCAAATCAAATGAACATTACAGAACATTACACCCAAGGGCAAAGGGACTGAAACTCAGGAGATGAAAGACCCCATGACCCTCCACTTTAGCTACTACAAAGTACATACCTAACAACCGTTCCTCACTGCCTGTGAGACCCACACTGACCCCTCAACTCTGCCGAGTCCTATCCCCACTCCGAGCTAGAAAGTGGGGCATCACCCACCTCCAGCGTATCATGTGGCAGGGTGTCACACAGCTGCATGCCATGATGTCTCCACTGGCACATGTGAGCTGCACTAGAAAAGAAGGATCTTAGGAAGCCCAGAATCAGTGGCCATTTTTCACCTGCATTGCTCTTTTCCGGAGGAACATGGTGTTCAGTGTGGTCACCTGACAGTAAAACTCCTTTCAAAGGACAGACTAGTTTTCAAGCCATTAATAAAGAAAATAGCCTGTTCACATCAGTAAGGATTTGCAGTAAGGTAAAAGACATATACAGCACTAAGTAAATGGTTTTTAATATAATAAATATTTTATCCTCTCTGCAAGCCTCTCCTAGTTCTGCAAAATAACCATACTCCAATGTGACACAATGAAAAGGAAAAAATCCCTCCAAGATGAAATGAGGTAGTAAAGGGAAACAGGGTAGGAAAAGAAATAAAGCCTTTGATGGCAGCCTTTTCCTTCTCCATCTTGCCTACAAATTTCTGCTACAAATATTACAAGAACAGCAGACAAGGATCTAAAATAAAAATCCAAGTGCTTATTAGATTTGTTAATCACCTGGTTAATGATTCTATCTATCTTGACAAAGCAAAGAAATTCAGCCTCCACTATTCAAGGTCTTAACTCCTCCACCACCGGCAACAGCAATGCTGCTGTTGCATGTTCTATCCCTAGAAGCGTTATTATAAAGCCCAATCTCTTCCTACAAGTGATGGTGCAAGTATGGATTTGTTTTGCTGGTTTTTAGACTCTCATCTCTGTAAAACGTAAGAATACATAAATGCAAGTTAAAAGTTGGACTACTTCCTGAATATCTTTTGCTATACTTTATTTACAAGTGTTTTGACACCATTTTGTCTGTTTAGTCCCTGCAACAAGTTGGGAGTATTTGCCTGAATATTATAATTTAGCTACATTTACAGTCTTCCAAAAGGAATTTGGTGCTATTTTTTCTCTTTAGTCCTTGCATCAAGTGTTAAGATCATCAGTGTTTCTAATATGCTGCAAAGTTATTCTTCTCCAGCTTGCACCAGTACTATACGTCTCTATCTGTGCAGTTAAGTTCTAGACTACACCCACTTCTCACCTCCTTGATTTAGACTGGCACAGATGCAAAAGTTGCAAACCATTTTGGTTTTGTGCTGGCTGGTGTTGGTCACAGTACGTGTATGTAGGAGAATATGTAGAAACAATATATAAGAAAAAAAAAAGAATCAACTGAAACATTTAAAAATCCTTTCTTCCCATCCTTTAAAACACAGGTCAGTTTTCCAATGAGAAATTAAAGCTTTTTTCTACTAAAAAATAGTTGAAATGTGTAGTATCCTGAAACACTTCGCTCCTTCTTTGGGCAGAATCTAGTTTCTGAATTTGATCTGCACTCATGGAGTTTTGATAACCTTGAAACAGAATTTTGCATAAATAAAAATCTGTCATTCAGAAGTGCAATTTTATAAAGCTGTAGGAATGAGTTAGAAAACAAGGAAGTAGTGAGTAGGACGCAGAAAATAATTTTACCTTTGTATATAGCTTTTGAGAAATTTAAACAAGAATACTGCAAATAACTCTGGCATCCTCATTTCTTAAAAGTTGCTGACAAATTGAAGAACTTGAGAAAAAGAAGCCAGACAAATTAGTTTAGGTCTGGAGAAAGTGCCTTACACTGAGAAACAAAGATCTCAATCTGTTTAACTTATCAGAAAGAAAATTGAAAGGTAGCTTGATTACAGTCTACAAATGTCTTAAATAAGGAAAAATACTGGGTTGCACAAAGCTGCTTAATCTAGCAGGAAAAGGCAAAACCAAAGTCAAGAGCTAGAACTTAAAAATGAATTGAAATAAAATGAAATGAAAAATAATGAGTATAAAGAAAAAAAAAAAAAAGAAGCAAAAGAAGACCTGGAATATCCACCTCTTTTTAACCCTATATCAAAATGAATGCTTTTAGAAGACTAGCTTTAGCTAAGACACATTTTTTTAAACTCCAGCATTTTATCAGGGTCAATACTAGGGGACCTGATTGAAAGTTAAGGCCAGTAGTATTCAGGAAATCAGACTGGGAGAAAGTATGCTTGTTGCTAACTAATGAGGTAAGTCTTACTAATAAAGCAGAAAGCAAGACCAGACCGAAATGCCACAGAGGGCATTAGTCTGGGCTTTGCTCCAGCATGGCAGAGGTAATGATGGGGATGGAGAAGGCAGAGGAAAGGCTTATGAAGTGCTGCGCTTCAGCTTTCTCCAGGATCTTTGGTCTGAGAGTCTCTTGGCTTCAACCTCTACATAAGACAGGCCCAAATACCGCTAATCTGTGAAGACAGTGCATAACAGCTTTGGTTGTAATAAAACTGCTGCATAATGACAACATTCAGCATTTACAAAGAATTTCATTAGCATCTCTGTGTACACTTCAAGGTTAAGTGCATCAAGGAACAGCACTTGAATTGGGAAGTCATCAAAAAATTACTGCTGGCTTCAGTTCCTCCAGGAATATCAGCTATCCCAAGTGAAGGCCTCTCCAGCTGATTGCGGACACCAGTGAGTAAGTATATAAATAGACTACTAGACATTTGTAAACACTTCTGATTTACTCTCCTCCCTTCACCCCCTCCAAACCTGACAAAGAAAAATCATCAACAATAGCGACATTTATGCTCTGTGCACGAGTTTGTGCAGCTTGCTCACAGAGAACATCAGGCCCAGCAGATAAGAGATCACAGATATTTTAAAGGCCTGAAGGCAGGCCCTGAACTGAAATACCAAGACAAAAAAGATCATTTTGCAAAGTACACCACAACAGTAGAGATTCAAAGATCCCATACATGTCTGGCTACAGATGGACCAGAGGAAGTGGAGACATTGAAGGCTGATGATTTCATCACATCAACCTTTGCCATGAAACTTAGCAGAAGAAGTTGTAAAACAAGGTGCACCTTTAAAAGCAATAACTTTTAGGTTTTATATGCACACATACACAAATACAAATTCATAAAACACATGCTCACTCACAGGAAAAAAAATCATGATCTAGCAAGAATGAATCATTTCCAGAGAGAGATGTTATTAAAGCATAGGGTTTTAATTAAAACGAAAATAAGATAAGGTGTAAATAATGAGAATTATATGGCACTGAAATCAAGACTCCTAACACTAATGAATAAACTGGAATAGACTGGCCAGTTGGTGAACTGAGGAAACGAATAAGCTTGTATCGGGCTTTTCACATGTAAAGAACCATTTTTAGTACTTTGAAAGAAACTTCACAAGCTCCAATGCCTTACTTGCGAAATCTTTAATCTATGTGATGAGAATATTATTCTTTTCAGGTTATCAACCCATCTTTCGTGATTACAGTGTTTTCTGTCTAGTTCTGGATACATACAGGCCCAAGGAAAACCTGACTGATGCCCCAGACTAACGGTGCTCAAATTCTCTAGTAACGACTCTATGCATGAGATGACATTTTGGTGGCCACACAGCTGAATCTGACAAACAGGTAAGGAAAGCACAGTTAACATCCCTCTGTTGAGAGATCTCTCTTCTCTTCCCTGCTTACGTCCCATCACAAGGTCTTTCAGGACTTAAAGAGGCCCTGTGCTATCAAGGCAAATAACAATGTGAGATTGTCATACGTTAGATGAATGATGCCTATTACAAAGGGTCTATTTAGCCCTGATATATAGACAAGACAGAAAAAAATATAAGAACCTAAGTGGTACGCATAGAACTTTCTGATTCCTGAACATGTTTGTTATCAACTCTCGATATCAGTATTCGCATTAGCCTTCTCTAAGATTTGAAAAATGAAAGACCAACACAAAAATTATAAAAAGGGCTTCTCCTCCCCCTCCTAGCAAAGCTGAGGAGAGGTGCTATAGGAAAACCCCTAACTGAACATACTGAAATATATGAAAATAAACAAAAAATGACTATAAAGATATGAAATAGCTCTAGAATTAGTTTACTAGCATTCAAAACAAAACTTTTTAATTTGTAGATTAATAAAAAGAAAGATCGTGGATATTTTTCTAAGCCCATACTTCTTAGTAAAAATTGATGAGGTAAGTGTGCATTATGAAAATTTTCATTCCGTCATTAGAAATATTTTTAATTATTTTACCACAAGGTGGAATTTGTTCCCCATTTCCCCCAAAAAAGAAAGAACATTTCTAACACTGAATAGGTAGCTAAGTTTTAATTCTACAATAAATAAATAAAATCTAGTTCTTCCTCGGTGTTAGAGAAAAGCTTTAAAAATATATTTACAGACGTGTACGACGTATACTACACAAAATGTATCTATAATATACTCTTTTTACGTACACAATGTGTACACAACCTATTTAAAAGTGAAGAAGAAACTGCTCATCACTCTTGTTTTATTTGAAGACTCTACAGTGTGATAAATACATCACTGGCAGTTGAGGCCACCTTAACTTTAGCTAAGTACCGTTCCAGTTTTAGAGAAGAACTTAAGCACGTGCCTAACTACTTTCAGAATTTCATGAAGCTGTAAGACACCTCTGTATGTATGGAGATGTGTTGATTTACTGCATCTAAGGATCTGGCCCGTTGACTACAGACTTTCCTTCATCTACCTAAAGCATGTAGGAATACATCTAATTCTCTTGATTAAGCTGATTATTTAGTATGCCTTGCTTCATTAAATGTGTATCAGAGATATCAACTATCTGAATAGCATAGTTTTTGCAGACAATTCAGATCTATACCTACATCAGTAGTTTTTTTCATTCCTCCCACTTAGTCCTTGACAGAAGTTTTGTGTTTGCTAAGGGCCTGTTAGAACTGCTGTTCCCATTGAAACAGAAACAGCAAAGTGTCTTCAAAGGATGACAACCCAAGAACAACAAAGGCAACTTTTTTTTTTCAAACTGCATTGTATTTCCATGTGGAAGCCCCAGGATCTGTACCTGTATTTTCACTTCTTACTGGCAGATATACAAAACCTCTTACCATTTTACTGGAGGTTTTTTTTTTTTTTTTTTTTTTTTATATATTAATGTAAATTCAACAGAAACTTTTCATTTTGCAGGCAGAAAAGAAAACTGTGCTTTTCAGTTACATTTTGGAAGAGCTTGATTTTGATAAGTTCACCTTATTATTTTCCCACAGGTTTCAGGTAAACTATTTTTCAGTTGCTGCTTGATTTATCTAAGGTGTGACAATTTCATTTCTGGACAGTGTTACCTAAACAAGGATTTTAGAGAGGATTCAGATTAGTCCCAGTCTTTGTACAGCTATCCCAATTTTGGCAGTTTCATCTCATAGCCACTTAAATTACACTGCCAGGATATTAAAGAAAAACAAAAATGTTGTATTCCTTTTACAATGTGCACATACTATCCATTGTATATAACCATTTTCACAGGAATGAGAAAGTACATTTCCACTACATGGGGTTTATGACTGACAGGTACATTGTTTTTATGACACATCCAATCCTTCCATAACTCCTGGATCCAAAAATTCATAGAGAGACTTGCTTTTCACTAAGGACTTTGATACTGCTGCTTCCACTTCCAGTAAATTTGGGAATTAGTTATGAAAAAGAAGATTCTCTGAAGATAAAAACAGCTGAATTTGCACCATCTTTAAACCCAATACCATGCCCTTAAGATGCCCATTTCTTTGCTCTTGAACTGTTGCAGAATCAGCTCAGAGATGTGAGACAAAGGATACTACAGAAATGCCTCCATATACGTGCTACAGGCTTCTGAACACCACTTGCAACACCTCTCTGCCCACGAGACCTCAAGTCTGAAGCTTATGCAACAAATACAAAGAATTAATCCCATCATCATTTTTTTACAACTGAGCTATGAAGACAGTTCACAAGACCCAAAGGTTTCCTGATAAGATCTAGGCATTTTTCAGATTTTTCAAATCAAAATTTATTATTTTTCAAAATGAAATTTTACAAATCATCTACAGTATGTATGTACATCTACAGTTCCCAAGGATGACAAAAAATTAGCAGAGCTTAACAAACTTTATGCTTGACTTACTATTGGCACTATCTAAAGGAAAACAAATAAAGTAATCAGTTCTCCTTAGGAAAGCATCTCTAAGTTAGTGTTGCATGAAATAAGACGTGCTCATATTGTAATGGATAGAGCTGTAAAAAATATCCCTGGAACTCAAAAAAAAAATATCTCCTTTAACTCAGAAACAGTTTCAGCATCTCAGGTTTTCAAAAAATATCACAGATTTGTCACTGAATTTTGCACATCAGAAATATTCAGAGTTGTAATTTAACCTTTTATTTGCTTTCCATTTGATGATGCACGGAAGCTGGAATGTAAGCAGAGCAGTGATGTTCCTTGAGTTGGGATTTAGCTCTGTTTGCATACAACAAATCACAGTATATAAATGAGACAAACCTCTCAGGACACGAATCCAATTTCACCTCTTATGTTTAGCATCAGTGTAATTACTCAAATGATTAAAGTTATACATGAGTTTAAGCACTCACTAAATCGGGGCTATAATGCTTTAAAATACTAGGATCCAATCAGGCAGCACTAGTACGGTCATGATCAAGGGAGGAAGGTATTTTTCTGGTCCACTGTTTCCTTCCCATGTAATTGGGTAACATCTCAATCAGGGGGCTCTGCCTGATGAGCTCAGAGAAGTAGCTACAAATTAAATAAAAAAACAATTCAATTTCAACAAAAATATCTCAGTTTTGTTTGGATCAATCTCCTTGCTAAGAGAAATGAAGACAGACAAAAAAAATACAGAAAAAATAGCCAGCCTTTTGCAATTATGTGCAAGTTCTCAGTAAATACAGGATCACTTTGCATAACATAATGGCCTACAAAAGCCCACAACATTGTGTTAAATGCATTCTTTATGTCTCTGGTAGCTCAAGTAACACTTACTCCAGCTATCATTGACGAAATAAAACTGGTAAATATTTGGGTTTTCATATTTGAGGGTTTTTTCACCTAAAATGCTTTCTCCTTTGAAAACCAAGAAAAAAATTCTATTTATAAGCCTGAGATAGGTGAGCATAGAGACTCCAACCATAACAATCCCCTTAGTGGGAAAAATGCTAAATAAACAAATGATAATCAGTACTGGTAGCTGACATAACAAGGGACAACAGCCATAAATTGCAGCTTCGAAGGTTTGGATTGGACAAAAGCAAAAACTATTTCACCATGACAGTAGTAAGTACTGGAACAGGTTGTCCTAGGACACATGCATTTTGGGGCTTTTTCATGTAATTAAATGATGACCTGAAGAATATATTGTTCATCCCTGGGAGGCTGGGTGAGATACAGGAAGACCAGATGAGAGAAAGTACAGTAACTATCCCTAAAAGGAAAAACAAAAAACAAAAAACAAAAAAAGGAAGGAAAAAAGGGTGAGTCAAGTTTGATTTCAATTCCCATTTGAATACTCAGATACATTTAATATTTGAAAACACCTGGAAGAAAAATAAAACAAGCCACAAAACATAACAGGGAAATGAATGACAGATTTTAGATATATTATAAATCAGACCAGACCAAATTTTCCTTCTCTGACAGAAAAACAGATGTTGCAGACTGGTGCATCTTGGCTTTAGTAAGGATTTACTTCACATGACATTTTATCAGCCAACTCAGGAGGTACTAAAATGTCTAGAGAAATATGCCAAAGCTGCAAAGTTGGTTAGAAAAATCAAAGTAGTTATTGAAAACTTAATGTTAAAATTGAGGGCATCATTACATGGCAACTCACAGGACTCCTTCTTAGGTACAGTATCAATCTATATCTTTAATAACTGCTTGATGACTGAATATAGCATTTGCTTATTAAATATTATTTATGGCATCAAACTGTGAAGGACACAGCATACAGGGTAGAGTACAGAATTCAAAAAGATCCTGGCAAATCAGACATAAGATTTT
The DNA here is from genome assembly GCF_964034855.1 of Anser brachyrhynchus. Taxonomy (NCBI): domain Eukaryota; kingdom Metazoa; phylum Chordata; class Aves; order Anseriformes; family Anatidae; genus Anser; species Anser brachyrhynchus. The sequence continues at coordinate 79,990,571 of NC_137695.1, read as the reverse complement.
GAGGGTAAGGGAGATTACAATTCAACAGGAGCAAGCGAAAATCGATTGTAACAGACTTATAACAAGATTATTACAACAGAATTATAATCATCACAAACTGCCTTCCCGTCAACAATGTCATGCTATTACAACACTGTGTAAAGACTGCTCGTACTGGGAGGTATTAATAGACATACGGACTGCAAGACACAGAATACAACACATCAGCCTTACCCAACCTCAGATGGCTTCAAAGTATTGGGTGTACACAAATACCTCACTAAAAGGTGTAACTAACTGGAAAACTCAGGGGAAAAACATTGAGAAGACTCTGAGGTGTAAAAATAGGAATTAAATGGCAGGTTAAACAAATTGGTCCTTGTTTTACTCTACTTAAAAAAAAATGCTGGGGTAAAGGACTGCTTATATAATAGTGCTAAATATACAAAAAGCTATTGTTCTCATCATCTTCTTTACAGTATGGTCCCCACATTCATAACCATTAGAAGATGAAATAACAATGAAGTGATTCTTGGGATTTTCAGATTTGCAGAGAAAAACTTGTAAAGGTAAGGATGGTGAAGTACAAGAGTCTGCCTTCAGAAGCTATGGAGTTTCCACAGGAAATGTTAGGAAATATTTTAGGGCAAAACATACAAGCATCTCTCAGGACCGACACAGATATAATTGTTTCTGCCTTAGAGTAAGAGGAAGAATTTAACGACCTCTCCAGGTCCTTTCTAGTAACCTGATGGCACAAGCAATCAAACACGCTTCAAAAGGGACCCAAGGAACAGACATCAAAATCAGATTTTTTGAGAAATAGTGGGAGAAAACTGGCTGTGGCAAGCATAAGGTTGCCTTCAATGTCATGGTAAGCAGGTTATATTTGAATGCTCATGGGGAGGAATGGTTAAGCATTTACCATTCAGGCAGAAAGATGCAGACTTACAGAGAAATACACTGACAAAAAATGGGGGAGAAAAGAAAATAAATGTATTGAGATAGAAAGTGCCAAGTACAGGGTTAAAATAATTCTTCTCCATTATTCCATATGAAGTGTAAACTCAACAGAAGAACAGAGGACTGAAACTAAAGAACTAAGGACTAAGGACTAAAGGACTAAGAAACATATCTAAAGATGTTCTGAGGGGCTATGAACACTCAGATACATATCAACTTGCTCATCTCCATTTTGTGATTCCCTATACTGGTCTTCTCAAGACCAACTGGCTAGGTTCATTGAGTTACTTGCTGTTTGACTCACCAGTTAAGACAGACACTGTACACTGTGCACAACAAGATCTCATATATGCATTCAAACTAAATGGGGGAGAGCATAGAATATTTTATTCTAGCTACTGAGATGGGAAAGTCTACAAGAAACAATTGATACAAACTGCTGTCCATCTCTTGATCGGGTTACAGATATCTACTACAAATTTTGAGAGGAAAAAATGAAACAAACAAACAAACAAATCCCACCAAAAAGCACTTTTGCTGCTGGTTGGGAGGCATAATTTCCTCTTCCCGCAGTTCATACTATTACTAGTAACAGTTTCATCAGAGAACAACCAATTTTTGATTATATAAAGGGATATCACCTGTATGACATTCTGATTTGTAGGTTCAAAAGAAGAACTGGATTAAGTATTCTAGGTAGCTCAAGCAGAGGAGTAAGTGAGTGGGAAACAAGGGAGAACAAAATATACTAAGAAAGAAATCTAATAGGCAGAAGATAAACAAAACATGACTCGCCTGTAACAGAAGCAATATAATAAGGAAAGAAGATAGCTCAACAAAAAGGCACAATATTTGGAGGCCAGTGCTGTACATGCATTTCCCAACAGCAGGTATAAGGAAGTAATGAACAGACTCCTTGGAGTATAAATTCAGTTTGCCAACTTTGGATCTCATAGAGCTATTTGAACCACTACTGAGGATGTCTTAACATCCAGGTCCAATGAATGAGGCAATCTTGAGTTAAGGTGCCATTCAGTTTCTCAGACTATGGGAGTATCCCAGATAGCCGAAAGGTACAACAAACTCAGAGGCAAATTTTTACAGACACAAAGGAATTCATGTCATCATACAGGCTTTCAGCAGCGTGGCCAGAACTGGAGACCAATGCCGTCTTTTTCTTTTAGTGTCTGAAATGCGTAAGTGTGCAAAGTATGTGCGCAAAAAGAAAAAGCCTCTTTGGCCTTAGTCAATGAGTGTAAAAGGTTTCACATCTTTATTTATGGGAGGCCACTGTTAGATGAAATTGACCATAAACTACTTATTGCTGTTGCCAAAAAAGGTCTGACAAACACTCCCACTGAGAACAGAGAGAGCTTTTTTTTTTTCTTTCTTTTTTTTTTTCAGCTACAAATATAGGATTTGCAAATTGAACACAAACTTGGAAAGATTTGTGGCTGTAGGCTCACCCTCTAGAGCATTTCGGCAACACAAAGCAGCTGAACAAAGTCCAGAACTAAATTAAATACATGTCAGTTTGAGGAAAAGGAAATGTGTACACATCAACCACTACCTGTCCAATCTCAGATAAAATACAAATGGCAATTGTCAGAGCTACGTCTAAGGACGCAGAGAGTAATGAAAGCTGTGATCACTGTCCCATTATTGATTTGAAAGACAGCAGTAAGTGAGGTTTTATTTAAGGGCATAAGTGGCAATTCCTAAAGGGATACTGTTTAAAGACCTATAGGAATACAGGAAATTTCTTCCTCACTGAAGCAGACCAAAAGCTCCATTAACCTGTGTCTAACTATGGTCACAGCACATGTTTAGCAAAGAGAAGACACACTCTGCCTTTATGTTGTTGCCAAATCTTCTAGAAATCAATAGTTTAGGGGCCTTTGGAGCCCAAGTCTGTAAGTAGACCATCGTGTCTGATTCCAGCCAATGATTCTATTCACTATTAATTTAGCCATTTAATTTTCACATCATTTATGCTTTCCAGCTTTACTCATTGAGTTCTGTTAGTTTGTTTTAAAGCTGACAATTTCAAGTCTGGTAACTTCTTTTGGTACCCTCAACCTCTTGTATTGTGAAGGACAGTGAATAATCATTCCTTATGTACCACCTTTCCAACTTCCAACATACCTTATCATATCCCTCCTTAGTCATACCGCTTTTTTTCACGATGAAGTGCAATAGTCTGTTCAATCCATCTCACAACTCTGGTCATCTCTGCTGCTCTTATCTATGACTTTTTTATTCTACTAGCTCATTTCTGAGGTGGAATAACAAGAATGCTATATTGTATTCAGGCATGAAAAACATTATTTATACAGTGGCATACCACTTCCAGTTCTGCTCACTGTGCCTTTACTAATGGTCTCTAATATTGTGCTTTTCTTTCTCGACCACATTTGAGCACTGACTGGCTCCCATTCCTGCATAATAACAGCTCATTCAGATGCCATCACTAAGGAGAGAGAATTATTTTTCTCTAATCATTTAATTTGTATGCGAGCCATTTACAAATTTAAAAAAAAATCCAGAACAAAAGAAGAGAGAAGAAAGGACAGCCTTCCTTCCTTCCTGGCCATAAAAAAAAAATACTATAGTGGCCTCAAAGGTGAATAATTGAAAAAATCAAATGTCAGATCTCTTATATGAAATATCTAAACATAACAAACACTGCTGAAATAGTATGGTTACCTCAAGACCAAGGATCTCTGAAACAATGTAGATTTATATTTTGGGCTCAAGTCAATCACATCTCAAAATGAAAACAGCCCTTAGGTCATTATCTGAGCTCTTTTAAGATAACCTTACAAGAAACTGCTGTCTAAGTGAACCATATGAGTTTAAATGGTCACATCAAATTCATTTTCTGTAGACACAGCTGTTTCTGACAGTGAGAGCTCAGACCTATACAGATCTCCTTCTTTCAGGTTCATCCCTGAACAAAACAATTTACTGAAGTCTCTTCATACAGCATGAACATACTTGTTTCATAGCTTGTTCACAGAGTTAGTAACGTAATCTTAGGCTATTTTGCTGTTAAGAACTGTGTATCTGTGTGGCATTTAAATGCTCTGTTTTCCTATCATACATTTAGAAGGTTTCATTTTTCATCATGCTGAGGTTACCTTTTATTTTTTTTCTTTTTCTCCCCCTAACAATAATCCAAACTCTTTTCTGTAGGCAGAAAAATGGAAAAGACGATGTATTCAGTGTGATCCCCTTAGAACTCCAGTCTTTGTGCTTGGGGATAAAAAGAAAAGGTATGGGACTCATTTTCAGACACCAAGAACAGAGTCACAGGTCATCTAAATGCTTATAGATTAAAGAAGGTTAAAAGAAAACATGAACTGAATAACTGCTTGTTGGAAAAAAGACAGTGGTGTCAGGTGCCAGTTGTAGTAAATATTCTGACTTAAAATTTGTGGAGTCTTTCCTAGTGCATGGGTAAAAGCAACCATTTGGTTTCATTCTGATATTTCATATGAATCCCATCCCTCCAGCCAATCAGCTGTACTCTCACAGCAGATCTCATATCAGAGTGTAAAACAGACTCTGCATCCTGTGGGCAATGCAAAGTTATCTCAGCTGTGAATTTGTGACTTCACACAACCAACGATCTAAAAGACTGCGATGTTCTCATCTCCTCAAAGCATCAGCCACTTGCAAATTCAGTGCGGTAGGAAAGGACCCTCCTAAGACACAACTTTGGCGCATCAGTTGCATGAAAATACAATTTCAGAAAAAGGTACAAAATTGCTGAAGAGTTTAGAGACATATAATAACCTTGTACATTTTCAAAATGATTAAGAAATGTTTTTCTGTACCTCCCACACAATGTTTTGTAAATGGATTCTTGAACATCTCTGAAGTCTGCATTTTGTGCAAGTTATATTGAATCCTCCCATGGAAAAGACAGAGACAGTCTAGCAACTACAGAAAAAAGTAATGACACCAAAAATCTGCACTAATAATCATATTGATAACTCTAAGAGAAACAGGATAAGAATCAAAACAGGTAACGTCTAGGTTAGATATGAAATTGTCTTCCTATTTTAAGTATTAAAATAACTGGTTAAGTTTTTCCATATCAAAGATAGAAACCAAAAGTTTATATAATTCCACATAGCGTATAAATTCATTTTTCATTTTTAGGAACAAGTATTTTGGCCTATATACTTGACAAAGTTTTTTTCCTTGCTCTATGAATGTAACACATTCAAAGCTAGCAAATGCTGAAAAATTATTTGGTACGGTATCATCTGTAACAGTATCTTTTGCTTGCAAAAGAGATAAAAGATAATAAGAAGGGTTTTTTTAAGTATGTAAACAGTAAAAGGAAGACTAGGGATAATGTGGGTCCCTTACTGAATGAGGGGGCTGTCCTGGTAACGGGAGACACCGAGAAGGCAGAGATATTTAATGCTTTCTTTGCTTCAGTCTTTGCTTCAAGGACTCCCCCACAGGACTCCTCGACCCTGGCAGGAGGCTGGGAAATGGAGGGCTCCCACCTGGTTGACGAGAGAGTGGTTCGGGAGTGTCGAGTGGGCTCAGTGCACACAAATCCATGGGTCCCGATGGGATGCATCCACGTGTGCTAAGGGAGTTGACAGAGGTGATCGCCGAACCGCTCTCTATCATCTTTGAAAGGTCCTGGAGAACAGGAGAGGTGCCTGAAGACTGGAGGATAGCCAATGTCACTCCGGTCTTCAAGAAGGGCAAGAAAGAGGATCGGGGAAACTACAGGCCAGTCAGTCTCACCTCTGTCCCTGGAAAGGTGTTGGAACAGCTTGTTCTGGATGCCATCTCCAAGAAATTGGAAGAGAAGAATGTTATGAGCAGTAGTCAGCATGGATTCACCAAGAGGAAGTCGTGCTCGACCAACCTCGTTACCTTCTATGATGGCATCACCAGCTGGGTAGATGGGGGGAGAGCAGTGGATGTCATCTACCTTGACTTCAGCAAGGCTTTCGATACTGTCTCCCATGACATCCTGCTAGCAAAGCTGAGAAAGTGTGGGATAGAGGAATGGACAGTAGGGTGGGTTGAGAACTGGCTGACTGGCCGAGCTCAGAGGGTGATGATCGGCGGTGCAGAGTCCAGCTGGAGACTTGTGACTAGTGGTGTTCCCCAGGGGTCGGTGCTGGGTCCGGTCTTGTTCAACATATTCATCGATGACCTTGATGAGGGAATAGTGTCTGCCATCAGCAAGTACGCCGATGACACAAAGCTGGGAGGAGTGGCCGACACGCCAGAAGGCTGTGCTGCCATTCAGCGAGACCTGGACTGGCTGGGGAGATGGGTGGGAAGAAACCAAATGAGGTTTAATAAGAGCAAGTGTAGAGTCCTGCACCTGGGAAGGAACAACCGGGCATATCAGTACAGGCTGGGGGATGACCTGCTGGAAAGGAGCTCTGAGGAGAAGGACCTGGGGGTCCTGGTGGACGGCAGGTTGACCATGAGCCAGCAGTGTGCCCTCGCGGCCAAGAGGGCCAATGGGATCCTGGCGTGCGTTAAAAGGAGTGTGGCCAGCAGGTCAAGGGAGGTGATCCTCCCCCTCTACTCTGCCCTGGTCAGGCCTCACCTGGAGTGCCGTGTCCAGTTCTGGGCTCCCCGCTACAAAAAAGACAGGGATCTCCTGGAACGAGTCCAGCGGAGGGCCACAAAGATGATACAGGGCCTGGAGCATATTCCCTATGAAGAAAGGCTGAGAGACCTGGGTCTATTCAGCCTGGAGAAAAGAAGACTGAGAGGGGATCTCATCAATGTGTATAAATACCTGAGGTGTGGGAGACAGAGGGATTTGGCCAACCTCTTTTCAGTGGTTTGTGGGGACAGGACAAGGGGTAATGGCCACAAAATGGAGCACGGGAAGTTCCGCACCAACATGCGAAAGAACTTCTTCACAGTGAGGGTGATGGAGCACTGGAACAGGCTGCACAGGGAGGTTGTGGAGTCTCCTTCTCTGGAGATATTCAAGGCCCGTCTGTACGCCTACCTGGGCAGCCTGGTCTAAGGAACCTGCTTTGGCAGGGGGGTTGGACCCGATGATCTTTCGAGGTCCCTTCCAACCCCTTTAATTCTGTGATTCTGTGATTCTGTGTGATCATTGTGCATCTGCCATGCAGATCTTTGGGGGAGGGACCAACAGTTTTTAAAATTATTATATTGCAAAACAGAGTGCATGTAGTCAAGCAATACACTGTGCTTAATCCATAACAGCAGCACACTATACACATTGCTCATCACCTGTAGTAGTTTTTTTAGTTGGCCCTCATTAATTTCCTCTCAGCTAAGCCAATATGGCCAAAAGAATTGAAAAGAAGGCATTTTTCAGAACTTACCACTGTCAGAGGAAATATTCAGAAACAGTGGTAAGAGACTCTAAACATCCAAAGAAGCTAATAAACTGACTTACACCACTGCAGATCACAGCCTCAGAAACTGTTGTGTGCTAACAGCTGGCAGGTGAATGATTTGCTAATCTGACTTCATCTGTTTCTGTGGGCATTCATCCCCCAGGGCATCAAATTACCTCAGGGACTGCTTACCAATATACAGCTACTAATCAAAGTGATTGCTCAATGTTTGAGATGTGTAGCTAACACAGCAATGTTTTGAACATTTAGGAACAACTAACCTTTTGATAAGGTAATAACAGTGACCTTTAAGTACAACCTTCCATTAAAGATGCTCTCTAAACTTATTTAGGCAGCTTTGACAACATAACAAGCTTAAAATATTTTTTCTCTCACCCACCCATATTTACAGTGTTGAAAAAATATCTGCTTATGGCTGCATTTTAATCAAATTAATCTTGAAAATTTATGTTATGCATTTGGATGCCATTTGAAGGTGAAACTTCTGGTGAATTTTAAGTTGTCTTTAGACGGCTTTACATCCACTTTATTATCACCATTATAAATATTAAATTATAGTGAAATACTACAGTATTTTTTTTTCCTCTAAATGTTTATTTTATTTTCCAAAATACTTACAGGAAAAAAACTTTGAAAGACAATGTTCTCTACAAAGCACTCTGGGAAGAACAAGAGAGTACTGCTCACATATACTTTAGATAAATACTACTCAAAATATGAAGGACTGAGTATCAGAGAGAAACAGTTTATAGATGATTTTGAGACTGTATTCCCAATTCAAATCTTCTTCTTTTCAACCTTATTAACAGAGTGCTTCAGAGGTCTGCCCAGAGACCAAGACCTGTTGTTCTAGGAAAACATCAGATCAAAAGAAGACCTCTGCTCCAGAAGAGCAGACCACATGCATTGAGCTTTTTTTTTTTTCTTTTTCTTTTTTTTCTGATAACAAGAGCATTCCAGTTCTGCTGACCCTTGCAAGAGAAAAAGTGTGAAATAGATCAAACACAGAAGATGACAACAATACCTCCTGATTTTATTCAAATTAACCCTGCTTTAAAAATACCATTTATGTTTTCCATTTAAAAAAATCAAAAATACAAGGATGAAAGTTAAGAAAAAAGCATATAAAATGATGGTTGCTGTGACAATTAAAGCCACCACTGAAAACCTGTCAAAGGACTTTTTTTTTTTTTTAATTAAAACTTAGCTATCTTACAGTCGTTCATCATGGAGGTGCGACATGAAGACAATAAGTCTGGCATTATATTTTACTTTTAAGCCCTATGCTCATAGGAAAAATTATTAACAATATCTCAAGTTTGACATTTTTCAGCATTTACTCAGCTGCAACGATGCTGTTAGTTTATGGTGACATAATGGTGTGGATGTACCATTCTACTTGTCACAGTAAAGTATTTGCTTTGCTTTTTTTTTTTGAGCATATATTTAAAATATCAGTAGTAAAACACAAAGGAAAAAAGTGCAGAAGAAACAAAAAGCCTTCCCACGGAATATCTGAAATTTCAGCCAACAGCAAAATAATATAAATGGAAGAATAAGACTGTAAATTGTACTCTACTTTTGGGCAAAATCATGACAGACAGAAAACAATTGATTTTTCACCAACATGTAATTTAAAAGTAGCCTGTGTACAATTTTCCTCATTATCTTGGCAAGCAACACTGTAAGCATACAATTAGTAATATTAGCAAGATATGTTTTTTTTTTTTTTTTTAGAAGACAGTCATATTGTATTTGTTCAGGAATATATTCAATATTTTTTCAGTGTTTCAGCAATTATACAATACAGCATGTTAAGGATTCATGCAAATAAGCAATTACTATTTAGAGAGAACATTTTTGAAGGTAGTAGACTGTCATCCCTTTTCAAGGACTATAATGATAGTGAAGAGGAAATTACAATTTGAAAAAATGCCACAGTCACATTAAGTGTTTGCGTGAATCCAAAATCACAACTGGCTCTCACAAGCTGCCTATTTTGTTTTTTTCTGTGTGATGCTTTCGGTCCCTTAGTCAGTACCTGATGTGCTGCCCTTTGTGTGCTGTTTATCAGTCCCTTAGACCAGTGTAATGTGGATTCCAAGCATTAACTTTCCTTTAGGAATTCTGCACTGACAATGGTGACTGTACAAATTGCCCAGTCGGGCCTTATCCATGAGGTACTGCACACCTGTAATTTCTGTTCACTTCACTGGAGTTGAGAGAGGTGCTCAGGAGTCCCATCAATGCCTCAGTGTATTTAAGAGATCATCCTTATTATTCAGCTGGTCACAGCTGGCTGTACCTTAAAGTAACAGAAGTCTCACAGCATCTTGCCGAAACTGTTGAGGATGCTCAGTTTTACAATTCCAGTCTCAAATACTCTCACAAAGTCTCCCAGGACCAACCCACGTTCATCCAGCACAGAATGGGAACCAAACTATCACCCTGGGCACTTCCTACATTTTGAGGGCACTGCTATGTTTTCCAGGTTCCAGTACAGTAAGCAACTAGTACCAAACCAAACAACTAAACGCCACCAAATGGACTTCAGTGGCTGCAACAGCTACACCCTGTGATCAAGATTCTAATCCTGGACAGATATGAAGTGTAAGGTGATAAAGTAAATTTTCATTACTGAAAATGAATACTTTGGGAAATGGAAGGCAACCAATTTCTTTCTCATTATGTGTTCATTTCTTAATTTGCAAAGGATGAGTTTTGTCTTCTTTGTAAAACCTTGCTGAATATAACAGGATTTGCAGAGGTGTAAAGGAGGGCAAGATGTGTCCAATTATTTTAGGTTTTAAAATTAAAAAAGGAATTACTACTAGATTTCTGTAACCCTTCATTTTGCATAACCACCAGCTTATCACATGTTTTCTTTAAGAGAGTTTTTGTACTTTTGTTCTAAGAATAAGTACTCAGCATTGATTTACAGCCAGATGACTAGAAAAGAATCATTTTCATTCTGGAGGGAGATTCCAGACTTGTAAAGACAAGGAGTGTTAAAGAGAGGTACATTCAATTTAGCATAGCTTACCTTCAGTTTTCTTAAGAGCACTTACTCTTTTGTTTAGTTCAGGATGATAATAATGTCTCAGAAGATGCAGATCAGTTGTGATCAGAACCCCTGCTCCTTCCACACTCCTGACCTTAGGACAAATCTCAGATTTCACAGCACTGCCACTACCTAATGGGAGGGGAAAAAAAGACAGTTGGATGGAATAACTGGTAAAGGGGACAAAAGTGTGGCAATGACTTTAAAGAGATGGTATATTTTAAGCAAATATCCCCACCTGAAAACTTTTCTAATCAAGTTCTGAAGCTTTCCAAACATACTTAGCTTTGATTAAAATGAAAATGTTTTTGGCAAGAATACCAAAACCCTGATGATTATTTATGGCAATAACCTTTTACAGTACCTTAGAAGCACAAAGCGGCCTAAAATATTGAAAAAGGCAAACAATGCCATCCTAGAAGATCTAATGAGGAAATGCAATTCTAGTATGAATTCAATTTCTAGATTCGCCCTTAAAGAACATGCAGCAACTTAATCACTAAACATTATGCTATTATTAACCTTGTGAACTCTGAAAAGAAGAACATCACATTCCTTCTCCTTTCTTTTGTCATTGAGAGGCTTTATACCCTCCCAAGCTGCTACCAGTCCAACATTCAGATTCAGTTGATGTCCCTGTCCCTTATTTTATTTTCTATGCCTCAAGTCTCCTGTGTTGTCCTCCTAATCCTCTAGAGTCCACTTACATAGACAACATTGACTTCACCTCCTTCATCCAGCTGGAAAACAATTTTAGAGTTAGAAAAAGTGGAAGGGCCTTTTTTATCCAACCCCTTTGATATCAGGGATCTTGTCCAGAGAGAGCCCTAAATTACCCCCTATTCTGCTGGGGTAGGGTTGTTCAATTCATAGGTAAACACTATAAGCAAACTGGAGAAACCACAGAGGGAAGAGAGAGGGAGAAGAGGCAGGAACCCAGACGGGCCATTGTATACCAAGCTATCCCCACTGTGATGCTATAGCATATTTAAGGACTGCACACACCACCGTGGAGGATGAGAAAGCTGTCCTAGGCTGCACTCTAGCCAATGGTTCATTTGCTCACTTGTAAAATAGGTAATATGGGCTCAAAATTCCTCAAGCAAAGGAACAACCCAACAGTACAGGTGGAATTCCTTCTACCCTCTCTCTGACTTACTTGTTTAGGATCAGTTCTATGGTCAGGAGAGATCTCAGCCAGGCTAGCAATGCTCACTGCTCTGGTCCAGGGTGCTTTGCCCGCCACTCTATTAACAACTTATTCACTGTCTAGAAAAGGAAACCAGGAGACTTGTTCTAATACCGTTTGCTTACACTGTAGACATCCATGGTTATTTTGAAAAATCCATCTCACCCTCTCACACGTTGATGGAGTTCCTTACCCAGGCAGCCGGTGGGGACAATATGACATTTCTCTTTCCCGCATTTAGTGCAAAGAATTTTTCATTTTCTCTAACTACTTTACAAAGATGCCAAAAGTAAATAATTTGTGTTGGTTCCAATAACTCATAATAGCTTGGTAAGAAACTTATTTTAGATCTTTGAAGGGAAATGGTTACTTCTAGACCAAGAAAAATAATCTTGATACTAGGAATCATGAAGTTTGAATGACAAAACAATACTGATGGAGAAACAAATCACTGAGCAGCAATATGCCTCTTGGTTAGATACCTTTCAGTACAGGGTAGTACACCTTACCTCTAATACATACCGTCATGGAGAAAAGTCTTTGGCTGTTACCATAAAACAGGTAAAGCAGAGTGCATTATTATGACACAAATTGTACTTGCATCAAAATTATTAGAAAAAAGCTCTGTTATTTGATCTGACTCGCCTGTCTGGGTTATCTGAGTCTCCCTGTTCATGCCCTCCTATAGTTTCTCTTCCAATTCTCACTTTGATATCTTGTTCCAATTCCATTCACCTTTTCTGTTGAACCTGCAGTTAATTATCAGTAGCCACCTGTGGCACATCACCCCTCACTCTGTCTCCTGTTTTATCTTCATTTTCCTTATGCTGCACCTGCTATTCCTGTCCAGCCCCCTCTAGTTCCCTAGATTTCCGAGAACTGTGTCTATATTCCCCTCAGTGAACACCTAACTGTGTGCATTCTCAAGAAACAACAAACTGAGACATCCACTGAACTCCATCAAGCTTCCGCATCTGCTGCCTTTTTAGTAGTAAGCGCAAATACGACAGAAGAACAAAGCCTGGTGATGTTTTCTGAGACCTGGCATGTCCAGCTTTGTTTGGGCTATTATTTCAGATGTCCCAACAATACAAATGGCTGCAAAAATTCACAAATAAAAGCATGTGCTCTATCCTCCCAATTCATCTTCCAGGCTTCTTCCTTTCTCTAACACCCATTAATTTATTCCTTCATATCTCACCACTTTGAAATGCAAACATTACTTGTGATATCACCTGTCTTCATTCACCTCTTTAATACAGAGCAGTCAAGTAAATGGTGATCCACAAAGGAAGTAGAAGATGGGGCATATGAAACTAACAGCACCATCTGTACTATGTAGATCTTCATGTTGCATCAGCTGTAACAAGGGCACCTTTGTATTGTTTATGTGCCTATTTCCTCAAGGTTATCGATTCTTTCTGTAAAGCCCATATCTTCATCTATGCCTTGAATTGGGTGGCCTGGATTGAACATACTTTAGTATATACTCAAATAACAGTAGCACCCATTTCTACTATTAGTTGAAATTTAGAAGTGGTTATTGTAGTTCTGAATCGAGTTAGGCAGACAATACAAAAAGCAAGTACTCATCACTTTTTGTCAAAGGCAGGCAGATAAAAATCTAGCAATGCCTTGAACGGTTACCAGAGAACACAAGTATGAGATGTTTAATGTTTGGATTTGTTTTTTGAAGAAGAAAAGCTTATTCAGAAACAGTTTAAGAAGCAACACGGAGGAAATCAGATTGCCAGACAGGGTGACAATTCCTTCTTTTGTGTTTTGTTTCTACTGTTTCATTCGGTACTTTAAAAGCACTTTCCTGTAATTATACCTAGAGGAAGGATTCAAAAATTTATTACATATTTAAACTGTGAGTGTCAGGTCAACAATACATCAGGACCTGCAAGCAGAACTACAATGAGGATAAAATAAAATTTGTCTAAAGCCAAGAAAAGCTCCATGGAGGCCATGAGCTTCCATTTAGCATGATTCCCCATGTCCCCACAGTGACATGGCTCTTCAGGACTTGTTGAACAGAATTTGTCCACTTACAGGCTATACCTGTGTCTGTGTGATCCCAACATACATCTCCTCTACAGTCTTGTTCTTCCTTCTGCACCTGTCAGAGACTGCAGTGAGTAATTCAGGAAACTCACAGAGGCTCTGCAAGGGCTTTACTTCACAGGACTACAGTGGAAAACATTCTTCTGTAAATACTCTTGGCTCCCCAGACTGCTGACTCCCTCTGTCTTTTCCTGCCCACTCTATGTGCCTAGAACCCCTGCTCCACAACTACCAATACCTCTTTGAATAGGGGTAGAAGGAAAGAAACAATACCATCACAGTCGCTCATCAATACTCTCTCTCTCCACTTTCTTCATAGGATGTAAGTACTCCACATGGGGAACGCTCCACTAACCTGGGTGTAATATTAACTCTATGTCATTGGTTAGTTAAGGAAAATCTTATTTTAAATAAATAAATCCAATCTTTAACTTTTTTTTTCTGTTCTGTATAAATTTTGCACTATAGTCTAACTCAAAGTTGAACTAGAAAATAAAGAATTTATTACCTGCACCTTGTCTGAAACACTCTGTGTTCAGAAGAGAAACTTGTGGCAAAGGTGCTCACACTTTGCTTTCAAATTACCTGTTTCTTCTGCATGAAAACAGAAGAGAAGGAAAGCTGCACAACTGTAGAGAAATAAAGCACCAAATGCACCTCTCCTAACTGTTCAACGAAAAATGATTACATTCTGTGCAGTTAAAAAAGGAAAATCATGCAATTGGCACAGCTAGAAACGACAAAATTAATACATACAAATTTCTGATCTCTGCTACTGAAGCTTCTGTAGATGAACACTGCAATTTATACTGAATTACCTTAAATCCAGCCCTTTCTCTTTTTAGTGCACTATCCAGAAATTTGTAGAGACATTACTGGAGATACCAAAAACAAATTCAGAAATAGCCCAACAGGAGAACAGGATTTTATTTATTGCATGTGTCTTTAACCAGATAAAAAACAGCTGAAACCCATGCTGTTGCAGATACCTCTTTTGAGTCTCTTGTACCTAGTACAGCAAAGAGCTCAGATTTTCAGCAGGAGGATTGCATGCACACAGAGCAAATATGCTGATTGACATAAGTGCCAAAGAATGGTCTTATTTAATTGAGGTCTCGAAACAAAAAAAAAAAATCATTTCAACCTTCTGGACAGCACTGGCATCACCTTTTGAAACGCACACCCTGGGCTTGCTCTCCGCACAGTGACATGAAAGGCCCAGGCCTGCTTCTCATTATAACCAGCCTAGAAGTTCCAGACTAGACACTAGCTAGCCTGTCTCACCCTGAGCAGGACTTTGAAGGAAGAAATGACTGGAAAAAAAAAAAAAGCCTTCCAGAGGCAAGTCTTTCACTCTTAAATGTAGCAATTAGAGAGCCAGTGTCAAATCAAATTGAGAACAGACGCAAATATGCAGGATTTTGCTCACTTCAATCAGGTAAGCTGTTCTTTTGGGGGGTTTAGCCTGGTCGCTGATCTTCCAGACCAACTATGGCTTTTTGCTTCTGTACCTCTGCTTCCATATTACCATTTCTTCAGGGTCTGCACAACTGTTTTATTTTGTCAGAACATATCACATTCCCTTTAGTACATCTCTATTTGGATAGCAAGTTGCAGCTTAGCTCTCTCTTTTCTCTTTAACCATTCACACAGCACTGCTGGAGATAGCAATAACTCCTGCCATTCTACTAGACAAAAATAAAAGATTATACCTATATTTAGTTTAATTAATATTTGAAGTAGAAAAAGCAGAGAGTTGGTTTTCCTGCATCTGATGAGTGCTGTGCATGTGTCATAATTTTACAGTAGAGACAGCTTTTATGCCCCATGTGTTCTTCCACTTCCAAGGATTACAGCAGTTTAAACACAACAGGAAGCTTTATAGGGAAAAATAAATAAAATGACTAGCTACCATCTATGCATAGTAATTTACAGTTCCAAACAGCAACCCTAGCTACTGCTAGTAGCTCATAATTTGGAATAGATTACTAAAGTTCACCCTTTTACTTGTGAAGTGTTGTTTTTCAGGGAGTGCGGGGAATCAGAAGGCCAATATTTGTTACTGCGAAATGCATAAAAGACCATGCATACTTTTTACTATGCTACTGACATAACTGAATGTGCTAAACCGCTCCACACAGAGAGCTATTCCACTAACAAATGGTGGTAAAGCTCATGTCCAAAATTTCACTTACCAGAGGTCGCTAAGTGTGGCCACACAAAACTGGGTGTTAAAGCTGATGCTGCACAAATCCAGCCATGGATGTGGGGTAACCTGGGCTGGCTGCCAGGCACCCACCAGCCACTCTCCCACTGCCCTGCCTCAGCAGGAGAGGGGGAGAAAATGGGGTGGAAAAGCTCATGGGTCTGGATAGAGACAGCGTATTGGGCAAAATTGCCTCTCCCCTGGGTGCCGGCAGGGCTGTTTCTCCCCTTCTTCCTTTCTTTCTGCTGGCTGCCGGGCAGCGCTGTGCCCTCCTTTCTTCCCCAGGCTGTCCCTGAGGCGAGGCGCTGCCATCGTGGCTGCTGGGCCCAGCCGTGCCTTGCAGTGGGGCCGCTGGGGCCAGCATGGGGCAGCCCCGGCATCGCCCCACGCAGCAATAACGTGGGTGATGCTTAGGAGGGGATCGGGCAGGGGGCTTGGGCAGGGTACTACACAGCCTGGGGACACCGGTAACCCCATGGCTCGCCTGGACCGGTTTTAGTAGCGTGTCAGTAAGCAAAGTGCCTTCATTGGCTCGGCGGGCAACTAATACATAAATAGGGCAAGTATGAGGAGTTGTTATTACCATGTGTGGTATTTGTGTAAATCCTTCTTCGCTTGCAGGGATGGAAATTGCATGATAATTTTGATAAGTGGAAGTGCAATTGCAGTTGGTAGCTCATAATAGAACATCATCGTGAAATCTGTTTGCATTTTAAAGAGCTTCTAAACAAGTCATTATGAAAGCCAAACATGGTCTTGTTTTAGTAGTAAAGCGGGCTTTAGGTGAAAAGAAGATGATAGAAAGTTTTTGCTAATATCAGCACATTAGTCAAGAATATTTAGCTAACTTCAAATATTTCAGACTTTTGAAGTTTAAACGGATAACTATTGCAAGAAATTAGGCCTGTTTCTCAAACTGTTTTGCTATTAATTTATTTTCTCCCAAAGCAGTTGCAAATGTCATGTAGGATGTTTTAAATTGCTCCCCTTCAGATCAGATCTCTGGATTTGCATTTTGGTTGCTCTTAGCAGAGTATATTAGGAAAAAAGCTTGGAAGCATGCTTTCAACCTGCTAACAGTTTTTAGGCAGGACTAGTCAGAATTCAGATCAGTCATGCTCCAAAAGGATCACTTCGTAGCACAGACCCCGTAGGCACCTCAAATTTTGGTTTCCATATTCTCCAGGCCAGTGCAGGCAGTGCTCTGGCCATAAATGTAAAGCACAATTCATTGTCCATCTTGTGCCTTTATGCTTTATCAGACTCAAGAAAATATAAGTTCTTGTTCCTATATTTTCTGAAGGAGTTAATCCAGGATTCATTCTCAAAAGATAATTTATGGATAGGACTGTCGCAGATACCACAGTGATTGCCACCATATTAAAACAGGAGAAAGCAAGAACACTTGGAAAAAAAAAGAGTTTGTTGTTGTTGCTGTTGTTTGTTTGTTTACGTAAAAAGCCTATGATTAGAACATTTCTGTGGGAAAAGGATGACTTCTGGAATAAATTTCTCTCTTCACTTGCAGATGCAGACACATATTTCTTTCAAGAAAGAGACATGGATGTGAAGACTAGTGGTTATACATGTTGATGGCATACAACACGTCCTGTTGAGGATATTCTAACAAACAGAAGAGAATTCATCGTATCTTGTGCTGCAGAAAGTACAAAACAGAGCTTGATAGTGTAGCCTCAGGATTAGGATACTCATTTGGAAAGGAAAGTTTGTGGTAGAAATTCCTGCTCCAAGGACCAGCATTTTATTCAATGATTATATCATGTGATAGGAAAGATATGGATTGGATTGGAATTGGGTTTCCCCTCCTTTTCCTTACAGATTTTTCTGGAGCCATAACTCAGTTTTGACTGTGAATCAAGTCAAATTAGATTGGTATCCAACAGACCATGTCTGTACCTGACTAAAAGTTTAAACATTCTCAGGTTCAAGGAAGCAGTGAGGTCCCATTAGGAATACTAATGGGATCCTGGATCCCATAACTGCCTGCCACACTAGAGTATTTTAACACTAAAGTATTAAAAAATGTCATTTGTATGGCAAATATACATAAGATATACTTTCACGAGATCAATACAGGTAAAATATATGTTTTGAAAGATTGAAGGCTTCCTCAGATTTGCAATGTTAGCTCTAAGATCTGTGAAATCTCCTGATCTCCAAGGAAACAAAAAGATTTATTCTAAGCTTGCTCATTTCTAGTGTAGTTGGAGAATTTCAGAAGAAGGCCTAGCTTTAGCTGAACATATGGTCCAGTTACACAGATTATACCATAATGAAACGCAAATAGAAATGCTTGTGTGACACTTTTAAGAACAAACTGGCTTGAAAATTTTGAGTGCAGCATTTTTATTGATTGAAGGACACAATGAATTCTAGCATCCCTCTGCATTGCCAATGGATAATTATGATTATTACGAGGAGCATGCTTTGACTGAAAAGTTAAGCAAGCTTATTTTCTATAGCTCTGAAAGACTACTGCCCTCAAGAGGCCACATGCAGAAGCACAAGGCAGTTTTATATTACAATGTTCATTTTGCCTTTTTTTTTTTTAATTAATTAAAATGAACATGAATTATATCTTTCACCCCCTCCAATATAATTAAGAGGAGAAAGCAGCCCTAGAATACAGAAGTACTTCAAGTGGAATATGGTATTCATACAGCCAGGTGCATCCGTTTAAAGTCACCGAAAAAAAAGCTTGAACAACAGCTGGATGCAAAGAAAACCAACTCTCCTAAACTTACTGGCTGAACTCCACAGATCACTATTCACTATTGCAAGAACAGAAAAAAAAGTGACTTGTAAGAGGTGAAATTGCATGCGTACAATATTACCAGATTACAGACTGGAATGTGAATTCCCTTATTTCGAGGGGGGAAAAAAAATAAAAATCTATGTTAATTTTTTGAGGTCAAGTTTCCTCAAATGATTTCCACTGAATGAGCAGAACTGTTTAATATTTTAATTTGAATGTTTAAAGAGTGTGTCCCTACACAGTTTGCCATGCAGCATATTCCACATACAGCTTTATCCATTTTCTCACAGGCTGTTCTAGGAAGTCTATAATTATAGTAACCAAGTGCTTCATAAACCTTAATTTATCTTCACAATAACCCTTTGAGATTACTGTCAAAAGTACACACTGATTTAAATTACTAATAAGAAATGCTAACAGCCTTCTTTCTCAAAGCACTCTTTAAACAGAGTTTTTGATAGCATACTCACAAACTTAAAAAGCAAACTAAAATAAATGTCAAGACCAGAAACTGCACCCTACATTCCCTAATTCACTCCCACATGCATCAGACTGCAGGGTGGAAACCCTCACATCTGCCACACAAACCTGTGCCACTTGAGTAAATGGACTGCTTAAAGCTTTGAGATCAGGTTGATCTCCACAGCTGGAGAATAGGCATGGTTTTGGGCATCTTTCCTCTCTTCTTCATATCACAGCCATTTTGTCAAGCAATGCAATGGTGAATTGTTTTGTTATTGTTGTTTTTACTTTCCAGTCTTACTGGATGAGTGATGAGTGGCAGCTTTTTCTTTCCCATCATTTCCAAGCTTCATTCCTTACTCCTTCTATACAGCCTTTGCCTGTATTCAGTCCCACATCCTTTCCAAAGCTTTTCAGCCCAACATCCCCCTCATCCTGTGCGTCCTACCTAAGTGAAATCCAGTGAGCTTCTTTCTACTCTATATTCCCTGCATACCAAACCCGTCCCACTGAATGTGTTCGTCATCTGGTCGTATATCCTCACTGCCAGCCATCAGACCCCTGCTCTGCTTTTTAATCTAGGAGTCTCTTGGCATGTTGGTGGCTTATGGGAGCTCCTTGGAGCACCTCCTCCCAACTCCACAAAGCCTCTTGCCAGTCGCTTTCCCTAGCACCCAGTCCTGATACTTGAGGCTCTCTGTTGTACATTAAGAAAGTCATTTTCTCCTGCAAGTATAAGTCTTCTGGTATAAACTTTTCTGGAGATGTGAGAGAAAAGATTCATACAGGAAAAAGGAGAGGCAACACATATGGTTTCTGAACACACAATTGGTTTCTTCCTAAAACTAAAGCTAAGCAATAGAGATGATTAGGTGAATTCACACACTGCTTAAAATTAATTCCCCTCTGTTAGATATTCCTGGATGGATGTGGGAGATCCAGCTTTATTTAAGAAGAAGGATGCCCTTTAATTCAGTGTGCATATGGAAATCTCTCTTCAGTTTCCTCAGCAAAATCAAAGGCTACTAGAGGTGGACCCAGGTCTTTCAGGCTGACCAAAGATCTGTCTTCTATAACATTTATTTTCTTTATTACAGTCTTTCAGACCCATGTTTTGTTCTGCAGAGTCCTTTGACAGCAAGATCAGCTGTTCCTTCTCCAGCTCACCTCTGTACACCTGTACCTCCTGTCACTATTCCAGACTGGACTCCAGGGTCTCTTCTGTATTTTTCCAGTGACTATCCATATTCATTTTTTCTTGCTTTCCATATGAAAGTTAGGACAAATCAGCTTCCTACTCCCAGCAATCTCTTCATAAGATTTATTGCTGTTCAAAGCGTCACCATTAAAAACAAGCATGATAAGACTGCCATAGTCTGAAATTATGTATTGAAAGGCCAGGAACATATACTAGCAGAGTCATTTGTAACACAGTCTTTTTGATAGCACCACTATAGGAAGCTTACAGTAAAAGAGAATTGTACAAACATAAATTATGCAGACAACCTTGCCAAATCACCATGCTGTTTTACTCTTGTTCTTTCACCTGCATGGGAAATTTTGTTCACTTTCGAAATCTTATCCTAAGGCCTCCTGGGTAGAAGACAGAATATTCATGGCTCATCTCCTCCAGTAGGCAGGAGAGGAGTGAGCATGCTCAGTGAAGGCAAAACACTGAGATTAGTTTTCCAAGTCTATTAAACACAGAGTTTTTAAGCAAAGTATAACCTAAGCAAACTATGACAGACACAAACACCTTGATAACCATGCAAAATTTGCTTCTGAAAAGCACGTACGTATTGCAGCTTTTCAGTGAAGTAGCTGTGACAAATTATCCTAAGTAAAACAACTTATTTTAATCTTGCTGTCAAAAACAAACCAAAACCTCCAAAATGGAAGTGTTCAGAGTGAAAAAAAAAATCAATGTAATAGTTACAGTTTGGTAAAATTATACTGTTATTCCTCCCCACCCCCCATAGGCTATTGCAGACTTTACCACCTATGCCATCTGCAATAACCTTGCGTTTGACTATCACATCTGTGAATGTAGATGCATGACCCAGATCAATTATAGCTTGCTGGAGCCTGATACATAAACTTGCTGATTGAAACGTGTCCATTTCAGCTGGCAACGCTTGAAGCATTTACTTAATAAGCAGTATGAATCATACCGACAATTTATGCAATTCCCTTAAGCCCCCAGGAAGCAACCTCATGAAAGTTGAGTCAGGCAATGTATGTTATGTTGTACCAAGAAACCTTGATGAGGGATCTGGGCCTCTTTACGTGGGGTATCCTGAACAGCAGCAATGCCAAAAATGTATTCTGAATTTAAAAAAAATAAAATGAAAAAAAACCTGCAAAGCTCACAGACAGTTCATGACTTGAAGCAACCCCTAGCATTACTTTTCCCCTCCCTTCTGCATTTGCTACTATGTATACCATAAGGATTCACTTTATTTAATTTACTAGATAAGTAGCTAATTAGAAGCTGCTCTTCAGCCAACTGAGAAGAGGCTGAAACAGCTTTTACAGCTTGTTACATACACTTAGATGGGTCACAGAGGAAGGCACGCACTCGTTTCCAACTGGTTCCTTTCCATTTTCAGGGCTATGTTAATTCAATTTGCAGTGAAAGAAAATGAGGC
Source organism: Anser brachyrhynchus (assembly GCF_964034855.1). Lineage (NCBI taxonomy): Eukaryota > Metazoa > Chordata > Aves > Anseriformes > Anatidae > Anser > Anser brachyrhynchus. The sequence goes on along the minus strand of NC_137695.1, from coordinate 79,968,828 downwards.
ACGTACAGAACATTACTCACTATTTTGTTCCTCTTATGGGTCATCTTTGGTATCAAGGACACTGAGAAGGACAAGGTAGTCTTCATATGACACTATTGTTTCATGGGCCATGGCACTATAAAAGCAGTAGTGTCTTCTAATTGATCACTGGTAGTACATCTTTCCAATTGCAGCAGTGAAAACAGGATTGATGACAGCAGGGATGATTTAAGTTAGCTCTTACTACAACTTACAGAAAAAAGGTCTCCAAGAAGTTATTTGAGGTGCAGAAGGCTGAACTTGATCAGACACTTTTGTTTTCTTGCTATTTGCTTTGACAGTTGTAGCTCAGATTTCTAGTTCATTGAGTTGCTCATTATCTATTTCTTTGCCTTTCTAACTTTTGTCATAAATACCTTTATGATTCAAAAATACTGAATTGGTTGAGACTTTTTCCATGTAAAAGAAGCATTTTCTTTTCCAAAACAAACATTCTCACAATCTCTCATACCACTTCTATAGAAAACTATATGTGAAACCAGCTGTTACTTTTGTGAGACAGATTAAACCTTCACATCTATCACTACACGTCTGAAATAGAAACAAACGTCCTTGTCTAACTGTGCTTTTGCTGGAGATGCAACAGCCTGATTATTGAAAAGGCAAGCGTTTTTTTCCTTAATATTAACCATACTTGCACAGCAAGGCAATTGCAGTTCATGGACTCAGTCCCTGAATGTGTCCTGACATGTCAAAATGAAATTCGGGTGCATGAACTTCCTTTTCACTCTTGTTCTTGTTCAAAACAACAAAATAAAACAAAACACCACCTGCATTATCATTAACAATTATGTAGAGAGGAAGGTAGGCCATATTGTAACTTGCGCCCCAGTCTGGATGATGGGGCTCAGAAACACAAGGCATGAAGAGCAGTGAACCTGCTGCGTGGGTGAGCACAACCACTGAGATTACCACTGCTGGCTTGCTATAAACTGAAATCCAAGTTACAGCTCAGTCACACAGCAGCACTGAGGCAGTCGAAATCCCCTTGCTGGGTGCTTTCTGTGAACAAGGTGCAGCCCGAGGTGCTCTGCTCAGTAACTCTTCCTTGTGACTTAGAATCAATTTTTGAGCTCTCAGCTGCTGTTTTTGCCCCACTAGTTGCTTCTCTCTTAGAAGCAATTGCGTTTCTTTTTGCTCTATCCCTTCCCTATTCCAGGACAGGTAGTTGAAGGCTGGGCAGAATTCCAAGCCAAATAATAAAATGACAAAAGAACCAGGTCTGAAGTACTTGAACCAACCATTCAATAGTAAGTTTTACTGGTAAGGCACAGGGTTTTCAGTATGCTGTTTTCCTTGGTCTCAGTTCACGTGTACTGGCTTATCATCTATACATTTCAAAATGTAATTTAGAAGTGAAATTCTTCCCTGTTCAGAGGTACCTAATTCTTTTAAAAAGAACCACCAAAATTATAATGGAGGACTTACTGGCAGAAAGAGAAGAGCTAATGAGGTTGTGCACAACATACACCTTTCCCCCTCATTCCCTGCTGTGGTTTGTCAGCTCCAGGTAATGTGGCTGAGCAGTCTCTTAGCTGGTCACTCCCAAACCTAAACTGCACTTGCATCCAGCACCAGTAAATAAACTTTTTCAAATAGCCTTGTGATGATCAGGACAGTTGCTTGAGTCTTGGGATTTGCTCATCTAAAATATCACTGGACATGGGAGGAACTACCTAAGAATCGAGTGAAATGCACGTGTGACCTTTCAGATTTTAACGCAGGGTTTTGTTTTTCCTCTCCCTCTTTTATGCTGTTTTATACTTCATTCATAACACACAAAGGAGTGACAAAGAACTGAATTGCATGTTATGATTTTAATTCCATTTAATTCAATCAAAGAATGGCTATTTTTTTATAACCTTTATGTCTTTTATTCATAGAATATCAATTATCTTCAAATTCTTCAAGTATTTAACAGATTATAGTGGTTCAATTGAACTTTCCAGATTTAATAAACGAAGTTATTTTCTTCTAAAAAATTACCCTGGGATGACCTAATGCTATAATTACATATAAAAGAGTAGAATACAAAATACTGTTAGAGTTTTAGTAATTCAGTTATGAAAGGAATGACAGATGCATTAAAAGCTACTTTAAAGACTCTTCAAAATTCTTTCACTTATGATTTAGGTATCCTGGCTTAGAGAAAATAACTCATCTTAACCACACGAGACTAAGATTCATATTTGGCTTATTTTGGGTGTTTTTTGTCTAAACCTGAAGTTGGAGCCAGTATTCCTAAAAGAAGTAAATGATGTTTTGAAAATTTCAGTGATGTGCAGAGACAGTGCATTATTTCATGCCTGCCTGGGGTATATGGTGTTTGTAGGCCCAATTTAACTCTACTGCTCATTTCAGAAAGGCTGAAAATCTAGAATTGAGAGGGAGAGAGTCAAAGGTAGTAGCCAAGACTAATGGCACACGTACACAGTGCCAGGGAGAGAGGGTGTTAAGCAGGGAAAAAGATGTACCAACATGGTTCCACCATGTGAGAGAAAGGACCGATATCCTTAGCTGGTAGGTGCAGTACACTGGTTTCCTCTAAGTGAAATCACCAGAGGGGAAACAAGTCATATCATACAGGAGTTTAAACATGCTATGTAGTTAAAAAGTTAACAAAAGATCTCCAGAGGGCCTATTCCCAGTTTTAAAAAGATGTGTCAGGGTTCACTGCAGAGAGCTCCACCTCGGAGATAAAAGACCGCAGCCTGTTTCCTGCAGGAGAGGGGAGCTGGTAAGTATTAACTGCCTTGGCCTCCAGATAGAGGAATATTATCTCGTACAATAGATAATAGAGCATATCCTTTCAAATTAAAGGCATAGACACAAACAACTCTGTACTGTTGTCTCCCAGTCCATAAACATAGCATCAATCAGCTTGAATTTCAACAGGCAGCCTTCATCCACGCTCTCATATCCACTATGCAGTAGGTATATCACTAAGCTGTGTAATGCAGGCATCACAGCAATCTCTCTTCATTATCCCTTCTAACAGCACCACATAGGCATGGGCCAGGACGAGCGATAAGAGGAGATCCATCAGGATCCTATCTAAGCATCTCCTTGGAACAAAAGAACAATCACAGAGGATGACCCTGACAGGATCAGGGTAATATTACTTATTCCTCCTAGTCTAACTGAACACCAAAATACAGTCACTGTTAAGAGGAAGATGACAAATTTTCTTCAAACAGGGTCACGAAGCGAGAAGTCTTTAGGAGCCTTATTCATTAACATTTCCAGTTATGAACATTAAAAAAAAAAAAAAAACTACAAAAAAAAAACCAAAACAACACTTTTCTGTAGCATGTTGATGTGAAACGAAGAACTATCCAATTGCTCCAACAAATCTGGGGCTCTCATATCTAATATATATTGGGCTTAACTGAAATTATTTGCAATGTCTGGTTGACTTCTCTCTTGTCCAGTCCCTTCCAGCAGGTATGAAACACAGGAGAATAACAACAGCAGCATTTTAAAGCCAAGTTGCACAGATGTAAATGGCTACTCCATATACAAAACAGCGGATCGTTTTGAGCATCCGAGCTAACGCTGCCTTGGACTAGAAGTGAATTTTTTTCCCCTGAAATTCAAGGTAAAAAAGAAAAATGCAAGCCCTGGAGTATGTTCTTCTCAGATATGTAATCTGCTTGCATTTTTAAATAAACAATCTGAGTTTTGAAAATTAAAAGAAGCCCTTTAGGCTATCAAAAGCCGACTGTACAATTCCTTGCCTCCAGATGCCATCAATATAAATAAACAAGTTGAAAAGGTTCAACCCTGACAGACGTATAAATGATGCAGCCTGTATGCTTCTCTATAATTCAGCTCCTCCTTGGCACTACATAGGCTCTTCAGTAACCAGTCAATGGGGCAAGGCTGGTGAAGAAAGCTTCATTAGCTGCTTTGCCTCTAAGACAATTAATTAATTACCCTGAAAGAGATTGTCTGGGGGAGAATAGAACAGGGCAAGCAAAGCAGTCATGGTGGAGATTTCACCATGTTATTATGCTGTGTTGTTGCTGCTTTGTTTTTCAGACCAGCATGGCTGCAATATTACTTCTGAGAGAGTCAAGGGCATGTTGGGATGGAGTCACTGAACATACGCATAACCAGAATCTGATGAATCTCACAAGGATACGCACATAAAAACTGTCAAACCTCCTCTCTAGACCCTGAGATATAGTATATTATTTATTTTTCTTAACAGAGAAAATTCACGGCAGAGCATCAGATACAAAACTGCTGATCTGAATTTAAACAAAAACATCTATGCAACAAGACAAGCTCTTCAAGAAATAACACGATTAATTGCTATTGAGATGAATGTCACAGGGCAGCTTCTCAAACACTAATGACATTGTGTGGAAGGGATATGCTGAGTTTGTGGCTGACTCATGGTCAAAGTGATACGCATCACCTGCCTCTGGAGACAGCGTAACTTGCACAAAGTACAGCTACAGGTAAAACTTGCCACATACATTATGTCTCAAAAGCAAAATTAGTTGTGTCATCTACACGGTGTTACAGGCTGCCAATAGCCTGGTTATAATTACATGTATAGCATTTTACTTAATCTTCCTGTCACTTGTAAAAGGTGACATTCATGTAGCAGGAGGAATCCTCCTTCAGAAATTATAGCAAAGCAACTGGGAACATAAATTTAAGTGCCTATGATGTGTAGGGAGAAGGGAGGGAAAAGGGAAAAGCTTACTTGGTTCATGACCAATGATTATAATACTACAAATGCTTACTGGAGCACTTCGTTGGATTGAATGGGTTAACAAGCAACAGGTTTTCTTGTTTTACTTATTATTAATGATGTACTATACTGACTACAGATCTTGTCTAGAGAGTCCTTAGTTTTTCTTAGCAATAAAGTCATTAATTCCCAAAGAGAGAAAGTTTGCATTGCACACACTGAGAGCAAACAAAACGTAAAATCAGATTTTGTCATTCCAAATGATAAAAGTACGAAGCCTTGCTGCCTCCTTCAAAGTTGCCTAACACCACTGTTGTCACTCCTAGACCACAACACACGTCTGTGTTTGACTAAAGAGTGTGCTCTCCAAGCACGGGGTGTACGAAGGTGAATAACTTCAAAAGCATCAGAGGTACAGATGTGTATTGGGTTTACTTATTTATACAGTGTCACCACCAATGATAATGGACCATGTTTACCTGCCCTTGAATGAGATGTGGATTATTCCTAGTGTTTTAAAATGTCCTGAAACCTCCCAGAAGCTGTCCAGCAATGAACAACCCTGCACACAGCTCATCTTCTAAAAAAGCCCCTACTTGTGTATCGCAGGTATTCTTACCCAGAGCTGCAGCTGGTGTCAGCTCTGTTACTTAATATAACTTTCACTTTTCTTCTATATATCTGGCAAGTTAAAAAAAAATAAATAAAAGGTCATAAGACTGAGAACTTGCCTAGCTGTACCCCCACTCCCTGTGCAGTATCCACATCCCTCCCAAGCATCCGTTTGATCTCAGAGCACCACAGTTAGGCAGGAAAGTGATTTGTTAAAAGTCACAAAACCCTCCAAGAGAACCAGGAACTGACCCTGAGTCCCCTGACTCCCAATTTAATGCCTTACCTGCAGTTACTCTTCTTCCTCGGTAAAAGCAGAGGGAACACTGCTCCTTTCAGATACACTTGCTGCTAAATTTAAAATGGGATGTGGATTTGTTGGATTATAAGGAATGAGTCTCCCCACTCCATGCATAGTAGTCAGATATTAGCAGCTCTACAGCTGAGGCGAAAAACAACCTATATTTCCATTGTTTCACAGGTATTTAACATATGAAGAACAGGATGTTCATTAGCTTCCTATGCTCCCAGCATCAAGAAGTGAACCGTTTAACTGGCTCTCTTGTCCATGTTCAGGGCAATCTGTCATTGTGTAGTAAGAAAAGGGGAAATCCAAGATATTTGCAGTGACTGAAAAAGAAATGTGTGGCAGCAGGTAGATCAGCAAGAAGATTCTCCCAGAACAACTTGTTAGCAAGTGATGTGGCATTTGTAGGAAGATGTCGGTGACAAAAGTTCTTTCTGAAAGCAAAATAACTGCTAACTATTTGCCAGAGTTTTCTCCTCCCCTGCTAGGTGAAGTATCAATTAGATCAGCACCATTTAGAGTTACACAGTTCGACACTTCTAGTCCCTTGAAGGCTGCTCTTGTGACTTCTCTGCTTGCTTGTGTACGAATTACAAGTTCCATGTCAGCTTGAATAATCCTTTTCTTATTTAAAGGTTAAAAAACAAAAACAAAAACAACAACAAAAAAGAAAGGTTTCACTTTGAAACACAGAGAAATTGTTCTGGAGGCAGTGAAGAAGAGAAAATTTATCCTCCAAAATCCTTCTGAATCTTAATCAGATCAGATCAGAACCAACACCAAATGCATAGTCATGACATGTTTTTTCTGTAATCTTTTCAGAAGCTGATTCTCTTAGTTTATTTGGTAAGTGGCTGAAAAGTGGAGGGCTATGGTCTCACAGGAAAAGTGTGGCTCTGCAAAACAAATTGACAAAAGTCACTGAAAGATGTTCAGTGAACTGCAAGTGGATGATCCTGGAGGGAAAAGCAAGGTTCTCAGAGGAAGTACCTTGGTTACGTCTCTCCAGCATTGGAGCTGGTTGACATCACTGGTGGAAATATGCAAGATTAGACTTAAAGGTACTTAAGAGATTATTGAGTATTAGGTATTTTTTTCTGTCTTATGATGCTAGGGCACAACACATTCAGATCTTGTTTAGATGCTCATAGCTGTTCCGAGCTGTCCATCTGGCCTCTACAAGTGGAGCTCGGGTGGCTTGACCTGTTAGTTCCCCTCCAAGCCATTTCTGTGTCAGATAACACAGTTGTTACAGATGAGAGCGGTCGAACAGGAAAATTAATATTGAATCTCAATTATGTCACAGTTGTTACCAGGGCTACGATGTAATTGCAGCTGCTGCTTGATAAATTTCTGGTAACTGATATTCAGTTTGGGGGACACACCGAACACCCTGCACATTCAGAATGCTTCGTGTTACGTGAAAGGAAGGACATTTTTCTTGGAGACTGACAGCTCATGTTTCTGCTTGCTTTCAGAAGACTTATAAATCAATTTGAACAAGATCTTCTAAAGCCACCTGCAGCATACATGGAACCAGAAAGTCTCTATGGAAAGAACAGACGTACAAACTGTGCAACCTGTCCATATTATCAGAGTTCTGAGAAAGAAAAAAATGCAGAAGATTTGTACACCTGTTTTAAACACCTGCCGAAATGCAAAGCTGTGGTAAACCAGGTCACAACAATATGCATGCTAATGAGCATCCTGTTGTGCTATTGAGGTGTTCAGGAGGAATCATGAAAAGCATCTGATGTTCTCTTTTCTATCCCTTCACAGCATGTGATTATAGCTAAACCTTCCTTAGATTTTTTTTTTTTTAGTTCCTCTCTTTTTCCAATAGGCTTAGAAGAATGCAAATGGTCTTTTTAATTGTTCATGAGATCTCATTAAATTTTCCTTTTACACTTAGATTTCATTCTTTTAATCAGCTGTTTGGTCCCTTCCAGACATTTTTTTTGGTCTGTAATAGAAAATGAAACTTGAAAGTGAAATGATTAGAGATTTTAATTTAAAAAAAAAAGAAAAAAGTGTACACTTGGTGGGTTAATTAGCATTTTAAAATGGACTTTTTTTATCAAAGCTAAACTATCTGACCTCAGCTTTGTATGTTCATTGTGAATTCAGATTTCCTGAAAGAGACCAATTTATAGTATATTATTTTTTTCTACCTTCCTTTTGCTGCCTGCAAACCATCACAATGGATCAACACTCGAAAAAAAACACATGAAAATTAATGACCCTGTTCCCAGAATTAACAGATAAATTTAAGTAGACGAGGAGATGCTAACACCACCCTTTTTCTTCTTTCTCTGGAAAGGAGAAAACCTACTCTTCTCAAACTCTTTTTAGGGTGGGGGAAAAAATACCGTAAGTCAGCTTTGAAACAATAACTGTGGGAATGTTCTGTTTGAGTACAAATGCTCAGAGGAGTTAGCAGCAAGACTACTGGCAAATACGATTTGTTTTCAGAATTTCAGATGCCAGCTTTATGATGACACCTCCCAAACATTTGTCAGACTTGAGAATGATAGGAGAGGAAGCACTTCTCTTAAAGCCAGGCAAAGGTGAGAAGTACCTCTCAGTTCAAGTGGCAAGGTTATGAATACTTCAAATAGAAAACAAATATTTAACACCAATGGAACATGCAAAGCCCCTGTGCATGTGTGCCTGTGTTTTTTGGATTAGACTCTCAAGGGACTCTATTTTATAAGTCACTTCAATCTCCTATAAATACGAGCCTGATGACCTTATCCAGTTCTTATTTGTGGACATCATAAGGCACAGCGCAATCAAAAACCAGGCCCAGAAAACATGAATTGTTCTTTGGTGCTGCCAGCATGTAAGAGCCCTTGCAAAATGCCTAGCCGTGCACTGCTAGCTGAAATCCAACCTGGTTAACCTCAAAGCCAGCAGTTCCTAAAGTCTTACAGTCCAGGAATATTAAAACTGTTCTACCTTTAAGGTATCTATGAATGACAGTGAGTGTGTTTGGCAGCATTTTTCCTTCTCTCTCAAAACTAAATAAAAACAAATAATTAAAAAGCCATCCTCATGCTACCAGACTAGAGGGCTGGTAAAGAGGACTGAAGTAGTATGCAGATTTAATACAGTAAAGAATAATATCTCTGCTGGTGAATTGCCACTGGTAGGTTAAGCACTACACAGGCATCTTCTGATTGCTTGCAGAGAGGCAGGGCAGCTCAGAGTTGACATTAAAGGTTAAGCTCCCAAAACACTGAATCACACATCACTGTGATTAACCCAGGTCCATCGGCATAAGCAGACACTTACAGATAGGCCCCACAACGTCCCTAAAGACATCATGGTGTGCAGGAATACATTGCTACCTGTACAGGTACAGATAGAAATCAAGTACGCCACTACAGCCTGAAACAGAAATAGGATTTGATCACACGAGGCTGGGAAAAAAATAAAGAGAGTGCAAACCACAGACAAGTGATACTACATGTTAGGTTGGCTGACATCTTCAGTAATCATCCTGAAAATAATTAAATCAAAGACACGTACTACTTGTCTTTCTCCTTGATACTTCCCTCCCCCCCCCCCCCCCCCCAGATATTTCTTATTTTGATATGAATTTATCAGGCAACAGAATGAATATCGGTTCCAATAATAGTATGCTGATGCTCAAACATTCCTACCTCTATAGATTAGACTTCCAGGCCTGGTCCAGAGCATTCACTTGGATTAGTTACACTGGCTGAAACAAGACCAAACACATTGGTACACCTGATTTTACAGCATTTTGTGCGCATCCATAAGGTTAATGGAGTTCACTATAATATAGGAAGTACCAGGCAAGTTCCTACAGGGTTCATAAATACTTTTCAAAAGTTCCTTATAATATTTATAAAATCTATAATGGTCTTCATTTCTATGAAGAATATTAAAAACCCATCTATATTAAATCCACCCCCCCTCCCCATTTTTTTTTTTCTAGCACTCTGGAGTATCTGAGGTGTTTCACAGAAACAGCTCACTTGTGTTCTACCTGTGATTTCACACCTCTTAAATTCTGCTACCTAGGGGCAGCAGAATATATAAATGGCTCAGGATGCCCGTAAAGAACCCTATACATTGCTTAGAAAATTAATCTCAAACTTTACTGAAAAGAATAAAACATACTCAATGTTTCAGTCATCTTTTTTTTAATAAAATAAAAAAAAAAAGGAAGGTTTCCCAACTACCACTGCTGCAGTCAACTTTTCAATACTGCCCAGCAGCTGGCCATAAATGCAAAACTGCAAAAGCAGAAATGCAGTTTCCCACTGCTGAGGTTATACTCTTGCCACAAAGCCATGGGCTGTGAGTCAGCTTAGTCCATTCAGAACCACAGGAAATCGCAGCCCTGATGGGTGTAGGATCTGTTCTGAGCTAAGCTGGCCACATAATTATCCTGTCCAAGCCTCGCACCATGATGGGACGATACTCAGAAACATGCCCTTCCTCCCCAAAATATGTTTTCCTCAGCACAGGAAAACAGGCTTGCAAGCTGGAGTTCAGCATGTTAATGAGCATTACAGAAGCAGACAGGTCAGGAAACACTAAAAGGCTGAAGTTTACACAGCATAATAGCGAATTTTTATTTTTCAGAGTAAGACATGCTCTCCAACCTTTTGTGATCTATAAGTGAGATTTCTAGTATGTCTATTACAAGAGTCAAAATATTGCAGGCAACAAAATTGCGGCTCAGCCTACCAAACACTAACTTATAGAAGTGATTCCTGAACCCCAGCCTTGGCAAAAATAGGATGCATTTTTCTCATCACTTCTACAAAGTTAGCTAATATGAATGACAAGCTCTCCTGGGAGATAAACATCTGTAGCTGTGTTATTGACTTGTGCATTAGCTAGGTGACTGACAAAATGTACAGCTTTTTGCATGTTGAGTACATCATTTGAAATCTGCCTCTAACATCTTAATATTCACTCTTTGCTAACCTTGGAGATGATCTGTTTTTCAGTATCACAAAATCCAAAGCTCAGACCATATGTTGAGAACATAATATCTTCCCAATAGAGAAATCTCTTTTTCAATGTCTCCAGGCTCATGTAGTCATAAGCCCATTAGTCATTAATTGAGTATTTTGTAATTAAATGGGACATATTGGCAGATAGCTAAATCTAAGTTGAGACAGCCTATAACAACTACAACAACAAAACCACAAAAATCATCAGGAAACCAGGCAAAGAAGACTATTCTAACCTATTTTCAAACTACTCAGTAATAACTGATATGCATTTTTCTACAGAGATTTGATAATTCAGACAAGAAACAATGATTAAAACTTTAGCAATAATTACTTGGAAGGGAATTAAAATTTCATGGTGTACCATGATACCACTAAAAGAGAAAGCACAGATTTTCTTAAAAGAAAAAAAAAAAACAAAAAAAACCAAAACAACAACAACAAAAAACAGCTAGAATAAAGGCATTTTCATTTTATAGTTTTTAAACCAAATTATTTTAGAGAAACCCATACCTTGCATTAATACCATAAAGATAATGGTGTAATACTAGTGGGAATATAGTCTGTGGTATTTGAAAGCCAATAATCTTAAGGGGTAAGCATAGTCTTCCAACTCAACAAGACCTCCTATGCAACACCATCAACTTCAAATCTTTCTGCCTATTTCTGTTCCCCACCTTTGTTTTCTCTGATTAGACTGTAAGCTATTTCACTGCCTCTCACTAGGCGTTTGTGTTATGACTCGAGAAGTGGGCTTGAGAGGTGGGCCTGTGCAAACCTCATGAAGTTCAACAAGGCCAAGTGCAAGGTCCTGCAATCACAAGGACAAATACAGGCTGGGTGGAGAATGGACTGAGAGCAGCCCTGAGGAGAAGGACCTGGAAGTATTGGTTGGTGAGAAGTTTGACATCAGACCCTCTAAGTACATGCATCTCTCATCTTTCCTTCCCACTCTCAACTCCTACCATGATAGATAAGTATTCCCACTCATTTTACAGACAAGAAGACACTACAAAGACAACTCATTTGAAGACAGTCATGGAAGAAATCTCTGAGAGAGTGGGACAGGAAACAGATCAGCTAACTTCCAGATTTGCAAGATGCCATAACAGTCCCAATTTGGTAGACTCACCTACCATCTGTGCACTTTATCCTCATTGCTATAGCATCACAGAATGTCTGGGGTTGTAAGAGATCTTAAAGACCATCTGGTTCCAACCCCCCTGCCATAGGCAGGGATGCCACCCACTAGATCAGCTTGCCCAAAGCCCCATCCAACCTGGCCTTGAACACCTCCAGGGATGGGGCACCCACAGCTTCTCTGGGCAGCCTGTTCCAGTGCCTCACCACCCTCTGAGTGAAGAATTTCCTCCTAAACTCTAATCTAAATCTCCCCTCTTCCCATTTAAAACCATTCCCCCTTGTCCCATGACTATCTGTTTGTGCAAAAAGTCGCTCTCCATCTTTTTTATAAGCCCCTTTTAAGTACTGGAAGGAAAGGTCCTATAAATGGACTTTAAGTACTGAACTCAATGTCTGTCTTTCTTTTCTAATGAAGAGGTTAATTTACAACAAACTGGGTATTAGCAATTGTCACCTCAAATACCAAGAATCATGGCCACCTCTGGTATGGTATCCATTTCAGCAATATCCTATTAGACTTGCCCCCTAAAAAGTCTTACACGAATATATATTTAAAAAGAGAAAAACTAAATATGAAAGCAGAAGCAAAACAATCCATCCCCAATATGCCCTTAAAACCAAAAACAATCTACTCAGCCTGCACTTTCCCAAAGACCATAAATATCCAAATAATTCATAGTGCTTTCAGTCATTATCTCCTGACTGATCTTCTAACAGCAATGTCAGTTCTTTATATGTACCCAATTGCACATGTGATTTTGTAGACTGTTTTCAAACACGGAGTTCATGATATGTAGTAGACCTGAAGTTTCTAAGGAGCAAACTTGCAAAAGAAACAGGAATACAACTTAAAATCAATTTTGATACTCTATTGTCTGTCATTGCAGAGACAGATTTCAAGGTATAGGCATAAACTGTGAACAAGTGAGAGAAACAACTGATAAGATTAATTCAGGCTGTTTGGAACAACCACAACAAACAAAATCTAAATGGCCATTGAGAAGTTTTCTACCTCAACAGGTATCTTGAATAGGATTTGGAATTAGATTTGCAGGGATGTGGAACAGCAGAGCACACCATGCAGTAGAGATTTAATTTGTGAGAGAGGGGGCTGGCATCAAGTTAGTATATTGAGTAGGAAGTGCCTGCCTGGATAAGCTGAAAAAGGCTGCACATGGGACCATTCCAGCCATAAGTCTGTAGCAAGCTAGCCTTAGTGTCATCAAATTTAAAAAATCCCATTGCTATCAGACACATTTTTGAAAGCAAATAATGCAGTGGTTTTGACTTTGCACATCAACTTGACTTGTTAATGTTTAAGGAAAACAAAAGTGGTTCAGATCCAAGTTCAAGAGAATCCCCACCCTTGTCCTTAAAGTTTGGAGAGGAAAAACAACAACAACAACTAAACAAAAAAACAAACAAACAAAACAGAAGAGAATGCAGCAAGAGAGTCTCTAGCTTGTTTCAAACCATGAATTATAAGTGACTAAGTACAGTAGGCATCAGGTCTGCATCACGCATTAATACAATTCTCTTGAAATAATGAAGATATTAAATAGTTTATGGCAACCTTCTGTTTTTATTCTAGATTTAAGAAGTTTATGAGAAAGCAGACAGTACTTTGCCTGATAGAAGGTTAAGCTGTACATTCACCTCAAATAAACAAACAAACCAGTTCAAAGCTTTGGGTCACGTGAGATGTTTGGGATGTATTTAACTGGCAAATGAAAGCCCTAGTCTAGATTTATTGTAGCATCAAACCACAAATTCTGATCTATTCTTGTGAATAGATAATTTCACAACTGGTTAATTTCTCATTCCTGAGAAGGCTCTGTAGAGAACACAAATAGTTTAAAAGGTAGTTCTGATGACATAATCCCTCCTATGCTGAATAAATATCATACATACCATGATATTGTTATAAGTAATAGGACTCGAACAAAATAGAACGTACAATAAATACAGATTATCTACCTTACTATCCCTTTCAACACTCATGCATCAGCAAAACAAAATAATAATCTTGTGTTGTTGAAAGAGTGTTCAGCATATGTAAATGGATAGCACTCCACTGACTTCAGTGGAGTTTTTCCATTTACATCAAAATATCATTTGAGATGATTTTGAGGAGCTGTCAGCTACATGAGTAGTGAGAAGGGAGTATTCGGTGGTGGCTTTCCCACCCACGAGACCTACCCACTGAAGGCTTCTACAGATCTGTCTCTCAATAACCCTAACTCCAGTTGCAGGTAGGGTGCATGTGTGCACAGGGACTGGGAAAGGCTGTTTGCCTTCTTTTTTTTGACAATTCTTGATAAATCTGGAGCTTGTGATAATACAGATCCACAACACTCATTTTTCTGTCTCTGCTGTGGCTTTCCCCTAAAGCCTTAGCTAACAAACATATCCTAGCTAGCTTAAACAGAGCAACCGTCTGACGGAGAAAGCTAGCTTTCCAGCTCGGCCTCCCCAGGTACCAGCACAGTGGCTGTTTGTCCCCTCAGGTCACTCGGCAGCCCACATCGGCAAGCAGGCTGCCAGCCAAACATCTGGACCACTGGGGCAGCGGCAAACATTGGAGAGGGGGGCAGCTAACTGGGGTGGTGACAGAAGGACCTCCCGAAATGCTGACAAGCATATTTTCAGCCAGAAGCACTTAATTTGTTCTTCCACCCAATTAATAAATTGCATTTATTTTCTGACAACACTAGAATGTTTTTGCTTCCCCCTCCCCAGCATCCTGAGGTGGTTTTTTTTGTTTGTTTGTTTGTTTTGTTGTTGTTTGTTTGTTTGAAACACCAAAAACTTTGGTCTCTGATCATCTCTATGTACTTCTATACATCCTCTCTCATGTGTATTTTTTTTCCTTGTTTGTATTTTGCCTAGCACAATGAAACACTAATTTTAGCTGGAACGTGCAGGAAGTACTGTAATGTGAACAAATAATTGTTGTTATGAATATTTAATCAGGAATAAGATGAGCCTTGTCTCACATACACGGCCATGTCTTAATCCCTGTGTAAAACAACAAGAAGCCAGAATCCCTGCTCACTCTGTCTTACTGTTCTTGGAAGCAATTTGGAAAAGGAACAAAACAGAAATGTACAAGGCCAGATAACTTCCCTCTGGGTTGACATGGAGTCATTAACACACAGAACATCTGCAAAAAACAAGCATAATCACACTTCAGTTTCTTTAGGGAGCAGCAAAGGCAGGCTGCTCTTTATGGAGAAGCGAGCCCAGGGCTGAGGATGAAAGAGAGCACGGCAGGCATGGGTAGTGTCCTCGTGGATCAGGGTCAGAGCCATGCAGGAAGCTGAGCACAATGAACAAAGGGGGCCGGAGCAGCGACAGCAGGCGGGATCAGCCAAGAGCCCAGATTGCCAGGAGACCATTAGAGATGAGGCAGGCCTGAGGTCAAGTCAGGAAGACAACAAGTGAGCTCAGGTCAGGGTCAGCAGAGTCCATGGCCAGCCACAGCTGCAGCGCAGCTCAGGCAAGGGGCTGAGCACAAACACAGCACCTGATTGAGAGGGATGAGCAGAGAGGCTCCTAAGGTAACACCAGTCGCTGCTGTGAGCACAAGTGGCTGAACTTGGATGAGAGCCCTGAGAAGATGTGCACTTCAATCTTCTGCATCTATATAAAGCTGAAAGCTACCACCCTTTTGTGGTCCCAGCATTACGGAGGGAGAGCACTCACCAGGACGTGTGTTCAGGTTAGGCACTGGAAGTATTTTGCAGCTCTGTGTACATCCACAGAGATGAGTTTAAACACATCTCCAGGGGCACAAGCAGTCTAGCGCAATAAACTTCAAGGTAACAGAGTTTGTTTGTTTTAATTTTCCCCTGTTGGTTTTCATTAAATTGCACATGGTGTTCTAATGAGGCTGGATATCAGGAAAAGGCTCTGCACCAAGAGGGTGGTTGGGCACTGGGACGGGCTCCCCACGGCAGTGGTCACAGCACCGAGCCTGATGGAGTTCAAGAAGCATTTGGACAATGGTCTCAGACACATGGTCTGGTTTCTGGGCGGTCCTGTGTGGAATCAGTTGCTACTAACAAAAGTAGCAAGATTGAAGGAAAAATTGGAACCCTTTATTAGAGGCTGTAGTCCCTTTTGGAGGCTATACTGAGCTTCCAGCCTCCACTGCAAAACAAGATATGGTAGTTTGTTAGCAGAAATACTGTAGGCAGACTAAATAATACTCCAATTACCAACTGTTTTGCAGAGAGAAGTAAGCTTCCGTACTTTTTGTGCAGCTTCTTCCCATTAACTTATTTCAGAGCCTAGCAAAACAAACAAACAAACAACAACAAAACACAAATGTACATGCGATGCAGCTAATTCCCAACTCCCCTCTCGCACTTCTAATCCCCAGTATTCTTACGAAAGAGAAAATGAAAGAATTTAATAGAGGTTCAATGAAAAACTTTTTATGGAAATTTAGTAGGATTGATAAAAATGCTTGTAAATAAATGACATTTATTAACAAATGAAATTTTACACTTAGGGCACTTCCTGTGCCAGATCCTAGCCCTGTCTAAACTCACCAGCTCAAGGGAGCTAAATCAGCAGCAGCTGAGGCTCTAAATCCACAGAATTATACACTTATTGCAAGCCTGCTTTCAAAATCTCCAGATAGGTAATATTTTGTTATATATTTTGTATGATTTTGCTTTTCTCACAACCAAATTTAATGATATTAAATAAAAGAATATTCAAAATTAAAGCTGAACAATCATCATCAACAGCAGCTTCATTTCATAGTGTAGCTGATGCAGGGAGGTTAAGATTTTAAAACACTTAAGATTCAGATACATCATCTGATTAATGTCCAAATTTAAGTTGAATTTATATCCCTCCAAAGCTTTGTAGCAAATGCATATCACACAGTGGAACAAAACTCATGTATTCCTCGTGGCAGTAAACAGCAACCCAAATACTTCACTATTTGCCTGTCAGCTGGTTCTGCACCCTCCCAAAGGTAAAGTCTTGATTCTAGTGAAATCGAGACAAAATGCCCTTTGAATTTGAAGAGGAAAGACTTATCTCACTTGTTTGCTACTTTGTGAGAGGAAAAGAGGACAAACTAGAGTTGTTGTCATATCTTCCCCTCCCCCCAGCCTTTTTTTTTTTTTTCTTCTGCAATTCAGAAACAAACACACTGCAGAGATGGTGACAGTTGATACCATTTTGATTTTAAAAAGTTTTCAAAGACGCGTGAAAAAGATCATTCAGAAATGCAAATACCAAGATGGATGGAAAATCCTTTAACATATATAAGTAATAGTATATAACATAAGAATCACAACTTTGGACAAAGTTTCTGCTAATGGACAGAATGTATAAACTCAGCCTGTTCTGAAGCTGAAGTGCTACTTCAGCTTTGTGATGGCACAATAAAATTAACCATCAGATGTACTTCCAGCACATACAAAAAATAATTAAATAAAATAGGAAAAGCATTGCCATGAATACGAAACGCTCACCTCCTTATCTGTACCTTCCTCAACTTTATTCCCCTCCATTCAGGATAGAAATTCTTGATTTTTTTAAGCTCCTGCCTCATACTAATAGTCTTTGCATCTCCATATGTGCTGTAGTATTCCTGCTCATTAAGCATCTGAAAGTGAAAGCCATAGAATTTAAAGTTAAAATTTAAAGTTAAAATTTAATAAATGAACAAAACCTTTTCTCTATGCATAACCACAAAACTGCACCCGTCTGCAGGTGCATCCATCCCCTATACTTGAATGAATGCACCCATGTGTCAAAATCCAGTTTTACAGTTACAAAAGAGGAATGTTTTTATTAACTAATCTGTAGGTGCAAACATGATTGTGCCAGGCACACACAACGTTTTGAACTTTTCTTTTCTAAAGACAGCCTGTTCTATAAAAACACTGGTGCTCTTCTACTGCCAGGGAAGAAACTACTGGCTGCCCAGTCCTTATGGAACTCTTCAGGGCAACCCTACACACCCTCAGGCACACAAACGTCTTTGGTGAAACAGTGGTTCTGCAGCATGGTCACACATGCACGTCTGTAGGTAACACAGGTGGATATGCAGGTGGAAATTGCGGCATCTTCACTGTAACTCCCTTTGGAAACAACCTGAGAAAGATAGATTTGATTGTCATTCTTCTCCTTAAAATGCTTGGGGTCTGATTTTCCTTCCATTTGCATTGGTGTAAACTAAGGGGAAATCTATTAAAGTTATTGGATTTTCATTAAAATAAAGCTGCTGTAATGAATGGAAAAATTACCTCGTGGCCTAGCCTTTTCATCATAGAGGGTTCCATCTTAGAGAGTTCCACAGACAACGTGATCCAGACACACATACAGGTTGGGCTTGACTCACTGATGCTGCCTTTCAAAGTAATTTCGTGCCTTAATTGCAGAATCCAGATTATATTACTTATATCTGGGACTTGATTGTGACAACCTAAGTCAACACTGAAAGCAGTAGCAAAATTGCTAACTGATTTATATATATATATATTTCGGTAGAAATATGAAAAGAGATATGGTTATTGCAATTTGAACACTAGGGTTTCATTTTCTCCTTAAAGGAAAAAAAAAGTTATGGAGGAAGACTAGAGCTGTGGATGTGATGAGGAAAAAAAAAAAAAAGTAGAACTGGAGCTGGCTATAATATTTGGTCTCATAAAAGTATGAGTCATAGTAATATATGATCTCAAAGACAATAAAATCAGGTTGACTGTTCAAATTTCATTTTAGAAGACACCTTGTAAGTAATTCTAGTAAAGCCAGGACGACTGTTCTGACACTTTCAGAATGAGGTAGTTTATTCTGAATTGACTTTATTTAAAAGCTATAGCATACAGTTAAAAAAGAAAGCAAACAGACATCAGCCAGTTGTTTCACGTGATCCAGAGCAATCTTCTGGATTTCATTGCAATTTGGAAGAACAGTGAGTTTATAAACCCTTGGCTGGTACTTCTCCAGAATTACTGTTTTTAATTGCCTTTTTCTCTCCCCTCTGACACACACATTTTCAATAAAAATCCTTAGAAGAGTTAAGATCTGGGGCTTGCACAGATTTGAGGGGCAAGAGACAGCACTATGGGTACTTCAACTAACTTTCTCTGTAACACAAAGCCCTTTGTAGTAATTTCCACATCAGGCCCATGCCAAAATTCCTGTTTGAGTAATAGGCTATCTTCTAGAAAGATTTAGAACCCTCAAGGGATGGAGTTATGATCTTTCTAGTTAATTTTTCTAACAGCATTGCACTCACCAAAAAGTATGCTTTGTTTTTCTGTTGATGTATTATTGTCTACCCATTTTTGCGTAGCCTCTCATTGATCTTCCATATTGCAGATTTCCCATTTAGTTCTCCATGTCCCCAAAGTCTCTTTCAGTTTTAATGAAGATTAGAATAGCTACCAAACATCACTTTTGAGCTATTTCCTTTCCTTCAATTGCAGACATTACATTTGCCAGTGTTAAAATGTATACTGTTCAAATTAGACCCTTTGACCACTGCCCCAGATGGGTTTGTATGAGTAATTGTCATTATTTACCACTTCAAGACTTGTGACATGTGTGAGTTTTACCATCAATATTTCTACATCTGATTTCCAAGCATTAAATAGGATATATCCTGTTGTTTACTGAAACTGTCTCTCTTAAAATATCTACTATCAAAGTCTTCTAATAAAAATATTCTGATAACACCCTCTAGTCTACTTATTATTCACCTTTTAACATGGACTACATTGATCCCAAAATTTGCTAACAACAAAATAGCAAACCACCACCAACAAAAAGACTGCCACGTCAGACTTAACATCAGAAACAGCTTACAAAAACTGATAACCAAATTTATATCTAATCACCATTTCTCTGCCTTGGCTAAAACTAGTAACTTATAAGAAAGATGCATGCACTTGTTTCCCCACAGAAGTCTGTGGAAGTCAAGGCATTCATCTTAACATGATAAGTTCAAGCCCTTAATAAGATCATATGAAGACACAGTGACTTCAGCATTTTCAAAAAGTTTCAGTACATTTTGGAATTTGTTTAGACATTCATCCATCTCTTGCACATTATTTTTTCCTGCAGCACATATATCTTACTTGCAAACCCCAGTTGCAGACTTAAACCTGACCCAGCATCATTCTTGCACTGCACTGTGATAAGGAATCATTGTGCCGACAGCGCTGAGAAACCGCTGACCTCAGAGGCATGAGTTGGCAGGGCTAATGGACGTCCACACGGCTTACTGGAGAGTAGCCAAGAGGTACTCTAACAAAGTGATATTTCACATAGGTTTTAAATCTCTATTTATTAACCAGTCTTGTTAAAGCTTAGGTGAATGGCTTGGCATTTAGTTGCAGAGGTACAGAGATTAGGGTGTGTGTAAGGGAGATAGATGCATATGGTTTATGCTTATCTACTTTATTTCTGGTATTTCACTTGTAAAAAAAATTATAACAAATGCGAAAAAAATATGTCTACGTCTATATTTTGTCAGTCTTTGATGACTTCTTCCTAGGTGGTTACTGAAAAGCTTGAGAAATCCAAGCAATAGATATAGGACCAATTTACACAGTTTGCTTAGCAAATGTTAACAATTCATGGGAAATTTCTACTCAAATATTAGCCTCTTAGCACTCTCTCAAAGGGTGAAAACTGCTCTGAAATTTAACATCAGAACAGGAGACATTACACAGAAGAAAAGCATCATTGGTTCCCATGCTGTCTGCTTGTTCAACTTGTTCAGCCTAAGGCATTCTGTAGGAGCCTCATGACTGCCAGCCACTTTTCTGAACAACAAGCCCCAGGCACCCAGTGCCTGCAGGGCTTAGGCACATCAGGGCAGCCTTCCAGTGTGCACTGCTGACCTGGGGCTCTCCATCTCCAAACCTCCTGCCCTTCAACTGTGTTTTGGCCAGCAGCAGCAGCACTGCCACCCGAGGGCCCAGAGTCTCCAGCATATACTGAGGTTTTCAGAACATCCCATGTACCTCCCAGAGGAAGCTCCTGGCATGGCAGCATGCCCTCCAGCATTATCTTTCATTGTGCAGGCTTCTTCGTGCCCCCAAACAGCCAGCTGCCAAGAAAGGCACTCCCACAGACCTCCAGCCTCCGCTGGCCAGGGTGGACTCAGAAGCCTAACAAGCTTTAAAATCTGACAAATTCAGTGACAAGCACTTGCACTCTTCACGGTTTCACCCCTGCTAGTGTTGGCCAGCAGATAGGGGAGGTGTCTTTCACACAGGGAAAAGAAATGGGAATGAATGGGAAATGTTTGAGCCTCTCACAGAGTGCACAGGGAATTGATTCACTCTGAATTCAAATAAAACCAGTGTTGCAAGAAAGCACTCCCAACTCAGGGAATTTTACTTATTGACGATTAACACAACACTTCAGTTACAGATCCTGGCATTGAGGGAAAACAAACTATTTGACACTTAGAAAAACACCTTTCCTTCCCCTTCCTAAGGCTCAATTCAAATCCTCTCCTCCTCCTGATCCTAGCTGCACCTTACCTCACTTTTGCCCCCACTACATTCAGTCCCTTGGACGTGGCAATGGGTGGCACTGGAAAGTTTGCGATCATTTTCTGTCTGCCTCTCCTCCATGCTCCTTGCTTCTTGCTGTTCCTCTGCCCCAGCACAGGACACACGTGGGCTACAGTCCCTCAGGGTAACCACTCCCCAAAGCACATCACTAGATGTGTCCCCATTGCCCTCCCAAACATGCCTCCTCCCTCACACTAAGTCTAACCTGGACGAAGAGGCAGATGTTCACAGAATATCCTGAGTTGGAAGGGACCCATAAGGATCATTGAGTCCAAGTACTAAAAAAATTTATCCTTATAAGAGAGATGCTTGGCTCTCCTAATCATCTTTGTAGCCCTCTGCTGGACTCTATGAACCCTCCTCACTCGGAGGGCTCCTGTCTGTCTTCTTGGAAAGCTCATGATGATCAAAGAAGGTTCCTGTCCAGAAGTTCCAGAGCAGGTTGGTGGGGCTTTGGGCAACATGGTGTAGAGGGAGCTGTCCCTGTCCATGGCATGGGCACAGGAAGAGGATAGTCTTTAAGGTCCCTTCCAATGCCAACCATTTAGTGATTCCATGACTGAAACACCCAGCCTTGTGCACTCAAGGTCAGCTGCCTCCCAGGACAGAGACTCCACAGCCTTTCTGGACACCGGTTCTGCATAAGCACCCTTGTGGGGACCATCTTTTCCCTTTTGCTAGCTGGGCTGCCTCCACCTGCAAGCGTGGGCCTGATGCCACTCACCTTTCTGCCACAGAGCCCCTCAGAGAAGGCACAGGCATCATCTTCTCTACTCCCCCTCCCAGCAGTCAGCTGGAGGCAGCTGTCAGCTCCACCCCTGAGCCTTCTCTCCTTCATGCTGACCACGGGAGATCCCTCAGCCTGCCCTTGTATGCTGTGTGCCCCAGCCCCTCACTCCCTCCAGTGCCATCAGCTGGGCCCACTCCACACCCATCAGGATCTTTCCTGTACTGGGGAGAACAGGACGGGACACCGGAGCCCAGGGGCAGTTGAAAAAATGACACCAAAGAAGAGGGGAAGTGCTTTCACTGGTTGTTGTTTATTCTTATTTTGGTTGTTGTTGCAACGTCTATCTTTCTTATTCTTACTAGGATCATTCTATGGGTTTGTTGCCCAGTCTTGGCAAGAACTGGTAACCAAGCATCTTGAATGGACTTTACGCTGCACTCCTGCACTTCTTCCTGGCAGAGCTGAAGACTTGTTCTTCTTCAGAGGAACAGCTGTCTGCGTCACCATTTTGAGGGATCTGCTGCTCTCTCTGTGCACCACCACGCAGGGTGTGGCTTCGTCTTCAAGCACCTCTTGGGCAGCCTTCTCGTCCTCAGACCGAGACACCCTGTGCTCAGCATGGCCTTCGGAGGGCTTCTCCTGTCGCCCTGCTGCAGCAGCCCAAAGGAAGCCAAGTGCACTCTTGTCCACTGCTTGGGACTCCATGCAGAAGAGATGACACCTCCACACGAGAGGAGGGGATGGGGAATGGGGAGTGGGGGAAGAGGCCATTGTGCAGGCAGTCCTGCCAGATGGTAAACTGATGGCCTCTCCCCCCTAGTTGTGGAGGCGGAGGCAGGGCCAGGAGTAAGGAGCAGACCGGGCAGTTCTGCGACAACGGAGGTGTTATCTCACAGGTGGGAGCCCTGGCACGATGACACTGTGCCACATCAGAGGGCTTGGAGGTGGATCCACCTCCATGGGCTCCACACCATCCGCTGTGGCTGCTCCACCTCTGCTCTTGCTCCTCTGCCTCCACTTCTTCTTGGGTTCAGTCACCCAGCTCGCACTGGTCCCACAAAGGCGTGGGCAGCTGTCACCCTAGGAGCTCTTAAGGACAACCATGGCTGCCATTCGCTAGAGGGCCTGGGAGATCAGCAAGTGGTGGGCCAAGCGCAGAGACTTTTATAAGCCCCAGGACACAGCAGGGGGCGGATGCCACAGTGACATCAGGAAGCCTCTGTGATACCCCTGTGATGGCGCACCACGCACCAGGCCCAATGTGGCCGTGTTGGGAGGGGGCTTGCGGGGCCTGAAAGAGGCCCTCATGTGGAAGGAGGACATGGGGGCTGAGGGCCCCTTTCCTGGCGGTGGCTCTCCCAGGCCGTTTTGCGTGCCAGAGAGACAGGCTGCCCCTTGGGCACAAGGAGTGTCCTCCACTTCCCCTTCTGCTTGGCTTCCATGAACTGCTCAGTCCCATGGACTTTGGGCTGCAGCTCCCCCAGGACCTCTCAGCTCCACGGTGGCACTCTGTTACTCCCACAGGAACCTTTTTTTTTTTTTTTCCCTCTCCTCAGACTGAACTTGCTGTGTTGCAGTTTGCGCCTGTTGCTTCTCGCCTTGTCACCGGGCACCACCAAAAAGAGTCCAGAGGATAAGAGGAGTCTTATCAATATAGAGGGAGAAGATCCCCTCTCAGCCTTCTCTTCTCCAGGCTAAACAAGCTCAGCTCCCTCAGCCTTGCCTCCTAACAGAGATGCTTGGCTCTCCTAATCATCTTTGTAGCCCTCTGCTGGACTCTGCAGGAGCTCCAGGTCTCTCTTGTACTGTGGAGCCCAGCACTGGACACAGCCTTCCAGGTGTGGCATCAGCAGGGCTGAGTAGAGGGGCAGGATCACCTCACCTGACGTGCTGGCAACGCCCATCCCAGCACACCCCAGGATCCCACTGGCCTTCCTGGCCACAGGGGCCCTTTGCTGGCTCACACTTAACCTGTTGTCTGCCAGGACTCCCCAGTCCTTCTCCACAGGGCTGCTTTCTATCAGGCCAGCCCCCAACCTGCCCTGGTGCATGGCGTGATTCCTCCGTAGGCACAGGACACCGCATTTGCCTCTGTTGAGCTTCATGAGGTTCCTCTCTGCCCAACTCTACAGCCTGTCCAGGTCTCTCTGAATGGCAGCACAGCCTTGCGATGGATCGGCCACTCCTCCCACTTCTGGGTCACCAGCAGCCTTGCTGCAGGACTGGAAGCAGGGCACATGTGTATAGAATTAAGAAGCCAGTAGTGCCAGCACACTGCTATGCCACTGCTGTTCAGGACGTTTGGCTGGTATCTCTGCATGGCATGTGGCTATACTGTGCACACACGACAGGTTGTTCCAAACCAGCCCACCTTGTGGGAAAGGACACGTGTGAGCCTGGGGCTCTTCCTTCTGCAGAGCTGGAGGCGCTGCAAGTGCCTCCCATGTAATGGGAGATAGACTGCAAAGAGAAGGCAGTTCTTAAATGAGAGAAGCGACAGTGCATGCAATGGCTCAGTTAGATGAATACGAAATGAAAACTCAACTCCAGTGGTCTGGCTCAACAGCTGGAGCACAGCACTTGGAGATTTCCCTCCCTCCTGCTCCCAGCCTGACTGCTGGCCCATGTGATTCAGCTGCTGCCTCCTGTGGTGACACATAACAACCAGGAATTGCCAGAAAGAAAGAAGCTCTCTGCAAACAAAGCTGTGCTACGTGTCCCCTACCTCATGGAGGGCTCTTGCAAGGTTCAGCATGAAAGCGGATCATACAGCAAAGCTGATGTCCAGATATGGAGAACTGAGTTCAATTGCACCTCACGCTCACAGAAGGGAAACAAATGGTATGTAATGCAGTTGTTGCTGCAGCAACACACATAAAAACATGGGATTTCTTTACCTCTCCCCCCCACCTTCTTTTTGTTATTAAATTTTTGATGAGAAACCCAACCATAACAATTGTATTTAATTTAGATACATGATATTAATTACACTGCTCAATAAAACAATTGATACAAATCAATTGCTCTTGAGCTTTCTCTTTGTTTTAAAAGAAATAGATAACTCATCATCACCAGGTCAATTTGTTCTCATTGCAGAATTCAGCAGGGGTGGGAACACACACACCAGCATTGAACCCTCACAGGGCGTGGAAAGCCTTCACACAGCTAAATGTCTTCATGGGGAGCAGTTCCAGACCACTCAATTGCAATTGTGGAGTTGCTGGTGTGGTGTAGTGAGGCATGAGCAAACAGCATTGCATAGCCTCGGGACACATTTTTGAAGCCCTAAACCAAGAGGTGAAGAAAGAAGAGTAAAGATGGTTAAAGTAGCATTCCTCTCCCACTGATTTTATGTGCTGGGAGAAACCTATCAATGGTTTTCCCCCAAAAGGCCATGTTCCACCCCCCCCCCCCCCTTTTTTTTTCCCCAAAAAAGTCTTTGCCCTCAATGTTGCTATAGAAAATGTATATGGAATAGGTATTATTGAGGGCTTTGCCCTGAAAATATGCTCACTCTTTCTGAGGAGAGAAGCGGTCAGACCATACCCTGTTGGGTCGAAACATCAGCTCCAGAGATCAGAAAGCTAAACCAATATTATCACAGCTGAAATGTCCACACTGTTCTGACACAGCGTTGGAAACAGGCAACATGATGGAGATTTGGAAGACATGCAGAAAGCAATTCCAAAATAGAGGCACTCTACGCATAACTATGAACAAATACATCACAAAATATTTGAGCCAAAATCATGATTATAAAAGGGAATCTGAACCAACAAAGTATTCTGTATTTTTTTCCTGATTTCTCATTAAACTCTGCTAGGTTAATTTGGAATGTCTCTTGCTACCACAGAAGTAAAAGACCTAGATACACTGAAGTCAAGGGATACTTTCTATTGACAATAATAAGACTTTCCTTGAAGGTTCAAAATAGTAAAACTAAAACCTGTAGAATTCCCTGCCTATATAGGACCTACAAGGACCTATATTGTAGTCACATACAGTCCTGGGATGACAGGCCCATCTAGCCCAGTAGATGGTCTCCAGCAATGGCTGTTAGAGAAGTTTTGGGAAAAGAGCATGAGAAGAAGTAAGACAAATACAGGATGACTTTCCCTCTGATAGCCTTTTAATATTCATCAAACGCTGTATTTCCACAAAAGCCTTGAAATCATCTGAACTTAACACCAGCATCTTTCTTCCAGGCAATTCTGTTTTCCATTCCTCATTCATTCAGTTTAGCTTCCTGCCACTGAACCCGTCAGGTCCCAATGAGAGACGTTTAGGTATGCCAGTAAGCAAATCCAAGTACAATGTAGTCACGTACCCTGCTGGGGCTTTTCCTTTTCCTTCTGCCTTTGCTCTATGTTTGGGTCTCCAAACCCAGAGGGCTGTAAGTACTTCCCTCACCTTTATCTTGCTGAGAAACAAGAAGGGAAGAGGAGAAAAAGTCTCCCCCAGATCCTCTCTTTCTTCTTCACACAAACTGCCCTGTGCCTGTCATTGTCATTTATGTCACCTGTAGGTTTGGATTGTGTTGATACATTAATGTTGCCATAGAAAATGTAAATGCAGTAGCACACTACAGTATAGAAGGGGGTGTTTTCAGAGTAAGTAATTCAGAACTGAATATCATTTTCAAAGTAGAGTTTATTATTTAGCATAATGTATAATTATGCAACTGGAGCATTTTTTTTTCCCCACATTGATAGTATAGACTGACAGATGGGGCCTGCATTTACAAAGATGAAGGGAAGCCCCAAGTTTTCATGTTTTTGAAACAATTGGATATACAATATAATTTTTCTATTTAATTAGTACAGCCATCTTAAAGGCAGTGTCATGAAGAACAGGCCAAAAATCTCAGCTGAAATACATTGGCATAAATTGAGTAAAGCCAGTGCTGTCATAGATTAAATAATTGCAGAGGTGTAGAAAAACTTAAGAATATTTATAAATGCTACCCATAGGGACATGGGCACATACAATTGAAACTAATAATTAAAAAACACCTAAATCTGTATAGTCTGTACTCCAGTTTTGCGAAGAGGAATATATAATTAGAGAAACAACTCACAAGCATCCTTTTTGTCTCACACTAATCATCTTAGGTCAGATTCTTTCAGAATGTGTGAGCTTCCTCTCATCCATTTCCCAAAAGAGTATTACTCTGCAAGCTACCTCTGACTTCGCTTGAGAGATAAGATTTGAAAACACAGCTAGATAGGACAACTAAGATCAATTCAAAGTCACCATTATAAGACTCCTTAGCCCAACCCAAGAGACTCTCAACTCCTAAAACTGGGACAACCCTGATACCAGTTAATTTGAAGTGTTCTATAAATGTGTGTTCTGTGTTCGACTGTTTCAAAGTTCTCTGTATTTAAAGAATAAAGATTGATTTGTAGGAATGTTTTATGTGAATACTCTTTTGCCCCTGCTCACATGGGAACAGGGATATTTGTTACTCTTGTTGTCCACCACTGATTGTTCTGCTTTAGAAGTTTCAGACATCCAAGCTGAACCAACAGTAAACACTGGATGTAAAGAAAAGTCTGTAATCAGAACAAACAGACTGAAGAGACCTATCAGTCTGAACACTGTTTGATCAAGCTACTTGGTAAAGTCTTGCAGACATTGGAAGAATCCAAAATGTGGATCAACCTGCAACCAGAAAAGAATGTCCCTCAATTAAGCAATAAATCGACCAGACTTCCCTACCAGGTTTCAGAAGTATCCTTACTTGA
This sequence comes from Anser brachyrhynchus, assembly GCF_964034855.1. Classification (NCBI taxonomy): domain Eukaryota; kingdom Metazoa; phylum Chordata; class Aves; order Anseriformes; family Anatidae; genus Anser; species Anser brachyrhynchus. The sequence goes on along the minus strand of NC_137695.1, from coordinate 79,940,994 downwards.
AAAGTACCACAGCAACACCAAGGAGATAAGACCCTGCCAGAATCCTCACCTGGAGCAGATCAGCATCTCCTTTCACTATGCCTCTTCCTTACCTGAAACTTGAGGTCAGCACAGTGGGACGCGGAGCCCCTATTAATGCAGCAAGTTGCCTCCTTTCTGATACTCCCTGAGATATTACCCTGCCTTATCACACAGTCAAGCTCTCCTCTTTTGGCGTATTGTCTCCATCCATACAGGACCTGCATATGTCAACATATCAAGAGAACAATTTCACCTTCAGTCTCGAGTGATTTCTGCTTCAGCTGACCAGACTGAAGAGAACAGTTTTGCAATACTTAACGAGCAGGACCGTCACTTCTCTCTTATCTTCCATGAAAGCAAGATTTGTAAGCAACTGTCCATTCAGTGTGCAAATACAGACTAAGCTCTGCTTCTTTAACTGTCTTTCTTGAACATATCCTCCATGCCAAAAACATTTTCTTTAATGAAGCCAGCAATGGGAATTGTTTACTATTTACTAATAAATCTTATTCCTGTATAATACTTGACATGTGGAATATGTTCTAGCAAATCACACTTCATTTGCATGATATTAACTGAAGCGTTAAGTTGATCTCATTAAATTGGAATGCTGCCGTATCGTGTAAATTAATGTTGGTAAAGACCTTGGAAAAAATTTCAAGGTTATCTACCTAAAGTTTTAAGCACATGCAGCCATACTCATGAACCCTGGGAAAAGCACCCTCTGTTCTTTCTGATGAGGGTTCAAAGCATCAAATGCATGCATGAAGTTAAAGGGAACTGTAGCTGCTTTTGGAGCAGGGAGACAGCCCACAGGACAGACAGCAATGGCTTTCAGGCTTAGAGCCTTCGAATCTGTGGAGTGAAGCCTCAAATGCCTTTATTTATTTAATAAATCTGGACCTAATTTCAGTTGGGCAATCTTGCTTAAGGTGACCACCTATACTGTACTACCTTATTTTTGCAAATGTCATCAGTAAACATGATACAGAGTGGGAGAAAGCAACTCAAAAGTAAACTACTGCTAGTATTTTCCTCATCTCATTCCTTACCAAACTTTCAATTTATATCTCCTCCTTATGAGCATCATCTCTCACTGTAGCTGTTTACATGCAATATATTGCACACACACGCACACACAAAAAAAAACAAAACAGAAAGTACCTGAGGATAAAGTGTGTATTCCCACATTTGACGGTAACTACTGCGGTAGGAGTGGAATTGATGTTTTGCTGTAATTGGAATGCACAACTCTAAATATTTACCACTTATTCTATCTACCTCCACCCCAACAGTTAAGCACTATGGTTCAGACCAACCTGCCAATTATTATATCATTATGGCATTGATTTGCATTTTCACTGCAAGATTCAATTTTAAAGTGAAAGAGCAAAAAGAATTCCACAATTATTAAGGTAGGAAATTGCATCTTTCAGGCATAGCAGTTGCTGCCATTAGCCTTATTCATTCCAAACAAATGCAGGGAAACTCTTTGCCTCTAAAACACAGACATATGGACTGGCTTTTATTCTGTTCCCCCACCACTCTGGGAATAGTTTGGGCTAAACGCTGATGCCCACAACAGTCAAGCAAAAATACTCTCCTTCTGGTCTGCTACACAATTGCTACTCCTTGCTGGCACCCTCAGGTTAGCGTACAAGTCAGGAGGAGGGAAAACAAAGAAGTTAAAGGACAGTTCTAGTAAGGATGACATGGAAGGTCACACTGAAATTGTGTTATTTATTTCCATACTGCTTTTTTGCAGATGGGACTGGATGTAGCAGGGCAGATCTCAGAATCTTCTACACCTTCACCTTCTACATCTCAGGTGAAGGGTCTGAAAAATCTGGCTCTCATCTGTTTTTTTTGTTTGTTTTCTTTTTGTTTGTTTGTTTTTTTTAAAAAAAAAGATTCTGCTATTTATCACAGAATCAGAATGGTTTGTAATGGGAAGAACTCTAAGGATCATCTTGTTCCAACTCCCGCCACAGGCAGGGACACCTCCCACTAGATCAGGTCACCCAATTTATGACCTGGCATTTTCCAGTCTAATGTTAGTTCCTAAGTAATTTCCTACCCAAGGGACAATACATCAATAAAAATTGGATGCTAAGCATGCTCGGGAGCTGTACCTCTGTTACAACACATCAGCATGATTTGCACTCCCATACATTGATCTGATCACAGAGCACTCACACTCATGTTCCCAGGATCACCCCCACCAGGAGTTCATTTGCACCTCCTGTGCTTCAGTTTGTGCCCGTTGCCTCTCATCCTTTCTCTGGGCACAGCTGAAAAGAGACCCTCTCCATCTTCTTGACACCCTCCCCTCAGATATTTACATGCATTGATGAGGTCTCCCCTCTGTTTTCTCTTTTCCAGGCTAAACAGGCCCAGCTCTGTCTGTCCCTGGGGCTCCCCCCCAGGCCCTCCCAAAATCCAGTGCTATTTATTCCAAGAAATCTGAACCACCATGGAAGGGTTTCTCTATTCTGCTTACTACTGTACACAAGCTTCTTTCAGTTACAACATTTTTTTGCTTTACTACAGGATATTCTAGAGCAGGAGCTGAACCTAATCCAAAAATTCTTTTATTACATGGCCTTGAATTTTGAGATTCAGACCTGAAATTCAGAAATGGACCATATTCAATAGGTCAGTGCATATGACTTCAATTCAATGCATACATACTTCAATTAATGGAGAATAACAACACTGACATTTTAAAAAATAATCTAGATTTGACTACTGTAGATGTCTTTAAACCAGACAAAGCCATAAATAGCATGAAGTTAAAGTCTAATCCTTCTCCTCAAATCACTTACATACTGTTTCTCACTGAAACGTAAAAGTAATACTAATATCCAAATCAGTAAATTCACGATATCAACAAGAGTCTACAAAAATACAAAAAGGGTCCTAATGCGTAAACCAGGAATTTTAATTCATTACAAAATAGATCAGTAATACAGGACATGCATGCAAGATACTGTACGGCAATAGGAAAGGAGCGCTCAATACACAAGGAAGTTGCAGCTGTTACAAGCCACATATGTACACACAACCAGAAACTCTGAAGCAGAAAAAAACTGTCTTCTACTATTTTTCTAGTTGTTTTGAAACTGTGAGGCCAAAGTCATGCTCACATGCACATGCAGGTGTGCAGGATCCTAGCTTGGAGCAGTAAGAAGTACTGAGAATAGCATTTCTCTGTTCTATTGTTCTATGGATGGAAACAATGTTTTATTGTTCCACCTTTGCCAACACCCCCAGTCCTTGACATATGTGAAAACTACATAGCGTACTAAGATACTAGAAGGTCACATAGGAAATTACAGCATTCAAGGAGAGGTAAGAATCTTCCTGCAAGTTTCAGATGAGTGTTACAGACCTCTCAGATTTTGTCTACGCACACAAGTTTGTACCAAATCAATTCAGAGTGGAGAGTTTTAAGCATTGATTTAAGCCGGAATAAATCCCTACAAATGCATTGTTTAAAACTGGGATATAATGCATCAGTTTAACTCAGTGAGCTACCAAGATCAGCTTAGTCAATATTTTATTTATTTTGATTTAAATACCTGAAGACACCTCTCCAGCATGTTCAGCACCTAATATACTATTAACAGTGTATTTTAAAATTCAACATCATAAAACAATCGATCCAGGGAAACTCACCCAGCTGCCTATTGAAAACTGCTTTTTCCTTTTTGTCATTTCTGAAGTAGACCTTAGCATGCCTAAGGAGCCACTTTCTGAAAGAGGTTTTGCAGCAGGTCAGAAGCTCAGTGAAACCTCTACTCTTAAGACAGATGTGTCAGCAGCAATTTAATTCCAGTTAATTAGGAATTGCAAAAATAAAATGGTCTCAGCTGAACTAGCTAAACTTGTGTATTCAGCTGTTGAGAGCAAATGTATCTAGGATAGGATAATATTCCAACTTTTTACTGAGATTCAAGTGGCTTTTAGATAATGTGCAGCCAGCTAATGAATAATCATGCTTCTCAGAGAATTTAAATTGGCTCTAGTGATATCATTCCAACTAAATAGATAATTTGCTTTACATATGAGCTTGATATTGTAAAACACCATAGTTACTACTGCATGAATATGTTACTAGGAAACACAGGCTTTGTAATTACTCATCTTAATTATGTCTCTATAATCAAAGTGAATGCGTAAGTTGCGCAAATGAATTAAAAACCTGAAGTTTTATCTCTTGGTCTATTAATAATAAAATATAAGCACTTGTTTTAACATCTGTTATATCGTGAAGATAGTATTATATAAAGGAAAAATTTAATGTTAACATAAAACTTAGCAATATCTTGAAATGAGAGCAATAACTGCTTCTTTCTCAGTAGTCCTGACAGTCAGAGGACAGCTTTTCTATTGTCTTGTGAGCCATCAGACCTCACATGGGATAATTTCCTTGCACAGCCCTTGTTCACAAGGCTAATAACATCAAGATGATAAAGAGAAGCTCCGAAGCAGTGCATTTACTCAGTTGTTGCTCCAAGAGATGATTTCTCTGCCGGCACAGCTGCCCCACATTACCTCAACATCTGCAGATTCTAGTGGAGGAAAGCTTTCTGTCCTGATGTCAAACATGAAGTGCTGCAAGTCTGTTTTTTGTTGTTGTTGTTGTTGTTGTTGTTTTAGGAAAGCTGAGATGCAGATGTGCCAAAGCTGAAAATTTCAGTGTCACCTCAAGGATTTGCAGACCCAGGTACCATTTAGTTTTGATTCAAATTGAGTCTTCAGGCCCTTCTAGGCAGTTATGAAACAATCTCAGCCTACACAGCAGCAGCAGCAACTACTCTTTGTCTGCAGAAAATAAATGTGCCCTGAGCATACCAAAAGTCAATCTTCTTTTCATTGCCACAGATGCTAATCGCAGTCTTGCTGTCTGAGTTAAGCAAGAGGCAGTGCTTGCTTGTACCACACAGGGAGCACAGAAATAACCAAGCTGTTAGTCAGGCAGTTCAGTTAGGCTTCTTCAGTGCGCGATGGGGTAAGTAACCAACAACACCCATATTTGTGTGCTTTGCTGGGGGAAGGCCAACACTCTTCACTTGTATTAAAGAAGATTATTTACATCACAGAAATATCCCAATACAGTGTTAGCATTCCTCCTGAATATTATAGCTCTTCCACCTTTTCAACATGCAATATTTAGCTTCTGCAATCCAAATTTCTCCCCCAGAAGGATGAAAGATATGCACTCGAGAAATAATCTCAACTATCAATAAACCATTTTAAGCACACAATTCTCACAGAAAACATTGTGTTGAGTCCTATTGCTCCTGTTGTAGCCCCCCCAACCCACCAACACCACACAAACAGCCCTCTCACATGAAGCAATGCATCCCCTCATCGCTCCCTTGTTCAAAACCAAGTAGTAGAGTGCCACTATTAATGGAAAAAATAAAACCATGATCTCCAAATCCTAGAATTAAAGTTAGGCCTCAAGGGGAAAAAAAAAAAATCAGCTGTGGTCATTTCACCTTCAAATTCTCTGCCAAGCGTTAACTACTGTGCCTGATGGAGTTTTACATTTTGCTGTATTTTAACCGGCAGTGTTTACCTCTGATGCAACAGTCTTCCAAGCCACCAGCTCATATTTTATTCTTTCTGATCTCTGCTCTGGGATGTGGCACATAGGAGCCTATTACTTGCATTTTACGTCCTGTATTTCCTTTAACTATCTCCTACCATTCCTAATTCTTCTCCGTTAGAATTGGTCATAGGACATGCAGCTCTGCCGTGAAGATATATCCCAAACTTCTCTAGATTAGACTGGTTACACAGATATATTTCCCACTTCTAATGCACTTTATTTCAGAGAGATCTGTAGTTTTGAAACATACCAACACAACTCGAAGAAGTTAATTACTGCTTTAATGTTGAGGTGGCAAAGGAAAAGGGTATACTGATGAAAAAACTGTACTCTTCGCACAAGCTCTACAGAGTGGAGTTCTTTGAATGGTTGAGCTCCATGGCAGCAGGATACACTGGACTGTGAGGAAATTAATGGGATACCTATGCATACCTCCTCTATGCTCTTTGAAAACAACAGCATGAGTTCATTTGTGGGATATGTTAAAATTTTCTATGCTATACTGAGAATCAGGCTTTAGGAGTTATGACTCAGACTCCTGTTACACGTCACAGATTCTTCAATTTAAAGCTAACATCACAATTATATATATATATTTATATATGTATGTATATATATATATATACACACACACATGTAGTTTAATAAAGAGGATTGAAACTGTGGAAAGCATTATCTTGCTGTGGAATAACACACGTTCCCTAGGCATTTTGGACTCATGCCTTTTCTAACCAAGATATACCACAGGTCAGAAGTCCACAGAGACATGTAGTAAAAATGATTTGCTACAAAACCACTAGCACGTCATTAAAGGTGGCTTTCATTAGGTCTGAGCACTGAGTGAAAACTGGAAGAAGGATTTCACCATGAGGCCACTTAAAAATGACTGGCAGAGTCAGACCCTTTTCTTTTACAGTGCTGGCAAATATAAGTTGTTAACCTTGAATTATATTTACAGAAGTTAAAAAAATAGATTTATTTACATAGTTCATATGTGGTTGCAAAATTCTTTTAAGTAGGAGTACTCTGTGAGGATGTTAAGAGAGACTTTATAATTAGGTAATCTCATTAGTGCCACAAAGGTTTGCAAACAAAATCATTTCCTACCACAGTTGAAAGCATCAGTAGATTGCCTCTTGAGACGGCAGAGAACATTGCTGCTTGTCTTCAGAAAGCATAAGCTGGTTCAGTATCTTTTGAAAGCATTTACCAAATGTAATGAGGAGGGCATGACACAATTCTTGGCAGAACAACTCTAGAGAATACAGAGGCCAACCTTCAGGTACTCGTTGGAATTGCACCATCTAAACTCATCCACAGGAGACCAACATATCATCAGCATAGTCAATCACTACCACCAAAAAAAAAATTTTTTTTTTTTCTCAATTTCCTTGTATTTCCTTGACTGAGCATAATCATTGTAAACACTGTCTGCAGCAGTCATTTTCTAAAATGAATATGCATAATATAATAGTCAACCGTTAGGAAGATCAGATATAAGTGGGTCGTGTCTCCTATTTCAAGTCAGCTCTTGTCACACAAGCAGACTTGCCAGTGAAAGTTCTTCCATCAGATTTGCTTAAAAACAGCAGATAATGTAGAAGGTGTCACCCCGATCATGTCTTCCAGTGCTTCCCTGGAGCAGCTGCCTTCTTTCTCCCCCCAGCTCATTTCTTACCAGGGGTTTCCCTTGGGTCCTCACACGACAATCCACTGAGAAATATAGACAGTTTAACTGATCTTGATAGGGATCTAAAGCAAAACTTTAACCATGGGCCAACCATTATAGATAAAGAAAATTAAATTAGGTCAATCTAGGATGATAAAGACTATGTCTTTATGGTGTCAAGCTGAAGCAGGGGAGGTTTAGGCTAGACATCAGGAAGAGATTCTTCACCGAGAGGGTGGTCGCACACTGGAACAGGCTCCCCAGGGAAGTAGTCAGTGCACCAAGCCTGTCTGAATTTAAGAAGAGATTGGACTGTGCACTTAGTCACATGGTCTAAACTTTTGGGTAGACCTGTGCGGTGCCAGGAGTTGGACTCGATGATCCTTGAGGGTCCCTTCCAACTCGGGATATTCTATGATTCTATGTCATGATAGCAGTTTACTGGCCTTTCCATGAAAACATGAGGTTTTGCAAACTGGGTTCTCAAACACAAGAGAGGAAAGAGGCATGAGGTCTGATTATTTTGTAAGTTGGAGAAATATATATATTGCTTATACTATAAATCTGGAGTATACTGACACAATCAGACTAGGTCAATAATTTCTTTCAGAACTCTTTACTCAACAGCAAAAAGGCAAGCTCTGCTAGTGTTCTCATAACTCCCACTGAGCTAGAGGTGACATTAAAAACCAAAAAGACAGATCAACAGCAGTTGAAAGTGTCAGGCATTATAAACAGTGGCTATCATGGTTAAGAAGTCAGAATGAAAGTTTGGTGGTATAGTCACCATAGGAGCTCTGTATCACACCTGGACTTTCCCCTTACAGTAGGAGGGAAAAAAAAATCTTCAACTATCCAGGTACGTGAAGTAGGAAGACTGCACTCTGCCTTTGGGTGTAGAGGAAAAACTTCATACAATAAACTGATACAGTTATTCTGCATACACAAATCAGATAAAGCAAATCAGGTGGTGGCACATACATAAAGGACTAGTGTTTAGTTATTTTTAAATAAATTTTATTCACATGAAAAAGCAAGGGGGGCAGGTACAAATCAAGCATGTTGCATACCTGATCTTAAAAAAAATATCTATGTACAGAGAACCACATGTAGACATCAGAAGCAGTAAAAGCAGCCATAAGGAGGCATAAATCTATAAGGAGCAAGTTAACTGGAGTGCTAAATAGCAGATGATGCAAGATTACTGGATGAAGGAAAAGAGTGCTAAAACATTCAACTGGACGATCAAATGGAAGAGAATAAAATTTAAATACTAATGTAAAGAAGGAAGAGCAACTACACAACCATAACATATGGGTAAGGGTAAAAATAAAAAATAAAAAAAATGACAACTACAAGACTATTTCACCTACAATCAAGGAAAAAGATCAGAAGAATTTCTTTATGCCAGGATTCTCTAAGACAAAGCATATCAGCTAAGCTGTCTAAAAGAAGAGAATGCACCATTAAAGAATGCTAAGCGAGTGAATGTTGATATGAGAGGGTACAACATGTTTTGATTTTGATATAGAACAAGAAAAAAGAAGAGGGATAATAATGGGAAAAATAAATCTAAGAAGAGAATAAAACTGAGACAGATTGTGAAGTAAAAGAAAAGAATAATGACAATATAGCTGATGGCAAATGAAAAAGAAATAAAGAGTTACCAATGTGCTGAGCCATAATGTCAAGTCCTAAGATATTTTCGGGGTAAAGACAGATGATTAATAGGAGAAGCAAATTAGGGGACATATAGTAATATTTTTGTGCACCTTTCTCTGCTTAGCTCAGATAAATAAATCTACCCAAGTACTATAAGTCTCTACTATTTACAAAGCCTCTGCAAAACAAAGGGAAAGAATACTTTCTTGGCTGAGTGTATGTATCTAGGGCAGTTCACCAGATCAACAGGTGAACAAACTACATTGGTGAAATTTCCCTCTAGTGCAAAAAAAGGAATGGGGAAAATCCACTCCAGCCTTGTTCAACATCTTCCATGTACAGCCAAGTAAATAGGTACTAATTGCTCCCTCACTCCCCAAAACCAACCAACCAACCAACCAACAACAAAAAAAAAAAGGTCTTTTCCTGAAAACAGATGTTTTCACCTCAGACAAAATGATAACTTCCTGATTTCTTTTGTTATTTACATCAGCATCGGATCGTGCTTAGTCACAGCATATGCTTCTACAGGAAACGTTGACAAAAAGTCTTTCCAAAAAGTGCAAGTTTTGTTCATTAACACACCTTTCGCTAGTCAAGTGCACTCAGATCAGATTAGTATTTTGTTGTTGTTCCCCACCCTGCACCCATATTTTCCTTCCAGAAGCTGCTTCAATTACCTTCACCCATTAGATGAACAAGTTATCATCAGCAACTTACCACGGTTCAAATGACTGCTTCCTAATGAGCCTCAAGTAGCTGCTAATATTTAAGATATTAATTCCTGCTCCAAAATAGTAGCATGACTTCTGCTCAATTTCTCCACAGGCAGTACATTTTTTTTTTCTCCCCACACGTCCTTTCCTTGCCCACATCACTCCCTCTCAATCTCACCACCAGATGGCTTCCTCGACTTAACTGGACCTAAACCAGGCAGGTTTAGTTCAAGTTTCCTCCTGTACACGTTAGTTCTATTATCAACACCTCTCATCCTCCTGTAGGTTTTGTGCCACACCTGAGGCAAATGCCAGTGTTGGCATTTCATCTTGCAAACCTGGCCAAGTGACACAATACTCATTTCCCTACAATATGCCAACCTTGTGACAGGCACAGTTGTTATTTATAAAGAACAATCACACTTGTGTGTGTGTTTGTTTTGTTTGTTTTTAAAGTACCAGTTTCTTCTTGTGGCTTTCCTTTGCTCAGTGTAAATTTCATGCCTCTTTTTTTTTTTTTAATCAACTACTTGTATTAATAGACATACTTCAGTATACTTTCTATTGCATGTTGTACAGTAGATTTTACCACAGTGAAAAAAATTCTATGCATGTATACATGTATACAGAACAGTTAGAGGCAACAGAGGATTTGCTGTCTGTGCAAAGTGGAACATATTTTGTTAAAACTTTGAAGTACCATTATGTTAAGCAAAATGTATCATGATGCAGAGATTAAAATGCATTTTCAATTGATTCACATTTCCAATTAAATTTATGGGCAGTGAAGACATAATGATATTATCCACAAAATTGTATCAGATATGATAATAGCACCCAACTGCATCTGTGCTGTAAAAAGTATAACAATAGTGCACTATCACTGGTTCTAATTACCTCCTATCCTTTAGAGTGGCAGGTGGCCAATGAAATGTGGATATAAAACCAGAATATAATCAGATGAAGGGAGATGAATCTGTTATTGGCTTTTAGTTATGTAAATTAAGAATTTTACTCAACAAGTTATTTAGTCATCCTGATGAGTGGAAACATTCATTTGGAAGACTAATTATACAGTACTTACTATGATTAGAACACCCAATTGTACTTTATACTCTTTGCAATGGAAACATCTTGAATTACATTAAGTTAGCGGTGAGAATGAATGCTGCTAATTTCTTTCACAGGAAATCTCCAAAGAAAACTGAGTACAGAAAAAAGCAATTGGCACCATGGTGAACCTGTAGGAAATGCTCTCTTTTCTAAATTGGGTCTCTTTTACCCTGCCTTTCAGACCTACTTGGAGTCAATCTTACACACAGATGTACCCAACTACTAGAGAGTCTTTCAAATGAAGCACAAATGGAGGTCCTGATCACTTGTGGTCTCTTGAGATCGTAGAATTGTATCATGGAATGGCTCAGGTTGAAAAGGACCTTAAAGACCATCTGTTTCCAACCCTCCTGCCATGGGCAGGGATGCCACCCACCAGCCCAGGTTGCCCAGGGCCCCATCCAACCTGGCCTTGAACACCTCCAGGGATGGGGCATCCACAGCTTCTCTGGGCAGACTGTGCCAGTGCCTCACCACCCTCTGAGTGAAGAATTTCCTCCTAAACTCTAATCTAAATCTCCCTCTTTTAGTTTAAAACCATTCCCCCTCATCCTGTCAATATCTGATTGAGCAAAGAGTTGCTCTCCACCTTTTTTTAAGCCCCTTCTAAGTACTGAAAAGCTGCAATGAGGTCACCCCAGAGCCTTCTCTTCTTCAGGCTGAACATCCCCAGCTCTCTCAGTCTTTCTTCATAGGAGAGGTGCTCCAGCCCTATTATCATCTTTGTGGCCCTCCTCTGGACCTGCTTTAACAGATCCACACTCTTCTTGTGCTGGGAATGCTAGACCTGGATGCAGCAGGACTTCAATTTGGGCCTCACAAGAGCAGAGCAGAGGGGCACAATCACTTCCCTCCACCTGCTGGCCTCTCCTCTTTTGATGCAGCCCAGGATGCATTTGGCCTTCTGGGCTGCAACCACACATTGCTGGCTCATTTCAAGCTTTTTGTCCACCAGAACCCCCAAGTCTCTCAGCACAGTACATGGCAAGGATCACAGTTCATATCCTACTAGGATTCCTTAGCTGCTTGGCTGAGCAAATAGCAGACCTGTTTCTTCTGCAAATATTTGATTGATGTATAAAATAAACTGACTTACACTGTGCCCAGGACCATCTCACATATATTTTATACAAACGTGTGTTTCCTATCAGGAAAACTCACAGAAAGGACAATTTTTGCTCAAACTTTGCTAAAGGGGAAAAGCCTACATTATGCTTATTGTTAAATGCTCTGTTACTTAACTATATGAGTCACTCAAAGAAGCAAGAATAATAGCATTTCATGATTTAACAGATTGGTGTGTCATGAAATGAATTACACAGGTGTGTAAAGTACACATGAACCACACGACAAAAATCATTGATCAAGATGTTTTCTGTAGATTTCATATGACAAATAAAAAACTATTGTGATAGTTCATCTTCATTCATAAGGGAAAGAAATGAAACTTCTGACATATCTGACTAACACTGAATATTGTGGAATTGTGGCAGATGAGAGAGATGGGAGTAAAGATAACGAAAACAATGAAGTACATAGAGGTTTATATCCCCAGAGGACAACAATTTCTATCAAGACCACTGTGCCAATTTATACTGATTTTGTAAAGAAGATGCTAAAATGCTTTAGATTGTAGAAAAAGAAATGCTAACAGAGTAAGGAAATTTGTTACTTCTCATTACCTTGGGTAGTTTAAATACAATTATCCTACTTCATCTTCCCGCTGACAAATACTAACTTCAAAAAGAAAACAATTTTTCATCTGTAGGATTCTATAGCATCGTATAATGTTTTTGTTAAGTAGTCAAAATTACATTGCAATTTTTTTTAAGTCATTACTCTTTGTCTTCCTATCAGAATTGCTTATCTGAATCAACACTTCAATCAACTTTCAGATTTTTTGCCTAGCTTTTCCCCTCTACTTCTTTACAGAAAGAAGCAAGAAGGTTTCCTAGTAGTTAGTATCTGATGAGTATACAGCTTTTAAGCTTGAAGCAAAGGTGAGGTAGAAGTTGTCCTCATTTACAGATATTCTCTCCTCTCTACCTTTTGTATAAGCTAATATACAACAGGATTTCAACTCCTCCGCACCACTTCTTACTTGTTTAGAATAAAGAAAGCCTACTTTAGCATCACAACACTGTTGATGCTCACTTTGTCTAGGAAACACTGCCACCTGCTCACTCCAAGTTGGGACTGTGAGAGGCAGAGAAAAGATCTGCAGTTCTGCTTTACACGGCAACATGACAACACCATCAGCCCATAAGCTGCCACAGTCAGAGGAGGGATGCACAGCAGAATCATGGCAGGAAAGCTGAGGACAGCTCTCCTACTGCATGTGAACCGTGTTTGAGTACAAGGTGGGAATGGGACAAACAGCTTTTGACTTGGTTAGTGACTATGCAAGAGACCTCTCTCAGAATGCCAAGGGAATAGCTTCAGAGAGCACTACAGCCCTTGCAGAAGGGAGACAGGTGATGCTTATCATCTCTCCTCTGAGTCCGTTACCCAAGCTCCGTAAGTAGCCTCACACACATGCTTCCTTTCTCCCATAAAACATTTAAAGAACACCATCACACCTACCAGGACTGCAGCATAGGATGCTTCCAGAGGATGCTCTGAATGCTGAGTGGAGAAGGAAGCAGGCCAGGGGACTGTCCCTGAATGTATCTGCATAGGGGTCTTTTTCCAGGTCCCAGCATGCACAGGCTCCTCTGAACTGTCCAACAGAGTGGCCCTGGGATCCAGGGTGTCCACCCATCTGGTAAGGCTGGTAGTGTTTTTCCATCTAAAGAGCAGTTGTAGGTCTCTATAATGGGACACACCTGCTGGATCCCACACAAAGGGCGGTCATCACATCTCCAAGTACATGACCTCCATCTACCTCCTCAAGTTCCCAAAATTGCTCATCAGTCTTCTTGCAACCAGTACCAGTTGTAAGGTTAAGAGCCTTGTGACTCCCCCACGAAGTTCTCTGATGCTGGAGAGGCTTTCTTTTCAAAATCTTTTTGATAGTCTCAGGCACAGCAGGACGTAGGGCTGGGGACAGGACTACAACATGAGTCCCAGATTCATCCAGGGAGCAGGGCCAGAGACAGGCACTGCAGCGTAGCTCAGGCCTGGCCAATGGTCCCCAGCTGAGCTGAAATGGGGCACCTGGGCCCAGGGGTGGGGTGAGTGGAGGGCCCAGGTGAGGCTGGTCAGCACCAGTGCCCTCATGGCCCTGACAAACAGAAGCTTAACTTTAAAATCATAAAACAAAAACACTAACATGAATGGGGACATTAGGGATATCTGGAGGCGAACTGTGTAGAAAAGAAGAGTAAAACTATGTAGTTGCATTCTGCCTCACAGCTCTGACCAAAAAATAAATAAATAAATAAAAATTTTTTAGCCTTAATCTTCTAATTCTGTGTAGAACTGAAGAAAGACACGTGAATAACTCAGAAAACCCTCTATAGAATCATGTCATTAAATAATAATCCCATCAGACACAATAAACATAATACTTATCTATTGAGCTTGCATTCTGCCTCAAATAGTAACTTTAGGGTGAACAAGCTAAAGCTGAATCTCAGAGATTTTCCAGTTCAGTGGCACAAGACTTGCACTGAAATTGCATCCCTGAACTTACATGTTGCTCCTTACAATAACTACCAGGCCATCTGTCTGCCAAGGCTCCCACTTTGCTTCCTGAAACAATGAAAGAAAATAGATTTGAAGTTGTGTAAAAGTGGTGACCTTTTCAAATCAAATATAAAAGGAGCACAAACAAATTGACATATCATTTTTGCTATGCATTTATTTCTTGTCCTTTTTTTTTTTTTTTTTTATAAAGAAGGAAACCTGAAGTCAATCTAAGACACTTTTTGATTTTCCAAACAGAAGTTATTTAAACAGTTAGAGCTGGGTCAAACTAAGATTTTGTTTCTGAACTCTCAAAATCCATGGGAGAGGCCAGAGTCAGACCCCATAATTAGAGGACGTCTCTAGGTCTTCAGTGGGACGGAGAAAATCTATTATCAAGCTGAACATCGGGATGTTTGGATTCAAATCAAGACCAAAGTGTTGCAGTGTAGGTTATAGTCTAACAATCATTTAGGAAGATTTTACTAGTATCTACAAAATCAGAGACATCTCTTGTAGCCAACAGTTATCTGAAGTTCCTTATCTGGACTTCCACCTATTTCAAATACTGTTCCTGCTCTGACTTTCAGGTAAGTAAAATGGGTGTTCTACTGACACCAACAGGTAGAAATAAGAAATGTACCATGTGTATCTGCAGACAGAAAACAGGATAGTGATTTGCAACCTGCTTCTTAATTATGTATTTGCTCACATCTGCGTGCATTGTTTGTACTCTGTTGGAAGGCAAAAGGGAAGAAAAAAGAATAAGCGTTCACTAGGTCAACTATTGATATAAGAGTCTGAGCAAGCAACTGCAAAATTCACTACGGTAATTTATCTGCATGGGTCAATGGCCATTGACTGCCTGAAAATAAATGTTGATCACAGTGATAGATTTCAATGCTATTGCTATGAACATATATTAATAAACACAGCACAGAAGTGATTTTTGGCTCTATGGTGGAAAGGACAGGTAATCAATATCCTTGTGTCCTTGCACAGGCTGAACTTTGTACTTGGATTATGCTAATTAAAACTAAACAAAGTGCTGATGTTTTCATATAATTAAGAGATGGAGGAAAATAATAAAGTGGTAAGTGGCTTTTGTTTGTTATTTCATGCTGAAATGAGCAAACAAAACATCTAAGCCACTAGAGAAAAGCCACACTTCTTGTTTGCAAGCACCCTCTTCTGTCCTATTTCCACTATATGCTTGTCACAAGAGCAGATTCAGCACTTTGTGCTGGAAACAGGCATGGATGAGAGGTTTGGATTTTTTTTATTTTTTTTTTTGTACAAGAGCCCAGAAGGTCTGGACCACTGTTTTGTCTGAACAGGTGGCCAAGCCATAAAGGTCCACTCAGCCTTGGATGTTTCAGACAGTTCAAGCACTGTTTCCCAGACGTGAAACATGTGAAACTCCTCTTCAGATAGAAGCAGAAAAAAACAACAACAACAAAAAACCAAAAAAACAGATTCCTGGCAGCCTGACCCCACCAGCAGTCTCCTTCCCCTGGTTCACATCCCCTCACTCCCTCCCCAGTGGTTGGACTTGTACAGCTGAGCTGGATGAGGCAGCTAATTAGACTGAAATCTCACCACTTGATTTGGTAGGGCTAGGTGCAGCTGGAGCAACTCCCCTCTCCCCACATGCTCTCACAAATGTCACAAAGCTGGGAGTGGGACCACAAAACCAGTACAGGACTCAGCAACCTGGACTTGAGCAAACATGAACTATGGTGGGTCTACCTGGCAACTACAAAGGCTAAATATGCATCTTGTCATGTGTAATCTGTTGTTCTGTGAAATGGTTGAGTTACAGTAACTCAGCACAACGACCAACACAACAGGTATTCTATTACACCATTTGACTGCTCTGTCTGGTCCTTACATGAAATGCCTATATTATTCAGGTACTTCATGAAATACCTGGCATTAATATTGCAGCCATACTGTGAAACCAGTCATTGAGTGAAATGACTAAAATTTCCATTCATTTGAAGAACAGATGCATTATAAAAGTAAGTCCTAATTTTCTGAAATGATATGTAGCATTCTATGGGACTTGGGGTGAGTAAAAAGACTACACAGCATTACAAGTAGGCATAGTAGAAATAGTTTTCTTCTCCTTTTGAGTTTGAAATTCAAAATAATCAGGAACCAGGTATTTTGCACAATATCTACCTATTATATTCAACATTTTCCTGATATAAATAAAAACCTTTAGCAATTCTAAAAACGTTTAGGTTTCGAATATGAACAGTAACATGGCTCTTTTCTTTTTTTTAATATACAAGTCCTAAGAAAACCTTGAATGCAAAATAAGAAGTTTGATTACATATAAATATCTACAGCAAAAACAGCAGATTCCTAGATTATTCTAGGTGAACCTGGCTTTTAAATTTGTAAACTCAGCTCTACACCTACACTTGAAAGCAGACAAAGTGGCAGCTGCTATTAAACTTTAGTTTCTCTTCAAGCCAGCTGTTTCAAATTTGAATGCACTTAGACAAGGTTGCACCTGGGTGGTAGCTACGCTTGACACTAACCAGGTAGTGAGTATGCTCGAACTTCCATTCCTTACACAGAAGAAGGCCATTTTACTCTTGCTTTGTGCTCCATCTTGGTTTCTATGATGATTCCATGATTAACCTGATTATTCTTTCACTGTACAAAAGTTTGCATCCTTTTCTGAGGCACAGAACAACGCCTATCCAAATGAAAACAGCCACGTAAAAAGTACTGACAGAGATATGTAAATAATAGTGGCTATGAAATCAATCAGAATTGAATCAGCTAACTACTTCTCTTTAATTCTTTTATTTTCTTGACACTTCTCTATACTCAAGTTTTTAACTTTTTTTTTTTTTTCCTCTGAATTGAACCACAGCAGCAAGCTAATTGGCCTCCTAGTGGCCCCATCAGTGAGAGTTTTAATTCAGTTGCTGAAACAAAAAGTAATTCTTAGTTAGTTATTCAGGATACCCCTTCTCCTCCCCAAAAGAGTTGAATTTTTCCTGAATCATTAATCTTGATACTATCTGCTTTTATTTTCTGTGCTAGCTTTAGCTGCATTTGACCTTCAAGTTTAAATTAGAAATGTGGATTTTCCAAATGTTTTTCAGTTCTCTTTTTCACTGAAACCAGAGGTCAAATTTAAACTGAGTTTATGAATAGTTTTACTTGGCTTTGAAAGGAACTTAGTTGTCTCAGAAGACTTGTCCCTGCACCAGTAGTAATACATATTTTCAAATGAGTATTTTAATCCTTGCTGCCTGATGACTGATCATTTCCCCAAAAAGTAATAAGGTGACTGAGGTTTTGCAAACACCTACATTGCATGAGTTGTAAAGACTTTATTTTATCGTCTGTGAGGATAGATTTAAATCTGTGCTTAGAGACTAAACTTTTTGTCTTTATACTTTGAATTAATATTCAAAGTTTGTAGTTGGTGCTCTTTAATATTTGCTGTTTATTTCTCCTGTCAAATGACTGTACATATTTCAAAGTACATTGTAAAGCCTGAGTACAACATAGCATTATCTATATGTATGCAAAGTACCCTGTACATTTCCATATTTCCATCGAGTAGACTGGCAGGATTCACAACAGCTAAAGCTGTTAGAAGCATAATAGATTTCTTAGTTCTCTGACCAGTTTTCCCACCCACTCACTCAAGAAAAGGAGGTTTCTTATCAGCTGAACCTCTTGCATCTCCCACCTTCCCATCCATTTGCTTCCCCTGTGTACTCTCAAAAAGGGGAGTTCAAATCAGTTGAACCACTTAATTTCTCTGTAAGTAAAGGTTTTAGGTGTCTTAATCATTGTTTCCCTTCCTTTCCCTCCTCTGCCTTTGCACACACTTTTCCCAAATTTCCTTTTGAAAGTGTCAAAATAACAGTTGAGACCTTTCAAGTATTTTCATCTTTTAAATAGTCCAAACTATCTTCTGGCTGTAACACCGATCAGTGGGTTTCACTGACTTCCTGGTAATTGCTCTAAGTGGATACATATCATTCATTTAAATAAATGGATCTGCAACCTTGAATGTGGCAATAGTCATTACACAGTATAAAATTAGATTAAAGAAATAATTTCCAGACTTATCTCATTGGTAGAATTTCCACCAGACAATATTTAGGTGTCACAGTGATATCAAGAAGAGCAGCTGTGGTATAAAGACTGGCATTAATCTACCAGTCCTTTAAATCAGGCACCTGGCCGCAGAACCCCAGAGCCCTTCTGGCTCACATACCCGGACCTCTTCCCCATGGATGAGGCATTTTGGAGAGCACCCAGCTCTCACTCGGGGGTGTGTAGCCAGGGTCTTGGGTACCTCAGTTTAGAAGAAAGTTATCTTTGTGTACTCATTGTAAATCAAACATTAAAAGTTGCAGAAAAGTATTTATAGTTTTAATCTGAAAGCATTTCCTCTTTAAAATGACTTGGTGTTTCTTAAGGCTAATTAAGCAGAATGATAACATACGTCATATTACCTTTCTTAATATCAGGAGCCCAGCTTCCTTTTCAAATGTACGTGGTCCCTAAGATGATTATATGACATCAAATGAGAATAAAGAAGTAGAGCACGTACAACTCTGTCATGACAACTCCAAACCAAACAATGTTGTCTTAACTCTTATTGTAATATTCATCACAATGGTTATTCAAGACGGTTCTAGAGGTGTACATAAACACTTTGGAGACCACAATTACACACTTACTATTCTCTTTATTACTAAAACATTACAACTATTTAATACCAAATACTTTCTTTTTTTTTTTATTTTTATTTTTTTCCAAAAGGCACAGTGGAACTCTACTCCCACTGGTTTAGTTAGGTAGTCTGAGCATGAACTCATGCTGGAAGTTTGGTTCAAGCTAACACCTCTAAACACTGCAGTTTTCATAATCTCTTAATTAATTTCTACAGTAACAAGTGGATTAAAAATTACTGAGAGTGGTTCCAAGATATCCCTTGAAATTTCCTTCAAGATAGAGTAGGACACATTGAGAGCTGTAATTTCACTTCACAGATGCTGTCTCTGACTCCGTCAATCTCAGTAGGAAAAAAATGGTGACATTTGTAGCATGCTCCTGGCATCACTTTTCCACAAGAGCACTTGAGAAGTCACAGGGGGGCTGAACAGGTCATTTAGATGGTGGAAACCTGCTCCAGGCTCACTGGACAAACCTCTTTGCTCTGCTCTAATCGAGGTTTTTCATTTTCTTTGAGTTTCTCCTCAGATTTTTTGAGTAGCCACACCAGGGCAACGCCCAACGTGTGAGACACATCCTTGGCCAATCTCCGGGGTCTACCAACCCGGCAGCAGACTCCACTCCCTTGGGCTGAGCAGGCAGAGGCAAAGGCCAAGGGGCTTTGGCTGCTACAAGCGGGCAGGTTGCATTAGGTTTGGAGCTATTTTTTTTTAATTATTATTTTTATTGCTTGACTGTGTTGTTTGTGTGTTTCAGTCACTGCTCATCATTTTACAAGTACTGAAATTAATGACTTAATGCCACCTAGGTATTAATTCAAACAGCCAGTGCATTAATTTAGTGCCTCCCAAGTAGTTAAAGGCATTAATACAAATATTAGTGTTTAGCTTCTCCCACAGCTTGGAAAAGAATCAGTTTGTTTACCTTCTGTGTGACTCCATGCAAGTTAAAGGGAAAAAAATGTATGGCAAGGCTTTAGGTTAGGACAACTTCAGGTTGGACAGTCCAACGTAGGAAGCTGCAAGGCTGTTTCCTCCCTCTGCCTTTTGGAGGCAAACTTATACCCCTTGAGCTTTCATGGGAGTAATTTTTATTTTGCATTATGGTGGGAAAGGTGAGAAAATCCTGGGACTTCCCCATTTATCAGAAATAACCACATTTGTTAAGTCTCTACAGGCATCAAACAACACAAAGGAATCTTAAATGACTTACAATGTTAATTAAGCAGAGAAGGTCAGATATTTGCTGCCAAAACATTTTAAGTAGAGTTGACAGAATTGGTGATGAGAAAAAGATCATTTTTAATGAGTCTCTAGATTAAACAGGGATTTTTTAATATTAAAAAAATAAAGTTGATATGCCCCAGTATTACAGTTTCAAAAGGAAATATTTTATTTTTCTGTGTCTTCTTGTCTAGACATTTCAGCACACTAATACTGGGGAAAAAAATGCAACAGAAAAATGTTTCAAAATCAGAATAGTTTGATTGATTCAACTATTTATCTACTAGCAATTTAAGAACATTTTCAACTTCTTAACCCTTAAAGGATTCTCCTGAAAGAAAAAACAGCTCCTTAGCCACCAATAATTCACATTAATATTTCATATGAAATGAAGCAAGAATAAGGATTCTGTCTAGCCTCTCTGTGTCTCAGTATTGTTTTGATGTTTTTATTTTTTTGAACTCTGCCTGCATCATTTTTGCTCAAGGGTTTGAGCTTTTTTCTTCCCCCTCTTCCACCATCCCTGTTCTTCTCAGCCTTTTCCCTCATCATTGCCACCACACAGAACAAGGATGAGCCTCCAAAGGGCCTGGGTGGCAGTGGTCTCAGTAACGTTGATGGAAACATGTCCTCATCTTCCTACTGGAGGGCCAAGTGGCCTGGACAAGGAGGCACAAGCATTAACTCGTCTTTCTTTTGAGAAGGACACTGGGTGGGGGAACTGGGGGTATAAATCTAATATCAACCCCCAGCAGGACCAGATTCTGCTCTTGGTAACATCACAGGTCTAGAGAAGAGCAAAACAGCAGGGCCAGACCTTCTTTCCCCACGGCACCAGGAAATGCCAGATCAAGAGCTTTCTGTGCAAGACAGAACCTGAGGCTTATTTCCTTAAGATAAGGACTACAGAGAGAAGAGGAGATTTAGGAAGAAGGAGCATTTCCCAACCCAAAGAGAGCTGCAGAGATTTACAGCCTTGTTTTACTGGCACTTGGTACAGCACAAGACAATGCCACTAACTTCACAACCCAGTCTCAAAACCTCCTCATAGGTACATTGGTGGAAACCAGGTCTACATTTTAAGATCCTGAAGTCCAAAATGAAGTCTCTTAGGAGATGCAGCTTTACTTCTCAGTGACTTTCTTTTCCTGTAAATCAAGCCTTTTGCTGCTGCTGGGAAAGATACAGACAATGACTATCAAGCCTTCAGATTTCCACTGCTGAGGGGGCTGCAGACAGACCCACAATACGCACTTAGCATGCAGGACTGGCAACGTGCAACGTTTGCTTCATGGAACAGCATCATTACACAGCAACACTGCAGAGGAGCAAATCAATGCCAGCTCCCACTGATGTGATGTCTTTTGTACCTGGATTCATAGGTGGAGATTTTATCTTCCTCTAGAAAGTTACAGAAGCAGAAGTTTTTCCTACTGTCCCCCAATTGCTTGCAGGTATTGTTTACAGAGTGAGAGAACAAATTTGGAAAACAGCTAAGGTTTAACCACTTCAACAAGGAGAAGTAAAAATTTGACTATATAGAATCCACTGCTAACATTACTTTTCAAAAACATTTTTTCCTTGAGAAACGTATCATCAGTATTACAAGTATTGCAAGGAGGCACTGGAGGGTCCAGAAGGTAAAGGGGGATTCAACAGGCAGCAGCACCCTGCACACTTTCCAGTCTCATAGCTAGCTAATAGGACGTTTCCAGATTTTAAATTGCCAGGTTTTCTTCCCCCTGCAGCCCGATGGAGGGGTTTGTTAGAGTGAACCGTCTGTGCCACCATGTGGAAGCTTGCAAGAAGTACAGGAGTACAAGCATCCAGAGTTGGTAGCATTCCTGTGCCAAGCCTCATCATTTAAGTAAAAAACCCGGCCAGTATTGCAATTCCCTGCCAGCCTGGCTGCCTGTAGGGAATCACCCCAAATGACACGCGGTCAGGGAAGAAGCTTAATTTCTTCGGTCTGATCTGCCAGTGGGTTAACATAACAATACACCACCACATTCCCAAAATTTACTCCCGAGTTTGAGTACACCCGGACTTAGTGGTATTTGTAATCTGGAGCTGTGTTTGCTACCCTCACATCCTCTATAAATTGCTGTTGACTAATGAGCAGAAAGGCAAGTGTTTTTTCAATAAAATACACATAACAAAATGGTGAAGGAGGAACTGTCAGCAGATACAGCTCAAATGCATTAACTAAAAGCAGTTTAGCTGCTTGAAAACCATCTGCATCTCAATGCAGGCAGTTGTAGGCAATCCCAGGGCAGTACACATACATTTTTAAACCATTCAAGGACTACATGCAGTCAGAGTTAGAGGAAAAAAAAATGCAGACACTAAAATATATAATTTTTGCATAGACTAGAATATTAATGCCAAAAAAGAAATGAGCATCTCAGCCCTGAGTACTCTGTGAAGCTTTTCAGCCATTTATGCCCTATGAACTGTTGTGGATATGCAACTTACCTAAACAATGTACTTGGTACTGCTAATACATAATTCAGAAGAGAAAGCTTGTCATGAGTACCGTTCCAAAAATATTTGTTTGCTGTACTGTATGCTTGTTTAAGCTATCAGAAAGGTTTCTGCACTTATCACATACTCCAAAGAGGAGCTAGGTGGAAAAGAAATGAGTTTAGCAGGGATGCATGCATATTAACATAACCATTGTTTATTTCTGCACCTTTCTCTGTTTTTATGCATTAAAAACAAAGCAAAGAAAATCCCTAGCCCTTCATAAAGACTAGCGCAATAGCATAAAACATAGGGAAAAGTAATCAAAGTTGTTAATTGTCGCTCCCTAGTTATGTTCTTACACACATATATATGCACAGATTTATGTGTACATACATAAATGAATATACATTTATATCTACTATTCCTTACACTCATGAGAAAGGGAAAAAATACTCTGAGACCTTCCTAGTTCTCTATGGGAAGAGCTGTCATTTTAACATCTACTAATAGGAGTCTACTGTGGCTTCCCTGGGAGGCCTGGGTTAAAGACTGTTGACAGCACTCTCTGACAGCAATGAAGCCTTCAGTTCCCAACCTGGGCATGCAGAAAGCAAGGGACAGTGAAATGAGGGACAATGATATTGTCCTGAAGTTTTCCAGCATTACTGGAAGGTAAACATTTTGACGCAGTTTTATACAGACCGAGTGAGGTCCTATGAAATTTAATCTGATTATCACTAAAAGAGTAGGCTGTCTCCATATTAATTATACATATTAAAAAACTTCAGAGGTGCACAAATATCACTACATTGTAGTCATCATTAAGTCATCCAAATTAAGTAAGATGTAAGTAGTACTATTAACCTTCTAAGTCTGACTTTCTATGCAATAGCCCACCTTTAGCTAACATTTATGTCCTGACTGTTTTCTGAGCAACATTTGAGACTGATTAGTTACATACGGACATAGAGACCATATTAAAAAAATGAATTTAGAAAACTGACATTAGAACTTCCTCTCCTTCCCATGATGTCCAAAAAAAAAAAAATCAGCTGTAGGCACCTTGCATAGGAAACCAAACTTCTTGCAGGATAGAGATCCTGTACATTCCCAAGAATGAATTTAGGCTGTATAGTGACTGCTATGGGAAGCTGAGCCACAGATCCTACAACAACTGCAGCATGAGACCCTGCAGGCATAAGGAGCTCTGGTGCCTGGTGTACTGAGATGGAAGCCAGGAGATTCAAGATTTCACTCCCTGATCAGCCAAAGACTGTCTGGTCTTGAGTCCCACACTTTCTACCACCTATTTTGGTTGTAAGACACAAAGGGCAAAGAAAATACCCAAAGTTCCCGGGCTTGCACAGTGCCAAGTAAACTAAGTCAAGCTCAGTGTCATGCCTCAGTATGCTAATGCAATGCACTCAGAAGCAAGTTGCTTATAGCACGAGAGCTGTCACCACTTTTATCCTTGCTGCCTACAGTGGAGGCCAAAGGGGTCCTTAGACCCCTCCATGTACGAACACTGGCTGCTGTAGCTCCAGCTCCATGCAACGTGTCACTGCTGCTTTATCCTTGCCAAGATCAGGACCCATGTCATTCAGCATGTGAGCCTCTGCCTCTTGGCTGCACGCCATCCAGACCTTCTTCAATCTCACAAGTCAGGAGTGCTCAGTCCCAGCTCATGTTGCTCATACTCACACTGCTCATACAGCAGCCAGAACCTGGCCCAGGGTGAAGCACAGAGCCTGAAGAGCAGCCTCTTCCTGAACACAATGCCAGGCGCCTGCTCTGCTTTGGCTGGGCTCTTCCTCCCAACCCAGGGCAGAGCAGCAGCACCACGCCAGGGGCACCCTCAATCCCTGCTGACTCCAAACACATCCCATAACCCCCAGCCAGCCTCTGGCCAAGCATCATGAGGAGATGGAGGAGAGCCTATGACACATCATAGTGTCTGCTGGTGGTTAGCTTCAGTTTTACCATGCCATTGCACTGCATTTGTCCAGGCATGGACACTATTTCATTTCCAAGTGCACCAAGGGGACCAGGGAGAGATTCCTCATTTCTCCTGCCTAGTCCAGCAAAGTAGATGGAGACATGATGTAAGATATCATATGCTCTCTCATATCTGAGGTTTCGGAAAGAAGTGAGGCATGCTGCAGGCCTCACTTTAACAGCCCAGTCATGCCCTGAATGAGGTGAAAGTCGGCACAAGCGGCAGTTGCTAAGTAAGAACAGTGAAATCCTATCTGTGCATGCAGGAATTGGCCTGGGAGTTCAGACCAAAGCCTCTTCTTTTCAAGGTAACTCTAGCAAGGATGAAATAAAGTAGAAGACATTTAATGCTAAGGAAGATAATTATGCTGCTTTTTACTATTATTGAAACAACACATCTATTAAAACAGACTCAATGAAAGTTAAACAAGCTCACTAACATCTTCAATTTCATTTGGTAATCTAAATTCTGGAGACTTATGGGAAACAGCAGAGAGAAGCTCTCTACCTCCATTAATGTTTTATGTCAGAGTTAAATTTTATTCCAGAACTGCCTTGTTTCAGTCTCAGAGTAGTATTGTAACATCGTAGAGGCGACTGTGTAGAGTAGTTTAATTACTATCAGATGGTTAGATCAGTGTGAAAGCACAGAGCTGGCATTGATGAACAAGCCAACAAAATTAAACCACTCACTGGAAGCTGTTCCTTAAATACTTCTGCAATGGCAGAAGAGAATTGAATTCATAGATTAAAATTTCAAGCAATGCTTACTATCTTTCTTTAAAAAAAAAAAAATCACTAGAAAATAGGTGGGATTTTCAGAGTTACTTCAGCAACTAGGGTTCCTACACCTCATTTGCAGAAAAGCCTTAAGTGCCAGGAAGCCTGTATTTGATAAACTCAGGTATGTTTCCTCCAGATACACTGAAACATTAGAAGGTATTTAAAAAAATCTCCTGAACTATTTCAGCAAAGACAAGATGGATTAAACTTCAAATTAGTTTTCCTGAGATTTACAAACAGGGTGCAGGGGTCTTCTCACAATGTAGAGACTGGCTTCCAGAATTACTAAAGTAGTTTCTAATAAAGCCCCTGCAATCTCAGGTTTTTCAGCTACAAGAGTATAAAATTAAGGTATGTGAAAATGTATGATACAAGCCGTGGCTAGCAACATTCCTAGAGAGCTCATTTCAATGGTTACATGGAAATGACCACCCTAAGATGACTGGAGAAAAGAACTTCACAACCTAGAGTCCTTCCAACCTGATTTCTCATGTTTCTAAGGGATAAAATAAGTTTTCATAGCTGCAAGTTCCTTCCTGCAACTCTATGAACTCGGCAGAAACTGCCATGAAAAACAAGAGATGTGGAACCCCACATAACGACAGAGCCTCAGGATGCAGGACTGAGGGAAGAATGACTGCCTGTTAGCTAGTCCAGTAGACATTAGAGGAAGAGTTGAAGCACTCACAAGGTGTAATTTCCAACAGGCATCCTGTTAGCAATTGATTCATTGTGGACCCAACAATAAACCTGAACCAGCACCAAGCTCTCACAGCCCAGCTTGTGGGAACATGTTTTCTTGCTTCCCTGCATGGACACAAGGTCCTCGAGAGCCCAGAGCCAGCACTGCTCTCCGTGCTGGGCAGTGTCAGAACTGCTGTTCATTAATGTAGTAAAAATCTCATTTATTGATTTTCTTCCTGAGCAATGCAACACAGAAGGAAGTTACAACTCTTTTCATATTCGTGAACAGTGAGTAAACTGGGGCTGTGCTGAAGGCAGTCTGCTTTGCTGTTCAGATCAAAATTATCTCTAGCCAGTTTTACTGCATGGCAGTGTCATGAGGCCAGGACGGCTTACATTTGATACCAGGATCCCCTACCAGCCCACGCTTTATCACTGCCTCAAGTTTTCATCCCTTTCTTGCAGGCTCACTGCTTGTGGCCCACTACCTTCACACCCCCGGCACAGCCAACAGAACAAGCAGGTGTTCTCTTGACGATGAATTGCTGGACAGACTTGTCCAGTGGTAATGTAAACCTCTGCTTCCTAGAATCACTAATAATGCAAGGCACTTCCACATATAGGGTATCAAAGTCAATATGTTTTAGAACACCTTTCTTCTCCAAACGTGCCAAGAATCAAGTCTCTCAGGGGTAAGCTTCAAAGACCTCCAAAATGAGAAGTATCCAAAGCTATCACTTACTTTTGAAATCTGAATGGAATCTAGTTTTATGACCACTGTTGGTATTGGAAAACAGAAGTGTCTCTGTTCATCTAGAGTCATAGCATGTATTCTGCCAATAGCTCAATTTCAACTTTTTTTTTTTTTACTTGAAATGCGTATTAAGTGAGATGTTCCTAGTTTTATTGTTGGAGTAATTTAACTGAGCAGCAAATCATTGTGTAAACTTAAGATACTACTGACAATGCAGGCTTTTGAAAAAAATTAGATTTGATGCACTGAATTATAGGAGAGCTGAATTAGTCTGCTTACGAGAAACACTAACATTTCATATAAATGGCCCAAAAGAAGAAGAATTATGTTAAGACTCTCAGTGGGTAGACAAAACAGGTTTTTAACAGCATGAAACGTTCCTCTGAACAGGCAATTTCTTAGTCCTACCCTGCTGAAATTAATGAGCCTACTTAGAGGCAAAGAGGAAAAGGAATCCACTTTTTGTTTTCCATTTGGCATTTAGGAACAAATGAAATCTACTTGTATGATAATTCAAGGAATAAAACAATGATTTGCCAGCTTTTCTCACATCTTAATAAAACACAGTAATTAAATCCACTATGGTGATGACAGCATTCATTGGGTAGTTTTTTGAATAGTTAATTTTATCTTGCATATTTTGGAGTGCCAAACAATGATAAGTAAAATTGTTTATAATAATCTGAGTATGGGGAGGATATAAAAACATTAAAAAACTTTTTAATGACAGAATACAAGTGAGGACAGTAAAATAACCTTCAATATGGCAATCTCCCTCCAAACTATGAGGGTGCCTGAAGGGAGATCATTTTTTCAAAGCAGTAAGTGAGAGGAGAAGATCTTTCTCCACTCAGACATGTTACAGGGCAGTCTAGGTCTGCCTCCACTGAGGGGATGGAAAGGCACTGGGGTTTAACTGAAACACAAAACAATGTGATGAGCAAGAGCACTAGGTGGAGCAGGTGGGAAGGAAAGGATAAAAACAGGAGGCAGAGAGGGATGGAAACAGTGGTGCTGAGGAGCAGATGCAAACTGTTGAAAGAAAAGGAAAGATGATAACATCCCAACAGAGCTGAATCCAGGTCAGGATGAGTAACATTTAAAGCCCACACAATTCTCTGTACAAGTCGTATGTAAAATTGCCATAGGGCTATAAAATGTCTCCTCTTCTCCTTTTACTGTTCACTACTAGAGTTTGAACAACTTCAGTGTGAGGGAGAGGCATAGCCTGGCAGGTTTCAGAACAGGACCAGAACCATCTGCATCAACATCCCGAAAGAGACCGATGGACATTCATACTGAAAGCAAGAAATAAGATTTTTTCACTGCTGCCTAAGAATGACAGATGAAAGTATACTAGAAGACTTTGCTTAATATTACCCCTTGATACAGTTTTCACAAATCATTACGCACTTTTACAAGAGAGTAAGCAGTTCTAAAAGAACCTCTGTGGTCTTTCATCACCATCTCTAACCCACATCATACAAACTGTATTTACCTTTATATTCTGAATGTACATATTAACCAGCAAGTGGTCCTGTACAAATTGAAATGACCCCTGAAATACCCCTTTGCTTCTAATTACAAAGTACATTTTGCCAGGAAATCTATCCAAGTTACGAGAATCATGGACTTAAATAGCACAGATTAAAAAAGAAAATCTTTTCTTGGAAACTAGTTTAGAAATGATTTACTGTTTTGTACACCTGCAAGAGATGTGATAAGATTTTTTCCAGGCCCTAAGTGATCTGTACCCTTGATCATTTAGGCATCTCCTATTAAGGAATCTAAATTAAATTAGCTTTTAAAACACAGGGTTTGTTTTCTATGTTTATTTCAGTAAATCGAATTTGCTCTCTTGCTGTTAGAGTACAAATAGGTCAATAAAGAGAAGGCAGGGGTAGTACTGGGAGTTATACCCATTGCAAGATAAGGGAAAGAGAGCACCTAGTGGGTGAGAACCATATCATGCTGGTGTCATATCCCAAAGGACATAGCTAACACTGTATTGACGGAATAAATTAAAGTGAGCCTAGAAAACCTGTTTGAAGTAAATAGTCACAATAGCATTCAGGGGATGGAGTAGGTTATTCCAGGTCACAATTCTGTTGCCATTAGTTTCTATCATTCAGTTCTCCCGTTCGTTTACAATACAAATTTTGTTATTTAAACAGATCTGCATGCTACCTATCATACACATACCACTGCTTAAGAGAAGGGTAACAACTTCCAAAGAGAAACAATTAGAGCTTTAATCACTTTAATATTAGGACACTTAATGAAGCAATCCAACAGTAGCATCATTTTACAGCAGAGACGACTGTACTCTGACACCCATCTGCCAAGTGCCAAGGGAAATGATGATATTTTCCAACTCTTTGATGAAGCAACACGAAATACATGGACTCTCCTACAGGGCAGCTGTTATGTTCTCCTCAGATGGGCATTCAGCAGTAAAATATATGAGCTTGAGGAGAAATATTAGGGTATACATCGCAAAAGTTTTTTTTTCTCTCTCTCGCCTTCACTGAGTTGCCTCCAGGTGGCGCAAATCTTTCTCAAAAGGAAACGCAAAGGAGCAGACATGAAACTATCTGAATCATTTCTAACACTATGTAAACGTAATGGTAATGTTTCTAATACCTGTGCAATTAGTCCCAACCGCCTTAGTAGCTTTAAGTTGATCTACCTTTGCTCATCTGCAAAGACAGAGCTGGAGCCCACTGGAAAATAAACAATTTGAATAACTGCGAAGGGAAGCCTTACACTGGAACACAGACATGCAAGACAGCCTACAAGACTCAGCCAGTGCTGCAGACATAAATTGCAGATGAGAGCATATGAACACATCAGAAAGCACAGGAGACCTGAAGTATTCAAACTAAAAAGATGCAACGATATTTGCTACAAAGACATGACACAGCGCAGCAGAAAACAGCCAAGAACACAGACAAACTGCCAAGCACACCTTCAAAGCTCCAGTTTAATGGTAAAGAAGAAAGCTGCAAATAAAGGCCTCTTAAGCTCTCTCTATTCTACCTACTTTGCTGATGAGAAGGGGAATGCTCTTTTTATAGTACTCAGTTCCAGCTACTGGGCTCAGAACAAGAAACTAGATCTTAGCTGCAAAGCAAAGGTAGTCTTTACATCAATTTACAAGAATTAAAGTTTAAGACACCACCACAAAAATGAGAAACTCAGCTGAAGATGCAGCATGCAGTGAATTTGGGACTTTGCAAAGTAGTAATGAATCTCACAGGTAAGGCAAGTGCTGAAAAAACCTGTGCTTTTTCTAGCACATACTAAAGACTACAGTGTATTTCTAATCTTAGAAGGAGTGATAACATTTGGCTAATACAAAGTAGGAAATTACTGCCGTATTTAGGTACCTCTAAGTCAAGAGATTAATTATCACAAATCTTTGCCAAGTCTTTCAGTTTCTTCAAGGAAGAAGTCAACATCTGGTTTCCTGGTTACTGGTTTGGAGAAAACCATTCTGAAAGAGTTGGTTTTGTCACCTTGTGGCTGGTAGTTAACTATTTTCATTCCTTCTTGTATCATCAGTGGTTTGATCTTGGGAGCAATCTTAATACAAGGTGGGAATGGAGTGTGGTCATTTTACCTTTTCCCAAAAAAGGAGGAAAATAATTTTCTCCCTCCCCACTACATCTGACTTTGCAGTATAATCTAGGATACAGTTCAACCCAGATCAAAACATTTCACAGGGAAGTGTCCAATGGAAGAAAGGATTTGCTGGGAGAAGATCAATGC
The DNA here is from genome assembly GCF_964034855.1 of Anser brachyrhynchus. Taxonomy (NCBI): domain Eukaryota; kingdom Metazoa; phylum Chordata; class Aves; order Anseriformes; family Anatidae; genus Anser; species Anser brachyrhynchus. The sequence goes on along the minus strand of NC_137695.1, from coordinate 79,910,171 downwards.
ATTATTTTAACCGCTTAGTTACATGTGTCCTATGGTCTTTACTGATGCCAGAAAGATTTCTGTCTGAAGAAGGGGGTAGGTGGGTTGGGAGTGAATAATCAATACAAAGAAATAAAGTAGGCCCCTGCATCTGAAATCATCCGATAAAGGATTAATGCCAGTGTTTCATTCTGAGGATTATCTGATGAGTATTTGATGTGACTAATGCTTTCAGTAGTAATATTTCAGTATTACAGCTCTGTGACTACTCAGATTACCATTTCTTTATTAGTTCCAAACCCCGATAAGTTTTAGCATTGGTAAAACAAACAAGGGAGGTACCTCACATGGGCATGCTGTCCTACCCCACTGCAGTAAGAGATCACTTACTCCAACACATTCTTCCTACCTCTCCTTCCCTGCCTCATCTTGCAGACTCCTGCTGATCCCATTGATGCAGAGGCTATGCACTTCTTTCCACTCTTTCCTGACTCTTCCAAAGCACCACAGAAGGTGATCATAAATCATCTTTAGTCCCCCACTTGTAGACCACTGCAGAGGTGAAGAGGTGCATGGTTAATGCACCATGATGACTTTGCTGGCTAGGTGATTTAGGCAGCAACTCAGGACAAATTACAGAAGACCGGTTGTATCAACAATTTTTTGTAATGTTAATCTAACACACTCAGACTTGTGCTACTTCTGGGGTATTAAAGCAAACTTTTCTACCATCACAACCACTTTCAGAACTGTTTCTCATTTTATTTGGAAAATTAATGTATGAGGTTTCATTTCTCTTTGGATTTGTCCAGTTCTACTTCTGACACTGTTGCTCTTTACACACAACCCAAACACACACTGCTCAGTTTTCTCTTGAACTCTGTTCCTTGTAAAGGTACCCAGCAAGTTCAACAAATCTGTTATCAGTCTCTTGAATATCAACACATTTAGAGAAGCAGCTATTGCAATGACAAACATTCACTATATATTCCATAAATGGTAGAAAATTACAGGTTACACTGGCCTGAGAACTTTGTGTTACGCAGAACATGCCAGTCTAGAGTATGTCAGCAATATCTTTATGAGAGTAAAAAGCTGTTATGAAATAACGCCATTTCTTGAATAATCATTGCTTTTGTTTGCCTTTTTATTATTATTTAATTAAAACAGCACAAGATCTATAAGGAATCTAGCCAGCTAAGATTGCCAGTGATGCACGTCCACTTTGGTTTTGCCTTTTAACTAATGTATTAATCACTAAATGGGAAATTATACTAAATCAGTCCTTCAGCTCTTTTGGTTTAGATTTCAGGGTTTTAGGACTTTGCCTTACACCCTGCCTTAAGTATTCCTTGATTTTTTTATTTTTTTGAATATATCCAACTTGTTTTCATGGATTATAAATCAAGAAAATTAGAATATTGAAGTGCATAGATTTTACTATAGATCACAATATAACACGATTACGTCTCTACTATGTAAAAAGAAAGATTAGAGCAGAAATGCCTTTTTCTTTTTTAAATATGATGTACTTTTTCACAACAGTTGTCATTGTGATTAAATTATAAAAAAGCAAGCATGCACATTTTACTCCTCATGTTTTCTATGTCAGCCTCTTTATGCAGTGTATGCTACTATGTATGGGAAATGTGGTTATCTAACAAACAAAAAGCTACTGTATTCTAAATAAAACTCAAGTTCCATACATACACAGAATTATTTGGAAAATTAAAACTGGCAACATCCTCTCAAGGAAAGGGACAAGATGTTTTAAGTTTTAAAGGCTGGAGATGTTTGGAAAACAAAGCTACACAAATAGAAGCATGGACTATTGCTATCATGAAGCTGAGAAAAATAGAAGATTATCATGGAGCTTTTCAGCTGCTCATGGGTTCCATACAAACTGTAGGATTTCAATAGGAACCTATGGTTTCAAACTGAGTTCACCTACATTTAGTCACAAGTTCCACTTGTCTTCAAAATTACTTTAGGATCTCTGAACAGTTAAAGGAAAGATATTTGCAGAATGTTTAGCTTCACCATTTGGGAAACAGGAAACCTACATGCTTAAATTTAAACAGGACAATTAATTCAAGTAACTCTGGAGAGAGAAGATGAAGTCCCTAGCCATATAATTCTAACATGAATGAGACTCATAATAAAATATCTCCTGCAACACTAAAATTTACTTCTATTTTTGGTTCTAAATATTTAGTATCAGTGATTAAAAAAAAAATCTAGAATAAATCTGTGTTTTCAGAGTCCTTTCCTACCTTTGCTTTCCATGTTAGCCAAAGCTTTAAGACATCAATGTCAGCTACACTGAATTGTCTCGTCCCATGTCAAAAGCTGTATCACGCTATTCGTCCTTCTGCACACATCTGGTTACAGGTTTGTAGAAGACCTAGTAAAGCAATATGATAGTCATTTTTGAAATGGCATATGTACAAATAACTAGGACTATTTATTTTTTTACAGTTTAAAAGACAAACAGGATTAAAATCTCTCCTTGCTCAAAGTCATACCTTCATAAACTGAAGAAAAATAAACCTTAATGAAGCAGTAAGTAGATCTGGCTTAAAACTATGAAGATTAACAGAAAAACATGTGAGAAGGAATCACATGATGTTAGAAATGATCATTCTCATATCTGTGTTTCAGGCATTTGATTTTACCATTAAAACAACAGGTTTCCCATTGTTCCTGTTGCTAAGAATGACAGCACATATCTTGGTAAACTGAACTACTAAATAAGCAAACCTCTTTACTTCTCATAACAGCTTCTCATAGGCACATTGAATGCATTTGCCATATAATGCCAAGGTTACAAATATAGAGCTCCAAACCCCCACTGGTAGTTAATCAAAACCAACGGAAGCCACATTCCCTGTGTGGGCTTCAAGCATCTCCATGAGAGGTTGGTTGCTGCATTTTGAAAGCTGCCTCATGCTGAGTACTGCAAGAATTATTTGCATAAAGGAATAGTGAAAAGTAACTAAAATGCTCTAAATTTACACCTTTCTTTGCTGCCTGTTGACTTCTGCTGTAAATAAAACACACACACATACTCAACTCTGCATACTGTAGTAAAGCACCTAGCAGCACGAGGAACGATTTAATTTTTACTGAGGTATATTCTGCTTGCCAGGCATTCATGTGGCAAGCAAGCTTTGCTGTCAGAAGAACAGCAGCTTCCATAGATATTTTAATGAAGAGATGGGTGCGGTGAATAGTCTATTATTTTGATTTATACAAAAAAAAAGAATACTTAGAATAACAAGTAACTCTTGGGATGTGATAAATCCCCTTTTAAATCTCTCCATTCAGTCTACTTCCAAATATTTGCAACAGCTCAGAAAAAGAAGCCTGGGCTTGTTGGAAAAATCCCAAATTCAAATATTATACCATACAAACTCAGCAATTCTGTCTTTCAATTATAAATCTTTAAATTTATAAATGCATATTTAAATCTAAGCTTGGCTAATACCACTTTGCGGAACTATTTGCTCTTCTTAGGGGGAGAGTTTTCCAAAATCTAGAACCAGTCTCAAAAGACATCACCTTACTTTTCAGGTGTTTCCCAACAAAATAACATCTTATGTGTCTAAATCATTGAAAGACATGCATCCGTTTTATGCTGTTTTTGAATATTCTCTGTCTTTTTGAAACTGTTGAGATCTGATCAATGTCCTCACACATCTCTCCTCTCTGGAGCACACCCACATGGTAGGATGTCAGGGAGGCTCCCAGGAACATGGCTCTCTACTCATTTGACCCCAACAGAATAGGAAAGCTTCTCCTCTTGACTACATGAGGGCTCTGGAGCAGGAAACAAACCAGAAGATGCAAATAGCTACACAAGCTATCAGAAAGCTGAAAAAACCCAAGTAGTTGAACTGGTTTTGCTCTGCCCTGATGCTTGTCTGAGCTGCAATCCAGCTTTCATGCTTGTAGCATTAATGGGATCTCAAGGCTGCTCACAGGAGCCACCCAAAGCACGGTGTGAGAGAAGGGGTGGCCTGCTCAGGTTACCTTTTCACAGACAAAGAAGACTGGGCACTGATGGGCACTGCCCCCATCAGCCTGGGCAGCTTCTAAGTAACAGACAGGGCCCTAAAGATCAAATATAATGCAAAGCAGTAACCAGATGTTCATGACTGAGTACTCCAAATTGTTCCTGTGTAGATAGAAGCTTACTAAGCAGTTATGCCTAACCACCAGTTAGCATAGCATTTAATTTGTGCTATTCATTATGGCTATGCTATTTACCACAGCGCAGTACAGATTTCCCAGACAGTATTAGGAACCTACCTTCAGCAGCACCCTGGGTTAATTTGCCCTGATTCTGTGATTTAAACTAGTTGCATATACCCATATGGCACTGCAGTCCTTAGTACAATTAGAACTGCAAGCTTTTTCAGAGTGTAAACTGGGGACACAGGATAACAAGTGAGGGTACAGAAATGGGGATGTATCGCTCTTATGAGGAAAATACTTCCAGAATTTTGAAGGAAAAAAAAAAAAAGAGGGCCAATGGTCATTAAGGAAATATGTTATTGTGAAATATTTTAACCAGAAACATCAGCTTGATAAGCTATAATGCAGCAGGAAAAGGACATACATGAAAGGTATTCTAGAAAATGAATGCAACTTAGGGCAAAGAAATCAAAGAGATGGGCTAGATTTATTCATTTATTTTAAAGGAGAGGCCAGGATAAAACACCTCCTCCACCCCCCCCTTCTCTGTCATAGTATAGAGACAGGAAAAAGAGAGATTCAAAACAGCAGCAACATGGTGAGAATGACAAGAAAAAAAAGAACTACTCTGAATGAAAAAGGTACACAGTGCACTTGTGCTCACCTTTCAATGCTGTTGAGTTTAAGAGTGTTTCTTAGACACCTGCAGGCCACCACCCCATGCCGCCTGCATAAAATGATTGACTTATGCTCATAATAGAAGGGGGAAAGATTTGCAACCATCATTAAACGTTTAATTTTAGGAATGAAATCTGTTCAATGAATCATTCACATATTACACAGATAGAAACTAAAAAAGGAAAAGGAACTCACAGCTTACCGTCTTCCTCCAGAACAATGATAGAGAGGAGGAAAATATATTAAAAAAGAAAAGAGACTGATGACATAGAGTAAGTGTTATAAAGGGCTGCACCATGCCAGTGTTTTTCTGCACTATTCTAATATTTAGCATAGCAGATAATAAAACAGTTGCATTTGACTTGGTTTTAAGTTATATAGAGTGTCTCACTGGCTCCAGTATGGTTTAATATATCAAGTAAGATGAGCATTGTGGTGCCATTAAAAGAACCAAAAAAGTTTATACTGGTCACCCTCATACCAATCCACATTTCCCTGTTTTCAACAAAAAACACAATTTCATCTGAAATTAAGTTAGGTCTTTAGCTACAACTAGTTGGGTTATGTGGGTACAGGAAAAGAATTTGCCCCTGTATCCACTCTACATTCTTTATTTGCTGTAATCTTCAGTTTCAAATATCCTGACCTCCCACCTCTGAAGTGCCAAATAGCAGCTACCCGAACAAGGCTCCTCTACACCAAAGTTTGGTAATTTTTCTCACATTAGACTGAAATCCTTTTCATAGTTAGTAGATGTTTGAGTATATTTACTGGACACAGACATTTCAGTGGAGTAAGTTCATTATAGTTCTATTATAAAATGTAATTGTACTGTGGAAGAAGTGAGTGCTACACACATCAGATACAACTGCTTACGTGTAACAGACATTTCCCTAAAATGACTTCCTAATACTAGGCATGCAAGCCTAATTACAGAATCTAGAATTTTCAGTAGGAGCTGACAGTCTAGAGCTCCTGTAAACTTCAAAACATGAAAAAGTTGAGATATTCAGTAACCACAATACCAGAGTTGGTTAAAGATGTAAGCCGTAACTATTTATACCACTTCAAAACAAAAGCAACCCCCTAACAAGAAAGCTAGCTACTTCCCACCACCACCAAGTTCAAGAATTTGATTTAGGAAGTATAATCAATCTTATTTTGTTCCAAGCCATCTGTTTGATGTCAAATACCCTGAAATACAAGGACAACAAACTGAACAAACTGAAGCTCCAAAGATGACAGACAGTACCTCAGGAGCTCAAGTTACATGCTGCACAGGTGGTGTGCTTAATATTTGGAGCTGGCTGAGCTGATGCAAGAAGAACCGCCTTAGAAGTGTCGTGCATTGTATTACTTATTGCATGAACGCACCCTCCCTTTTTGTAAACTATCACAACCCATACCAAAGGATGACATTCTCCTGCATTATTTCCCAACACGCACCAACAGCACCCATTCAGTCAAATAAGGCCATTTGTTTCATAATCTCAGGAAAGTGGTTCCTACAGGGCTAATTTCAGTCTTTAAGCCTACAAGAATGCCAGGCACTTTCTCCAGAAAACCTGACATCCATATGCATCCAGAGCTTTGCTTCTCACGTCAGCAATGCCAGAGAGGGAAGTCCAAAGGCTCCATAAACAGTGGTGTCAGCAGCGGCACTGACAAAGTGGGGAAGTGACCCTGAAAGCAATATGGGACTGTACAAGTCCACATCAGCTCAAAACATCTCAAAAACATTCTGCTCTCCTCACATCTCAAGCAGAACTTACCTCTGTAATTAATAATGAAGTATGTTTTTTTTACTATCCGGTCTCTTTCTAAGATCCCTATTTCATTTCAGAATGGATTGGAAAAAAGGGCTATCTTCCAAAAAAAGATTTAAAACAAACATATATTGCATTTTTATCTGCAATACTGCTTCTGTCCTCTGCTTGTGAAACAAGCCCACAGTAACATCCACCATAGAACACAACTGAAGTATTATCATCCATCAGAAAACTTCCATTATTTTTAGAATAGAAACTATCCAAAGAAACCACAAGCTCAAGTGTTTCTGCAAATGTAGACCCTGTTCCTGCTGTGGTGGTAATGTACCTGAAGAGCATATTCTGAGCTTTCTTGGCTCTCCTCCCAAACACATACAGGTTTTTCAGTAATGGAGAAAAAAACTGAACAATAACAGAAGCCCTCATTTCAGATCTACCTGAAATGATATACTTAGGCATCAAGTACCATAATAATCTTTAAGTTACTTTTTGAAATAACCTAGCTGTGAGCCAACAGAGTCAACATATTTAGTTTAAAATATTATCAAAGAAAAGTATTTCAAATTTTCCTCCATTTGGAGGAAACTGGCTGAAACAGCAGGCCAGAATTTGACACAAATTAGCAGATAGTTCTCAGTGTCTTCAAAAATAAATTTTCAGCTATTTTATTTCCTGAGGGAATATATATATATCCTGCTCTGTCTTTTGGAATCAGTATCAATGACAATTTTATGTGAGTTAATGCTGCCAGATTTCATATAGTGTTGTCAGATTCAACTGAATATTAACATTAAAAATAAGTGAAAACAACAACCTGTCTTTTGATTTTCAGTATTTCTGTCTCCAAATCAGATGGAATCATTTTCCCCCTCTATCAAATATTGAGAGAAAAACGTGAACAAAGAGTAATGTTGACATTAATTCTTCTGATTACTCTAAAGATACAGGCAATCGGTTATCATCACATCCTGCTTCCAAGTATTTATAGTAACCTGCAACTATGTTCCTTATTATTTACCAGGCTACTAAGTTCATATCATATGCAAATTCTATCAGATAATTTCACATCAAAGCTGTTGAGGAAAAAACCACCAGAGGAAGAACCGATTGCCGAGATCCTTTTCCTCAGCCCTCTCACCCTAGAACTACCTGAACTATTGTAGAAAGTGATCGCATGCTGCTTCTGCTCAGATATCCTTATAACTCTTCTGAAGCTATTTTGTGGCTCACCTGATGCCCTCGGTCATGCACAGTTTTGGGGGGATCTGAGTGTGCCTAGGGCCCAGCCCTCCCCTCCTGGGGCAGAGCAGTGCCTGCAGCAGCCGTCCTCGCCTCAGCACCAACCTGAGGTGTGCCAGCAGTACTGAGCTGGAACACTGGCTCACTCATCAACACTGCCTCAGGACCAATCCAACTTTTTCTTAATATTTACCTTACAAGCAATTGTGTTTGCTAATGAACCGCTTTTTAAACCCACCTACAAGATAAAGGTATGCTTCCCCCAGTCAAGGGGGAGAGAGAAGGCTGAAAAAGTAGTTTTACCATATTCTATGGTATTTTTCAATTGTCACAATTTGCGTTGAAGTAAGTATTTTTTAAAAAAAAAAAAAAACAACAACAAAAAACCACCACAACCACAAAGTTAATCTGCCTTCAAAACAGTTCCACTGATTGCATTGAGATTAAAATTAAAGTTCAAGTTATTGCTTATTTATCTTAACACAATGTATTTTGCCCTCCCTCTCCAAAATACATCTTCCTCTAGAGTGTGATGCCAGATAAAAATAGCCTCTCTCAGTTCAGTGGGGCTGAAAGACTTCACAGGCTGACACAATCCATGAACAGGGATAATTACCCTGCTGTAGTTACCAGGAGAAAATATACCATCTGCTTAAAATTCTGGTCATCCAACTATTTCATGCATTTTCTTGAGAAGAATCTGCTCCATGACAATGAACAGCGGAGTTATTTCATATATAAACCTATATATACAAACACCTCTTTGAAAAAGCAACACCTTATTTTAAAATTATTCCCAGATGCAGAAAAAAGAAAAAAAAATCAACCAAATGGAGATTTTGGAAGACCATGGAGCACTAGTATTTGCCTTTCTATAGCAAAGAAAAGATGCTGCATTTCTGATAGCCCCAAAAGAAAAGGAGATCATTGTCCAGTCTGTGATTTTACCTATTATTTCTAAAAACTGTAGTTTACATTCTGATTTTTGCTACTAGATTTATTTAATATACAAGCAAGTAAACTCTACACTACCGCACTGTAGACTGAAATATTCCAGTTTCAGAGGCATAGCTCAAGTTATTTTTTCTGCAAATTAACACTGGACTGAGTAGCACATTTTTTGTGCCACACCACTGCATTCAAGACATTCTGTGTGGGGTCCAAAGTGATGCAGGGTGACTACAACAGCCCTAAAGCATTGATTACTGATTTAAGGCAAAGTTACAGTTCCGTCAAATTATGACCTGTGGGGCTATAGCATTTAACAACTCCCTGACGCCTCTTGCAGAGGGAGTTAAACATTCTGTAACCAAAATTGACCGGTAGGACAGTCAGAAAACCAGTACTGTCCAGTAAGTTCCATTTAGTTCACAGACAATATCATACAGTACCAGCACAGTTCACCATACAGTTCCAAATAAGCGTGAAGACTAGCAAGTAGCATTGGTATTTATGTAACTGAGAAAGGCTTACAAGCAGTTTTTTGTCCCCTGTAAAGCAGTGGAGAATGCACTGCATTTGGCAAAAGTGAATTACCTTACATGCAAAAACACTACACCATTTGATGGCTTGCATGCAATTTTCATCATCTTTACATAGCTCATGCTGCTCTATCAGATCAGAAAATGATCCAGATTCTTACCTGAAAAGAGATATGAGAAAGGTGCTTTAAGGTATAGTTATACAGTATTGTTTAGTACTAGAGCCAAAGGGAATATTTTCTGCCTTTCCTTTAACCGACGTTTCCTAGAAGCTTTCTACCTTTCCATCATTTAAAAATATATGGCTGCAACCAGCCCAATATAACAAGTTTATTTAATTCAGACTTACTAGACATGATACTAAAGCACTCATCTTTTCTAGTTAAACAAACCAAAGTCTGTAACACAACAGTCCTATATAATAGAATTTGAGCTAAATTTAATCTCACCAGCCTGGATTAATATATTGCACCACCAACTGAGCTGAAAACCAGACCAGAATAGCCTCAGCCTTTAGGTAACAAGCAGCAACATTAATTTTCTTTGGAGGACAGAAATCAGAAGCTGAGTTTTAATGCAAGAACGAAGTTTGAAGCTTCAGGAAGAATTCCGGGTGACAGCATTTTCCCCCCATATGGCCAAGTTTGACTAGGGTACAAAAATTTAGGCTAATAAGCAATAAACTATGTTTGCACGCCAGACTGTCCAAATGATGCTCAAGTTAATTATAAAGAATGGCTTTGCTACTTCTGATGAAGCCAAATACATGCTTAATTTAATTACAAACATCAGAAGCAAGAAATGGTGGCTCACACACCATATGACACTACTCACATTTTTTCCTCTGCGAATTATAGCATAGCCTATCAGAGGGGACTGACAGACATTCAGGCCTTTGTAAAATAAAACAAAACATGGTCCTTATACCCAATGTAAGCTATATACATAGAATACTAGAGAATTACAGGAGGCAAGGTAACATTGCTAGACAAAAATGACCACATCATTATCTTAAGATAAAAGATGTTGTCACATGTATACTGCATACATACCCTTTTATATATACCATGTACACTTCCACATACCCTTCCTAAACGGGATCAGATATACTAGAGTTGTCCAAACCTCTCTGCTGTGATGTGTTCCATTTTTGTACACATACTAAAAAGCTAAAGGATATCCTGATTGGAAAACAAGAGTAGGAACATTGTTTATTGAAACCTAAAAGCCACCAGCTACTTCCATGAAGCTATTCCAGCATCTCAAAAAGTTTTTAAGAATCCTCTCCTCACAAGTAAAAATACACTGCCTTCCCCTTCAATACATTACAAACTACTCTTGAGATACATGTCCGAGAACACAGGATATAATTATAGATGGGTCAGAACATCCTGTTGGTACACCAGCTAAGCCTAAAGCCATCAAATCTTTCCTGTTTCCCATAGCAGCTGTGGAAGCACTTCTCATTAACCCTGTGATTTCTTTAAAGACTTGCATCTCATACTCCTTTTTATTTACACTATTTATTAGCACTGTTCCTTTCCTGCAAGTAGAACATTTTGCTAATGCTCCCAAGGCCACTCTTGCTACATTCTAACCCTTTCCCCAGTTCTCAAAAGCTCTATTTTCAGTCCTGAATCCTATGAAAGTATGTTTGACAAAAGCTTTCCTTTTTTTTTTTCATGATTACTTCATAGAAATGAAAAAAGGAAGGGAATTTAGTGCAAGTATCTATCAAGTCTCATATTGCAAATATTTTTTTTTCCTGATAAGCCAGAAGCTAGTATCACAAAGAAAATATTTTGAGAGGCAAAAATGCATTTCTACATATATGCTTCCTCTAGCCATATATATCTGGGGCTTTTACAGAGAATTCATTTTAAAATATGTTTTTGGTATACAGAATCATACCAGAATCAGTCAGAAAGCCTGCAGTTCAGATTTCTTAGTAGTCACTGATTCCCTGAGCAGACGTCCTGCAGGAAATGAATGGGGTGAACTTTGGGAAGCTGCTGCTCTCGGCAAAGCTGAGGACTTGCCTGTACCACTTGGCCATGCCCCTTGCTGAGCAGGGGAGAAGCTGGAATATAGCTAAGAAGGGAATGCTTTATTGATGTTGGACAGCATCTGTTTGAGAAACAGATGTGTGACCACATCTTGGGTTTCTATGCACTAACAACATCAAGAAATAGAAGTCATTGATATGATTTCACTTCCTACAAAAAAAAAAAAGTCAATTTACAATAAATACATGTTAGTATTCATTGTAGCTGTGAGCCATTCCCCAGCCAGACCAGTAAAGTCAAGGCCAGTAGCAAGCTGACTGAAGTAGCCACTGAAAGTAGCCACAGTAGTATCCGAATGACATGCAAGTGAATCAAACTATGTAATAAATAGTTTTTGCGAAGTGATTAGTTAAAAGGCAAGAAAAACAATATGGGACACAAGGCTATCATTAGGAAGGACAGACATCCCTGTGAGAGAAATATAACAGAGGCTATAAAGCACTAGGCACCACTAAAAAATAAACTAACCAGTTAAATTTACTATCCATGCCAGAATAGCACATAAGTATTTGCTAAGCATTCATCTTGGCAGATGTTCAAAAAAATTGTATTAACTTTAGAGATAGAGCTTCATATGGCCTTGAATATCTTGACAAAACCAATTGGTTTTGTTCTGATGCATTTTGCTACTTCCTGGACTGTGCTGCTCCACTCAATTCCTCTGTAAATACAGCAAAGATCAGATGAAGATATGGACAGAAAATGGATATGGGAAATCAGGTATGCATCTCAAATGATATCTTATTGAAGGAGGTGCGCTGGTGCGGCCTCACCTCGAGCACTGTGTGCAGTTCTGGGCACCACAGCACAAAAAGGACACTAAACTTGGAGAGTGGCCAGAGGAGGGCGACGAAGATGGTGAAGGGCCTAGAGGGGAAGACATATGAGGAGCATCTGAGGTCACTTGGCCTGTTCAGCCTGGAGAAGAGGAGGCTGAGGGGAGACCTCATCGCAGTCTACAACTTCCTCACGAGGGGGAGTGGAGAGGCAGGTGACCTATTCTCCGTAATCACCAGTGACAGGACCCGTGGGAATGGTGTCAAGCTGAGGCAGGGGAAGTTTAGGCTAGACATCAGGAAGAGGTTCTTCACCGAGAGGGTGGTCGCACATTGGAACAGGCTCCCCAGTGAAGTAGTCACTGCACCAAGCCTGTCTGAATTTAAGAAGCGATTGGACTGTGCACTTAGTCACATGGTATAAACTTTTGGGCAGACCTGTGCGGTGCCAGGAGTTGGACTTGATGACTCTCAGGGGTCCCTTCCAACTCGGGATATTCTCTGATTCTATGAGGTGTGTGGAAAATGAAATGGAAAAAAAAAATCCAGTCTTGCAATAACAGTATTGTTTCAACAACATTGTCATTAATGCAGGAGTAAAAGGGGCATTTTCTTCCCTCATTTATATGTACATATCAAACTTACCTATATAGGGAAGTAACATTTAAATTATTACTCTAAAAATAGGCTCCTGGATTGAGACCCTATTTTTTTTTTCCACTGACCAGGTGGAGACCCCAGAACAGGACTGCAGTACTATGTTCCTTCCCACCGTCTTCTATAACAAAGCCACTTCCAAAGATGAGTATTACTGAAAACACAGAATTGCTACAAGATATATATCTCACCTCTTAAAACCCAGATTCTTCATACAAATCCCATCCAATCCATGAACTGAGTAGCGTTCCATGTATCTGTAAAACAATGCAACCTTGAAACACATTTTTGCCACTTTACCCGTTTTTAACTGTATTTTAAGGTCTCCCTACCATCAACTAGTATTTGTTCTGTGGGCTCTGCCTAGTGCTGTTTAAGCCTTCCAGAAGCTGCTGGTGGAAGTACAGAACTTTATTTCCACCATCATATGTTCTCTTTATGTAGCTAAATCTCTACCTACTCAATCAAGAAGTGCTCCATGAAGCCTTTGCCATTCTTCACAGGTTAGAAGTCCAGGCAGAAGTGAGGAGAAAGTGTTCAGCTTTATCAGTGCTCAGGCAGACTAGTGAGAAACTGTTGCAACAACTGAATATCCTGCTGAGTTTCTCCCTGTATATCCATTTCACAGACAAACAGGAATGGAGTTATAACAAAACAGTAAGGAAAGGCAAAGATATGGTTAAGAAGGTTGGGCCTTCACACACAACTCTTTTTGCAAATATGCTGTATTTCTTGCTTCTGGCATAAGTAGAGCTAGAGAGTACAAACCTGGCTTATGAGTGGCTAGTCATTTTGCTTAGTAGCCACCTTCCAGCAGGTAAAAATGGAAGCAGTAGCTCCCTGCTTATCCCTCTTCACAGCCATTCCCAAGATACAAGCTGTACTGAGCCTTCCCAACTCCTCAAAGTGGAAAGCACAGACGATGAACATCCCTTCTTCCTCAGTGAGATCCTGACAGGGCCTTTAGTCATATTTGCAGGGAAAGGAGGGAGAAAGTTACAGCTGAGAGATGGGAAAAGATTTACATGTCCTGGCTAATCTCTCTCAATCCTCTGCACAGCTCTTAGGAATCCATCATGATTCCACACCACTTGCAGCTTTCAGTCTCTGTGAGACAGCAACCTCAACAAATACTTGTCTTTGATCTTGTCTGATGAGAAGACGATTTGTTTCCTGGGTAAGTTTTAAAGAGGAGCAAACTATAGCAATTGTGAAAAGAGACTGAGCGTCACTATAAAGAGCAATAAAGCACAGAGGCAGAAAGTATGGAAAAGGGATCTTCATGTTTGGCATCTGTCAGTCTTCCTTCTCAGTCACACATGGTGCTGGTCACTAAGAAGTCCCCAGAGCAGCTCCACAGTATTATTCAGGGCTGTGAGATCTTCCTCAGAGTACGGGGTGAATGCTCAGCAACATTTAAAAACAGATGCAATAGTCACAAATTATGATTATTTTATATTGACCTTACTTGATTTGAAAAATAATTCACAAAGGTCTCAGTGCAAGTCTTCTCCTCACATTCTTGCCAGAGACTGCAAACGTGTTTTCTTTGTGATTCTAGGTTTAGAATGAATGCCTTCATCTGCAGAAACACCATCAGGAGAAGGGAGGAAATCAGGAAAAAAAATTGTTACTAAGAAGAACATAAGAACTTCTGTACCTGTGAGATTAGCTCTCCATGAAGATAGGATCTGTTATTTGGCTATGGAGGTAACTTTTTGGTTTTACACAGCATATGCTGAAAAAAAGCCTCAGCGAGATATGAAGATTGATTCTGAAAAAGAAACCACATGACCCACACCAATGTCTCAGGTGAGATTGCTGTACTTGGCAAGGCAGGGTGGCCTGACCCAGAGGATTGTAGTGCTTTGTCTGAGCACCTGCTTTAGCTGTAAGAAGTCCCAGATCTGATTCTTAGCTGAGAGGGAGAGGAGGGAAGGGTAAGACAGCCTGTGGTTTGAGAAGTCACCAAGTCCCAGGATACTGGAAGCTGGTAGGGTGTGCTGGGGGTGAGGGAGGTGGGGAAGATCACTGCAGGGTTCTCCTGCATTATGTTTATTACTAGGGGTAGACTGTAGAGAAGGGGCAGTCACAAGATAATGGGACAGAGAAACGTAGGTCAGTGAACCATTCTCCTGTTCTTATTAGTACTAAAATTTGTTTTATTAAGAAAATAGAACAGAAGCTAAGCCCTAGTTTTGCTTAAATTTCAGACTGAACTAAGGCTTAAAATTTACAAAGGAATAAGCAGCCAGCTATTCTGAAAGTCAATAATAAAAAAGAAGAGTGCTTATATTCATTAACAGCCATCTCTGCTTCTGTAAAGGAAAAGCTACACTGTCATGGGGTTTACAGACAGGACTGAGTTACACAAGATTTTATTAAATAATTATACTCGATGGAACTTCAGATTACGTTCACAGTGCAGGTAAGGAATAAAACTCACGTCCACTTGGCTTTTAAGCTAATGACTGAATCAAGTGTTACTTTTTTGTCCTCTGTCACAATGATACCACAATCCTTACCATATAGTTTATCTACATCGCTCCTAGAGTTTTGGATGTAAAAACAACATTATAGTAAGCAACCTTCAAGCACTTCCTTCACCAGAATCGGCAGAGTGCTGGCCTACAAAGACCCTGGTAAATCTGAAAGTCCTTGGAAAACCAGACATGCAGTATCCAAAGCAGCTGCTACAGAATTTTCTCACCCCTAAATGCAATAAATTTGCGTCCTGTCATCTGGAAATTTCAAGTGGAATTTTAATTTCAGTTTCTTTGAATATGTAAGTCAGATTATTCAAATTTCTTTGCAATCTGTATTTTAGAATATCAGAATGTTTTTTCTTAAGACATATAAGCATCATAAACATCTTGCTTTGGAACTAGGGCTTCAGATTTTGTAGTACTGTTTTCAGGCATGAATTGCAACATCCATAAGTCTAACAACATAACTGTGCCCACAAATCAGTCATGGATGGAGATAAAAATGAAGTATTAAGTTATTTACACTTATTTCATGTACTTGGGAAGAGGGTAGTCTTTATGGATAAAGTTGGAACTGTGCAAGTACTGTTTACCTCAATTATATAGAATTGTGGTATTTTGCAATCTGTCCTCCAGCTTTTTGAATAAATCAGTTCTAACTTGTCTCTAGTTCTAAGTTTTACTTTGCAAAACAAGGCTTATAACTAAATTTCTGTAGATATAGGAAAAATAGTCTTTTGCATGAACCTACTTTTTGGCACACCATTTCTTGCAAGCTGCAAGAATAGTCTTTAATAAATACTTATTTAGTTTTTCTGACTACCTAAACAGAAGGGCTTCGTTTTCTTTTTCCTTAGGATGATCTGTATACAGTTCTGTTTTATCAGCTCTCCTTCTCATGACTCCTTGCACAATGCAGCTTTCCTGTGGCTTTAGACTCTGCTTTCTAATTAACGGTGTATTTGCTAACCATGAAAATTTAACAGCACTACTTGGGAAACTCAACCTTTAGAGAGTGAAACCCACAGAAGATGTTTCAGCATCACGACACGGAGCATTGTGGTATCAAAAATCTCTCTCCTAGCAGAGTCCACACTGCTGGGTTTGACACGCAACTGCTCACACTAAGGTTCAAAGAACTAAAAGGTCCCCAAAACATCCTGGATAACTCATGCACAGAGCTGTTTAGAGTAATCAGGAAAAACGGTCCCACTTAAATCTTAACCCAGCTCAGCCCCATGGATTTGGTAACACTTTCCCCTACGGAAAAAATACTCAACCCTGAACTCCATTTTAGAGGAAGGTGCATATAAAGGTGCCCTGAAAAAAAAAAAAAAGTGTCAAGCTTAGAGAGCAGAGAGCAACTTGGTATCTTTCCTTTATTTGGTATTTCAGAAGGCAGATAGTAGAAGACCTGTTTTTAAAGCTTATCTCTGCCTTGTCACCAAGCAAGGGATGAATAATTTGGGAATGGAAGTAAGCAGAGAATGATCATGCTCTCTAAACTGTCAAATCAAGGACTGGTCTTCAAAGGGCAGGGAACCAGGGTACTACTCTTACACCATTAACTGTTTGGGCATTTATTATTGAAACTTACCTTAGCTATGTGCTTTCCCATGTTCATTTTCCGTATCTGAAAATATTTTATGTTTTCTCATTTAAGAATACATATTTAATCTGTCAATAATAATATCTGTAACATTATATTGACTGTCTTACACAGATAATTGGCAGCAAGCCTATTCCAAAGATAACCTCTGTAGTAGACACCCTAAACTTTCTAATTTAACTTAGGATGGAAATACGCCAATTGTCCTTGTCATGTTAATGAAAGGCAGATTTATCAGGCTGGGCTAAAAGATCTGTAGGCTCCCAGTTGCTGACAGACTTGTTTTCTGGGTTCATGTGCCAAGAAGGCAGCTGTACCACTTCATAGCACCATCCTCAGTGCGCAGAGTGCCTTGCATCCAGCACTGCCATATCTATGCTGTCAGCTTTTCCTGCTTCATCCAGCAATGTGTTGTCCCACAGAGAGGTGTGGTCAAGCATATGTGCACTGACAGCCACAGGAAAGAGCTGGTCCGGTGGCACATCCATCTGGTCCTAAATCTTATCCTCATACCGCAACAGAAACGTGCATCGATGCTGACCCACACCTGTTTCCCCCACAGGATGGGGAACAGACAGCTTCTGGGAGACTGAAATACACCTTGGCAGTGCATCTTGGCATGTGCATGGTTCCACGCTGACAGCAGAGGGCTAAGCCTATGGCTTGCAGGCAGGCAAAGGATGCAGGAAGGTTTTCAAAGTGGGAAAGGTTGGACTACCCTGGTAGACAATGTTGATAGTTAGCTACGTAAGCAAAGTCAGGTTAGAAGACTGCAAATTCTTGCAGCTCATCGTGGAAAATATTCTGGTAGGACTGAGGCAGGCTACCATCAAAGAGGCACTTCTGCCCTCCCTTTCCTCAAACCTTGGATGAACATTTCCTGTGAAAATTTCTGTCAGCATTAGATACCATGTAGCCTTGCAGCAAGTCACCTCAGATCACTGATGCAGCTAAAAAACTGATTCTTCAGGAGAGTAAATTAAAAAACAACACAAAAGAGCCGGGGCTCAGCAGCTGACTGTTCCCTGCACTACAAAGCTGCTGAAATAGAGGTTGAAGAGAGGATGAAGGCATGACAGCCCTTTCAGCAGCACAGGCACTTGGATCAGCTTTTGCCAAATGCTAAATTGCACTAGCACTGCACCAGAAAGAAACACAGATATGGTTTGCAAGATTAAAGATATCAATACATTTCACCTCAATTCTATATTATTCCCAACAGTTATTTTTGTTTCTATGAACTGTCTGCTTAATAACTTAAGTAAAATAATGTCTATAATACTCACTCCAGACTAATTGGGAATAATAAGGGGCTATCACTACAACTTCAACAGGATTAAACTATTTTCCTACCGTGAACCAGCAATTGTCAAATGGAATTCCTTTTGCTGTAAATTACTCAATGGAAGTCACACAAAACCACTCTAGGCAGGTCACTGCATATGCCAGCTTTCAGCAGTTTTTCTCTTCATAGCTTACCCTGGTGGCAAAGCCCAAAGGGTCTGTTTTTCTCCATTTGTACAGCAATCAGGGGGCTTGCTCCACAAGCAAGGTCCCTAGAGTGGATGTCACACCAAGGTTTACCTGTAATTAGTCTTACAAGTCTTGGACTTTGTACAAAACACTAATACTTTGATGTTGAAGAATTTACCTCTCACCTGCAGTCCTAGAAAATCTGGAAAGGAGGAAAAGGTACCAGTTTACACAATCTAACCCTAATTCAGCTTATTTCTGTGGCTGAATAAGTAAAGTGCATAGAAGCAGTGGACCCCTCACAAGGCAACTCGAACCACCCAAGACACTTATAATTAGGCAGCATCTGTACACTCCAAAGCAAGGTAGAGTCGTGCCCCATATATTATTTATCAGTACACCAATTTTATGAATGCCTTCTGTTTCAAATTACTTCAGTGCAACTGCAATGACCCTGTGGGAGTTATTACTGAATTTGCTGGGGAGCCACCAGTTGGGCCACTGTCCCTTAAATGATTCAGCAATTCTGTCCGGACATATGGCATATTTCTTATATTGATGTCCATTGGAATGACATCGTGGTGTTTAATAAAGTTGGGTCTTTTTTTTTTTTCCCTGAGAAATTCACCAACAGAGATACGTTTAACGACCTTAAAAACTGAAGGCCAAGTCTTGAGTACAATAAAAATGCAGAGTTTTGGTAAGAGATTGGGTGCATAACTGAACCTGTCCACAAAAAGCATTCAAGTTTATTATCCAAACAGAAGTACAACTCAGTGAACACAGGGTATTATTTAGCTTTCCAGAGTTTAGCTTCAAACAGTAACCCAGCAGGACTTTCAGAAATGCATTCTGCTTCAATAATTTATGATTTTTATGACTTTCTGCAATAAACAGAAGTACATTTGTTATCATTTGGCTGGTTTCTTTGTTTTTTTGACAAGAGTAAGCAATATGTCAAAAAAACAAATCACCTGACCACCTACTTGCTTTTGCTGTTTTTTTCATCTCTATCATTTCACTGTCTCAGAATGCAAAGAAAAGGTCTTAAAGAGTTGTTAGGATCTGTTTAAGAAATTGAGGGGATGAAATAAACCTCTGCTTTTACTCAAGTAAACAGATGATGCAAAAATAACCCATATTATCTGCACACAATTTAAGTCATTTTAAGAAATAATAATATGCCTCATTACTTTCCTACTTGACTCTAAGTGTTACGAATGGCAGTGATTATTTAAGAGTGTTAAAGACTAAATAGATTGTAGAAAGATTATAGAAAGATTATTTAATGACATTTTAAAACTTGTTTTTATTTGTAGCTAGCTGCCTTGTGATCCATGCCTGTGCTTCTCTAGATAACAGTGCAGAGCAGGGAACGGTAGGAGCCCTGTGCACACAGTTTTGGAGAAGGGACGAGGAGGCAATGTTAGCTTCAGACTTGTCTGCATCTGGACCGCTATCTCACATGTAAAATTTATATTCTCCTGATCTAATGAAAGCTCAGGGTCATGGATGATAGCTAAATGGATTTCTGGATCTCTTTTTTTACTGTGGCCGGACCCAGTCAGTCTTCGGAGCGAGCTCTCACCCGTAGAAAATCTTCCTTAGGACAGCTCTTTCTCTCGGTACTGACAGCTCTTTCCCTCAGTACCTCCACCCTTTTGTGTTTAGGCAAACAAGAAATGGTGCTTCTCATGCCTGATGTTAAACAAATACTTGAAAATGCAGTGCTCATCTGCGGCTGAAACTTGACAAACATTGACTGCTTTCTACTCTCAATGTGTTCGATGGGAGCTGATAATGTTCAGGAATTTATGGGATCTAGCCCTACAAAGAACATTCCATGTTTGTGGAAGTCCCAATACAGTCTCCTTTCCCACCAGCACAGTTCCTGCAACCCCTTTTGTGATCAGTTGGACTAAGGCACTTGACGTGGCATTGCCTCACTTTTTGTCTGACTCCCCAAAGCACTCCCCAGTCCTGACTTAGCTGCTAAATATTAAATAAGCAAAAGAGAAGCTTTATGCTTGAGATAGCATTCCCAAAAGCCCAAACGAGATGTGGACAACCAAATAAAGTAGCTGGAAGTGGGCTGAGGTATCTGAAATATCTTGCTTCACAAACAGACCTGTCTAGGTAATGGATGGTACTTTTTGAACTTTTTTGTTGTTGTAAGGATAAAGACTGAATGAAGAGATGAGATTGAGCTTTATATAAGCAGCAAAGATAAAACCTCCTGGAATCTTTAAAATTCTTTCTGTCCTTAGGGCTTTGATCAATGATCTAATGCCTGTGAAATTCTCTTTGACTAGTTTTGTATGCAAGAACAATGCCTTTCTCAATGTGCTATATTTTTAACATACATGTGGAATTAGCAGATCCATTATCAGGTAGGTATTAATAGAGCCAGACTTACTACTGAATCATAGAAAAAGGATGCCAAACACAAGGCACAAAAATTTAGTAAAATCACCTTTTGCAGCCATTACCTTTCATTTTGAGAAAGGACATCTTGTACTCTGACATCAATGAGGCATAGAATCAAATACAGTGCTATCAGAAACAACATACTGCACTTTGAGGAGTACGATCAATATTTCACAAATTCAAAATAAGGACTATTTTAGCTTCCTTAGTTCTGTTTCATTCATGAAAACAAGAATAGAGGAGACTTCAAAAAAGGCTTTACTTGCTTTCCTTTTTTCCAGTCTTTCAGCAAGAAATATTTCTCCACTGAAAAAAAAGAAAAAAAAAGGAAAACACTTGCCATTTACATCTCACTGGGTTCTAGATATTTTATAGATGTTCAGTTTACTTTCCTCACCGATTTGTCAAATATTATCAATTTGTACAGTGTTTTTTTTTTTTTTTTTCTTCCCTCTTTCTGGCATGAGTGTTTTTCCTCACTGCAGGAAATAAGGCAGAAAAAAGTTTGCAGACTTCTACCCCAGCTGTGCAACTTACAACATATGCACAGACAAGATCATAGCTTTTAGACAGAGTTGCCATCAGTTAGTTCCTACCTTATGGAGACGTCTGTGCATACTACTAAGACGTAATACTTCTGATGTATGCTTGGGTTTTTCAGTGAAATATAAACTCTCTCACATGCAGGTTTTCTTGCTCTCTTCTCCATTATAAACTATGAAGACAGAACACACACACACCCCAGTTACTGAAAGTTTCAAAGAAAGTACATTATTTTAAAATCAAGCTTTTCCCTAAAACCCAAAACATTTCTGTCTTTCACTGAGGTATCTCACTGGTAGTTTGCTTAAGCTCCCACTCTTTCACCAGCAGGCTGTTAGACTAAGCCACAGCTCTCAGGATGTAATTCTTTCCTGCCACATCTTTCCCTACTTGCATTATGAGAAGTGTATTTATGACACCTGTACTACAAAAGCATTTCAGGTAGATGAGAAAGGCAAAGTATGGTTTCAGAGACAACTCTGAAGTATAGCTTTCGACCTTACTATTTTGGAATTTGACAGAACTTCAAGAGGGCAGACCACAACCTCCTAAATCAGTTAATTTTCATTTTTAAAATTTCCACTGCATTTGCATTTGTTCTGCCAGCCAGTATATTTGCCAGTCTAGAGATGTGACAGCACAATCAGGAGCCCACATAGTCCTACAATGTTGTGTTGTGTGCTACACACCACTTTCTTCACACATCTGAGCCAAACACTAAGCAAACAGGTGCTTTGAATTCTCCTAAGCACAAGAATTCTGCCAAATTAGCACTGCTGGTCCTACACAGAAAAAGAACAAGAAAAACGGGCATAAAAAACATGTACTTTTTTTTTTTTTAAAGTGATATAAAGCATCTTTCATCCACCCCCAACATAAGACCCTTTCTTCATGGTTTAGTGCATCCTGCTAACCTTTACAACTGGAGTAATGTATCAGTAGTGTACCTGTAAGCACGAAAGATAAATGTGGAACAAGAAGCTTGCTTTCCTTCTGAATTCATTTGTACAGAAAGGTTGGAGAGGTAAGAGGAAAGCATTTGAAATCTCATCATTCTTGAGGCACAGGCTAGCACCCCATTTAGCATGTTGAAGGGAGGCTGAGAGGACTGAAGAAGTTTTTAAAGTGTCTCCTCGGTTTCAATTTCCTCAGAAAAAGGAAAGATAAGGACCCCAGTAAAGCCTGTTACAACTGCTTTGGAAGCTACAAAAATTACATTTGCTTTTTAAACAAATCCTTTGAGCACATCACGTTTTAAACAACGGTAATTGAAAGAAAGCTTCCACAGCTTCTGAAATGCTTGTTCCTGTTCCCTCTTTACACAGATCAAGGACAGTAAGAGGGTAATTACCAACTCCCTGAAAATATACAGCCCAACAAAGGCTTGAAAACGAGTATGAAAGGTTAAAAGACACACAAATGTGCCTTTTTCCTATCCTTACCCTGTTCCTTAATTTGCTAAAATAAACTGGCTGAATAGGGCTTATGAAGACATTGGCTCTTCACCTTTGTCAAATATTTATTTTGCAAGACTTAATTTTCCCCTTTGATCCTCCTCTGCTACTTGCATTGCCTTGTAGTGACTTAAAACTAGCCTACTTGATCACAGGAGGATCATCCTCACTTAGATACCACTCCTGTTTCTGCAGAAGGTCTTGTGATTGCATCCATATTGTCTTTTCTCTGGGCAACAAGGAGCAGACTCCTCTAGCCCTCACATCTACGCTGCTTCAGGCTTCTGCCTCGCCAGATCTTCAGTTCTCTATCTGACAAGGACAAATGGTGCCCACACTTTAAATGGGCGGATTTGACCCCATCCACAAGCACAGGGTTACCTACCCTGCAATGTCCACAGCATCTACCTTCGTTCCTCTTTATACCACTACCACAGTACTCTGTAGAAGGCCACATGAGATGCTGGACCTAAATTACTGCCCAAATCCTGCCCATTCCTCTCACCCTCCCTTTGGCCAACAGGTAGATTATAACACCATGAATGGGTTCCTTTTAGGGAAATAGATAGGACAGAGACAAGACTGCTTCATCAGCTCCAGCAGCAATTTCTGTTGCTTTAAAATGACCATGCAACAATGGCCTAAGGTTATTAAAGGTTTGTGTATAAGATGAGCGTCCCATTCATGCACACGCACACACAAGTACCTAGAGTGCACGTGGTTATAAGCAAAACGAGCTGGAACAAATCTGCCTGTGCAGTGATGCCCATGCTGTTTAGGATACCCCGACCCACAGACTAATAAAAACAATGGAAAACCCAGCCCTGTTTTAGATAAAGGCCTAACTTCCCCCCTTCAAAATCTCCTTTTTCATCATGCACTAAGGTTGGTGAGCACAGTTTCTTCATCAGCAGGGCACAGGGAGCCGAAGAGGCTTTGGCAAGATCTTTCACTTTGTTTTGCATTACCCAGTTGTTATCCTCAGACTAGGAATTAGCTGCAGAATAGGGCTCCCTCTTCCAGCTGGTTAGTTGGCTTCATTTGTTAAACTACCTCATTTGGAAGGTGCAATGACATTTGCAAAGCCATCACTTGTTGCATTTGTTATTGTGTATGCAATGCCCACATAAATAGATACAATCAAGCATCGTGTACCATACTGCTTTCTTTGTCCTCTCAACTGATGGTCTCTTATATTTGTGTGCATATTTATAAGTATAAAATATATTATTAATATATATTTTTAATATATAAAAGTATATATTTCCCCTTGTATATAATCTGTGGCTAGGACTGCTGATAGATAACTCAATGCTGAAGGCCTGGTTTGCAAAAACAGCTTCTGATTTCCTGCAAATCTCAGAAGTGGAAAATTTTAGAAAGTTGCTTGAATGGCACACATATGGGCTTCATCTGCACACGTTAATTATAA
The DNA here is from genome assembly GCF_964034855.1 of Anser brachyrhynchus. Lineage (NCBI taxonomy): Eukaryota > Metazoa > Chordata > Aves > Anseriformes > Anatidae > Anser > Anser brachyrhynchus. The sequence goes on along the minus strand of NC_137695.1, from coordinate 79,885,905 downwards.
CTGAACCTGTATGAACTATCTTGCTATATTGCCTTTTATGCTAATATCCAGAAAACAGTGCCATTAACAGCAAAGTGCAAAAAAATAAAATAAAATAAAATACAGATGATAGAGAGGTTCCTTTCATTACTTAAAATATGGCCCTCAAGCTTTGATGAAATAATCAAATCTCTTCACACAATTATGTCCTTGATTAAAAGCATGCATGAGTCATTTCTGAACACTTTACCCTGATATTGGGAATGCTATTTGTATAAATCACAAAAGGGGAGCTCTCATTTCTGCATTACAACAAGCTACTTCAAAACCAACCCAAACCAAACAATAAGCATTCAGTGAAAGGCTGAAATACAGAAAACAAAAAGGAAGCTACAATTAGTGATGTCCCTAGCATATGACTTGCAGGCAAAGTCCCAAAGCCACCCAAAAATATCTCTGGAGAATGCCGAACTGTTCTTAATGTCTTTCTGCTGAGGACAAGCATTTGTCTCATCTGTGCGATAGATCAGTCCCACGTAGGCTGATAACTATTTGCTTCAACCAGAAAAAAAATAGCTTTTGTTATAATCACTGGGAAATGTTCCAGAAAAAAAATGTTTTCAAATGGAGAGGGAAGGTGGAAAAGACGAAGAGGAAAATGAGAGAAATCCAGACAAAACTCTACACCCAAATAATCAAAGAGAACAGTAGAGATTTGGCTGGCTAAGTGAACGTGAAGAGGGAAGACAAAACAGTGTGCACAGACTGGAACAATGGAAGACTAGTGTGTACAAGTAATAAAGAAAACCCCAACCTTTATAAATGCAGGAAGGTCACATCTCAAGTTAAATGCATGCCAACCATTTCAAAGTACCTGTGGGTTGTTAATAACAAGACAACTATGAAAGAATTCTTAAGGAAAATAATATAGGTTGCGGACTAAGAACCGAATGAAGCCCTGGCTTCAGCAGTCAAGGCTTATACCTCAGGGACTTACACCCACAGATTTCATTTTGTGTCTACTTCTCGAAAGGGAAAACAGCTGTCCTGACTCTATGTTGGTGGGGTGGGGGCAGAGAACCAGGCATGGGGACTGTATCCCTGGGCAAGGACATCTTCCCCCCTTTATCCCCAGGGGGGTGTCCTGGGGCACAGCCTGGCTCCCCCACAGCCAGTTGCCTAGCTGATGCTGTGGATCATCCAGAGAAGTGAAACACTACGGAGCTGCTCTCACTGATGTACTAAGCTATTTATTCATACACTTCTGAAGCTTTAAACGATGCAAATCAGTAGTTTACCTATAATTGAGTTAGGCGTGGCAGAGGCAGTATGTTTTCTGAAAGTTCATTGGAGAGTGATGCTACTAATCTGGAGAACTAGTGTTGCTTAGAAAAACAGCACGCACACTGGATTACACTGCACAGCATTTTTCTCCTTGGTGTATGAATTCAGCCCATTTCAATCAGCACACATGTACAAGCAGCTGGAAACAACGAATCAAAGCCACTAATCATGCATTAACAGAAGCTAAATAAAAATATTGTGTGCTTTATGTTAATACAAACTTAGCAGTGACCTCAGCCAGAAAGAAATTAAACAGCTAACAAAAAAAAAGCATTTCTGCAAGGGAAAACTGCATGTTTCCTTGTAGGGCTCAGTTTTCAATCATTTAAAACAAATATTTTAAGTTTCCCTAAAAGTCAATTATGCCCCCCGAAGTCTTATAATCACAATATTTTATATAATTCTAATCGCTGGGATGCAAAATCTTTTCAAGTCTAAGTAATTTTTTCCCTTTTTTTTTTTGGGGGGGGGGGGGGGGGGGTGGGGCGTGAGGGAAGATGTGGATTCTTAGACTTGAAACTTGCTGGGAAGGTTTCTCAGAGCTAGGCTTGCATTTCTTATCAGAACAAGGAACCAAAGCATTGCAGCCCGCAGGTGAGGGCATTCTTCAGCAGTGAATGTGAACCATGCTGTGGAGCCTGTTAGAAATAAAGGACTTAACCTAAGGTGTCCCTCAGGCACGTTTGCGCCCAGTGCTGCCTGGTAGGGCACGTTGTTTTTCCCTAAGAGAAGGCATGACTGTTGGAGGGCACAGATGCTGCCATCAGTACAACATGCCAAGCACAAGTTGCTGAACAATCTGGCATAAAATGGCATAATCCTCTCTTCCACATACATCCTCAATCTCCATAAGCCAAAGAATTTAACATAGAAGATGCCACCCAAGCCTAGGTACCACACAGCTGTAAAGATGATCCTTCAGAAAGCAAAACAGACCTTGATTAATGATCCTGATCTTGAAATAAACCACAGAATTTACTTGTGAATAGCCTCAATACATCCACAACTTGTTATAGACATTTCTCCTAAATAAGGATCCACTCTGATCTGAGTTGATATCAACATAGAATTGCATACATAGATGGATGGAAGAGGTTTTGTTGTTCTTGTGAAGAATGCAGACAAAAATCATGAGTTGTTCTTCCCTTTTGCTTTCTTGGGAAGTTCACACTTTCTGCACAGAAAGAGTTCCAAAGGAAGCTATGATTTAAAACAAAGCATTCAGTTTATGCTGGTGGAAAGCAGAGGTATCAATGCTGAAATTAAATCCACACCTCACAAGGAGCATGCTACACAGCATCTCCAGGCTGGAAGGGCTTTTTTCAGTCACTGTTGCTTTTGTGAGCACAGAGCACTCAACACTTTTGTCTGCTTCCTCTTATTTACATTCTTAAATAGGAATGAACCCAGAGTCTTTTCTGAGCTTTTTCCTTCTTTTCTGAGGAGTTTGCAAAGCACAATTTTCCTCTCTCGTATGGTTTGGCTACTGTTAACTATAACCTCATAACATTAAAATGCAAGATATAAGATGCAGTAGAACTATGCATACGTTAATACAATACTAATCATAAATGTATTTCAGTCTTCCATATCTGAAAGCATGAATGGCCTCTTCACTTTGTTGATGAGCAAGAGATGTTCCTGACACCCTGACTCTCATAATACTTAAGTTACCCACTTCAAAGCAGCTGTTAGCACATAAATCAGCTGAGCTAGAGGGCATGGGGGCAGTGGTGAGAAAGTATTGAAAGATGTTAAGTATACTGAAATTAATTGGGAAGAAACCCATGGAGAGAAACACTTTAAAGTTACCTAAGGAGAAAAATGAAAGTTCTCAAAATATGAATGTGTTGCAGGGAATTAAATACTGTCTTTGTTTAGCCTGTGACCCAAGTGTTCAGAGCTTCCACGTTCTGTGCTTCCTCACTTCAAAATGTATTGGACTCATCCAAGTGTTTTCTTCAGTTTTAATCTAAGTCTGTCCACATCTCCCCCCAGCCCCTCTCCCTAAAATTTCAACCCTAAAGCCATCCAACTGTACACAGTATTTTTTGTTTGGCTAGACTGTAGCTTTCTGTTGTGCAGTTATTCAATATAGTGTTTCCCTTCTTTTGAACAACTCTAATAAGAAGATACTAAACAAATATTTAGGAAAATGCCTAGAGAGGAAAAGTCAAAGTAGTTTTCTGAATGTATTCCAGGCACAACCTGATTTAGTCTGTTATACACCAGCACTATAGAGGTCATCAAAAAGAATTAGCACATTTCCTCAGAGCTGTACTAACAGTCAATTCCCAGAGGCTTCTGCTCCAAGAAAAAAAAAACAAAACACAAACTCTAATAAGAGCATTAAAACAGCAGGTAGGCAGATAACAGCTTTGGAGGCAGGAACTGTTCTACTAAAGTTCAGGACATCGTGGAGCAGTTTTCCCAACTCTGACATGCAAGACCATACAGCACCATGTCGTGAACTTCCTCGAAAAGTACTCTTGGAGAGACTACAGACACCATCAGAAGCCATCCAAGCACCTGATCAGACGTAGAGACTTGGCTAACAAAATGAGCAAAGGCTCTGAAGCATGGCTTCAACACACGTGGGGTTATACCAAGTGTCCTGGTTAGGGTTCATTAGGAGCTTAGAGTAGTTTTCCGTTCATGTTCTTGGATTTAGGTTTGATGAGAAGAGCGCTGATAACATGCTGATGTTTTAATTGTTGCAGAGCGTGTGTTTACACCAAGCCAAGGACTTTTCAGCTTCTCGCTCTGTCCTGCCAGCGGGGAGGCTAGGGGTGCAGCAGGAGCTGGGAGGGGACAGACCCAGGACAGCTGACCCAAACTGGCCAAAGGGGTATTCCATACCATCTGACGTCATGCTAAACAATATATAGGGGTGGCTGGCCGGGGTGGGGGGCCGGCTGCTCGGGGATAGGCTGGGCATCGGTCAGCGGGTGGTGAGCAATTGCATTGTGCATCACTTGTTTCATACACATTATTATTAGTAATACTGTTATTATTATTTTCCTGTCTTAATAAACTGTCTTTATCTCAACTCACCGGCTTCACTTTCCCGTTTCTCTCCCCCATCCCAGAGAGGGAGGGGGGAGGGTGAGCAAATGGCTGTGTGGTGTTTAGCTTCCAGCCAGGTTAAACCACAACACCAAGTCAGCTAAAAATCAGATGACGTTCAAAAAGAATGCATTTCAAAGGAACAGACAAAGACCAGAAAAATCACCCCCGTGTGTATTAAATAGGTAATTACTGGGAGTATTACAAATGTTCTTTACAACAGGTTCTGCCAGCACTTCTCAATAATGGCCAAATCTTCAGAACTATCTTCCTGACCTCACCGTGAATGGATGAAGCCTGCCCCACTGGTGGGGCCAACATCCTGCTCTGAATAAAGTGACAGAAACCTTAGATGGCTTCTGCTACTTTGGTCCAAGAACAAATACTCCCCTTTTGGAAATGGGCAAGCAAAAAGTACAGCCATTCATTCCTCACACAGTGCACCATCAGGAAAAATGCAGTCTGTATAGAGAATTTTTTTGTATGTGGAAATAATGGAAGAAACCCTGATGCAACTATAAATATACAAGTGTAAGAGTTCCTTGGAATGATGCAGCTTACTCTTCCCTTGAATAAAAGGAAGCCAACGCCAGCTCAGTGAAATCGTATCAAGGCTAGAGCTACAGAACTTTAACCTAGCACCTCATTTGTAACTTCTGAGATAGAAATACAGGCAGCTGATTATTGCAGAGTTGGGTCACTTAGAATATGGCTGGTCCCAGAATACTGTTTTACAGAGGAGGAAGCCCTGCTACGTATCCTTCAGTGAAAAGCTTTGCTTATCAAAAAGATATTCAGGAAGAAACACTGGCAATAGCTTCAGCTGCTGTTTGAAGGGTGGTTCTAATACCTATAAACAAAATCAGTGGGTAAAAAAAAAAAAAGGTTGACAACTTTCATGCCTTCTGTCCTTTCTATAGCTCTGAGGTTTTGTCCTTTAGTCTCCACACCAAAAACAGAGTAAGAGAAGAACTACTAAAGCAGAATAATGGTGATGTTGATTTCTCCAAGTTAACTTAATGGTTAGCTTTGACCTTTTTTTTATTCAGAGTAAAGTCAAGAGAAAGTGTCATGTGGTTTATATATACATTTAAGAATTCATTTAAGAATAAATTCTCAAGTAGCTCATATTAAGTTAAATATGAAGATCCACATTTTACAGTCTAATAAAAACAGACTAGCAAGCCTTTGTTTCCTTCAGAAAACAAATTTTCTTTTCCCACTAATCCCTTTTTCCTCACGTTGTTCCAGTCCAATTTCACTTATTTTAAAGACGTGACTGTAATTAGATTGCATGCCAGACAGAGTTTTAACAGTGTCTTATACACAGTGTAATAGAAAGGGAAAGTAATATTCCCTATTTCTGCTGAAATAATGTGTTCAGTATAGCCTAGAACTACATTTGCCATTTTTTTCCTGGTGCCTCCTGTGTCTTGTGAAGGAGTACTATACTCAGGTAATTTTCCAAGTAACTTTCCTCCAGCATTCTATTATCATTTCATTAAAACTCACTGTTGTGTCCCCTTTGACCCTTCATCCTAGTGCCTGTACTAATTCCTATCTTCTGTAAGTTGCTGATAACTTTTCACAAGACATCATACCAAATCCTTTACTGAACTTAACATGAACTATACTCTTTCAATTCCTTTGCCTGGACTGTTTTTTTTTGTTGTTGTTGTTACAGAGGAAAGAAAAGAAGCTTGCCTTCACCACCTGTTATTCTTGTTCTCCATGACTTTAATTACTCTTGCTTGATATTTGCTTTTAACATCTGTGTGCTATTAAGGTCAGAGGAAAAGCTGCCCAGAAAATATATCATCAATAGCATTACCACCTGACCCAGCTCACCTGAGTGAGGGATGTACTCAGATGTACTTAAATTCATAGGATGTAGAGGGTGCTATTGCACCGAGCATCTAACATTCATTTTAGCATAGCTCTGGGAAGATCATGGCTTGTATGTTTTTACTGGCTCTTATATAGCTGAAACTCAGGAAGTTTACTGTCATTTGCTAAAAGCAAATACCATTAAAAATCATAACTTACTTTTAGTCTTGTAAAAATAAAAATGAGCTGATGGCAGTGTCATTGTTTTAACAGCAATCTGATTTCTATTTTATAAGTCCAACAGTGAAACATTGATTTCACTGCCTGATATCAACTGTAAGTTTTAAGCATCATGGGAATTATAAGATCAACTCATGTTACAGAGAGCCTAGCACGGAAACTTTGTTTGTTCAGTCTCATTTTTTAAACCACAAATCAAATAAAGTTTGGCCTCTTCCAGGTGTCAATAGCACCCTTAAAGCAGGGGAAAGTGGCAGGAGAAAGTATTCAGGCTGATAGATGGATAGTTGAAAGTGAATAAGCACTTTTGAAATATTTTCTACTACATATTTCATCCCATTTTTCAAGTGAGCCTAATTTTAGTCTTGTAATAAACAAGTTAAAACTTTCACCCTGTCTTGCTCAGGTTTCTAGTACATTTCTTCCAAATCAGTATATATCACTGCAGAGGTACAAAGGAAGCCAGATTGCTTCTAATGGATTCACATTTTTGTTTAAGAAAGATCCCATATTTTCCTAATATGAACATAACTTTGATCTCATTCAACAGAAGGTGTTATTTAAGACTTCAGTTTAGGTACTTTAAATAGCAGACCTTTGCTCATTTCACAGAAATAGAATTAAGCCATGTAGCATATTATTATTAGCAGTAAGCCTTTATTCATCTCACCTAAATATTAGTAAGCTAAGTTTGTAAGCCATTGAAACATCAAAACAGAGCAGGCAGACATTGCCTCAAGACAGCTGGGAGCATCTCTCTACATAAAATGGAGTCTATAACTTTTTAATCATTTCTTGCATGCAAATCTCATGTTAAGGCCAAACTTTTTGTCCATGTGGTTCTTACCAAGAAGAGGACCAAACCAGTCTGGGACCGGAGCTGACTTGTCATAGACAAGCTTTCTTCACTTGCAAGACAAAAGAAAAAAAGAAAAAGGAAAATCAATACTTGCAACACTATGCTGTTTTAGGAGGTCAGAAAATCCAGGACCCTGTGACCAAATCCTTTCATCAGCTGTGACTAAACCAGTTTTCCCTCAGAGAGGATTCCTAAGAGAAATAATCATATCACTGGTGACAAGCTCCTATTGCTGCACTCATCAGTACCTTTTAAATAAATGTCATGACAAAAAAAGCAGGGTGGAAGATTGTTTCTCAGACATGCCTAGAAGTGTCTCCACACATTTAGTTAGTTAATATGAACACATGAGGGGGGAGAAAAAAACAGTACTGATAGATACTATCAAATTAGGTCTCAGAAAGCTGAGGATGCGATTTCTCACCATTGCGGATTAAAGAAACAAGTCCCCTCTCCATACACTTTTTTCTACCTAGCTTACTTGGTTTGTCTGCCCAGATGACTATATTGTGGCTATTAATAGCATGCATTTAGAACAACAGAACCGTTATTTGTGTGTCAATGCAGATAACATACCCAGTCAAAGTAACAATAAATGCCCAATTTTATTTTGCAGGCATTTGAAGGGTAGCTAAGATGACTCACTCATCCCTACCATTTTTTCAGTGCCTGACTTTTAAGACCTGTTAGATGGACAAAGAACTGCTATAAGTTGATCTGGCAGGAAAAAAAGTCTTGAAGAAATATGCATATTGTGTATATATACATATTTCTTCAGTACAGCATGAGTGAAACATCAGGGAAAGCATGTGGAGACATAGAAAGGCATATTAATCCAAATATGTAGAAATCATTGTTTGTGTACCAGCAGATGCAGATTTTAAGACTCCACGAGTTTATGTCCCAACTGAAAATATCAGAGAATGCTTCCTCAGGTAGTAGTTTCTTTACTAGATGTACTGCCAAGTCCTGTTTCCCTGAGTAGCTGAGGTAGCAAGTTGTCCCATTGGCTTGGCTGCAGCAGGTCAGCACCTTCTGGGCTCCCATGGCAAGCAGCAACTGCTGCTTCCTTCTCCCAGACCCCCAAGCATCCAAATGTACATATACACCCACACCCCTCACCTCCAGGAGGACGCACCCCATTGCCTACAAGCACTTCTGTAAGCTTTTTCCTTCTTCAGTGTCTCAGAGCCCCTCAAACCCCCATGAAAGAGAGGGTCTGCAAAAAGCCAAAAATTTTCCCACAGTAGGAAGCTAGAAGACACTTAAGGGAGCAGACAGATGAGTGCTTTCAACTGCACATTAATAGCTGTTCTCAGATCTTCCTGCTGGGAAAACTCAATCCTGAATGCTTCAGCCATGAGCTATCCATTCACAATTTTGGTGTTTAAGTAAGCGCTTACATTTACCCAGGAAAGCTGAGCAGCAGTCTGATATTCCTTCACCTCCCACTGTCTTTGTCAATAGTTGCAGCTGAGGTTGTTGGTGGTGCACAAAACTACACTGAAGGTTGAGGGCCAAAAGCTGAAGATGGATGAGAAAATAGCAAAACACAAATAAGTGTAAAGGAATGGTGTTCCCATTCTCTAAGATAAGGCTTACTCTGCCTTCATGTGAGGTTTTGTAAGTTTAATCTTACCTGGGTTTGAATATTTACAACACCCAAGAATTCAGAAAAGAAAGGTAAAGACTGTGCTATAGTGCTTAGCTATCTTGGCTGGATAAATGGTCACACAAGTGTGCCATGTTGAATTGTTTCCAGGGCAGTACTTTTTGTCCTCAAGACATGTTGCCTTTTATTATTACTTTTAAAGTAGGAGATAAATACTAGATTAAAAACAGGAAAAGAAAAAAACATTTTTAAGTGTCAGTTTCATATTCTCTTCTGTACTGGTATAGATATAAAGGAGAAGCAAAGAGCCCTGACTGATAAGAAGGCTGAAATATATGAATCTGCTACAGCCGTCACTAAGAGACTTTAGTAACCATTATCTCCACATTTTTCTGAAAGAAAACTGGAAGAAGGTTTGCCTGCTAGCTGCCTAGCATGACCTGAGAAGAACAAAATTATGTTTTTACACACTTCTCAGTAGTGTCATACTTCAAAGACAGAGCATTTTACGCTTGTTTATTTGTACTCCCTGACAAATCTGGTTATTGAGATCATAAGCTTCCTGGGACATGAACTTCACCAGTTTTAATGTCTAGCCCCCCACAACACGTACCTCAGTGATGACAGAAATCCTTTGACAAACCATGCTGCAAAAATAAATAAATACAGAAGATTCAGTTCAATGGTTTCAGGATGAGCATAATCATAGCATTAATGTAATGCCTAAGTTTTAAATCAAATATTTAATAAAGCAAAAAGGATGAAAAAAGGATGAAAAACATCATTATTTGATTGTCTCCAACAACATGTTCAGCTCGTTAAAAGAAAGAGCAAAGGATATTTGCCGAGGCGACCGGCTCCGGGGCAGACGCGTGCTGCAGCGGAGCGCGGGATCGGGACAGGCAGGGCTATTTTTCGGGCATCGAGCCTACGTGAGGGAGCCGCCAGGCACCGGCAGCCCTCGTGAGGGAGGCTGACGAGGCGTAGGCGGAGCCAGCAGCGTCAGCGACAGCTCCTCCCCCCGGCCGTTCAAAGGCAGCCCTTAGGGAGCGCGAGCGACCAGGAGCGCGGCGACCAGGGCCGGCAAACAGGGAGTGACGCGGCAGTTAGCGAGGCAGTGAGCGCGGGCAGGAAGGGCGGGGACCCATCGTCGCTCTGTTGCAGCTGCCTCTCCCTTCGGTGCTTGTAACCTGCTTGCGTAGAACCTGACCATGGTATCAACCAGGCAGAAAACCGTGGCCTCCGCATCTCGTGCGGCATCTCCAGCCACGGTCACCACGGTGGCTACTCAGACGGAGGGATCCGGGAAACACGCAGCCGTCCAGGTCCTGGGCTGCAGAGTGTGCCCCAGCCTTCTGTCGGTCTCCGACAGCAGTGGTGGGTATGCCTGTGGGAGGTGTGCCCAGGTTGAAGAACTGCTCAGCCAGGTAGCGGTGCTCCGGGAGGAGGTGAACAGGCTCAGAAGCATCAGGGAATCGGAGATGGAAATTGACTGGTGGCGGTGCACTCTACCCTCTCTGAGGCAGGCTCACGAGCCTGCCACAGCACAGGCGTCTCCTGTTATGCAGAAGACGGAGGTTCCCTCCTCCTGCCAGGCAGCGGGAGGAGACCTAGATCAAGGGGAGGAATGGAGGCAGGTGCCTATTCGGGGTGGTAGGCGAGCCCTCTCTCTGCCCACCTCACCTTCTCATCTACCCTTAAATAATCGATATGAAGGACTAGAACAAGACAACCCGAATGACAAAGTAGATAAAAACCCGTCCCAGCTGGAGGGGGCGCCTAAGACAAGGCGACCTACACACCGCATGGCCACATCATCCTTCAAAAAAGAAAGAAGGGCTATTGTTATGGGGGGCTCCCTTCTGAAAGGGACAGAGGGACCGATATGCCGACCGGACCCAACCCACAGAGAAGTCTGTTGCCTCCCTGGGGCTCGGGTGAGAGACTTCGCCAAGAAAGTCCAGCGCCTGGTACGGCCCACTGACTACTACCCGCTACTGGTCTTTCAGGCTGGTAGCGATGAAGTAGCAACGAGAAGTCCGAAGGCGATCAAAAGAGACTTTAGGGATTTGGGGCGACTACTTAGAGGATCAGGGGCGCAGGTTGTGTTTGCGTCTGTCCTTCCGATAGGGGGGATCGAAGCTGAAAGGCGTGCTGTTCACATAAACTCGTGGCTTCGAGACTGGTGTGACCGGCAGAACTTTGGGTTCTTTGATCACGGGAAGGTCTATGCTACACAGGGCCTGATGGCACCTGATGGGATGTGCCTCTCTCGGAGAGGGATAAGGATCTTTGGTCAGGAGTTGGCAGGGCTGATAGATAGGGCTTTAAACTAGAGTCGAAGGGGGAAGGGGCTAAAACCAGGCACGCCGGTGAAGACCTAAGGGAAGGTACGCTAGAATCAGAGGAGCTGGGTGCCAGTGAGGTCCTTCGGGCAGATCCACAAGGTGCTGAGTGTAAGGAGACGCACCTGAAGTGCTTCTACACGAACGCACGCAGTATGAGGAATAAAATGGATGAGCTAGAAGTCCTGGCCCAGTCCCGCAACTACGATATCATCGGCATAAGCGAAACCTGGTGGGATGAGTCCTGTGACTGGGGTGTTGCAATAGATGGTTACAGGCTCTTCAGGAGGGACAGGCAGGGTAGGCGAGGTGGTGGGGTGGCGATATATGTGAAGCAGGGGCTGGACTGTGTGGAACTTCAGGTCGGCGATGGCAAAGTTGAGAGCCTCTGGGTAAGGATCAAGGGACGAACGAATAAAGGGGATGTCGTTGTGGGAGTCTATTACAGACCGCCTGGCCAGGACGATAGCGCCGATAAATTACTCTTTACAGAACTAAGAGAGGCCTCGAGATTAACTCCCCTTGTCCTTATGGGGGACTTCAACTTGCCAGACGTTAACTGGGAGTGCCACACGGCTGACACGAGCAAGTCCAGGAGGTTCATGAAGCACCTAGATGATAACTTCTTGGTGCAGGTGCTAAGAGAGCCAACTAGGAAAGGTGCCCTCCTAGACCTGTTGCTAGAAAACAGAGAGGGTCTGGTGGGAGATGTGGTGATTGGTGGCCGCCTTGGTCAAAGCGACCATGAAGTGGTTGAGTTCAAAATTTACGGTGACAGAAGGAAAAGTGCCACCAAAACCTCATCCCTAGATATGGGGAAAACGGACTTCAGGCTGCTCAGGGAACTAGTCAGCAAGGTCCCCTGGGAAACTGCTCTTGAAGGCCTCGATGTCCACCAGTGCTGGTCATTCTTTAAGCGATGCCTCCTAGAAGCACAAGATCAGGCAATTCCTAAATATCGCAAGTCAGGCAGGCGGGGCAGGAGGCCGGCGTGGCTGACCAGGAACATTCTAATGGAGATTAGGCGGAAACAGAGAGTGTTTCGCTACTGGAAGGAGGGCCAGGTGTCATGGAAAGAATACAGGGATGCTGTTCGTGTTTGTAGGCAGAAAATTTGTGTGGCCAAAGCACACCTAGAGTTGAAGCTGGCTGTGTCTGTGAGAGAAAATAAAAAGGGCTTTTTCAGATATGTGAATGGAAAAAGGAGAACTAAAGAATACATAGGGCCGCTCCTTGATAGGGAAGGTCTCCTCACAGACAATGACATAGGCAAAGCAGAGACGCTTAACGCCTTCTTTGCCTCAGTCTTCAATGCTGATGATGGGCTTCGGGACCCAGGGTGCCCTGAGCTAGAGGACCGGGACGGTGGGGATGACAAACTCCCAACCGACCCTGAACGTGTGCGGGATTTGCTACTCCACCTGGATCCCTACAAGTCCATGGGTCCGGATGGGATTCATCCCCGGGTGCTGAAAGAGCTGGCGGACGTCATCGCGGAACCTCTCTCAATTATTTTTCAACGATCCTGGGAATTTGGAGAGGTCCCGGTAGACTGGAAGCTGGCAAATGTTGTGCCGATTTACAAGAAGGGTCAGAAAGAAGACCCTAGCAATTACAGGCCTGTCAGTCTCACGTCAGTGCCTGGTAAAATCATGGAGAAGATGGTTCTCGAACTTATTGAGGCGCACCTGGGGGACAAAGCAGTCATTGGTCCCAGCCAGCATGGGTTTGTGAAGGGCAGGTCCTGCCTAACTAACCTGATTTCCTTTTATGATAAGATCACCCGTATGATGGACCAAGGGAAACCAGCTGATGTGATTTTTTTGGACTTCAGCAAGGCTTTTGACACGGTTTCCCATAGGATCCTACTGGACAAAATGTCCACCATACAGCTAAATAAAAACATCATACGATGGGTGAGCAATTGGCTAACGGGCAGGGCCCAAAGGGTTATGGTAAATGGGGCTGTGTCAGGCTGGCGGGCGGTCACCAGTGGGGTCCCTCAAGGCTCCATTTTAGGGCCGGTACTTTTCAATATTTTTATAAACGATCTGGATGTAGGAATAGAAGGTATTTTGAGCAAGTTTGCTGATGACACCAAACTTGGAGGAGTTGTGGACTCGAATGAGGGTGGAAAGGCCTTGCAGAGGGATCTGGATAGGTTGGAGAGCTGGGCGATCACCAACCGCATGAAGTTCAATAAGAGCAAGTGCCGGGTCCTGCACCTGGGACGGGGAAACCCTGGCTGCACATACAGACTGGGCGATGAGACGCTGGAGAGCAGCCTAGAAGAGAGGGATCTGGGGGTCGTGGTAGACAGCAAGTTGAATATGAGCCAGCAGTGTGCCCTGGCGGCCAGGAGGGCCAACCGTGTCCTGGGGTGCATCAAGCACGGCATCGCTAGTACGTCAAGGGAGGTGATTGTCCCGCTCTACTCTGCGCTGGTGCGGCCTCACCTCGAGTACTGTGTGCAGTTCTGGGCACCACAGTATAAAAAGGACATGAAACTGTTGGAGAGTGTACAGAGGAGGGCTACGAAGATGGTGAAAGGCCTGGAGGGGAAGACGTACGAGGAACGGCTGAGGTCACTGGGCCTGTTCAGCCTGGAGAAGAGGAGGCTGAGGGGAGACCTCATCACAGTCTACAACTTCCTCGTAAGGGGGTGTCGAGAGGCAGGAGACCTTTTCTCCATTAACACCAGTGACAGGACCTGCGGGAACGGGGTTAAGCTGAGGCAGGGGAAATTTAGGCTTGACATCAGGAGGGGGTTCTTCACAGAGAGGGTGGTTGCACACTGGAACAGGCTCCCCCGGGAAGTGGTCACTGCACCGAGCCTGTCTGAATTTAAGAAGAGATTGGACTGTGCACTTAGTCACATGGTCTGAACTTTTGGGTAGACCTGTGCGGTATCAAGAGTTGGACTTGATGATCCTTAAGGGTCCCTTCCAACTCAGGATATTCTATGATTCTATGATATGTTGGCAACTCAAAGTTCAGCACTGAAATGCAGCTACTTCCATTATGACTTTTTGAAGTATACATTTTGATGTCTGTTTGCTGAGAACAAGGGAAGGGGAAAGATGACTCAGCTCCAGAAAACAAGATGCTTATTAGTTCTTATGGGGATAGCTGAAGTGATGAGCCATAAGATCAGAAAACTGATAGTTGTCCATCAGGGCAAGGGACCAATTTTCAGTGTAACAGAAGAACACAAATGGCTGTACAGATGAGAACTCACTAACAGTTTGTTACTGAGGAACAGCAGTTCAATACGCTGATACTAACACTTACAGGCTTGCAGATACTATAATTGCAATAAGCAGATTCACTGGCACCTACAAATTATCATCTAAAACCAATGAGAAAACAAAGGTCAGGCTGACATAAGGTACTCTGAAGTTCAGCCAGTTCATGATTTTGATTCATGGCAGAGCTATGTCTCCCTGCATTTCTTCCTTTGAAGTTGCTGTAGGTTCCAGGATGCCTTCGTTTATAGCCGCCTCTTTTTGCTGATGCACAGCTTAACTACAGGCAGGTCTGAGGGCAAGTCAACCCAACCAGTACTCACTTTTGGAGCTCCGCCTCACCTGCACCAGGGAGCTGAACCAGCTCAGCAGCTTGTCTTGCAGAGAAATACTCAGCCCTCTAACATCAGAGCAGCTCATGGGAGAGATGCACTTGCAGCCCCCTTGCTTGGTCTCTCTGGGTACACCCTGAGCAAAATGCAGCCTGAAGCTTTCTCCTGTATATACATGTAAAGTTGTGGTTTCATTCACACTTGTGACAGGCCTGGGTTTCCCTGACCTTCCTCATGGCAGGAGGCCCAGGTGGAAAGCCTCTTTGGAAAGTGAGGATGCAGAACTTTTATTGGAAATGCAGTATCGTACACTCCTTTCACTTGGAGATGCAGAGCACTCAATGCTGAGATCTGAACGTGGGCAGACTCTTGCCTCTGTGGTGAGCTCAGCTTTGCTTTATTCATCTGAGGCCTAACAACAGCTAGACATGCTTGCAGTTTCCCCCCCGCTTTGAAGAGGTCCTGCCATAATATCAGCGTCTCCCTAACCTTTCAGCTGATTGTCTTTTGATCTTCACTTTGGCTAATAACCAGGTTTGTGCTGGTGTGCCTGATGTCCTATTTTGTTTGAAGAAGCGGACCTTGACAGCACTTTAGCTTTCTACTGAGTTTCTGTAACACCTTCTGACTGATCTCAGTGTGTCTCACATAGTCTGTAGCCACATCCCAGCTCCCTGGAGCTTCTCTCTATGATATAAGCAGTTTCCACTCACAGTTTTAACCCTTTCTACCTGATATGTACAGTAGGTTTGTACATACTTTTAGCCAGCTATACTTTTATAAAGAAATACAAGCATGCATATAGCTACGACCTGGGATAAAATGTTTTAAGCTTCTAAACAGAGACCTACAGGGAAGAAACAACAAAAGATAAACACAGAAATGGAACTTTCCCTTCTCCCTGAGCCTCACACTCCAGGCTTTGACCAGGGGAAGTAGCAGTCCATGAGATACCATGCAGGTCGGATAGCTGGAACACCTCTGGAAGGTTCTGCTGTGGTAGTACACTGTTGTGGCAACCTGAAACAGGAACAGACTGAACAGGAGGCATGGCTTTTTATCTGGGATAACTTTCCTCTCGAGCGCCCTGAAATTCAGTATACAGTGCATCTGACCAAACAGCTCCGAAAACTTAAAAAACCTTTGGGTAGTGTGTGAGATTGAAACAGGGAGTTCATATTTAGTCTTCAAGATTGAGGTACAAAATGAAGCAATGATTTCAGTACAGAAGGTACAGACACAGCACTAGAGAGGGCTTCCGTACAGCACACAAAACAATTGCCACAGTGTTGAAGCTAGAAGATTTGCTACTGTAAAAGACAATTATTTCCAACAACGGTTGTAGACAAACACAATTATGGCAAGAGCTTTACTACTACTTGAAATGGGATTGTAAGACATACGTTGTGACACAGCGACAGCATAGTGAGCTCAGAATCAGAAGAAATTTGTTGCTGGCACTGTTGAGGTAGGACAATAAGGTTTACTAGCTGTCTCATGTTATGAAACATTTCATATTTTGCCATCTGTAACAGGAAAGTATTTGCCATATCTGTACAGCCTATTTTTCCCACCTCAGAAACAGAAGGAAAGGTTTGATGTCAAAGTACTACCTAAATGGAAGTTAGCACATTTTCTTCTTTCTTTTCCTGAGGGAGAAAAAGAAAGCTGTACCTCCTCTACCTCCTTGCTTGCAGTAGGAAAACTGCACAGAGACAGGCTACTTTTCTGAGATAGCACCACTCTGAGTTTGTGCTGGAAGAGCACATCAGACCCCACCTGAATAGCTTGCTTCCCAATAGGATGCCTACATCTGCTGCTGCTTCTCCTAACAGTCACAGCTCATTTGCCAGAGCATACAGATTTCATACACCAGTAACCCCAGGAGCATTCCTAGCCTGTGGATGGTGTGAATTTTTTACAGCTGTAAAATGAGATATTTTTGTTTCCCCTCACTTAAAGACAGCTCAGCAAAGGCACCTGGAAATAATCCTTTGTGTTAAGCACCTTCCAGTGGCTCTAATCATTCTTTAGCTGCATATAACTTATCTGAACAGGCAAGCAAAGGAAATATAATTCCCCAGATTAAACCCTCCAGTAATTTTTATTTTGAGTACAGAAGCTGGTTTGGATAAAAAGAAGGGAGGAGAGATATCAAGGGAAAAAAATAGAACAGGAAGGCAGGGATAAGAGAAGAGCAGAAACTATGCAGAAAAAAAAAAACAGACTGTCCATACTTCAGAACTGATATTAATGGTGTTTTATCACTAGCTACAGACACCAGTTCATGCAAGGATGGCTCTGCCACTCCAAACTCCTTATCTTTCTTTCTAGCAATCCTGTGCTAGGAAGAGGCAGGTAGCTGAGGGCGGTGATGTGATACATACAGCCTCCTTGAACAGCTCATGAGCCACAGTTATCACACAATTGACAGTAGTAACCCAGGAAGGGGCCCAGTGATAGTCCAGGTCCATACCTAGGGGGAAAAGCAAGTCAGCAGGAGCTGCTGTGGCCACGTCACCCCAGGACCATGTACTTGTCCCTGCCCGGTCTCCTCCAGTAGTCGGAGGAAGGTTGGTGGAGGCTGTCTCCTCCATGAAAACTTCTCTCAAAGCCTCTCTCCTCAGGAAACTTGAGATATATAGCAGTGTTGGTCAGGGATGGCAGCTCATGGAGAGCCAATTCAAGCACAGGCAGCAGTAGTAGATGATTTGACATTTATAAGAAAATAATTGGATAAGCAAAGCAGACTCACTCCCTCTCCCAGCATGTACATGCTAATCTACCCACTTTATATAACATCTTTCCACTGCTTACAGCTGCGGTCATGACTTTCATATTTTTTCTGTGTGTCAGCAAAACTTCAAGATATAAGAGTCTGGAGAAGGGGTCCTGTTGCCTATGAACTTCTACAAGACAATCAAAAAAAACAATAGTTTTCTGAGGAAAAAAAAAATGTTTCTGATATTTCCTAAAATTCCGTATCAGTTTACTTACCTCCTGCTCATTCTTCTTGGAACTTATGTCAAAGCATTTCCTTTCTTCCAAAGGAGGATAAAAGCCATATTAACTCATTGAATCTCCCTCTTTATAACTTCTTGTCAGCTAATCTTAGAATATATATGCAGCACTATGTTATCCATCTTTGATGACCCAGGAGATACAGCATTCTTCAGCTTGGCAAGAGCAGATCTGCTGAGAAGGAAGAGGAAGGCACGAAAAGTACAAGCCTCATAGTGCAGTCAGATAGCTTCTCTCCCTACATGTGTATTAAGGTAGCACCTACTGCTAATTTTCTACCCAGTACTGAAGTAGGGTTACAAAAAATGCTTAAGCATCCCTTTTTGCCTTTGCCAAACAATTAATAAGCAGGCTAAATCTGTAAATTGGTTGTCATTGCCACACACCTGCTGACCATCCTGCAATCACCTGAACAGCTGGGCATTCAGGAGACACCTACCTCCATTCTCAGATTGCACCTGCTTTTCTGATTAAGATTGAAAGCAAACATCAAAATGATGAGGAAATACACAACATTTACTGAATCATACATTCTTTGGGGCTATCTTTTTATCATAAACAGGTCATTTTGAGAAAATTCAACCTCCTGTTCCCCAAGAGTAGTGCCTAAGGAAACCCACTGATAGCAAATGGCAACCTGCAGTTTTTCTGCTGTAAAAAGTTTATTTTCCCATTTACATTAATACACCATGTGCTAGCACGAGCACACAACTAGAAGTCTTCTCACAGAAGTGCTCTTCACATCATCATCCTTTAGTTCTGCCCCTTTCTTACAAATAATGCTGATAAATTTGATCTAATTCAATCCAGTTACATTCTTGTGTGTTTCTGCACCCAAAAGCACCTTCTTTTTTTTTTCTTTTTTTTTTCTTTTTTTTTTCTTTTTTTTCCTTTTATTTCTTTTATTTCTGCTGTATCAGCTGATACACTAAAGAAGTTACTTTCCCCCCTACAAATTTTACTTCCTGGCTGCAAGAAAACCCCTGCTGCACTTATATGCACAAACAAGCAGAAAGTGAGTTTTGCCATATACACGGCTGTTTATTTCACCAGTGGAGATCACAGAAGACGGTGAAGGCACCTCAGTCGGTCACCCTCATTATAGTCATCAGACAGGCAGGTCCTGTGTGTGCTCAGCAGGAAAAACACAGCAGCACAAAGATAGTTATGGAAATGAAACACTCTGCCAAAAGCTTCAACCTGCTGTCAGCTCTGGTAAGATAAAGCACAAGCATAATTAGATTTTCAGTGGCACAGGCTAGTTAGCTCTCAAGCTACTGTATGCCTTCTCAAGTAGAAAGGGCATCTGATTGTAACTATGTCAGGGCCCAGCAGGGTGTGAAGTGCAGAACTGCGTTTTAAGGATCATGCAGAGTTGGGGATGGATGTGCCTTTCACGTGTGGTATCAAACACTCACGTAACTTTCCAATGTGATGATAAGTTATTTACAACAGAATTAACCCCCATGGTTTATGAAGTGAAATTCGCCACTAAGCAGGGAAAAATATTCACCCCCCTCCAACTTCAACAACTGTGGTAAGGTCAGAGACATAGGGGGCACGTGCTTTCCTCAGCTGCAGATTACCAGGATTGCTCCATCCCTCTCTGCAGACCTTATGTCCCTGTTATGTTCCCCTCCGGGCACTGCCAGGGTGCAGGCTGCTTTGCCTAGGTACACATCACCCCTAGATGCGTCTGGCTCATCCTTCAGCTTGTAGCAGGAGATGCAGACTGTGAAGCCAACTATACCTCCAGCTGATGTCTGAAATGCTCTTCGCTCATCAGCACAGGGGCTTTGCCCCCGCCCCAGGTCTCTTTTCCTGCAGCCAAGTTTCTTTCAGCTTTCAGAGGAGCGCATATGATGCCATCAGCCTCTCTTTTTGGCTTTCAGTTTTCAGCTCCATAAAGCTATGCTGTCCAGTATATTTCATTACAGCACTCGTTTGACAAATGATACATTTTATTTTTGTACCTGGCATGAAGCAGACACTACAGTCTTCATATGAATGGAACAGGATGCTAATTTCCTTCCTTTGGAAATCCCACAAAAACTTCTATTACTTTCCCATCATGAATAGATCATTATTGAATTTTAAACAATTTTCAGAGGATTCTGCATCATTAAAACCAAGACATTGAAAAAAACATTTTGTTCCAAAGTATTTGAACAGCTAGTTTTGATTCAGATTAGGAAATGGAACACAATAGTGCATCCTTGCCATTTACATCTGAGCACACTTAAATAAGAAACAAGACTAATTGTATTTCCTGAAAATGTAGAAGTGCATGGATAAAGAAAGACTTTGTGAAATCTGAGATTTACTTACTTTGCATTATACCATTCAGGTCCCAACATGTTTTAAAGCAAGCATACTTTTAGTGTTTTAACTGTTTCTCTTCAAAAGCTTTTTTAAATTTTGTGTAAATGCAATACCCTTATTACATGCTTTCTTACTGCCTTTTTTTTACTATTCTAGGCAACTGAGAAAGATGCAGAAAATACTGAGTGGTGGTAAAGAAGTCTTACAGAGGAAGCTGAATAGATTGTACTCCTTAGGTTTAGCACAGAGAAATCAAAGAGTAATTTTAAGTACTCAGTGTCTAATTCTACAGTAAGAAAATGCTAAAGAATTTAGAATACTAAAAATATTAAAGAATTATTCAGTCTAATGTAAAATATATACAAGCAGTAAATGGATTTCAGTAGCACCCATTAAAGTGAAATTTCAGCGAAACTGACTGAATAATTTGCTTAAACCACTAACCATGCAGTATAATAAGGGTAACAGCAAATCTGGCATCTCTAGCTATTTTAACATCAGATGAAATGCCTTTTTTTGGAAACCATTTAGTTAAGCAAGTTGTTCTGAGCCCAAGAGGAGCCAAGTTACAGTTTTAGTTGCTCAAAAGCTGAGTAACCATTGTTTCTTCCTGGGGAAAAAAAATAATAGTAAAAAAATCAGGTAAGCAGGTGATCAAATAAGTATTATAATACTAGCATAGCATCCATTCACACAAAACAAACAGGGTAGATGGTAATTAGTTTCCCCAGACTCCAAACTTTTAGATTCTACACTCAGGCTAATTTTGAGCTAGTAAATTCTTACAAGTATAAACACAGAAAATGGATACTCAGAAAGACATGGATCTGGCTACAGTACTTATTCTCCTGTTTGTAAGAAACCTGTTGTGTCCTCCAACAGATGAAGGGAGGCTTATTGCCTTCCTTCCTCTAAGTTTTCTCCACTGGGGATATAACTAAGGCTGGGATGGGACAGAAGCACATTTTAAAATATATCAGAAAAATACCATAGATTTAAATTCCTCTTACATAGTATTAGAATGTTTGTCTCTTAATTAAGTAAAATAAACTAAAAATATTTTGAAATCATTTACCTCAAAATCAGACCAGGCTGCTCATCCACTATGGTTATACAAAACTGTATGGTTATATGAAACTACAGTTCATATGAGAAAAGCTAATTTTTTACATTCATGGCTACATTGATTTCAGCAAGATGATGAAAAGTCAAGTAACAAATCTTCTTTAAATTAACATACACACAGGTTTTTTTATTTGTTGTTAAACACTGATTAGCATAGGTACCTGAATACTTTTCCGACAAGGAGAGGAAAGCCACATGTCCTGCTGTAGCTTAAGGTTCAGCCAGGAGCGATGTTCCCACCACCCTGTTCCAGTCTCAGGTCCTTCAACCTTGGTTCCTCCATAGATTTGCCAAGTGGATCATTTTACTTAATGTTATCAGTCAGCTCAAATATATTTCCTGTTTCTTTTGAGTCTAATAGCTGAGCAGTGAAGGCTCCCTGTTGAGAAGATGTGCTTGTTATCCCTGGTCCTGCCTGTGGTGAGGCAAGGGCAGAGCTCTTTATTGCTTGATATTAATTTCCAGTACATCAGGAAATTATATCTGGAAATATTATTTAGATGTTACCATATTACTAATGCTCACCAAGAATTTTTATTGAGTGCAAATGAAGTGATCTGACTGGTAGACACAATTTGGAAAAGGGTAAGTGGCCTAAAGCCACTTGAATTATGGCTCTTACTTGGGTGGGCATCTAGGATAGGTTTTGGACACTTAAGGCACATCCTGCCAAACCCAGGAACAAGGAAGCATCTCCTGTCACTTCAGCAAATCCAGGTGAGATATTTTGGTGCCAGCTTTTCACATTCTGACCCATATGTTTCTCAGAAGTTCTCATGCACTCCATGCTTCCAGTGTTCTAATTTCTTCTACCTCAATTTGGAGAAAAATAACAATCTCTGAAAACACTTTGGGGATGGAAGTTCTAGATATTCAAATGACTCTCACAGCTGCAATTATTTTTCTCGGTGCTGCATGGTCCAATTTCATAGTCGAAAGGGTATTTATTCTGAGTGCTACTCAAGTGCCACCCAAATGAAAGAAAAAAGCAGAACATAGAATTGAACGCAATCATAGTTTGATAAAACTGGGAATATTTAATCTACAGAAAAGACAGACACAATATTAGTACACAAATAAATAAAAAGTTGCCTAGCCACAGATTATGGCCACTGTAATCAGTCACTGCAGGCAGAACAAGGCCAGGAAGCGAACTTATTGCAGGGAATACTGAAGTTAAGTGATAGGGAGGGAACTTGACTCACTGTAAACAAAACAAAACAAAACAAAACAAAAACAGGAAAACAAAACCACAAATCCACTCAAAACCACTTACATAAGTAAATAACTTTTCCAGAGCAGCAAGGATAAGAGAGAAAACACAAACTAGGCATGACTTGCATTGTACACTTCCTGAACACCTTGGCAGTGAAAGATGTTTAGATAATTCCCTGATGAAATAGAAATCTGACTTCTGGCATGTGAAGGAAGTTTTCTCAGTTATGGTTTACTTTAAACTAAAACATCACACAGCAAGTGATTTATGACACTTTTAAAGTGGACAGATATATTTGTAATTCTAATATGGTAAAATGTGATATGCACATATAGATAAATATTTAAGATTCATGTAAAAAAAAAAAAAAAGGAAAGGAAAGAAAGAAAAAAAGAGCCCCAAAGCATATTTTCTCCAAAACAGTCTTTCTAGCTATCAAAATATTATGGATCTTGCAGAATTTAAGAAATCAGTAGTTCCTATGAAATATTATGATTTCATCAACTTAATATTTCTTGACTGAAACTTTCAACTGAAAATTTTAGCTTCATTCTAATAGTACCAGAGTCCACAGATATGAATTTGCAAGATCAAAAGACATAACTTTTTTTTTGTGGGGGAGCAGGGGAGGGACAATCACAGAGGAAAGAAAGAAAATGTTTTGAAATAGTAAGGTAATTCAGCACAGTGTTTGGGGAAAAATCCCTATGACAAGAAAAAAGGTTCAAGAATAGCTCAGAACTGTCAGCATTAGTGACCGTCAGAGTGTGAGGTGGGCAGAGGCAGAAAAGAGAAGATTTCAAAGGGATGATAGAAGCTAAAGATTAGGTTGACTGCTCTGACGCAACATTGGAAACATTGCTTATAGTGAGAGGTTCTATAGCATGGGGAACGTCCCAAATTAAAAAGATTGATGTGGGAAATGACAGTATTCAAGAACTTTACAAGTCTTCATAAAGTGACTTGCAGACATTGATAAAGAAAGGAAACAGGAGCTGAAGATAGCCTAACCACATACTGAAGTACTACCTGTGTTAAAACTTTTAATAAAAGCATTGTTAATTTACTTGCAAGTATTTTTGCTTTGTATTTTGAGACAGATATCACTTCAGTGACAGCAGTAGAGCTTTATTATTTACATCAACACAACTCTTGAACATTTCCTCTAATAAATGAGAGAATTATATGTAAGCATAGCAGTTATGCATATACAAAATAAGGGATATATGCAGAGGATGGTTACAGTATTGCTACATATGATTCCAATGCTTACAGTGTTTGCATCAAATTCTGTGTTTTTCCCTGTACACTTTTTGGAATGACAATGCATGGTTAAATTTTCTTTTTATTTAACATGTAAGAGTAAGCCCTGGTATTGTACTGACAGTTCTTTTGTGAACTTTGAAAGTCAATATAATAATTTCTAGATTTTAGGGAAAAAAAAAGAAAAAGTTCAAGTATATGATAAAACTTTAATATGAGGAAAAAAAAACACATCAGAAAATACTACATAAATTAATTAAATTAAGATTTTTTTTTTTTAGAAGGAAACCTTTCTATCAGCCTAGAAGTCAAATTATATAAATTATATAGCTGTCATTTAAAATAAGCAGCTCCTGTGTGGGTCTGCAGTAAAAAAATGCTGCAATTCATCATAGCAAAAATTTGGTGAATATTCACTTTTTCTATTAGACAGGTTATCTCTTATGGAGGGATAGCAACTTCTTATATTATTCCACCTAAATCCACAGCCTGATTGACAGATATATATATATTTGTATATATGTGTGTATTTGTATATATATTTGTAAGTGATCATGTTAAGGAAGCTAAACACATAAATAGCAAGCAAGAAAAAAATCAATCAGTAAATAAATATGTATTCAATTAAAATACACTGAATATGTTTGATACAGTGAACTTTTCTGGAATTATTTTTTTTTCTGAGTCACAGTTGCTGTAAAAGATTCAAGCATAGGTGTAGGGTTCTTCAGGGTTCTAGATCATGATAGATTTTTACATGCTAATGGCCTAAAAATGGAGGTGGAATTTTCTTGTGGGGATTTCACCTAGAAAAAGTAATTCTGAAATTTTAAAAATTCTATATGTTTAAATAAAAACCCATTAAAACAAACAAACAAACAACAACAACAAAATAAAATAAAAACAGATTTGAGCAATGAATGGTTTCATGTATATTGTCACTACTTCATAATCTGTTCTCCTGACCACCCCACCAGCTTTGCAGCAGGAACTTGATCTTCATAGTTTATGTTAGAATTAAGTGGAAACTAGTGTAATCATTCTAAATTCAAACTTGCATTCTCAGGATACATTGCTCCAAGTCTCCTTTTTTGTTGCTTAACAAAATAGTTAAAAGTATTCAATAGTAAAACCCAGCAATGCTTTCATAAATCTGAACTACTGTTTGCCCAAAATATTTGCAAGTACCAGACAGATAATCTATTTCAAGTGCATGGGTGTTGGAAATCTGAGATTCTGACATTTATCTTTCACAGCCTTAGATAAGGCTTTTAATTCTTTACAAGTCTTGCAGTTAACACACACGGCTGACCATCCATCAAGAGTATATTTCAATTAATAAATTGGATTCAAGGTAAAAGTAAAATTAAGCGCAGTTTAGCATGCTATGATTAAAGACAGCATAAGAAAGAGAGGTGAGACATTCACAGCCTCTAGACAAACCTTACTGCTTTTTATTTTATAAACAGCATGATGGTTTTGAAATAATCCATGGGAACTGCTCTTTGGTATTACTTGACTCTCCACAACAATTCAGCCAGCCTCAGGTGTTTTAGCTAATTTTGCTTATGACCACAGAAGGATTTCTTAGAAAATATCAGTTATCTCAAGTGAAAGAAAGTTTAGGATTACATAAATTGGTCTCTACAATAAAGGTAAATGTTTCCAGGAAATGTTACTGTGTATTTTTACCTGCAGCAGCAGACCATGACTGTAGTCCTTGGAACATGAGTTCTGCACAGAAAGTCATTCCTGAACAGCAGCATGATACACTGAAGGATGAGCACACGTCTCTAGGGCAGATGGCCAGTTCCTGGAACTTGAGAGACAAGAAGCAGTCAATAAAAGACCAGGCGAATCAAAGAAAAAGAGTCAGGCAACACATCATGCTGAGGACTGTTGCATCTGATGACACAGCTAGAAGAACAGAAAGTCATGGTCTGAAGAGGACCTCCCCAGTACAGGCACCATGCTGTCCCAGCCAGGTGAAGGGGCTGGAGGACACACGGCCAGGGCAGCGCTGCAGGCAGCCTGGAGAGCTCCGGGGCACACGGCACAGCATCCGTGCCTCTGCCCCGACCTCTGTGGCTGTGGCAAGGTCCCATCTGCTAGGGCTTGCTGTGAGTCAGAGAGTTCCCATCAGCTGTAAGAGCTTCCTGGAACTGCTGGGTCAGTCTCAACCTAGACCCAGACCTACACAGCCTGCTTTTAGCTGCTCTGTGTTTTGTTCAGGCTGCTGAGAGCAACATCTCACCCTCAGGACTTGACAGCAATGTGAGTTAGGTCTAGTGTCCATTAGCACCAGGTAAAATGTCTTTCATTATGCTTAGGAGCACAGGAACTGAAGGACGTCTGAGTCACTGAATGACAGATATCCTGTAACATCTTTGCACTGCTGTATGTCCTCCTTTTCATCAGCTAATCTTGTTGAACACTTAACAGTTTTGTTTCTTATGAATGAAGGTTTTTTTATCGATGAGGTTAACAGTTCTTTTTTTCTTTTCTCTCTCAAGCAGATTGTTTAAATCATGATGCTTCTGATTTATGGTCTTAATCTATAGATAGCCTGTTCATAGCCACTTGTTCCTGGGGTGACAGTGTTCTTTACTTCAGTTAAAGCCTGATGTTTAATCCATTTATGGACAACAATCATTTCCCCTCGCAGAGCTGTTTATGACGAGGTCAGTAACTCCTCTTCTAACAGAAATACTTATTTCCACACATTTCAGAACTCTAATAGCATTTTTCATGTCTATACTTGTTGGCCAATGTGTCATTAAGGCCATACACCTGGGTCTTTTCCACCTCAGGTGTTTCCTGCTGAGGTCCTCACAGCTTATAAAGAGTTTTAGCTCACAAACATAAAACCTTCTGGTTGTGTACTGCTGATCTGAGTTCTGCTTTCATAAGACAATCCTGAGCCCAGTCTTCTGCTTCCTCCTCAACACCTCAGTGCTCCCACATATTGACCATACCTCTTTGGCACCAGCACATGCCAAGTTCACTACTTCTGACCGGAGCAATACTTAGCATTTGTGTCCTATGTTTGACAGACTGATAATACTGATGCATTTTCTCTGTACAAAACTGAATCAAGTGCTTTACCCCAGTAATTCAGATTCCTCCATTTTTTCTCTATTCCCCTGGCATCTGTACAGTTCATTCTTGCTGACCACACCTATGTTCTAACCTGGTGAGGAACTATCACTAGTACTGTACGTTCAAAACAAAAAATAAATCAAGTATAGTAAAACTACACTTGCATCTTCATTTGCACAGTTTTAAGCCTTCTGTATACTAAAACCAAATGCAGAAGTTGCATTGAGCTGTTATAAGTCTCTCCTACTTTAAAACTCATTTTACTGCTCATCACAGCTTCAGCCAGAGCATTTTCCCTGTAACTCACCCCTTCAGGAGACTCTTTCTTCACTGCATACACTCTGCAGCTGGGCATTTCAGCTCTACCCCTAATCTTTAACCTTTCCATAGATCTTAATCAGCATCCTCTTCCTCCTCCTCTGGGAAGTGGAAAAAGCATGCCAAAGCCTACCTCTTTGAACACTTGCCTACCTCATAGGACTACATGACTCACTTGAGTGGACATCTTTCACCTTCCCATGAGAAAAGGTCACTGGATTCTTCTTTCAGCTCTTTCAGGATCCTTTCCAACACCACTTCATGCCCTTGTCACTATTAGCAAACAGCTACTCTGTTTCCAGATCTGTTTTGGTCACCAACTTTCAGCACGCTATTCTTGCTCCTACACACTGTAACTGACCTCTGTGCCTCCTGTGGTCTTGCTATCAAATTAAATTCAGGATGATTAGAGAGGGTTTCTTTTCAACTACTGCAAGCTGAATGTTAATATACCCTCAACCACAAACATCAGATCTATACATGCAGACAGACATTTTCACCAGATTTCAGGGCTGGTCAGTCTTTGACATAACAACTCTACTGACAGCAGCTTTGCCAGAGAGAGATTTTGTGAGAAGACCTATAGCAAGGACAGGGAAGGAGGGACTCACCTCTGCAGAGAGAGCATGAAATGAGAGCAAATACACCAACAAGTCCAGAGCAAAGAGTGGTGGGAGTGAACTTCAGGAAGCCACGTCAAATATATTCAAAACACATAAAACAGACCTGGCAGAGCAACATCCACCCATCAGCCACAGTTTACCGTGCAGGAGTCACAGTGCAGTGAATTTAGATATCTCATCTCTGGTACCCTGATAAAAATGAGGTGGTGGAAATATCAAAGTCAATACTATTAAACCATTCCATGTCACCACACATACAAGAAAACAAAGGTCTGTGGTTAGCAGCACTATGTTACAGAACAGAAGCAATGAAACATGGTTGTCATTTTCTGGTATTTATTGAACCAAAAGCCAAAAATCAAAATGCTTCCAGGGCTAACAAATGATGAGGGAGTTATTGGGAACTAGTGGATCTATTAAAAGACAACACAGTCAAAAAATTAGCAGACAAAACAAAACCTCCTTTGGGATCTCAGGATCCATAAGGAATCTGTCCTACTTTTATAGGAGTGGGGGGAGGATGTTGAAAGAAGAATCACAGAATCACAGAATCATCTAGGTTGGAAGAGACCTCCAAGATCACCTAGTCCAACCTCTGACCTAACACTAACAAGCCCTCCACTAAACCATATCACTAAGCTCTAAATCTAAACGTCTTATAAAGAGCACCAGGGATGGTGGCTCAACCACTTCCCTGGGCAGCCTATTCCAATGCCTAACAATCCTTTCAGTAAAGAATTTCTTCCTAATATCCAACCTAAACCTCCCCTGGCGCAACTTTAGCCCATTCCCCCTCATCCTGTCACCAGGGACGCAGGAGAATAGACCAACCCCCACCTCGCTACAGACTCCCTTAAGGTACCTGTAAAGTTCAATAAGGTCGCCCCTGAGCCTCCCCTTCTCCAGGCTGAACAATCCCAGCTCCCTCTGCCACTCCTCATATGACTTGTTCTCCAGACCCCTCACCAGCTTCTCTGGACCCGCTCGAGCACCTCCATGTCCTTCTTGTAGCGAGGGGCCCAAAACTGAACACAGTACTCGAGGTGCGGCCTCACCAGAGCCGAGTACAGGGGGACAATCACTTCCCTAGACCTGCTGGCCACACTGTTTCTTATGCAAGCCAGGATGCTGTTGGCCACCTGAGCACACTGCTGGCTCATATTCAGCCGACTATCAACCAATACTCCCAGGTCCTCCTCTGCCAGGCAGCTTTCTAACCACTCACCTCCCAGCCTCTAGCGCTGCTTGGGGTTGTTGTGCCCCTTGATCCAGGACCCGGCACTTGGCCTTGTTGAACTTCATGCAGTTGGCCTCAGCCCATCAGACCAGCTTATCCAGATCCTCCTGCAGAGCCTTCCTACCCTCAAGCAGATCGACACACGCACCTAACTTGTTGTCGTCTGCAAACTTACTGAGGGTGCACTCGATCCCCTCATCCAGATCATCGATAAAGATATTAAAGAGAACTGGCCCTAGTACTGAGCCCTGGGGGATGCCACTAATGACTGGCCTCCAACTGGATTTAACTCCATTCACCACGACTCTTTGGGCCCAGCTACCTGGCCAGTTTCTAACCCAACAAAGCGTACGCCAGTCCAAGCCAAGAGCAGCCAGTTTCTCGAGGAGAATGTTGTGGGAAACGGTGTCAAAAGCCTTACTGAAGTCAAGGTAGACCACAACCACAGCCTTTCCCTCATCTACCAAGCACGTCACTTTGTCATAGAAGGAGATCAAGTTCGTCAAGCAGGACCTGCCTTTCATAAACCCATGCTGACTGGGCCTGATCGCCTGGTTGCCCTGCAAGTGCCGCAAAAAACTAGATACTTGTGTTTGTCATCCAGCAGAAAAACAGATAAATGAATCCAGGCAAGGTGAGCCACGTTGTCCCCATCGTTTAGCCTGAAAGCACCTGAATCATGTTTTTTTTTTGTTTGTTTGGTTGTTTTTTTAATCTGCTTAGCCTTAACTGGAACTCGTGTAGTTAAAAATGAGGGATAGGAAACCACTTTTTAATTTTTTAACACTCTGTATTTTAAAAGCTACTTTATGAAGGGGGGGTGGTGGTGGTGAGAGAAGGTGTGTTGATTCATAGATCCATTCTGATCCTGCCTGATCCATTCCTAGTGCAGAAAATATTTGGAGGCAAGACATTGTCTAGATTACTGATTGGCACACATTCAATTCACTTTCTCAGTCACACTGACACAGGAAGAAAATTAAATTCATGTAGGTGGGTAATGACTCAAGATTACACTTTCTGAATTTCTGAGTTCTCCAAGTGCCAGCTCACTACAATGTAATCACACTTGATTTGATTCTGGGTGTGTTCAGTTGAGCTGTGCAATAACCTTTGGGTTCATTTATAAAATGATATTTCTATTGCAGTTTATTACAGTACTGAGACAAACTCTTGGGTAGAAAACAATCAAAGTCTGCCAAGAAGTTCCTCGAATCTGACAGGGATAAAAAACACCTTCTTCTTCAGTAGAGATAATTTAATCAGACCAGAGAATCATGATGAACAGGTATTTCCATGGAGACACTCAAGGTATAAGCTGGTTTTGTTGGGAGATGGTAGTGAAAACAACCACAGCTTCAACCAAAACATGATCTTAACCTTGGGGAACTGTTATCCAAGTAAACTGATACAACATAAGGTGGACTCTGTAAGTTCTCTAGTTGTGATCATGCCACATGGTAAAACAGCTGAGCTGGTGTGGAGCTAGGGCCTCTTGCCCTGTAAGCTGACTACAGAGCTCCTGCAAAGCTTAAATATGAAGCACGAAGCTGAAAACTCATACTGTTGCATCAGCCAGTGTTTCACAAAGGATCCAAATAGCAGAGAACAAAAAAGGCTAATTTTCTTAGAAATACATTCTGTAATAAAATTAATGTCTGAGATCATGGGAGATACAGAAAAATTCAGAACAAATGGAAACTACAAAGTACTGTTTGGAGAAGAAACACAGGATGATAGTTGATCGAAAATGAGAACAAATCCTAGAGTCGATAGGGCTGGATTTGTGTATCCTCTCACAGGGACCAGTGGCAAAGAGAAACATGCTTTATTTTCATATGCTGTATGTGGCACTTAAAGACTCACTACAGAAATATACAATATCTGAAACATCAGTGCCTGTTCAAATTGAGAAGCCAGACATTATTGGTAGCCATTAGACATTTTTTAAAAAGCCTGGAGTTCAATTCTCCTCAAAACCTACCCTTCAGTGTATGACATGCTCTAGCAATTCCCAGAATATAGACCTGACTGCTAAAACCTGGCTATCTCACACCAAAATCTTATCTGAGAGATGCAGAGTGAGGTGTCTTTGGCAGGAGATCAGTTGTACTGATACCAGCTAAATGACATTAAAGTTTTCTCAACACAAATAACTGAACGTAGTTGACTTTTATGACATCCATGTTGAATGTCATACACAAAGCACAGTCTGTTCTTTTGCTCTGTTCTTAGCAGGGTCAGCTAAAGACAAAGGAAAAAAAAATCTGCCAGGAAGTGATACTTGAACAGGCATCTAGGATGCAGGTAGAAACCCTGCTAGAAGAGTGTAAAGTCTATGTGGAGTTTCAGTTAATCTGAAACAAAGCAGAATTTGTTCAGGCAGGCAGAAGTAAAAACCAATCAAGTTACAATCAGCACCAGACATGTGCAGTGTCACAAGGTCACGAAGTGAATCACAAGTTCTTGCTAGATGTTAAGCCAACAGAGCAAGATACATGCCTGGATGAAGAAAATGAGGGGACTGAAAGAGGTGGGACCACTCCTGATTCTACCTGAACACCATCTCTAAAAGAAACATACATCGAGGCACTGAGAGTGACATAAAACTGTTATACCAAGCTTTATCAAGTGCCAGAAACTGTCCTGGCAGTTCCAACAGCACAGATGAGGGCTGAAAAAATATCAGGGCTCAGCTTGACTGTTTAATCACAGAGCTCCACTATGACAAAAAGAGCATTAAGAACTGTGATTTAATTTATCCAAACAAGTTGTCTGTTGTAAAACTGTGCTTGGCAACACAAACATTTTGGGAACATTCCAATAAAGTAAAATGTCAAGAGCTGAAATCTAAAAAACAGAAACAGTCAAAACAGAAGGTGATCTGAGTATTTTCTAAACAGCAACCTTATCATGTCCATGTGAGGTGGGAAGGGGGTGATCCTGAATTGACCAGTATAAAGCACACTAAATAACCAAAAAATAGCTACATAAAAATCAAACTAAATTGGACCAAAATACACATCAAATCAAATTCTTGTGTACTACAAGAAACATTTTTAATGCTAGGCAGGCAGATATTACAGAAGAAAAAGATATCACCTTCTCCAAGTTCAAGAAGAGGTGAAAGCAATAAGGAGTGAGTCAACCATTTTGCCTATCAAAGTTTGAGAGAAATTGCAGCCAGAACGTACTGGAAAAGGGAAGCCCCTGGGCATGAGATGACCTCCTGAATATCACACTGATTTTATACATCCTGAGAAACTCTGTGTTGTACTGACTATTAGGTGTTCCTGCAAGAAATCTGGAGGGCACCACACCTTTACTACACATTTCTGTGTTGGGCAGAGGCTCGCTCTTCACCACTGCAGTCAGGTACAGCCGAGGCAGGAGGCAGCCAAGCGGCTCTCCAGCCCCACGCAATGCCCACTGCAGCCGCAGCAGCAACAGCAGACACAAAGAACAATTTTGTGGGTGCCATTTGGTTTGTGACATTAATTTATTGCTAGTCTGATCTTTCAATTACCTGCTTTAAAATACAAATTCAGGTCGTAGCTGGCAAGCTTCTGAAATGATTCCTTCTTGTTTCTCCTTTAATTCCATGATCCCACAATTGCCTCTCCCACTTAAGCCAATGACAGTTTGATTTTGCAGTGACAAATTTCTCCAAAATATTTTCAAAGCCTCCACAAGCTTGCCTGACATATAGATTAATTCCTTAATTCCTGTCCCAAATTAAATAAATCACAGTGGCTTAACCACAAAGAAGGAAAGGCTTGCACTTGCTTCTTCAGAGTATCACCATTATTTCTCCAGGTTTGCTCCATTCTTTGCACCTGCCTTCCCTAACACCACCTCTTCCTACTCTCAGTGAGATACCCCCTAAGTGGCAAGGATCAGTGGAGCATCAGAAAGACGGGGAGGTCTGCATGGCGGCAGGCTGAACGGATATCTTGCTGTCTAGGTCCTGCCCTGGTTTCTTCTCCCCTTGTCTGTGTTTGAAATCCCACTTCACAAAGTCTCCTAGGAAGAAGTTTTAAAAAGACTACCCACAATATAAAGCATTAGTTTGTCTTCTGTGTGTGCTGAACCCAGGAAAAGGCTGTACCATAGCTTCAGGTATTAAGCAGCTATGTTCATCCTATTTGCCAATCACAGGACAAGAGGTTGCAGGCCTAGAAAATGGGCATGATGAAGAATAAAATGTTGTCAAAAGGTTTTGCTATATATATTTAATATCTAGGTAGGCTTGCAAATGTAGAGGGAGAAAACAACTATTTACCTCTGTTTATTTGAAAGTAAATTGTAGGAGACGATAGTTTTTTTCTCAACATCAAATCTAATCAGGTTTGCATCATAGGAAACAAAAGCCTGTGGAAGCAACATAAGTGCATAGAAGGACCCCAGATGAGATGGCAGTAAGCTCTTCATTGGAGTAAGCAGAAAGAGACACAAACAGCACTCTTTGAGTCACAGCCACAAATATTTCCCAGAAATAGCAATTAGATTCTGACCTTCCACTAGGACAAGCCAGCACGTGATCCTGCGCTCAAAGGACCATAAGGCAATCAGACGAAACAGCAGAGGAAGGTCAGGCTTTTCAAAAAAGTGATGTTGGTACCTAGTAACCCACCCACGTTCACAAGCCAGGCCAGGCTGCCTGCAGAGTACCTGGTGGTGTGTGAGGGCAGCCAGCATGGCCCGAGGGCTGCAAGCAGCGCTCTGCGAGCAAGTGGCAAGGAGAACCAAGCCTCGGTGACTTGTCTGTCCTTGTATGATGATCCCTGGGAATAGATGGGTTTCTAAGTTGGTTCAAACCTGGCATTATTTTCTCTTTAAATTAAAAAAAAAAAAAAAAAAAAAAAGAATGCCTCCAAAAATAATTTGCAAATACCCTTCATTTTGAATTCTCATTATGGTGAGAGAAATCCTTTTTTTGTGTGTGTGAAACTAAAATGAAAAATATTTCTGCACTGGTGTTCAGTTTGGCAGGCTTTGAGCTTAATCTGAGAAAATGCAGAAGCAGACTGACGAAAACACATAAAAGAGATATAAGTTCAAATCACTAAAGCCTATGCTAAATTCATAGGCAGTCCTACACTTTTAGAAATACTTCAGTTTAAACATGCTTTTAACGGTCTAATTTCTCATAAAACCCGTTTAATTTTCAAATTTTAACTTTAAAAAATGTTATTTTTTTACTTTAAAAAATGTTATCTTTTTATTCAAAAAATTTTTTTTACTATTTTGAAGACATTATTTAACAAAAACTAGCATTCTTTTACACCAGAACACTTACAGAATTTATTGTAGGTTGGAGTTATTCTTTGCCTCTGTCTGGAGCCCTTATATCTGATCAACTTTAATGAACTTCCAACACACGCTTCCCAACTTCAGATGTATTTTATGTAATTCAGGGATCTAAGCATATCTTTTCATGGAAAAAGAGCTGTTTAAATGTGTAAATGAAAAATTGCCGTGTTTTTAACTGACACAGCAAGAAAAATGATGCCAGGATTTTTATTTTTTTTAATTCACTTTTCTTTTTCTGCAAGCAGTCTTATGAAACCTAATATTATACAACAATTTTGCCACATTAATTGAAATGAGGTAATATCAAGATAAATTAGCATGAAATTAGGCCCGTAGGGTTGCAGTGAACTTAACAATCACAGTAGCATGTCTCATTTTCTGATGGTTTTTGCAATCTCATACTGCACTGAGTTTATTAGGGAAGAAAGTCTGATTGATATATCAAGTGTACCTGTACAAAGATGCAGTTTCTTATTTATATTTAAGTAGCTATGTAATGTCTCTATATCCATCATTTTCATTCTTTAAATTACCTATCGTGTTCCTGGCAACGAATTCTTTCACTCCTATTTTCAAAAAAAGAAATACAATAGATATCTAAAAGAGAGACTAATAATAAGGCAAGGCTGGCCTTAAGAGATTTGCACAAGTCTGACTGCAGTTTAGCTACTAGCCAAGAATTAAGGCGACAGAGAGGTTGGAGTTTACCTGCCTGCTGAAGATAAGCCATGCACATCAGCAAAAGTGCCACTCCGAAGACCCATATTCCACACAGGCAATTAGCTGCTGTGGAGGGAAACTTGCTTTTTGTGATTGAGCAGCTGGGAGGTACAAGTGAGATGCTGGCCATAGAGAGGCAAGAGCCCTAAGGTAACACCATGCAACCCACAAGAGCCCATTTAACACATTCACAGATGGCCAGAGCTCACAGTCACAGGACCAGCTGATGCATCGCTGGCCCCCACTTTGTCCTTTATGGTCACCTGTGCCCAGTATCACACTTCACACGTGCCCAAATGGGGCCCAAAGAAAGGAAACGAACCGTCTCGTCTCACGGCGAGGCCAATTCCGTAGCCAGGCAAGCCCGTAGAAGGAGAGCAGTGCTGGGCAGGATGGGAGCGCTGATCTGCGGTCGGCAATTACTCCGCAATATCCTCTACAAGAAAAAACAAGTTGGAAGGACACAATGTACTCAGAATGGTAATAACTGCAATTATGAAATGGGGAAATGGAAGCTCTAGAGAGAGAAAGAATTTTTTTCTTCTTTTTTTATTGTGTCCAGAATCAGCCAGACAACAAGCCTCTTCCAGAGGAAGGCAACACAAAATGTTTTCATCATAATCTCTCTGAGTTCCTTTTACAAACTATATCTGGTTGTTGTTCACTTTGAAAAACACCAGACTCTCGTTGTACCAGACAGTCCAGGCCAATTGCCGTAGCCTTTCACATCTACTTGTACTGAGGATCAATGGCTCTTCCACAACCAGTGGATTATAGCAGGATATTTCTTCGACACCTTGTATTTAGCTAGGACATGATGCAAGGCAGAAGTTCGTAATTCCAACACATATTCCTAAGAGAATAAGTAAAGCAAATTAACCTCTCTTTTTAGTCATGTGAAGGCACCTATTCAGGAGTCCCATGTGTTTTATTTTACATATTTTGTCTAAATGAGAGGTGATGCGAACCAAAGCTTATCTAATTACTTAGTAAAACCCCCGTTTTTCATGTAATCATCTCTGAAGGTCTTACCTCATTCTAGGGAATAAATTCACTAATATTTGAAAGCTGATAAAAAAGTACTAAACTATCATCTTCAAACTTGTCTTTCATGAGAGTTTTGAGATCATGTAATCAGTAACTGAAGCTGTAACATGGCCTTTGTAAAGTACAATTTATTTTCAAATTCTGTTGCACATATTCCAAAAGTAGTCTTTTTTTTCCCGAATTTTGTGTGTAATTCTCTGAAGATTCCAGGTAAAACTGGGGGGAATCCAGCTCTATGGTGCTTCCTTCTCCTAGTTCTCTTTTGTGTGTGGGGAGGTCTACTGGAACTGCTGTCACTCAGAAAGATGATAAAAAATAAAGACTTTTTTGTTTAAAGATTTTCTACAGTGAATGGAGACATTCATTAGTATTTCTAAAAGATATGTTTACTAAAAAATGTAGCTCATTTATCTCATGGAAAGATATATACCAGCCCTTGTTCTACACGATACAAAGATTTGCAGTGTGGGGGTGGAGGAGGCATGTGGTGTACTGAAAAAACATTAGTGTGAAGTCTATCATTTCTCTCACTTTTAATTTACATTCCTTTAAAAATCTAGCAAGTTCCTTTAAATAAATGCTGTATCCAATGAAAACATTTGTGCATTTTCATTAAGCAGAAATTACCAAAGCAGATAAACAGCAGGATATACATAACTGGCCTGCAGAAAATTAGCAGAGAGATAATTCCTGCTATCACCTCAGAAGCATTAGAAAGTTAGGGAGAGTCAGTGATGTGAAGTATTAATGCTATGATAAAGATTCATTCCTAAAGGTATAATCCATCATGCATGATTTTCAGTGTTATCTTGACTGTGAAGTGTCATCACCCTACCTAGATTTTTTCTGGTTTTAGTTTTCACTGTTTCCATTCTAGATCAATTCTATTCGTGATGCTGGAAAAGGGAGGGAGAAGAATGACCCTTTTTGCTCAGAATGCCTGGATAGAAAAGACACTTTAGAGATTCAGCATGAAGTGAGATGATCTAAGGAAAAACTATGTCTCCCTGATATTTTTGTCTGTGCAGATTCCTGGTGGCTCTATCCAGCAGAAGCTCTACCTACTGATAAACCTTAATGGTCCAAACAAGCCCTGAGCATTCTAATCACATCTCTGCTTCCGTGCAGTGTTAGTAGGTGTGTGGCAAATCTGGCTGTAAAAACTCTTTATCCACCCTTCAGGGACACTACTGTCTGTTGGAAACAGTCAGGGAAACAGTGTGGGTTAATTATTATCCCCTCTAACTACCAGCAGAAGGAAAAATGAACACAGGACAGAATCAGAGCCTTCATCTATGGATAAATTAGAGACAAGGATTATCCCCAAATTGATTTCTAAATCTACAGCTACAAAATTGTTTTACTGCAATGCAGAGGATATTAGCCATTAACCATAATGACTTTATATATCAGGCTAAGTCTCATCCCTGTTCCCCCTCTAGATGAGAGAGGAGCTCTAGACTCTGCCAAGATGTTTCACCGTCCCACAGCAATTTTGCATCTCAGTCCTCAGGTGGCAGCTGGCACATGTAGCAACAGAGCATCCAAGGTACTCTGGTGAACCACCATGACGTATCTCTTCTTGGCTTTTTTTTTTTTTTTTTTTTTTTGTATTTTGGAATCCTTACACTTTTTTTTTTTTTTCTCCCCACATTCATGCAAGAGAGCAAGTTTTCTTGGAATAAAATAAAAAATAAAAATAATAATAATAATTTTTTAAAAAAGTGTTATATTAGCATAAAGTCTGTTTATACAGCATCCCATCGATATCAAGTAAGGAACAGTAAACTTGTTGACCTGGTGCAGGAAAGGGAATGTCAGTCCATGAGCAAAAAGCTGGAGCACTAGGGACAGAAAAATCCCTAGCAGGGGACACAGGAAAGGCCTTGCAAGAACAGGAAGAAGTCAAACCCACAGTCCCTCCTACTAGAATATCTCCCAAAAAGTAAGTGTATGGCTAAGAGATGATGAGACAGTGATTGCAAGGACATGTAAGAGGAAAGCCACCCAAAGGTTTTACCATAATAGTCACTTCATACCAAAGCTGAAGAGAGACAGGCACCTCGCTGCCAGAAGTGCCACCAGCAAGCCTAAGATAAACAGCTGCAGCACTCCAGTAAAGCAGGAAGCACAAGCATACAAAAGTATCAGTATAGAAATTGAAGGCAAACTTCCAATTAATTTCTTTTCTGGCTCTGCTCTCAGCTTTGCTATTTTGGAAGCTCAGGGTCTACACAAATAATTCAATGCAGTGCTTTCAAGTAAAAAAAAATAAAAATAAAATAAAAAATAAAATAAAACAAGGAAAGAAGTTATTTTTTAAGGGTGCTCATAATCTTCTCTTCCCCATTTGTCTCCATAAAGTATTTTTAAGCTTTATCTTCAGAGTCCCTCCACAGCCATTTGCCCATCTGCTTGTTTCTCTCCTATGGTCTGTACCCCTAGCATTTCAGATCTCCTCATGTTCATAAAAAAACACTGTGCTTTCAACAGCTGCTGGGTGTGTTTCTTGCCTTCTAGCCAGCAGGAAGTGCAGCTTGATTAGTTTAGAGATCTCTTTTCAGGAATGTAGAAGCCAGCAAGAAAATTAAGTTATCTTAATTTTAGGTCTGTAAGTACTTAGCTCAATGATTATTCTTAATCTTTCACTGGAAGATGTTCTAGAGTCTAGATAAACTGTCTGCAGTTGCAGTCTCCCGCACTGAGTGTATCCTTAGCTCAGCTTACTGCAATAAGAGCTGGTGCCCCCAGAAGTCCTGATCTTTTTTGCCCATACTCTTTGGGAATGTTAGCACATTCACTGGAACACAGACTACAGTTTTCAGTGATACAAACTTTTGTTTATCTGGCAATGATGTTCAGAAGACATTAAGATCCACTCTTGGTTTCCTGTGACATAATATGTCTCAATTCAAAAGCTGGTGAGAAAATAAATAAATAACTAAATAAATAATTCTAGCATCTTTTCCCTACCAGTAATCACATTTGGAGGCTTTGCTGTGTACAGAGTATCCAGTCTGATTCTTCTGCTCCTTTACTGCAGAGGGAACATTTTCAATTAAATTTCACTCATTTGAAAGCTGATGAAGCTCAGTCTATGCTCTGCAGATAATTAAATTCCTCAGATTCCAGACTGCAGCAGGCTCTTAGAGGACTGACACAGCAGAGGACTCTAGCACCCTACTTTAAGGTACCCAGCCTCTAATGCAAAATCCTAAACCCCAAAGCCAATTTTTTGGCTCTGTATATAGCTCACTGGGACACGTAGGCCATGTAAAAAGCAGCCCCAGTATCCCCCAGGTTGAGCAGAGCAACATGTAGACTCCAGCTAGACAAAACAGTAAGTATACTTAAATTCCTGCTCCTTTGCTAGACCCTCTGACAGAGTTTATCATTTTTTGTTTCATAATACAGCCAGAGGCCTTAGCTTTGACAACCCATTTTTTAGAGCTTGCCTGCATTTCAGATGACTAGTTCTAAATGGAGAGAAACAGTGGGCATTGCACACATGAGCTGTGCCCTCTTGCCGTAATACCCGTGCAGCTGACTGGAGCTAAGA
This sequence comes from Anser brachyrhynchus, assembly GCF_964034855.1. Lineage (NCBI taxonomy): Eukaryota > Metazoa > Chordata > Aves > Anseriformes > Anatidae > Anser > Anser brachyrhynchus. The sequence goes on along the minus strand of NC_137695.1, from coordinate 79,846,193 downwards.
CAGCCAGGATCTTCTCAGCTTTCAGGCAGATTGACTATAGAGGGAGCCTGAAACTAGGTAATGAAGTGAGACTGGGTTTTCTAGATAACACCTGCAGAAATCTCTGAAAATGATATCAGTTCACCTTCAGAGGCACCTGTATCTCTTTCTCCTGCCTTACGAGGGAACCTTGGATGAGTAATTTATTCCGGAGAGCTAGGACAGCTGAATCTCCACCATTAGTCATTAGCTTTGCACACTGTGAAACCGTTTTCTGGTTTACTTTTTCTTGTTTCTACATTATAAAGAGTGGAGCAGACACCCAAGAAGTCAGAAGACTGATATGCTTCTTTTAATGCCAAATATAATTTGAACGCTTTAAGACAGGTCATTATTAAGATAGCGAAGGACAAACATTTATTTGCCCTGATCTGGGTCCTTTCCCTAGGAATTTAATATTTATTAATTGTCTATGGTCTTTTGCTCTCTAAAATGCTTCCCAATATATTCAGCAGATGATTCAGTTTATTCTTCAAACGTCTTTTCCTCTCCAAGCCCCTCCAGCCAGATCTTTGCTTAACACTCCAGTCACCAGACTGCCAGTCCCTTTCCTACATCCTGTTCCACTTTTCTGAGGTACTAGGTCTCCTCAGAGTACAAAGCAGTGCAATTTCTTATGTAGGAAGGCTTCAGAGAGCATGCTTGAAACTTAGAGCAGCTGTCCTCTCAGTCTGGAGATTTAAGAACCAGCAGCGAGAGCCACTTGAAAGATAACATGCAAAGACATTTGGAAGGCACAGACCGGAAAAACTATGATCAAAGAGGAGGATCAGGACAATAACACGTAGGATCAGCTTTGGATAGAGGGATCTTACTAGATTGCAAGGCAAAAAGGCAAAAATGAAAAAAAAAAAAAAACTTCAATGAAATTCTGAGGTTGGATGAGGAAGACTGAAACAAACCTGGTCACCCAGAAACACTTACAACATCATTACTTCATCCCAATTCCTCCTTTGTACAATATGAACAATACCCAGTTCCAATGCATGCGAGTTTTGTTCTGAATATACAACAATTGCTAAATCTCTACAGTATGTTAGTGAACATGTAGCAAGCAAGAAGATTAATTTGTTCCCAAAGCAAACGGATCTCCAACATCCCACTTACACAGAGATAGACTTCAGTATCCAGACCTCGTGTCTAGTAACATGGGTCAGGTTTCCTACTGAGACTGATGAAGTAAAAGAATTGTTGTCATAGGGAAAATCAAATCATCCTTGGGGCCGTATTTCACATCCCTAGAGTTATAGGCATTTTTAGGGTAATATAGTATTATATGTAAAGAAAGGAAGGCATTTTTTTTTTCAGTATGGACATATTAAGTGAAATTAACTCTAGTAAAATCAGCATATTCAAATCAACTGGAATTTAGCCCATTCATGAAAAATCCAGATATTTTTAGAAGTGGTTCTAAATTATAAAGTAAGGTAATGTATATGTAATTTAAGAACTTAATCTTCAGACAGTGCCTATGATTATTACAAATTAAGTATCATAAATGCAGACCGTGCTTGGCCAGCTGGGAGGTCCTTTCAAACAGTTTAAATAATATTATTTCAAACAGGCAAATTATTAAATTTTGAATATATTTTATATTAAACAAATCCTGTCTTATGTTACCTTAATGTATAATTTAGAACCACTTCTTCTAAAAATATCTGTATTTCTCATGAATGGGCTAAATTATTGTGATACCTAATAATTGTGATACCTAATAATAATATGTACTAACCATTGGCACTTAATTGAAGATTAAGTCTTAATTCCAAAGCATTATTTCATGTGTGTTTTTTTTCCTAATCTCATAAGAAACTCTGCTTTGAAAAATATCCTTTTTTTTTTCTTTTTTTTTTTTCTCCTTCTTCAAGCACAGGAAAACCTTTATTACAGAAAACTCAGGTTTGCCTGTTCCAGGAAAACCTCAGATCATAAGAGACTATGAAAGTAAAACAATATTAATTTACTTATAGAAGTCGACAGAGAAAAAAAATGTTTTAACTGAAAAACAAGAACTCATAAAAAAATTAGCGAGCTAAAACTGTGCAAATTTCTTCCCACACTTGGGCTCATGCAGCTTGGTCGGCAGCTTTGCTTGGAGAGTTAGCCAGAGCTTTGACATGATGCTACCCACACCTTGCTTTATGGGAAGGACATGGAAACACTAAAGAAGCTTTCAGTGTCTGGGGGTGGTGTCCCCTTCACTGCACTTTCAAACAATGAACTTTTGGCACAGAGAAGATAAACCTCTTGCAAAACAAGAGGCATTGAACTGAAAGAAGTTGCAAGAAAGTACCACCTATTTTTTCACTTGCTTGCCCTCATCTCCAGCACTTCTCAGTACCTTCCCATGCAAACACTGACTGCAATTTTTCAATTAGAAAAACAAACAAATGAACAGAAATGCAAGCTGCATCTCCTTCCATCACATCTGACCGGTAACAAGTTCCTCTTCCTGCGACGCTCCAAAGCCTTAGGTCCCTCTGGCCGTAATGTTTCCCTCCTGCCCACTCCACCATGCTTTCCAGCTAAGCATGCTCATCTCCTCCCAGATGAGGAAGCCTCTGAGGGAATGCACAGAAAAATGGGAGGATATTGTAGAGGAAGGATTTTTGAGGAAAGAGCAATCTACAGCCTAACTTAATGAGGAAGAATAAATCATGCGAAAAGATAAAAGAAGATTAAGGCAAGACTTTCTGATGAGCATCTGGAATCTGACTTTTATGAACATATAGAAACTTGTGCAAATAGCACCTGAATCTTTGGGGTCTTTCAAGTGGTCACTCTGATATTAAAAAAAAATAATAATAAAAATAAAAAGTTTTGATAGAATCAGATAGTATTGCAAGTGGGATAAAAAACCTTCGTGCAAAGTTTATTTTCATTTCATTGTATGCCTTCTGTAATCCCAGTAACTTTATATTTGAACACCAATGGCATTTAAATGTCAGAGGTGAAATCCAAAGTTTACTGAAGTCAGCTCAGGTTTGCTATCCTTTTCAGAGAGACCAGAACTCGACCAGAGAGTTTCACAAGGAGTTTTATAATCTCTAAATATATATTGGCATTCCTACCACTGCTCCACTATTAGTGTTACATAAATATCCCTCAAAAAATAAGCAGAGTATTTCTTCTCATCAGTTTCCACAATGCATTGGAATGAAAAGATAAGGCTTTTAACATAAAAAAAAAAAAAGTCTTCTTATGCTTTCTTTCCCTACCAACACTTCAAAGAACCACTCCCACCCCCAAAGCCCCAGAGACTCCTGCAACAGGGAGAGGAAGGGATGAGAGGGAGATATTCACCTACAAGAGAAATTACTTTCATTTCCTGGAAAATGATTGCAATAACATATCACATACAAAAGAAACTCAGCTTCCACTGTTCCAGCAACTGTAATAATAACTGCTTTGCATTTATATAGAATCTTTCACCAAATGATCTAGGTATTATTTAGTCTAGAAACTCTTTGAGGTAGTGTCTGTCTATCATGCATTTGTAAAGCACTTAGTACAGTGGAATCTGATACAGTTGCAGGATTTAGGGGCTAATGTAACATAAACGTTTCCTCTTTAAATGAAATCAAATAACATGAAATTCTCAACAGGCATTCACAGCAGTGAGTCTTTCTTAATTTTGTTTTCCAGACAAGAACACAAGGAGTGCCAAGTTGCTTAACAGAGATCATCATGATTCAGTGGGAACATTTAAGGAATTTGCTGTATTGCTAGGAAAGGTTTTGCAGAGCTCTCTCTCCTCTGGGGTTGGGCAGAGAAGGAAAAGTTTGTGTTAAACCAAAATGAACTCAGATGTGCTTGAAAATTGTCAAAGAATTTAGCATCCCAAAATGGCTGAGAACAGATTTAAATTGCTGAAGCTCTGGAAAAATTCAGGCTTCATGCAATACACTCAGAATAATCTATTGCAGAATTGTTCCAGTTAACAATGCAGTTCTATAGACATATTGTAACAAAAGGCCCAAATTACACTGTCTTTCTGGCCCCAAATTAAAGAAATAAAGCACCTGTCTAAGAGAAGAAATGTATTTCCTACTTTTGCACTTTTTGCTTTATTGCTATTTTTATGGTTAGCACCTGGGAGTATGTTGGGAAGGCTTTACACTAAAATGTATATGCAAGGTCCCTACCCTGAAATGCTGCAGATCTAGTAATAAAGAAAATAAGGACACTAGTGACAGCCAAGTGGATTAATCAGTAGAAACAGTGCAAATGACATCCTAAAAAGTGTGGGTACTGCTTCTTGAATCAAGTGGCATTAAAATCTTTCTCTTAAAGTTACTTTCAAGGGCAGATCTCTTTGAAGAATATTTTTATTGTAATTAGAAGCCAGGTTCTGATTAGAAGCAATTGTTAAAATATCTATTGGTAGCAATGTTGCTGCTTTTCTGCTTATTTCTAATGCTCTATTATTCTGTACCTATCAAAGCTAGCACCTGTTAAATATCAGTACATTTTTAACACAAAACTCTAAGCAAATTCCTTTAAATTGAATCTGTGATGTTAGCACCAGAGATTAAAGTCACCCTGCACATTCTCTCTTAATTGTTCAATGTAATTCATCTTCTATCATCCCTTTCAGAAGTTGAAATTCTTACTAACTTCAGGGCATTTATTCTTAGAATCCACTTGGGAACTAAAACTTCTCTGCATTTCCTATTATAAAGTAACAATAAATGGAAGCTCAGAAGCTCCTATTAAGCTATTCGGATGGGTAATACCAAAGCATTATGTGACCTCTGAAGCATAGCAATTGCCTAGATGAACCACTGAAAGGTCCCTCAAGAGCTGATAAACCTACCCAATTTCAGAGACAAATGCTCTGTGTATTATACTTCAAGGGACGGGAAGCTGTGAAAATAGTTCATCGCCTAAACCACCAAACTGCCGTTCCATTCTGTCACATAGAGCTGCCTGCTGAGACTGCCAAAAGGAGCACATTTTCAAGAGGAATTGCACAGTCTTTTCTGGAAGGATTGCTCTAAGGCCAGCCTGCTCCTTTGGCTACTGGGTTATGCAAGAAGGAGCATCCTCACATATTGTCTTAACTCGTCTTAAAAATCAGCTTATTTGATACAAAATGCTGCCAGTTCTCATTATTTCTTTTGAATCACAGAATTATAATCGAAGGAGGAATTAACCCCCGACCTAAGCTGCAAACTCAATAAACTACTGCTATCTCTGTGGCATATAAAACAGTATCTACAGCTGTGTCAAGTTGCATCAAGGGTCATGCTTGAGTATTTTTCTGCTGTGAGTCAGGAAACACAGCAGAAACACACACTCTTTGCAGTGCTACCTACTGAGGAAGAAGATGCTCTTCCTTCCCTGAAAGATGTACAGCTGGAGAGGGGAACACAAGCTCAATAATGGAAGAGTCTGGAGATGTCGCTCAAGAAATTAAGCATATGAACCAAAGGACACACTGTCTTTGCAATGAGACCTTTTGCAAATGCAGGATATGCAATGAGACCTTTTGGAAATGCTAGGTAAATTCTTTACCTAGCACAAAATGTAGGAAAGGCTTTCCTTATGCCAGCATCGGCACCTCTTAGTAATTCAAACAGTGAACCTGCATGGTAAAAAATTGTCATAGAAATGCATGTGTTATGTATAGGATTTGTTTTGTTTCTTTTCTCTTAGTAGATGTTACATGTCGGTCTGTTAGATGGCAGGGATTTATAAGTTATAGAGCTTTATAATTCTATGGTCGAGGAACTGCTTTCCACACCTGTATGTCAGGTACTGGACCAAGTCCCTGGACACTCTTCAGTAACCACAGCTCTTCACATTCAACTACCTCAAAGTTGCAGAGTATGTTGCAGTTAACATCCAACATAAAAACATACTGCATTTCTAAATCATTTCCTTCCCTGATATTGAAGGAAAAAGAGAGGGAAAAACAAAAACAAACAAAAAACCATGAATGTAGCAATGCAGAACATGCATTCTGCAGTCTCAGCATCTAATATGGGGAAAAAAAAAAAAAAAAAAAAAGAGTTTCTCTGTTTTAAAAGGTATACAGAGTATTATATCCTTGTCTCCCTGAAGGTTTCCTTTATCAAACTACTACAGAATGCCCTCTCCTCAAAACGCTCATGGGCAGGGGTGGGAACCATCTGGTCACTACTCACTGTGCAGTTAGCACTTCACTTTGAGCCTAAGTAGCTGCCAGATATAAAAACAAAATGTTATGTTGAGTTGGGCTTTAGTTCATTTTTTCCCTAAATTGCATCCCACCTTCTTGAGGGTAGTCTTTGGTTAAAAAAGAGGCTCTAAAACCTAGATGACAAGAAGATGCATGACGTCTATAAGCTAGAAAATGAATGAAAAGGCATATACAAATGAGTCTTTTCTTGTCCCTGTTGTCATCATTAGGAAATAAATGTTTACAGCTGAGATTTCTCTGCCATCAGTAAAGGCACTGCAACAGAACAGACGGATGCCAAAGACATATCATACTTTCTGTCTGCACTTTTAATTCCTGCATTAGATTGCAGATAGAGCAAATCAGGAAGTTTAACTGATAATCATTCTTTAGGGGAACGGGAATAAGTAAGTAAGAATATTCAATACTTACAGTATTGTACAATATTCAAGTTAAGAAAGCTAAATCTCAGAAGACGAGAAATACAGCCCAAAGAGGAGCTCAAAGCTATTCTGCCTTAAATATGGTCTTAATGATTTTGTAGTTAATTATGTTTTTCTACAGGAAAATTAATTCCATGATTTTTAGGGCCACAGAGAAAGACAAGAAAGGATGTGAATGTGTTTTACCTCTATTTTTCTGTGGCCTGCAGAAAAGCTGAGACCCTCTGAAGCCATGATCTCACAGTGTTTCGCAAGACACTCACTGGCAACGCTGCTGTAGCTGCAACATTGTGAGGGAGGGGAAGTTTGTACCTCAGGAGATAAACTCAAAACATTGCTTTTCTTTGTATATCTATATGCACAGAGAAGCACTCATCTCCCTGAGTGTCTCCCCTTGGGATTTCCTGAGCTCAGACCATCCTTCTAAATGACAGCTAAAAAACAAGCTGAGTTTGGAATAAACTAAACTTCTCCACTCCAGTACTTAAATGCTTCTCCAGCATTTACATAACAATTTCAAGGTTTAAGCAAAAGATGGATGGAGATGGCAGGTGAGCTGATGTTTCCACATTTAAGATCAAGCTTCATGATGAATGATGAAACATCAAAATCGTTCATTAAATGTAAGTAATTCAGTGATGGGTGGCTATCCTGGCAGTGTTCAAGTATAAAAATTTGTATTGGTAACTCTTCCCAATGTATCCCTGTTGGCTACAAACTCAAAAGCCCAGCGGCAATACAGATAAAAGAAAATGCTACAAACTGCTCTAAGTATTTCCAGCATGTAAAACAGGACCACCACAGTTCTGCACTATTCCTTGGGAAATAACAGCTCATTTGGATCAGAAGTCAACCTAAGAGACAAGAGACGTGCATACACCCTGATCAGGAAGAAGCTAAGCCTGGCGCTTGGGAGGCCTAGCAGGAGGACAGAAGGCAGTTAGGCAGCCCAGGAGACATGTGAGCTCTTGCCAGGAGCAGAGATGTCCGGGAAAAAGAGCAGAGACACCAGTGAGTCTGAATGCTGCTGGGGTGAAGGAAGCAATGGGAGAAACCAACAGCAATGCTTTGGACATCTGCTAACTTCCAGGCAGCATTGCGTCCTCCAGGAGAAGCTGGTGATGGTGGGGAGATTAACACAAAAAAAAAAAAAGGAAAAAAAAAAGGAAAAAAAAAGGAGAGAGAGAGAAAGAGAAAGAGTTTGCTCCTTATCTATTCTTTACCTGACATGCATCTTTTTAAATGGGCTTCCACCGTAAATTGTTAGGGGCGAGGTTAATTCACTAGTCATGTTATCTGAATAGAAGGAAAAAAGAGAAGTCATGTCCAGGTCTGAAGTAAAAGATTCAGAAGGTACTTATATCTATTAATTTTATAGTAAGACAGTACAAGAATATAATTTCTCTATGGCCTACTTTTGTATTTTTCTGTCTGAGAAATCGGATATTCTTCAGAAATCAATGTTTGGCTTCTTAAAGCTACAACAACAATCCCACACCTTGCCTAAGAAAAGCCTCTTTCTAACAAAATTTCATTTAATAAGACAGCTTCTTATTCACCTCATTGATTTTACTCCCACAGACAAATCAAAAAAATGCAATTATTTGATGGACAAAAAATGAAATCTTAGTCCTCTTGATGTCCATGGTCTATTTTTTCAGTATCTACATAGAGCAAACTCATATGATCTAAAGCATCATGACCATATCTGTTTGATGCAGTCAATCACAACATTTCTTTCAGAGATGAAATAGATGAGATCAAGGGAATATTCAAAACAGGAAATGTATCTGGTGATGCACAATTTATGATCCTGAATTTAACAATTAAAGCACTACATATGACAGAAGTGACTGAGATTTCATAAAGTGACCACAAAGTTTGGAAACCCATATTGGATATTTGAATATTAAGGATCTTTGGATATGCAAAGGATCCTAACTTTGCAGCATCCAAAACCTGAATACTTCTGGCTGGTATTCAGAAGTAGTTAATGCATTCTGAAAACTTAGCTGAAATTTGGTTAAAAATATGTGTTACGTGGTGTATGAAATTCCATACTCCTGCATATTTTAGTGCAGATATCTTACTCCTGACCAAGCTTTTGGAGGGACAACAGTTCTGCCAGTATCAGTATAAAGATATAACTGAAACCTGGCCAATAATAATGCCTGTGAGAGAATTAAACCATCTCTAGCATATCACTTGAATTAACTAATGTCAGACTAGGTTACTCACGTTACCTCTTTATTTTTTTAACAGTGTCCCATTCTCTTGAGCCAGCCAAGTGCTATCTGCTGCTTTCAAGGAAGGGAACAGCCTGGGTCACCTGCAGCTTTTCCACAGAGGTAGTGAGAAATACAGGGTTTCCTGCAGGAATGATGGAAGCACCACAAATATGAACTCCTCCATCCATGCGGCCAGAACCAAACTGGCAGTCCAGACCCATAGTTAAAACTTTCCTGTATCACCTGGACCTTGGGTATTGCATTCTTGAGATCACCAGCAGATTTTCATGTCTGAGAGGAGCTGTTTTAAAAACAATGAAGCTGGGTCATCTCTTGCTTCAGCTGACCGCTAACAGATTTGGTGTCTCAGTCCTCTGCCTTAGACAATTGGTAGGAACAGGTGAAGAACAGTCCCAAACTGAGAGATGATGATGTGAACAGTTCACAAACAAGGATACCTTTAAAATTGCATGTGAAGGAATACCATCCTTTTTGGCCTGGAGGCAATCCTTACTGGGAACCAGCATCCTCGTCTTAGAGGGGAAATTTAGCCTACCTATGTTGCTTATGAGACTTATGTTTCCATGAGTGAAGCAGAAGGTAATAATCATAAGAAAGCAATGACACCCACAACTCCCCAGTAAAAAAAAAAATTCAGGATAATAAATAAGCATTATTTTCTACCAACCATGTTTTATTTTCGTTTGTCTTCATGCAGAACCAGGCTTTTTTTTTCTTTTTTTTTTTTTCTTCCCAGTTTTGCTACCTGTGTATCCAGATAATGAGAAGCATCAGTGACAATGTACATGTTATACACTGTAGGATGACTTTCAATGCCTTAGTGCAAAAGACACTCATCAGCCAGAACTTGGCAGGCTTATGCACAGGCAGTTAAATCTATGGACAGATAACTGCACAATTCCTGCTTTCCAGAAAGCTTTCAGGCTGCCTTGACCCAGCCAAGGAAAGCAACTACCTCAATAACAGCAATTTAATTTTGTTTGCTTTCTTGCTTTGTTTCATTTTTTATTATTATTCCTAATTCAGACCCCTTTATTTTAGCTCCCATTTCAAGGGAAAAACAAGGGGTTTTGTTTGTTTGTCTGTTTGTTTTTCAATATATCAGCCTTCAGGAAGTACCGAATACAAGAACTTTAGAAGGCCTGCTGTTTTTTATTTATTTATTTATTTATTTATGATGTTTTGAGCGGTGTATGTTGAACTCTGCATGACCTGTGTTAGCAAGAGAAGAAATCTGAGGAGAACTGCACAGAGATGTTATCTCAAGAGAAGGCACTGTTATAGAAAATATTGTCTTTATAATACATTTTAATTTCTCTACACTTCAAAAGGCTTGTTGCAGATTGTTGCATAAATAAAGTGTTTTGTTTATGCTCCACTGATAACTGCTTCCAAATGTATTTGGCTTCTGTTTCTTTGCTCACCCACTGCCTTTCACAAAGCAAAAAGCTCTAATAAGCTATAATGTGTTTGTTTCAAAAACAGTTAAGTATGGCATATCGCACACGTACAAATTTCAGTCTTTTTTACAACACCTGCAAACATAGGTAAATTACATTTTGTTGATACTTGGCACATTATATGCAAGGTTTACAATGAGTCCCTGTTTATTAGAGCCCGGAGCCTGCCCTGTGGGTCCCACAGGGCTGTGTCAAGAGGGATGTGGTAGGGTCACAGCTTGGTGGTAAAAGGCTGGCTGCAATTTCCACAGAAAGGCCTCTCTGAAAATCAGTTAGGGAAAGTGGATTGTTCAGAGGATTGAAATAATAGAAATAGGATGGGATTCAGCTGTACAATGTTCGAAGTCATTAATTCAGGGGCTAATAACAGGATCTGAAGATCTACAGAGAGAGCTCTTCAGCAGGAAAGAGCCTAACAGGGGAACGTTTCATGTTGATTAGTTCATCACAGGAAAAAAAAAATAAAAAAATAAAATGAGCCACAGAACCTGTGGTCATGAAAGAAGTAAATGATGTAGGTGAGGACTTCTCTGTGGAAATGAAGCAAAATGTCAGCCGACAGAGCAATGGGACTTGAAGTGTTGTGGGGGTGCCTGTGGGTGCCGTGATGGTAGTTGGTCAGTGATCTCTCTGTCTTTACCTCCACGGCAATCCCTTCCTGCTTCCAGCCCTCAGCCCGCTGAGCTGGGAGAGAGCAAGCCACTGGGTGGCAGTTTGGGGAGTTTTGCTGCTGGCCAAGGCCAGCCCAACATGCAGGCAGGGGATGGCTGGGAGAGCTTACAAATGGTGGCAGTCCAAATACATACAAACACAGAAGGACACCACGCAGGAAGGAGAACAACTGAAACAAATGAACCATGTTTGCAAGAGAACAAATAGGTGAAAGCAGAATTAATGAATATGTTTACATTACAGGCTTGAAGGGGATGATTTTTAATCCTTAGATCTGAAAATCTCTTCTAGAAATACAGTAGACAGCAGCATGAAAAAGCCGCTAGGAAAACAGAACCGTTCAAAACAGACGAAAAAAGCCTGGTCAATTCATACCCTGGTTTATATGACAACAAATATCTGTGGTAGTAGCAGAGTCCTGTGACATTGTGCAGTCTCTCTTTTTTTTTTTTTTTAATAAGCAAGAGAAACATTTCATCTAAAGAGAAAGCCATAGAATGCTTGAAATGTGATTGAAGGTACTGGAATATTAATTTAAAATCTTGTGTAATTTCTGGACCAACAATGAAAAGTTTCATCCCTAAAGGTACATTTTCTGAGAGTTCCTTCAGGTGGGATTGAGACTTCAGTTTTTATTCAAGACAAAAAGCAATGCAGTGTATTAGAAATGAAATCGGGACCAAAATTCTTATTCACCGGAATTTCATCCTGAGAATGAAGGATCTCGAAATGAACATATTATGAAATAGGATCAGTTTTAACAACAAAAAGTCATTTTAGAATTACCTAAATAAAAAGTATGCTGCACATCTATTAAGGGCGTAACTGAAGGCATTGTTGTTGCTGCACATTTGGTAACACACGAGTCCAACAGTGCATTTGTCCTTGCTTCCAGCTGACAGTATGGTTCACTTGTAAAGGGGATCTTGGAGCACCATTCAAAATCCACTATACTGAGACCAACTACAGCCTCCTAAGTGCTTTTTGGAGTTCTTTTCTTTGTTCAAAAGCTACTTCAAAGCTAAAGATATGCCCCTCTTAAAAAAAGACATTTGCTTCAATACTCAAAGTTTTGTGTGTTATATTATAGCCATTTATTGGGAAAGGACAAAGAACACAACCATCTATCCCCAGCTCAGCCAAAGGCTGAGTTCTAGGAGGCTGAGCAAATCCATTAGTCCCTTTTCTCCAGGAGAAGTGAAAATGTAAGTCTTTACACCTGTAAAGTGGAGACAAAACCATTACCTTGCCACAGAGGAATATGCCGTGGTTACATAACATGGCTAAAATACGAGCTGCTAAAGTGATTAGGGTCCCGGATATTTAAAGAAAGAAAGCTCATTTTCTTAGAACATTTTGAAAGAGCTCCAGCAAATTGAGTGTGGAAGATAATCCTCCGCAGTCTTCACTCTCCAGCAAGCTAAATGACTTTATCTTTTGCAGCACTAATTTCTATGACTCCCTGCTGGAAAGCTGCCAGAGCTATAGGCAAACAGAAACTGATGCATCTATTTAGAAGGAACGAAGTGTCTGGGAATAGGAAAATTGTCTATATAGGAGGTTTGACATCAATTTCAATAAATTACACTCCAGCGATAATACCATGAAATGAAAAAGTATTCTTTAATTAAAAAGTCCATTGAAAAAAGTATGTACATACATTTGTCTTTATAAAATAAAGACAGAAGAACTGCTAAGCAATATGAAATTTGATAAAACTCTGGAATAAGCTAGTTTTAAAATATATATTTCTAAATGAGATTTAGAGGTTAATGGGGTCAAAATTCTCTTGACTAAACTTAGTCCAAATAAGTGTAAAAGAAATGCACACCATTTTTGAAAACTACAAGGAAACTGTTGATGAAAACCTCCAACCAGCATGATAAAAATTAATTGTTATTTCTCTTCCCCTTGGGTTGAAAAAAGAAGTAAGACTGTTAGTTTTAAGAATCTACTGGGAGTTCAGGAAGTAAATTACAGAAGCATAGCCTCCTCAGCATTCAGATCTGTTTAGGTTAGGTTTCTGTTCCTTGTATAGTCAAAGGAGAGAAAGAGGGACTTTTGAGGTAATATTCTGAGCATAAAAGGTAGTATCTTCCTCTTATATCACTTTCTACTGGATCTTCTCTGCATCCAAGCAAAACTCTGGAGCCCAACATCATAACTTAGAGCCCTAAAATAGCTAAAGAAAATGAGGCAGAACAAAGATCAAGTGAGATTTTTCAAACCGGCAACAGCAATTTCTTGCATTATTGCCAGAGTATTTCTGCATTGCTATTATCATGTCTTGTGGGAGAAGGAAAGGCTTTTAATAAGTCCAGGAGAATTCGAGCAGATTTTTGGATAGACTATTAATTCTTATACATTCATATGTTCCCTCCACCCCCAAGCTTTAATCCTCCTTCTTTGGTATCTTTTATTGCCTACCCAGTGGAACCAGGTAGGGATGGATTATTGAAAAGTTTATAGTTCCTCCAGAAGAAAGTACATAGTGTTAGTGTGATAGATATATTTAAACATTTTCCATACTGCAACCATTGGAATGCATCAGCATCATTTACTGAAACTAAGAGAAGGTAACAAGGGTGTGTTACAAAAAGTATGGTGGATGGAGTGGCAGGAGTACATGAGCAGGGTGTGGGAGACCTGATTTCTCTGCTGCTGGTCTAGCAAAGAACTCTGATGTACAAACAACTTGCTTATTCTCCCTGTAAGTAAGTAAATTGAAGTAAAAGATAATGAGACCCACCTGAAGTCTTTTAGGCTCTTTGGAAGAGGACCAAATGTTATTGCAGATTTATGAGATGCTGACATGTTACCCACAACTAAAAGATCAGGTTCTGTCTGGAGAAGAATCCCAGGTAGCAAGCATTGGGCTTTCATGAACGGTATTTCATTGCATCTGTCTTAGGTAACATCTTGTCTGAGGTAACAAGCAGTTTCAAAGAAAATTGATAGGACTGCTCATTCCACTAATTTACAATTTATCTTTGTAAAATCAAGCATCCAGGATTAAAATCCAAATCCTTCTTTACATTCATTTTTGACTTTTTATATCAAAACTTTTCAAGCATTTTCCCAGCTAACACTATATTTTTTATACTTACAAAGAATAAATAAGTTTTTTTTTATGCCCTTACGTAGAAGCTGATGTTGTCAAGACGTTATGGAATGTCTTCAATGTGTACTCACATTTGTACTTTAAACATTTTCAAGGTGCTAAAATCAGGGACCTGAGGTCCTTATTAGACATCTAAATTAGACATCTGAGAAGGTGAACTGTCCTTAAGCAGCACTAACACACACGGCTGCCAGATACAGAGCATGGGTTTAGAGAGTTGTCAGCCTGCAGACCTTCCATGTGATAGCATTGCCCCCACAAGCTTCAATGGTCCACAGTAGTGTCTGAGGTGGTCGTGACAATCTGATACAGACTTTCACTCCTCTGTGAGGATCCAGGCAGTGGATCTCATCTGCTAACACAACAACACTTCAGAATAGACGGCAGCTTGTTTTTAGCAAAGCTGTATTTTCTTCTGACGCACAGAGTCCTTGCTCCTCACAGCATATCAGCATAAGGAAGGACTGTTCAAACTGAAGTCCCCTCTTCATCTTCACCAGCTGAATCTCTCAGCAAAGCTTTAGGCAGGTGCTGGCACTGTCAATGTTAGTACTGTACCTGCTTCACGAGTGAATGGAGGGTGCTAGCGTACCTGGATGCCAATCTAGTAAACACATCAAGAGCTAACTGATGCTCCAGGGAACAATTTCAGTTTTTCAAAAAGGTGCTGTCAGACACACAGCTATCATCATATTGGAAAACAAAACAAAACAAGCTTTCGATTGTCTGGCTAGCAAGGGTTTGAAAAACCTTATTGTTGTAGGCAGTGACTGTAACAAAGATCCGGATTGCTGCTCTTGGAGTAGGAGGAAAAGTGTATACAATGAATGAACACAGCTCCTTGGTTCCAGTTACCGTTATGAAAAATCTGCCTCCTAATTCCAGAGAACCTTTAATACATTAATAGACAAGCATATGCTCTATTTTAAGTTGTACATAATGTAATGGATAGCTGTAATTACTTCAACAGAGTAAGGAACATCATCAGCCAATATATACTGTAACTCAGGCAAGATTTTTATTTTGTCAGCAGTTGGAACATACAGCTGCTCATATTTGTTAGTATTTCACATTCATCATTACATTTATCTGCTCACTTACAAACTGGTATGAAACGCTACTTCTCTTCTCTTCCCAGGCAAATAAATTGCAAAGAGTAGATATCACAAACACTACAGAGAAGTATGAATTACACGTGAATGGGATACAAAGATGAGAGGAAAGGGAGAGAGAAAGAGGTGTTTGCTCTTAAAGATGTAACCCAAGTTCTGCTGAAAAAGAGGATCTGAAGGCTCAGAAGTCTGTGCTGCATGCTGAGTACACAGTAACATATCCACCTCAGTCTAGTATTTGCCAGGCAAATCACAAAGCCCTCTCAGACTACAGCAGCATATAATCTCCTTGAATGTTTTCCTGAGCTCCTGACTCCGGAACGCATAGATAAGTGGATCGATGATGGAATTGCACATGATGAGGATGAGGTAGAAGTTAAAATGGGACATGAAGCACACACAGTAAGGGTTATAGGGGCAGGAGATGTAGAAGATGAGGTGCAGAAAAAATGGGGCCCAGCACACAACAAAAACTCCAATCAGGATAGTGAGAGTGATGGCCCCTTTCATGTTGGCCCCTTGGCGAATAGGGCCAGTCCCAGGAAGAACTGCGATCTTTTTGATATGCATCCGAGCCATCATGAACATGTGGACATAGAGGGATGCCATGAGAATGAGCATGGTGAAGAACATGCTAATAAGGCAGATGATGACAACACTGCTGTCAGAGTAAATGATGAACAAAATGCCTGAGACTGTGCAAGCAGCCCAGATGCACGTGATGATGACCCCTACGCGCTTCACCGTCATGATGTTATGATACTGGAGGGCGTAAAAGATAGTAAAATACCTGTCCACTGCTATTGAGAGGAGACTGCAAATTGATGCAAGCAGGGAACTGCAAATCACTGAGTCAATGACATTGTCAATATTTATGGTAAAGCTCTGTGCGTCTGTGTCTGTATTGTTTAGCAGCGTGATGACAATAGTTTCTGATCCATTAGATACGCTCACTAGCATGTCAGCCACTGCCAAGCTACAGATGAAGAAGTACATGGGCGAATGGAGGTTCTTGTTCTTGGCTATTGCCACAATGACCAAGACGTTCTCCAGCAAGCTGATGATGCCCAGAGTCACAAACACTTCAGGGGAAACAAAGAGTTGCTCGTAGCAGCCTCCCGAGGAGTGGCCCTTTGCATTGGGCTCACTGGCACCCCCATGCAGTCCATTGCTGTGGTTCCAGAAATGCAGAGGCTGGAGTGTCCCACGGTGCTGGGTGAAATTCATCTTACGGAGACCCCCTTTCAGCTTCCTGCTTTTAAAACTCCTGTCCTTTTTGCATTCCTCTGAAATCCTCCTTTGGCTTTTCAGTTAGGGAAGAGAAGAAAAATAAGCCAGCACCAAGGCAGGCAGCAGTTCAGAACACTTTGACTGCTGTCACAAAATAAGGTTTCAAACTCACAAATGCTGGTTTACGCTCTCACAGATGCAGTTTCTGATCATCATCACATTCACGTCGGTGATCTGTGTCACAGAGTCCCAACAGTCTGTAAGTTTGTATGAGATTTTCCCCTACGTTCAGTTCCTGTTTAGTTCACTGTTACGATGCAGGGTTGGTTTTTTTTGCTCTTCCATTAAGAGAGGTAAACGTAAAATGCTCAAGTGACTGCTGCCGAGCCGAAACTAACTTCAAACTGCAAGCACCAGTCTTGCTGTCAGAGAGTGTGTACCGGCTGCCTGCTTTATGGTGTGTGGAGGAGAAAAATATTCAGGGCACTCTCCGCCTCTGCTTTGCCTTCCAGCCAATGGGGCTCGGGAGCTGCAGAAAGTCAAGGGGCTGCTGCTTCTGAGCCTCTCTGAAACATCACACGGCACAGCAGATTTGGATGCTGCACGAGCTTCCAGTATCTACAGAAAAGCGGATGATCTACCAGAGATCTGGTTCCCTTCTTTAACTTTTCAGCATAGTATTTTAGGACTGATTTTTTGTTAGCAAACTTACAGCACTGTGGTATCAGTCTCTGCAGAATTCCTTGAGCTGGACTGATGGTGTTTTGTTTTCCAGGCTGCGATTTACTGTAATTTACTCTTGCCCCTTCTGTGACATAAGATTGCTCTGTTTTGTGTACGTGACAAAATAGGAATCAAGAGAATACTTATCTCCTCCTGGTTCTCTCTCTCAGCCCCTCCATGCATCGTTAACTTTTCTGTGCCTCAGTTGTCCACTTGCAAGATGTGGTGTTGTAAGGCTGCATTATACTATCTACACTTGTTGTAATTTTTAAGAAATGGAGACCATCAAAGGATCAAAAATAGGACAAGGTGGCTAAAGTCATACATGGCTCATTAAATTGTCCTAAAGAAAATAGTTTTTCCTAGGTAATATCCTTCTTCATCATTTTATTTCCAGGAAGGAAAAGATGATAGAGTTCACTGCAGAAGCCCTGTCATCATCAGGAATTAGGATGCAGGGCAGAAAAACAATAGGCAATATTTAGCGTAGATGAAGGAATGCAATAGGAGACAAAGTTGCAACCTGTAGGAAATGTGGCAGAGACACAGGTAATGACTTCAAGCCATCAATAAATCTTGTAAAAGTCTATCCAAAGGTCTGTCCCTGTGCTTCCCTGACATGAGCTGAAAGTCAGCTTGTGTGCAGTCTGCCATGGAAAGCCCTCGAGAAGGAGGAGGAAAAGAATGTCGAATGAATACAAAGAGACAGAGACAAAAGTTGTTTAACTGTTTCCTCTTCAAGTACTGCAATTAAAGATTGAAAACCAAATATAGCAGACAAAGCCTAAAATGTAGGTGGATTTTAAAGCTGTGGAAGCTAGAGGAGAGTCAGTTGTTACACTGAAGTGTAATGTTTGCAAGTAAGTGGTTTGAATGAGCATTTCCAGTCACCTAACAGGAAAGCTGTGGAGGCAGCTAGATCCGTTGCAGGAGTCTATTTTCTTCCCAGACATTTTTCATCTTTCACGCATTAGCTGTTTTTTTTTTTAATGAACAGCTATAAAGAGATACAGGAATAGAGCATGCTTGTGGAAGCACAGCTATCTGTATTCAACATCCCACCACCAGGGTGAAGCACGATTTTATTTTCATATTTGGATTTACTATAGATGTATGGTTATAAAGAAAAAGGCTCAGCCAATTATTTCTGTGCCTTCCCCCAGATAGATTACTTCACAAAGCTGAAACATAAACACCCAAGACAGACAAAATAACTTGAGGCATAGGAAATCCCACATTTATCAGTTTGGAAACATCATTCACCAGCAGCATTCTTGCAATGAAAGAATAGCTCGCTGCTGAGAGGGCAAGATTTACTTTCCTATCAAGACATAATGCAAACCAGGATGCAAAAAGATTTATTGTCTATCTGCTGATTCCTGGGACAGTACATGCTAACTACTGCTGCAGACAGGACTTGCATACTTAACCTATAAGGACATAAGTACAATGGGAGAGCAGGAAGAAAAAGTTATAGAAAGACTGGTATAGCAGAGCAGCGTCTTTCCAGACAAGATATTTTTCTACACCTGCAGACAGAAATGCACCATCGGTGAGTCACCCCAGGGAAGTGGCTACTCAGCATCACTTCCTTCACCACTGTCCTCCATGCCAACAGGGCCCACAGCACAGGGATTTCTCCTCTTCACTTACTTTAGTGAACCCAGAGCAGCAGAGGCCGGAAAGAGCAGAGAGAAGCTGCCTCCAGTGGATATTGCCCTGTTTGCTCCAGCTGCCTATCTGTCCATCCCTCTTCTGCACATTATCTCTGTTCTCATCCCTGTTCATCTTTCCATTTAATATCTCTTTTCACCCAGAAGCTCTCCAGACAATGCTCCATGCTTGATTTTCCTAAGGATATGGTCATAAAAATGCAACTAAAATGTAATAACAAAAGAAATCAAAGGACACTTCTTTCCCACCCACAACTGTCACTCACCTCAAAATTTCTGCTTATGCCCTGCATTCCTGGGGAAGGTTGTTTTGGTTTTGTTAGCCATTTACGTTTGTAAGATGAGGGTAGGTGACTGAAAGCAACAGACTTATGGTGGTTTAGCAACTGTAAGAGGTGATGTATCATTAGCTTTCTCTGACTAGTAGGTAAAACATTGTAAGAGCACTTCTTTAAAAGAGAGAAGATGTATGTGCATCTAAATACTTCTACAGCAGAAGATGGATACATGCCTCTAGCTCCCACTTTGCAAAACCAATACCATACAATTCTAAAATAAGCTCAAAAGCAACTTGTTCTCTCATGCCTTAAAGTATGTTAATATTTTAGATTTTCTAGTAATGGATAACAGGAGTAATGTAATAAAACGGTTTCTTAAATTTTAAAACAAAGCTGAGACAATATTTCTTGAAAATATTGTAGGTGACAAGCTTTTTGACACCATGGAAAAGCTGTAATGACTGCAGAAAACTATAAACTAATAAAGGTGATATACTAACATGAGCTCCTGGTCTTAAGAGAAATGGAATATCAATGAAAATTTGGTACTAGCCTCCTCTTTTAACATAGCGTTAAATCATATGATAAAAAATATTATTTTGACAAGTCTTTAAAAATGTCTGTTTTAAGAGTTCCTCCTACACAATTTCCCCTGGTCCGACACTCTATTTCCAGCCACCCTCCAACACCCACCTTCCAGATAGGGTTACAATCATTTCTACCTCACAACATTTTGAAGTGTCAAGTTATTCTCCGGCAGTTGCTTTTCAAAGTCAGAAGAAAGCCTTCAGTGGAGTCATCAACAAGTACGTAAAATCCCAGCAGAGATACAGGAAGGCAGGGTGAGCCAGGAGGAGGCTGTATAGGTCCACTATGGGAGAAAAAGAAAGTCAGAGGGATTTAGCACAAGTACTTCCCTGCTCAAATGCCGAGTTTGAGAACATTTGAATCCCATGTCTGTATTGCTCAAGCACAGAGATGAGATTTACTGTTTCAAAAGCTGCCAATGGAAACAGAGGATGGGTTGTAAGAAGCTGGTTAGAAGGAAGAGCCAAAGAGGCAGATGATTAAGACAATCAGTCCCTCAGATTTGTGTAAGTGTGCCAGTACAAGGGTGTTGCATTTGCACAGATAAAAATAACTTATTTTTTTCATACTTGTACTCAGATCCAATTTTTCAGTGCATTTAAAAATTTAAGTCCATAGTATAAGTGAAAACACTGGTGTATTTTCGCATGCTGATTTTGAAACATAAAAGGAGACAGGTAAATTTTGGAAGCTTCTATGGGTTTCTATCATGCAGCATCTGTCTATATTACAGCAAAGGCAAATTCCACCCAACATTTAAAATATTTGCCAAAAAATAGTTCAAATAATGCAATGTACCTTTCAATCTTTCCCACAGATGTCACTGGAAGAAGTATTTCTCTGAATCTTTCTAAGTCCAGTAAATTAAAATATGAGCAGTATGGAGATATTTGTTTGTTTGTATATTTGGATTGGTAGGTGTTTTAAGTTGGTCCCTAAGCATATTGTTT
The DNA here is from genome assembly GCF_964034855.1 of Anser brachyrhynchus. Classification (NCBI taxonomy): domain Eukaryota; kingdom Metazoa; phylum Chordata; class Aves; order Anseriformes; family Anatidae; genus Anser; species Anser brachyrhynchus. The sequence continues at coordinate 79,825,492 of NC_137695.1, read as the reverse complement.
TATTTTCCAGCAAGTCTGATGCAAGCATGAAGAGACATATCAGTACAGGACTGACTATCACAAGCTCTAGATGTTACCCTAGGACACATTGGAATACAGAGGAGAACCAGTACTGGTTTTGGATGAAGTAAAATTGATGCTTGTTGCATACAGCAAAGAAAATCCACATGGTAAGTCACTAGTTGTGTGGCATAGAACTTGAGAAGTCTATGGGTAATGTTACCTCACAGAAGAAATTACTATTGTAGACCAAATCAATTATTATTCTTTGTGTTTGTACAAACGATTTCAAACAACAACTTAGCCAATCTGGCCACAGAAAAGCACAAAAATGTCTATTGCTAGCAAATAAAATACATACACCCACTTGAATATGTTGTGAATGTGCATAACTCTAACGTTTTCCATTAAAATGCCACAAGAAATGCTGGGGCTTTGATCGCTTAACCATAAATCTGGTCTTATTTCTATTTTAGGCAATTATTGTTTTGAACACAGAGATCATTTACTTGCAGTCAATACAGTAAACACCATTCTTGTCCTAATCTTTTCTCCCTCACCCCATCTCTCCTAAATAATCAATTTTCTTTTATTTGCTTTTAGACTTAGGTTCTTGTCTGTTCAGATTCATCTTAAGCACTTTGTTCAAATGACTCTAAAATCTCCTTAGTCTTGTTATCCCTCTCCAAATAACTCTCCAAAAGACATAGACCAGCATGCAGGATTAAGTACAAATTAAATACTGCCTTTCATCCAGCTCAGCAAACCAAAAAGTAATAATCCTGAATTTGTAATTTCCTCAGTTTGTTTTATGCCCCAAAAAAATGAGCTATTAATGCGACCTTTTCTTTTGTTTATCCCCTTTGTATACAAATACAATAGAGGAAATATTTCTAACAATTATTATTTACTTTTCTCATTCCCTCTACAGTCCTAAGCAGAGCAACTTTCAGCACTGCCCTTGTTTCTCTTACTTTAGATCATAACATCATTTTATATTATGAACTTCAGAATGATCTTTGCTTTTATAGTGTATCACGTTCTGTTTTCTGTGTTAATGATAAGTGTTTTTCAATGTGAGAGATGCAGTAGCATTTCAAAAACGATTTAGTCAGTCCAGCTGTCTAGGCATCAAAGTTTGACGAACAGTATGTCTCATTAGAGTTGAATGAGAGGCAGAGAACCAAGCCAGAATAAAAAAAAAAGACAGAAAATTGGTGATATCACCATTTGATGATAGCCCAAGGTTGCACTGTGGCAAAAAAAGCTGTTTTGGGATGACATTAAGTCACTTCATTTTTTCAGAAAATTCCTCAGAATAGGGGTATAACCTGCAGTTAATGTAAGATGTTACTACTTTAAGTTTTCTATTCTGTTCACTTCAGAGGGTGACAGTACAGTATTACATTCAAAAAACCATACAGCTACTTCTTAGACTCATATTATAAAGTGGGTGATGAGACGTGCAAAAAGATTAACAGGTTTTAAATCCATTAATTAAAGCCTCTGTACAAGAGGATTATTTAATGTCTGAATTAAGGAAGATACCAGCAGCTGTGGTCAGGGCCCGGGCTCCAGTGTGTGCCATCCTGTAGTGCTGGATAGCTCATGCCCAAAAAGGCTTATGCTTGCAGAGTTTTGGGGACTAAAACCCTTTGGTGTTGGGGGTGGGGGCCATGACATGCAGTTAGGTCTGGAAATGTCTGATAAAATAGAAGAGAGCATTAATTCTACAGAAATCCTTGTTTGTGAGCAACTCGATTCAGATGAACAATCCATTGTTCATTAATTCAGCATCGTAAATTCACACTCCCAGCAGTTTAGAGTTATGGGACGTATGTTTGCATCCAACTGGTTTGCATTTAATCTCTATGGTTATAAGAATGCCAGTCTTTACTTCCATACCAAATTCCTTGTATTGTTTCATTTATACCATTCTGATATGCATCTTGTGCATATGACAAGGTCACAAATTACTAGGCTACGGCTGTTACCATGACATCATTTCTTTTGTACCTTTGCAAAGAGAGCTGTGTGCTACTAGCCACTGCTCAGCATGCATAATTTATGGACAAGGGGTGGGAAGATGGGGAGAGGGCTATTACATATAGAGAGTTACTGAAAAGCAGGTTATTTTAACCCTTCCTGCATGTTCTGCATATGTATATGTAAAATGTATACTCCTTTCTCAGTTCCTTATCATGTAGTCATAGCCTGTATTCCCTTGTGTTCTTCCATGTAATTCCATGGAATTACATACAGGAGGTAGGAGCTACTCCTCAAGAATACTGGAAGTAGCTTGAGCTCTTTTAACAGAGGTAGGCTCCAATTGTGTAGCTGTGTAGTGGACTTCCATGGCTTCCATCCATTCTGATAGCTCTTCAAAGCACTCTGTTTTTTAGCAGAGATATTGGACAAATACTGAACAATCTACCAGTATAGCAGGGAGTTCTTAACCTTCTTGTGGATTGTTTTGCTCCTTAGGAATTGAATTGTTTGAAAACAATTAGAAATATTGGAGTCACAGTCTGGTATAAGGGACAAAGTAGATGCACCAAGCCATATGACAAACAACCAAATTAGCCAGCACTAGTGACAAGATAAGACTGTAGATTCAAGGGCAAACAGAGCACTGTCCTGATGTAAGTACATCTTCACTGACATGTAATCCAAATTAGCCACAGTCTTATCTAAGAACTGGGAACAAAGAGGGAATATATTTCTGACATATCTAATGTCATCTAATGTCATATGTCTAATGACATATCATAATCCAATATCTAACAAAATGTCTAGATTCCCTAAGAGCTATAGTGTGTCTGCAGTGATTTGGTTTCTTGACAGTCTCTTTGCATCAGTCATCAAAATACAGTGACAAGAATACTCTATTTCATCTTGTGACAACTGCTGCAATTGCTGGTACTCTTTCAAAGATCTCTGGTACTCCAAAAAGTCTGAATTAGAAGACTATTGATAGTGAACCTGACCCAGTGTAAAGTAGAAATTTTTCATTTGTGAAGAACTTGTAGAAAAAGTCTTCTTCAAAATTCAGGGGCATGAACTAATTTTTTACATGAATAGCAGAAATGACCTGACCTAGGTCATTACTCTGAACTAGTCCTCACTAAGGTTCAGTTTTATTAAACTCTGGAGGAGTCTCTTTTCTTTTCTTTTCAGGATGAGAAAGCATGCACTATAAATCCTTTTCTTCTCTGCTGCTGAGGTACAGATTTTATGGCTGCCTGTGAAAGAGGATGAAAATTTTCTGTCATAGCAGAATTTCATGAAAAGGGTGAATAGGTATATGAGAACAGTGCAGTAAATTATATGGTGTAGCTCTTGCCTTTATGGGGTTCAAAACTCTAAGGCTACTAGAAAAAGAACAGGAGGAAGAGGAGGTAGCAGTGGTAGAAGAACAACATGTGAGTTACCTTATTATGGTATGGTGCAGAGAAGAATGGCTACAAAATGTTTTTTGTCCACAGAATAGGTAGAAATATTAGTGGTTTAAATCCTGAAGGTAAATTAACAAATGATAAGGACTCAGAAGCAGAGTCTTTTGTCTAGAAAAACTGCATCTTCTTCAAGAAAAGATCAAGAAAATCCCCAAAGGCCTCAAGTTAGAGTTCAAGACCTGAAATACTTTTAACATATTAATAATATTTCATCTGCCTTTGTAGTGAAAAGAAAGAAATTTTCTTGAAACTAAATATTTAATTGACAGCTTAGAAGGTTGACTGAGAGCTTTTAGGGTTAAACAGGAATGACCAGAACAGTGGATACTGCGTCGAAACAAACACTGCAATGTTTTTTTTCTTTGATTTTGCTCTTGGACTCAGAAATCATAGAAAGAGGCCTTGGAGTTTATAGAGTACACAAATGAATTTAGGCCATCCAAATGCTTATACTTTGAATAGATGAGGAAGATCCCCTAATTATATAGGCAAATATATATATGTATATCAAAGGAAAGGAAACCCAGGGATATCTTCTCTTGTCTATGAGATCCAGTTTGCATAGCCTTTTCATAGACAGCTATTGTTTGCATGGAAGAAGAGACTAGAAGAGTGTGAAGATTTCTACACCCCTTGCTGGAGCCAGAACTTTTAATTTTACATGCCATGGGAGAACAAGAGAAAAGAAAGTACCAAAGGATCATGACATCCTGCTTAACAGTCTCCTCAATGAGAAAGGGAGTCTTTGCAGCTGTGTAAGGATGTCGAATGGCTTGTGAGCAGGCTCATTCAGATAGCTCCATATTCCAGAGTGAATATTACTCTGACACAAAGCACTATGTGAGCAGCACAGAAGAGATTTCTTCCTCGCATAATGATGTGCAAGAACAAGGTAGAGAATTGTAAATATGGAATACAAGGGAAACAAAACCAAATTAAGTATATGCTACATTTCCTTTCCAGTAAAGCAAAGCAGAAAACAACCCAAAATCCCTCCAGGAAATGTTAGCCTGCACAAACACATAATGATAATCTAGAGTGCTATACCATAAGATACTGTGAATTGCTGCAGATAACTAAAAAAGCATCAAAAGAAAAAAAAAATGGAAAAACCTTCAGAAATTGGTTAGGTAAGGAACAACAGAGGAAAATGAAAAACTTGTAAAAAAACCAACAACAACCAAAACAATTTTTCATCACCATGGTAAACTTTTAAAAGCTTATTCAAAATTGACATGGTAGATAACTACATCCTGGGGAGAACTGTCTAATCTAGATTTCTTTTAGAGAAAGGCAACAATTTCCAACAATTATCACTGCTAACACTAAATATAACTTCCTTGGCATCCAATCTATTGCTCATTTGAAGAGCTCTATGAGTATTTTTTTTTCTGTCTGTCTTCAAACTCAATCAACTATACTACATAAGCACACTCAGATCACATATTTGGTGTTTTCCTGACAAAAATGCAGTTTCACCTTTCTTTATTTTGTAAATGAAATTCAGTACTAGTTTGAAAGAAATCAAACAAGCAAACTAATTTCTCTGCCTACGAGGAGGTTTTCTTTGCAATTTAAAAAAAAATGTTTATCAAAACCAGAGGACAATAGCAAAATATTGTTGCAGGAGCGAACTAGATATTTGTGTTATTAAATCTACATGCATTATCACATGTTTAGTGACAGACTAATTCAGTTACTACACGTCATGGCAGAAAATACTGACAAAGTTGCAATACCAACCTAAAACAGGGTCATAATTTCCTCAAGAAAACTTTTCAGCAAAATGGAGTACCACTGCACGCTTCAAATTACAAAGAGACTTTCCTGTAATTGGTAGAGCAGGCACAATCCACTGCCAAACCCACAGAGAAGCAAGGAGAGCCCCACAGGGAAGGAAAGCAGCCTAATCTTCAGCTAAGAAGCTACTGATGGGAAGGGCACAACTTTCCCCCTCAAGTTTTCCAAGTGTAGTTATCTGTGTGTGGCTCTCATGTATTGGGAAAAGCAAGCTCTGACAAGTCCTTGAAGTCTTTTATTTAAAAATAGCTCTTATAAGCATCCTCTGTGTGGATGACTAACAGTGTGAAAAAGAACTCTCTTAAGTGAAGCATAGCAAGCTTTTTATGAGGGCTGTCAGCTTCTTTTCCACCTCACCTAGTACAAAGTCCACACAAAAATGACATTTAGTAAGGTCATTAAAATTCAAGCAAGGGATTTTCTGCAATAAAGTTGTCTGAACCACTCCAAGCCAGAAGAGGGTATTTTTCTGTGCCAGGGTCATGGAAAATATGTAATTACATTCCAGGTGTTTTAAAGAACAGAAAAGAGAAACAAGGATGAAGTATTATAGATCTATTTTAGCTATCAAATATGTGGATGTGCTCCCACTGTCATATAATATTCTTTAATGTCATTAAAGTCATATAATATTCATTAATATGTCATCTAATATTCTGTGTTAAGCAAGCAAACAATTTAAACAATTTAAATTAAACAATTTAAATGCCAGAGATGTTTTAGTTCAGTTCAATAGCAGAAATCCTTTTCTCACGGTGGAGATATTTGAGAAAAGATGCTATTTTCTGTACATTTTCCCTACCTCCCCAATGACTATTTTCCATACATAATGGCACAGAAACAATGAAAGTAGCAAGCCAAAGCCTTTCCAATGCTTTTAGAAAGTCAGTGATATGAAGGGCAATTTTGTTTAAAGGTATGTGATTTCCAAACAGTGCATTGTTATCTGCAGAGCAAGTGCCCACAAAACTAGTAGTCTGTCACTTTTAATCACTGAAATTAATATCGGGTATTTGATAGTAATGTGAAGGGACTAAATGAGCATGAAACCCCATTGTCCTAAACACTGTGCAAAATACAATCTATCCCTTCCTCAGAGAAAAACTGGCACTTCAGAGTGGACCGATTTTTCCTCAGAAGAGTAATCCTTGCCTGGCCTTTGCAATCTCCACTAAGCCACAAATTTATACTGGGCCCAGTCTCAGAAAATACTCAATACAGTGTAGTTCTCATTATTTCTATTAATTCAGAGCATTTGCCAGGACCAAAGACCAACTTGAGTCAACTTGATATAAGACAAGTCATTTAGAGAAAAGTTGGTTGCACAGGAGGGTTAACTCTGTACTTTCTCATGCTAGCTCCATTACATGGCATTTTCTATCCAAAAGACGGTTTCCAAACTAACAGGGATAAATAGCAGATACAATTAATAAACTACACTTTGGAACAGCAAGTTTCTTGATAAAAACTACATATGTGTTTAGAAGGTTAGCAATGTCTCATGAATATACTAGTCTGACTCAGGGCTTTTTAGTGATTTCTTTTAATGTTTTCTAGCCCAAGGGGATATTTCCTTTTGTGGAACAAGCTTCATGTCTTCAGTGAGAGTTATTATGCAGACTGGTTCTCTTCAGACAGAAAATATACCTTACCTTTTTCATGTCTGAATTTCTTAATGGTGGTGAACAGACTTATTACCTTATGGCTAGATACAGACATCAGCATTTCACACTCTCCTTTTGCTACATTCATGCAAGAGGTGTACATTCCCCTCTTAAGTTATTTCATACACAGTAGGGTTCATAATTTTGTCTGACACTACCTATATTTCCCACTCAGGCAGAGATGCTTTCTGGAACCTTTTATGAGCTTTACTTTTAAACCTTCATTTGAATCGGTTCATTTTCTGAAATACCAATTCAGTTCCATAAGTTCCTCTCAAGCACTTGGCAAGTTTTTTTTTTTTTTAAGAGGTGTAAATAAAAAAGACTATAAAAGTTTATTCATAATTACTTACCAGTAGTAATGTTCTGAAATGCTTTAACAACTTTGTTTTTAGAAATGCAGTTGATTCTGTTGAGCATATTGCTAAAGCTCACCTCATATACTACAAATATATTGTAAATGTATAAACATTCCACCACTCCTCAGTTGTGCAAGCTCTCTTGAAATCAATTGCAAAATTCTTATTAATTCTGTCTGCAGAAGTCAGTCTTAGTTACAAATCAATTACCAAGGTCTGCCTTTGACTGCTGCCTTTCATTTAAGCTAGGACATACCAAACAAAAAAAGAGAAAGAGAGAGAAAGTAAGCTCTGATGTACACATTTCTATTCAATTTTCCAAATAGCTGAGAAACCAATAATTCGTGCTTAGTGAAAAAGACAATCATTATTCCTTTTCTTATAAAATCATTAAGTTACAGTGAACACAACAAACTTTTACCATATGAAGCATTGCAGTCTTCAGAGTAACACAGAACAAATGGACTGAAATTTTGTGTCCCAAGAAACTGTTCAAGCCTGAGAAAGCCTAGCTTCATATAAATACTCTGTGATTGATGGTTTAACATGAACAGACAAAATTCACCTAATGTGCAAATTATTCCCTTCAAACCAGAGATTCAGAGTTGCATGCTTTCACGATACGTAACATCTAGGCGTAAAACTGGAATTATGCACATTAATTATGCATGTTATGGAGCTTGTGTTGGGTTTAGCTTCTGTCTCTCAAGGTAATATTTTTCTTTACTTATTCTTGAGCCGATTTAATATCATTCATTATAAACCCTTCCACTGCAAATTCAGATTATAAGGAAAAGTAAATGAAATTATGCAGGACAGGATGAACATTATTTAGTAAAATATTTTATTCACTGAAAAATGGTATATCAAATCAGCCAAAATTCACCACAAAACTAATGAAGTTTACTTAACATTTACAGTAAGAAATATTTTGTAGCAAACAAGTGCATTTAAATATATTTTCTCATTTTCCATTTCAAAATTTTAATGTTAAAATTTACCAAATTTTATTCTAAAAGACAAATTGAAATTAAAAAAAAAAAAAAGAAAGAAAGAAAAAGAAAAGAAAATATTGCTTGAAATATTTTGGGAAAACTGTAATTTTTTATTTATATTCTGCCCTGAAGTTTTGGTTCAGCCAAAACCACCACCAAAAACTCATAACTATCCACTGTATTACTTTGAGCTGATCAGGATAAATGGTGAAAAGTAGTACAACGTACCTGCATGTAGGTATTTCTTTAATTTGCATGTTTGGGTGCACAACCTTAGATGTATTCTTTCAACAGAGGAAATTACACATACAAATAGTGCTTTCAGAAAAGCAGACTAAAGTAAAGCAAGCAACATTTTATTGTATTGTGGCATGAGGAAACCCTTATGAGCAATCAAACAAGGTTGGAACAATTAAATGACATGGATAGAAGCCAGTGCAGGATCTGATGACAAAAGGAGCTGCCTGGATAACATCCTAGGAGAGGAGAGGCAAAGCAATCCACATTGCTTTATAAATAAACGCTAATTAAAATAAATAAATAAAAGAATTGCAAATTTCAAGAAGATGTGTTTAATTCTTAGGTCCAGGAGGATGCCAGTGCTGTTTGTCTGAACCAGACGCCCACTGTAGAAAAAAACAATTTAGAAGAGACAAAATTGAGTGTGGTTAAGGACTACTGGAAAGCAGACACCTAAGAGCTACTGGAAAAAGGAGCCCTGCACTGCAGCTGCACTATGGTCAGTAATACTATACAACCATTTGTAGCTGGATGTTTTCTTCTGCTATTATTTTCCATCCATTTCCAATGTACTCATCCAATAAAACTACACTGCAAACAGCCTTTCAGGTCCACTTTTTTCCCCTTTTATTACAGTCATTAATATTTAGGTGTCAGCAGTCAAGAAGCTGGAATTTTAAAGATTTAAGAAATTGTTCAAAATGCATAAACAAATACCATTGTTTCTATTCTTGTTCTTTACCTCAGTATGTTACCCATCCTGTTCATAAAACCAACCAATCAACCAAACAAACAATAAATTACTGTTCTCAGAGTCACCTCTGGAAAAACACTGGAAGAAGCTGATTGCAAATCCCACTTGTGGACCAGAAGCCATGGTGCTACCTACCACCAACATGGCGGGCTGGAAGACACCTCTGTCAGACTTTCATTCATGGGTAGGAGCAGAGGAGAGATCTGAAAAGCCACACCTGTTCCTCTGGTGCTGATTCAAAGAGGACCTGAAACTCTTGTGTGGCTTCCTGAAACACAGCCCCCAGAAAGCAGCCCAGGCTTGCCATCCTCCCTCTAGAGCTTCCATGGAAGCACTGGGAAATATCTGAAGCTGTGGGCTGGGGATGAGCACCCTTCTTGTTTCCACAGAAGATACCCTAGGATGATTTCTTACTCCCACACTGGCCAAAGATTAGACTGAAAGTTTAGTTGCTGGCCTGTTCATAAAAGTATTTATCTGAGATATGACATTTTTCATCAGGTCCCTCAGCCTCACTCCAAACACACAACTGAGCCTGTGTCTCTTACTTGATGCAGTATGCAGACACTGGCTGTGATGCCAGTTCAATGAATAGAATAGGTGTAGGATGTCTCCAAACAGAGACACTGAAAGACATCTGCTCCCCAATAGCCAGAGAGACTGTACTTGTTCACCTCATTTAAAAACAGGGACTGGAATCCTGTTTGTTGCATCTCGAAGGGTTATCTCAACAACACGACTGCTAGCTGTTCTACAATGCACATGAATTTCCCTTCACATCTTAGGAGGCAGGGGTGGGCAAACTTACCATACAGAAGTATTGAGATATCTTCAGATTTTTTTGCAGTAAAGTACATTTGAGAGAGATGTGGAAATAGTTCCTGTCCAGATTTATTTAGGAATGAAATTTAAAATGTCTGTGAGCTTCTGAATAAACTCTCTTCCAGAAAGCCAGAGTCTTGACACTCACTTCTCTGAAAGTGGGTTAAGTGCACAGCATGTACCCTCTCCTGTTTTATCCCTTTAATTATTCTGTGTATAGGGAAGCGGAGGGGAGGGGAGGAGAGGGAAAAAAGAACTTGACTTATTTTCCCTTAGCAAACTTACTCATGTGACTTGGCATTACTATCCCCAAATAGCAATCAGTCAATGGCCTCCTGAGCGGAAGTCCCTCTCTCTTCCCATTCATCCACCTTCCTCTCTTAGGCACTTTAAAGTGGACTGTGTAAACACCACTTGTAGGCTTCCCTGCAGAAGAGCTGGACAGCTTATTCATCTAGGAGCACTCAGCAGAAGTTTCTGAAGTAGGCTGTATCATCTAACCCAGATGTCATCTCTGAAAAAAAAGAGGGAAACTAAGCTGCTGTGGTTGCTCTTCACCAGTGACAGGAGAACCAAGGACCAGGAATTGGCATCTGTAACAGCAACTGAAGCAACGAAATGAACATACAGTGACAGAAAGTTACCAGGCTTTTCACTGGGTGTACACTTACCTGCTGAATGCACTGACTGCTCTCTTTTTCTCTTTTGAAGTACATGAATTTCAAAGACAGACAGTACAGTTGCTTACAGCTCGTGAAAGGGGGTGAGAAAATGATCTGTTCAGTCTCAAAAATCATTCCTTGCATGAAAGTGAACAAAATCAACACTGTTTTTTTTCCCAGGTTTGAAGTGTTTCTCAGATAAATGCCACCACATGCAAACGCATATGCCCATCGCCAGGCTGGATATAGAACGTAGGAAAAAATAAAAAAATAAAAATGAAGAACTAGCCCCACAACAGAAAGATTTTCAAATAAGCAAGCATGGACATTATTGTCAGACTCTGTCTTGTACTAGAGTGCTGATATGAGGAGAGCACAACGGACCTTCCCTCCTGGGCACAGCCAGTTTCCCCAGTAATTTGCCTATCAACCCTGTGGCCCAGATCTTCAGTGTGTTGCCTGTGGATCACAGGACCTAGTACCCTGACAACAGCGATAAAGACCTGAAGAAGAATTTGGTTATCACCTTACTCTCACAGTCAATTTACTTCTCCACCTGGTTCCTATGGTTTCCCTGTCTGCATGCACCTACCATGACCTTTTAGGATGTGGAAGAAATACCTCTGCTGCCTTTTTGCCTGAGGCAGTGCATATGAACAAGAAGTAGACTTCAGGTGTTCTTTTTGTTTACTCTAGGCTGAGTTGCTTTAAAAAGCAGGCTGCGTGATTACGTCCCACTGGAAGAATCTCCTTAAACATCAACAAAGATGTTCAATTTAAACTGAAAAAAGCTGCTAGCACAATGTCTCTGAAAAAAGTATGTTGTATAAAACAGTGGCCTAGGCTGCATTTCACAAAAGCTTCCAGCAGAAGCTGATTCTTTAGTGATAATTAACAACAGTCTTATGAAGGCTGACTCACCAAGTTCATGTTCAGTTCTCACACAGAAAACACTCCCTTGCATTCACTCTTCATTGTGAAGGTGCAGTCATGCAAATTGTCCCAGCTCATCTTGGGCTGAGGTAAGTAATGGCGATCAAAACCAAAACGGTTGTTAATATTTTTAACTGCTCAAGGGAAGATTAACCCATGACCAGAAAATTCAAGGTTTCTTGGCCCTTTCTCTGAATATTAAATACAGACTACCTTCAATTGAGAACAATTGCACTGAATAGCCTTATACAGAGAGAGATTTCAATGTTCTTCTGCACTCACTCTCCTCCCCTGCCAAGATGCTCTCCTGATCTCTCTCAGCTGTATGCAATCTAAAATCCTGTTTATCCTTCTTCCTGCATGATTTACTACTAGAGATTTAAGAAGCAAGGTTTCTTCCCATGTCTTCCTCCCCTGTACCAGTAACCTTAAACCAAGTATTTAATACGATTGTTTAGATCCTAACTAGCCATTGCATAGCCATGCCCTTTTGTTTGCTCAGCACTCCGTACTGCACAACATTTTGAATGTCAGTCTACAAGACTTTTGTATCAGTACCACATGAATGAAACTGGGGATAATGGAATTTTCCAAACTGAAACAAAGCTCAGTTCAAAATGTTCCTGAAAAAAATACGAACATCTTATTTTCTTCAACTGACAACAGAGTATTAAAAAGAAGCAGCAACAAACAACTGTTCTTGACTGATCATCAGCAAAGAAGCATATTTATACCCCTTTTGACTACTTTCTAATCAGCAGATTTCTCCAGTCATCTAATTTTTCCTCTGCTGCATCCCCCTGGAAAAAAAAAAAAAAAAAAGTTGTGTCTTAAAAACAATAGTGGATATGCAAATAGCAATTGTAGATCACTTCCTGGAAGTCAACCCACATACAGGAGAATCTTCAGAAAATTTATTCTGATTTTTCCAGAAAGATTTGCAAGTTAAGGTTCAGAGAAGCTTCTAAAATTAAGCTGTAAACATTACAAAGTTTGCTGATGATTATAATCTTGATTTTAGTAAGCTGAAGACAGGTTACTGATTTTGTAAACGCTGTAGATAACCCTACTGTTCAGGGCAATGAAGTCTGTATGTGGCAGAGAGAAATAGATTGGAGCTGAGATAAACTACAAATTACTGAATGATATCTAGATTAATAATTTATTGAAATTTGAAAAAAATAAATCTGTTTTCTTGTTTCCACAGAGATGACCAGAAGTAAGTGATATAGATACCAGTGATCAAGCATAAGCAGTGGTATAAATCTGGGTGAAGCACATGCTTTGGGATATTCTTCAACTAAGTAACTTCAAAACTATTTTGGTGTGCACAATGTCTTACACAGTGGAAGTGTGCTGTGCACGAAAACAGCATGATTCTGATGTTCATCTCAACACAACAAATACATGGCTTTTCATTATTTTAGCCAGTTAGCATCTTTATAAGTGACTCATACATAGAGAGAAATGTGCATTTTTTTGTGATGACCCGTCTCAGTGGTGTTCATTGCAGCACTTGTCACTTTTGTATTGTCCATCGATGGGCACATTTTCACATCTGGGAAAGATCTTATAGGAATGTGCAAGTGGTGCAGGAAGTATTAAACTGATGTGAAACTCTTCAAACTCATGATTAAACAAAAAAAGTAATGTAGTGAAAGATCAGGGAGAGAGAAGGGAGGAGAAGCATCAAGAAGTTATATTTTCTGATCTTCAGTCTCCCAGCATTTTTTTAACAGGCATTAACAAGCATATCAGTCACTTCCTCAAGGTTCTGTGTATATTTTGATACTTTAGTGTAGGAGATACTGATACCTTCACTGCTTTTTTTTTTTTTTTCTACTTTCGACTTTAAAAACAAGTATTTTTATCCCTCACAACTGCGCAATATGTATTATGTTTATCTACTGAATTTATATCCCCTATTAGCTTTTCGTCTTTAGTAAATTCATGCAATCTTTCTTTGTGGGTCATGTTTTCTAGACCTCTGGTCATTCTCATTGCTGTCCTCTGGACTTTTTCCAACTGGTCTGCATATTTTCTGAAGTATAAGTCAGTAAGGTTAATGGAATTTGGATTTATGCTATTGCATAACTGATGCTTAGTTCTCTGAGCTTATTTCACTAATGCTATTACACTATATTACACTATTCATAATAATATGAAACGTTTGCCTAAGAGGCTTACCGTTCTTTTTGGTTTGTATGGTGAATCCTCTGCACAGTGTTTAGAAATTATCTATAACTGTCATAAGCAATGGTCATTCATTAAAAAATAATCAGGAAGCATTTGGATAGCTCTTTTTGCAGCTGCAAAATTCAGTAGTTTGCAAAAGTGGTTAATTACTCACTTCTTATGCACTTTTGTTTCAGACAGCCAGGAAAGCAGAAACATCATCCTGACTTTTGCACATTTCATCTATGTATGATATATTCCTGTATGCCAACAGAAACAAAATAATTCTCAGTATCACATATCTCAATATCATATATCTCATTCTCAATTCTTGTATTTTCCCAGGTCTTTCCTTCCAATTCACACAGAGGCAGAAACTGAAAATGTTGTTCTGCAAAAGCAAAGATGTTTGCACAGTCCCTGGTAGCACTAATTTGCATACTATTGAGTTCTAAAACTTTAGTAGGTCTGAAGCTCTTACACCAGAAAAAAAATGACACTTTTCACAATGGCAACTTTATCCTGTACTATAGGACTCACCTATGCTACAGATGTGTCTGAGTCTCAGTGAAAATGTACAGCTATTTGTTTGCAAAATCTGTTGGATTCCAGAGACTCTATATATAGCAGTGAGTTCTCTAACTACAAGAAAAAATGCATTTTTTTTTTCTGATATGAAGTTGGACTAATGAAATAAGTTCTTGTATAATATATCAGTTCAATACAGCAGACACTTTTTTCAGGTGTGAAAACAGCAGGAGAGAACCCTTTCCTGGGACTTTATGCTATTTAAAGAAATCAGATGAATTCTTAACACATTAAACTCCCCATCAGACTAAAATAATGTTGGTTTTTTTTTGGTCCAGGCTTTCTCAAAGCTCCTCCATCCCAGTTTTAAACTAGCATGTGCTTGATTTCACCTATATTCTTTATAATTTGAAATCTGTTAAAGTCTATCTGCTTGACGGAAACCAATCTAAAAAGAGGATTAATCCCATCCAGGGGGACATTAAACCCAAGAATAATTGAAGACAGTTGCTTTCTTGTAAATTTTACTAGTTACAGCAACAGGGGTGGGCATGGTCAAAAATAAGTCGTGTCAGTGGGCATGGATAAAATAGGGATTGTCTTGTCTTTTTTTTAGGAATTGTCTTTTCAAGTGTAGAGTCCTGCACCTGGGAAGGAACAACCGGGCATATCAGTACAGGCTGGGGGACAACCTGCTGGAAAGGAGCTCTGAGGAGAAGGACCTGGGGGTCCTGGTGGACGGCAGGTTGACCATGAGCCAGCAGTGTGCCCTCGCGGCCAAGAGGGCCAATGGGATCCTGGCGTGCGTTAAAAGGAGCGTGGCCAGCAGTTCAAGGGAGGTGATCCTCCCCCTCTACTCTGCCCTGGTCAGGCCTCACCTGGAGTACTGTGTCCAGTTCTGGGCTCCCCGGTACAAAAAAGACAGGGATCTCCTGGAACGAGTCCAGCGGAGGGCCACAAAGATGATACAGGGCCTGGAGCATCTTCCCTATGAGGAAAGGCTGCGAGACCTGGGTCTGTTCAGCCTGGAGAAAAGAAGACTGAGAGGGGATCTCCTCAATGTGTATAAATACCTGAGGTGTGGGAGACAGAGGGATTTGGCCAACCTCTTTTCAGTGGTTTGTGGGGACAGGACAAGGGGCAATGGCCACAAAATGGAGCACAGGAAGTTCCGCACCAACATGCGAAAGAACTTCTTCACAGTGAGGGTGACGGAGCACTGGAACAGGCTGCCCAGGGAGGTTGTAGAGTCTCCTTCTCTGGAGATTTTCAAGGCCTGTCTGGACGCCTACCTGGGCAGCCTGCTCTGAGGAACCTGCTTTGGCAGGGAGGTTGGACCCGATGATCTTTCGAGGTCCCTTCCAACCCCTTCAATTCTGTGATTCTGTGATTTTCTTTGGAGAGCTTCTTTCCAAGTAGCCATTAATTGCTGTTAATTGGTCAGGGAATAGTGCTGGACAGAACTGTACAAATGATGTTGCAGAGTGAGAAGAGGGTACTGTTGGGTCTCCATTGGATGATGGACCCTCCGCTGTATCTTTTCTTCCTCCTCTGCTCATACTATGAGTAAGCATTGCTTCAAAGTCAAATGCCAGCTGGCTGCATCCCACTGTCATTCTGTCTTTAAAGCTGTACTTCCCCAGAGCATGCTGCAGTAAAAGCAAAGGAGAAAAAGTGATAAAATGTGCTGGGGACAGCACTGTGCTACATTATGAGGAAAACAAGGTTATGCTTCTTACCAGGCTGTTCCTCCAAATCACAGCAACATCATCTCTCACTGCTCTGCTCTATCTCCAAAAGAAAGGATGTTTCCTATCACTCTGGATATCACATTCAGCCTTCCCAACATACCCTGGCAGCCCACAAACCATTCTAGATGCTATCACACAAGCAGATGTCTACATTTCCCAAATACAGGCTCCGAGAAGGAAGGATTTTACGTAAGAAAGGAATGTTAAGTTGTGACCTTCTTATTTGTTTTGCTGAATTTTTTTTTCTGCTGTTAAATAACTCTGCCACAATAGATTTCCCATGTTGATTAGCACAGATGAGTCGCCTCTTTCCTCTCTCCATCCACCCTCACAAGGCTGGGTGACGAGCTTGCAGCCTTCTTTCTCTTTCATATCTTGGTCTAGTTTCTCAAGTTAACAGCTTTGAACATCTGAGTAAACAAAGAACAGTGCAACTTTTGTATTCCCACTGACTGGCATACTACAGAGAGGGACAGACATCCCCATCCTCTTTCAGATCCATATTTACTGCAGAGAGAGTTACTAAGGACAGCAGAGCTAGAATATTCAAATGTAAAACAATTTGCATCTGGATTCGCTTCCTCACAAAATAAACAGTAGTTTTGCCACCAAACTCAGGAAAAGCAATTCCTCTACTCTAAATATACTCTCCCGTTCATTCTTAACACATAAAAACACTTTGACTATTTATTTTTAATTGTTTAATTTTTGTGTGCCTGCAGTTCTTGTAGCATAACATGTGGGTTTAATGTTGTCCTAAGGAAAAGCAGAATGAAAGTCATATTATTTCCTTCACAAAGGAAAGAGATATAGAGATATAGTCATTAACGAGAACATTTTACGATGTTCAACACTCATGAAGAATTTGTGATTAAGCTGTATCTGAACTCCAAGAGAAAAAAAAAATCGGTATTTGTGTAATCTTACAAATTGATTTTTAGCATACTCAAAAAGTGATGCTAGGCTGGTTTGTTCCTCTGGTTCACACAGAGCATTTTCAGAGCACTTATTAGATGTGAACCAGAAGCCTTTGGACACATACACAGTTTCAGAAATACTGTGCTTACTCCCTTAATAGAAGCAATTTACTTCCTCTCTGCTCTGTGGAGAATATTATTACAGAACCAATTCCTTCTTACTTTCACTGTGGTTAATGAAATATTTGTCAAAGTTTGTGTTCTCTGAAGTCACTTTAAAAAAATTCAGAACATTTCTGAGGTAAGGTCTAAGAAAGCAAAGTAAGCTGCCACTTCCTTCACATTCACCTTCTTTGTGCACATGCAGGCACAAATAAACATACAGGCAGATCGGCAAATGGATTCAGGATTTCATATGGAACACTATACTGCAATGCAAAGCACTTTTATTACATACAAAGCCAGATAAAGCCACTGATACTTGCAATCTATAGCAGCTCATACAAACTTGAAGCAACTTTTAGTCTATGGACATAGGTGCCCTAAAGGAGGAAGTCAACCACTTAGAAAACTCAAATTCACTTCATACTGCCTGTGGCAAAGGTAAAAATATACTAAACCACAGACTGAATAAGACAGCTCATTCAAACATTTGTTAGGAGTGAGCAAAAGGGAAAATCACAGGTGGGCATCAGTAACATCTTACATTTACCAGGCTCAGCACCTGGTAACAGCTGAGATGAACTGTTCACATTCCAATTTCCATCAAAAGCATATTGGTTTGGCATCGCGAGAGTCACTGGATCACAAACTGCTCTCAGTTGTTCCACTACATACTGACAGCAATTGAAGCAACAGCTGAGAATATGCAAAACCATTCCCTGAACAGAACTGGGGCATTAACGAAGGTTATTTTCATTCTGACTGCATCTCAGGTCTATGATAACTTTAGTTTATGATGGATTTTTGTCAGTCAGTGAGAGACAGGCTTTATCAGAGAAAGAGAAGAAAGTAAGAGAGAAAACAGACACATAAAAAAAAAAAAAAAAAGTGTCTAGTCCACCTCAGTGGACTAGGCATAAATTTCTCTGTATTGCAGATCAGTCATTCAGGACAAAATTCTGTTCCAGACATCTCATCTAAACACTAGCTCAGCTCTGTTTATATAAGATGAACCCCACAGCACTACATGCAGCACAGAAAACACCATCAGATACCCAGTCTGGTTTTCTTTCCTCTTGAGGTTGTATGCATGCAAAGAAAAACACACAACACAATTTTTCAGGAATCTAAACCAGAGGTAAAAATACATTCTAGGAGTGTTTCAGAGTTATGCCATGTTTCTGTATTATTAATGCATAAACTAAACTTGTCTGATCAACATTTGTCTTGGATTTGTGATTATTGTTCCCATAAAGATCTCCTACTTACTGTTATGCATACCTATAACATGAAAATTTACAACGCAGCTATGACCATCACTCCATGATGTGCAGGAAGCACAAATCTTACTCCCAATATCTTATCCAATAATACGTAATATCACCATCACAAAAGCTGGCAAGAAAAGAGAAGGGTATTTTCTGATTTGGGGTGAGAAGTCAGAGATAGGAACTTAGTGTTACAGAGTTGTTCAGTCTGAGTTAGAAAATTGCAACAGGGAGAATTTCCATGGAGATCTAAGAGCTGGCCTCTTGGTACTGCTTACTTGTAAGACCTGAAGCCTCTGTAATATGCCAAGCCAAACAGTATGATCTCTCTGAGGTTTTCCTTTGCTTGAGATGAGTAGGTGCAAGCGCAAAACAGTGTATGCATTCACTTTTGTTATAATGGATTAGAACCACTGCAGATCTATTCAAATTGTATATGCATTTTTCATAACTTGCAGAATAGCAAACCCCCAAACTCAAGATAGAGAAAAGATTTCATGAAGAGAGCTCAAATTCTGCTTGTGTTCCTGTGTCTAATATTACCCATCGCCTGGTTGCCAAAAAAAGCCTTCCAGCCAACAGGCAACACAAGACCTGGGGGATGTATGTGGAATTCAAGCCACTGAAATATAATCATAACTATGCAGGGCCTTGAGAGAGGGCACACATATTAGAGAAGAGAAAAGCAAATACAAATGATTTAAATAAACAGCTGGATCTTACTGCTGCATGTTCTGCTTCAGAATTTGAAGCTAGGAATGCAACACAGTAGATCAACAAAGGTAGCACGTACGAGAAGACTTGCAGAACTGTAGCTTCTGCAGAAGTTCAACAACTATTCCCTCCAATAACTCAGTAAAATCTTTTTGTTTTTGCATCTAATTAAAGCACAGAAAAGAAAAAAAAGTTCAAAGGGGAGAATTTTCATTCAGTGTAAACGACATTAATTTATAAGAACCTTACAGAGGAAAGATTAATATTATGCATCACCACTGTGCACACAGAGAAATTCATAATGATAATCACCGGCAGGTATTAACACACACATATTCAAGAACATGCACTCTTGCTACAAAATTCATGCATCTCCTCCCACTGGGTCCAAATCTTCCTTCTAGAGTCAGAATTCAGAGAGCTAAACAGAAACATAATCTTAAAAGCCTATGACGTTCAAGCTCCTAAAGAGCAAGTTTATTTTGATCCCAGGAAGCAGCTGCAGATGGAGTTATTAAGATGCAAGTTCAAGGTGTGAAAGAAATTTACTCCTTTATATTAACTCAATTCCCTTGTTTATTGGGGGGGGCGGGGGGGGAAGAAAAGGAAAAAAGAAAAAAATAAAGAAAAAAAAAAGCTATAATGAAGCCTGAATGTTTTAACCATTGTTTATCTGAGTATCTCAGTTGGGTATTAAGCAGATCATTAGGTAAATATAAGATGTCGTCTCTCCAGGCTGCAAACTGTGAGGCCCAGCAGTTGTGTATTCTCTGGTCTCTCTAGTCTCTCTATAAAACACCCACCGATCCTTATCCAATAAAATCTCTAATTGCAGCTTTTGCCAGTTCAACATGGTTGCCTATTTGACATGCTGTAACAGACCCCCAGCTTTTGTAAATCAGACAAGCTCCACAAACTTCACCGGAATTACTCTGGTGTCAAAGGTATATGCTTGGCTTTAAGGTCCTAATGAAAAGAAGAATTGAAAAAAAGAGTTGAGCTTTGCAATATAGTTCCCAGGGACAGCATTCACAGGTCTGAGCTGCATGTGGTGTTTTTTAGACTAAGAACTGAAGCACCTTCAACTTTAAATGGCAGCTATGCCAGGTGTTTGAGGAGGGCAGTTTTGGAGGCAGAACTAATACCCTGCTGTGAGTGTGGCTAGCTTGTAATTCTCATCCATTTGCCTAATAATAATAAGTAATGTATTATTCATTAAATGCCTTCATACTTCTTTTTATCAAGCTCTAGTACTGCTTTCAAGCAGTCTTTTTGTTGTTTTCTAATCTTTGCCTAATATAAGTATACTGAGAAGAAATCCTGTATGTGTATCCTCATAGCATCTGTCAGCACTGCAGCTTTAGGGAGAAAAAGAAATTGAAGCTCTGCATCTCCAGTACTTTTTAACATGCCATAACTTTAATCAGTCTAAATTTGAGTTTGTTCTTTCGGGACATTACGTTAGCCTTCCAGAAACACTAATTAAAATGATCAGAAATCTTCTGTGTACTTGCCAGAGACATCCCATCGGCATTGCTGCAGGTTTTCTCCTCTCATTCCTTGCTCGCTGTAGCAGAGCTCATAGCCTCTCGCTAAGCTGCTTAGGCCTGGGTGCTGCCTCCATGCTGCCTGATAATGAGCCAGCTACCTGAATACGGCATCCGTCTACACCAGGTGGGATCTGGGAGCAGTAAACTGTTACAAGAATTATGCCTACTCTGTAAAGAAAAACTTTTATTTTGTTGAGACACTGAAAGCATTCACAATGTCACGTCTGTAATTAAGGAAAGCTAAGAGTTTACAGAATCACAGCACATAACTACTGTTATGCATGAGACATTTACATAACTGCGCAGAAAGCACGTAAATCACACAACCAAACTTAGAGGTTATCTCACAAAGTGTAACAAGTGGCTGTAACCTGCTGCCCAAATGCTGATGCTGAGAAAGCCCAGATTTTAAGCTGTAAAATGTTATTGATAATAACACATCCCGACAGAACGATATGGGAAACTATCCACCTCTGAGGCGTAGCACCAATTCTGAGTATCTTTGAAAAGAGAGATTTTTTCCAGGAATTAAAGTATTTTCCTCACAAAATGATTTTTTTGTATGAGGCATCTGTCACAAAGACATCAACATCAAGATTTGTCTGGCCATAAGAACTATATCTGAGAGCCTACGAATTAACTTTGGGGTACCCGTGCCATTCAATTTTATGGGCATTTGCCACCAACAATTACTGAAAAGCTTTGAAAACACTAACCTGTTCAAGCATTCAAAATTTGATCAGTATGCATATAACAAGTATTCACAAATCCAGAGACATACCAAATAATACATGTCAGTATAGTGTCCATACCGACTAATGAAACTGCTTCCACTTTTTTTTTTTTTTAAATTAATGCTGAGAAATATCTCCCTCCTCATGAGTGAATGTGGACAGCACTCAGCCAAACAATTGCAGAGTACCAGAATATCTCCAAAGAGTTCAGTAGTTATTCCCCAAAGTTATTTCTAGCACAAGAGGACTAACAGAAGTATCCACAAAGACATATGGGCACTTTTGAAATAACTGGACCTTTGAAATAGAAACAGTCATCTAACTCATGATCTGTTCCATCATCCTTGGTATCTTCAGCCTCTTACATGTGGATCCTGTCATTAATCCAATCTTCATGAGCAATTCACTTCAGGAAGTGCTTCACAAGGCGGAAATCTATCTTGTGGAACTGAGACAATTTACCCTTTCTGATGCCTTTTAGTAACTTCAAGGAATACACATTCATCATTTAGGAATTTGCTTGCTTCATATTTGATCATGTTTTACATAATTCCCTTTGGATATACATAATTTTTTCAGAAATTTCAGTGCATAAATAATGTGAAAATAAACCACCCCCACATTGTGGGGCAACATCCCCTAAACTATCTCAGTGTTAACTGTAGCTTCAAGTAAGGTGAATAGAAATGATAAGACCCAGGTACTATAAACAAAACCACCATACTTCAAATATCTAGAATACAAAAATAGCATACAGGAATGATCTTGACATGCTAAACACAAACCACATAAATCAGACTTAAAGTTTTTCAAGAATATTGCTTGGGATTAGTCAAACAATAAGTGCATTACTTGATTACTAAATTCTCTATTGTTGGTTTTTTTTTTTCTGAATAATGCAGAATGTTATAAATATAAAATGTAATTAAGGTGGAAACTAACTAGGTAATTTATCATCACTACAGTTTCATCTCTATCTTTAGATGTCATCTAGAAGGACAAGCTTTCAATTTATCTCTGATGAAAAATACCTTGTTCTGCTCAATAAAGGTGAAGCATAAAAGGGCATAGGCTAGCAGCTTGAAATCAAGAGAAACATTCTTCCCTATCCAATCATATATTAGGAAAGTCTAAAAATTCACAAATGCTTTTATCACAGAACTCTTCTCTGATCATTTGTTAATTCTTGATTTAGTAGGCTTTCTAAATATAGCGTGTAAATTTACATGGCAGTGGCATAGGTTTCACTATGGGAGGAGAAAAACTAATCCTAAAAGGAAACCTAAAAGGTTGAGAGATTCTTGTGGGAAGTATATTCTTTCAGTCATTTCAGTGCCTGTATCCTTTGCTTTCTGTTCAACAATGCTTAGACAATAATTTTCATGGTTAGTTGAGCATATTTTGGGTGTCTCGTACATTAGTAGAAGAGCCTCTGCTAAAACCACACTTAAAATTAAGGTACAAATACATTGTTCTTCATTTGGTTTCCTACAAGTTTCTAAAATAAGGGACCTGTAGAATGAGCATCCATAGGATTTAGGTTTTTTAAGTGATAGCTCTTGACTCCTGTGAAATACACATTCCAAGAGTGCTTAGTTTTAGAATAATATTATAAAATATCCTTTCCCAAAATAACCAGTGAATTGAAACTCACTGTTTCACCTAGAAGAATCCTAGGACTCCTTTGTACAGGACTCCATATACTGTTATAAACATTCAGCTTGCTGTGTTTCCTTCATTTCTGCAACGTGCTTGAAAAGACAGGCCATTTACGTCATGGCCAATAATGATTATTAGACTTAGATCTCTCTCCATTTTTTATTCCTCCTCTTCAAATGCTCAAACCAGATTTGGCATCTTTGAACATCTGATACATTCTCAATCATAAAAAAACATGACTTCATAAAAGACCTGGAGTAAACCTGAAAAAAAAAAAAGAAAAAAAAAAAGTGTTATTTCACTGAGACTACTAACTTCCTAAATCATAGAATCATAGAATCATAGAATATCCTGAGTTGGAAGGGACCCATAAGGATCATCAAGTCCAACTCTTGACACCGCACAGGTCTACCCAAAAGTTCAGACCATGTGACTAAGTGCACAGTCCAATCTCTTCTTAAATTCAGACAGGCTCGGTGCAGTGACCACTTCCCTGGGGAGCCTGTTCCAGTGTGCAACCACCCTCTCTGTGAAGAACCCCCTCCTGATGTCAAGCCTAAATTTCCCCTGCCTCAGCTTAACCCCGTTCCCGCGGGTCCTGTCACTGGTGTTAATGGAGAAAAGGTCTCCTGCCTCTCGACACCCCCTTACGAGGAAGGGGTAGACTGTGATGAGGTCTCCCCTCAGCCTCCTCTTCTCCAGGCTGAACAGGCCCAGTGACCTCAGCCGTTCCTCGTACGTCTTCCCCTCCAGGCCTTTCACCATCTTCGTCGCCCTCCTCTGTACACTCTCCAACAGTTTCATGTCCTTTTTATACTGTGGTGCCCAGAACTGCACACAGTACTCGAGGTGAGGCCGCACCAGCACAGAGTAGAGCGGGACAATCACTTCCCTTGACCTACTAGTGATGCCGTGCTTGATGCACCCCAGGACACGGTTGGCCCTCCTGGCTGCCAGGGCACACTGATGGCTCATATTCAACTTGCTGTCTACCACGACCCCCAGATCCCTCTCTTCTAGGCTGCTCTCCAGCGTCTCATCGCCCAGTCTGTACGTGCAGCCAGGGTTTCCCCGTCCCAGGTGCAGGACCCGGCACTTGCTCTTATTGAACTTCATGCGGTTGGTGATCGCCCAGCTCTCCAACCTATCCAGATCCCTCTGCAAGGCCTTTCCACCCTCATTCGAGTCCACAGCTCCTCCAAGTTTGGTGTCATCAGCAAACTTGCTCAAAATACCTTCTATTCCTACATCCAGATCGTTTATAAAAATATTGAAAAGTACCGGCCCTAAAATGGAGCCTTGAGGGACCCCACTGGTGACCGCCCGCCAGCCTGACGCAGCCCCATTTACCATAACCCTTTGGGCCCTGCCCGTTAGCCAATTGCTTACCCATCGCATGATGTTTTTATTTAGCTGTATGGTAGACATTTTGTCCAGTAGGATCCTATGGGAAACCATGTCAAAAGCCTTGCTGAAGTCCAAAAAAATCACATCAGCTGGTTTCCCTTGGTCCATCATACGGGTGATCTTATCATAAAAGGAAATCAGGTTAGTTAGGCAGGACCTACCCTTCACAAACCCATGCTGGCTGGGACCAATGACTGCTTTGTCCCCCAGGTGCGCCTCAATAAGTTCGAGAACTATCTTCTCCATGATTTTACCAGGCACTGACGTGAGACGGACAGGCCTGTAATTGCTAGGGTCTTCTTTCTGACCCTTCTTGTAAATCGGCACAACATTTGCCAGCTTCCAGTCTACCGGGACCTCTCCAAATTCCCAGGATCGTTGAAAAATAATTGAGAGAGGTTCCGCGATGACGTCCGCCAGCTCTTTCAGCACCCGGGGATGAATCCCATCCGGACCCATGGACTTGTAGGGATCCAGGTGGAGTAGCAAATCCCGCACACGTTCAGGGTCGGTTGGGAGTTTGTCATCCCCACCGTCCCGGTCCTCCAGCTCAGGGCACCCTGGGTCCCGAAGCCCATCATCGGCATTGAAGACAGAGGCAAAGAAGGCGTTAAGCGTCTCTGCTTTGCCTATGTCATTGTCTGTGAGGAGACCTTCCCTATCAAGGAGCGGCCCTATGTATTCTTTAGTTCTCCTTTTTCCATTCACATATCTGAAAAAGCCCTTTTTATTTTCTCTCACAGACACAGCCAGCTTCAACTCTAGGTGTGCTTTGGCCACACGAATTTTCTGCCTACAAACACGAACAGCATCCCTGTATTCTTTCCATGACACCTGGCCCTCCTTCCAGTAGCGAAACACTCTCTGTTTCCGCCTAATCTCCATTAGAATGTTCCTGGTCAGCCACGCCGGCCTCCTGCCCCGCCTGCCTGACTTGCGATATTTAGGAATTGCCTGATCTTGTGCTTCTAGGAGGCATCGCTTAAAGAATGACCAGCACTGGTGGACATCGAGGCCTTCAAGAGCAGTTTCCCAGGGGACCTTGCTGACTAGTTCCCTGAGCAGCCTGAAGTCCGCTTTCCCCATATCTAGGGATGAGGTTTTGGTGGCACTTTTCCTTCTATCACCGTAAATTTTGAACTCAACCACTTCATGGTCGCTATGACCAAGGCGGCCACCAATCACCACATCTCCCACCAGACCCTCTCTGTTTTCTAGCAACAGGTCTAGGAGGGCACATTTCCTAGTTGGCTCCGTTAGCACCTGCACCAAGAAGTTATCATCTAGGTGCTTCACGAACCTCCTGGACTTGCTCGTGTCAGCCGTGTGGCACTCCCAGTTAACGTCTGGCAAGTTGAAGTCCCCCATAAGGACAAGGGGAGTTAATCTCGAGGCCTCTCTTAGTTCTGTAAAGAATAATTTATCGGCGCTATCGTCCTGGCCAGGCGGTCTGTAATAGACTCCCACAACGACATCCCCTTTATTCGTTCGTCCCTTGATCCTTACTCAGAGGCTCTCAACTTTGCCATCGCCGACCTGAAGTTCCACACAGTCCAGCCCCTGCTTCACATACATCGCCACCCCACCACCTCGCCTACCCTGCCTGTCCCTCCTGAAGAGCCTGTAACCATCTATCGCAACACCCCAGTCACAGGACTCATCCCACCAGGTTTCGCTTATGCCGATGATGTCGTAGTTGTGGGACTGGGCCAGGACTTCTAGCTCATCCATTTTATTCCTCATACTGCGTGCGTTCGTGTAGAAGAACTTCAGGTGCGTCTCCTTACACTCAGCACCTTGTGGATCTGCCCGAAGGACCTCACTGGCACACAGCCCCTCTGATTCTAGCGTACCTTCCCTTAGGTCTTCACCGGCGTGCCTGGTTTTAGCCCCTTCCCCCTTCGACTCTAGTTTAAAGCCCTATCTATCAGCCCTGCCAACTCCTGACCAAAGATCCTTACCCCTCTCCGAGAGAGGCACATCCCATCCGGTGCCATCAGGCCCTGTGTAGCATAGACCTTCCCGTGATCAAAGAACCCAAAGTTCTGCCGGTCACACCAGTCTCGAAGCCACGAGTTTATGTGAACAGCACGCCTTTCAGCTTCGATCCCCCCTATCGAAAGGACAGAGGCGAACACAACCTGCACCCCTGATCCTCTAAGTAGTCGCCCCAAATCCCTAAAGTCTCTTTTGATCGCCTTCGGACTTCTCGTTGCTACTTCATCGCTACCAGCCTGAAAGACCAGTAGCGGGTAGTAGTCAGTGGGCTGTACCAGGCGCTTGACTTTCTTGGCGAAGTCTCTCACCCGAGCCCCAGGGAGGCAACAGACTTCTCTGCGGGTTGGGTCCGGTCGGCATATCGGTCCCTCTGTCCCTTTCAGAAGGGAGCCCCCCATAACAATAGCCCTTCTTTCTTTTTTGAAGGATGATGTGGCAATGCGGTGTGTAGGTCGCCTTGTCTTAGGCGCCCCCTCCAACTGGGACGGGTTTTTATCTACTTTGTCATTCAGATTGTCTTGTTCTAGTCCTTCATATCGATTATTTAAGGGTAGATGAGAAGGTGAGGTGGGCAGAGAGAGGGCTCGCCTACCACCCCGAATAGGCACCTGCCTCCATTCCCCCCCTTGATCTAGGTCTCCTCCCGCTGCCTGGCAGGAGGAGGGAACCTCCGTCTTCTACATAACAGCAGACGCCTGTGCTGTGGCAGGCTCGTGAGCCTGCCTCAGAGAGGGTAGAGTGCACCTCCACCAGTCAATTTCCATCTCCGATTCCCTGATGCTCCTGAGCCTGTTCACCTCCTCCCGGAGCACCGCTACCTGGCTGAGCAGTTCTTCAACCTGGGCACACCTCCCACAGGCATACCCACCACTGCTGTCGGAGACCGACAGAAGGCTGGGGCACACTCTGCAGCCCAGGACCTGGACGGCTGCGTGTTTCCCGGAGCCCTCCGTCTGAGTAGCCACCCTGGTGACCGTGGCTGGAGATGCCGCACGAGATGCGGAGGCCACGGTTTTCTGTCTGGTTGATACCATGGTCAGGTTCTACGCAAGCAGGTTACAAGCACCGAAGGGAGAGGCAGCTGCAACAGAGCGACGATGGATCCCCGCCCTTCCTGCCCGCGCTCACTGCCTCGCTAACTGCCGCGTCGCTCCCTGTTTGCCGGCCCTGTTCGCCGCGCTCCTGGTCGCTCGGGCTCCCTAAGGGCTGCCTTTGAACGGCCGGGGGGAGGAGCTGTCGCTGACGCTGCTGGCTCCGCCTACGCCTCGTCAGCCTCCCTCACGAGGGCTGCCGGTGCCTGGCGGCTCCCTCACGTAGGCTCGATGCCCGAAAAACAGCCCTGCCTGTCCCGATCCCGCGCTCCGCTGCAGCACACGTCTGCCCCAGAGCCGGTCGCCTCAACAAGTATATAGTAACTTACAGGAAAGAGAATTTCAGAAAATGTGAATTTTCTCTTTCTTTAAAGAATCACATAATCACAGAAAGGTTGAGGTTTAAAGGGACCTCTGGAGGCCATCTGGTCCAACACCTCTGCTCTAGCAGGGACACCCCAGAGCTGGCTGCCTGGGAACATTATCTAGATGAAGTTCCGAACAGCTCCAAGGAGGCAGATGCCACAACCTCTCTGTGCATTCTGTGCATCCTCTCACAGTGCACTGTCACCCTCACAGTCAAAAAAAAAAAAAAAAAAAAAGAAAAAGAAGTGTTTCTTTCTGTCCAGATGGAAAAGAATGTCAGTGGCTTACATTTTCTGATTGACTGTAAAATTACTTTAAAAATTGAATCAATTTTGAGGAAAAATAAGGAAACATAACTTACCAGGGTGATTTTTGCTGGCCTTCCTCTTTTCTCTTTCTCCTTTATTTCTCTGTAAGAGGGAAAAAAATTTATGCTTTCATTTTGGAAGAAAAAATATATTTGGATTTATTCCAGTAACATTTCCCATGAAGTCAATTCCCATTCTGATAAACAAATCTCTTCCTAATCACAAGATGGGCATGGCATTTACAGAAATCATAAATTTGTTGGGCCTATCTACATGCTGTTGAAGTGTTTCAGAGAGACTCATAATCATCTCAAAACTTGTGCTTTGTTTTCTTTACTTCTGATCTTTCTCTGAGAAGCTTGGTCATTTCTACCTCAGAAATTAGCCAAATGAGGTGTGTGAAAAACATTTTTATTTCTTTTTTCCTGATTAAGGATAGAGTGGTTTGTTATTCTACATCTGACTCAATTTAACCAGATGGTTCACTGTTTGCCTGCCTTACATGAAGTTCGCGTTTATGAACAAGTTAGATGATGCAAGCAAAGTAAATAGCATTAAGTTCTCAACTGCAAAAATAATCAGGCTACTGATAAATATCATACATTTAAAAAAGATATAAGTGGTATTGATTTGCAATTTTTCTGGGCATTAGACTGAACTATTATCATGGTTTTTCCTAGAAGTATTTTTGAACAATTTTTTTTATTCCACTTCATAAATTAATGCAGTCAACACAGAATCTGGTACTGAGAATGAACGTCATTTACTAGAAGTTACCATGAAAAGATGTACTTCTCATAAAATTATCAGAATCTATTTTTTTTCACTTCAACTAGTACTTTTCTCCTTCATCCACGTCCCTGATTTGTTCCTATTGTACTTTTTGTACAATTCTTCTAGCTCTCATTTGTCACTTAACCCAGTAATCACTTTCCTGAAAAAATTCTCATCCTTTCTCACAACTCTAAACTACAGAAAGGAGTTAAAATGTGTATCACTTAAAGTTTAAGCAGCTTCACTATTTTGTTTTTGCTAACGTAGAAAAAGAAACTTGTTGTATAGTCCAAATCAACTTTCCGTAGCTTTGTGTGAATGAGATTGACTGGAGAACACATAAGAACTCAGAATGCCACGCAACGTCTTGTGACAGTTTAACAGGCAAAACAAACTGAAAATATAAAACAGGAATATATTCTGAGAGTGCTCACGTCAGGCACAAGGCAGCTCTAGTTTGCCTCTTTATTAAGCCATTTCACAGATGCTCCAAACGCTTCTTTTAATGAAGACAGTGCAGTGTCAGGTTTTTCTTTGCACCTGAATTGTTTGGAATATGCTAAAGCTTCCAGGGAAATCAGTCAGAAGGAACACTCAGTGCACACCATGCTGCCATAATTCCTTTGGGTCTTGCTCAGTTTCAGCTCTCATTATGACTAAATAGCTGGTTAAAAAGATACAGACTATCGTGTTTAATAAACTTCTATTTATAAAAGCCAGTGTAAAAAAAGGGAAACAAAACAAAACAGAAGGAAAAATTCAGGAATTCAATTTGTTCTGTTAGAAAGAAAAAGGAATGAAAAATTCATGATACAAAACAATTCAGCTTACTTTTAGAGGTTACCCAGGAAGATTGTGTTTGCTTATTTATTTGCAGAATAGCTGTCACTGATGCCTCCAAAGAGGAATTGGTGTAGCCCATTCGGTTAGGGCTTCAGAACCATTAGAGAAAAGGCGATCTATGCCCAAGGTGAGAAATATTTTTTTAATAAAAAAAAAAAAAAAAGAGAGAGAGAGAGAGAAAGAAAAGGCAGAGTTCCCTTCTAGAACACAGAAAATTAACTGGGTGATACTTTACAATGTTAACCTTCTTTTCTCCCTTTCTCTTTGTCTCTTTCTTATTGTATGAAGATAACCATACTATGTATGCCTTACAGCAGGAATTCCCAAGACTTGCAAGAAAAAGGCAAGTGGTGATAATCTGCTATTAATTAACCTAGAGAACTGTAACATATTGCCCAAAGCTCAAGACCCCGAAACAAATGTTTTCTAACATAGATGCCAGTTTTCGTCCATTATTTAGCTTTTTGATTTAAATCACAACATGAGTGAGGCTAGCATAGAGGAATTAACCACATGAAGCCAACGGAATTCCTAATGCAAACCAAAAGACAACTGAAATGTTAAAAGCAACAGTATAATGAAGATGGCATTGTTCAGTTTGTGCATGTTCCCACCATTCTCTTATTTCCTTTCTTCCTTGACTACACTACATTTCATTTTTATCAGTGAATCAAGGTAAATTAGACATTATCAAAAGGTAACAAAAGAAATGAAACTCCTTGCCTAAAGATCACAGATTAATTCATTTTAAATAAATATGAATTTTAAAAACCATTTGTTCTTTTCATAAAGTTTACATTGTGATAGATGAAACAAAAGAGGAATAATTTGATGATATAAGAATGCAGGGTTTCCTGATAGTAATTCAGTGCTTTAGTATTTTCTATTTTCTGCGTGGCTTTGCTTCATTCTTTTTGTTCTTGAAATATAAAAATGCCTTTTTCCTCCTCTAGAGATTAGTGTTTTCTCTTTATTTGAAATGCAAAATAACTTATGCTCTCCTTGATCTTCAGGATACACACAAGAGAGTAATCCAATGCAAATCTCAAGCTTCCGAATAAATAAGTACAAACATAAAGTTGCAAATGTTTACAAGGTGAATATATCAAAATTTTAAATGACTGTTAGATTTGCCTACAGTTCACATACAAAATGAGTCCAAGGCCCTTCATTACACCAAACAGCAAGAGTAGAGCTTTAATTTTCTTGCATTGCAAGGGCAAGGCTGGGGCTTTTGAGAGATGAACTCAGAGTTCCTCCCTAGACCAATTTCTTAAGCAAATGATTCAATTTTCACTTCCCTCTGAAATTTACCAGTCCTCCCTGTTTTGACTACATGGGCTTTATGAAGCGAATATCATCACTTATGTTACACACATGGCCTAAACCAACTGTTTCTTGAACAAACTCAACAATATTTGTATTATTTGTAATGGAATATTGTATTTGAATATTTGTATTAGTATATTATACAGATATTTCTTATTCTGTGCACTGAGCTAACAAAGCTGTCATTCTTCTTTTTGTTCACCTCCCTTCTATGTGCACTTCCGTGTTTGAACTGGACATATCAAGGGTACAGGAACATAAGAGAAGGAAGGCTTTGCCTATAGCATTGCTTTGTACCTACTACAAAAATTAGATTGAAAGGTGCCTTTGCAGTCTGGAAGTCTCCCTGAACCTCAGAGTTAATAAAACTACAGTTTTTGCCATCACAGCCATTTTTGGGATTGTGACAAAAGATTTTAACAGTGATGTTACAGTCAGATGTTGTGGGATGCTCAGACAGTCAGTTATCTTATAAAACATGAGATATTGCTCATGCATGGGACCACCATGTTCTCCATAGCCATACAAGTCCAGACCCTTAAAACTTTGCATACAAGATAGAGGATGTGGCAATTCCTGAAAGAGAAACAAGTGCCTCCTGCACTATTTAGAAAGAGGAGTTGCTTGCCTATCAGCATCTCTGAAGAGGTAAATGTGAGGTCTGGAAGTCCAGCTCTCCCAGACAAAGGAAGGGCATTCAGCTTGCCTCTTTGAGCCAATCCATTCTACCTAAAGACTGAACTTAATATAACAAATTAGTAGGGGGGGGTGGGGGGGGGATTATCCTAGGGCAGATGTACTTTCAGCATCAGGAAATGAGGATGACACCTTCTGAGTCATTCTCCCAGCTGGATCATGTCTGTATCATGTTGTCAATAGCAATTTTAAAGTACTACCCACACACACACCCCTGCTGCCAACAAAGCGTGTGAGTGTTCAAGCAAAATGCAAATACACAGCTAGTTGATCTGGCTTTGTACATTCTTCTGCCTTTACTTCCAAAACACACAAGAAGTAGGACTGCTCAGTGGCTCTTTTTTTTTTTTTCTTTTTTCCTTTTTTCTTTTTTACTAGGCAAGAAAATAATTTGAAAGCAAGCATGTGAAAGCAAGCAAGAAATCTAAGATGACAGTTTTTCTATGTAGAAAAAAATAAGAACAAGCAAAAAACAAACAAAAACAAATGCACACAAATAATGATAAATAAATAATGCCCATGATAAGACTGTCCTCTTTGGACAGCTTCATAGTATGCTCTAGCACTGAGGCTTGGCACAAGTTCAGGGCTGTCACTGTTGAACAGTTGTGTTGGTTCATAGAACCTCTTTATAGACCTGGGGCAGGGAGCTCAATCACATTTACAACATCCCTGCTGCCAGAAGGGAGCACGGTTGTTCTTTTGAGGTTAGCTTGGAGGCATAGAGTCGGTGCAAAAGCAACACGCTGTGAATTTATCATCACAAATGCATCATATAAGTCAGTTAACCAACACAGAGGATAACGTTTGAAATGTTTACTGCATTCGAATGTTGACCAAGGGCAAGT
Source organism: Anser brachyrhynchus (assembly GCF_964034855.1). NCBI lineage: Eukaryota > Metazoa > Chordata > Aves > Anseriformes > Anatidae > Anser > Anser brachyrhynchus. The sequence continues at coordinate 79,792,690 of NC_137695.1, read as the reverse complement.
ATTGATGAGAGATATAATGGGCCCACATACCTCACATTGAAGCCTCTGTTCCTCAGGTGTGTTAATTTGAGGCCAGCAGTTCTTGCTGCAGTGCCAGCAGCAACTTTAACTACATCACTTCCACAACCATATTTATCTTCCCATCCTGCTTAATGGAGCTGGGAGAAGGGACCGAGCAGAGAGTATCACCTGCCCCTCCAAAAGCCTATTTAAACCTTGTGCCTGGCTGTGCAATCTCCTGTTTACTATGGCTTTGGGCCTGTACGACATTACTTGAGAGGAGCATGGCATGACAAGAGAGGACTCCTCTGCTGACACCATGCTGCACTATTCAGCCCTTCCTGCCTGGCAGTCCTGAACGTCTTGCCTCGAGTCCTCCAATCACAGGGACATAAAACAAATGGCTCTGCTCCCTGAAGTCTTATCTCAGCAAGTCCCTTGAAGCAAACGGAGCCGCTCACCCACCATATCGGGTGGTGGTACCTGTGGGTGCAGGTGCCCATGGCTGCGTTATTGCTGCAGCACGGGGCCATGCCAGGGCTGCCCTGTGCCAGGCACGGCTGGGCCCAGCAGCCAAGGTGGCGGCGCCTCGCCTCAGGGACAGCAGCCTGGCTGCACCCACATACATGTTCTTATGAACAAGTACTAATGGTGATATTCAAGGAATACATACAAATATATACACAAAAATATATGCATGAATTCATCGGAGGTAGTTGTTCCTTCTTAATAATGATATAAGCGATGCATTAAAGAAAAAAAAACAAAACAAACAAAAACTAATTATGATTTTAACAAATAAGTGGTTTCTATCTCACAAAGCAACTAGATAGATCCTGATGTTGTAAAACACTGATGAGTGACAAAAAATCCGTTATTTTCAATTGTAGGTTTTTTTACACTTTAAGCTACATCTTGATTTCCCTGTATTGGTTGAAATGCCAAGTTCTGCTGATTGCAGTGGCATTCCTTGACAAACACAGAGTGTAATAATTTGAACTATTACATTCTGTGTAATTACACGACAGGATGGAGTGTCTTTAAAAATAGTTGTGTGTGAATTGCTGCACCGTAGGGATCTCACAATCTCTGGTGTAGTTTCTTTGAAAGACTTTGTTGTGATTCAGGTCTTTATTACAGAGGTACCACACTGAAGATGATTTAGCAGTATTTTGTGTGCTGGAAATTCTAACAGAGGAGCAACTCTAAGAGCATGAAAGGAGGCTGGAGATGAAGCATCAGGGGCTGAAGGGATGCCTTCAGCAAATGCTTATTCCTTTAATGTCAATTTAACAGAAAGAACAAAAAGACAAAAAGTGATTTTGGTTTTTTACTTCATTCTTTCAAGAAAGAACAAGAAATGATGCTCTGTACTTCTTCTAGTCAGAAATCAGCTTGAAATGCCAATACACTGTGCCATTTTCAGAGCATTAAAGTCTGGTTTTAGTATAATCAGTTTCTGTTACTGAAGTCCTTTCAAAATGTTACATTAGGCAAATTCAGAATATTAGAGTTATTTGAATATTGAGATTAAAGACGGATCAAAGTTAGTCTATTTTAAACAGGCACTTTTTCATACATTAGGAACAAGCAGTCTGCAACCAGAAAATGTAGCTGTGTTTGGGTCTAGTTCGTATTCTCCCGTAGTCAGTTTGGTGGCGTTTGACTTAGAGTCTCTTGGTACATCCTGAAAGCTTTCTGCAGTAACCTCCAGCTGTTTTAGCAGCCACTATCATTAAATTTGACAAAATCAGGAAAGACAGTCACTGAGTAATACAGTCATATTGCAGTGCTCAGGGCAGCTCATTCACAATCAGCTTGAGAATACCTGCACAGGATTTGCACATTTATGAGCCCTGGCGGACCTGGGAGAAAGTTCTTCCATCAGCAGTATTCAGAATAACCCACTGTAAGGGTGCACATAGCTCCTGGCACACGTCTCCTGTGCAGAGGAGCCTCACACACCATTTAGAGCTCCTGTAAAACTGCCCTCTATATTGGCAACCTTTTGCTTCAGTTTTTAAAGTGCAATCAGGGCATGAACATAATGGAAGTTGATGTGAAAACTTCTCAGTCTTTTTCAAGGTTAATTCCTGAAGTTTTTAACTGAACTACTCCCACTTGAAAGAAAGATCACTAGATGATGAAAACACTAAGTACTCAGAGCATCTGACAGAGACTGTATTTTAAGCACAATTTTATTTATCTATTTTTTTCCAATAATAAATATATTATACCTTATATGTATTCAAGATCTGGACAGACATTTAAAAATTAAATTAAAAAAAACCTGTAGCAGTAATGAATTTTTTTCATTAGATATGAACTCATCTTTTCTGCACATAAATGCATTGACTGAAAGATAAGTTTCGTGTAAAGCTATGTGTTTCTACTGAGATTTGTCCAAGGGTGTTACAAGACTTTTTCTTATATGGGCCTGGAAAACATTTTTCTCTGAACTAATTGCACTGGTGGATAAGCTGTTTCAAATGTTTTCCCCAGCTAAACATACTCACTGGCATGCTAAATTTTAAAAATTCAACTTTAAGTCCATTGAGACAGAAGAGTTTTTCCCTACTGAGTTCAGCAGGAAACAGATGGCAAGAATCTATACCAGAATCACTTCATTGTAGACAAATGTAAGGATATGTGTCTAGGGAGTAATCATTCAGACTAAAGAATTCACAACTGGCAGTTGCAGCTGAGCAAGAAGAGCTTTGCATTATTCTTGACAGTTGTCTGAAACCATCGGCTCATTGCATGTCAGTCACCCAAAAAAACAGGAAAATATTTGGCATCAATAGACCCTGAAAGCTAGACATTGGGCACCATTTTGCTATGGTGTCAAAGCATTTTATACCCACGGTTTGGATGCTTTGCACAGTTCTGGTCTCTGCATTTCAGAAAGGATGAAATGGAGCTAGAGAAAGCACTGAGAAGTGAGATAAAAATGATCACAGGGATGGAGCAGCTGTCTTGCAAGGATGGATGCTTTGAAGTTTGAAGAGGAGAAAGTGGAGGGTGAGTATGATTGACTGAGGTTTACAAAAATCATGAAGGCAGTGTGTAAACTGAATGCAGAATAACAAATCCCACAATGCTGGAACTAGGGTCACACAGAGAAACTAGCAGGGAATTGGTTCTGAAAACCTCGAAGGCGGCACTGGATTGCACAGTAGGTAGTGAGCCTCTCAATCTTCCTGCCCTATGGTGCTGTGGAGGCAGCACTGGCGAATTCAAAAATGAACTAGCTAAATCCATGGATATAAGAATAAGTGGAGACCTGGCATTTCATAAAGGGGATTAGTGTATATATTCCCACAGAACTGCCTCTTGTCCTTATTAGATTTCCTTAAACATGTTTTTACAAAACAATACCAGCTTGGATGTTACTAGCTTTTCACTAGCACAGGCTTACGTCAGATTTGACGTATCATAGACAGCTGCAATGTGTCACATCAGCTATCACAATCTGGAAACAGAATACAAAATAGCTAATATGTTTTTAAATACGACTTTCTGTACTGAGCGTTAAATGCCATTTTACAGGTGAAGAACATACAACCCAATTTTTCTGTGTAGATATGTTCTAAAATTATGGATCTAAAACTGAAATAAAACAAATGATTGAGGACAATTTTCCATTGTTTCTGTTCTGCAGAGATGTTGGGATTACTCCAAGTAGTCCGTCTTTCAGAGAAAAAGACATGTTTCCAGAGCAGATTTTCTCATTAAAATAAGAAATTTACAAATTCCTTCTAAGACAAAAGCATATTCTGTGTGTTGAGGCGATTGCTATTTTAGACAAAAACCATCCCATTCAAATCGATAGTAGAGAAAAAAATCAGACCTGATATTGATAAAAACACATAATCTATCTTCTACAACGTTCATCTTTCACAAGAGGCCTACAGATATTATATAACAGAAGGACAACCAGGTTATGACTTTTCTCAAAGGAAATTTGGAAAGGAAACCATAGATAAGACAGACTATCACGGCGTGAGATGCTGTTACTGCAAGTAACTAGCTATGAATACTGAAACAAACTGTCATGACTATAAAATGCTGTGAAGGACCAATTTGCTCTGTAATATACTGCAGCTTTCTGTCTTTTGCAATAAATTTTAACTGTTGTTCTCTTAATGGAATTTAATTAAGCAAAGATTTTTTGAAAACCTCATTGCATGGGTTTGTGAATGAATTAAATATTCCTTTGTATAGTACTGTATTAAAATGAAAATAATTAATTCAGCTTTTTCAGCAATCAGATACAATATAAAACTTGGTGGTGTGTTCCACAGTGTGAATCATTAACAGTTTGTACCAAGCATTGTCTTATCCCAACTTATCCCAGACTTATCTTCTGGGATTTTTCTTATGTAACCTACAGATTTTATTACGTCTGATATAATTAATTGCATGAGAAAACAGAACCATTTAACAAGGTGAGAATGTGGAATCTCGGGACCTCTCTCAATTATTTTTCAACAATCTTGGGAATCTGGAGAGGTCCCATTGGACTGAAAGTTGGCAAATGTTGTGCCAATTTTCAAGAAGGGTAAGAAAGAAGACCCTAGCAATTACAGGCCTGTCAGTCTCACGTCAGTGCCTGGTAAAATTATGGAGAGGATGATCCTTGAAGTTATTGAAGCGCACCTGGGGGACAATACAGTCATTGGTCCCAGCCAGCATGGGTTCATGAGGGGTAGGTCCTGCCTAACAAATTTGATTTCTTTTTATGATAAGATCACCCATCTAGTCGATCAAGGGAAACCAGCTGATGTGATCTTTTTGGACTTCAGCAAGGCTTTTGACATGGTTTCCCATAGGATCCTACTGGACAAAATGTCCAGCATACAGCTAAACAAAAACATCATACGATGGGTGAGCAATTGGCTGACGGGCAGGGCTCAAAGGGTTGTGGTAAATGGGGCCACATCTGGCTGGCGGATGGTCACTAGTGGGGTCCCTCAAGGCTCCATTTTAGGGCCAGTCCTCTTCAATGTTTTTATAAATGATTTGGATGTAGGACTAGAAGGTGTTCTGAGCAAATTTGCCGACGACACCAAACTTGGAGGAGTTGTGGACTCGGATGAGGGTGGAAAGGCCTTGCAGAAAGATCTGGACAGACTGGAGAGCTGGGTGATCACCAACCACATGAAGTTTAACAAAGGCAAGTGCCGGGTCCTGCACCTGGGATGGGGCAACCCTGGCTATACGTACAGACTGGGCGATGAGACACTGGAGAGCAGCCCCGCAGAGAGGGATCTGGGGGTTGTGGTTGGCAGCAAGCTGAATATGAGCCAGCAGTGTGCCCTGGCAGCCAGGAGGGCCAACCGTATCCTGGGGTGCATCAAGCACGGCATCGCTAGTCGGTCGAGGGAAGTGATTGTGCCGCTCTGCTCCAGGTGAGACTGCACCAGCGCACTGTGTGCAGTTCTGGGCACCACATTACAAAAAGGACACTAAACTGTTGGAGAGTGTCCAGAGGAGGGTGACGAAGATGGTGAAGGGCCTAGAGGGGAAGACATATGAGGAGCGGCTGAGGTCACTGGGCCTGTTCAGCCTGGAGAAGAGGAGGCTGAGGGGAGACCTCATCGCAGTCTACAACTTCCTCGTGAGGGGGAGTGGAGAGGCAGGTGACCTATTCTCTGTAATCACCAGTGACAGGACCCGTGGGAATGGTGTTAAGCTGAGGCATGGGAAGTTTAGGCTAGACATCAGGAAGAGGTTCTTCACCAAGAGGGTGGTCGCACACTGGAACAGGCTCCCCAGGGAAGTAGTCAGTGCACCAAGCCTGTCTGAATTTAAGAAGCGATTGGACTGTGCACTTAGTCACATGGTCTAAACTTTTGGGCAGACCTGTGCTGTGCCAGGAGTTGGACTTGATGATCCTTATGGGTCCCTTCCAACTCAGGATATTCTATGATTCTATGATTCTATGATATACATAGCACAAACAGCTCCTCTGAATCCTTAATGACATGGACTTGCAAGCTCAGGATTTGAGCCAGAAGTCTTTCCATCAACTTCAGTGGCCAGAACAGATCCAGAAGCTGCAACTTCATTAAGACAAAGAGCAGCGTGGGTGAGTTTTACCAGCTTTTCAGTGATGCAGCAGAACACAGATCCCGCAGGAGCCTCACTTATCTCCTGGTCCCAAGACTGCTGGAAGCTGTAGTAATGTTGTCTGCTCATTTTCCTGTTAGGAATGCAACTGGCATGCTTTTTAATATTAAACAAAATGGCTGTGCCAGTCCTACTGACATGCTAACTCCAGACGCCATTGGAGGACAGCAACCCCAGGTACTTAAGTGACTAGGAAAGGCTTCAGAAATACCAGCTAACCAGGCTTTGATGAGCATTCATAGCACAGAACAGGGCTCAGCTGCATTGTTAACTTGGCTACCAGAGGCTTGATTTTTTTAATGCATCTTCCACTATGGCCAGGCTGTTTAATTTTTCTTGATTTTCTTCCTCCTGATGTTCTTGCTTATTCTTTTCCTGGAGCTGTGCATGTTCTCAAATGCACCTCTGCCTCTGCCCTGGAAACAGTACTTCTTAAGTACTAGGGAACATTTGTTTCATCTGTTTTATCAAGTTCAGAAAGGTGTTGCTGCTTATTCCCACTTGTCATCTTGTACACGAGCAAACTCTAGGGAAACACATTGTTTCTCTTGTAGAAGATAAATTTTTATGGGCTTCCATAGGTGAAAACTGATGAAAAGGTAGTTCAGCTGGAACACATGAAGAGATGCCCATGATGTGCAGTCACGGATAGAATTCCAAGTATTGGGCTGCAAAATACATTCGGTGAAATCATCCAGCATGTGACAACACCTGAAGTCAAGCATTTCTGAACAGAAAGCAGATAAATAGTCTCATAGGAGGAAAAGATTTGGAGGGATATTCCTCTGAAGACACAGGCTCTTGGTTCATTAGTTTAAAGACCAGAATCAAGGATCTTTCTGCCTGACCTTGTTCAGTTAAGACAAATGGCTTATGCAGAGCTTGCTCCATACGTGCTTCCGACAGCCTGAACTACCTCTGTGCTGGAAACTGCACGAACACCTACATGAGCCTTATGCTGCGCTCAAGCTAACGCTCCTGGTTTTGAAGCTGAGCTCAGGCAGAGCACGTTGTCAGCACAACTGTGTAATTTCCAGCTTGTACCAAACCACTTTGTAGTGTCGGTGGGGAGGGTCAGAGGTGACCACATATCCTTGTACAGAAATAACCCTCCTCTCCCCTTGCCTTCTTTCCCCATTCATTCTGTATGGACAATATTACAACACGCAATAGAACGCAATAGAACAACACATAATTCTTGTGAAAATGTTTAGTGTTTTCTGTCAAGCACTAGTCCTTTTAATCAGCTTTGAAGACATATTCCTATATATTATTTAAAGGACTAGGAAATTTGGGAGGGGGTGGTGGTTTTTTTCAGTTTACTCATTATCTCTCTTCTTAACCATATTGATTTAGGTTGCCCTTTTATTTTGCTGGAAGGCATCTTGAACTGTAGCTTCATGAAAAAAAAAGACATTTTAATTACCTCACATTTTTTTCCATTGTGAATCCTTCAATAATTATTGAGCCCAAGTTGTTTTTAATTTATTCTGCACTCTTTCAAATGTTGCTTTTTCAGAATTCAATATTTGATGCCATACCCCTACTTAACCTGTGTTGGGTTCATGGACATTCAAAGTTATGTACTATGAAGGAACTATTAACATGAATGACAGAGCTGATCTCTTTCCATTAAATGAGCACTGGACAAGCCTTAAGATGAAGCTTAGGATTTTGACAGGATTGCATAAAGATGAAAGGAAATATGCGGTGGACTCAAAACTACATACTAAAGCTACTTTACTTTAATTTGTTGAAACACTGTTAATGCTATAATCCTCTATATTTCTTAATTCATGAGTTTTCAGTCCCAGTTTGGACTCATGTTAATAATAATAATAATAATAATAATAATAATAATAATAATAATAATAATAATAATAAATTAACCTGAATCCAGTCTAATTGCTGGCCATCTTGAGAACTTTTTCCTTTACTGCATCCATCTGAAATGGTCTACATTTTTCTACAGCAGGTAAACACTCTGCAATTGCTACAATAAATATCTGTGTTCTTACTTGGCCTGCACAACAAAGCCTTGAGTGCAGAAAGTAACACGACTATTGAGCAGGAAAACACAAAGAAGAAATAAACTTATCCATTTTTCACTGATGTTTTTAAAGCTTTCTCTACCACTGCACTTCATCTGCAATTTGAGCTCCGCAATTAAATATTGTTCTTGAAATTTAAGCTTTTTTTTTTTTGTAAAAAGGATCATTTTACATTTACATTGTGGCAATGTAATTTAATAATAGATACATAACATAGAGTAAGTCCTCACTGTCTATTAAGATTGGATTTGGAGCACAGCAAGTTTGTGAATGACTTGCTGCTGTTGTGCCTGGTGCCAAGCACGGTTTTTGGCGCCACTGGAGATGCCTGTTCACCAAGTCCTCTTCGTCCTTCCCCTTTTGGACCTCTGGGATCAGTGCCATTGCCTGACTCAGAGTCCTGCAGTCAAATGTACCACAGAGAAAGAAGAGAAGAAAGAAGAGTCCTCCATCTTCTTGGGTTCCTCTCTGCACCCCAAAGGGGCCCAATGACAGACACATGGGTGGGATTATTAGAATAAGTTTTCTTATTAGTGCCCAGTTAAATAGTCTGAGACAGAAAAAAGCAGACCAATCTGTGCTATCCATACTAAGGGTGTGGTCTCAGCTTAATTTAACATATGAAACAAACTCTAGAGCTGTTGCCTGAGAACATTTGAGCTGCAATTTTCAGAAAGCATAAATTTAGACTGCATGAAATTTGGAATGTCTACTCTGAAACAAAGCAAAATAAATAATTTTCAGTAAATGCCTCAAAAAGCACAATCTGAAGCCAGGCTCCTTTGGAAAATTCTACAAAATTAAAGTACAATTTGAGAATGTAAGCAAGGTAATGCTTCATTTATCACTCCACCCACTCTGACTTTAACAGTTGTAGTTAAAATAAATCTTTTGTCTAGACAGACAGAACAAATTCTCAGGAAAAGTGGTTTACTGAATTGCATACAAATACTATATGAGAAAATGAATAACACATATCTCCATTGTAATCTTGAATCTTACCAGAAAGGAATTATTGACTACTTGCATGGAGAGTAGCAACAGCATATTTAAGCATCATTTTAAATCTGTTTCCAATGTGATAATATGTTCCCTTGTTTGTTCACCTCTAAAACATGTTGATACAGTCAATTCTCTGTGTCTTATTTCTTGATGTTTATATAATGTCCTTTTTCATTCCTCTTTCTGCAAAAATGTTTAGTCCTAAAGCTATAAGGATCAGGTCTTTACATATTAGCACCAAACAGTTTGTTTTCAAAAAGAAATTAGTTATTTTGTTTGTTTGTTTCTGAAGATGAGAGTTTAAAACCCACTATATCACAAAAGTCAGTGTTTTAAATTAAAACCAGAATAGACCTGATTCCCTGTGGGAGCTCTAGGAGGCAGAGCTGCTAGACAGAGGAATCCCATAGCAATGACTGCTAGGCTGCTTTTGGAAACCCCTTGCAATTCCTTGCAGTGAGAAGTATTTAAAGTAAATAGGAACAAACTGTTAGATGTTTCCCGGTAATAAAGAAATATATCGACTACTTCATGTGGAAGAGAAAAGCCCATTACATAAAAATATTTTTTAAAAAAAGCTTCCCACTCTCTTTTCAATTTCATCACATAATTTGTATTGTAACATTGTCAACCACTTTTCATTTTGCTAAACAAGTTGATATACATGCCTTTCATATTACTCTAGTTGTATAAGACCATTCTCTTTTTCTTGCTTCCTCCAAATATTACATGTGATTGAGTGAAAAGTTCGCTGGAACCATACTTCAGGCTTCAAAAGCATTTTCTAGAAAAGGCAATATAAATTTGCAATGATATGCTTCTTCCTGGTGTGTGAGACAGTCCTGATCACTATTTTTAAGACTGTATTTCTGAAAGAGAAGCCCAGAAAGTTCCTTGCACTAAAAAAATCTGCAATTTTTCAAGTCATGTACATTCATAGAATCATTAAGGTTGGTAAAGACCTCCAAGATCATCTGGTCCAACCTTCCCCCTACCACCATCACCCACTAAACCATGTCCCTAAGCACCAGGTCCAACCTTTCCTTAAACACCACCAGGAACGGTGACTCCATCACCTCCCTAGGCAACCTGTTCTCTCCTTTGAACAAAACTGTAATTACAGGTAAAGCTCGAGGAATATCAGCTTTAGTTTCTTTTCCTTGGAAAAATTAAGCTTCTTTGAATGTAGCACTTTGATTTTGTTTGTAATGGTGGAAGGAGAGATGTATTCCCTGAAATATTTGCAGAAATGTCATTAGTTGTTGAAGAGCTTGAGCTCAGCTGAATGATCAATGAATAGAAACCCCAAGAAGACTACAGATATAAAGAACCAGTCAAATGATGCATTACAAATAAATAAATAAAAGCAGTCATACTAGGTAAGTGATCCACAGTCTTCTGTCGTTACTGCTTGAGCAGCTCTAATAAGAGGATCAGAAAAGATAATACCTGCTTTCCAAAACATTTCTTTTTAAGTAGTGTGAAATAAGAGCAGTCTAAATTATGTTGAGCATCACTTACAGAAATTCTTCTCTAAAAACAAAAGCACACCATGGGGCATCCAAAAGCATGAAATTACATGATGGTAGTTGGTGTACCTGCATGTGTGAATGCTCTTTGGCCATGGTGAGTCTTCTAGACACAAACTTGCATGTTATTTAAAAAGAAATAAACAAATGAACAAACAAACAAAACACTCAATTTGATCATCCTAGGGAGGTTGTAACGGTGTTCTTGGAAGAACAGGTGGAAGTTAAATTACTACTTTCAGTCCCACAATGGTTTGGTATGACACTGTAAAGTAAGAGCCTGTTTTTCAGTTGTCTTCTCACATTTGTGGGGTTATTTAAGGTGTTCTCTTGTAAATGGTGTTATGAGGATGAGTTACTACATACATGCAAAGAGCATGTAACATACTGTAATTCCAAACACACTATACATGTAAAATACTTTTGGTAGGCTTCAGGACCTTAGAATGATAGAATCATAGAATATGCCAAGTTAGAAGGGGCACACAAGGATTGAGTCCAACTCATGGGTCCACACAGGACTACGTAAAAATTAACCTACATGTCTAAGAGCATTGTCTAAACTCTTCTTGAACTTGGCAGTCCACTCAGCAGATTTCTCAGTTTTAGAAAACCCTACTAAATACTATGCTATTTAGCACTGTCATACTCTTTTTAAAAGATAATATTTATCCTTGAAGTTACAGGAAGATTTGCCATCTACCTCCATAAAAATAAAACCGAGCCCACATTGTCTATATATGCAATTTGATACAAATCAAGATGTAGATTTTGATGTATAACCAGCTGCAACTGGTGAATGAGTAATATGGATATTACAATATTTTTGTCTATAATGACACAGTATCTGTGCACACTATTTAAGATTTATTAGCTTGTGCAGAGCAGCGTATAAAATACTTGATAGCTCTGGTGTTTTGCAGAACATTATTATGCATTCCTACATAAACGTACTTTCTGTTGTCTATTATTCAGTGTTTTGCAGCAGTGCTTCTATGTGAACTTGTCTGGGAAATAAATTTCTTATTAGATTATATGTTATTATGGTGGCTTTTTTCACAATTTATTGAGTTTAAGAGCTTACTGAGACTCCTAACAGTTCCCCATCTCCTCAGTCATCTGTTCATTTTAATTATCAGGCATTTTTACAGTACTTGAAGCAAGAAAAAACATCTGAATTCATGCAAATGGCCTGCAGTTTGGAAGAAAGTATTGAGTTTATCTTTCTGATATACAGAAAAGGCCTTTTAAAGCTTTGGTTTCTTTAGTACTTTGCTTTTAAAAGTTACTCTAAAAAGAGTGCCTTGGAAGTCCATGTGTATTTTTGTTGCAGTTTTTGAAAGAAAAACTTCACATATTACAATGAGAATGAAAACTATATTAAATTGGAATTTTTCTGTCACTTTCTTCGAATTAAATAAAGTTCACATCATATGAGCAAAGTTGCATCAAATGTATATGAAAAACCACGGATTGTACATTATCATCTTACATCAGAAACAATACACTAGTGATAGCACTTAACACTTGTCCAATAGACTTCATTAGAGATAACTCTTTCCATAACTGGAAATTTTGAAGTTTTCAAATGCTGTCTTCTAAATGTTTTTCTTCAAGTTTTCAGTTTTAACTTTTCTACTAAGTACATAAAGCATGTAGTACTGCAGTGTGCCAGGTAAATAAAACAGTTAAAAGTCACAGACTACGATGCTGAAAATTCTACGTTCTGCTATGCAGTTCAGATATATTCATTTATAGTTTTAAAGCAAAGTATACATTTCCACAAGGGATACTAAGCTCTGCCAAATACCCATACAATACCTCCTGACTCTCATTTCTACTCTTCTTTACTGTGATTTTACCTTCTTCACTGGAAATGTCTACACAATTATTTGTCAGCCTATATCCAAACATACATTATTTGAGACCCAATCTTGTGACCTTGATCCTGCCTTAATGGAAAAAAAATGTTGTTGAGCTATGGCTATGCCTGTTAGTTTGTAAGTGAGAGGGCCCAGAGGGTACTACTACATCAGGCAAGATGAGAAAGAAGGAAAGAACACAGAGTACAGGAGTGAGTGTGCTGAATTAATAACAAGTTAGGAACTCAAGGATTCAGAAGTGAAACACCCACATGAAAAGATATAAAACCTAACAAGAAAGTGGAGGGTCAGAGGATGGCAACTCAGGAAGATCAAGGATCAGCTTGTTGCCAGGAAGAAAGGCTGACGCATCTTCATCTGCTTGGTGACAGCCTGAGTAGCAGACACTGGGGGAAGTGAGCAAACAAGTGCCTGGGTTTCAGGCATGCTACTCCCAGCTCACTACTATGAGCATTAGCCATGAATAAGAAAATTGTTGGGTACTAATAGGCTGCATTTATAATTCTGTTTTTGTCTCCATTTACAGCAAACAGATGCACAAGCAAAAGTGACTCAGAAATATGTATATTACAGTATTATTCATAAACAGTGATTCTTTGTCCCCAGACTACAAAGAAAATCCCAAGACAGGAGTGATGCTCAACAGTCAGAATAGAAATTCATACCATGGAAACAAGAACAAAAACCTAGAGCCAAAATAGTCAACCTTGTTAATATTTTAAGAACCAATTTAGAGTGTAATCAGATCAACAAAAGTGTTCACAATGGATTCATTGGTTTCATAAGGCCCTCATTTTTTTCAGGACCTGTTTACATATGGATCAACACATTGCGCAGGCAATGCTACATGTGATGCACTGTGCTGATGTGAATTTGGGCCACAATATCTATGAATGGTCAGAACGACCTTCTAGCTAACAGAAACCTTGAGTACTAGTAGTATAAATACAGTCACTCAGATGATTAAATTTTCCTATCAAAATATTAATAAAGTAATGTTGTAGCTCTTCAGAGGGGAGACACTAAGCAAAATAATAATAATAATAATAATAATAATAATAATAATAATACGGTGGCATATTTTTAACAGTGCTATACAGGAAACTTTTCTCAATAGACATAATGAACACTAGGACAACTTTTTGCGGATCTATCAGGTTGGCATTTACTATATGTTTTTAAACCGCATCTTTTTTATAATTTTAAATGTAATGAAATAGAAGAACATAGATTTTTATGGCTTAAGAATAAACTGAAGCTCAAGAAGTCATAAGAAAGCTCAAGCAGTGTTGAATGTATCTTGTTAAATTCATTTGTTTCAAGTGTTTCTCAATGTTCTTGTAGATACCAACACAGGCGTGTGGCAGAAAGGGAATGAAATACAGGCATGCATAAAAGCATCGTGCTAATCAAAAAACATGCTGTAGGTCACTAAGGAGTTCAAAAGAACAGCTCACAAGGTATTAAAGAGGCTCAGCCTACTTAGGTTAAGTGCATCAATCTCCTCTAAACCATCACAACAAGTATTGGTGAGGGATAGCTTTATTTTTTAAAGAAAACAAACATGATATTAGCATCCAAATTAAATGCTCACTGAGACAGGAGGACTCTGTTCTTACAGAAGAATCAGTATTGGCATCAGGCCAGTCTTGGATTTTGTGAAAACCAACATATGTGTTGGCTTTGATCTCAAGAAATAGGTCCCTTGCAATTTCTCTGTTTGGGATGTTGAAGTGGTATTTTCATGTGCTGTGCTGCTACACTTTCATTACGAAGGAACATTCATTCCAGAAGCCTTCCACTGCCAGAAACAGCCTTGTAAATGAGAAATCATTGCCGAATACAGCTGCTGTGAACAGTGGCAGAAACCACTGTCTCCTTCACATAGACAAAGGTGAGTTTGGAAAGCCCTACTGGCAAGGGAAGGGGCAATAGAACAGTTGTTAACATGGAAGGCATTGCACAACTCAGGCAGATGTAATTTGCATCCATAAGAAGGACAGGAGATGATACTGCTCAACAGAAACATGATGTGTTTTTTTGTTGTTGTTGTTGTTTCTGTTTAAACATTATCCAGTGCTTGTGCAGTTTACTTTGCTACAGATAACATTTAGAAAGGAACAGGACTGAATACCATGAGCAGCAAAGATGGGAAAGAGGACATAGTTATCCACTAAGACAATCACTGTCCGAAGAAGGTATCTTGGGAGGAAATAGCTTGTCAATTCAGTTTTAATCCACATGGTTAAATTCCCAAATTCTAGCCACGGACACCACTCACATCTGTCATTCTGCTGCAAATTAAAGGGCAGCTTTTGAAGGGAATCCTTGCTGACATCTTAAGTCAATATCCCTCTTTCTGGCTCTTAACACTTTTATCTGAGCTGTGGAGTGCCATGGGGATTTAGTGGGTGGCATTTCAGAAGCAAAGTGAGGGTGAGACAAGTCCTCATAGACATTTCAAAACTGTGAGGGAAATACTAAAAATGGAAGAAAGAGACGGAAGTTACAGTGATTGAGGCTTGATGGGGACAATTTATGTGGAGTGAGGGAATTGCTAGGCTAGAGCATTCCCCCATCACTCAAATTCAAAAGGCAGACCTTTTTCAATGTAATGGGAAGGGACTTAATAACAGTAGTTAAGATAGGAAGTAATAAAGCTGTGAATAAGGGAGAGGCATAATTCACTTGAGAACAGATTCCTGCATGCACTGCTACAACACTGATAGGCAGTGGTATGGAAAACGCACAGGGGAAGAAGCTCACAGATGGATCCTAATACTATGAACATATAAATCATTAGCACAGGGAGAAAGAACAAATGTTAAAAAAAAGGTTATTAGTAACTGCACTTAACAGAATACTGATGGTACTTATGTCATTACCTTAAGAGGCAAGCAAGCCTCACAGAAATTGTTCATCTTTGGTTTTGCAGCACTGAGAACTCGATGCAACTCCTGTTATCACTAATACATTTGGGAGGTCGAGTACCAAGATCAGAATATGTACCATGATGTTTGAAATGTGACAAGAAAAGTGAAAGAGAGTAAGACAAACACTCAGAAGTTAGCTAAGAACCATTGGGGTAGGTCAAAATTAACTAAATAAGATTGATATATAGACAATCTGCCAGATATTCACTGGGAATAAATTTAAAATATAAATTTATTTCATTTTATACAGCATCAGAGCAATCACAGTCCATATATAAAAACACATATGAGAATAAAAATTACTACACTTCTTCCCTATTTGCCTGCTGATGGATGCTATTGGCAATGAAAATGAATGTCAATTGGCAAATGATCAATTGGTATCTGATCCTTCAGGTTATTTTTTTCTTTTAAAACTGCACAAAGAAACCTTTCATCTTCATTTGTGTTCAGAATGATGAGAGGCAATTCTTTGTCATTTTGCAGGCATCTATGCACTCAGACAGCAGATAGAGTAAAAACAATTGTGCTTCTTAATATTACCTGGACTGACACTGGGAGATTCGAGTCACTGGTTCTGTGCTCCCAGATCTACTCCCCAAGAAAACCAGGTGGAAAAAAATAGATACATTGTTCCCTTAAAAACAGCTTCAGAATGTCCTTTTCTCTTTTGCTAAGTAAAGTACAAAATGGCAACACCACCAGAAAAAGCTTGCCATTTTAAAACCAAACACAACACTAAGGATGAAAATTGAAACTTGCATCTGTTTTAAGCTGCTGCTGAATTTTCCTTGTAAATATATGGTTTTGTACTGTTACAAACCTAACAATTAATCTCTGTGTGTCACTTGAGGAGCTAATCTGCATGATTGTTTTTTAATTTGAATGTAGCTGTGACCAGATTATGAATGATTATTCTTTTCTTTAGCTCTTCTGTTTAGTGCACTGCTTCTAATTTACAGATACAAGCCAGCAAGAAATTGATTAATTATAAAGTAGAGAGTGAACTGGGGAGAAGAGCACAAGAAATAGCTGGAGTTTTTATTAGTCTTGATAGAGGTAGATTGCTCCTAGTTGGTTTACTGGAGACTCAGGTCATGTTCTTGCATTCATTTTACTAAATACAGTAAGTAGTTAATCAGAAGCAAATTATGCCACTGCTGTAATTTTCCACTACAGGGGCATCCTTCATATGGTAGCCTGATGATAAACGTAGTATGCAGTAATTTGAGAAGGAAAAGAGTATTCATGCTGAACTCACATGCATCTGAGGAAAATGTTTAATTTTAAACTCTGTTTTCTTTTTAAATGCAGATCTTTGTTGTATTTTCCATCTGTTCCTACCTGGAACTAGTAAACTACTTTCTTTTGAACTAGAGTGTTCAATAGTATGCTGACTCTGATGAATACAGAACTGAATGGGCAGAGGTGATTTTGTTGCAGGGTTTGGTTTGGAAAACTGTTCAGCTTGAGAGTAAAGACTCAGTGACCTAGCCCACAGCTACAACTCTTGAAAAGTGTTAAGTCAGTATACAAGCTGAGCTGAAGGAGGTTGTTGACTTGCAGGTGCCTCTATTGTTTGCTAGGCAGGTTGCTGGGGAGTCAGGTAAGCATGTTGGCTTGCATTGTAGTCTGATAGACTGGGATGTGTTGCTCCTTTCCATCCTTTCTCTTCATACTCTGTAAGATTTTGCAGTTCCTCCAAAATGTTTTGTTTTATCAAATGATGATTTCTGATGAAGTAGTGACATTGGGGGTGGGTGGGGGGTGGGTGGGTATTGTTTGCTGGTTATCTGTGTGTGGCTGATTAACCAGGGTCTGCTTTGTATTTCGTGTTCTGGAAAGAGCACACTTTTCTTCTGAAATGCTCCAATCTGGCATAAAGTTGACCAGGTGACCCACTGTGATCTCCATGTGGTCCATGAGCATCTAAGCAGTCCCAGATCCATTTGTGCTAGGTTACACCGTGTACTTAATGTGATTGCAAAGGGAAGGGAGGGGATCTGCCTGGAGAAAAAGTGTCTGTAGGACTATTTTCACTAAGGAACCTATACACAAACTAAGACTCTGAAACAGGTGGGTGTACATTTCCTGTATATACATGCAAGTATTTTCAGTTAGATTCCTCTCCTCAGGTGACTTAAATGAGGGCTCTAGGCAATTATATTTAATTAAGGGGACTGAAGCTTGGGGTACTAGAATCCATTGTAAATATTGGTGTGTTGGTGACATCTTTTGCAAGGGCAAATAATAGCTCTGTGAGTGAGGGGAAAGAAATTCCTTATCAGAAGGAACCAGCTTTTAATGAGTCATTGCTCAAACATGCCCACAGTACAACAGAGCTGATGGGAAGCTCTCCACAGCTTCTAATCCTGCCCCACCACTAAATCTAATGGTGTTTTCAGCCTTTTCTGTTCTTCCTGGGAAGCTGTGCTTAGAAAATCATTTTTCCCTATCTTTTCCCTTTCTCCTAATTTTTCTTCTGCCTAGTGAGTTATTTTTATATTAGTTTTTCTTCTGGATAGAAGGTATTCTTTAGAAGAGGCAACTGAAATCAAGTACATCCTAACAATTTACTGATCTTAATGCAAGACTACAAAATTCTGCAGCCTCAAGAAAACAACTGCTTCCTTTTGTCTCAGGTGAAACACCACAGCAATGTAATATAAGTGGTAAGGAATCCTTGGTTGGTCCTTGCCAAATTATGGTTTACTTAGCTACATTTTTCCCTTAATCAGACACTCATCCAAGTGTCTTAGTGCTATACATTCAATGC
The DNA here is from genome assembly GCF_964034855.1 of Anser brachyrhynchus. NCBI lineage: Eukaryota > Metazoa > Chordata > Aves > Anseriformes > Anatidae > Anser > Anser brachyrhynchus. The sequence goes on along the minus strand of NC_137695.1, from coordinate 79,774,384 downwards.
CACTTGTTTGGGATTCATGTTAATGCTTGACTCAATGGTATCTGTGCCTTAGAAGATTGACATGGTACCCCTCAAATTGGACTGTTTGAACTGCAAGAGTTGCAGTTTCAATGCTTCATACTGAAGATAAAAAACAAACAAACAAAAAAAACAAACCTGTTAACTCCAATGTATTTAAAAACAAAATAAACAACAACAAAAACACCTTTCCAACAAGATCATGAGAGGCAAGATGTTGAGTTTTCTAGCTCAGTGATTTCATTCAATCAGCTCAGTGATTCTCTGGCTCAGTGATTTCAGTGGCTCATGATTCAGCCATATTGAGTTGCTGGTACTGCTGCAAATTATCTAAAGAAAACTCTCAGGCTCATGCTCTGCCAAAACATATGGTCTTTAACTATAGTATAGGGGATACTGGTTAGCAAGATTAGTGAACAGAAAATAAACTCAAGGGCAAGTTGTCACAGGAGGATTACCTTAAGTTTGTCTCTTGCATCATAAAAAATGTCTTCAACTTGCAACACAAACCTATATTGTAGAATCAGGATGGTAGTTTACCTTCAGATTTTAGGCAGGTAGTGACAACTTTCTTTCCTTGACAAAGAAGAAATCTGATCTATATTGAAATAGAAGTGAGCGAACCCAGCCTTGAAGTCTTCTAATAGCTTTGTGCATTATGACAGTGCTATTACTACCCTGACAAATTATAAGGAAGTGGCTTTTCATTGCAATTCTTTCTCCATTTGATGTAAAGGTATAATCATGTAATACATAATGGAATACCAAAAGCATCAGTTTTCCTCCCTTCCTTCTGCCCCACAAGATTCTGCTTTATAAAAAATATAATTAAATACTGACTGGTCTAAACTACCAATTGCAAAATACAGTTGACTGTTTTATGTTTCATTGGCTTCTGTGACTCTGGCTTATCTTGCTATCATATTTTTCTCAATCTTGCCATTAAAGCAAGGTGGGAGAAGAAATATTTTAGTAAAGTACAAAGGATGTATAAATCCCCTCCAGACCCTGTGTTGTTAGTCACAGAGCCTAGTGGGAGAACATCTACTGGAAGAAAGTCTGTGAAGACTAGGGGGAAGAAACATAAAAGTGGGAAGCAGAGAGGGCATATTCAGCAGTCATACTTCAGTGGATCTATGTTAGTGTTAGTTATTAGAAGGGTTAATTCAAAGGGGCAGTTCTAAGCTGGCAAGTAACTACACTCAGTGAAACCAGTGCTCATGACGTTGATTTTTCATCCCTGTGACATTCTAGAGTTTTTAAACTAAGTCCTTCTTGGTTAGGGGTCTGTGTCAAAGAAATGTAGGAGGGGAAAGAAGGGAAAACAAACAAAAAAAAGGCTAAAACATTTGATCTACAGAATCCATTATTACAGACAGCAAGTAAAACACCTGGGGTCCTGACACGTCTAGGACATGTATCAGATTTGTTATTTTTTCTCCATAAAATCAATTTTGCACATTTTAATAGTTATTCTCAGCTTTTTGTTTAAATTGATTGCATTTGTTTTTCTGTGACATGTGCAGCTTTTCATTAGGTTTCAGCACAGATCTTTAATTCGTATCACCCCAGACCCTTCAGAGGTGACAAAGAGTAATTACTTCCTTATCAATACTGAGCTAGCCTGGATTATGATCACTGACCTGAAGTTAAAAGGCCTAGCAACTCATTTTCAACTTCTTGAGTTCCTCCTTTTGCTACCCTTCAGTTGTTTAGTACTCATTCTCCATTAACTTATTTTTTTTCTTTTTTTCCCAGAGTAGTGAACCTGTCTGTCAAAAATGATAGTTGGCTCCTATGTTCAAATGCTCTGTAAAATTGCATGCCTTTCCTTCTCCTCCTCAGCATATTTTTCTGAAGAAAGGATTTAAAGGATGCTCTGAGAATAAAAGTTGCATTTTAAAATGTTAAATAATGGCATTAACTCTCCAAGGCACAGAAGTCCCCCTTCCAAAAAGAAAACCAGGCAAAACAAATGAACAAAAACTAGTAACACTGTTGACTTGACAGTATGACCATTAACAATGACTTGGAGGTCTTCGGGGTCTGTCCACAACTGTAGTATTTATTTGTATCTCTGGAAAAGTTTGGTATTTAAGAGTCTAACATTTGAAGTAGGGTTTTATAATTGTTATCAAGCTCTATAGACTTCAAAAATAAATTCCAGCAGCAGTTTGGCAATTACCACATAAGGGTTAGAAGTGGCTGCAAAGCTTCTTCAGGCAGCAGGGTAGTATTTCACTAATTAGCCCTACGAGGTGCAACACATCTACTATTTACACATTAGCTAGCACAGGTGTATTTCAATCATATTTCTGTGATCACAGAGTAGAGGCACCCTTTGCTTTTAATTTTAAAATGTTATGGAAACAACTATTGTACTTCAATTAAAAGGGTATGGAAAGCATGAAGATCAGGTTTGTTCTTTATACTTGCAGCACAGCTGAGTATCAGAGTTAGGAGTGTATGCAGACCCAGTATAACTCACTCCTTAGTTCCCTGGGTGGTCCTGTGACTCTCTAGATGAGATTTGTGGCAATGGACTGACGCTGAACTAGGTCACAGACTGAACCTTCATAATCAAATGTCTGACCAATTGTTACAGGAGCTCTCAGCTGGAAATTTTGGATAGGACTAGAAGCTCCCTCAAGCAGCCTGCTGTGCCTAGTCCAATTTGTATGCTTAAATGTGATGATTAACAGCCCAGGCAGAGCATCCCAAAGACTCACCTACACAGTTTCTGTGCAGTATTCATCAAATTGTACACAGATAAGACATTTTTCAACTGCCGATGGAAACTGTCTCTGAAGAAATGATCACAGAGAACAGTTTTTTGTATGTAGACATTATATATTAAGTGTTTTGCATATAGTAGTTAGGGTACACCAACAGCAATGAGTTATGCATGTGCTGGAATGGTTGTGCAGTGGTACTGCTGGCTGAATTATTAAAATGAAGCAGAATAGTACTTCAGAGAGTTTCTGCTGATTTAGATGAGGGTAATGCTCAATTTTGATCATTCAAATGTACCTCAAATGTAATCTTTTTCTTTATATTGATAAAGCACCTGACATTTGTAGTGTCATGCTGGAAGGAAAATTGCGAAGGATCAACCGTAAGTGCAGTAGATTCATTATTACATGTCTTTTTTCCTAATTCTTTAATTTTCTAATACAGCCCTACATTCTTCTGTTTACTTTGAATAGTACCTCTTCCATGGTGGGCTGAGGAAGGTGTTACAGAAAAGTAGATAGAATATATACAAAGAAAAGTTATTCTATAGTCAAACTCTAATCTTTGAACCAACCAGTGAGCTGAACATACTGAGATATAATTTGATAGAACTCATTAATTTCAAGGAAAGCATTCACAAAACAATCCGCTGGCAGGATTCCTTGATGTTGAAATTAGTTAAAGGAACAGCAAAAGCATTATCAACAATCTAAAAAATTCAAACACTTAGGTTTAAAACAGTAGCTTGAAAGATAATTCAAGTAAGTTTGGATTAAAATGCTGTTTTTCTATAGCAAAAACGGTACATGTGAACAGTAATCTGGCTAAAAGATGAAGAAACTGAGGCCAACTGACAAGACACTTAAATACTGTAAAGTGCAAGAGTAGTCTGCAGCGACAGTAGTCACCATTATTTTTATTAATGATGTGCAAAGCTAATTAATAGGATGCTAGAGAAGTAGAATTTTTCTGCGCCTGGAGAAGCTGTGCTTCTACCCATGACAGACAAAATGCTGACAGAACAGATTAGGACAGTCAGAGGCACTTAAAAACTGTGTAAAATGCCAGTTAACTTTACTTATGGAAAGCATACTTGTAGATCAAGTCAGGCAATAGAAGCAATGTTTAAAAACAAATCAGGCTTACATTGGTGATGCAATGCATCATCATAACAGACCAAGAGATACAAAAATGAAGCCCAGGGTCCTTAAGCTGAGGGGATGTCTTTCTAGATGGCTCTGCCAAGAGTGAATAGGCCTCCCACTTTCATTCTTGGCTGCTTGTTCTCAAGGAGTTACTGGCAAACTGAAAAGGATACAGGAAAAAAAAAAAAAAAAAGCTGATAAAAGCAGTATATTTATGAGAACAGAGGTGAAAAATATGAGGGCAGGTCATGGCTTGCCCTCCAAAGCTGTGTAGGGAGTGGTCAAATGACGAGCTGGTATATTTGTACATGACCTACTGAGGGCATTAGTATTCCTGATAACAGGAGAGCAACATGCCGCCCTTTCTGTGAGTTACCTGGCTGTGTAGGAGAGTGATGCTGACCCATATGAATAGAGAACATCAGAGAGAAATTCTTCAACATGTTCTCCAAGGCCTCCCTTTTCACCCAGATTTTGTGTATTTCCTGCGTAGGGTTGGGCCAAAGCAGCATCACTCAACTAGAAATTTAATAGTACACTGAAAAGGCATGCTGTGATATTGGTTTGCTAATAATCAAAAGTGGCAGGCAGAATGGGAAGAGATACCAATGAAGGATTATACTAAAAACAAGGCTTTCCTCAAATAGACAAGTCTCAATAAGCACAACAAATTACAGTATTTTGCCTATTGTTCTGGTGATGACGGGATCACTGATACCAAAAAGCACCTCCTTATCCACTTAACTCTTCTATGCTAGCAAAAGATGAGGAGTAGTAGACAACTTAGTATTTTTAAGAGCCTTCAACTGTTGCATGAGATAACTCAAGCAGGTACAGTCAGAAAATGGCAGTTCAGAGTCAATTTTTAACCTATTGTTCCCTATTGTTTGTGTTTTGTTTGTTTTTTATTTTTGAGACTAAAGTAAAGATCATTGCAGTAATGTGATACAAGAGCACGGAAAAGAGTTTTAGTGTTTGCGTCACACATTGTTCATTCAAAGTGTATCAAGATTTCTGTTGTCTTATATAAAGGATTCAAAACCAACAACAATTTCCCAAGAAGAGTCTTTCCTCTAATTCCTTCTCACTTTGAAAAAAAAAAACACTTCGCATTCACTGAAAGGCAAAGAATTACAGAGAGAAAAATTCTGGCAAAGCCAGAGAAAGCAACAGTTGTTGCAACGCATTCCCCAGTCGGTGGAAACGAGGATGACCAAGATCAGCCATACAGCAAATACAAAGATACAATAGTTTTATAAACTTGTGATTTTTTTTCTTTTTATTTTTTGGTATTTTTTATAAAGCAACATGAACCATTAAAATAGAACCAACTCCTAATTTATGCATCACCTCTTTAAAAAGCAAATGCATTTAAGCAAAATCAGTCTCCTCTCTTAAGAGAGAAAGGAGCTGGGTAATCATAGTTTGAACATACTATGGAGACATGGACATCCTGTTTTCTCCAATCAAACGTTTCCCCACATATCTTCTGTAACCTTGTGAGACTTCTTCACAAATCACAAGCCTGCAAAAGCTGTAAAAACACTATCTGCAATTGTTGCATGGAACTCAGTAGTTAGAAAAAAATCTGATGAAGATGCCTGGGCACCTTATTGCACACTCTGTACCCATCCCCATGCAGAGAGTATCTTCACTGCAACAAAAAGGTGGTGTTGAGGGCAAAAATAGACATGCCCAGAACTATGTGTGGGTGGTTAGTTTACGCAGCAAATTCACGTGTTAAATCCTAGCATCACAGACTTCTGCACAAGGTTGCTGGCAGAGTTGCATACAAGGTGCTGTTAACTCATGTTAACAAGGTTAGAGCTAGCTTGAAAACGTTTACACATGCTACAGTTACACTGCTGAAAATCAGCGTGTCCTTACTTTAAAGCCCTTACGAATGCTAGAGAAGTCCTCTATGTAAACAGCACTATACCGATTTTTTTCCTTAAGCTCTACAGCAGAGAAAAAAAACAGTCACACTGACAATATATGTATTATCTTGACCTACGTGATGACCTAATAAAACTTGCTCTATGGAAGATGTCAAGTAAGAACACAATTCCCTGCCTCATATGGTGATTGCCAAGGGTAAAAGAAAAGCTTATACCATTTATGTTATAGATAGTCAAACAAACAGAAAACTAAACTCCAGCTTTTATTTCTCCACCAGGGTGTCATAACAGTTCTTCTGAATCTAGAATGAAACTTTCCAGTATTCCAGTGGAGCAAGGAAGAATAATGTAAATACTAAGCAAACAGTATGAGTCAGGGACATCAGAGAGAGCTGCAAACATGCCCTTATCATTCTGTTATTCCAGAAGCTGAGCTGTTTGGCCTACACATTTATCTCAGAACTGCTTCTATCATGGATTAAGGGCTGAGCAAACAAGGCAGCTCTTTAATGGTGCGTTTGTTGCTGAGGACAATAGGAATCATCCTTCCCACTCCACTCATGTATTCACAACACCTACATACGTCAACTACTGAAGTAAAAAAAAAGCCACTAATTTAACAAAATCCTGAGGAAATGTTTCCACCTTTTCTTTACACTTACATTGCCTGGAGTTTCAGTGAAGGGATGAAGTACCTATTATTAAATCCACTCCCAAGATGGTGAGAAGTGGGAAGGAAGGCAACGCTAGAACCCTCATGGTGTGAAAGAGGGGTGGAGATTTCTGCATGGCAAACAATCTGTTTGTTCTGAGTATTTGTTTTGGCTTTGTTTTCATGGATATGCTTATTAGGTTTATTTGGCAATGAACAGAACAGGAAGCAATCTGGACCTTGCGACACCAGAAATACAGAGCCCCGTATCTTGAAATAAAAGCCTCACTCCCCGCCACTACAGCTTCACATCTCAACTGCAGGTGCTACACACTCCTGCAGCATTTTGTTTAACTCTTGGCAGCCTCGTTCTTAACTATCTGCTACTTTCCAGTCTGCTTAGTCAAAGGTTGATTTCTGCTTGCGTGCTGCTGCCATGCATTCAGAGTCTAATTCTACACTAAACTGCAAGAATATATTTCTTCTAAAAGCTGGTGCCCAGGTTTGAATACAATTATTCTGGCGCTGTAAAAAAAGTGTTTGTTTTTAAAAAATAAAAAATAAAATTTAAAAATGAGGATGGGATCAACTACAAAATTTCTGGTCTAGCTATTACTTCTGTTGACTCCAAATTTGCCTTGAAGTCATGGATAGTGAAAGAGGGTAATGACTTCAACTAGTGAAGGCATCTGAAAGTAAAGACTCCTTCAAGAGACTGGTATCTTGTAAATGATATGAGTCAATCAGAAGTACTGAACTTTAATATTAATTCTGAGCTGAGAGGCCTCAATACTTTCTAGATTAACAGTTTTGAGCCCCTCTCTCCCCTTTACATATTAGGTGTCTTCATTCTCAAAATTTTCTTGCTGATGGGCATTTTAAATAGAAGTGAGGAAAAAACATGACTGATTAATCAGCAGATTTTTTTATTTTTTTTTTTTAATTTCCTCTCATGTCGATGGAGATTTCCAAACATCACACTAAGGGAAAAAGCTAGACTAAGAAATCTGTATTCAGGAGTACGGTCAAAGCTGTTCCAAACCACCTTAAATATTTAATTTTTCCAGGCAGCCAGGCAGACGAGCTGTAGGTAAGGTACACCCTAGAGAGCAGTGGTCAACTCCTCATAACATGGCACTTCTGCATGAAGGCACCTGGGGCATCCTCAAAAGCAGGAGGGGCAGCATCACAGAGCAGAGGGGAAGAAATGGATTTGCATCACTGCTGTTGCAAAAATAACTGCTGTGACCCAGAACTCTCCCACCGCCCAGGGTAGTGCCCATGGGGAACATACAGACTGTTTTTGCATGGCTGCAACCCTTTTTCTATTTGGGCATTTAGAAAATACAGGCTTTACGAGGCATCAGGTTTCTCTGGGACTTGGCAGCAGGTCAGGAGAGTCACAGGGCTCTCGATGGCCTTTGCAGGTGTCTGAGTTTGGTAGCACTTACACGCCCAAGCCCATCTTGGAGAGTATCAAAGGGGCTAAGTTTTTTTTTTTTTTTTTCTCGAGCCTGCCTGTACGAGAACAACCAAATCCATCTCCTTCCCCTCCAAAACACAGAGTAATTTAAGAGATGCCAGTGGGAGGAACTAGTGAATTCTTCATTTTGGGTTGTTGCTATAGCAATGCGCTGAACATTTACACCACTGAGCTGAAGGGGAGCTCTGTTAGGTTGTTTATCCCCCTGTACGTTGGCCAGCCATCACAAAGCAATATCTCATCTGCTCACATGTAAAGAAAATAATCATGTTTGCTACCTGAAGAGTTTAAGATGTTTTAGAAAAAGCTGAAGAAGACTGATATGTTTGTTAGTGTTCTGCTTGCAGCAGCTGAGAACAGCCCATGGTGAATGTTAACAAAAATAATTTATATGTACTTTACTTTCATACACTGTATGCCAAAAAATGACAGACAGTAAGAGTTAATAATGTGGAAACTTCCAACTATGTCTGCACAGAGTTTCCACAAACCTGACTGACTTCTGTTGGGTTTAACTTGTGTTTCTTCCCCACTGAGGGAGCTCCGTTGATAGTTTGTGTTAATGATGTGATAGTTCCAAAACTAAGTGCACTTCTGTAGACAGTCTGAAAACAGTTAGTAATGGAAATTGTTTTACTTCCTTTAGGCTTTTCATCTTGCTGAAGACTTCTATACATAGGCATTACACATATGATGAAGTACTGTGGTACACTAAGTAGGTGCTACTAAGACTACTTGTTTTGCACTCCTGATATTTATTCAGAGAAGTATTTCACTCTGGCTTGTATTTTATTATAAAACTTGGTTGGAAAGTCAGTGGTGGAATGAGAAACAATGCAAAATATTTGAGAGACAGTAAAAATGAACTACAGTAGGAAGAGACTACTTCTATTAGATAATCAAAATAAAGAAGCACAGGAATCTCACTCCTAAAACAAAACAAAAAACAAAAACACTCAGCATGTTTCTTTCAGAATATACACCGGAACTTTGTTACATCTCTGTTGTGAAAATAAACTTAAATGAAAATAGTTGTTTCTGTGCAACAGTAAAAAATATATGTTACAAACTCCACCGCAGGCTGTTTATAGAGAAGCACATGGGCACAGGCCAGCTGGGGAAATGGTTGCCCATGGGCCAGCAGGACTCTGCCCTCCTCTTCCTTCCCGTGGGTCACAGCCCCCCTGTGCTCCAGTGCACCAAGCCAAGGAGGGCTGGGGCCACTGCTGAGCCCAGTCATGGGCTGAGCTGGTCATGGACCAGCAATCGCCAGGTGAAGCTGCAGCAGTGAGGCAGTTCCCTAAGCAGGCCAGGAAACTTAGGAGGCAAGACAAAATCTGGATGAGCAACGCAAAGGCAAGGCACAGACATACCTGCAAGAAACATGGGGAAGGGATGCTGACAGGCAACTGGGAGAGTAACTCTTCCTGTTAGCACAGCAAGAGCTGGCCACGGTCACGTTTCACGTATTGAACTAACCCAACGCATCCCTCCCAAGCAGAAACAACCCAGTGGAGACAAACTTTCTTGTTAGAGCACTCTGATAATGACTGGCTATGTAGAGGAGCATTTTTATGTATGGGAAATTGTCATCCAAGTGAGAAGCGTTTCAAAGATTAATAGCTGATTTTTGCTGATTGCCAGTTCCATTTGGCAGTCTCCCTACCTCCAGCTATTGCTTGATCACAAAGTCCTTCTTCCCACACTCCGAAATCTCACCAGCTCACAGAAGCAGTATGTTCCTCAACAAGTCTCCTCATTTTGATTATTTTTAATTGGCTTTCATTCTTTCCCACAACCTAATCCCCATTGCCTCCTCAGCAAGCTGTATCAAGGTAAAAAGGGGTTCCCCTTTCAAATTAATTCAGCTAGTACAAGTTCATGAAAACTGGAAGTACCCAAATCAATTTGGTATTAGATACAGTGTGTGGTTTGTCAACAACACTCAGACATGTATTTCCATCCCTCTGCATGCTGACCATAATCCTTGTGAAAGTACAGGAGTTCCAGTTCCTGTCCTGGAACAGTAACAACTTTAAAAAAAAAAAAAAGGCATCCATATCACTCTGGAAAATAAGAGAATAAGAAACTGTAAAGGACTGAGTGCTGTTTGGTTCAGAAAGCCTCTGCTGAATTATAGCTTATTGCAACATATCAACATATCCTCAGCCTGTACCATTTAGATGAAAACCCACTTGCTACTGCCTTTCTTCCATATATTCATTTTCAGTAATGACACATTACTATCCATTTATGTGTTCTTCTTCTCTTGAAAGAGAACTAATGGATTTCATAAGATCTGACTCAGATAAACACTTGTTGGAGAGTAAAAATTAAAAATCACCTGGTCTTCTGTTGCACCAGAACATCATCACGAAGGTTGCTTCATTTCCAATCTTCTATCTTTGTGTTCTTCACCGTCCCCATGGACAGGCAGGACCTCTCTAAACCTCTAATCCCACCTCTTACACCTCGCTCAGATTCTGCCTCTTAATTGCACTCAGAAGCAATGGCCTTTCAGTACACAAAAGGTGATGAAGCTGTTGCTTGTCTCCTATTGTCTCACTTTTCCTGAGTAACCTTCTTTGGTATGTTTATTTGTTATCTTGTCTTAGTCTCTGAATTAGCCACATGAATTTCCAGCTGGTTTTTGTTTACTTGGACAGCATTTTGCATACAGAAGTCTTTTTTATAACAAGGGTTTAGACAGTGTGAAAAGAAAAATATCTCGGTAAGAGGAAGCAAAATCAAGCATCTCTACCTGAGTGTCTCCAGCTGTTGTCAGTATAAGATTCCTAACTCCTTAGTTCCAAAGTATGAGATTTGGTAGAAATACTTAGCTTTCTTGTTCACATTTTGTAAACATGAATTAACATTTTCAGTGCCACGTTCACTATTAACTGCAGCTCTTGGCTGCAAGTAAATGGAGACGGATAATGCTCTGCAAATCCAGCTCAAACAGCTCAACACACCGAGTTACCAAGCACTGGCACCTCATTCATATTCAGGAGGCTTCAGGTGGGTGAAGAGACTAGCACTACTGCAACAACAACAACAAAGCAAAAATTGGAACACTTTTGTGCCAGCACCTCCCTCTCTGATTCCAGCATTCACTGGGAGCGAGGCTTCTTGTCGAGGACTGCTTATTCAAATATTTTTCTCCTATGGGATAATTAGCTCTGTAAATGCAGATCTGCCAAAGACTCATGCTGAGAGAGTATAGGTGCATGGGGAAGAATAATCTGAAGAGCATTTTCTGCACTTGATTGTTACAGGAACTCTTGACCCTTCAGTACAGCATATGAGAACACAGGTACACCACCACCATGTGCGTCTCCTGTGGAAGCGCTATACATACATACTGATATTGAACCAGAGCTTGGGTTTTGTTTTGAATCTGCTGCCAGTGTGATCTGCCACCTAAGATAAAGGCCGATTATTTATTTATTTACAAAAAGAGCACCCGGTACTGTACTATTCTCCTTTCTGTTTTAAAGAGGCCCTCTTCCACATGTAATCTTATCAGCTTTCATGCTAAAACTTAGTGATTTGGTCATTAATAAAGACAGTGAAAAAAAAAATAACCACCTGCCTGTGAGATATGAGTGATTTAACACTGTGTGTCTACATCAAGGCAAACTACACCTGGCTTTTGAGATGCCACAAACCCGACATGAAACTAGGCATAACACTGAAAAGAAAGTATAAATAAGAAATTATCCCACAGCCAAATCTCATGTTTTCAAATTTCTCCCCCTTCCATTTTCCTGACTGTTATTAGTCATATGTTGCTCATTTCATCTTTGGTTAGGTAACAAAAGCAAAAGGGAAAAGGAGAGGAGGAGGGATTTTTTAATATATTTTGTTATTTTTACATAAAGCAACATATTATGCCTCATTCTTGCTTTGCAGTCCTTGGCTTGCAAGAAAGATTTTCTTCAGAAGTGTCCTTCCTCATCTGCCACTACTGGCAAGGACTGAATATCAGTACCAAATGAAAACAAAACAAAACAAATAAACAAACACACAAAAAACCACACACAGATTCCTGACGCAGAAGTGTGACTTTGCATCACAAGTGTTTTTTCACAAATGCCAAACCCCTCTGGTACAAGAAACACATGGGAACCCTTACACTACAGAAGGACCACAACCACGCTACTGTACCTGTCTGCATGGTGGATTCCTCAGTTTCTTCACTTCTGTTTCATACCTTCCCTGTTCCTTTAACCTTCTGACCACAGAAGCCATTCTTCTTCCATCTGGCTGAAACTCCTGCCAAACACATCACCAGTTCCCAAACTGACATCTCATGCACTGTTCATTCAGCCTTCTTGCAGATATTTTCTTGTTATCCATAGCAAATTTCTTCAGAATCTGTTCAATCTAGTATTTATTAAATTAAGCTCTCACTGCAAATTAGGCAAACTAACCACTTGGCTGCATTAGGAGGAGGATGGCCAGCAGACTTAGGAAAACTGTCACCCCTTTCTGCTCAGCACTGGTGAGGCTGCCCTGGAATACTGCATCCAGCCCTACACATCACAGTTGGAACTGTGGAGAAACTAGAAAAGGTCCTACAGAGACCCACCGTGATGGGCAGGGGCCATGGGCATGTGCATTGCTGAGAATGGGCTAAGGATCACGTAGACCTACTTAAAGAGCAGCAGAAGGGTTATGGGGCCAACCTCTCCCTGATAGGTCCAGACACAGCAGGAAACAACTGTCACAAATTATTGCTTGAGAGGTTCAAATTCAGAAAACCTTTTTCAGTAGTAAAACAGAGCAGCACAAGAAAAGGTTATGCAGAAAGACATGTCTTTGTCGGAAGTTTTGAAGACCCGGTTAGATGTAGCCACAGCTTACTCAGCGTCGGCAGTAATCTTGGCTTTGAGTGGGAGGTTGCTCTAGATGACCTCCAGTATATCTATTTATGACCTGGGATTTGATTAAGATTTGCCGGTCTTAGCCAGCAGTCAGTTAGAAAGTTCATTTTCAGTTCCTAGAAATAGATAATGCTGTGAGCCACAAGGACCCTTGACACAGCTTCAGTGAAAGACTCTGCTTCAGCAGAATGAAACAGCGGAACAGAGAAGAAGCAAGGTAGAAAGAAATTCATGGAGTTACAAAACTTCTCAACACTTTCTGTCAGCTATTTGCTCTTATGTTTATTGTAGAAATGGAGATAAATTTATATTTTTATTATTTTCTTGGTTCCTTTTTCCAGTTCTCTTCAGTTTTTCTTTGTGACTTGTTTGCCTTTGGAAACAGATTGCCTAGCTCAGTTCCTGTTGAAGATATTAGGGTGATTAAATACTTTTTTTGTAGTGATTTAAGCTTTATTTTGTTTTGAGATCAGGCAAGCAAACACATTATGGTATAATTTATAAACAAGAGAAAAAGAAAATCTTTTAGAGAATGCGCACCTGGGTTTACTGATGACTGTAGTTCTCTGTCTCCATTAGCACAGGCTTATGCAACATATACCCTGGATTATTTGATGGAAACCAAGTATTACACTTCAGTCCTTCCTCTTAAATTTGCCAGTTTTTAATTGGATTTCAGCCCTGACATACAGCTTTAATCTTGATCTCACTGAAGTCAGAGGAAATTCAGTCACCAGGCAGAAATTGGGGACAAAATGAAGAGAATACAAGAAGCTAGATCAACACTGAAAGAGTAAATAGAGCTCAAACATGTTCAATACATTCTGTAGGTTACTATGCATAGTAAGTCACAGGCTGCCTCTGCATCCTTCCAATAGGACTCTATTGGAGAATGCTGCACAAGAGTAAACTGCTTCCCATAAGTAAGGGTTGTTTTCAAGCCCTGTGACAAAGTGTTCAGAGAATGGAAATACAGGCTTGGAGATTACCCGAGGTCTAGTGTACCAGCTAAAACAGCAATACTAAAGGACGTACACTCAACAACTTCCAAAGGTAAGTGAATGTGAGTGCATTTTCTGAATGACACACAAGAAATATGATATATCAGCACCACTCAAAACTGCCTTTTCTGGTAAGTTTTATGGAACAGTATTTTTGGTGTGTCTTAACATTTTAGACCTAGGTTGTCCAGTTTCAAAATTCCCTTAGACTGCTTGCAGAGCTATCTTAAAGCACCTATAAGCCTAGCTCTTACTCTGTTTTTGAAGAAAAGATGACAAATGTATTTCTGCACAATTACATATATGAAACTCTGGTCATTTTCAGTTTGAACTTAATTTAATTTAAGTATTAGGGCTCCAGAACCTTAAGACTCTACAGAAATATATGCCTCTGAGATCAAAGCTAACCGCTTTATGATGAAATCATGGAGGCACAAAATCAAATGACAAAAACACCTTGTCCTGTTCCGTACATATGCCGACCACTAAGTGCTTTGCCAATTATATTGGCATATCATGTTGTTTTTTCTATGTTATATGATATCAGAGTTTTCTACTAGAGTAGAAACCTTTCTGGCCTAAATGCCTTTGCCTGGGATTTATTTTACAATGAGTTCAATTCTACAGACAGCTGGGGGATTATTGCCACTTCATCCTGTGATTGGGGCTAAGCATGAAATGCTGCTCTGGATCGGTCTGGATTTACAGTCTTAAAGAGTTTTCTGAAAGAGAAAGGTTACCACTGTAAAAGTTAACTCTCACAATATAGCTGGAGATAATTCCCTCTCTGCAGCTGAGTTTTCCCTCTCAAGTATGCTTCCATGGTAACATACCCACATACTGCAATGCTGAAGTTAATCTCAGAAGTTAAGCTTTCCAGTTGATAACGTTCTGCACTGAACCTTAGCTCTAGCCAACAAAGTCACAATCAATACCGCTACTTGGTCCTCCACTCAACCTGACCATGGCAAGAGATTTAAGTCAATATGCTCTTCTGCTTTACAGGCTGGGAAAAGAAAGTGAACCCAAGATTGTGGTTAAGAAAAAAATAAAAATAAAAATAACAGGAAGAAAATTAGAAAAACTGCACAGTATGGAGGGTAATTTCAACATTAAAAAAGCTATTACATGTTTAATGAGTACAGAGGTCAAGACAGATAAACAATCTTTCCCTGACACATTTAGCACAGAAAAGTTGAGTCTTCAAATTGTGTTTGTGTCTGGTTTTCATAGAGCTGATTACATGCTCTGAATTGACACGTGTGTTCAATTTTCACTTTAAACAGAATTCTACTGTGGCTTTGGTTAGGATTTTGTGAAAGAAGCCTGGACTGTCGATAGAAATTCTTGAGATGTAGCTGCTTTGAGACACAGGGTAACTTCCTCTCTGAGTCGGTCATTCCAGAGTTGTGGCTGACACAAAGAGCACGCAGTCTTCTTGACCATGGTGCATGTTGGCAGAATGAGGGAATCCCTGATCCTAGAGATCTCCCCTCCTGACACCGCTCTGGAGTAACCTGGAGCCACGGGGCCAAAAGCATCCTCAAGCCATGGCCCAGTCCCTGCTCCTGCTGCTGCAGGACTACCAATACCGGGGTCATTCCTAACCTGTGAGGCCCTCTTGCACCCTGGGGTTTCCATGTGGGAAATGCCAAAATCTCTCCAGCTAGTTATTTCAGTGTTTCTGTATACTACCATTAGAAAAGTTTTCCTAGCCACAGCTTAGACCCATTTCTCCTGCCCTAGCTGTTGTGGATATACAGAACAGATTTTTCCAGTGTGACCTGATTATTTGCCAGTTAAGTCACTCCTCAGTCTTCTCTTCTTAATGTCAACAGCCCCAGCTTTCTTTTATACAGAGGTACACAAAATCATGTGTAACACAAGATCTCTGTTCTACATGTTGTTTTTTTTTCTACAAATAACCAAAAATGTGTCAGTCTGCCCAACTGCATAGCACAAGTTGTATAATACAACACATCCAGCATACAATAGGTCTACAGTTACATTTTTTTTAAAATAACAGCCAAGCAAAAAAAAAATTAAAATAATAAAAATATATATATATATATATATATAAAGAAAAAAAAAAAGGTTGCTCAGTGGGAAAGGTTTCCCTCTGAAGAAAAACTAAAGACTAATGGACTTAGCATATTTTAACATACCATCCTTGAAAATTCAATAGGAGTGAAAGGTTCTTATCCTTGGTATATTTTTTTACAACTTAATTTTTCACTTAGCAGACTTCACACCTGAATTCAAGGGGGGGTGGGGAGGAGGAAATACTTTCCTGCATTATTAAAAAACATAGGTTTTAAGATGTTGAGATCCCAGTAACACATAATAGAAATTATATTTAGCAGTTATTGTGTTACTTTCTGATTTATTTTCCAATTATCTTCTGTTTCATGTAGTACCTTTGTAAAAGACCATTGTACAAAAGAGACTAGTATTAAGAAAAAATATAGATTTTTATATAATACAAACTTAAAGCTAAATATTGTAAGGGAAATTAGAATAAATCATACTTCATAGCTAATGCACCACAGAAACTTAGTAAATATTTCAAGGTAGGGGGGCAGCAGTTCAAAAACTGAATTTACAGTAGGTGGATAATATCTTGAAATTATTTCATTATTCAAGAAACTCTTAGTATCCTCAATGCTGTGCATAATGAGATGTTAAATCACCTTCTGATATCAGCATCTGGGGAAAATTCAGCCTGCATCTTGCTGTTTACATCAGAGTCATTCCTTTATATTGGAAGGATATCCAGAATTTCTGTTGAATAGCATTGATAATAAATGAGCTACATGATTTCACTATCTACAACAAAATATTCCTTGAGAACCTTCTTGAATATCTGTCAGTATTGATGAAGAACACCTGAAAATAACTGGATAGAATAATAGTTATCAAAAGCATTGGAGATGTTTTATAACTGTCAGTGAAACATTTTATTTGTTAGACTATTTTCACATTTAATGTATGTAATGGGCCATTCAGGTGGAGTCTACAACCTATTGCAACTGCTTTCCAGATAAGGAACTGTACTTCCAGTACTCGTATAAATACTTGTGGTGTGCAAAATATTTTGGGTTTGCTGAAAAGCTTTGTAATTCTGGAGAATCTCAGGATAGTATTAATAAACTTAGATCAGCCTAGGTATGTCGAATATAAGGAACGTGCTATTAGTCAACACTCACAAAAACCTTGTTCTTGAGAAATTTCTCAGCACCTTACCAATTCCATTGTACAATAAGAATCTCCAGAGGGAGATCTGGCAACCTCTTACCAAAAAAAAAAAAAAAAGCTTCTTCCTTCTTGCCCTACTGTAGATGGATTCCAAAATAAGCAGCAAATGAAGAAAAGGAACTGCAAGTAAGAAGTTTTTTTTCACTGCAACTCCGTTTTTCCTATTCCAGATGGGTGCACAATGAGTTTGTGGTCCTGCTGGAAGAAGGACACATCCAGGTTGTTTTAAAAACTAAATAAGGAAGAACTGGATTTGAGTGCACAATCTTATTTCCATTGCTCTTAACTTATAAGTGTCTGATGTTATAAAAATACTGTCACAATGTATGAAAGACAAAATCACTTGTTTCTTTTGGTTTGCAAAGACTGCCTTCCAAATGTGGACAGCTGCTATTTTATCTTAGCCTGAAAAATTCAGCTTTGGGCTACATGAACATTTCCCATTAACATCAGCATGGCATTAACCTGCAAGTAAAGTCATAGCTAAGGGTCACATTTGCAAACAGATCAGACATGCACTTAAATGGGCACTTCCATTTGCAGGCAGTCCGAGCGTGACTCAGACAGTTGCATGTGTAGCAAGCCAAATGAGCAAACAGTAGAAATTGTTCAGCATATTTTCCCTCCCCAAAAGAAGATTTTAAATGAAACACTAAGCACACTAACAGAAAATTATTCTAATGATTTATCCTAGCCAGCTTCCCATTGGCAGTGAGGGGAATCGGCTGTGAATTAAGTTATTGCCATTCATACTGCTGTTCATGCCCTTCATTCTCTGCAAGTACCTAAAGGGGCTTAGGGCAGTTATGTGCTCTGGTGCTATGGCTGGGAACTTTAGCTTTAGATGGTAAAAGGATTGCATTAAAAAAAAAATAAAATTTTATGTCTGACATAGTATATAGGAAGAGATTAAGGTTGTTACTGAGGTAAATACATTAAAAAAAAAAAACATTAGAAATTACTGTTCCTGCTCTGGCAGGGAGATTGGACTAGATGATCTTTCAAGGTCCCTTCCAGTCCTAATATTCTGTGATTCTGTGAAATAGGTATTTACAATTTTTTCAAATTGATACATTATCTTTTTTTTTTTCCCCATTTTCTTTTAAAAAGTAACCAAAAGAAGATAGAAAATTAAAGAACATTACAAAAGACTCCAGGCAGATCAAGAGAAGCAACTGTACCTTTAAAAAATCTCTTATGTGTAATCCAGTAAATATATAATGATATTTATATGGATGAAGGCCATTTATTTAAAGAATCAGTCTTCTCTCATCCTCTGACTTCAGTTCACCTTATCCAAGAAGATGGCCTTCTTGGATAACCTGAGGTCATGCATTAGGATTACAAAGGTACCAAATTTATCGGCCAAGCAGAAAAGCAATTTTTTAGGCTCTTTATACATTTTACTACTAATGGATTTTCATGACCTTAGGTAGAAGTAATTGAATTTCCCAGTACAATTTAGAATTATAATAACCATATCAAAGAATAACTACCTAAAAATGAATGAAAATGCATTACACACACACACTTCATATTTACAGCTTTGATTAAGCCTTCTCCCTGCCTCTGCATTTATTTGGTCACTTAAAATTTTACACTTATGTAAAAAAGAAAGGATGTATCCATTTACTGTAGTTAAATCTGTGTCAACTGTACAAAAGTGTTTGATTAAAGAAAGTGAAATAATCTTTGTGAATGTATTACGAATTCCTGGAAGGAAAAAAAAAATATATTTAATTTCTCCCCTTTTGCTTCCTTCTTTCGTCCTTCCCAACCTTTCCTCCAGCAGACGCACTCTACAATACATTTCAGGCCCTGGAGATGACATGGCAGTTTCCAGAATCATTTGATGTAATAGGCAAAGGTGGGTGGAATAAGAGGAGAAGCAGGCAATTTAATTCAGCTCTGTGTCACCACAGAAGAGTGAAGCCTCAGTAATGTGAGATGGAAGTTGTAGGGCTGTCTCTCGGGCAATGTCATTGTGGTAGTAAGATGATCCTAATTGTTTCTACAGTTTTAAAAGCTGAAGAACTGTATCAACAAGTAAAAGTAAGATTAGTGCAGTACTTTTGATTGCTTTGCAGAGGTTCATTTTGCTCCACCAGACTGAAGTATTACAGGCATCCATAAAGTTATTTGTGAAGTCAAATTTCAGTATGCAATTCTTCTCTTAGGAACAGCTCCAATAGATCTGTCTTTTCAAGTGTTTCTTTTACTAAATTTGTAGGAGACTTGGGGGAAAAAGATTTTTTTTTGTTTTTCTGTGTTTTTTTTTAAGCGCTTGTTGGAACATCAGATGAACACGATCCATCAGTTTTCCATTTATTTGCTATGCCAAATGGTGCTTGACTTTCTGATCACTACACTTGAAAAAAGAATCAGTCTTTTAAAGAGAGCCTCAAAATTTAAAGCAGGAAAGCAACAAGAAAATTAGTCAATCAGGGCATCTTTTTACCATAGTGGAACATAAAACAGCAAGAATCTAATCTCAGAGCATTTCTTCACATTGTCCCACAAAGTAATAGCTATATAATAGCTATCCTCTCTTTGTTTGTTTGTTTCTCTTTTCGCCACATGTTGATACCAGTTATTAACAGCAAACAGGTTTTATTAGAAAGTTTTTGTTCCCAGCCAGTTCAGACACAACTGGTAGGTAGTCCAGAAGCAGACAAGCTACTTCCCAGCAGTTCAAGCATTCTGAAATGCCAGCTCATAGTGCCAAAGAGGCAGCCACATCTGGAAATTTGAGTCTGAAACTTTAGAAAGAGCTGCAAAGGTGTAACTTGGGCTAATAGCCTTTTTTTTTTTTTTTTTTTTTAGGAAATGTAATTACTGATCTTCCACTACAGGGAAGCTGTCGGTTTTTTTTTTTTCAGCTTATGTTAGCCACAGTAATTTCGTGCTCTTTCAGCTTGTAGTTGAAAAAAGACTCTTTTTTTCTTTTGTTGTTGTTTTAATTGTCTACTTATAAATGCCCAGTGGCCTCAATTCATTTTATAAGGCAACTCACATGTAAAGGCAATGCTCACACATTGAAGTCATCATTAAGGAAACAAAATGGGAATAAATCCTCCCATCCCAATTTTAAAATCACAGTCATAAACTCACGTTTATGGTCCCCCATGGCAGGGGACAAAGAGGTGGCAGAATCCCTGCATGGTGCCTGTGGGGCCCTTTCCTGCCTCAGGAGGCCCAACCCAACACTGGGGTCACCTCTGTCCTGCCACTCATTCCTCATGGATGAACGACTGCCAGCCTGCCCAGTGCCAAACTGGGCCAGAGAAGAGGAACATGAAGGCACCATGGAGCACGTAAATCTGTGCCGTACCTCCAGCTAGAGACCAAGCATTAAGTGACACAGATCAGAGGGGCTGAGACAAAGGAGGAGCAGTTTTACATTTAACTGAAAACATAAAAAAAACAGGCTTGGAAAAGCTGTTTAGTAGGTGCTGTTGTGCACTGCAGCTTATGGTCTGTTTGCTAGACCTGGAACAGGAGCAAGGCAAGGTATGCACCCAAAACAAAGCAAGATGGAGATAAGCGGGCCCTGTTCTGCTACGGATGTTCTGCCACCCCACGGGATGTGCTGTAGGTCAGCAGTGCTGGAGTGAAACAGCAGCCAGAAAGGGAAATATCAGCTTACATCATTTAAGTGGTTACCAGACAAACAAAGAAACAAAAAGAAAACAAGCCCCAAACACCACCAAAACCCTAAGCTGTAAAAAAAAAAAAAAAAAAAAAAGTTTTTACGAGAAGCCTCCATTTCCATTTGCTGACTGCAACTGCACATCCATAGCATACATAAACAGACACAGACAGCACAGACAGATTTTCAGCTAGCCAGTTTGGGAGTTGCAGACATTTCAGCCGCAAACTTTGCACCTAAGATTCCTAGCTGTGTCAGACAGTTACAAGCTATGTTTATTTACATGTACATAAGTTTTAGTGCTACAAAAGGGAAACAGATAGTAGGCTGAGATTAAAGATCTGGATCAACAGTTGTCAGACTTTGCCAAATGCTGAGGTATACATCAAGTGTGGATGTACAGGCAAGCCAGTGCAAGCGTACAGATTTCAGAAGTTACAAAAGAGCCCAAGTATTACACTTTCAGCTATGACTGTGATTTAGAGTGCCTAGGGAATATTATTTGGAGACTTCAAGTGATTTCAGCTCAAGTTGGTTTCAGCTATCAAACTGTGTTTCCCACAGGGTTGTTTTTTTTTTCTAATCCCCAAGTCTGCACCTTTGGAGTGTGACAAGGCAGACAGCTGGAAGCTGATAATGACAAGGAACACCATAAACTTCTGATGTATTAAGATCTCTGGGTTTATGATACAGAAGACCTGGATTAATCTGAGAGAGATATATCCAGTGGAATAACTCTGAGAAAGCATTTATGCAGTGGTGTTGACACATGCACAGCCTGTAACAGAGCCCTGAAAGTCTTTGCCTCCCGTGTTACCCTGTGACTGAGTGCCTCCATCCTTGAGAAAGAATATTTAATGAAAACCATAAATCTTCAATGTAATTTAATCTAGTTTGCTGTATATGCCATTGCTCATCTTCTTTTGCCAACTCTTGTTTCCTGTGTTATTCCCACCACTTGAACATTTAACTAAAGTGGTATTTAATATTAAACTAGAGGGTTCATCACTTTCCTCGTTATCCTACCCTTCAGCACTCAAAATATATTTTCATTAGAATTAACACTAACAGTTCCTTTAATCGATGTTTGGGATGCTAGGTCACTATTGTAATTGTCTTTGCATTGTCTTCTCAGTATGGATTAGCTTCATGTATTAACACAAACACTTTCTGAACTGAAGACACGAGGGTTCATAGTTACAGGACATTAACCGCAACATTTACTGATTTGTTAGGATCATTATGCATTTATCTTTTTTCAGTGAAGTAATTTTGAAAGAGGTTTTTAAAATCTAGCCATCACATAGATATAAAGGCAAATCTGTGTGCAAAAAAACGAAATGATATCCTGATTTACTTGTACTAAAAACAAACAAACAAAAACACAAGAAAATAGATTCTTACAGCTTTATGAAAGGCATCTTTTCATATGTATCAGCACTCAGATTAAGCTGAATTTGAACCCACTGTATTAATTTGTGGTTAAGAAATACTGTAGTCTATAGCTGAGATGAGTCTTAACAGTGAAGATAAATCTTAACAGAATCTATTTCTAGTAGTAAATTGGCAGATCTGTATTCAGCTCCACTGGGCTGCTACCTTCCTGTTACAAAGGTATGACATTTAAACACTGCTTAAGTGCTTGTTACCTCTCACCGAGGTACCCTTGACTGTCAAGAAAGACCTGCAAAGATATTTAGATTAGCAGACTAGACCTGCCAAAAAACTTCAGGCAGGTAGAATTTGCAATAGCAGGTTTCACCATGAAGCACAATCACTTGATTCTTAACTGGCCGTTATTTGTTAAGTAGACAGTCTGTTCATTAGTGGAACTGTTGAAGAGTGAGATGTTAACTGAGTATTTTATTGCCAGCTTTCAGACCTCAAAGGGGAATATACAGAGAGAAAGTGAGCCTTCAGAATCTTCTTTCCTCATCATTACAGATACATCCTTAGAAATGCAAAGAAAGCAGAGGAACAGCTTTGATGACTTGCCAGAGGCTGCCTTTTACAGCCATTCATGCCTTAGGTAGTTTAATCATATCATGATGCTTTTCTTCAGATACCAGTTTGAGAGAATTCTCAAACCAGGCTCTTATGCACCTATTTATCCTTGATTTAGCCTAAGTTTGTGATTCCTTCTCACATGGGAAAAATTCCAGTCTTTTCAAAAGTGAAGTGCCATGGATGCATGCAGAACTGCTCTCCTCTAGTTGTGAAAGCTACATGTCTTTCTTTTGGAGCCCCACACAAAACTGGACTTGATACAGCCTGTGAATAATTGTTAGGGTGTATGAGAAGTAGCTATCTTCTCCATTCAGCCCATCTGAGGTTACCCCACCTGATGTCCCTCTTCTCTATCCCTAACTTACCCCATCTATATACACTGGGATTTCTCTGATCCCTCTCCAATGTTTGTTTACCTACTGCTGCACAATTCAAGGAAGATGCAATAGTCAATGACTTTAGAGGCCCTAAGAAAGCTGAAATTAGACTATATTTCTGAAGGGATCCTCTATCTCTTTTTGAAAGATCTGCTTATTTTCACATGTGAGTTGCCTTGAATGCAGGGTCAGCCTCCTCTGTACCCAGCCTGTAGACTCGAGGCAGCTGCACCTCTTCCTTCTGCAGGATGCCCTCATTTATGAACTCTTAACAGTGAGCATGCAGGAGGCAGAACCAAGGATCCTCAGGAAGTGTAATATTTTACTCTCGAGTTCTCTACTCTACAGTTCACACAGTGTTTTCTTTACCTTTTAAGCTGCAGGACTATTTATAATTCCCTGTAGTACAGAGATATAAAATCCTCCCTCAGTGCAAAACTCTGTTGCAATCAGATTTTGACCCTGAACCTTTAGAGTATGCTGTGGACACCTACAGTTATTACCAAACACGGTAAAAGGAAGACCTATTTACTTTTAAAATGCCAAAAGCCAGTCTTACAGACTTTATTTTTTAAGCTATTGGTGACAGAAGAAAAATAGCCAAGTATATCTTCATTTCTATCACCTCAGCTCAGAAACTGGTGAGTACAAAGGACAGGTTCATGGACCTTTCCATGTTTACTAGGTGTTAGCGTAAATGCTTAGACATACTCTTGTTCTTCAGCCTTGGAGGTGAGTTTCAGCTCAGGCACAAGAATCACTGGACTTAAGTGTTTGGCAAGCTAGTATCAACAGTGGATTTTACTTTGCCCTGTGAGGCTCCAGAAACTGCTTGTGCTTTTGGATGTTACAGTGACAACATGAGCCAAACTTTAATACTTGTTTTCATCATTTGACAGGCTGCCACATATTTCTTGAGTTCAAGCAGGAGGTTAGAAGCCACAGATAAGAGCTGCTGTCTCGGTAAAGTTGAGATACGGGAGGAGCTGATCTTTCGGAGTGAGCCTTTGTCACCTGCTGAGCAGGGCCTGCCATGCGAGTACATTTAGAAAAGGCCAGAACAATATTTGAGTTTTAAAAATATTAGGTAACTGAGCTGTTAAGCAACTAATGTTCATTTTCAAACAAGACGTACCTCCACTTACAGCTGATAACTTTTAGACCCCATTAGGGCATTCTGATAAACAGTGTCGCATCTTCTAGTTACAGCTTCCTGTTAAAATGCCATGGGATTTGCAGAATCTACACCACACACAAGTAGCACACTTATTTTCATTAATATTTCAGTTTCTGAAAATCCATTGACAGATACTATTTGCTCAAAGTCCCTCATAAATTTGAAGAAGCTCTGAATACCTAAACATTATTTCTGACTATAAGCATCTTAGATATCAGTAGTAATTTCTGCAGTTTAACATCTGTTTGTAGTTTTGGCTTGTATCTGTTCCATGCTTCAGGTTTTTTGTTTGTTTTTGTTTTGTTTTTTAATGCCAAGCTGTACTTGTCTGAATTTATTTACATTTTATTATTTATTATGAAATCTTGGCAAGTATTTTTTTTTTTCCATTCAACAACATATCACAAGCCTTCCCCCTGCTCTTGGAATAGAGAGTTTGAAATGTGAGAATTTGCTTAGAACTGAACAGTTTCTTCCATCTTCTCTTAATGACACTTTGCAGTGTCTACCCGGAGATAGTTGTAAAAATACATTGCAAGTCAAAGCAACAATGTTCAGAAAAAATTGTTCTGTCTGAAATTGGACGTGTTCAATACATTGTAATAACACAATTTCCCTGTTGATGTAGATTGCGTACAATAATGAAATATATATTGCATCTGATGATCCCTAAGCAGTTAAGCAATTGTCACAGCACTGACAAATCACTGTGTAGCAGAACATTTAAGGCAGCTGCTGGGAGTCCACATTTTCCTGCAGAAAGAAATAGGCTGCAGATTCATCAGCTCAAGAAGCCTCAGGTTTTCATTCCTAAGTTGTTTCTTTCAGGAAGAAGTCAGCTCATTCATTGCCCAAATATATTGACCTACAGTTATTACTTCTCTATTAAATAAATAAATAAATAAATAAATAGCATGACCCGTCTCTTCACACTGAAGTACCATAAAGTAGAGCCTTACTTCTGAATGAATCAATTGTACTGACGTAGATGAGAAACTCTTGCTTCAGGCTTGTGACTTCTGACCCCAGTAAAGGTAACAGAACACTCTGTCAAGGACAATGGATGAAAAATTAGGTTCCATTATGCTTGAGTAGCCAAATCAATTTATTTTTCCTAAGAACAGGCTCTTGAAAAAACAAAACAAAAGCAACAACAATGACGACAACCTCACCAAGTTGCTACTCAGCTGCCTTCCAGTATTATTGCTAGCTTTCTTTCTGATGGGTCTATGTGGTTCTACCTCTAGTAATCCTGTGACCCTACCACATGACTGTTGGAGGATGACCTGCACATTTCAAGGGAACGTGCTGGCTACTCATACCAGGAAGGGGGCACCGCCACTTCACACTCACCACCTGAGTGTCTGAGCACACCCACCTGTGAGCGACAGAGCCCTTGGCACAAAACAGGCTCACTTCTTCTGCTTGGAGGGTGGGAGTTAAATCAGACGCAGGCAGACTTGGAGGCTGTAGCCCCACTCCTTCCAAAGCACAGTGCTAACTGAGCAACTAAACAACTAAAGCAAAGCATTACTCAGTACAGTAATTTTAAAGGGAATGCCTGTCTTTCAAGACAGGCTCTGTAACATTGGAGCCTTGTTTACTGAAAATAGATGGCTGTTCTGCATTTAAGTGTGTACCAAAGACCCTACTCCAGCCCACCGAACAATCACATCCGGGTTTGCTATTCAAACAGCTCCATGGTAAGGCAGATAAATGCAGTCACAGTAAAGGGGTTATGCAGTCTCTTCACTGCACAACTAGGTTATTAGTTTTATAATATTTATAATGCTGGATATTTATTATCTATGGATGTATACACAGCATCACTGTGCTGTTGACAGATGCAGCAAGTACATGGATCATCTTTTTAGTCAACATGTTCCTACAACTTTGTCTGGTGAAGGGGGTGCTCATGTTGTAGCAGGACTGCAGTCTACAGCCTTCTCTTTTAAAGGTGCTTTTTGAAGGTAATGGCTTGTCCCAACCTCCTTCATGTCATTGCAGTATTCCTCCAAACCTCACAGATGGTTGGCTATCTAGCCCACATCACCCCTGTGCTGTGCCTTACACATGTTTCTACTGACAGACTTTCTTTTAAACATGAAATAATATTTCACCCCAATAATTCTTTCTCCAGCTTCATAATAACATCCTTGCTCCTCAGTACCTCCAGTTTATATACCTTGAGACCTCCCTCTCCTCCTGGCTGGCTGTCAGCCCTGTCCTCAGTCTCTCTCCTGAAGACATCTAGAAAGTGAATTTACAAGTTTTCTATGCTCTGACCCTTATTACCCAATTGCTGATACTATAGTCCCGTCCCCATATGTGTTTTCCCCTGGCCAGTCCTGGAATTCCCTCATATTTCCAGTGTAGCACCCAATACTTTCTCGATAGTCACAGTCTCTCTGCTACACTGAAAATAAGTAAGCAGTATCACCTGCTTGTCCTTGAAGCTTCAAGTTGTTCCGGCAGTAGCCTAACCCCTGCTTTCTCCTTCTGTGCATAGAAGGCTACTTTTCTTCCTAGGCTATGAGTTTTGGAACTAACAACAATCCTTGATCTAGAAGATCTCAGTCTCACTTGGATTAAAACTTGTGTAGAAATCCTTGTGTAGAAAACCTGGCTGGGGAGTGCTACTCCAGAGACTAGCACTGTCACTCCTCCTTAATCTACACTATGACTAATGCATTTCTTTCCCTTAAAAGCATATGCAGGCATAAAACAAGTTGAACTACAGCATTAATATTTAGATAAAGCCATGTATTTTTTATGCTCTTTGTGATCAAGTAAATCCCTTGATGATATTGAGAAATTCTGCTCTGTAATTTCTAGATATGAAGAAGAATTCATAATACACTACTTTTAAATCACGATGAACAAGAGTTTTGACAACTTTGATCATTTCTCTAGTTACACTGCTACTTTTTATATAGAGCCAAAACTGTGAAATACTGTTCAATCACAGAAGTCTGTTCTAAGTAAGGGAACTTTTCAGATGTGCTTGTACGCCATTTGCTGATGCAAGGAAGGAACTGAAAATTAAGTGGTAACAACCAATTCCTCCCACCACCATTTCACAGATATTTTTGCTACCCTCAGATTTAAACCCTGATTGAACACTTGCTAAGTTAAAATAATGAAAAAATAAACTTTGCAAACATTTTGATTTTTCCAGAGCAACAGAAGCCAGGACTGTAGAACTATATCCAAAATATATAGATTTTTTTTCCCCAACCTAATAAAAACTGTAACATCCCAAATGCAGGTTCTCTGTTGCAAAAAAATTGTTATTCAGATGGCTTCTGTAGAGTGTAAACACCTTTTCCAAACCATGGCATTTGTCTCTGACATGAGGTCTGTCACCCACCATAAACAACAGCTCGCTCTTAATGTCTATGTTGCAAGTCCTGACAAAGCTGTGAAGCAGATTTGACCAGTCTTTGAAGAATCTTCTGTAAAAGGTGATCGATTTTTCCTCCTGGTCCATATGTTACCACTTAAAATACATTGTCGTGAACTTTAAATAAGAACATAAATTAAACTAGAGGAGTCCCAAGGCATTTAAAATGTTAACAGCTGGAGCACTATAGCAAACATTTTTCCAATTTAAGAAGCTCTACCTCATTAAGTGTGAAGGAAAGTTCATTTCAGATCTTCAAATGCAACAGGCTACTAAACAGTCAATTAACTTTTGAGTCCTGTCTTGTTCTCCAAGCTGAATATTAATAGAGCTCTATTAATTGAACATCATATCTAAGTGAGAAGAAGCAATCCATCTCATACCTAATAATTGTTTAAATGAGCCCAATTATAGGCCGTCTTTAATGCAGCATGTATCCCATTTCTAATGGAAGCACATGTACTGTCTGCGTTGCTGGCTTTCAGATTTAACTGCTATGCAGTTGGTAAAACAATGATTATGCTGCAATAGTGAGAATGATAGTTGCAATCACCTCTACATTTCCTTCCACTTTAATATACACCATTTTATCTGTTTCTTTTGTCCACTGCTTAGTGTTTTCAATCCCACATAATGCAGTGGGTATATATGGGGCTGTTTGTCTCTATTGGTATGTTCTTAATGACATCCTAACATGCACATCGTAAAAAATGCACTTGGGAAAAGAACTGCAGCCTGATCTGCAGCTTGATGTACAGAATGTTTTTCACCCTGTTGAACCATATACTGCACTGCAAGGAGGAGAATTTTAGATGGCAGGGAAATTTAAAATATAGTTTCTACAAATTACTCAAAAAAAAAAATGTTAATAATCCTAGAGGTAGGAGTATGGAGATGATCATTTGGAAACAAGCCTTTAAAAAGAAAGATACTGTGGGTGGAATTTCAGCTCAGATAAACCACTGCAAAGCAGGGAGTCTAACTCTCTGCTGACACAGGATAAAATGCAGTGCTGTGACATGAAACTAACTATGGCAGTGAGCTACACAGCCAAACTCAGGGGGTGAGTTTCTAGAAACTCAGTGTTTTCTGCACTCCATCATTTCTCCTGACTTAGGGAAAAAAAAAAGGAATATTAACTTTAATTAAAAAGACAAAGCCGAAGGGGGAAACTCCCTAGATTTGAGGACAGTATTTGCACAGAAATGTTCAGATTCCGTATATCTATCATGTTATCTTCAAGAAGAACACCTAGTGCTTAGTTTTTAAACCATGCTAGTGTTTATTGCAAGTGTTTCATGGATATCCATCAGGGATGTGTTTTGAAGTAAAACATGTATTTTGAAGAAACCCTTATTGAGCAGAAAGAAGTGAAGAAAGACCTGTTCACCAAAGATAATTATGGCTGCTTTTCATTACCCTCCTGAGAGGCAGGAGACTGCCAAATCTGAGCCCAAAAATGGATTCTGTTGAACAACTTTCCTCAGGCAAAGCAACATCAAGCCAACTTCGAAAGATCATCTTTTCATCCTGCTTAGTTTCATTTTTTCTGTTCTTAGAGAAGCTTTACCTGTGGGGACTGAGCTTGTTACACCAACTTCCATCCACACAATAGTGAATTCTGATTTAGAATTGCCCCAATAAATATTTCTCTGGCCCCAAACCTCAGAAAGCATATAATATTTTGAGGCAGCATGCACAACCATGTAGAGAAAGAACAGAATCCATGAAGCTTCTATGCTCCTGATGAGGGCCATGCTAGTTTATGCCTTGAAGAAATAAAAGTTCACTGTTTTATCTAATGCCAGATAGCTAGAAAGTTTACATACACCACTGGTTTTAAATGAAAAGAGAGAGAGGAGAAAAAATGGTAATAGCCCATTTTTCATTCTTCTCTGCAGTACACCCTCCCTCTCCTGTGGAATTTCTATACAGTAAAAGCACACCTTCAAAATGGTATTCCCTTCAGCATCTCTTTCTGAAAAATCTCTATTCTCATATTTAATTGCTGTAGCCTGTTGTTGGACGGTATGTCCCTTTGGGTAAGTAATACAGGCCTGTGCTTCTGTTTCTCTTGTGGAAGCCCAGTCCTATAGTATACGTTTTATGGTCTACACCCACATTTCCATAGCTTTTCTGTTTCAGAAAAATCAAATATAAGACAGTCTTAAATTTCTTTTACTTGAAACTGAATAAGAATCAGCAAGCATTAAAGGCAGATTCATCTTCATCTTGACGAATGATTTATCTTAGAGAAGAGAATAAAGTGGTACAATAACTGCAGTATTGAGAAATGCCAGTTTTACTCAGCCTGTCTCTGCAGGAGAGACTCCGTACAGATGGATTACAAAACAACAATGAAAAAGAAATGAATGCTAAAGAGCAATTCCTTTTTTTGTGTCTAATCTGAAGCTACTACGCTTTTCACATTCCTATTTGAATGCAATTTGCTGCTATTATTATAGCATAATTTAATTGTTTTAAGAACTAGGATCACAATCTCTTGAGCAGTGAATGAAGATAACAAGAACTGTTCAACCTTGAATGCTAAAACTAAATCTGAAGCCATTGCCTTTTGAGGAAAGAACTCCCTTAATGAGTAGGTACTGTAAGAAAAGTTTCTTAGCAAAATGTTTTGTATTGCAATCACTCTTTCCCAATTCTTGAACTATTTCGACTGGGAAGTCTGAACAAGTGCATGCACATATCTAAAAAAAAAAACAAAAAAAAAAACATAAGAAGGCCATCAGCTTACCTGATGATTTTTCTTGTCTGCTTTGGTGGATATGAAGCTCTGAGAGAATCATTATTTTATACAAGATTGAGTAGGATAGATTAGTACAAGGTAAAATTTATTTAAGGCAATGAGGCACCTCATGGGATCTTTTAAAGATCTCTGGTCTACAGGAGGAAATGCTTTCCAAAACCATTTTTAAGTGGTAGATGGCCCTGTGTGAGCAGAGGTGTTGAACAGGATAATCTCCAAAGGCCCCTTCCAACCTCAACAACTCTTTGACTCTGTTTTTACTGGATTTCTTCCAGAAATGTACATGGAGAGAACCTGGCTTGCATTCCCACATCCTTAAACTTTAAGCCCTCATGGAGCCTGTAATTTTCCAGGCAAGGCACTTCCATACCCCAAAACTGAGGGCACAAAAATAAAAATAAATAAATAAATAAATAAAATCATGTAAAAGACTATCTCAAGTCCTAAATGTTTAGTAAACAACAAAAGATAAATTTTTAACTCACCACTAATTTCTGAAGGATCTGACTGGAGTCAACTTCTATTGAGCTCTGCTCATGGAAGAAGACAGATTCCCAAGTCCGATCTTTCACAAAGATGGCTTGCTAATGTGTTCCTGCAGAAGCCTGAATGAATCAGTACTTCATAAAGCTTAGGACTTGATTGCTTTGAAGTTGTTCAAGTCTGCAGGATGAACATTCAAGCAGCTGGACCTTCTACCACAGAAGTTAAATACCCCAGCTGGAAAATAAAAGATTATATAATTTTTGTGATTATTTTCCAAATCCTGTGTCTCAGAATACAGTTAAAGTCTCATAGAAATGAAATCTGTTGTACATATATATTACCAATTACTTAATTTTTATTGGAGGTAACGTCCAGCCCTTTTAAAAATCTTGAGGTCCCTGGGTTCACTTTGCAAGATAAGGTGATGCGACAACCTTTAGTAGCTGTGTTATTTAAAAAAAGAAAAAAAAACTTTCTAAGGTATCAAAAGGGCTCATCAGTCATTTAAAAGGGTTAATTTTTTTTATATAACCTTCCTTTAACACATAGATAAAGGAATAAATATATTGTCTGCAGTAAAAGGCTGGTTCAGACATTTTTGTCTTTGATGTTGTTGTTGCCCCAGGTGCATACTCTCCTGGTTCTTCTCAGGCTTTCAGACAGTTTCTACTCCATCTCCATCCACATGAAACTCAACAGTTTCAGATTAGTAAGAAAATACTGTTTCCCCATTTCCTTCTCTCATCCCCCTACCCCATTGTTAGAAAAGCCTTCAAAATGAGTAAAAGTATATTCACAGATGAATCTCGTCAAAGTCAAAGCAAGCCTTTCTTCCATGCTCAGTGTTTTGCAGGACTTTCTTATCCTGGGCAAACTGTGGTGCAGAGAACAGCTGCTTCCATTGCACTCGAGTTGTTGATCTCAATTTTAACTGTATTCTCCTACCGCAAGTATTCTGGAGCTGGCTTGGGTCCTGACAAACCTCTGTTTTGCTAATTTTGTTTTCACTTCTGACTGCTGCACTGTTTCTTATGGTTGTGTCCATATTTGTGCTTGAACCTAGATGTACAAGATGTGACCCCCTGGAATAAACAGCTTTAGGCCAAACATTTGCAGACTTTGTGAAGATCAAGGAGACTCAGATCAACCAGAATCAGTGCTATTTGGGGAAATGGGAAGGTGGAGGAAACAGTCACACTTGGTCCCGGACTGTGGTGATATATGGCTCATTTCTTCAGGAGGCCACATGTTACTGGGAATTTCTCCAGCTCTTCTCCAGTCCAAACTCTTTATTTGTCCTCCATCTGCAGAAAGAACAGGGCTTAAAATGTTAATTCAGTTCATTTTGCTTATTTTGTTCATTACAGAGTTCAGGTAAGTAGGTCTATCACTATCCCTTCAGGACTGGAGAATCATCTCCAGCATCCCTTGTCCTGAAATCTTTCTCAGCTTATGAAACAATTAAAGCTTCTAAACCACAGCTAGGAATATTTTTCTGTGTTATCAAATACCCATGTTACTTGCATATGTAAATATATGTGAGCTCTGTGAAGAGAAGAATTGTATTGTCCATAGATTCTCTCTCAGGTTTATTTTCTGCAACTGGAAGATTAATTTTCAGAATGTGGCAAATACTAACAATACATTATTTTCCTGTTATGTTACATTTTTATTTTTAAAGCCAAAAAAAAAAAATGTTTCCCTTTTCCTACCTATTAGTATTTGAAAATAACATATACAACTTGACCTTTGCTGGCAGATAGCTCATATCTGATGCTATTCTATCCTTATGGTATGCATAATTCTGAAAATCAAAACTGTATCATCAAAACACAGCTACACTATTAATCCTGCTGATCACAGGGAGAACACTCAGAGAAGACCTATATTTAGGGTTGTGTCAGAGATACCTGATATATTAATAGTTACCCTTTCCATAATTTTCATATTTGCATTGATCAACCAGATGTACACACACAATCCAGGAAACAAAAATTATGCAATAAAAATCGTGAAAAATAACAAAAACATTTCCTTCTTCCCTTTTTCCTTTACGCAGTGGAATGCTTCCTGTGACTGAGAAGCTCAGGTAAAGCACAAGCTGATTGAGATTGATGCATGTCTAAAATAAGTTTTAATAAAAGATGAACTGTTACGCACAGATGTCCATACTGTTAGAGGTATGCACTTATGAACATATAAGGGTTTTTATTGTATAGATTCCAGCTACAGAATCTATCTACAGATAATTCTAAGACCAGAGATCAACAAGCTGTTTATAGCTATGTATGTTTTCTGCAGGTAAATTTCTTAAGCCATTGATGACATATATTATGTGTAGCTGCCAATTCTGCTAAATTAACTCATTATTCTTAATATGCCATGTTACAAAGTGTGGTCAATACAACGATCACTTTCTTTTGATATCTAAAGGACTCCGGGTATTAATCTAAAATGACTGAAATGCTGAGCATAGCATAGTCATGTTCGTGTGGCAAAATAACTTTTTCTGTTGGGGACAAAAGAGTACTACTAGCCTGATTTGAAAATCATCAAAGTTAAGAATTCAGAACAGACAGTGGGAGAAAGTTTGCAGAAAAAAAAAAAAAAAAGGCATAAATATTATCAGGAGTGAAAACTCTCTTTGGTGCAAAACCAAACATTCTGGAAAGCTGTCTTTCATTCACACACAAAAAAAGCAAAGTACAGCACAGAGCAAACCAATTTGCAAAATCCAGAAGTAGGTCCTTCTTTTTAGTAACAGGGAAGAAAAACTAAATGTGGTAAATAAATTATTTACCATAAATAACCTATCTGCTAAAGCCCTTTCACTAGTTGTATTGATTACTCCTGTGGGACTGTGGACATGACTAGAACAGAGGTCTTGGAATTGAAATGTGGCTAAAGTAAAGCTGCTGTGATTTGCAGGATACTGTTTTGCTGTATTTTGTTTTTTTAATAAACTTTTTTTATTTTTCTTTCATGTTAGATAATATGACATAAAATATGAAAAGTACTGCTTCTGGAAGAAAAATACAAAAGAAATTAAGTATGATAAATCCCAACCCACAATTGTTAAGTTTTAGACAATATTTCAGCATCCTAGTTGACAATATTTTTCTTGTTATTAGCCACTATTTGAAAAGTTTATATTTTTTTTTCTTCTTTTTTTTTTTTTTCCATCAAGAAATGTGGTTTTCTTCTGAGGAATGTAAGTTGGAACGTTTTTATATTCTTTCAAGTAAAACTTTGTTTTTCAGATGAAATTATTTTTATACCTACTTTTCTTTAATCTTACTTAAAAATATCTTAAAGTCTCTATGTTGAAGTAAATGCATTTAAAAAAAAAAAGCAGATCTCACCAATTCGGCATGAAAAAGGCTTTACAAACTAGTAAAACTACAAACAAAAATAGTGAAGATTTGTTATTGCCAGTGAATCAAAATGGAGGTGGATTTTTTTTCTTCAAATGACTTAATCAATGTTTATCAACTATGAGTTATAAAATTAGACATAAAAAATGAAACATTGGAACACAAAAGGGTGAAATAGAAGCTGAAGGAGCATTGTTGGCAGGTAGGGAAGGACATAGGAGACAAAAGAGGGAACAATAACCTCATTTATATTTGGAACTTTCTCCCAAAAGCACCTTTAAGTGAGCAGATTATTTTAGTATTGCTCGCTTTGTATCATGCACCAGGTTGTGACTTAAAGTAGGATATTTAATGCCATGTCATTAGAGTGGCTAACATTTAGGGCTTAGAGGTGTTTTGTGCATAATGTGCTCTGTGGCTGAATGTAGGACGTG
The DNA here is from genome assembly GCF_964034855.1 of Anser brachyrhynchus. Taxonomy (NCBI): domain Eukaryota; kingdom Metazoa; phylum Chordata; class Aves; order Anseriformes; family Anatidae; genus Anser; species Anser brachyrhynchus. The sequence goes on along the minus strand of NC_137695.1, from coordinate 79,739,639 downwards.
GCTCACTCAGTCATCCTGCATTTCCTGCTGAAAAACAGAACCCAGGGAGGGCAAAAGAAAGAGTCTGGAAGTCTGAGGCAGTAGGAGTAGTTTTTCTTTCTCCTCTTGACTAAATGGAACAAAAGAAGCTGTGTAATTGATTAATACAAAGGCAGATTAATAAGAATGGTGTTTTTCAGAGTATGTGAAGTGGAGATGACTGTTGTCTAGAGACAGAAAATATCAATTGAATTATAGTATTAGAGGAAAAGAGAAGAGACCTGGGGAAGGGAAATAGGTTTTAAAAAAAAATGAGCAGGTATGAGGGGAAGGAGCAGAGAATATTTTTTTTGGTGAGCGGAGATTTTTTCTGGTGTTGCTCGTCTCCACGAAATTTGAGAAAGAAAAGACAAAATGTGAACAACTATTCTTCTGCAGTGTAATGATATGTGAAGTGACTTGTTAGAAGAAAAGAGCAGTGTTCACAACTCATCAAAGACAATAATTTTAATGCACATATTTTATTGTGTCAAACCTGTAAGAACAAAATTGTTTCACTAGTGACTGGAAGACTGAGAAAATGCTTTAGATTTTTTTGCTGTCAAGCACCTTACAAAAACTACAGTGCATCACTTACATTTTATAAAATTATTTCTATTCTCCTTGAAATTTATGAACAAGAAAATAAAAAAAAAATCCTGTTAGTAAAGTATTTTTAACTGACACAAATTGTAGCCTGCATTGAGACTTTTGGCCTGTCTGGGAAATAGAAGTCACTAATGCATCAGCTTTTGATTTGCACTTCTCAGCAACTTTAATGAGTGAGCCATGAACCAGTCCCACATATACTCGAAATAAAATGGCTCCTAGAGGCATAGAAACAGAATCGATCCAAGATCTGTCTTTAGTTACAGGAATGCAAAGCCAAGAGAGAAAGAGTTGTCTTTCTTTTTCTGTGTTCAAGATGTGAGGAAGGACTGAGGTTTATCGCATCAGTGCTGATTTTTGAGAAGAATTAACTTTATATACAAAATGAGGGTGATCATTCACCTCCCGGTTTAATAAGCAGCCTAGAATCAACACAGAAAGGGACTCAGAGAAGCAGTGGGCTGTCTGGAACATGGGGGCATTTGGTATCATGCAGTTGGAAATGCACAGACAATAGCAGTAATTCATTAGACAGCCTTGTACTAATGGGAATTGTGTAGCTGGTGACCTGTATTTCCTTCAGGTGAAAAACTAAATAAAGCTGAATTAAAGAGAAGAAAGCCCTGAGGAGGACTTTGAAGTCAGGTATTTGAGTTAGCTTGGACATTAGTGTTCAGAGCTGAGTGACATCAAGCAGCAGGGAGGGACCACCTTGTGTGGGGTGGAGCATTCGAGACTTCTTTTGTACAGCTTATTAAATAAACTTGTGTTTGCAAAGCATGTTTCCAAAGCAATAACAAGAGTGGCTGAAAGAGATTCTGGACAGGAAACGGAGCGCAAGGGGCATAAATATTAGAATAACACACAGTACAGTGAGATTCAGCATATTATCTCAATTTTGTATTAATAACACTGCCATGAGATGTTTTCTGACTAATCGACACTGTACATTGCATAAAGATTTAAAATCATTTAGGGCAGGAGAGGGAAGGACATGTGTTAGATCTGCTTTAGGAGGTCTAGCCCTAAGTTTTCACATAACTGGCCTCAATCTGTAATGTAGTGAAAGACAAACACAAATGTAATGTTATTTTTCTGTTTTGCCAATGGCTTTGAGTAAAATTATATGCTAATGACCCTGCTAAGGTTAACTAATCTCATAAGAAAGCTCCCTGGCAGGCAATAGAGTCCCCTGTGTTAGACATGCAAAACCATTAGAAGATTGATGCAAACTGCTGGCCATATGTAACCAGCTTTCAGCCAGGGAGGGCTGGAATGATTCGTCTTTCTCCTGTGAGGTTGCTCCTTCCCTGGAAGGGCTAAATATCCTTATTCGAAATGACAGAATCCCTGAAGTAAATTGCAATTAAAGGGTAAAAAAATCAGAACCTGATGAAAATCCAGATCAGAACCATTCCTCGAATGCTTGGGGATATGGTGAGGAACAGCTTTTCTTTGCAGAAGAGTTGCCTGAGCTGATAGGAGGAAGATGGGAGTCCCTGTAAGGCTGCAGGGGGGTTAGCACTGGCAAAAAGATCCAGCACATTTGTGACCTCTGCTTGTGGCAGAGAAACGGGGCAGCCAGAGGGCCAGAAATTAAAAGAAAGGTAAGGAGCTAACCTGTCTTTGAGGGGTGTTATGGTGTTCCCCTATGGATTTGCAGATTTAGCAGATGAGGCTGAGGGAGGAGGTTTGTGCCAAGGCACAAGCTGGGACTGGGCTTGCCAGGTCCCTGAGCTCCTGCCTGCCTCGGGGTGTGAGAGCTGCACCCCGCTGCAGCGACAGAGGAAATCCTTGTGCAAGAAACACTGAAAGCTGAAGGCAGAAAACCGTCTTTCCTCTCCTCGCCCCTCCTGACAGTGGATGTGACGTGCAAAGAGTTTGTGGCACTGATGGGGACGTGCGTCCCTGTCCCGGCAGCAATCATCAGGCAGAACCCTCATCCTGCGTCTCATTGAAATGGGTCCCTTCTCCTGAGACTGATTCTGCTGGAAAGTGACTTTCTTGCTTTCTTGTCTTACCTCTTCCTCCGCAGCAGCAGCAGTAGAAGAGAAATTCTTACGCAATTGACTCTTTGACCCCATAATCCAACTCTGTCCCCAGGCAGGGAGACAAATTCACAGTGCAGTCATTAGCTGGGGAAGGAAAGGACAGAGCTGCCAGAGGCAGAGACAGAAAGCCTGCAATGAGGGGAAGGAACAGTAACAGAGGGCATGGTAACCTTAGCCATCTGACTCATCCCCTGTCCATTTTCCCTGAAAGAGCTCATCTAGTTCCAGTGACAGGCAGGAAAACCACAGTGTGCTGGTGATGCACAAGGAAGACTCAGTGTATCTAGATTAAAACCCAGTTTTGTAGCACAAGCAGATGCGTGACAGTTTTACCGTTTGTAACAAAAAGACAGGGACCTGTTGGAGCGAGTCCAGAGGAGGGCCACAGGGATGATCAGAGGGCTGGAGCACCTCTCCTACAAAGACAGGCTGAGGGAGTTGGGGTTGTTAAGCCTGGAGAAAAGAAGGCTCTGGGGAGACCTTACAGCAGCCTTCCAGTGCCTAAAGGGGGCCTAGAGAAAAGCTGGGGAGGGACTCTTTGTCAGGGGGTGTGGGGATAGGACAAGCGGGGATAGCTTTAAACTAACAGAGGGTGTGTTTAGATGATATTTGGAAGAAATTCTTCACTCAGAGGGTGGTGAGGCCCTGGCACAGGCTGCCCAGAGAAGCTGTGGATGCCCCAACCCTGGAGGTGCTCAAGTCCAGTCTGGCTGGGGCTTTGGGCAACCTGGTCTGGTGGGAGGTGTCCCTGACCATGGCAGGGGGTGGAACAAGATGGTCTTTAAGTTCCCTTCCAACTCAAACCATTCTGTGATTCTATGACTGTATGATTCTACGGTCTGTATTGAAAGCTGAGATGTAATTAACAGAATTATCTCTGCAAGCCTCTGCTGCTGAGGAACATCTGTAAATACCTTCTGAAGTGTGCAGCCCCACTCCTCAGTGGTGACAAAGGCAGTAGCAGGGATGGCAGGGACATCAAGCTACAAGTCAGTGCAGAGCACTGCTGCCTAAAGAGGCATCGCTATGCTGATAACCCCAATGTTAGTTTTGCAGAGCACTAATGTCCCATCCTTACAGCATGGATTACAGCTCTTATGCATTACAATTTCCTTGTCTTGCTCTGCACAGAAGATATGAAAATAAGCTGAAAGAAAATTGAAGCAGACACAGGTAACAGAGGGTCTGTACACGTGGTCAATAAAGCAGCCATATACAGCAGTCGGGAGAAACAGAGATATATGCTTTTGGATTTGTTTGATGATTACTTTTAGTCAAAGTAGAAAGTAGCCTTGCAAATTTCCTCTTAAAATAGAAACTAATTTCTTTGTAATTATGTAAGACTGGCATTTTCTGGAACATGATGCACAGTCTGAGTTAGTCATAGATTTCAGAGGATACCAGTTTGACATTCATGTACAAAAACTGTGCCTGAAAGGAAAAATCCTTAAATAACTTAGCTAACACATAGACAATTCATGTTTTTACTTAAAGTCTGCAGAACCATAATGAAAGTGTGTTCCAGCTGAGATATGCTTACTAGTGATTTTAGCAAAGAAAACTCCAGACATAACTGAAGAGAGAGAAATGTCTATGCTAATAGCAAACTGAAATTTTACTGAAGACTTCCACGTATGCTACCAGTAGTCATATTGTAGTCCCAAGTCCCCATATACAGTGTTAAGACTTTTATCCAGCGTATCACAGGAGGCCCTGTCCCTTCTCAGGGAAAACATCTATGCTGGACTTGGGTCAAAACTGTGGGTAAAAATATATACTTTTAGGAGATGTTTTTTTTTTGTCTTTTTTCCCCCTCAAGAGTAGATACCTTAGCATACTTTCTCAGAGTGTATGTGCATTTTTCGTATTTTCTTTATTTACTTGGGACTCTCTTATTTCATTGCAAGTTTTCCAGGAGATGCATCACCTATTAAAATGGTAAACAGTAGTGCTGAGCTTTCAATATAGCAGAAATCCTTGAATACCCAAGAGGGGATTATCCCATTTCTTTTTCATGATCACAATTCAGTCAGGGGACGAACTTGCGAAGCCTCCAGGTTTCTTCCACCTTGTTTCCAGCCTTCCATGCAGCTTTCAAATGATGCACCTGTTGCTCCACCTAGTGATGGCACCAAGTATGTCCACGGACTGGAAGGATTCCTCAGCCCAGGAGATGACTGCGGCTGATGGGGCTCCAGGACTGTGAGGGTCACAAGAGGATGATGGTTAGCTGTTTAGCTGCTCTGAGCTGAACAGAACCACAAAGCAAGGACGTTTATTTTTCCAAATATCACATCTGGGTAGCATAGAAAGGGTCTGCACAAAGGATAGTGATGTGATGAAGCATTATGCTAAGCCGCATGAAGTTGAAAAGTCTTCATTTCATCCCAGTGCAGGATGCAAGTGATTTTTGAGGTTTTAAGAGACAGAGAACTGTTTCCTGTGCAGTAGGACTCGATTAGACTTGACTTGCTGTCTGAGCTTCTTCTGGAGTTTCTGGACATCTTTCTCCAACCCTAGAGAACGCTCCTCTGACACATAACAGTTAATTCAAAGCCTATCACTGTGCAAGTCTCAGTAGAATCATTGCCTTCTACAGTGTGGTTAAACTAGCAGTGCTAAAGGCTTCTTCAGCCTTGGGGTGACTTCTGACTCCTCCTAGGACCCTTGCTTTCCTCAAGCAAAGGGTGATTGCTAATTAAATGTAATTGGATCACACACAGACTGGGGTTCCAGCTTTTCCAGGGTATTAATTGAACTCTTTTACTTCAGACAGAAATCTGATGGCTGTGTCTAGCCCATGATGTAGCTGAATGTCTTCATGTGCTGCTTTTTTCCTGTTGTTTGAAATCAGCAGAAAACTGTAAAATTCCGTTTCACTGTGGTGATTCCAGGGGCACATGTGCATCTATGAAAATAAGACCCAACCTCAAGAAATGTATATACATTTTAGAATACGTCATATTGCACATAAGATGGTAGTATGGATGAGCTAGGTGACACTTTCACTCAAGAGATACTACTTGGTTCCCTTACAACTGCTGCACACCAAGAAATTTAAATTCATATTGCTTGTCATGGTTCAGTAATAATACCCGGCTGCTGATGCTCAAACCAGCTGCCCTTGGGTGTCCTCCTCTTTAAAAAATCTTCTATAGTCCTTCTGATATTTTTAAGCATTTGTAATAATTGTGTCAGAAGGAAACAGCCAATCCTTCTAGAGCATTCTTGCGTTCGGTACCAACATAAAGTGAGAGAAAGTGCAGGAGTTACCTTCTACTTATAAGCTTGAATTCTCCATTCAGTTCAGGTTTATTTCTCTGTCACAGAGGAAGCCAAAGCTCTATCTTTTCAAGACCTTTTAATAAAGTTTGTGTGTCTAAGAAATTATTGACTGTTTCTGGATGGCTCTGTGGCTTTCCATCTGTGCTATCCAACCCACCATCTGTCCATAAACGGGAATATAAATCATTGTCTAGCTCTGATCCATAAGGCTGCACCAAATACAGTGTTTCAAAACATGAAATTCATATTCAAACCAGGCTAGTTATTCCGTGTTTCAAAGCAGTAGTGGATAAGTGCAATTTTAAAAGGCTTTCCTTCTTACAGCTTGAAGAAAAGTCTTGTATGGCAAACAAGCTCATCTGAAGTGATTCCTGTATTAGTGCCTCAGAAAAGAGAACAAAGTATCCATTGCTGCAGTACTGAGAAATGCCAGTGTCGTTCCATTTCTTGACATAGAGGAAAATCTGATGCTGGTGGATTTAAGAATAAAAATGGAAATGAACTGTAATTTGAAGAAGTCATTTAAATTCTAATTGTAAGAGAACCCCCACAACATTCTCAGACTTGCACTTCATTGTAATACGCTGCTGTTGTTCCAGGCTAATTAATGCAAATCAGTTACCTAACACGGTGAATGAAGAATATCATTAAGTGTTCAAAAGATCATGTATAACTGGTACAAAAGTCTCAGAGCAAATACTAGGTCTAAGATTAATGTTTCCAGGGAGACAACCATCTTGATGTGCAGACATCTTGAGAACTACTTAATATAAAAACTTTCTGGAAGTTTTCAGCTCTGTTCCCAGAGTTTTCTTGACAATGTCTTGCTTCCAGTCAAGTAAGAGAAAAGGAATAATGATAAAATTTGAAAAAGCAAAAGCAGATGAAGATGCAGACATCCGTTTTAATAGTAATAACCAAATTGGAGGTGGGCTATTCCATTCAGTTTGCAAAGACAGCCAGTGCCCTGAAATTATCATCAATCTTTTCACTGTTACTGCTTCTTCTGCAGTAAAGGCTAGAGATTTCTGGAGTTGCTCTGTATGCAGCAAATCTCTCTTTATGCTCTTAAGTCTCACAGGTGGATGGAGTAATGAATACCTATATAACTCACTCTGCTGTTACGGGTCCTATTTAAAATCAAATCCTCAAATTCTCTTAAAATGGGAAGCTGCTTATTCCTTGCAAGCAATGTGCCTGTACTCTTTACTTAACTGAGTTAATTATAATCCTAGTGCCTAATTATAATCCTAGTGCCTAAAACACATTTGCTGTTTTAGGCTTAGGCTTGTTTCTAATAGTCTTATTTTTCCAAACACCGAAGGATGCAACATGCTTTTTCACTTAAGTATACTGCTTAAGGAATGTATACTTAAGGTTCATTTAATTACAACCTTTTCTGGTTTTCTGATGTTCTTGACAATGTAATTTTATTTATTTATTTACATCATTTCTGGAGGCAATATGTGAAAATTTAAAATGAAAGTGTCTATTGATGCTGGGATAAGTAAAATCTTATATTGCACCCACTTCCTGCTGCATGAAGCAGAGAAAATAGGGCTGAATCAGAGAAAATAGGACTGAAATCTTTCCCCATAAAGACAACAGTTATTCTAAGTACTCATTGCATTTGTTTAGCAAAGGCCCTGACTCGCAAAGAGTTTGTATGACTATATTCACAGTAAAGTTGTTCAGAGAAATTTTTTGCCTATGTGTCTTAAAGTGTCAGTCTGTGGCAAAGGAAGCTGCAGAAGTTAGGCAAAAACATTAATTGGTGGCCATCTAGAGGGACTTGCAGAGAAAGGGGGAGTAGGAAATTTTTTAATATAATCTGAAGTATAGGTATGATCTTCCACAAGTATCAAGAGTGAAATTAGGATGAAAATGTTGCATTGTGCTAGGCAAAAACACCCAAGAAGATAGTGTTGTTGTTGTTTGACAGGATAAGGTTTTGGTAGGAATGCTTTTGGGGTAAAAACTTTCTCTTGACAAGTAAATTATATGCTGTAAAACCTGTTTGCTATGTAGTTGTCTCATGGCAAACAGACTGCACCAGGTTCAACAAAAGGTTCTTTAAAAGTCATCAAAGCATTATAATAAAAATTGAGTCCCTCAGACTCAAATTCAATTATACCCATCATAACCTGAAATCAGTATCTGATGAATTACCTAGTTTTTCATCAGTGCTGTGGAAAGACAGGCTCTTGGGAAGGCTTTTACTTGTGTTGCAGTTTTCCACTAAGGCCCTGCAACCTGGATATTGTTTAATTTTAAAAGCAACAACCAACCCCATGCAAGGGTAGTTGGTTGAAGTTCACTACAATACAAATAACCACATAGGAAATGAAGGAAACATTGTTATGTCTTATCTGTAGGAAACTGGTATAAATTGATCAGGTGTAACCCACAAACACAAAGAACTAGGAACCTGCACTGAAGGTTGAGCTAGAATTGAATTTGGCTTAGAGCATCCTTCACAGGAGTGTATGCTGGTTTATAAATTCAGCCCTTACCAGATTTATTACAGCCAGGAAAGCAGACAGCAAGGTCTAGCCAAGTCAGCAGCATCTGCTTCTCACCAATTCTCTCCTCTTTCTGGATGACCACTTTCCCAGGTGGGCCTGCTTCCAGACTGGAGAAGAGCTCTGAGTTTCCCTTCCCTCTGTCCTCTTCAGGAAAAATAAATAAATAAATAAATAAAGAAATCAGTCTTTTCTCTCTGGGCCAGTGGCCCGTCTATCAATTTATCACAGCATCTCCAAAATGAAATCTTTTGTACACCATTTCCTAATATAAATTTCAGGGTACTCAGTGATTTTGCAGTCATGCTTTATTACAAAAGCACAATTTTCATGGGTGTAAGAATTATCTTATCCTTCTGACAGGTGCTTCTGAGAAAGGAAATTACTGCAGTGCTGATTGCAGAGAGAATTAAATATACTGCATTTAAGCAGGAAGCTCTTTCACAGCAAGGAAAATATTTGATCCCTGACAAAACAAGTCTATCTGTAAAATTGTTTACAACATCAGCAATTAACTTACATCTTTCAAGTGGCTGTGCAGAAAGAAGGATGAAAATGGCAGAAATTTCATGTAAGAATCTTTTGGTACAGCCCATATTCTCTTAGTATCCAATCTCAGGAAAGAAAGGCATGTGGAAACAATTTTGTCATGTTAGCCATCCATAATACTTCTGACATGAAGGAAGCAGAAGAGAAGCTTACAGACCACACAATGAGCTTAGAAATGTGTACTATGGTTGCACTGCCTGGACTCTAACACCATCACTGAAGGTATCAGCTGTTGCAAAACCCTTCTTGACCTGAGAGAAGGTCTGATCTTCTGAGAAGGAGACAGACTGAACCAGCGATCTTGAATAGGCTGGGGACCAGCTAAAGACCCTTCTTTCCAGGTAAATGTATGGCAAGGTTGAAATTAAAGGTCTTTTTCATTCAGTCAGAAAGTTAATTTATTATCTAATTGCCTCATTTTGGAAGTTTTTTTACTCATGTGGTTATTTTAAGTGTCTCAAGTTGCAACATCTGTTATAAATTCTGAAACAGCATTACTCAAAGACACTTGTTTTGTCCATTTTCTTCAGCACCATATTCTTGAGTTTGTTCCAGAGGCTAGCTTTAGATTTGCTCCACTTCTAAGCATTTTTGTTAACGTGTGTGCTCGGCTACGAAAGAAAAACATAGATGGTCCCAGGGTCTATTGACCCTTTCTTTTCTTCTGGAGAAGCCTCAGCTGCTTTGACAAGCTTCTGTGTTCTGCTGTGATGAATAAACCAGTGTGACAGTGATGCAAATGATCTGTGGTTTCAGCTTGGCATCCAACGTGCTGTGAACTCTGAGTGAAGTGGGAAACCTATGAAGTTGTCTTTGTGCTGATGCCTTCTGTCTCCCTGAGGATCTAGGGCAGGATTAAAGGAGGAGGAAAGGCCCTTTAAACTGGCTTCAAATCCATCTGCTTTTAATGCCCATAAATTACCTGGGAATGTATTTCTTCCTTCAGTGCTTCTATAAAGGGAAGATAATGATGTAAAACAGGGGATTTTGTTCTTTAATAAGGCCTGTGTACGCCTCTGTTCAAAAGAGCATCACCCTTAACCACCTGGTTACAAGCCCTCTACCTAATGATGTGTGTAACACTACCATTCCAGACAGAGCCAGCTGCAGGAGAAAGTGGAAGGAAAGAAAAGAGAAGACAAAACTTGGATAAGATGATATGTGGATATGATCAAATCAGTGACTTATTCTGCATAGAGAAGAGAGAGAAATAGCACTAGCAGGAAGCCTCAGTAAAGTTCCTGTGCTTTATAAGAAAATTTTAAATGAAATAAAAAGTAACCTTGGAAAATGTCTCTGTCAGAAAACTGACTTCTATGACTTAGCACATATTAAATTATTCCATGTGCTGAAGATTTGGAAACTTTACACACATGTCAAAGAGTTGACTTTCATTAGCAAAAACAGTGCTGGCTTCAGCTTGTCTTTGAAGAAATACAGAGCAAGAGGAGAAACAAACTAAAAAAAAAAATAAAGTAAAGATTCAAGATTCTGCTCATCTTCTCTGAAGCTATGCAGGGTTTTAGGACATTACCATCAGTGTTTCAACCTTGAAACACATGGACATGACTTTTAAAAACAACATCAATACATGAAACATCAGTGGGAATTCTTCTGAAGGCTATCAAAATAGAGTAAAATCAGTTATATTCAATTTTCCCCAAAGTGTTTACCTGGTTAGGCACTAGGTACATCCCCACTGTAGTGTTAACAGTGTCCATATCATGTTCTGATAAGAATGTCTATGAAAATTGATTTATAGAATTCAATTATCTAATTTTCTTCAAAATTTAGCTGAAAAAAGTTTAACCCAAAAAACACTATCCAGCATAGGAAAACCTCAAAAACAAACAAACAAACAAACAAACCAATCCTTCTCCATTACCATTTTTTAAAATAAATTTTACATATGCAGGAAAAAAAATAGATATTTTTTCCCTGTGGTTCTTCAGTAACTCTTGCAAGTACTTCCTTAGAGCAGAATTCAACAGTAATGTCATGTTTAGCTGTGGCATCATGCCTTTTTCTTCACGGCTTTTCTCAAGATGCACACATTTAAATTTGCTATTATGTGCTACTAGCAAGTTATGGACTGTCATTCAAATTCAGCTATTTCACAAAGAATACTTCACGATTTCATTACAATATTTGATGCTTACAGAAATTATTAAAGAAAGGAAACCTAAAAAATCTTTGCTTCAGCACTCTCTCAGATCCCAGCAGCTTAGGGACCTAAGATCATATTGCTATGATGTGTTTTAGCAGTTGTGATTGATAGATTAAAAAGATTATCAGAGAGAAAGTACGGAGGACAAATTCATCTGAACTTATGGTATTTACACATTCCCTACCCATGTGCTGCACAATTTATGTATTCTAGGGAAAAAAAAAAATAAAAATTTTCTTTTTCTGTTTTTCAGGTCTGCTATCTCAAAACTTCATCAGATGCTCTCTAGTTCTTACGTTGTAGAGAAACAAAAAATTATCTTCCCTTTCCACTTTCTCCATGTCACCTGTCATTACTTTAATTCCAGTTCTTTACCAGAGTGAAGATTCTGCTTCACCTCTTCTTGTACAAAAAGACCCATACCTGACAATCCTCTTCCTTTTTCTGGCACTGCCACATTTTTCTGGCACGGCCACATTAACAGCAAGATTAAAACTATCAACAGAAATTAAGAGGTAAATGCATATTGCTTTCTTCTGTCTTTGAGAAGACAGCTTCTGTATTTAATAAACACTGAACTTTGAGTTTATGTTTTAATCCTGTAATACTTCCAAATCCTTCAGTTTCTCCATGTCCAACCCTGGTGGGACTAATAAGTAATTTAGGAACCACCACCTCATATGTCTAATTAAGATGGCTCCTTGAGAAGAGATGATTTCTATATTGGTGCAATCATATGCTTGAGGATGGTCTTTGGAATCCTTCACTGATTAAAAACACAACTCTCAAGGCAAAACTGAATCCAACAAAGTCCATCTGGGTTTACTCAGAGGTTGCTCCCACAAGGACCTGCCTTTCTAGAACCTTTGTAGTGGACTATTCCTTCCTCTTTCCTCTTCCAACACAGACTTGGAATAGCAGCTAGTCCAAGATGGTATAACAAAGTTCTCTACACATTTCTTTTCATGCTATCTTCTTTCTTCACCTGATGGTTAGAAAGCCAATTTATCTACTTTAGCAGCAATTCCAGATGCATATATATGTGTTTAAGAGGCAGTGATAATTCAGCAGTAGCACATCACTGCGTATCTTGAAGTTAAAATTTATGTTCTTGCTGGAATACTGTATCTACCAGAACCTCAGTTACCTCTCACCCAAGGACCACCATGGCCAACAGTGTTTCACCCCACAGACCTGGATGCCTTAGTTGCTGGTGAACAAAAATCTGTAGGAAGCACCCAAAGTAGTACTGCTGTTTGGACCTGACTCTCATGGAAGATGCAAATCAACTCTACATCAGCCTTCTAATGAGTTGAAAGTGTATTTTAAACTTTGTCTTCTTTTCCATCACCTTTTATTTTTAGCATTTTCATCTCACTCATATCAGAGGCAGTAGCATGTGATACTTCCCAGTTGTCTTTTCCATTCAGCAAGTTTTTTCTGAGCTTTGGATACTGCTAAATGTGTCCAACAACTGCTTTCCCCACCCCTTTGCCCTTTCAGATGCATTGCCCAGCTTTGCATGCACGTGAATATGTAAAAGAAGTTTATTGCCTACCTTCCTTTCTAACAACTAGGATGTATGACTATTCAGCTGTCCTGTCTTCACACACTGAGGCATAAAATCAATTTTTATAAGCCTCTGCTACCTATGGGAAGAAAACAATCTTTATTAAAAAACAGCTACTCTCCCTGCCAGTAACTCAGACAAGGGAACAAAACGTCATGCACTACAGTAGCACTGAGAAATGCTAGTTTTATTTAGTTACTTGCCAGAACAGGCAAATGGTGATGATAGATTTGGGAACAATAATGAAAATGAAGTGCAATTTTAAGGCACAGTAGATGTTTTAAGCTCTAATGAAATCCCATAGCTCTATCCCCCAACACTCATTGCAATAAGATATGCTGTTAAGCTGTTCTAATTAATGAAAATTAGACAGAACTAAGAGTGTTGTTAAGTATTCAAAAGACCGTATAAAAAATGACTCTGTGAAAGTCAATGTGAAAATACTGTGCCTCCCAAAGATGCAGCTCCCTTGGCACAGAGATGGCTCAGTGCATCATCTGCAACATCACAGTGAAAAAGCCTTTGTCTAATCATGGCAGTTCTTTTCCCAGTTCTCAAATTACTTTGGCCTTTTTAGGATTTAGTCTTCCTCATCCTTCAGAGCATGGAGAATCAGATGATCAGACTTATATATACGGCCAATTAAATGGGAAGTGTGCACAGGTAGAGATCTAAAGCAGAGGCTGCTGCAAAAAATACCTGCTAATGGTGATGCTGGCTCAGGACATGAGACGGCCTCATCTGGCTGTAGGGGTGCAGCAAGGGCAGCGGCTCCGTCTGGTCTGGGAGCGGAGTGCCAGGAGGGCCCCAGCATGGGCTGGGTTGTGCTGCACCTACAGGGCAGAGCCACAGCAGCAGAGCTGGGTGGTGACAGCAGCAGGCCGTGTTGGCGGTCCTGTGATCGCTGGGTGAAAGCACAGAAACAAGCCAGGTCTCTGGTCAAACTGGTCAATCTACAGACTAATGCGGGCACAGTTCTGGGCTCAGGCCCTGCTGCAGCATCTCTGGGGCAGAGTGGGGGGAGCCCTGAGGCTGGCAGGCAGGAGCAGTGAGGGCTGGTGGTGTCACCAGGACCCCAACACACAGTGGAGGAGGAGGAAGGTTATAAATGAATAAAACCACCTTCACCTAGTACCATAGACAGCCCCGTACCTGAGGAACCATTAAAGGGGATACTGGGCTACTGTCACGAACAATGGAGCGGTGTAATGTCAGGTCATTCTGTGTTAAATCAGGCAGTGTACCCTTCCCTTCTCCCCAAAAAACCCTGACCCAGTGTCTCTGCCAGCTCCAGAGCTTGGCCTCATCTTTACTCCATTTTGGCAGGTCTGATTTTTTCATTTCTGATTTCAAGTCCCTTATAAAAATAATGATTTTACTGCTGTGCCTTTGTTCAGTAATAAGTTCAACCTAGTTAAGTATGTTAGGGAGGCTTTCAGTTGTCCTGACACTGTCTTAGCAGAAAATAAAGCAGATAATATTTTTATTTAATGAGTTATGATCTTTTTCTTGTTCCCCTAAAGGATTCTTCTCAGCAAATGAAATATATTCCTAGCCTATACTGTGGTAATATGCAGGGTTTAACATCACAGAAATGGACATTTATTCTTTGGTGAAATCTTTATAAAACAGCTGAATATGGACAAACAGATATTTCCCTAAGAAAGGGCAGTAATCTTCCTGGCTTTGTGGTTCAGACCCCTGTTTTCTCTGAGTGCTGATCTGTGGTAATGGTAACTGCTCAGCTCAACACACCAAAAGTTGTCTTGATTGATGCTTTATTTTGAAAGGACGGTTTGGGGAAGGGAAAAAGAGGGAAGATGGAAGCCGGGTTTTATGTTTGTTCTGAGACATAGATAAAATATTGTTGAAATACTGCAATGAAAAATTGCATGTTCTTGTGCCAGACAGAGGTCAAGCTGTCCTTCTTCATTCAGAAAACCACAGAAGAGGGAGACTGATTTGACAGCAAATTTTTCAAGGCATGTGATTTTTCTGCAAGGATCGTTCCTTGGGAAAAGTAAGTTACACGCTGTAAAAAGTAATGGGCCCACACTCTTGTCAAATCTTACAACATAATTAGGGCTGATTTCTTTAAAACTGTCTCCACAACGTTTAAGGAAAGTGCCTCAAACAGCTCAGGTAAACAGGAATTCCCTTCATCTGTATGCAGATTTACCTCCTCAGTCTGTGTTTGGAGGGGCTAGGCAGTCTTCCAGCATTCCTATCAGGAGATAGGTTCTTGAGGAAGGGTATTATTTCTGCAGGAATTGCCCTGGGGGATAGCAGTCAAGCAACAGGGCTGCACATCAGAGCCAAGAAGCTAATTTGATTCAATGTGATAAAGTCCATAATACATAGATCTAAATCTAGATCAGGTGGTGGGATTAATCCCCCACACTCATAAGCAGGAGCTCACGAGGACTGACAGGTATCTTCCTCTTGTAGTCAAAAACAGGGGCAGGACAACTGGCTCAGCAGCACCAGCCTTTCCCCTCTGCTCCTTCCCTCCAGCTATCCTGTGAGGGTTGTCTGCCTCGCTGCACTGCTTTACATGGCCAGGAACCTTCCCATTTCCACTTGTTTATTGCTTTGGCAGCAACTGGAGCATTTAACCTTTTCTGTCCTGTCAGTGGCCATCACAGATTTCCCAATGGTTTATTAAAATTATGACACAGAATCCAAAGTATAATACGCAAGTTAGAGAAACAGGAAAGAGAGAGTTGTTGGAAATGCATGAGGAAAGAAAGATCTTAAACCAATTTCCCTTGTTTTCTGCAGATTTTCAGAGAATTTGCTGAAGTGTTATCATAGTGGACTTCAATTTTAAGAATAACTTCACTTGGGAACTTAATGCTTAAAACTGTTTATATATGGAAAACTGGTTGTTCTCAGAAATCAGATCTCTAACAATTTTAACTGAAATTCTGCAATAGGCCTTCCACCCTTGTAGTGCTGAAGTATCATTTACCTATGCAAGTTCACATTCATAAAACTCTGTCCTGGTTTCAGCTGAGAGAGAGTTAATTTTCTTCATAGTGGCTAATACGTTGCTGTGTTTTGGATTTAGGAGAAAAATAACATTGATAACACACTGATGTTTTAGTTGCTACAGAGCAGTGCTTGCGCAGAGCTAAGGACTTTTCTGCTTCTCGCATTGCCCTGACAGTAAGAAGGCTCAGGGTGCACCAGGAGCTGGGAGGGGACACAGCCAGGACAGCTGGCCCAGGCCAGCCAAAGGGATGTCCCATAGCTTGTGGTGTCATGCTGAACAATAAAAATGGGAGGGTTGGCCGGGGGAGCAGCCGCTGCTCAGGGCCTGGCTAGGCATCAGTCAGCAGGTGGTGAGCAATTGTGCTGTGCATCACTTGCATATTTTTATTACTATTATTATTGTTTTCCCCTCCGTCTTATCCTAATAAACTGCCTTTATCTCAACCCACAAGTTTATCTTTTTCTCACCCCCCAGTCCCACCGGGAGGGAGGAAGCAGAGGTGTATGGTTCTTGGCTGCCTGCCAGGTTAAACCACAACAAACTCAGGAAAAGTTTTCTTTAAAATTGAGTTGCATTTGGCCCCTAACTCAGGCACTAATTTTACATCATTTATATTTTCTTAACTTGGGAAAATTTCACCTCTTGTCTATCTGCGTGATAGATCTTAAGGGCAAACATTGATGCAGAGTTCTTTGTGATTGGAAATTTTCTACTGCATTAAAGAGGCTGGTTATTCTGTTCTCCTTTTATTTCCAAAGGATAAATAGAGTTTAATCACAATGTGAACCTGGAAACACATTTGCAGCCTTTCAGATAATTAGGACAGTGGAAACAGTAACATGCACTTCTCTCTCCACCTAGTGGGAAACAGGCAAAATGCTTTTAACTGTGTTAGTGAAGCCTCGGGCTCCATCAGCACAGGTATGTGTGGCAGGAAGACAGGCATTTAAAAGACTCCCTCCAAGTGGAGGAGAAGTCTCTCTTGTTCAGCTGTGTGGAGATACGCTGTTCACTACAGGTCAGTGTCTTTTTGAGGCTAAACATAACCCATTCAGGTTTGCTGTCACAGAAATGCTGTACCAAATTATTTTCTTACTTCTCTAAAGTATCTTCCAGTTAAAATTGGAATTGACGCCCCTGCCCATAGGCCAGTGTGGATGCATCCTATCAAGACTGTATGGAGCTACATTTTACCATAGGTAACAACATAAGGCAATGAACGCGCTAAATTGGGATTCCTACCAGAAAAAAAAAAAAAAAAGGTTTACATGGCACACTTGCTTCACAGAGAGGACAGCTACAGGCAGGGTCAGTGTGACTGCATCAAGATCACCAGTAAGAAGTTAAGCAAGGAGAAAACTAGCACGGCCAAGGCTAAATATTGAGTAGGGAAAAAGCTTTCACATTTTGTTTACATTTCTTTTTCAGAAGAGGAGCACAGTGTGGGAATAGAGGCATTTCAGTACCACTTCCAGTAACTACTGGTTACTTACATGAAAAACCACTGTGGGAAGCAACCTGTGTTGTGGAGGGTATCAGACTGCATGATAAAAATGCTGCACTCTGCCTTAACACCTAAAATAATAATAATAATAATAATAATAATAATAATAATAATAAATGTTCTTGCAAATAAGCATAACTAGTTTACTTTTTTGCTATAATCAGCGTAGTAACAGCTCATTAATTGTTGCCTAAAAACAAAAAAGATTAAGCTGAAACAATACGAATTCAAATGACTGTTTCTTACTGAGAAGACAGGTAGCCACCACGTGACTTCAAATGACATCTACTTGAATTCTAAGTCAGTGTAACATTTAAAAAGTAGGCATGATCCACCCATTCTATTCTGTATCAAAAAACATTCTACTGCAAATATTCATTTTTGTAAAGAAATATTTGAAAATGGAAATCAAGTCAATATTGACTGCACGTCGTCTTGAAACCATGCTAATCCTTCCCTCACGTCATTACGGAAGCATATTTCTGGGACTAAGTTGACATTTCTCAGCACACTGAGAAGTAAAAAAAGTGACCAAATAAAATTATACACCGCAAACATTGCACAGGATGCTGATCTTTTAATTTGACTTAATGCAGTATAAACTCCATGAATAATTTGTCTTAACCTGCTGTAAAATTCTCACTGTTGCCCCTGCCACACCCAGACTACAAAAAATACGTATTGTGAAGTCAACCTTTCTGAACAGGCATATGGAAAGACTACACGACTTGCATTTCTGGAAATTAAAGAAAAACTGATTTGCTTTTTTGTTAGTATTTTTCTGCATGGAGTAAAGGTAGCTGGCTCTTGACAGATATGATGCCACTGGCACTACTTCTAGGCAGTATTGGTGCACAAAACCTACAGCAGACACCTAATTAGGCTTGCCAATACTTCTGTTCTTAATTTTGTTCATTTAATTTGAGGGAAAAGGCTTCTAAGTGTCACTTGTAATGTGGTTGTGTTTATCACAGTGAACACTGGTTTTGTGGAGTTTATATTCTTCCCCTGGGTTATGACTCACTGTACCAACAACCTGAGCTAGAGTTTGTACCCGTCTTAACCATTTCAGAATTTAAATCGACTCCCATAGGTCACACCCAATCCTGCAATACAGGACTGCTCAAAAGCTCGGAGACAGTCGAGTAAACACTCTACAACAAGCCTGAGCATTGTGGTGGGCTACTTGGGATGGCTGCCAGGCGCCCACTCAGCCCCTCCTCAGCAGGATGGGGGAAGAAAATGAGGCAGAAAGAGCTCATTGGAGGCCAAAATAATTGCAAGGGGATCACTTACCAGTTAAAATCGCAGGCAAACATGCTGTGGGGAAAATTAATTATTATTATTATTATTATTATTATTTTATTTATTTATTTTACCAACTAGAGTAGGATGGTGAGAAACAAAACAAAAACTAAATCTTACTCCAGCACAGGGCCTGCCCAGGGGCTGAGGGAGGGAAATCCCTGCTCCAGCGCTGCCTCCTGCTCAGGGGCTGCAAGGGGATCTCTGCTCCAGTGCCTGGATCCCCTCCTGCCCTCCTCCTTCTCTCCCCTGGGTGCCAGCAGGGCTGTTTATCCCCCTTTCTTCCTTTCTTTCTGCCGGCTGCCGGGCAGCACTGTGCCCTCCTGTCTTCCCCAGGCTGTCCCCGAGGCGAGGCGCCGCCATCTTGGGCTGCTGGGCCCAGCCGTGCCCTGTTGGAGCTGGCACAGGGCAGCCCCAGGCTTGCAGTGACCCATGGGCAGGGCCTGGCCCAGGCCAGCCTGCTGCTGCTTCTCTGCTGGGGGACCCTGACGAAGAATTCTGTCAGGCAGCCAGGCAGAACTGTGCTACAGCACCTCTCTGGGGCTCACAGTACTCTGGACATACCCCTGGCACCTGCATTTCAATGCCTTTTTAGTTCTTTACAACCTTACCCAAAGCCAGCAAAGAGCATCTCTTACACACACACAAAATCCTCTCTGCACAAGCAGTACATAAAATGACTCCACTTGGTTTCTGTACACAATGTATACTCTCTGTAATTCATGAAGTACTAAGGAGCTTGGATCCAAGATTAGACGTGTCTTTGTGATAGAATTCATAAAGAAGAAAAAAGGTCCTGTGGTCATGGAACTTATTGTTTTAAAACATTTCTTCTATTAAATATTTACAATACAGTCATTTGCATCAACAACAGAAATAGTAAAAAACCTGTAAAAACTCTATGTCTGTATATCAGGAACATTATCTGAGTCATTATCTGAGTCACCACTGAAATACTCTAGGGTAAAGAGACAACATTAATGCAGAGTATAAATACAAATAATATTCTGTGGATGGGCAGAAGCCATAAACTGCTCTTGAAAATGTGAGGGGAGTGCTGAAGCACAGCAGTTAGGAAAGATCACTATGCAAACGCGAAGTCTTATTGGCACTACTGAGGTAATTTTTAAAAGAGTAGAATGCAACTCAGGAACACATCTGTTACTCACTAAACTCCAAAAAATTTAAGTTTATAAAAGAAATACATTTATTTTTAGATTTTTTTTTTTTTTTACACACACTTCAAGAAATCAGGTGAAAAAATACATTCTGTGGACAAACAGTTTCTCTTGCACCAATTTTTAAAATAAGCAAGATAGCAAAAATAACAATCAGAGACAGGTAACAGTTCAGATGCAGCTGACAGAAAGCAGTGCAACTTAAAATTAGCTCTTGGTCAGCTTGGGTTCTAGTGCCATCTGCTGAAATAAGAGTGTTTTTTCGCCTGCAACCACAGCAAATATGCGATTTAAATTAATCTACTGCATTAGAGAGCAATATATGAAGAAACGTCACAAAGAGTTGCTTGAGTAATCCAAGTGCACATCCAGAGTGCCATACACCAAACCTAGTAAACTGAGAACCTTCTCTTGAATGATGTCAACCTGCTCAGAAGGGCAATAGTCATCCAAACTTGATCTGTAACAAAGATTTGAAAAAAACAATGAGGGAGTATAGATATCATTAATTTGTATTCTTGTAATGATTTGTATCCAGGGTGTTGAAGCTAATTTCAAAGTGTGATAAGTTCTGCCTCCCAGTATCTCTTCAAAGCATACTACTGTGCTTTTCCTCTCTGCTTTCAAAAACTGAAATTTGCCTGAAGTTGAACACAAAGCCCACAGCAGATCAGAAACGTGACTATTAAGTCTTTCAACTCTAACACAACATGTTGCCAGTCAGAATTCAAGCAAATGATCCAATTAAAGTACTGGTGGAAAGGTAGATTGAAAGATTCAATTGCTACTAGTTAAAATGGGTAGGAAAATTTGAAAAAAAATATCTGTGTAATTCCTGGGATAACATTATTTACCACAAACAGATGCTGGTAGAAAACCCAGAGCTACACTTCTAGGATTTTAGATCTGTCAAGACCTACATAAATGATTCTGTATTTCCTCTGCAACAGTGCCTAACAACTCTGTGGCTGGCACAGAAAATACAGCTTTCTTTTATTGTAGGTATTTGCTGTGCTATTTGTTGTTGACACAAACTATTTCATGTCAGATCCTGGTGTTGCTGCCTGTACTTTTAGGGCACACATGCTATTCTTAAAGTGAGTAAATTGCAATAATTTGTCAAGAGTTACACTGTGGTCTTCAAATTAAGTTTTCCCAGGATAGGATAGTACGTTGGCCCTAACTCCATTCTGTTCTCCCAAATAATTCCCTTACAGTCCTGGAAGCGTAATTTTTACCCTATGCAAAGCTTCATTAGAGCTTCCTAGAATATAAATACCCTTCAGACTATTAGATGAAAACCTCTCCCACTTTCATCAGAATTTTTTTCATGAGAAATTTCACTGAAAACAGAGATCTTACCAATAGTGTAATGAATCCTAGCACAAGAGAAGAGAAGGCATAATTTCAGACCATGCAAGCTTGTCCAAGCTAGCTTTACGCTAAATTGCTTACCAGAAGTAGCAAAGGTAATATGAACCTCAATGACAGCCATCCACTGCAACACATGCAAGGCCTCATCATAGGCTTTATATAGCCTGCACTGAAGCTCATTAAGTCATCGTGTTTTCACTGCTGTTGAAATCTGTGCTGGCCACTCTAAAGCCTGGTAAAACTGGCCATCAGCGCAGAAACTTCCCTTAAGCAGTATATTGTCACTGCCTTATGATTAATGCTTTCAAATGTCAATTTTCACTATACGAAGTTTTGCAATTGAAGATGGATTTTTTTAAAGATATATTAACCAATGTTATATTCATAGAATCATTTAGCTTTGTAAGCAGTCTGAATGTTTTAAAGAATCTACACAGTCTTACCGAGCAATTGTCACAAGTGTGGGCTTAGGCATATTTTTCAGTAGAACTTTAGTGGATTGTATGAGGCCTTCAATCTCCTCTTCCGTGCTAACATGGTGGGGAAGCTCCATATAATCACAGGTCAGACCAGCCTGATGGACCTGCATGTAAATTAAACAGATTTATTAACAGACAATTAACAGATCTTCACTTGTTATACAGACAAAGTATTGATATGGCTTGTCTGTGTAAGAACTCCCTAAATTGCTATCCCTAGCCCAAGAAGTAACTTACACACCTTCAGACAGTAGTCCAGTGCAATGTACCTCTCCTATGAATTCAGAGCATGCTGCAGTCCTTGTAAAAGATCAGGCCTGCCATCTTCAAACAGGTACCTTAAGTTCTACAAATTATATCAACAGACCCTGGTGAAGCGAAAACTTGCTTCAAAAGAGGCAGCTTGAGACATGAGTGTCCTAAAGATCATATTAATGTTGCATAAGTATAGACAAGCAGAATAAAAATTCAAAAGCTTTTCAAAAAAGCTGCTCTAAGCAGTAACATTAAAAAAAAAAGAAAACTATTAAAATCCCAAGAAGTCCTGAATCAAGGAGGCAAGTCTAAAATTAAACATGACTTTTCCCCTCCATATTGAAACTATGTTTTTGAAATTATCGACTTTCTGCTCCTTTATACAGCGACCTACCATTTCATAGTCTGGGCTCTCCATCCTGCTTTTCAAACTGTGAACTAGTTGAACAAGGGGCTTCATTCTGGAATAAAAAAAAAAAAATACAACCAGAACTTGTTATGTAAACACTTAAAAACTGATACATTTAACCTAAGTTTAAAAAAAAAAGAAAAAAAGAAAAAAAGTAGGAGTTACGTTGCCCCTCAGTGTCATCTTGCACCTAGGAAAAATGGAGACTATCAGTACTACTTTGCTGTTTCCCCAGGTCTCAGGAAAACCCTGTATTCATACCTACTCTTCACAAGGCCTCTTCCCCTTTCTTTTAGGGTGGCCCTGGAGAAAAGCTGTTGTAACTCAAAAGTTGTATTAACTTGGTAAGAAATTCTTGCAGTGATTGTTACACAAGTCTGGCAGTAACTGCTGTATTTGACAGCAAAAACGAGTAATCTTCCTATTAAGGGAAAACTTGGACTTTTGCTCAGTTTCTTTTCTGATTAAAACATTTATTTAAAAGCATAGCAGATGCTGCTGACGTTTTGTGGACATTCTCACTCATGTACCCAGCCTTTCACTCATTTCCATTTTTCCACAGAAAGCAGAGACTTCCGTAGCACCAAAGCAGCCCTTCTGTATAACCCCAATAAGTTTGTTGCTTTTTATGAGAGTTCTGCCTCACACAGATCACTAAATTTTTAAGTTGCCAAACCTCCCTCCCTCCAGAGACAACAAAATTTGCATGAAGCTGTATAAAGCTGATCTTGTAAAAAGTTTACTATGTGGCACTGAAGACAGACTTAAGTTTTGCTTTGTCTGACTTGCTCTTCTAAAAGCAAAGAAAAAAATGGCAGCCTTGCACAGATCCCATCCAGATTCCTGCCTTTTCTGTTAGCAAAGTGCTGCGCTAATCAGTTCCTAAACAACTGCACTATAGAAATTAAGGAAAACAGACTGAAGGCTTAAGTTCTTAGGTGCAAATCTAAGACACGTCTTACACAGACTAAATGATACAGTTATCATTTCTGGCCTTAAGGAAAAGTTTAGACAAAACAGTATGTGAATATACAGGTCCACAAGCTAAGTATTCTTCTGTTTAAAACTGAAATATACAGATAACTATCACATATTTTTCAGGGAACTGATTTGAAATCACATCCTTTTGACTCTGCTTACTAGCCTTATAGTATATACTGGTTTTTCTCCTCAGAGTTATTCTAATAGAAGACTTCCAGAGCTATGACCGTCTGCACTTCCGGCACTTTTAAAGACTATCCACCAGGGTAAATCAGGAGGTCTCCTGCAGCACTGCTTCTGCAGTAGGTCAGGAACAACAGCCTTGTCTACTGTGCTCCAGAAAGGCTCCCAAGAAAAGAGCAGTTGCAGGAGAGAAACCTTACTGACACTGGTAAATTGATTCTTTTTTTTTTTTTCAATAGACATCTGAATCTTAGATAAGGGAAAGGAAGGTGCTAACGTAATGAGTTCCAAGAAGAATCAAAACCTACCCATACTAGTATGGAAAAGGTAAAGGTCTTTCAGAAGAGATTATTCTAGTAGTTTTAGCAGGAAAGAGGTTGATCTAAAGGAAGCAACAACAGGCTTACTTATCTGAAATTGTGTTATCTCAACTTACTTAAGCTTAGTAAGCTGACCAGGAAGAGTTCCAATATGATGGGAATAAGGAAGAACACTTTACTGTTAACTGTGTCACCAGTTCATGAAGATTCTTCTCCAAAGGCTATGGGAATTAACCAACGGCAGGAGGGTTTTAAGCCATTTAGAGATCTCCTACCCAGGATATGAAGCCCACTTCTGTAGGGTTTCTTCATCATCGTTGTCACACAAATCTGCAAATGCTGCTTCCAGATCTTCTAGCTGATGAACACGGTTTTCAACACAATCCAGCAAGCCTTCCTTTAAATATGCACATATAAAAACATGTTAGGAAAAAAAGAGACAAGAATGATTTTCCTAGCTAAATCATGGCTTAATTGATCTAGTGTATGTGGGGAAACAGAAACAATTACTTCATTGCTACAGAACATCTTTACAAGATGATCAGAATGATTTCCTGCAGAAACTGGTATCTTCAGAAAAACACACCTCTTTGCTCTGTCTTTCCTATAGCATGTAAAAAGCTGCATCTATATTCTGGTAGAATACACAAAGAACAAAGATTAGAGCAAATAAACAGTATTGTTGGATTTGTTTATATAGCATTGAAATGTTGCAGTATTTGATTAATTTAATATTAATACACAGGAACTCAGATGAGTGCAAGCTTTACATTGTTGTAACGAGTTTTTTTTTTTTAATTTTATAAGAATTATGAATATTACTCAATTGAATGGAAAAAGTTTTCAGGAAAAAAAATACAAGATGTGTTATCTAAAGGTTTTTCAGCTCTGCGTGCATGCCTGAAAGGATTTGTAATTAATTTAAAATGCTTGCTATGGCTCTAATCCTGGAAAAGTTTATGCACTTTCTTAAAGTGTTCAGAATACATGAAGAAGCAATCTTCTTGGAGTAAGCAAGGCTACAAATGCACATGCATACAAATTGTGCATATAAATATTCGCAGAGAGAGGCCCTATATAGCATATCAAATGAAAAGCAATGTTTAGCACATTTATTATAAAGGAGACTCAGTGCAGTGCTGCGTGAAGGAAAATTAAAAAGCATATTGGTATAAAATGGCTAAGAATTAAGAACATAGTTGTTCCTCTTAGGATGCTAATGACTGCCATATAACAGATGCTGCTTCTTTTGGTCAGTGTTGTCAGCTTCAGGCTAAATTAAGAATAGCTGAGGGTACCAGCCATTCATGAAGTACACCTTTATGTTTCTGAGGGATGAGTAAGACATCTTTCTGTGCAGCACTAGTAACTAACCTTAAAGATATATCCAATCTCTATCTATACGTTAAAAAAAAAAAACAACTTACCTTGCACTATGATAGAAATACACATCTAAATGTACTTTGGAATTACTAACAGATTTTCAGAGACTAGACATCTAGAATATTTTCTGAGTCTTGGAAAAATTCCAATTGCACTAGTTTTCTGCATTTGGACCTTTTAAGTTAATTGTCTCACTACAAACATCCATAGATCTGGTCTTACATTAAGTTCTGTACCTACCTATTACTCACTTTCTGCTAACCACTTCAATTGCCTCCAATAAATTTGTTGTCTTATGTAAATGAGTTATGCCCTGAAATCACATTGTGAACTTAATCACAATCCTTTTCCCCTTCCACATTTTCATACCTTTTAAATAGGTACCTGTTTTTACCACAGTCTTGCAGATTGACTAAGAAATATGAAAACCAATCTGACAATCATCCACTTCATTTCTTTATACATACAAATTAAGATTTATTAATCTCGGATTATTATATGTATTGACTCTTTCTGTAAGTCTTCAAATGATTATAAAACCAAAGCTAAGCTCTTGTTTAGAATTATATGGTATAATGACCATTAATATGACTCGTTACATGGTTTGGGCTCAGGGCTAAATAAACATTTGGCAGCTGCAGCAGGTGTATATTTCCATGATTCAGAAACACCCAACACATTCAATGAGGAGTACACTGCAGTGGTACAATACTTGCCCTTCCACATCTAAATAAATACATAAAATACCAATTAGGCATTTAGCACAACCCTCACTATCAAGGAAGAACAACTAGAGCACGGAAAAAGAGACCCTAGAGGGAGAAAAAAAATTTGAACCTTAAGAGAGACCGCAGATGACTTAGTATATTTTCATTTCTATCTTGTCAATTACCATTTGTTTACAGAACTTAATGTTTACTCTCATGCTAAATATTTACATGGTTACATATTTAACATAAAGAATTCCTAAGACACTTCTGATTAGTATTCAGCATGCTGCATAGCTTAATTGGAAACCACTTCATTAAGCACCTTTTATAGGTTCTTTCCTTCTCATAATTCATTTTTACTGCATAAATCAAAAGAATCATTCCCACATAACGTACCCCACAAGGAAATGGCTTACCTCTGTTGCATCTTTATGAGGCTTCTTGAAGTTGTACAACTCTTGTAAGAGCTTATACTCTGTCTTCAAAAAAAAAAGGGGGGGAAAAAATTAGTCTCTTCAAATGACAACCAAAAACTTCAAAGCCCTCAGTCTTTAAAAATAAAAATCCCACCTACACTTGAACGTAACTTTTCTACTCCAGTACTGCAGACAAATCTCTGTAAATGCAGATGAGGAAGATGCTGTGAGGCTTGAGAGGGCACTACTTCACAGCCTCAGCCAAGCATTTTTGAAACAGCTAAAGTTTAAACCTGACTTCAGTAACAGAGCTGTATAAATTACATATTTACAAACTCTGTTAATTAAACAGTCTCTGAAGCTAAACATCTATTTTGCTGAACTGAGGTCCCAATAAGTTGATGAATAAGACTAAGAGAGCAGATTTAGGCAGATAAGAATAGGAGAGTATGATTTTAAAGGAAAAACAGACAGGTAAAGGCTTTAGGCTGATTGAACAAGTAGTTCATGAATAATCTGTTACAGGGGCTTGTCAGCCCTACTCCTTGATAATATTCAAATTTCTTTAAACAATAAACAGATCTCATTATTTACTCAACGGCATTGAAAAGGCAAACACAGGAATTTTTCAGGAGTAGAGGGAGAAAGAAAGGGTAGACTAAGAGACCATAAATTTTACAAAAATATAAAGCATCTTTAGTGCAGTGTTTTGGATTTTAGTTTTTTTTTCATTTGTTTTTTGGTGGAAGAAGAATACTCTTCTGAATTGGTGAGACACATTTGCTTTTTAGCTTTTTCTTGGATTCTCATATTCCAATAGTTAACTTGAGCAACATTTTCTGATAGAATTATTGTATTTTACAGAAGAGGGAACATAGTTAAGAAATATTAACCACAAATGAAATTCTTATCAAAAAAGGTAATACTGGGGGCTCTGTGCAACTCCACTTCCGAAAGTGATTCCTAGAGCTGAGAACTTATCTCAGCACAAGAACCTGCTCCACCCCCCCCCCCCCCCGCCCAAACAAAACCCAGTAAGACTCCTCTATGGCTTTATGAAGAATGTACTGTAAGCCCTAAGAGGGTATTGAATTTTATTCTTACATGACAAGACCCCTGTGGTGCTTCCACTTTGTCTTACACTTCTGTGATTCAGAATGATTGGGATTGCTTATTTTCTGAAGGTACTGTGATTGTAAATACTGAATGTCAGAAACTAACAGAGGTCAGGGACACCGTATTCACTTCTACACACTGAACAAGTAAGCAGTACTCTAGCTGAAACTCAAAAATGCCAGATGTTCTCCAGCACAGACTGAACTTAAAGTAGTGTTAAGAAGAGACTTAATCACTAGAAACAATCATGATATTGCAGTAAATTTGTAAGCCTAAATGCTGCACCCAATTTTCAGGGCAGATGAGTTAGTTCCTAAAAATCCTGTTCACATAAAGAAAAGCTCCTAACTGCTCGGCACAGCTGAGGGTCTACATATTTACGACACTATACAAGTGAGATAAGTTCTGTGCCCACAAGCTATACATTGAATATGGTGCAGAGTCTTAAGCTCAGAGCCACAACATCAGAAACAACAGCTGCTTGCTCATCATTACACTCAGCAGTCCAGACAAAGGAAATTAATCACAGCCTCTCATCAAGAGGAGTTACCACTCTGAATAATCAAAACACCATATCTTTTGGAAAGGCAGTCTCTGGGTACCGTTGTGGCTTTACAATAGCATACTACCAGGAGGGGCGAGAAATATGGTCTGTCATCGCTCCCTGATTAATCCTGCTTTGGGTACTTTGGACATGAACTTTGGAAATCCAAGCAGCTTTTATGGCCCACACAACAAAGCAGAAGCATGCCATATAACTCTAAGCCTGAATACTTACTCTACACCTACTTCAAATGTAAGGACCTAGCTCTATTAGGTTGTTGTACTTCTTTGGAATATACACTCCCTTAAACCGTCTCTTTTCAAATATTAGTGTGATTCAATAATCATGATCAGCTGATCTGCTAATTTAAATTAAATGACAGTTTCTCCATAGACACTAAGCACTAGAAGGATTAGTACTCTTTTATGAATGGTAAGAGGACTCTCTATTGTCGTGCTTACCTGTGTGTACATTTCTTTGAACGGATTCTTAACTGAAAAAAAATCTAAGTCAATGTCTAAAACAAATGCATCCCCTTTCTGAAGAACTTGGCAGATATTTTTAGCAACCTCCCTTATTGGGCATTCACCATTGCTGAGAGAGCTTGAAGTGGAGCATTCTGCCCTGTTCAGGGCACTTGCATTTTGTACTTCCTTGTCCTTCACACTTGAGGAGCTGTGATCAAGGTCACCAGGAGTCACTGATGAAGAGGCAGCAACAGCGTTTGCTGTATCATCTGTATTTAGCTTCAGTCTCTTAGCAGATATTACTTCGCCATTTTCTTCCTGGTTGTTTGATGTTTCCGTAGGATTAATGAGAATGACATGTAAATTTAAAGGCTTCTGGTTTTCTAGCTGATCAGCAGGGACATAAAGACCATCACTTAAAAAGTAATCATCTGTACCTGTAACCCTACAATTGACAACTCAAAGTTAATACAGAACTTTGCAAAGAACTTAGCAAAAAAAACATGCAATTAAGGCATCTGGAGAAAAATGAATAGATGTTTGATGGGTAACAAAGCCAATAAAACTGTATACAAAATTACTTATTTTAATCTGCAAGTGTTTAAATGGGAATTCTATCTACCTCTTCAGTGCTGAATTGATACATTAAAATTCTGGAATTTTTATGATAGCCCCACAAGGTTTCTAATAGGTAGAGAAAGATTCTATATCATGTGCTACTAAGATTAGTTTGACATTGAATTATATCTTACATCAAGAATTTAACAAGATATTGTCAATGTTTCGGCATATAAGGCTGCAAAGCACTGGCTGTTTTGCCTTAGATTGTCTTTTTTCTTTAGGAAAACTATTTATGTTTGAGAACTGCTGTGAAACCCATGGATATAATTTACTTTATTAGAAGTAAAATATTATGCATTAATAGTATTTAACTTTTCTCTACCTCTGACATATGATTCCTTACTCTAAGTGTAAGGAGAGCAGGTAACAAGGATTAATAGCTACATACCCATGGAATCCACTTTATTTAAAAACAACAACAAATAACCAAAATAATAAAAACTCCACCTAGATTGGAAGTGTATAGAATATTATTTTCAAGCCATATTTCAGCACATTAAGCCTTAAGTAACATAAATTCAGATTGAAAAAACCTTGAAAGAAGCCAACTTCTGTTTACTTGTATTAAGACTGTGACCAATTACAGGGTACCACCATCCATCAACCACAGACAGATAATTTTATGAACAGCAGAAGTTTAGTTCCCCATTGTTGGCCTCCTGAGGGATGTAGACAGCCTAGAGGAACAACCTACAAAAATCTCATTAATTTCAAGATAAATGAAAGGTTCCACATCTGGGACGGAAAAACCCCATGTAGCAGTAGCAGGTTGGCACAGACCAGCAAGGTGCTACAGAAGAGGACTGGGCAGTCACAGTAGAAAGCAAATTAAGCACGACCAAGCTGTACACCCCTACAGTGAATACGACTCATCAAAAAATTTCTCTGTACTACCCAAAATGCCAAGAGAAGAGACTTCTCCCTATGTTCAGCACCGGTGAGGTCACATTGTACATACTCTGCCAAGGTTTGGGCCCCCAGGACATGAGAGATGTCAAGAAACAGAAGAGGATCTAACAAAGGACTGCTATGGAAATCAGTGGGTTGGAGCATGTGATGGACAAGGGGAATAGCTTGAATTACATATTAAAAAAAGAGAGACTTTAAGGCACAACTTAAACTGTATCCATTAAAACATATAGTCACATTAGGTCCTAAAGACCTCACAAATACAGATTGTATTTTTCATTGCAAAAACCAGATGTATCACTACCTTTATCCAAGAAATATAAAAAATGTCAATTAAAACTACGTGTCTTTTATATTACCAACATACGATAGCAGACAACTTACCTGATTGTAGTTGTTGATATGTCTTTCCCAACTAAAAAATTGTGTTTTCCCTCTGAGATCTGCTGAGCCCATGGTGGGTGAAGCCACAGAACTTGAGAAATATGGCCAGCATAAACAGCAGGCATAATCCAGTTCTCAATACTTAATTCACTGTAATGAAGAAGAAAAGACCAAGGATAACACTTACTTTTCTTGCAACGAAAACATGGTCAAGAACAGCATAAATACATTCCACATCTTGAAAGCCCCCATGCAAATCATCAGAAATTAAAACAAGAAAAGAAAAACAACAAATATTGATTTATAAGAAGAATCAAAAATGTCTGTAGTAGAACTAAAAAAATTATTATGAAGCACAGTCAGCTTCACTTTTAGCATGGTACTTTGATTATAAACTATGTGGACTTGTCCTTCTCTCTATTGATATATCTGACAGAAAGTGAAAGGTGCATCATCAATGCTATTCTAAACAACAGAGCTCAAGGGAGCATTTTACTGTAAATTGCTCTAAGTAGACTTCAAATATAACCTCAGTAGTGAAAGTGAGTCAATCAGAACCTACAGAATGTTTGGGTGTATGATGCAGCCCTCAAGGCTTCTTATTTATCCAACAACAACAACAAAAAAATACAGACTATGAGCAGAGTGATACAATTGCTAATATACCATTTATATCCTCTTGTCACTGTTGTGTATCACCATAATACTGGAACAATCAATATTTATTTTAAAACAGGAAGAAAAAGACAAGAACACAGACCATTGTGCAGCTTGTTGCCTACACAAGAAATTGGGGAAAAACACTGGTCTTAATTATCTTGTTCAACTTCACATTTGTATCTTGTCAGTGCAGATGTTATTTCAGTCTTAGTCAATTTTTCAGTATGAAGAGAGAAAAGCTGTTCTAATACCACAGCTCTCCAGGTAAAAAGCGTCCACTCAGAATGCTGTCCTGTTAGCCAGGGGAGCCATCTGGTTTAATAACATGATATGTTACTAAACAAAGTCAATTCATAAGTCTTACACCTTCTGGACATGCAAAATAAATGTTTGACCACATTGATAAAACAAACATAACTTCTTCCATGCAAAATCATGAAGTTTTGAATAAACGTGAAAAGACAAAAAACACAGCTTGAGAATGATTTACACATCTTTTGCTCATACTTCACACACAGTTGTATTAATATTCACAAACAAACACAGCAAGAAGCTGAGTTGAAGTATTCTGATGCAGTATGTAGGACTTACCTAAAAAGCGCTTCTTTGTCAAATACAGTGTCTGCAGGCATATTCACAGGGATAAGGAGGTCTGGATGGGAATCAAGATGAACAAAGCTGATGTTACTGGCAGGAAGATGCTTTGAACCAATGGCACGATAGATGAAAGGCAGCACCTAAAACAACATGAACAAAAATAATTCCACTGTAACCCCTGAGATGATAAACACAACAGCTTTATCAGCAAAAACACTTGCCTCACTCTTACTCCCTTAGAATTTGGGTTATGTATTGGAAGAAGGAGGAGAAGACAGAAAACAATACAAAGGGGAAACAATTCCAGCAACAAGGCTGCTCATGAGCTGCAAATACTGAGCCTGAGAGCTCTATATATGAGAAGCTACCAGGAAATCACAGCTCTATCCTCTCCTTATTCATGGAAATTCTTCTTTGCAGTGGCTCTTCTCACTAATCATTCAACTGAATGACCAGGTTTTTCTTGTATTCCATTTCTAACTTATCTTCTCCTTTCTGCAGGACACGGCACCTGCACTGCCTTTTCCATACCATAAAACTTCCTCACTGTGCATGGGTGCTGTGGAGATAAAAACATTTCATTACTCAGATTTTAGAAGATAACTCATACAGAGTGAAATCTAACGCTGCCATTGTTTACACTTTAACTGACAGTTAGGTCTACACACTTATGAAGAAAGAGCTTGATTCCTAATACCTATGTAACTTAATGGCTGCAATATGCTACCTTTCCCAGGTACCTAGCCTCAACCCCTACTGGAGGTCTTCACTCAAAGGTATGTGCCGAGGAAGCACCTCAACTCATCAATTCACAGCATAACAAATAACTGCCGTGCAACAATGTCAGGTGGTGAAATGAGAACACTGCTGATCCACAATGCTTCTCACTGGATTGCAGTAGGCAAAGCTTCTCCCAGTAGCAGTTACATTGCCCCAGCTGCCAGAACAAATCCAGTAAAGGCTGTAAATCACAGCCCTACTACACAGTGAAGGTGAAGACTATAAAGGCACTGGGCAACAAAATTACTCTGTGCTAAAGCAGAAGCAGAGCTACCTTTTAGGAATACAACTGATTTAAGATCACAAATCCTGAACACTGCACGGGTTTAAGTAGACAATTTGACTGACAGCAGAAATTTGGACTTTATTTCACCTGTCTAGATATAAATTACTCAGTGTACCCACTACTTATGCAGTACATAAAACAAGGTCAAAAATAACAAGGGTACCCTGATCCATGACTGTAACATCTTTTGGAAAAAGCAATAATCTGGCCTACCTTTACAACCTACAATTTTTGCAATTTAAATTAGTTTCATCTTGGTGTTAGCACAAACTGTACGATTAGGAGGGGATGAGGGAAGAGAGAAGAGCCTAAAACCTCTAACTTTCTCCTGCTTTGGACTGAGAACAAAACCGCCTTCGCACCAGCTGTGACTATTAATCATAGGGCGATGCATCTGGTGACCCCTTCCTGCTGCACGGCATCAGAAACGGACTATATATAGCTTTGGATGCTTTGTGACGAAAGGTCACGTACACTTTACATGACAGACCATGCACATACATGTATATAGGGAGAACACAGTGTATGTATTTAGCATGAACAGGCCTTGCTAAGCTAACTCAAAACAGAAGTTTAAAGTTATGGTAGCTTATGCCATTATAAGCAAACCCTACAAGTTTATCAGTTTGCAAACAGCTCCTTCACTCCTTTAACTACTTAAATAAAAATAATATTAATAAATAATAATAATAAAAAAAACCAGGGCTCCAAGCCGACCATTTCTCACTGCCTGCTGGATGTCCCTGTATTTGTCACTTTGCTGTCAGCCTGCCACAGACCGCACTGGGTTCAGTTTCCTAAGCACTGCACTAACACCTAATGAGGGTGCTCTCTCCCTTTAAATATAGAAATTAGAAACAAGAAACAGATTGAGTTGTTTACAGAGATGCCGAAATGGCTGCGTGGGGAGGGAAATTGAGGCCACCTGGGTGCCGAACTTCATTTAGGGGTGGCGAGGAGACGGCGCTGATAAGGGGGCGCCTGGAGCTGGCTGCGCCGTCCTGCCGGGGATCCCCTTCCCCTGGCTCCCCCGCAGCCCCCCAGCCCCGGAGGGGCTCCCCCATGTCCCCCAGCCCCACTCACGTCCTGGTGCTCCTCCACCACCCGCACCGGCAGCGCCGTGTACGCCCGCAGCCGCCGCCCGGCCGGGCCACCAGCCGCCTCAGCCCCGCTCATGGCGGCGAGGCGAGGCCGGCCCCTGAGGGCGGTGCTCCACGGCTCCTTCCCTCCCGCCTGCCTCCTTCCCTCCCCGCCGCACCGCCCGCCCAGCGCTTTCCTCTTCCGGAGCCGGGTTGCTGCGGGCCGGGCCGGGCTGTGCTCGGCGGAGGGGCGGCAGGTGGGCTCGGGGCTCGGCTCGCTGCCGGGGGGCGAGGGCGTCCCGGGGCGGGCTCCGGGAGGGGAGCGGGGGAGGAGCGCGGCCGGGCTCCCTTGTGGGACTTGGGGACCGGGCTGGGGGCTTCCTTCACGGAGCCTGGGGAGGGGGTGGATGTGGTGGTGGCTGCGGGGGGAAGGGGTTTTAATGAAGGGACGGCTGTCACCAGCAGGGTAAACTTGTTCTCCCGAGTGATGGGACGCGGGTGGATTGTCCTCAGTGTCTTTCAGTTTACCTCCATTTCAATGAAAACAGCACCGCCGAAAATTGCAGCAGAGGGAGCTTTAAAATAACATGAGTGATTAAAATCTTTTCACACAGTTTTCTCTAGTCTTTTCACCTAGGGTTTTATCATTCTGAAGCCACTAAGCTATGGCAGTAGGACCAGTGTGGCTCTCTTATGGTGAGGTCTTATAGCCATGTCTGAGAGCAAGACCTTTTGTTTGAGTGCCCTGACTTGTTAAAAAGAAACATGCTGCAAGCTAAGGCACCCTGCTGCAGCGGCTTCTGCTTTAATTTAAGGTTACGAAAGTTTAGTTCAGCCTGTTTAAATAAAAGATGTATGTAAATGCCAGTAAAGCATAAAATAGTACACTGGCACAGGGCTGGGCTATGTAAGATCATGACCCGAGAACGTAAGCAAAACTATTTAAGTTCCTAATGGACTAGAATTAACAATGGCAAAAGAAAAAAATGTGTTGCTTTGCAATAGCAAGGCAGAATAATGAAAATACAGAGTTCTTTATCATGTTTCTTTATGAGAGCCTTTCGAAGGTTGCCTCCTGTAAATGCAGGGCTCTGACTTACTCTGGCCTTTGTGCAGGGTGCTCTGAAGGGGGGGGGGGGGGGGAGGAATGAACACCACACCACTTGTGCGTACCAAGAGGTGCTTCGTGTCCTCTTGGTTCCTCCTCCTTGAGGTGTGTCCTTCTCCCCTTATTTCTCTTCCATGCTCCCACTTATTCACCAGAAGCTGCCTGGTGTACAATGCATTAAATACACGTATAGTTC
This sequence comes from Anser brachyrhynchus, assembly GCF_964034855.1. Taxonomy (NCBI): domain Eukaryota; kingdom Metazoa; phylum Chordata; class Aves; order Anseriformes; family Anatidae; genus Anser; species Anser brachyrhynchus. The sequence continues at coordinate 79,704,629 of NC_137695.1, read as the reverse complement.
TGAACAAGACTTCAGCCTACTCGAAGCACTGGCAATTGCTGGTAAAGTAACAAGGTCATGCACAAAGCTGAGGAGTTTTGGGAACCATTTATTTCAATGAAATTAGACTACCAGCATGGTTTACCTCAGAAGTCTTCCGTGACCTGTAACATTCACATCCCACAAAATTTTACCTGCCTAACTTAAAATATGGTGAAACTTCTGTTGAACTTGGTTCAGTACTAAATGTGGGACATAAGTTTTCAATGTAAGTTGCTACATAACTCATTTAAAACATACATGATTTGTTGGACCAGGTAGCTTGTGACCAGGTATCAGGAAAGTCATTCTGCCTGGTTTAGAACAATGTGCTGTGCTAGAAAGGAGTCCTTACTGTGGGATCTCGGTTGTTAAAATGACTGGTTTCTTTGATGCAGTGCACCTGAAGGCTTTGTATCAAAGTATCTAGTGCATGTTAGTAGAGATATTTGCATCTGTGGCCATTCATAGCAACCATTTGTTAGAATTAACATTACCCTAAGCCAGAGTGTGATCCAGTTTGGGTTCTGGATTACTACTAGTAGACTACTGTCATGGATTAAAGGTTTAGAGTAATCAAAGGGCCACAAGGATCTGTACTAACAGTTTGAGGAATGTACAATCCCCACTGAAAGACAGTGGTCATCATCCACTTCTATTAAAGGAAATTTCAGAAACCAATTTCAGTATTTCAAGAATAGTTCCTGCAAATGTGCTAAGGGCCTCCCACAAAACTTGCGTGACACTGGACTTTTATTTGCCTTATTAAAGGTGAGCCATGTCTTTCCATTCTGGACGAGGATGTCCCCGTGGTCAGGGGGGACCAGGAGCAAGAACTTCAACACAGACTTACCGCCCTCAGAACCTGCGGCAGCTTCACCCGCAGCAGCCCTCTGTACAATACCAATATGACCAGCAAACTGCGCCTCCAACCTCCTATTCAAACCCTCCAGCTACTGGTTACATGCCTCCGAGGCCAGACTTTGTGCCGTATCCTCCTCCAGTGCCCCCTTCCACGCAAAATCCCATCAGCCAGTGTCCTATGAGGCCACCGTTTCCAAGCCATCCGATGAGGCAGAGCTTCCCGGTGCCTCCGTGCTTCCCTCCTGCTCCTCCACCAGTGCCAACCCCTAGCAATGCTCCCGTGCCAGCAACTCCTACTGGGCAAAGCACGTTTCCTTACATGATGCCCCCTCCAGCAGTACCACATCCTCCCCCCCCACCGGTCATACCACAGCAGGTCAGCTACCAGCCTGTGTACTCCGCAGGGTATTCGCAGCAGTCATTCCCACCACCCAACTTCAACAGCTACCAGCACAACTCTGGCTCTTTTCAGAGCAGCACTACCAACAGCAGTGGTGGCACCACCCATTTTCGGCACACAAGTCAATACCAGGGAGAGAAGTCGCAAAGCGATCGACGATCTCCGGAGAGGAACAAGCACTACGATGAGCACCGGCATCGTGAGCACAGTCACATCCATGGGGACAGGCATCGGTCCAATAACCATGGGGATCGGCGGGATCGAGGCCGGAGCCCTGACAGGAGGAGGCAGGAAAGCAGTCGGCACCGGACAGATTATGACAGAGGAAGGATATCACCTCATCATAGGAGTTACGAGCGTAGCAGGTAACTTGGAATAGCTTTTGCCTGCAGAGGGAGAGGTTGTTTGTTGCTCTACAGTATTTGTTTGAGTTCATGTTCTTTCCTCAGGCTTGTTTTTCATCCTAATGTGGGAGGTAGCCAGTGCTCAGCTCTGATGGAAAGAGCTGCTGTTCTGCCATCTTTCAGATACTGCTCCAGCCTCACCTTTGCAGGCTGGCAGACTTGTTCTCCTTGTCCGTGGCAATGGTTGATAGCAGAGAAGCTTGTTTGAAAACTGAGTGGTGCACTAGTCTACCATAAGATTTTATACATATCTGGCAGGAGAGTAGAGTGGGCACAATTTTGTGCAGAAGACCATGTTCAGAGTTGAGCCTTACAAACAGTAAGTCCCAGTACTTGAAAAAAATAGAGATTTAGGTGTGAGACTTAGGGTCCCAGATGTTACCTGAATTTGCCCTTTGAGAAAGCCCTGTATTTGTAGGCAGGAAGCAAGCGGGCTAGGGGTCTATAGTCTGATAGATGCACACATCTAATCCCTGGAAAGCAACAGTGAGTGTTTTTTTGTTTTTTTTTTTTACTAAAAAAACATTTTTCACATTGTTTTTCATCCTGCTCCATCCTCCTCCTTGTGGGAGACCAGTGTAGGCATGTATGGTTCAGTTCAGGATGAAGATCCTAGCAAACCAGCCAGTGATGTCCAGGGAGGACCGAGGTGAAAACTATCACGCACAAGTCCAAAGGAACAAACAAGTTTTGTAGGCTACATTAATGTCTTATGATTCAGGTAGATGAGTGTGGGCTGCTCATTTTGGGATCTATCATGAAGTTTCTGTCCCCCAGCTTCATAGATATAAGCACCTTGTGAGTTATGAACTGACCTAATACAGTTTGCTGCATGGTGGTATAGAGCACACCATCAATTGTTTAGTCTTAAATTTGCTCTCTTGCTCGCTCTTTTTGTGTAACGATCTAAGTCAGAGTTTTCAGAGATACGTGAAAGTTGAGTTTATCAGGGCACCTGGATCACGTGCTTCTAATTCTAAAGATCTGAGCTTTTCCATGTGTCTCACGTGAAACACAAATTTACACTTAATGCCTGTGGAAATGAAACTATTTTTATTTAGATATGCAGAGATTTAATTTCAGAATAGCTGTACTCAAAAACAAACAAAACACATTTAGCGAGTTTAGTTTGGTTTGGTTGAGCTCACTTCGGTTTCCAGAATAAGATTTTCTAAAACTGAATGTGGCTGGCTTTAAGTCACGAGCCTTTACTGTACGATGAGTCTGTGGAATTCTCTGTGTTTTGTAGGTGACTCAGATATTTGCCACATAATTTCACAATTTGTTTTTAAAAGTTCAGTTTTAAGTTTTGAAAATATTTCCAGCAGCTTCTTTCTCAAAGATTTCTGGTGAGGTCAACAGTTTCCAGGTCTAGTTGACAGTGTATCTCAATATCTTCTCACCTGCCTTGGTGTGTTTTTTTGCACAGCATCTCTATCTCTCAAGCAAATCAGAGGGCAACAGAACGTGCTCTCTGAAGGCTGAAATCCATGCCTGAACAAGGCACAGGTGGAGAATGATGAATGGTTTGTGGGGAAGACCAGTAGATAATTCATATGAACTTTGTGCTTTATAAAATTGCATGCTATTTCATCTGTATGTATATGGAAACCTAAATATGCACTCCTAAATCTTGGTTCATCATCCTGCTCGCCCACAAAACCACCCAGGGCATATATTTGTGCTTACTTGTGTATCAGCATACTCGATTTACTAGGAGATGTGACAGTTACACAAATGATTGTGGACTAACGAGTTGTCAGCTGTTAGTCTGATAACCTGCCTATGTGTGATCTGTGCTACCTAACGTAACACAATAATTCCTGTTAACTGGGGCTGTTTTGCCACAGAAATATGTTTGGGTGGTCAAGTTCCTTACGTGTATCTGCATGTTGAGTCTTGTAGGTAAGATTCATGGTGTCAGTGTGGTAGATTTTCTATCAGCTTTTTTTCGCATGTGCCTGAGGTGACTGTCAGGAGAAGAGTACTTGCTTGAAACATTTGAGTTAATGCTGTGCTTCCAAAGCTACTGTGCATGGAAAAGGTTTTCGTTCTGTTCCTTGAGGCATTAAGAATGGTTAAAGGTGCAGTAATCTTACTCTTCACTATTTGTAACAGAAGAACAGCACAAATGGCAACAAGTCCTGTGGTGAATTTATAGTTCTCTATACGGTATGAATTAAGTATAGTATTGAGATAGATGGCTTCATTGAATGTCATGTCATTTTGAATAATGTGATCTCAGCCTGATTCTGCGTCTCTTCCAGGTGTGGAATGTAAGAAATGCCAGATTTCTTATTTAACTTCTGTTTTTGAACTCTTCAAGGGAGCGGGAGAGGGAGAGGCATAGGCACCGTGACAGCAGAAGATCACCATCACCAGACAGATCATACAAAAAAGATTACAAGAGAACAGGAAGGTAAGGAGGGCACATTTGGTCTCTCTCATATTTATGAGGCTCTGTGCATCCTGTGTGTGTGCATACATGCCTGGTTTGAAACTCAGAAATTAATCTTATAGCCATCTTTATAGATGTGCAAATGTCACAGCTCTCTCAAGGCCTTGTAGAGTTAGAAGCAGGATTAATCTCTGGAGACTCAACTGCATTTCAAAGACTCCCCTGTACATCTGCTCCCAGTCTGAGAAGTACCAAGATAGCATAAAGTTCATTCCATATTTAGATCATATTTTTAAGAACTTGTCTTGTTTTGACGCTCCTTTCCTTCTAAATCCTGGGTAGTTGAATTCAGTGTGACATTATTGGCTTTAAAGACAATTTAAAAATAAATAGATCCTAAATTTGGAGCTTCTTTTGTTCAAAGAATTGCTAGAGTTAGACTAACACAAGCAATGGGTTTCTGTATAATCCTTCAGTATTTATCTGGTATGCCAAACAGGTTTCTGTACAATCCTTCCAATAAGATCAATTTTTTCTCATACAAATAGCTTGTGGGATATATATTAAAACTTAATACTGTAACTTAGTTGATGGGCTTCAAACTTTGGAACAAAATTAAGAAACTGGTCTAGAATACAAGTAAGAATTTCGGTCTAAACTAGTGTGTTTTTTCATTCTAATTATTGAATAAAGTTTAAAATACAAAAGCACTTTCAATTTAACTTTTTTATAGTATATCTAAACTACAGAATACTTCTTACAGTTGCAAGTTAAAAACCAAATTAATTGCTTTTGTTTTTCCACTAAGCTGCTCTCCAAGCAGAGAAAGGAAGAGACCCCGATGGGAGGAGGACAGAGAAAGGTGGTCTGAAAGCCAGAGTGCCAGTAAAGAAAAAAGTTACACTAGTATCAAAGACAAAGAGTCAGAGGAGAATGCATCTGAAAAGAATGAAGATGAAGATGATGAATTGCTTAAGCCAGTCTGGGTTCGCTGTACCCATTCTGAAAGCTATTATTCAAATGACCCTATGGATCAAGTGGTACGTTTGTGAGACCTCTGAAATCACTGTACACAGTCCTTTATTGGTTGTCTGATTACCTGATTAATGAGAGGACTTCAGCAGGATCATGTTTTGTGTCATTCAGTGTTGAATCCTTCTCTTCCCAGCCATCTCAGTCTTGAACCCTATAAGGGCTTTTTTGGTGTTCTCTATTTTCATGTTTCTTCAGTCTGTTTTCATTCAGATTAGTGATACATGAAAGAGGGATATTTTTGTCTCCAGGAGAGAAGGTTTTATCCATAAACACCTGTATTTGAACAAAACTGCCTAAATTACCCTATCATCCCATAACCCTGGAGAAATTTCATTCAGAAGGAGGAAGTCAGTTCTTTTTATTTGACAATAACAGTTGCTGGGGGAGTAAGTAAATAGTAATTGAGTGAGGAGGTTTCTTCTTTCTCTTATAGAATGGCACAGAGTGAAATCAATGTTTCAAAGGAGGCAACATCGGTTAAGTTCTGTGTGTCTAGGGTGTGATACGATTCTTCTGAATAGCAGAACACTTGCACAGAAGGTCTCCTGTTTTTTCTAAATCTGAGCTGTTAGAAATCAGTACTGAGCTGTATTAAATATGCTTAGCCATAGCTCTGCTTCTCTAGGCCAAAGGTTTGATAATGCACCAGCAGATGAAGTTCTCTGCTCATTTACCTAGTGGAGCAATGACAGCGTATGTTAAAGCCTTATTAAGTACTTCCATGTTTCATTTGAGCTATGGCATGGCATCTTTTTTTTAATGTCACTTTTCCACTTTTGCACTGTAATGTCAACACTGCCTTTGCTTTTTTCCCTGTCTTTTAATTAACAGGGGGACTCTACTGTGGTAGGAACAAGCAAGCTCCGAGATCTGTATGAAAAGTTTGAAGAGGAGTTAGGAAAGCGACAGGCAAAGGCCAAAGCAGCCAGACCACCATGGGAGCCACCAAAGACCAAACTGGATGAGGATTTGGGTATGCAGAGATGATGGCAAAGCTCTGAAATGGAGCAAACTCTAGTTAACCTTTTCTTTTTAGTACTTGTGCATGTTTAATGATGTCAGTAGGCTAATACATGTTTTTAAATCCATCCTTTATATTGCAGTTCCACGGAGTTTTACTGGTGCTTTTGACTGAAGTAGAGCTAGATGCTTTACCTAGAAGGCTTAAGGGAAGACAGAATCCAGCACTGCCTAATGCTGAAGTCTCTTCCACGGCATGGAAGCACCCTGAGCACGATCAGATAGGCCAAAGTATTGTGCATAAGGGGCTGTAAGGAGCTCCTGCTCTTCGTATTTATTAAAAAAAAAAAAGGGAAACAAGAGTAGTGATGCTATACTGTTTTAAAAACTGATATTTCTGCATAAGATCACAATAAGCAGAATTGCAGAACTAAAATACAATGTAGAAGGAAAATGAATTCAGTGCCCTAACAAGCAGCCAAATGAGTTGATCTGCACTGTCATGGTTCACATATGGATCTTTTCACAGAGAAATATATCTGCTAGCTGTATCAATTATTGGGGAAATATTGGTTGAAACAGCAGGGCATAGTTTTTGCTAGCAATTTATCCACTCAGAATTCATTGAAAGCTGTTTTTTCTGATTTAGTTTACTTACAACTGTTAACTGTTCTTACTGTACTTCCAGCATCTCAGTATTACGTAGTGTATCTTTTCCACCATGAAAGTAGTGTTCAAGAAATCCTTAGGCATATCACATTAATTTAGATACTCTTGGGCTTGCTTTGTAAGTGATGTTTCATGTTCTCCTGTTGAGATGCTTAGATTCTCAGATCTGAGCCTACTAACTTTCACAATCAAATACCAGAAATTCTAAAGATGAAATACAGGTGTATATAGCGACAGGGTCAGTTATGTGCTGCTAGCTTAAAATAACATAAAGATGAAAGGAATGAAAAAAAATCCTATTTTATTAAGCTGTGTAAAGAAAACACCTTTCTGAACATCAGATTTGCGTGTTTAAGTTCACTCAAGAATCGCTAGCAAAGTCTGCTGCACAGTTATTCAGAAGGTATTTTCACGCACATGAAGGAAGGACAAAACTTATACATTCAGCCTACCTGTCTAAAGCTTCACTTCCTTGGATCTCCACAGCATGTTCCTTCTCTGCTCTAGGATAAAATATGATGGGGCAAGAGCGACTTTAGCTGTGTTCCCTTCTCCGCTGTTACTGGGGGAGCCAAAGGCTCTGCATTTGCACTGACATTTGGCTGACATGGTGCCTGTACCAGTTTCTCCTACAACCATATTTCTGTTGGGTCTAATAGTTTGTTTTCTTTTGTACCTCGCCAAAGGCCTCCGTTGTGCCTTTCATTAGAAGTAGATGTGTATTTTAGTGAGATAGCAATGTGCTCCAAGACCATTTTTAGATTATGAAAGGCTTACTTCAATACATTAAATCCAAATATTTTATACTGGTCTTTCAGAACTCTGGTTTATTCTCACAAGCCCCACGCTCTTTTTGCATTTAAAATTAGATTTGCACAGCTCATTAATATTTACAGAAAACTTTTAAAATTTCCAAAAATATGTTTACATATTTTTCTGTGAATATGCATACATGTGCATTCAGACATGCATATATACTTGCAACTGAACATACGACCTATGTAAGCCATACGTCCCAAGGACAAGCATCTTGTACTGAATTAAGGACTGTATCAAAATACATCTTGATTTTTCCCTTTCTTAAAAAAAAAGCTTATTACTTTTGTTCTTATGTTCTTTCACTTCATTTTTCTTTCTTTTAGCTAAGGGAAAACATTTAATAAATATACATTTACATTTTTTTCCCCAGGGTATTTCAAAGCACTAGCAGTATAGTAATATACTTTCTCTTAAATAAAAATGAAAAAAATGGAAGGAGTGTTACATCTCACCTTCCAAGAATAATAAACCTTACTTGTATCATGTTATATGTCTTGGCTATGGAAGTATTTATTTAAATTGGAGCTGAGGAGATCGGTGAAAACGAGTGACATTACATATAGAAGAGTTGCTTCTAAGTACCACAGGAGTTTAGGGATATATGACATCAGGCTCTGGGTTTTTTACATTAAGTCCAACACTTAATAGCATCTCTTTGGCAACAATGCAAAGGAGACATTTTAACAGGCATGAAACCTGTTGGTTTTTTTTTTGTTTTGTTTTGTTGTTGTTGTTTAGAATTTTTCTTTCCTTTGCGGTATTAGAAAAAATGCTTTAGTAAGTACAGAGTCAAAAAAAGTCAAAAAAAGCTTTGGGGAAAACTCATGGAACAGGGTTTCTGTAAAACTTGAGGATGGATTCACTCAGTTATAATCAGCTTTTTTCAATCATGGGAAAAAGCTTTCTTCTCATCAGTGATTTTAATGTGATAACTGATTTATTAGAGATACTTGATTTGAAAAAAAGAGTAACAGTACACATCCTGTAATAATTCTATCCACATGTGCTTTCTTGAACCTTTTGAATAGATCATGCCCTACTACAGATGGGGAGCATTTTTTAGGTAAAATGAAACTAGATGTAAGCACTTTAGTCATAGCAATCACTATTAGCTTTTTTAGCAGCAGGAGGTCATGTATTCCTTTTTTTTTTTTTTTTTTTTTTAATTTTAGAGTAATATTTGTGTTGGTTATAGCTTTAGAGTCTGGTTCCATGAATTATTTTATTGTCAAGTAACTGAACTTGCTGTTCTATAGCTGATCAGTGGTGCTGCTGGACAGCCAAACAGCAAGCACTCCATTGGTGTAGGCCTTTAATATCCATAGCATTTGCTGCCACTTTTAATTAAAAAATGTAGTTGCTGTCATTTTCATTAGTGTGAATGTCATGCACTTCTTTAATAACTTTCAGTATGCTGCTGAGCTATGACATGTTAGAGAACGTATTGATTCTGGGGAAGAGGATGTGTGGAAATGTTTCAGCTAACTTTATTTTCCCTGCATGAATCAGAGAGCTCCAGTGATTCAGACTGTGACTCTGAGGATGACAGCAGCTGCTCTAGCAGTTCGGATTCGGAAGTTTTTGACGTCATTGCGGAAATTAAGCGTAAAAAAGCACACCCTGATCGTCTCCATGAAGAATTGTGGTACAATGATCCAGGACAGGTATGGTGAGAGGAAAAAGTGCCGTTTCTGAAAGTCTCTCCCCTGTAGACCTAAAATTCGGAATTGTTGTCGAACATGCTGGGTGACATCTTTTTCAATATCAGTTCTTCTTCCTTTCTCTTTTCTGTCTCTTTTTTTTTTTTTTTAATCACCCCACTTTTGATTTCAAGTGTGTGATTCCAGCTCATGAATCCTGGGGAGTATTCAGCTAGAGTCATGTCTGGCAGCGGTAATAAAACCTGAATTGTAAACAGTGTATTTATGCTGTCCTATTAACCCTGAGATAAAGGTACACAGATGAGTTTTGAGATGGAGGGAAGGCAGCATGTTTATCTGTTTTACATATTATTCACCTAAAAGCTCTTGGATCATAATAAATAATGTTTTAAATATGCTGTTAATGCTCCTAATTTCTTGTCTAATGGTTCTTTTGTAATTGGATGGAGATTATAGCTCTCATTAAATGTAATTGCTGAGCTCATGAAATGTTGTTTTGAATGTATACATTGCACAGAAGACTAGCTTTTGTTTGCAAATTTGCCATTTTCATCTTTCTTACTTAAATATTTTACAGTCTATTCTAACTCCTTGTCAAATGGCACCTCAATAAACTTATTTAACTGGTGTTTTGTATGATTCACGAGGCTGGCATGCAGCAAATCCTAATGCCAAGAGATACTGCAATGCTTATTGCCAGTATGGTAATTCAAAGGTCTGTTGAATATCCTATTGCCAACTCATATTTATGCTCTAGTTATATAAAAAAGAAGACTGAGCCTAGCTAGCTGGTTTTATATGAAAAACAAAATTAGCAAACTGTTTAGGCATTTAACTGAAAAAAATGTGTGTTGCTCTTGGGCACATTTCAAAGTAATGTTCTAGCCTATAATATTGGCTAAATAAAAAGTGGAATAACTTGGATGGATAGTTTCAGGAATAAATGGCTTATGAATTCCCTGCTGAAAAGCTCTTTCCCAGACTTCCTTGAGATTTGCTCCCCCTTGTCTTTCTAGAAGGGGCTGAAATCAAATCATGGTGAGCTTGTCAGTACTGTATTTCTTTCGAGTAATTTTATTCGAAGGTTTGCTATTTTTCCTCAGTATTTATCTGGTATGCCAAAATGCTTTCTAACCATTGTTACATAAGATGGGAATGATTTCTGTGCACACTGGCACATACAAGTTACCAGCTGGATAGTGTTATCCAACAAGTAACCGGACTTTTATGATGGATCTTCCCAACCCTTTAATCTGAGTGGTGTTTGTTACTTCAGTTAATGTCCAGAAGTGCTTGCGGTAGTCAAAAAATAAATTGTTATAGCTGATACTACCATCATACCCTTTTTCTTGCAAGTGTTATCTGCTTGTTTCCTTGTTTGGGCAGAGGAGGTTAGAAGCCATTGCCCTAGTTTATGTGAGATAATGGTATTTCAGTGTTTTGTGACCACTTTGTGATGGCTCTTTCTGCATTTCCTTCTGTTAGTTGTGTTGTTGACGAGGGGGGTAGATAGGTATCTGTCTTGCTTCTCAAGTCCTGGGCCATACAGGTACTTCACATCTCTGTCAGTCTTGGTCTGTCCATTTAAAGTAGCAGAGGCAGTATTAGGGCTGAACAGTTTTTAAGAACTAAGGACAAGATTTTTTTTTTTTTTAAGTAAGTGGTGATTATTTCAATAGCCTCAAGTAGGCCTTACTTCTGGTGGAGTGCTGAGCAGCTGGATACTGACTGCATTATTTAACTTGTCTGCTCTATGACCGTATAAACCAGTGAGGAAGTATATTTCTACCTATAGACATGAATCAGTTCCATTAAACCTGTGCTTTCCTCAGGGTCTCTCAGTGTGGGATTAAAAAAAGTGAAGAGAACCCATCATGTCACTGTGTCTCTGGTTTGGTTCTGGTTGGATTTCAGCAATGGACATGATGTTAAGAGCAGAAAGCTTTAGGACGTTGCAGTAATTGATAGCCTGCATCAAATGTGGTTGTAGAAGTGAAAAGAGACTAGCTTTATAGTGTGCTGTGACCCTTTTAAGTATAGCTACTTGATGTACCTACATGCAATACTGATGTATCTTTTTCCCCTTTCTTCTTCTTTACTGATCTGTTCACAGGATACATTTGATTTTTTTCCATTACTTGAAAGGATCAAGTAAAACTTTCAAATTGTCTGCTCTCTGTGCTCTATGGTGGTAGCAGTGCCGCGTTGCAGATGGGTTAATCAGGGACAAGGTTTCAGTCAATGAACTGAGTGGAACTGTTTGAATGTGGAGGTTTGGGCATGTAAATAACTGCATGTGCGTGTTTAGGGCCTGAATTTTGTTTTAGGTGGATGACATGCTGTTTGTGTGTATATAAAGTGGGAAAGAGGCATATGATAGTAGGAAGGTACAGTTCTGCTGACACCGTTTACCCGTTTTGTGCTTCTGAATCAGTGACGAAGTTCTAATGCTAGTTTGCAGTTTTCTTATGCTAGTCTATACTGTTTATAACAGTGTATACTGTTTTCTTTTTTACTGTCTTAAGAACATCCACTTAATCTAAGAATGACATGTTTTTAGAAGCATAAGTACTTCTGGCATTGAAACCAACATAATTGTCCAGATACAATCACTTCTGATTTTTCAATAAAAGCAGAATCCTGTTTTGTTTTTGACAGATGAATGATGGACCACTGTGCAAATGCAGTGCTAAAGCCCGAAGAACAGGGATAAGGCATGGCATTTATCCTGGTGAAGAGGTAAATAGTTGTAAGAATTGCAATTTTGAATACAAACTTGCTGCAGTAGGCTTGTACTTGGGTTGATCTATCTTGCTTTTTCTTCCATGGCTTACAGGCTTCATAAAAACTCCTGTATGACATTAAATCCCTTGATCATGTAACCTCACATTTAAAATGCAGTACCAGTAATGAAATCCACTAGAGAGCTATGGAAAACTTTTGTCTGTTTATGTTCAGTTGTAAGTTTTATAAGCTTCTGAAACACAATTGCCTTAAAAAAAAAAAATAAATAAAAGTAGTCAAATGTCTCCCATCTACAAGATCTACAAGTGGATGAGCATGTTATGAGGACCCTTTTTGTGAAGGGATTGCTTTAAAAGGAAAAGTAAATAAATCACTAAATCTGCTGCTGGAGCAGCAGCAAGCTTTCCAAGAGGAGGTGTTGTCTCAGCACTACAGCATGTCTGCACTGCAGACTGTCAAACAGGTTACTAAGTTCTTGATGAGTACCTGAAACAGTCCATCAGCTTCCTGGAACACTTGTAATGGTAGTTGCTTTTGTTTTGAAAAGTGTTGTCAAAATACTCTTTGGTTATTTTCTGTAGAAATGTTCATTTGTACAGAGTATGTTTTGTGATCAGTATTTCTGGAAATAGTAGTGCTTGGACCACCTAAAGTTTATATTTTAAAAAACTTTGTTCTAAATTTTTAAGAATGTTATTGTGTAGTTTTACAATTTACCTTTGTAATTTCTCTTTAAGAATTTAATTTTTCAGTATGCCTTTTTACACGTATTTACTGAAACATTCTTTTATTTCTCTGTGGTTGAGGATTTGTGAATGTTGCAAAGCATAAATTATTCTGTTTCAGAAAAATGGCTTTGGTCTGAAGCTGTCTGTAAATCACTCCAGGATCAATTCTTTTCCACATTGTTTGTAGTATTTTTCTTGCAGAGAAGGGGGGAGAAAATTTTAGTGGGAGAAAACTGATGAATAAAACCTGCTGCACAAAGGCAGCTACTCACTGGAGCAAGGCCAGCTTGGAACCTGAGGCTTCAGAAAATTTGGGATGTATGAATTTTTAGTGTCCTGCAGATAATCACGCTTAGCTTTTAAACTAGCTGGTTCTTACCTGCCTTGTCATAGCAATGAGAAACTTAATTTGGAGCTGAACAAAATAATTACCCTACTTCTTGGATGGATTTTGCGGACTGCGCATAGCAGTGCAGTGGTGCAGCTGCCTTGCTGTTGCACAAGGCCAACTTTTGTAATGTTTTGTGTAGTACCCCACTCACCACAGGGGTTTTTCCTGCAGACAGACTCATGAACAGGTTGGTGGCAGCCTCTGAACTGCAGCATATTGTACGCAGGAGGAACTCTGTTTTTGTCTGACTGCTGAGGATTTTTAGGTCTTTAAAAAGGACTGCTTCAGAACTAGCTGGAGCAAACTGCAAATCCCACAGTTTGGCCTTGCATCAGAGTGCAGGGAGAGGCTGCCTGCTGGTCTACTGTTCTCACCAGAGAGCATCACGACCTACCAGAGCAGGGCTGTCTGTGCCTTGCTCTGCAGTGATGGTCCGGTCCCTGCTCTATGGAGCTCCAGACTTGCCCCCAGCAGATGAGTGGATACTTGTCTCTCTTGATAACATTCTGAGATCTTCTTATGCAATGTCCAAATGTATTTTTTTTTGAAGTTTTAAAATTAGTTCCCTGAAACAAATTAATACCCCCCCCAAAAAAAGGAGATCAGTCTGGTATGTAGACAGCTAACTGCTGTGCTTAGGAAAGATAGAGAGTCAAATGGAAAATTAATAAACTACAGCAGCATTTTTCACTTTTTTTTTTTTTTTTTGCTTTGAATAGCTTTATAAATATTTCCAGAAGTGCCTACAGATAAGGCCCACTTTCTTCCTGTAAGAGCTAATTATGACTACCTGCTTTATTTAATTTTTCCTAGTGCATATTTCATGGCTATTAGAAATGCTTTATTCTCTCTTTTAATCTAAATTTGCCTTGACTTTACACATAATTCTACTTATCTTTTTCTTTAAGCCTATTAAACCATGTCGCCCCATGACCAACAATGCTGGAAGACTATACCACTATCGAATTACAGTGTCACCTCCCACAAACTTCTTAGTAAGTATCTTTATAAATAATTCTGAGTAGTTCTAATTTTGCTTTCAGTGGGGGAAGTAGTACTGCTTCTTGTTTACTCCATGGTGGTTTTGTTTACTTTTTTAGACAGACAGACCTACTGTTATTGAGTATGATGACCATGAATATATCTTTGAAGGGTTCTCCATGTTTTCACATGCCCCACTAACGAATGTAAGTATGTTCATTACTGCATACATGGGATTTGTCTGGAAGGCAAGCTGTTTCTGCCCCACAGTAGAGCTTTTCTCACATGCGTGTGCTACAAACATCTTGCCAGCATTTGGAACTGGAGGAAGACATTTGTGCTAATGAGTCTCAGGTTTTGTCTTGAGTAATTGTGGTAGGCATTGCCTTCAAACTGTGACTGAGACTGTGATGTGCATCAAAGTAATGTTCTTTATGTTTCACAGTTTGAAAGTGAAATAAACCATGGAATGACTTGTTAAAACTGTTAATTGGATTTAAGCTGGATGAGGAGGTTTTATTAAGTTGAAAAGTGTTTTTTTTTTAATAATAATAACAGATTTTATTTTCTGAAAGCAAACATAACAAAAATGATTGCTGCCAGATGACCCTGCTTTTGCAATATAAGCTGAGTTAGCAATATCAGAATCAAAAATATGCAAATACTTAAAATATCTGTACCTTAGATTTTTATATCTTGGTATTTTAAGAACTTTTCAGGTGCTCTGGGGCATTGTTTCCTTGTGTTTTATACCTGTTACTAGCTTCGCTACAAGTCCCAAAACTTGGTATTAAAATGCTCATCAGTACAAGACTGGAATCTAACACCTGGGACTGAGAGACACTGAAGGAAAAGCACTGGAGGAAAGCATTTTTAGCTGATGTTTTGCTTACATAATGTATATGACAACACTTAAGTTCTGGTGAGCAGGGGAAGTTGACAAGCCAGTGAGTGGGTGGTGCTCACTCAGGTGGTGGGGTGGCACTGCGAAGCACTCCTGCCCTGCAGCATTAACTCAGCCTTGGGGTTCAAGGCAGATTTATCCCAGGGCTTTACAGTTTCATTTTGCAAATGAGCAAAAAGGGAACGGTTATGTGTTTTTTCTCCTATTTAAAGGATAAAGAGGCCACCTTTATCATTTAATGTCTACTGTATGACCAGAAGGCAGAGTGTTACGGAAATACTTGTTTTATATGGAGAACAAGGAAAATTCTTCTTGTCTGACACAAGCAGTTAGTGCAGACGTTGAACATTACTGTAGAGTAGGTGCATTTAGGCCGGAATCAAATTGGAATTTCTCAACCTAACTAGGGGAAATGATTACCAGCAAATGATTTCATTTTTACAGACTTGAATACAAAGCAACACTGCTTGTTCTTGTTGCCATCAGGCATAGCTGTTTGGAAATAGAGCGCCTTGCTATCCTGAGATGATTTGGGGCATCATAACTGCTGTTTGAGACAGACATTTTGGAACGTATTTGATAAAAGGAATGTGATAAAGGGTAGCAGAAATAGAGGTCCAAACACCAACATCTTTGAACCAGATTTGTATAATATGAAGTCTTAGCTTGCAAACTGTTGGAAGTCTTACTTCTGTTATTACAGTTGTTCAGTAACAATTGAGAAAGTCAGATATTAGGGGAAAATGGTTTGTACAGTCGTAAGAGAAATTATAAATTCTTTAATACAGCTGCCACAGCAATTTTATAGTACCAGAGAAATGCTCCTTTATTATGCTTTTTTTTTTTTTTTTTATGTATGTGGAACTCTTAATTCATGGTTACCTCATCGTTACCTCTGCAAAGCTTGTTTTCCTTTTACCAAGAAAAATAACCTAGCTTATCGACTCTCTGAGCATATCCTGTTCTGGTTGAGCTTGAATGTTAGAAAGTAAGAAAACACTCTGTGTACTTTGTTAAAAGAACCACCGATTTAAGTGTGACAGGTTTTCCTCTCACATTTTAAATGGGACATCTTACTTTAAAAGTTTTTTATTTTGTATTCACAAAATTTAATATTGAAAGATTTGTGTCATTTCCTAGAAATGCCATTTTTGTATTTGGTTGTTTGGTGTAGCTTCTTATTTATCATGCCATCAGCAGAAATGTAGACAAACAGTCAAGTTTTTAACAGTGGGCTGCAAAAAGATGAAAGCAGAACACTGTGTCTCTAAGTCCACTGATTTCAGTGCAACCCCTGAAGAATTAACTTCTAGGATTTTTATTGGATGAGATTTGTATAATCCTGTACATTTATTCTGAAAATTCCTACATTGTGTTTTCACCACTTAACAACATATTTTAGGATAGTATAGCTAAAAGAATTGGCAGTGTACCAAAAAAACACCTTGTCTTCAGGTCAGTGTATTGATCTGACATGCATTGTCAACAATAAATTCATTTCCAGCTTTACAAGGGAGAGCAGATGTGGAACTTCTAAAGTTCAGTTCTAAACTGAACTTTGCTTTTTCTCCTAAACAAAATTTCATCTCCAGTAGATGGCATTATTTAATCTTGCATTACCATCCCTCCTGTCAGCCCTGTGTTATCAGAGGTGGAGGTTAGAATTGTTGCTTCTCTTGCACGCGCTTGCATTCCTGTCTTTGCGTGATCTCAGTAAGCAGCTGTTCTAGTAAGTGCCGTTTTCAGCAGACAGTAATACCTTTGCATTCAAAATTGTATTAACTGTACATTTGACACTGTATAGCTTTTCATGCTGAATCTCTTTTCCTTCCAGATTCCTCTATGTAAAGTAATCAGATTTAACATTGACTATACGATTCATTTTATTGAGGAGATGATGCCTGAGGTAAGAAGGATAATTAGTTAAAAAGTCAGACTGGGTTAAGAGTTGATACGCTTAATGGATTAAACTCTTCAGAATCCCATCTTGTGAAGAGATGGTAAGAGACAGGCTGTGTTCAGAGTGAATGGCTGAAAAGGAATTTGCACTTAAAGGTACTAGCATAAATCCATCTACCTAGGCTATCATACATTAAAATCAAATAGTAAGAAGTGCTTATACCCGTAGCATCTTTTCATTTTAAGTTATATGTCAGATACTCTTATCTGTGAGCTGACATAGCCATTATCCTTCTTTTACAGTTGATGAAAGGCATGTGGAGGTGCTGGTTTTCCAGGACCACAAAAACTAATGCCAGGGCTGAAACTTAATCTTGAATGTGAAGCTCTGAAGATCACTTATCAATACTTAATATAAGCTGTTGCCAAAACAAATTTCCTGTGGATACAAACAAAGCGCATTCAGTTCATAATCTGTTTATGACAAATTAATCACTGGTGTAGCCAGTTTGTGAAGTAAATTACCTACACCTGCTATTCCACTGCAGCACAGAAATACCCCTGCATGTTAACTACAAAGATAGGATCAGTATTGTAGTCATAATTACATCTTTCTTTCTAGTTATCTGTTTTTTCTTGCTCAACAACAACTAAATATATGCAAGAGCCCTGAGATTCCTCAGTAAGATTAATGTGATCAATGCACTTCACTTTTTGTTACTGAATCTGCTGTGTTGTCTCAATCTTTTTCTAAAACAATTAACGGCCACGGAGTGAGTTAGGGAATTTTACATTTTTTTGGACTCCTGGTCAGTTGCCTGTTGCTAAAGCGCAGTACTTTTAAACAACCTTTACCTAATGCACCCTTGTGAAAGATTATGTTGTTGGCTTTGGAATTTATAGCCATCTTTATACATGTACAACTTATATTATCCTCTCCCGAATTTGTTTAGAAAGGCTTTTCAAAGCAATGGTTCTTTCGCTTCTGAGTGAAAGCTCTTTGCTTTTGGAGGAGCTGCTTTCCTACTTGTTGAGCAAGAACTTTTTTCCCCTTTCCTGCTGGGTGTTAAGGTCATAATCTCTATTTGCCTTGTACTGATTTGTTGCTATGGAAGAAGTGAACATGATACCACAGATGGTGATTTTTAAGCTTTTAATATGAACATGTAGGAAAAAGGGAATTATGAAAGATCCTTCTCAGAAATATTATCTGCTTAGCTTACTCAAGTGAAAGGGTTTTGGTGCAAGGTGAATTATGAGATTCGTAACTTCTGCCTATAGAGTGGATTTGGACATTGCACAAAAAATCTTCATTACAATGCTTTCTTGACAGTTTTTTTCTGAAGAGACCACTGTGTTACAGTAAATGATTAGAGATGCATTAATACTTTCCAAAGGACAATGTCTAGAAGTTGACAAATATGAAGATGCTATTTGTTAGTGGCATTATCTATATTCCAGTACTATGTAATTATAAGCTTGTTTTGTGTTTTTTTTTCTTTTTTCCTAGAATTTTTGTGTGAAAGGTCTTGAGCTGTTCTCTTCTTATCTATTCAAAGATATTTTGGAGCTCTATGACTGGAATCTTAAAGGTAACTTATACTTACTGGAAAAAATACAAAAATAGTTAGTAGCAGCTTTAGTAAATAGATCTGTTTTGCTACATTCTTTTTAAAAGAAAGAAAAAAGTGGGGAGTGGTCTCAATAATAGTCAAATACTGTACTGAGAGTAACAAACTTCTTTCTTCTTCAAGAAGTTGAAACTTATTAAGATTCATTATTGTGGGTTATATCAAAAATGCAAAAGTCATGCATTATATTCTCACAGAAAAATAAATCGCTTCCTTAATCCAAAAAATTGTTTTAATTGGATAGTAACTATTATTGCTTGTTTCATATTACAGTGTTGTGTGCATGGCATTGTCATGTGTAAGGTGTCAGGTGAACTATCCTCTGTTTTTATAAGCTAACAAATAATTACTCATGCAGTATTTCTGTGCAGTCAGCTTACAAAGCAGTGTCATACAGACAGCTATAGAAGGGTAAATTATTATAGCTGATTGTTTTGAACTTGGAAAGATGAAAATGTGTTCCTATGAAGAGTGACAAAGGAGAATTTCAGGAATAATCCTTCCCTTGGTCTAAAAGAAAACAAGAGAATTTCAAAGGAACTTCATTTCAGAATCTGTAGGTGTGTTTTTTTGTCTTCTCTTTGTCTACAGAGATGCACTCTGCACTTGTATGAAACTTGTACACTCCTTTTGTTTAACTATGTTTTGTGTAGCCTTCTTTGGCTAAATGTATTCAAATAGTAATGTCTCATATCCCTGGTTTTGATTTTAAGTTTTTGTTTTAATGCCAGGTACTTACTGTTCTTGTTTTCATGTAAAGCTTTGGATAATGAAATAGGAAAGGAAAAACACAAAACAGTATCATGGAAATTTCTGTGTTATATTTGTTGTAACAAGGAAAAAAAACACAAACCACTAATCAAAAACTAGTGTTTGTGTCTACAAGACTGATGTGGATTAGCTATATAAAACAGATTTTTTCCCCTGTATCGCTGTTTTAAATAGAGTAGTATGTGTTTTAGATTTTTTTTTTTTAAGATATTTCAATTTCGTTTGATTTTGTCCGCATGGATGATTTTATTAGAAGTTGCTACTCTGTTCCTTTGAGCATTTTGATACTTTTCTGTCAAACTTAAGCCCTATCAAATGTAATCATTGTTCATTGATTTCATCTGAGGCAAGGCTTCATTTATTTTCTTTTGTAAATATGTTACTGTTCATTAATTTTCTATGTGTTTTTTCATCTTTAAGGACCTTCACTTGAAGATGATGCTATTTCCTGCCCCAGATTTCACTTCATGCCACGATTTGTGAGGTTTCTTCCAGGTAATGTAGTAAGATCTTAAATGCATTGCAAGTTGATCTGGTGCTTCCATGTGAAGTCTTTCATACTCACTGATGCTGTGCATAGTTTACTCAGCACCAGTATTGTGATAGACAGGCCAGGTCTTGCATCCAGCTTTTGTCTGCCATGTGGTGACGGTAGGCAGTGCTGGGTCCTTCTTAACTTGTCCTGTGATGGAGCTGTGGGATTTGGGTAGTGCTATTATTTATTCTCACATATGAAACTGAATTTCATCTCCCTTCTGCTCCTCAGGGTGCATGTCATGCAATTACATGGAAATTATTGATGTGCAGTTTTGAGGGTCAGCAAGCTTGGCACTCCTGAGCACAGGTTGCTTTGTTTC
Source organism: Anser brachyrhynchus (assembly GCF_964034855.1). Taxonomy (NCBI): domain Eukaryota; kingdom Metazoa; phylum Chordata; class Aves; order Anseriformes; family Anatidae; genus Anser; species Anser brachyrhynchus. The sequence goes on along the minus strand of NC_137695.1, from coordinate 79,684,494 downwards.
CTTCTTCCTTTTATCTTAATGTAAGCTGAGACCTTGCAGCAAACAGTGAAAGACAGAAAAACACCATTCCAGTGCAATTCAACCCCAGCCTGCCAGCCAAGGACAAGCTCGTGTGGAGAGTTGTGCTTAGTTTGAGTGAACAGCTTTTACAAGCATTTAACACATCCGAAGATAGTAGGACAGACTTTCAGTTGACATAAATGTCATGGCTCCACTGAAAATGTGTCCTGCTGAGATTCTGTCAGTGACTGTTCCAGGAGCGTTGTGTGGAAAGGAGGATGTGCTCATCTGCTTAACTGAGAGGGCAGATGAGATGTGGCACAGCCTACGTCAGGAGGGCTGTGGCCTGAAGGTGCTCTCTGCTTTGGGCTTTGGAACTTCGTTGTGATATTAATTATAGCTTCAGCTAAATGAGGTTTGGCTTGCTACTGTGGAGAGTACTGATGGCTAGATTACTATGTTTCTAATTGTTGTTCCTTCCTGGATACACAACACTATTCAATCAGAAGCAGAGCTCTGAGGCTTGCTAGCAAACATTGATTTGGTTCTGCTGAAGCAATTTACAAAATAAGCCATCAAGCCACATGTGGCTGATTAACTTGACCTCATCACAAAATGAGAACAAGTTTGACCTGCCTGGATTGTGTAGCTCAAGGGTGTTTTCCAGTTACTTTGGGGTTTTTGTAGTCTGATTTGTTTTAGTTTTGAAGTCAGCTCTTTCTGCACTGTTGGATTGTTTATTGACAGGGAGAGATAAGTCTCTCTAACATGTATTCCTATGTGACTCCTTTGTAAGGTTCCCAGCCCTCTAACTCCTCCTAAAAATGTATTTTTCCTGATGCTTCTACATATATAGTTACCTTCTAGAATCTTTATGCTAAATTTATTTTTCATTAAGTATACATTTTATGTATGTTCTTGAGATTTTTAATTTCCAGAAGATGGGAATCTATTTTCCTTCAGGTGTTTGTGGTACATTATTTGTGTCTATTCAAAGATAATGATACGTTGGTGCAACAGATCTCTCCATGCATCCATCAACTGCCTCCTTAAAGATAGAAATGAATTGGTGATTTCCCATTTCCCCCTACTTTTCTTTCTTATCTTTCTAACATGGTCTAAAAATGTGAAGTTTGGGATGTCAGATTTTCTATGTGGGATACTTAGAGACAGGCCTTGAGGTAGCTCTGAGCTTTGAGATAATCATGTCAGGTTTGCTGAGTGCCAGAGGTGTATAACATGCAGAATAGCTGCTGTATTGGATTTTGTCATAGATTTTTGATGAAGAATATATTGAAGATTAAAATGATAGAAAACTGTTTTCAATTCCCAGATACTGCATGTTTTGACCCAAGAAAAGTCAGGTCTCTGAACTACTGCTATTTGGCACAACTGTCTATAGCAACCTGTTCTTCCTGTACAGTCTTCAGTGTGTAAGGCTACACACTGTCAACTAGTTCATATTGTTATGCAAGATGCAGCCCATAGCCAGCAATCACTGAAACAAAGACAAAAGTCTTGCGAATTGAGACCCTCTTTAATTTGAAGGAAAATTTTACATTAAAAATGTCTCTGTAGCTATTCAGAAATATTTTCTGTTTCCATTGAGGTTTGGGGTATGTTTTACCCATTTTAGATTCTTAGAGCTTGAATGAGGTTAATTATGCTAACAGGTCAAGTTATATTATTCCTTTTCATCTTTCCTGTTAAAGTACAGTGCTGCAATCCTAGCTAGAGTAGGAGGAGTGCTTGTTCCCTTGCACGTCTTGTGGAAGACGTCTTGCACAGCGCTGCTGTACATTGCGGTTCTGCAAGGCTCTTCGTGTGTGCCTGGAATCACATTCCTTGTGCTGTGGCATTATTCTCATATCACTTGAAAGCTTTACTTTTTCTATTCCTTATTGTGTGTATAGTAATATCCTCCTCTGTGGCAGGACTGTAATGATCTTGCTTCCCTTAGGAAGGGAAATCAATGTTTATACTTCTGAGGGGCTGAAACTTGAAGATGCCTCCATAACTGGAATTTAACCCCTGGTTTTGGTACAAATATCTCTGATCTCCTTCTTTCAAATTCGGTATGTCTGTTCACATGAATAAGAAGGAAGACACACAACTAAAGTGTTTTAATTTTGATTTTGAATTGGGGTGGTTCAGGCTGGATATAGGGAAAAGATTCTTCACCCAAAGCGTGGTCGGGCACTGGAACGGGCCCCCCAGGGCAGTGGTCACAGCACCCAACCTGCTGGAGTTCAAGAAGCATTTGGACAATGCTCTCAGACACATGGTCTGATTTTTTTGGGTGATCCTTTGGGGACCCAGGAGTTGGACCCAATGATCCCTGCAGGTCCCTTCCAACTTGGATTGGACTGTATGAACAGACAGTGTCTTCTGAGTGGTGGTCTGTCAGGACTATCACTTATCTTTTGCTGTTAACATCTATATCTGACTGCCTGGACCTGGTCAGATGTGTATTATACTGTGTTAATTCCTTGCAAGCAGCCTTTGCTGTGCATGTTTCCAGGGGTCTCAGAAGTATTTAGCAGTTTTCACACGTGCTCGATTCATTTAGTGACAGAAGACAGCATGAGGCTCTTTACCCTTCATTACTGCAGGTGCAGCACGTAAGCACTATAGATAAATTCAATATACAAGGATAACTTACTACATTCATCCAGAAGGATCCTGTAAAATTTTGAGTGTTCATTAAAAAAACTGCATAAATGCCTAAAGGCTTTTTAACTTGTGTTGTAAAAGGGATGATAAGTGTGAAAAGGGAGACATCAATGGACAATGTAGCTGATTTGTTCTGCCTCCTCATTTAGAAGTTTTTCAGGCAAGTTAGAAACTTCAGCATTCAGTAAGATGAAACTGTTATTCTTGCTACTGTTAACGTTATTGCTTCCAGTTTAGCAAAGAAGTGTTTATGCATGTGTACTATTCATCACTAAAACATTTGCCTTCTTATTTGTCAAGTTGCTTAAACATTTTGCATTTTATTTTTCTCATCTGAATATTTTATGTGCTGCATATTTTCTTTCCCCTGTGCTTTAGGACTGAATAACTGAAATGCATTATATTTATGTTTTTAAGATGGAGGAAAAGAAGTGCTATCAATGCATCAGATTCTTCTCTACTTATTACGATGCAATAAAGCTCTGGTGCCTGAAGAAGAGATTGCCAACATGCTTCAGTGGGAAGAGCTGGAATGGCAGAAATATGCAGAAGAATGCAAAGGGATGATTGTCACCAGCCCTGGCATGGTAGAACAAATAATTCTGATTCATTAACAAGCCAATGACGTGTGCATCTCTTGTTTCTGGGAGTCTGCTACAGTCTGAATTGGAAAGGGCAAAGTTGACCAGTGGCAGTTGCAGATTGCTATAGGAACAGTTTACTGACTTGTTCCAACCCTGAGGAGATTTGTACCCTATGCTGTGCTACCAAAAGGCTGGTTTCCAGAGAAGCACTGTTTCAATGTGTACATTAAAAGGAATAGCTATGTTTTAAGTATAGGAAATAGTAACTTTCTCCTCTGCTTTCATATTTTCTCAAGCAGTCTTGGTGCATGATCTTGTTCTGTTTTCACAGAACCAGAGAATTAGTAATTATTTGCTATTTTCTTTCATGTTTCTCTTTTGATTCCCTAGCTCTGTTTAATATACTCTCTATAGACTCTGCCCTGAGTATAGAAAAGTTTCTGCCTCTGTGCTTTCTCCACCCCCCATCATTTTTTATGCTGCTTTCACAACGAAAAATTTTGTGTACATAATTGAACAAAACTATTAATTTCCAGTGACAAACTTGAAACCTAAATGGCCTTAATTTCTGGAACAGTTAGCATTTAAAGCATAAGTTCTCAGCTTCTTTCAAATCCCATATGTATGCAGATTTGGTCCATTTTTCTAAATTTTGTAGTTAAGAAATGTGGGACACAAGAATTACATGATGTCCGCTAAAAACTGTGGACTTCTGTTTTCATGGTTTGGCCAGCATCACAAAGATGGTATCTTGGTAATGGGCATGTTTTAGACCTCACGTTTTAAACTGCCATGCAACTTTCTATGTTGTAAGACCTTCCCTTCTCTAACTTCATTTTCCACCTTTATTGCACAACATGTGAGAGGAAATAAATGAATTGGAATCGTGCTTAAAGGGAAACTTCGTGTGCTGACTGAAGAACCTGTTCCCAGACTGAAGCCATGACACCCTTCTAGATATATATATTTCAAGCCTCTATTTTTAAGTACGGCAGCATTACATTTAGTAAATTACCTTAAGTTAATCATAATTTATCACATTATTTTCCCCTTCATTTCGTTGAGTGGTTTTTTCTGGCTAAAACTTCCTACACTGAGGAAAATAAGACCATGTGTGGGAGTGTGAAATACAGAACACATGAACTCTCAGTATGGAAAGTCCTACTGGAGGTGGTTAAAATGAAGGTAGAACCTTGTAATATAAATTGTTAGCCTTAATTGCTTAATTTAACATTGCCTGTGGTTTCTGTGATACAGAGTACTTGGTAGTATGCAAGTTTTCAGCATCTTAATGACATATCTTCAGTGGTTTGGCTGATGATATGCTGACTTCAGCTAGCTGAAAGCTTGCTCTTTTTTCTTTAGCATGAGGGTATGTCTATATGCTCCTTTTGTGCATCACTCAAAAAACTAAATGCTTTCATGCACAAGGCGACACAGTTTGAGTGGTAGTGTTAACTTTGATTTCCCATGATTTTTATTGACAAACTTTGTGTTCTACAAGATGTTTTTAAAGATGTGTGTGGACATCAAAATATGTAAGCATAAAGAAAATCTGCAACACTTTGAAACGTTGTCATGTTATAATGTCATCCTTGGAACATGTTTTTCTCTCAAGATTGCAAAGATTTTTTTCTTAGTTTGTGGATTTTTTTCTGTTCATTGCGGCATATTCTATTGACAATGAAAGTGAAAAATGCTGTGAAAGTGTTTTCAGTGCATTTTACAATGTTAGAAGATGAAACAGTTCTAATAGAGACAATGTGAAACTGTTTTAGTAAAAGACAACTTTTAAATTCAATTTTATGCATTTGACATGACAAAGTAAAACCACTAAATTTTGTTTTGCTGCTCTCCTCCACAGTGTCACTTCAGAAATAATTTCTCTTGTGAACAGACTTTCTACGTATTTTCTTTTCTAAAATGAGGTGTATATATGTGTGATGGGGGAATTGATAGGCATATGTCCCATTTAACAACTACCAATAAATAGCTCACCATTATTTAAAAGTAATTTATTCATAGTGCTTCATTAGTTCAGTAAAAATTTGTATTGGAAGAGATTTAAATGTTCAGATTTTAATCCTTTTTAATACTTCACTCTTTTAAAATGCTGCTGCTTTTTCTGCCAGTACAAATCCATATATTTTTAACATACTTTTATACTATATCTGCATTATCTTCGCATGTCTAGAATGTGGAACATACAGGAAAATATTGCCTGTAGCCTTAACATATTGATTTTTAATCGGTATATTCAATATACTTATTGTTACTTGTTCTGTTAACCATATTTTGCCTTCCTGATTCTCAGAGGAATTGTTGTGAAGCAAGGCTGCTTTCTTAAAGAAAAGAGGGTGGGGGGGAGTTCCTCATTTCCTCATTCCTAATGTTAAGGAGGCAGGGGGAGAACGGGACAGCAAGCAACTTGTGTCAAGTTTAAAAAAAAAATAAAATGAAGCTTTTCAATTTGTCTTTCTGCAAAACTCACAAAACCTCAGGAATTTCAGCTCTGGATTAGAGATCTACTTTATACCTGCTAGAAATCGTTCCTGTTTTTCATTAGATTTTGCTGTCCTATTCCTCTTTTATTGGCAGTGCTGTGGGGAAACCCTTTTTCATCTCTTTTCAACTTGCCAGCATGAGCAACTTTTTTTTTAGTGGGAAGATGTAGCTATGTTCTGTCATCATACCCAAAGGGAAGCTGATAAGTATTTTTCCCTTGGAAAATGTTTCTCTATCTGAAAGTCCAAGTTTTAGGTAATCTTTTTTAGAATAGATTGGAAGTTTTGCCACCTGAGGAGGTTTGCCTTCATTTCTAGAATAGGCTTTGCTTATCCATGCAGAAAATGATTCCTGTGAACAGTTCTTCAAAGGTGGTTTGAAGGGTGAAAGCTTTGTTCTTGACACAATTTTTATTGTTTTGTGAAGAGAATGGTGGGAGCTGTTTTTGTAACTTTGAAACTTGTCTTTGAGAAATTCACAGTGCTGAATTAGAAGTTTTGAGGTGCAGGTAACTAGAAGTAATGCCCTTTTTCTGAAACCTTAGACAAGCAGAAAGTATCGGCTTCATACATCTGATTGCAAAGTGGGGAGTAAGCAGGCGCATAACAAAGCAGCTTGGAAGATAATGGAGAAAATATTTACTTGGAGACAAACTGCAACTTCAACTGAGTTTTTTTTAATGTTAGATGGGTGATCAAGAGCTCTGTAAGCAGCATGTCATCTACAACAATGTGTAATAACTCATTTTCTGCATTTTTAAAGGTGAAGTGAAAGTCACCTTCTCTTATGCTGTCCTTTTTAACTAAAAAAAACCCTTCTGTTTTGAAATGTAAAAAGGACAAAAGTCTCCTTAATATACAAAACTGTATTCCTCATTATATGCATCAGCCTGGGAGCCTTTTCTAAGAGTAGCAAGATGCCTAAAAATTTTTTATATCACTTAGTCTGTGTGATTTGATCTAATAATTTCTGCACTTACACTGGGAAATAAGGAAAAGAACTAAATCAAAGAGGTAACCTGATCTTAGAGAAGTGCTCAGGCTTGGGGGAGCCTGAATGCCAGAATGCTAATCCTGATTTTATTTCCAGTATGATGCTCAACCGAAGCATCCTGCTTTAGGTTCTCAGAAATAATAAAACTGTAGATTTCCTAACTTGCAAAATGAAAATAGTCTTCCCTTTTTTCGCTGGGAGAGCTAAGTTAATTAACTTTGTTTCAGTCATTGCCATCGCCAAATATTGATTATAATATAAATGATTAGTTTTACGTGTATTTTAATAAGCTTGGAATATTGCTGCTTCGTGGTTCCTGGACAGTGTGGGCTAGAGGCAATAAATTTTCCATGGAACTGTTGTCAATTAGGTGTATTTTGTTTTTCTTCTAGAAACCCAGCTCAGTTCGTATTGATCAACTGGACCGCGAACAATTCAATCCTGATGTAATTACTTTCCCCATTATTGTCCACTTTGGGATACGACCTGCTCAACTCAGCTACGCTGGAGATCCTCAGTAAGATGCTTTTCCTTCCATCTTCCATTCAGAAACTCATTACTGTTGTCATTTGTGACTTAAATAGGGCTTGTTTATGTGCTTATCAAGTCCGATACAAAGCTTAGTGCTTATGGTATTGGACACTAGCTTTTGTGAATTAGAGAATGAGGTGTAATTTCTTCTGGATTAACTCAGGATCTTCTGAAGTAAACATGCATGCACATGCAAGAACAGCTTTAAGTCAGACCAAAGGTCTAGCTCTGTATTATTTCTCTGAGAAGTCAGTTGTGGTTTTTTGTTGTTGTTGTTGTTTGTTTTTTGTTTTTTCCCAGAGAATAGTATTAACAGGAAAGAAGGAAAACACATCCTTCCTCAGGCTCTGCAGTATGTGGACTTGTGAGCTAGAGGCCATGTTTAGATCACTTTGTTTAGCAGGCCTGAGTGAACCTACCTTTTGTAAATTTCTCAAGTCACTGCTTGAACTTTCTTAGTGTACTGACAGGAAGAAGATTCCAGGTAAGCACTTTCTGAGTGCTGTTGTACATTATATTTAAAAAAAAAAGACTGAATTTCTTTTTTCTTCGAAGCATCTACGTGACTTGATTAGATGCTCTCCAGGTCTTACATCTAGTAATGTATAATGTAGCCATTTCCTATTTTCTTTCTTCATGACGCTTATGTTTCTCTGTCATATCCTTCTTCGTCTTTTTTTTATGACTTAAAGGGTTGAGTCTGTCTGCTTCTTTTAGCTTGGGAGATATTGCATTCACTACTTTTGCATGTACCTTTCCTATCCTTACAGATATAGGCACAGAGTGAAGAGGGAAGCAGAACTTCATGCAGAGCAGGGAATACTGTTTCATTATGGATTTGTGTAGTGGCATAAAAGTAATTGCTGGGTTTTATTCTAGAAGTCTAGAAGTTTTTGTACCTTATGACACTTCCAGGGAATTCTTCCAATGATTCACAGGTTTGTTTTCTGAATGATGACAGAGAGTAGAGCCCATCTCTTGTGCATGTATAGTTAAGGTCGGCTCTTTCCTCTTACTGATCAGTGCTATTTAACGACATTGAATTTCACCTGCAGTTTTGAGGCCAGGTTATTCCAGTGCGCATGTATGACACACATTCTTCTACAGTTCTTTGGGGATTTTAGATTTAATATTCTGAGTAATTTTGTATCATCAGCAATTTTTTTTACCTTAGTGTTTTCACTGTGGTTGTCAAGGATGTGTATAGGAGTGCTCTTTTATTTAGAGCAAATTATACCTTTTTAGTCTGAAAGGCTTGTGACTTAGTGTTACAGATTTTGTGAAATTCTGCACAATATTGACCTCTTTTTATTAACTTTGATAAGTTGAGAATGGGGAAAAAGCTGATATGTGTACTTAAACTTGCATGTTAATTGCAGATAAGTCTCAGGGAAGAGACTCAGGGAAGAGGTGGGAAGAGTGGGTGCTTATCCAGACAGTAACATACTTTCTTTTTGGCTCTGGGCACGACTTTTTATCTCATTGTCCTTTAGTTTTTTTTTAACCATAAGAAGAAAATAATTAGATAAGAATGTAAAAAAACATTTCTATTTTGATGCTGAATTTCTTAATTGAAAACAATAAAAACCCACAGAGATTGCTAATCCAATGTTTTATGTTTTAACTTTCTTTAAGATTTCCATGGCTCTTTTTTCTTTCCTAGAGCTGCTTGGAGAATTTACATGGTGTTCTTTGATAAAAGTAACAAAACATTTTTTTTTGGAAGACCTCTGGTGTCATCATAACTCAGGCTTAACTGTGGTGCATGTCTTTCCTGGGCATATAATGCCCAGGAAATAATTTCCTGTAGTGTGTTTTCTTCGTGAGGTTCTAATACAGAACTTCTGTCATATTGTCATCTATTTATTATTTCTCAAATATAACTCCAGTAACACAGTTGTTTCCAGTGATATTAATAGGAAAAACGTATGTTTTACTTGATAGTCTCAAGTTCTCATTTTGGGGCTTAAACATCCTCTTTTGTGGAAATCAGTGCTAGATCACAGAGGGGCTTCCACTGAGGAAAAAAATCTGTTGCCTAAATTAATGTCTAACTAGACCATCCCAAAATGCAAGTAGGCAAGATGTTTGGGTAAAAACCAGGAACCTTACGTATGCACTAGCCACAGAAAACTTGGCTTTTAGTTTCCGTTCCTGTAGGGCATGAACAGAAGCTTCATTTCACTATTCACAGAATGCTTGTGTTGCTTGTGACTCGTAGGCCTTCTCTTCATGTGCTTCGTTAAAATGTTTCAGCCAGTGTAAGGACAGACACTTCTTGGAAAATGTTAATACTTCTCAGTGAGCAACAGGGGAATCTTATGGAGAAGAGGGAGTCTTCTGCCTGAATTGAGATGTTGCACTATGGGGAAGTCTTTTCAGCAGGCAGAGGTGGCCTTTCAGTGAGGATGGGTGGGTATCTGGGAGACCTGTGTTCTCCCCTGAGCTTTGCTGTTCACCTCACATTGCACCCTGATGCCTCCTCTATGCTGCTGTGTCTGCATCAGTGGCAACTGTAGGGATGCTGTCACCTTTCTTGGAAAATGCTTTGAGATTTTTTGAGCAAAAAGATGCTTGTAAATTATCCATGTCTATGTGAATTCAGAAGGCCAAACTGCAAGATGCTTCTGTTGTATCAACTAAAATACTTGTTTTCTGGTTTTGTCCTTCAGATACCAAAAGCTGTGGAAGAGTTACGTGAAGCTGCGTCACCTGCTGGCTAACAGTCCCAAAGTCAAACAGGCTGATAAACAGAAATTATCACAGAGAGAGGTATGCTGGGCCTTCCCATATCTGATAATTGGGCACTGTAATTCAGGATGGAGTGAAGCTGTATAAGTGCCCTTTTTATGGAAACAATAGAAATCCTTCACAAAAGGTTTTCTTCTGAGGCTGTTAATACAGATTTTATTTTTATCTTTTCTTGTTAGTGAATGGATTTTTTCCTTTTATGCAACTCTCATACTACTTCAAGTTTTTTTTATCCAATTACAGAAATGATCTTTGTGGAACCATAACTTCTTTACAGCCCTTGCCTTTAATGGCTTCAGGAATTAGCATAAAGAAGGACTTTTCATTTCAGAATGCTCTTTTATGCATCTCATAATTTTAAATATTCCTCTTCTGAGATTAAAAACTGTCACGCTTGTGCATAGTTTTAGACTAATTTATTAGGCTATCTCAGTGAATTCCTTAAGATCTTTGAGTGGTAGACAGAACAGCTTAAACAGTTGGGATAATCTAGTTGTTCTTAATAATATTTAATGACAGGTGTGTGTATGAATATTTTTTCCCCCAGAGTGATGAGCAATAAGCAATTCCAAAGTGTAAATGCTCAACCAATTGGGAATTAAAATTAGAAAAATAGTCACCTACATGTAGATAAAAGTAGCCTGCTCTAAGGTATCCATCATCTAAGATTTTATACTGAAGCTTTGCATTTGTCTGGTGACTTGTCTATCGGGCACTCTATATTGGACAACTTATGTAAATAATTAATAGAGGAGAAATTAAATTCTTTGGTACAGGATGGATGGTGGTGTGTTTTTATTTATTAAAAAGCCAGGCTGCTATTTTAATTGCCTCTAATTTGCTAATTCTGTGTCCGTAGTTATGGTAGCTGTAGCTGTTTGACACTCTATTTGGTTTTGTTACTACTGCAAAGCATATTATGTTGTTGCATGACGAAGAGTCTTAGTTGATGTTTTATTTATGCTGGTGTTAAACAAGCCCTTAGCTTCCCTCCCTGTAAATGTGTGGGAAAAAACAGGGTTAAAATTCACCAGTGCCACAATTTTTAAGAAAAAAAAAAAAAATGGACCCTATAAGACATGGTTTTCTTTGCTACAGCTTTCCATGCTCAGAGGAGAGCAAGTGGAAGAGAGGACCATTGTGTTTTGGACATGTTTTTATCAGTGGCTAATGGATGGCTTGTGTAAAAGGGTAGTGGATTGGTTGTAGGGGGGTGATTGTTTAGCTTCAAAGGATAAAAATGTTCCTCTGGTGGTATTTACAGTGTGGTG